>NW_023425460.1:42728785-43928785 GCF_014108245.1 Pipistrellus kuhlii
ACAGCTAGGCAGGTGCCCAGCTGTCCCTTTGGGCCCAGGACTCCGGGGACTTCGGAGCCGTGTGCCTCGGGCTGTAAAGTGGTCCGGGCCCAGCACCTGAGCCTGCTGGTCGCCTACAAGGAGCCCGGCAGGCGCCGTCTCTTCCGTGGCTCCTCGTCACCTCGGAGGGAAGTCTGCGCCCAGGCCTTCACCCGTGCTTTCTCGTCTGAGACCCAGAGCTGCTCATGGCTGGGCTGCACAGGCCCGCAGCCCCTACCCAAACCAAATGCTTTCGTTTCTCGGTCATCCCAGGGGGGACCCGGATTCTGAGGGGCCAGCAATTCAACCAGCTCCACTGGTGACCCACCAACCAGTCCGCTTCTCCAAACCCTAGGCTCTGGGCAGCGGGCGGCCCGGAGAAGCCGGTGCCTTCGTGGCTCCCAGTGTGTGGATTTGCCCTGTGGGAGTGGCACATTTCTGGCGGTGATGAGAATTCTGATGCCAGCCCCAGTTTGCACCTGGAAGTCGGCCTTCCCGGCTAACAAAGGTGCTGAGTTCATCCAAGTCCATCTGCAAAGTCTGGGGAAAACCACTTCCACACCTTGTTGTTTTTTATTTAGCACGACCCTTTTTTCCCTCTTCACCTCCCTCCATTCTTCCTGTCTGGCCTGTCTATAGTCCTGTAAGGCCCCTACTGAGCAGGGGCTGAGAACAGAAGATAACAAGTATGCACTTTGCCACCAAACTGCCTGGCTTGGAATCCTAATTCTGTGGCCTTGGGTAGGTCACTTCCCGGCCCCGGGACTCAGTTTTCCCATCTGTAAAATGGGCAGGATAACAGTATCTAGCTCCCTGGGCTGTCAGAAGGAGTAAATGAGTAGATGTATTGATAATGCTTAGAACAGAGCCCGGTGCAGAGTAATAGAAATGTTAGCTCTATTATATCATCATCCAGCTGTTGTCCTTACCCCTGGCCGGCAGGTCGCTCTGCAGCAATCCCAGCCGGGAGGAAGGTCGCCGTGCCAGGTTCAAGGTCGGGGGCTGAGCACTGAGACAGCCACTTCCACTTAGACCCTGCAGGGAGCTGTTGACCATCTCTACCCTCATCGTCTCACATCCGGAGCAGGGAAACGGTGCGTTACATGGCACCTCTTAGGCGGCCCATCCATTGCTAATTAAAGCGGCATCAACCCTAACGGGGTGGGAAGCAGGACTCTCCTCTGCCCACAGTGGGCTGGCCCTGGTCTGAGCGGCTGCCTGCCCGTCCTGGGTACGGACCTCGGGGCGAATGGGGTGCTCGGAGGCAGACAGCTGGGTGTGGGACCAAGAGTTCCCAAATTCAGGCCGCGCTCACTGTTCCTGACAGATAACCACCGAGGAAAGGCAGGGAGGGACGTGCTTGTGCCAACCAGTCCCAGGTGCTGCTGATGGCGCACCTAATTACTTCATTATTTCTTGCCACTCCAGCGCGGTTCGCATTTACGGTCCTGTGTGCGCTCCGTTCCCGACGCTCATTGTGAGGATCCCAGCAGAGGGTCCGGACAAGTCCAGTCTTGTTTTCCTTGATTTCCCCCGGGGGGCAGGGGAGGGGGTAGCTTGGGGGAGGAGGGGCGGGGACAGGAGGAGTTTGGAGGGAAAAGATCCAACCAGCACGACCCACAATTGCTCATCTAAGATGAGTGATAAATGATGGGTGATTTTTGAAACGCTGGGATTTTAAAGCAAAACAAACATACCCTATCCTGTGAGTTCCCAGGCCAGCTGTGGCGGGAGAGGGAGGAAGGCGAGCTGGAGCCGCCCTGGGCCTGCGCCCAGCCGTGGCAAAGAGCTCGGACCTCAGCCCCGAGCTGCAGGAATCAGTCCCCGAGGACCTGTTGCCCTAATGAACGCCGGGCCGCAAATTAACGGGGTGGTTTTGGGAAAACATTGTGGATTTCAGGCATCAGTGAATCTGCTAGAAGTCAGGGCTGGCTGTTTATAGCTTGTTAAGATTGTTTACAAATTACAAGAAGCCTTTGGAAGAGCCGGTACCTCTCAGGGGCTTCCTGTCACTCATCGCTTGCCTTGCCGGGTGCTTCCGGCCAGGGATAAGCTGCCTGTGGTTAGTCCAGCTTAGGGGTGTCGAACTCAATCAGAGAAGGGGCCAAAATCTAAAATCCAGCCTAAATCGTGGGCCGAATGGTTTACTGAACAGTCATAAACTGTCATTGTGATGGAAACGCAGCGGAGTGCAGTGATGACAGCGCGGTGCGGGCCACATTGCAAGGCCTGGCGGGACGGATTTGGCCCTCGGGCCTTGTGTTTGACACATGTGGTCCAGCTCATGGGGGCAGCTCTTGGCTTTGGGGTCCCCCCTCAGCTCTGTCTCTTCTCTCCCTTATTCCTGTCTTTACAACCAGCCCTAAGCCCAGCCCTGGAAGCAGCTCCCAGACAGCCCTGGCGCTGCACCCCCTCCTGTGCGCTCCTCTGGCAGACACCCCGAGGAGGGACGCAGAGCCCTGCCTGGCCCCCTCTGGCCCCCTTCCTTTCCAAGAGGCTTGGGAGCCCGATTCACCCACCTGGGTTCGTTGATTTGCAAGGTCAGGGCCAAAAGCAAGTAAGAGAAAAAGGGGTCTCGCCAGCTCCTGCTGCTGGCACTGATTGTAAAGAAAAGTGGCCACAGATTGTTGGGGGTCCTGCCTCCTAAGGCCCCCCCTGGACTGAGGCCCAGAGGGAGGTGACAGTGTGGGGACACAGCCCCGAGCAGGACCCGGGCGCTGACTTCCTGTGCACACGATGCCCGAGGGAGCTGCTTTCCCGCGTTCACTTCCCTTTTTAAACCTCCTCCCCCCCCTCTCCATTCCTTCCTCTCCCCTCCCTCCCTACCTTCCTTCCACAGGTACCTTGGGCACCTTCCCCTTGGCAGGCAGGTCCTGGAGCTGCAGAGGGAGATGGCCAGGGGCCACGAGCCCAGCCCTCGGCTTCTCGAATGAGCCACCGAGGAGACGCAGCTGCCTGGGGTTGGAAGGCGCTGTTGCTGCCGCAGCCCCAGGCATTCACTCCCCCTGTAGCCTCGGAGGGTCTCCCATGACCAGAGCTGGGCCTGGCTGTGCTGTCCGAGGCCAGCTGGACTCTCTAGGGGGGTGGGAGCCGGGGGAGCACATGGATTTCCTTTGGGGAGCTGCCATGCTGAACGCTGTGGGCAGGTGCACGGGTGCCGCTGCCCGCCGAGCATGCTGACCCCACAAGGGCCGCCACCCCAGCCATCACTACTTCCTAAGAAGCTTTGGTTGGGCTGGATGCTGAGAGCCACAAATAAGCAACAGGTCCTTGTTAAAATCACCTGGGCCCACGGCGAGGGCAGAGCCCGTGCAGAGCTTCGGGGGGGGGGGGGGGGGGGGGGGGGGGGACTCTGCGGCCAGAGCTGTGCACAGAGGACGGCGCCCCAGGAGGAAGTGGGGAGCCATAGGCGGTGCCTCTCCTCGCCTTTACCCCACTCCAGCCCTGCTCTCCCCTCGTCGGCCTGGCAGTCCCCGCTCCCCTCCGGGAAGTGTGTGCGGTGTGGCAGGGACAGCAACGTGGCAACAGGTGAGAAGCCCACTCCTGGGCTGGCCTGGGCCCTGCACCATCGCCTGCAGGGACAGCCAAGCTCTGCTCAAGTGCGTGAGCTCGCACTGTGTCTGGACATTTCCGTCACGTGGTAGACACTCAGAGGAAAAGCCACAAGACAAGCTGTACAGCGGGCCTCCAGTAACACTTCATGCAGCGTCTCATTACAACAGCGACGAGATGCCATAGGAACTTCACGCCTGTTCCTTTCCATCAATCAGTCCACGGTAAAACTCAGTTCCTTACCCAGTGTTTTGCCGTAGTTCCCAGAACCTATGGACGACGTTACGTTCGGGGAGGATGTACTGCACGAGTTCTCTGGGGCTGCTGCAGCAGCTTCTCACAACCAGGTGGCCTGAACCAGAAGCTTGCCCTCTGGATCTCAGAGGGTGGATGTCTGAAAAGGAGGTGTGGACAGGGCCGGCTCCCTCTGAAGGCTCCAGCACAGGGCCCTTCCTGCCTCTTCCAGCTCCTGGCGGTTGCCAGCCACACGCAGAGGGCCTTCACTTGAACACACGTCACTCCCATCTCTGTCCACGTCATCACGTGGTGCTGTGGGCTCAATCGTGTCCCTCTGCCCCATATTCCTATAATACATGGAAGCCCTCGCTCCCCAGTACTTAGGACAGATGTGATTGTGTCTGGAGACAGAGGTGATTAAGTTAAAATGGGGTCAGCAGGGTGGGCCCTAATCCAGCATGGCTGGTGTGCTTTAGAGAAGATCAGGACACTGATAACAGGCAAAGGGGTGAGCACCCCAGCTGGTGGATGTTTCTCTCTCATCGATGTTTCTAGCTCTCTATCCCTCTCCCTTCCTCTCTGTAAAAAAATCAATAAAATATATTTTAAAAATAAATAAACATATCAGCTTAAGGAAGCTCTTTATAATAAAATTTGTTTCACAAACTGGTTTTTCTTATATTTATTATTGCCTTTTTATGTTCATTATTTATTTTGTTGGCCTTTCACACTATCTTCTTGTTGTTCCTTTTAAACCAGGGTCTCCTCTCTCTCTCCCCCCACCCCTGTCCCCCACCCCATCCATCTTCCCCGCCCTCCCTCCCGGAAGCACACCTATTCCTTGGAGAATCCTGACTCTTACAAGGTATGTTGTCCTGTGACTTTCACACGATTTATTACTTTACCCTTAAGGATGATTTTAAAAAAAAACAAAAAAACAAAAAAACTATGCTTTGACTTCAGTGCTCAAAGGAGTTTTCATGGAAATCCTTGCAAATCGCCCACTTACAGTAAGGAAAGCACGATCTAGGTGTTTATTCTCTGGGGGTGCAACACTCCCCAGCTCGCTGGAAGGCCTGGGGCGCCCGGGGTGCCGGGACCTGTCTGCTGGGATGGGAGGAGTTAATTAAATTACTTACGTTTAGTGTAAATTTCGTCCTGGGCTTGTCACATAATAGGCCACAAGCCCAGGCACGACTGGGAGCAGCAGCCGGGGCGTGAGAGGCGGCTCCCGGCCGTCCTATTGTCAGGCTGATGGGGCTGACGTCTTGGTGGCCATCAGTTACCAGTTGGTTCCAATATCGTTTCAACAGGTGTCCGCGGGGGCTGTGGTCAGAACCGCACAGCCTGTCCGCCGGAGCGGCGCTCAGGGCGGCTGGAGGGAGCTGGAGAGGTTTCCGAAACGCCATCACCTGTGAGAGAACTTCAGCCTTAACCAGGGGAAGCTGCCCGGCTGCCCACACCGCTGCTGGGCCCGGCGTGGAGCAGGGTTTATGGATGATCTCAGAGAGTCCTGAGGATCCGTCCTGCCTTCGGAGTCAACACTGCTGATTGCCGAGTAAAACTTGCCTCACAAAAATAAAATTAAATTAAATTAAAAAACAAACAAACAAACAAAAAAAAACCGCCTCACTGGCCCAGCTGGTGTGGCTCAGTGGTTGTGTCAACCTATGAACCAGGAGGTCTCACGGTCCTATTCCTGGTGAGGGCACATGCCCGGTTTTCAGGCTCGATCGAAAATGAGGGGCGTTCAGGAGGCAGCTGATCAATGATTCTCTCTCATCATTGATGTTTATCTCTCTGCCTTCCTCTCTGAAATTAATAAAAATATATATATTTTTTAAATCTTGCCTCACTGATGTGAACCTGAGCCCTTAGGGAAGTGAGTTGAGAAGTCCTAATTAGCATGCAATCCTACTTCCCCACAATGTATGGCTTGCTGCCCGTGGCCTATAGCAGAGGAATTCCCCAGGTGAGGGAAGAATTGGGATCGTCTTCCCTGGGCGATTGCATGGATGTGGACTCAAATGCCATTTCCCATATTCAATCCCAAATCCTCAAAAAGCACTTTCACTCAAATGAAAAAGACTTTCAATGATTCCCTCCTCCCCCCCTCACCCCCCTCCCCTTTGACTTAGAAAACTAAACACACGGCACAGCCTCCTGTGGGCCTGGACCTCTGCCCACACGCCTCTGCCTGGGACAGGAGACCCCAGCATTGGCAACGTGGCTGGCCGGCCTCTCCGAGGGTCCCACGCTCAGGGCCATGTCTGCCACGCCACGCCGTCGTCACCGAACCCAGCGACACCGGATTCCCGCTCTGTGAGAAGGGATGAGCCTCTGCCCTTTGGAAATGCAACCTGAGCTGATATTCACTCTAGAGCCCGGCGCCCGGATTCATGCACCGGTGGGGGTCCCTTGCATCGGTGCACGATCGGGGCGGGGAGGGTCTGTGGGAGGGCTCCAGGGCGTGCCCGGCCCATCTTGCCCAGTCCCGAACAGCTGGACCCCAGCAGCAAGCTCACCTACCAGTGGGAGCATCTGCCTCCTGGTGGCCAGTGCACATCACAGCAACTGGCTGAACGATCAAACAAATGGTCAGACACTTAGCATATTAGGCTTTTATTATATAGGATACTGTCTGGTTAGTTAATTGCCCATGAGTAACTTCCGGACAAAAATCCCTTTTCCTCCCAAGCTTTCAAAGCCGGTGTCAGGCCTCTGGGTGACTACAGATCAAAGCGTAGGACCAAGTTAACATCAAATACGGTGCGGCTGTGGCACGGGACAAGCAAGTCCATGATGGCACCGGGGCTGCCACCACAGAGACAACCTTCAAGCATCGACCAGGGGACTAAAGCTGTGGTTGACGAATCTCAGAGTGAAGCCCTGAGCACCCCGGCCACCTGCCAGCAGAGGAGACTCAGAGCTGGCATTTGGCTGGGGCCGCGAGCAAAGCCCCCAAAACCCAGGTCACCCCACAGCAAGCCCCACAGAGTCCCCGCCAGCCCCGGTCTCTGCAGCAGGCGAGCAGCTGGCGCAGGCTTCAGGAGCGAGGGGCCTGGGAGTGGCTGGGTGAGGAGATTCCCCCTCCTCCCACAATGTCTCAGCAATCAAGTCTGCAGAGCAGCAGACAACGATGGCCGAACACCTGGCTTCACTATGGCCTCGCCCACCTGCCACGGGCACTTTGGACACACAGCATCACGGGTAGGGCGGAGGGTGAAGAACCAGCTGAAAGTGTATCTATTCATCATAGCAAGACAGGGGGAGTCAGACCGTGGTCCCTAACATTTGGAAGAGCTAAACCCCGGGCCAGGGTCTTCAGAAACAAAATGCCATTATATCCGCAGACTGAAGGGGGACAGGTGGCCCGAGAGGGGAAGAATTCACAAAGCTGCATCCCCAGGAACTCCTCGGAGACTGGAGCATGGTCCCATTTATTCCGTCAGCAGCGTTGTCACAGGCTCAGCGTGAAAGAAGAATGAGTCCCCGCCCTTTGGAAATGCAACCTGCACTGATTTCCACATACTGTTCGCTATGGTTTCCACATGTCAAGTGTCCAAAGGTAGCTTCCCAAACCAAGATCCTTTCCCCTCCCAAGCATCCAGAGCTGGTGCCAGGCCTCTGAATAAGGACACATCAAAGCCTGTTGTTCCACAAGCCTAGGCTCAAATATTAGAAATCAGATGGAAATAAGATAATTGCAGAATGCCCTGGTAGAGAAAAATCTTGAAGTAATAATCTGTGTTTTCTGGCTAATGAATACAGACCTTTGGCACTAACATCATCTCATATATAACATGCCTATTATATAAATATCTATAAAATCATACATTTATGCTCTGTGAATTATATTTACTATGTACATTTATTATAAAATATTAAATTCTATGCTTCCTAGTAAATATCCTAAAGTCAGATTTTTGTCATTAATTTTTTTTCCAGCTTCTTGTCACTTGCGAAGTGTATTCATTTGGGTGAGGGTCATTTCTGTCACTTAATATCCCATGGTGGCCACGGGGTCCCTAGCCCCATTTGGAATGAATGAGAAGACACAGGAGTGAGTGAATGAATGAGTGAGCGAACACTGAGCTTCCTGCTGTCGATGTCCCTCTTGCTGGCGGACCATCTCAATTTCGAGGATCCCCTCATAGAAAACTGGGGTCCCATTCCACTTCCTCCCACCTTGACTGACCTGTGGGCTTTTTCCAAGAGCAGCGTGAGGCATAGAGAAAGTACTATTTGAAACGTGTTCACTGGTATTCCCTGAAGTCAGTTGGCCAAATATAATAACTGACTCCTTATGACGCAGAGAGAAAGTGAAGTTACACACTCACTCAGTATTTATTCGCTTGGGAACGGGGACCCAGTACCCAGGAGGCAGCGAGGACGGTGTTTGCCCTCTGAGGTGTCCGCCTCGGGCTCCTGTGGGACAGGGAAGAGGCATGCGGACCCCAGCTCACGTCCACTCTGTGTAGCACCACTCCTTATGTCGTAGGGCGCAATTCGTTCTGATCCCCGATCCTGGTTTAATATGGATCTTAAGTATTTATGAACGCGCTTTGGGCGGCTGTATCCTTGCCCATTGCTGCCACAGCCTGTGGACGGTCAGCTACGAAGGAGCCCAGGAGGCGGACCGGATGGGAAGCAGGAGCGTGGATCTGAGCTCTGTGTCTGGGGCGCTCAGCGTGGGGACAGCCCATGCTAAGTCCTGGCTGAGCCACCTTCGCTTAACCCAGAGCTTCAGTCAGACCCTGGGCAGGCCCGGGACGGAGTTTCAGGTCCAGGCGAAGAGTGAGGCCAGGGAGACTTGGGCTGCGAGACTCTACGGCCAGGTGGTTCTGTGCTTGCCCATGCCCAAGAGGGTCCGTCTGTCCCAACACCGGCCATCATGCCACTGCTCCTTGGGGTTTTGAATGCTTTAGGATTTTTCCTTCTTAAAGGCAACTCCCTTAGCATAAGGTAGGCTTTGAGCTGCTGAGGCTTAAAGAGTGAGTGCTTGTCCGTCACATCCGGGGACAGGGCAGTGCTGGTGTGCCCACCTGGCATTCCCTAGCACGATGCATGCTTCTCCCAGGCTGCCAGGAGGATGCACCAAATACACACCTCACGTTCCCACCTGTGATCTCGCTGGGGTCTCCCTCCTGGCCTCCCTTGGAGGAGCCAGGCCCAGTGGTGGGAAGGCCTTGGACAGGCTCCAAGGAAGGTGCCTGAGGGGGCCCCAAGGGAGGGGCTGGGTGACTCCTTTGCTCCCCCAGGCCTCCATCCACCACTACCAAGGTACGAGGTAGATGAACGCAGTGTGAGCTGGCTAAGCAAGCACCACCCCAGAGCCAGACCGCCAGGCACCTTCCAGATGGCCAACTCGAGCCCTTCCCGTGCGGACACTGTGCAGCCACCTTGGATTCACAGACTTAAATGCTCACGTCTCTTAGCCCACATGCGCCCTGAGAGCTGGGACTGTGTCTGCTCAACTTGGCGCTGCACCTGCCACGCCGAGGACCCGACCTACTGTGAGGGCCCAGTAACTACTGGGGAGCGAATGAATGAATGAGGATGAATCCGCACCTTCTCTGAAGGGAGAAAGCCTGGGACGGTTCCAGGGGGGCGTTCCGGGGCTCCCCCCTCTAGGCTCCTCGTCCCCAAGGAGAGAAATGTCCTTGCAGCTCTCCGATGGCTTCTGGAGCTTTCTGTGCCCCCATGAGGCAAACCCGTGACTTTCTTAGGACACCAGGGAGCTGCCAGGACAAGCCAGCGTCAACGCTCTCCCCGCCAGAAAGGAGACGAGTACAGGCCCAAAGACAGTTGGTGTCGAATGTATGGGGGGGACAGAATGCTGGTTCTTGGGACACGGGGGGAGACCCTGTCCCTTTCCAGGAAGGTCTGGCGAGAGGAACTCGGAGAAGCCCCAAGGCCTGAGATTGGAAGGGGGCGGCCCGCCACTTACCACTTATCTGGCTAAGACAGGCTGAAACCATTAGCTGGGCAGGCCTGGGCGGGCGTCCCCCACGGTGCCTGGCACAGCCAGCCCCGAAGGGGCAAGCAGGGGCCCGGTCAGCTCCTAAATCTCTCAACGGAGATGACTGGGGCAGCATCCTCCGCACACCCAGCGCGGCCTCTCCTCCCACCTCCCCACGCCACAGGGCCCTCCCGCAAAAAGGCGCAGATAAGGATCACATCCATTTGCCTCAGTGTCTTTCCCATCGTGGTTACAAAAAAAAAAAAAAGGCCTTGATCGTCTCCTGAATTCGATCTGAGAAATTTTTCTGAATGGCACATAGAATAATTAGACTGTGAAGATGTGCCTCTAATCCATTTAAAGGTGTAAAGGAGTCCATTTAACGAACATGATCGTCACATTAGACTTGGAAGCACCCAACTCTTTGTTAGAACAAAAGGAAGTTCAATGAGATTAACTTCCCGGAGTTGGTTTGAAAGAAGCATCGAATATGCCTTCTCTGGCCGTGCCCGCACCGAGGCCTGCCGCCTCCGGCCGCCGTCAGGGGATGGCAAAGAGCATCGCCCCCGCCTTCACACAGGCGAACACACAGACCACCGAGGAGTGTGGCACACACCCTGAGCTGTCGGACGGCAGCAGGCAGAGGTGTGCCTTCACAGAGAAAAGCAGGAGGAAGGCCGCACCTGGAGGGCTGGTTCGAATGGACCCGGAGAGCCGGCTCGGGAAGAGCGTGTCCGCACAGCATCCCCTCTCCTCGCCGGGTGCCTGGTGCCTCCGCTCCCGGTGACAGTGATGGATGACGGGGGAGATGGTCTAAGGCAAACTGCTCAGCAGCCCGCTGTCAGGCCTTTTTGTAGTTCAGGAAACAAAGCTGATAAGATCAAGAGGCAACGTAATCCTGGCTAATGCGGTGCTATCCGTCTTGTGCACCGTCATCGGCGCTTTGCCGGCACTAGCCCTTCCTTCCACCGGCGGGAGGAGAAGGAAAACCTCACTGCATCTTCAAAGAAGCTGGGTTTGTGGCGGTGGTGGTGGTTTGGGGTGTGTTTGTTGGATAATAACGTGATGGGCCTTCCAGGGTCCGTGGCCATGTCTCCTGATCAGCTGGGACCAACTCAGAAATTCAGCCTGGAGGCCCAGCACCCCCTCCAGCCGCGACCCTTTCATACAGCTCCTCATGCTGTGGTGACCCCCAACCATAACATTACTTTCATTACTACCTCATAACTGTAATTTTTTAAAATATATTTTATTGATTTTTTTTTACAGAGAGGAGAGAAGAATAGAGAGCTAGAAACGTCTATGAGAGAGAAACATCGACCAGCTGCCTCTTGCACACCCCCTACCGGGGATGTGCCCGCAATCCATGTACATGCCCTTGACCGGAATGGAACCTGGGATCCCTCAGTCCACAGACCGATGCTCTACCACTGAGCCAAACCGGTTTTGGCATAACTGTAATTTTGCTACTGTTAATGAACCGTAATGTCAATATCTGTTTTCCGATGGCCTTAGGCAACCCTGCTAGCGGTTCTCAACCGACCCACAGGTTGAGAACCGCTGCCGTTGAGCCCAAGACCATCGGAAAACACAGATACTTACATTACGATTCACTAACAGTAGCAAAATTAGTCATGAAGTAGCAACGAAAATAATGTTATGGCTGGGGGTCACCACCACACGAGGAGCTGTATGAAAGGGCCGCGGCAATAGGAAGGCTGAGAACCACGGGTCTAGTGTCCCTTTCCCCGCTGTTTTGCTCTGGCTCACTCCAGTCCTCGGGGAAACGAGACAGGAGGGCTCGTCCTGCAGGGTTAGGGGTCACGCCGTGGACCTTCCAACGCCCTCGGAATGGAGGGGGAAGAACGTTCTGTTTGCCATTTGCCTGGGATCACTGTTCTTTTTCCTGCGGTCACTGTCGTTGCCCGTGCGCCGCCCAGAGGGCATGGACTCGGTAAGACGACGGACAGCGTGTTCCGTGGACAGGTGAGCTGAGACAGCAGGCCCAGAGGAGAGAACCTGGTGCGTGCAGTTCCAGAACGGACCGTCCAAGGATGACACGCCGTGTCCTCTGCGGTCTGGTTTCCTGTGTGCAGAAGCGGACTTAGCGGTCCAGGTGGGCCTGGGGGTGAGAAAGGTCACGGAGAAAGGTTGCTAATGTCACCAAAGTGTGCAGCTATTCTGTCCCTGCTTTCATCGGCCCGAGGTTTAAAGCCACACTTCAGCCAAAACCGGTTTGGCTCAGTGGATAGAGCGTCGGCCTGCGGACTGAAAGGTCCCAGGTTCGATTCCGGTCAAGGGCATGTACCTTGGTTGCGAGCACATCCCCAGTGGGGTGGGGGTGGGGGGGGTGCAAGAGGCAGCTGATTGATGATTCTCTCTCATCGATGTTTCTAACTCTCTCTATCCCTCTCTTTTCCTCTCTATAAAAAATCAATAAAATATATTTTGTAAAATATACACTAATGCCACACTTCAGTGCAGAGCGTCTACAACATCAGTTTTGGAAAAAGGCAGCCACCATAGTATCTCTGCACGGGCACAGGAAGTGTCCAATGGCTTCCATCTCCGGGAGCTCCTAAGCAATATGTCCTTGTCCCCCTTCCCCTGCAAGGGTCATTTGCACGTGGGAACATGTGTTTTTTCCTTATTAGATTTTCCCTCAGATTGCACCTATAATTGTAAAATACCTGGGTCAGACTGGGAACTAGATGTGCTTCACGGGATAAGAAAAAAAATAAAAATAAAAAATCTTATGAAAACTTCACAAAGGCAAAGAAAAGTAAAAACAGTCACTGCGCAGCCCCACTCTTGCCCGGAGATAATGATCGTTGCTTATAAATACATGTGTGAGGTTCGCCTGAATGCGTCTCTTATTAAAAAAGAGAGAAGTTATTATCTTGAAAGGAGCGAAGGAGCGCCCAGAAATCGCTATCATGGTCGGGAGCGGACTAATCACTTTATCCTCATCTCCCAGCGCCTTTGCCCACCTCTCCGTGCCTCCCCTAATTAGAGGGGAGCGCAGAGCGGTCCTGGGCAGGGAGGGGGGGGATTAGGGTTAAGAAAACACTTGTATTGGGAACTCCCTGCCTCCCCTGGTCAGTGTGAAAGATTCTCAAAGGATCTCCCAGCCCCGCTAATCCGTGACCCTCAGCGGGGAGGAAGTGTTAACAATTTAGTTTAAAACTCACACTCGCAGACAAATGCATCAAAAACGGCTTTTCTCCTTTGATTTGTGGGTATTAGATGTTTTTCCAGGCCCCATTAAGGAGTCTTCATCCCGCAGGCCGGGGGCACTAAGCCCCAGCCCGTTAGGGTTGTTCCCAGCTCTGCGTTTTTCAAAGGCAATTTACACTAATTATCTGAGTCCACGGCGTTACCCATGGTAGTGGAATGAACCACCCCAGCAGGTAAAAGTGCTTTTGAAATGTTAATTTATTACTAAGGTATAAAAATGTCCTCGAATTTAAAAAAACACACACACACACACATTAAAAAAGGAACAGGCGTCTTAAAGGGTAGGACTGAGACATGCTGTCCCGGTTTTACTGGCACGAACTCCTGCGTAATCCTGGTCTCTGGAAAAGCACAGGCTGCCAAGGCGCATGGCAGTGAGTCCCCGGGCCTGTGGGGAGGCCTCTCCGTGTCTGAGCCTTTCTCCACCCGGAGAAGCCGAATGCACCCGGCCCTGTGGCAATTCCCAAGCTTCCTGCCTCCCAGAACCTGCTCCTGTGCTTGGCTGCCATTCCTCAGTCAGGGACATGTTCGAAAGCCCCTTTTATTTTTTTTTAATTTCTTTATTGATTATGGTATCACATAATTGTCCTCAACCCCCAGCCCCCATTCCCATCCCAAACCCCTCCCCGTGCATGCCCCCACCCTCCATGACCACTGGTTAGGCTCATGTGCACACAAGTCCTTTGGTTGATCTCTCCTCCTTTCCCCCACCCTCCCCTTCCTTCCCTCTTAGGTTTGATGGTCTGATCGATGCTTCCCGGTAACCGGGTCTGTTTTTGTTCATCAGTTTATGTTGTTCATTATTTCCTCTAGATGCGTGAGATCATGTGATACAAGTATAAGAACGAAACCGAGACAGATGCCATTGCTCGGTCCAGCAGGGCCTCTCTGGTCTAGAGGAAGCGAGGCAGCATGGACGATTTCTCCAGCAGCATCTCCGAGTGCATCCGGCAGGGCAGCTCCCAGGCCAGGGGCTCCCAGCCTACATGTTCCAGGGTCCCTGGGCTCACGCAAAACTGGGTCATCACGTTGGTGGCCCTGCTTTGCCTTATGGCTTGGTCTCTGTCCCATTCCCAAGGGGGTGAGAAAAGGACTAGGGCGAGGGGGTAACTGAAAGTAGACTCGACCATATCTGGAGGGAACCCAGTGCTCAGAAAAGATACACCAGCGAGGCTCTCCCCATTACAGAAGTGCCAATAGCGACCCTGCCTGGTGACCTGGACAACTCACAGGGTCCCTTCCCCTCCCCAGTGCAGCTGTCTGTCATTGTCAGTGAAGACAACTTTCACGTTATTCTCTCCTTCTGGACAGTCCGGCATCCATACATAAGTGTATAAGGAACAATCCCTGCCATCCAGCTGCTCAGAGGACAATAGGGGAAATAAACAGAGATATGAGTAGGGGTGGTAGGGCTTTGTCCAAGAAACAGGAAACTGTCTGCAAAAATTAAATAGAAGTTCACAAAGCAGCCCTGGCCAGTGTGGCTCAGCTGGTTGGACATTATCCCCTGCACCGAAAGGTTGTCGGTTTGATTCCCCTTCAGGACACAAACCAGGTTTTCAGGCTTGATCCCTGAAAGGGGATGTGCAGGAGGCACCCAATTGATCAATATTATGTTTTTAAATGGATGTTTCTCTATTTCTCTTTCTTTTTCTCTTTTCTCTCTCTCTCTCTCCCCCTCCCCACCTTCTTTTCTCTTTAAAAAAATCAATAAACTATTTTTAAAAATAGAAAAGAAATTCGTGAAGTAGAGAAAAAGACAGTCTGGAGTTGAAAAAGTAGTATGTCAAGGGCCCTCAGGGACACAATAGCTTAGTATATTCAGAGGCCTAAAGTTGGGTGGGGGCTCCTGACTGTCCAGAGCTACAGGAAAATGAATGGGAAGGAGTGAAAGACAAAACTAGAGAGGAGGGAACGGGTCCTGGAAAATGTGGTACATCTTCCCATAGATTCAAGGTCTCCAAATGTTTTTGTTCATGTATCCGCATTCCTGAAAGAAGACTTAATCATGCACAGTATATGTACAGCTGTGATTAAATTATGTCCATGTACCGATTCCAATCTGTTATAATAAGTACTAGTAATGCTTATTTTATTTCTTATCTTCTTTTATGAAAGCATGTTAACAGAAGTTCTGATTTTTCTTTCCTTGGCCCAATGGATTGTTGATATTATCAAACTAGAGGCCTGGTGCACGAAATTCCTGCACAGGGGGAAGGAGGTCCCTCACCCAGCCTTCACTCTCTCACAATCCAGGACCCCTGCAGGATCGGGCCTAAACCAGCAGTAGGAATCTATCTCCAAATCCAGAACCACTGGCTCCTAACTGCTCCCCTGCCTGCCTGATCACCCTAACCACTCTGCCTCAATCCTTATTGCAGTGGCTTCATCCTGAAGGACATCTGGAATGATGTCAGAAGGTTGTTCGGCTGTCCGATCTTATTAGCATATTACACTTTTATTATTATAGATGCTCCTAAGTTGATGGGCCCCTGGAAACCCAAGGTCTGCCCCAGATGCTTCCTGTCCATCATAGTAAGGCATGCATGCTTCCACTTCCTATTGCAACCTGAAGCTTGGTTGCTTGCTAAGAGTTCTGACCTAGTTGGTCAGAAACAGGTGAAGTGCAAGTACAGCAGGAGCCAAAGAAGTCCCCCCTTGAATCAGCAGGTGCACCCTTAACATCCCACAGGGAAACCTGGTCCTGCACCTCCTGACTTCTTGTCCCTCCTAGAGCACATCAGCACCCCCAAGAGCACGTACTAAAAATTCCAGAGTCTAGAATGCAGCCAAAATTATAATAAGGGCACCCACAGGTCAAGTCTAATAAAAAAAAAAAAAATAAATGAATAGTTGTAGCATAATTAAAAAATATGTAGGTCACTTTGGAGCTGGAGGCTAGCTTGTACTTTCCAATTGGCTAGTAAGTGCAGTTTTCTATAGATTCCTTATGAATTCCCCCAACACACACACACACACACACACACACACACACACACACACACGAACATATCTTAATTTAATTATAACTCAACCAATTCTGGAGTTTTGGGGACCTATATTAGATGCCTGCAAGATAGAGCAGCTACTACTAGAAGCCAAAAACTATAGTGACACTTCCCTCTGCAAAACTTTGCTCTGGGACTAGAGTTTTTACTTAGGTCACTAAAAATAGTGTGCTCCTTAAGGGTCTAGAAGTGACTGACAGAGTCAGGGTTTCTCACACTGTCAAAATCAACAAAATCAATCCATCCATCCATCTCTCTACCTACCTATTTATTCATCCATCCATCCATCCAACAAATGTTTATTGTTATTGAATAGCTACAGTGTGTCATGCATTCACACACAGTATGATTGGAAGGCATAGATTTTCACCTGATATTTAAATGTTACTTGCCAGACAGCAGAGGAGATAGGGCATCTAAAATGATTGTGTAGGATGACTGTACCTTAGATATAAACCTAATTCCTGATCGGTGCTCTTTCCATGCCAGGTGTTCAAAATTTCTTTTTTAAATCCAATTGTCACAAAATGTCCATGTCTACCTGGAGAATATGGTAAAAAAAAAAAAATCTTATTTATTTGGAGATGATAATAACCCAGATTCTCTCTGAACCAGCTCTCCCTTTTCTTTCCTCTTAAGAAATGCTTTTTGAGGTTATAAATAGTGTAAATGAATGGCATCTAACTAAGGAGCTAGAGTAGAGAAAGAATGTTGAAATGCTTAGAAGACAAATTGCTTCCAATGGTTTCACAATGTACCTTCATCTGCAAATAATGAATATGAAATCACGGATCTGTTTATTTAATCATGTATCCAACAGACCTTAAGGGCCACAGCCCAGCTTTAATCACAGAACGTCCGTGGAAATAAGAATAGTTGAGTCCCATAAAAAGTTCTATGGTTCAAAGCATTCACTAGTTAATCTGGCTGCCCCTTCACCACCACCACCATTTAGTTTGGATTAATGAGGATGGATTCACTAATGAAAGCCAAGAATGCTCTTCATGCCGAGAGACAATGCAGTCATGGGAAGTAGCTCTATGAAATCATTTCCATGGCACATGCTGGGAAGAGAGGAGGATGAGGTGATGGTGCCTGACTCAGGGCTTATGACCAGAAGGGGTGGAACATCAGAACAGAGAGGGTTGTTTCACTTTAAAAAGCGTAGAGAATCAGCACTTTTTTTTCATATTGAAAGACGTACAAGTATGGAGAACTGTACTATGAAATGAGAGCTCTGAAAATACTTAAGGGATCTTTCATTGTCTTTGGGTCAACACAAAAATAGAAGCTTCGGATGTGTAGGAACCAGAACATGTACCTGCACATGCCTGTCCATAATGATGCATGGGTTTTATATGCATAAAGGTATATGTATGTACTTTTTAAAGGGCCTCAATGGGTAACCACATAGAATTCCCAGGAAACTGGGTAAAATGGGGTTTACTGACTGTCGTCTTAAAACTTTACTTATGTAGAAGGGCAGCACAATTCGGTTGAAAAAGCACAAGTCTTGGCAGCCAATGTCAAACCTGCCCACCCACCCCACCCCTCCCCAGACCTAGCTCTACAACCATCCACTAAGGTGACTGCAGGCATCTCTTAGCCTGGCTAGAAAAAATAAGTTCAATTGGCTCAGCCTCCGAGGGCTCTGTCATGGCTAAAATGGCCAAACTCCTTGTAGGAAACATTTGATAAAGCCATCAGAGAGGAGAGCTGTGTGTGTGGAAGCAGTGTTTCCAAATATAGACATACAAAGGGGGTTTCTTTAATATGGATTAAAGAGGGGGAAGCATAGTTTTGTTTCAAGCACGCGCGCGCGCGCTTGCACACACACACACACACATACACACACAGGCCTATTGCGGTGTGCCTTCTGTAGGACCAGGCAGTGTGATCCCCAGTTGAATAAGCTGTGGCTTTGCAGGCATTCAGATCGCATTTCGTTTGTGCGCTCAGCACCAGACAGCCCTTAATTCTAATTAATACAAGTCCAGCGGAACCCGGAATCCGGAGGTGGAGGGAGAAAGACTAGAAATGAAGAAATGCCTATCCCATTGTTACTATCTCTTCATCTGCATAACAGTAATGATACCAAATATGCAAACAGATGCTTCTCTCATTAAAGGGTGCATGCAAATGCTGCTGGTAGGGAGTGGTACCGTCTAGGGGTTAAGAGATCATTGGGGGTAATTAAAGGTTAATCCAGTTTTCAGTTCACAGCATACATGACAAGAGTGGTTGTAGAGGAAAATTGTCACTTAACCTCCAATTCATTACCAAAGGCACATGGATTTTCCGCGTAAATAACATAAACATCGCCGCACTAATCAGCACCACCCCCACCACCACCTCTGCAGCGGAGGCTGATCACTGACAATCATTGGCAAAGACTTGTGAGCTGGGCCCAGTTGTGCGTCTCTGTGTGGAGCACTAAGAAGAAAAAATTCTATCTCCTCAGAAAGTGTTTAGAATCCAGCTAGAGTGAGAATCTCTCATTTTTAATAAAAAAAAAATCTGGTGTGCTCACATTAGTCCTTGAATATATTCCAAAAGCATCATTTTAAGATGCTGAATGTGACATTAGAGACTGCAATGACCTGACCAAGACCAAGATTGCAATTCATCGATGTTTTTCTTACTGGGTGACTTTTTTTTTTTTTTTTTTTTTTTTTTTTTTTTTTTTACAGATCAACTTAATTCACCAACGGGGGTATTTTCACTTCCTGTCTCTAGGAGGGGAAGAAATTTTCAGAAATTCAGGTCAGAAAAGTTCCCACGTGGCAGGTCCGGGAGAAGAGATGCCAGGTCAGGATAGACAGCGTACTTGCAGGAGGAGCTGAAGAACAGGTGAGAGAGAAGAGGTCTCCTGCATCTTTGGAATAATAGAGAGGACTTATTTCCTGGCCAATAGTTACAAAGAGCTTACCTTTGGCTCAGTGGAACTTGGGGTTCTGAAAGAGTAATCTCTTCAGTCCCCTCTCTTCGTTAGCCCTTGATCCCACAAGAAGTGCGTGGCTGTTCAGTCAGGGTAAAGGCCCACACCAAGCCCTCAAGCAGAGTCCCTGCAGTCTTCAGTCCCATAAATGACAGAGAAGTGTGCCTTCCACTCTGGGTTTTCAGCGATGCCGATCCAAAGGAAATCAAAAGTTTCAGGGGGGACAGACCCCTGACATGTTAGCCCAATGTACGCTAAGGATGTTTAGCTATGTTGCCAGAAAAAGCAAAGCTCTTTTCACAGTTGCAATCCTACCTTCAACCTAAATCAACTTTTGGGTATAAGACCAAAAGCCTTTTTTTTCTCCTACTTTCTCGTGGGAAACAGGGCTTGTTTAAAATGCTAACAATAGCCTGGAAAAAGAGTGTATTTCTCAAGAACACGGGCCATGTTTGACTCACATCTTTTTCATAGAATTTTAGTCATGCTTGCTGATTGGCAAACCCAAAACAGAAAGTAGCCGCCATATTTCTAATGGAAAGAATGAGATGTCTTATAATCCAGTTTTGTTTGTTTGTGTTTTATTTTTTTAAATATATTTTCATTGATTTCAGAGAAGAAGGGAGAGGGGGAGAGAAGAGAAACATCAATGATGTGAGAGAAGCATTGATCAGCTGCCTCCTGCACGCCCCCTACTGGGGATGGAGTCTGCAACCCTGGCCTGTGCCCTGACCCGGGAGTGGAACCGTGACCTCCTGGTTCATAGGTTGACGTTCAACCATGGAGCCCTGCTGACCGGGCCAGTTTTTTTTGTTTACCTGTAAATACCAAACAATATAACTCCCTTTCCCCCCACCCACTACTTCATTTATTGATTTTTTTTCCTTCTTAATTTTTTTTTCATTTTTGCCAAACTGATAGTTGGTCTCTGTCCAAGAGGTGGGTGGGTTTGAGAGCAAGGCAGCCAGCCCATCTGCCACCAGAGCTAATAACAAAAGGGACCCGATGCACTGGCTGCCTTGTTGACTAGTTCTCTCTAGGCAAGGAAAGAAGCAGGTGTGAGCGAGAAGGGAACGGCAGGAAGGACTAGCACTGGCGCTGCAGGACACGTGGCATTTCCCCTGCGGACGGATTAGAAGACCTGCGTGCCTGCCCTCTCCCAGCTGATCCTGCGTGTCACGTGGAGATCTCCAGCCCCGCTCTCAGGAGGCTCTTTCGAAATAGCACGGCCCTGTGCTTCTCCATTTGTGAAGTAATGAGAGGTAATGGTGATTATGGCATGTTAGGAGGCAGCCAAATTCCCCCAGCACCAAGCAGCCACCATCAGCGGTGCCCTGCTTGGAAGAGCAGCTGGGTGACACTCAGCTTAAACCTGGGAACTGGACTTCAGTTATGAAACATCAGGCAGGGCCAGATGCTAAACACAACAGAAACATGCCTCCTGCAGGTGGAGGCCCTTGAGCTTTGAGTGGTTGCTGGTGCCCTAAAATACAAGGGCTGCCTGTGGTTGGCTTGAGTCATGCTGGTGACCTGAAGCTTCTTCTAACTCGTTCTCACTGACCCTCTCTGGCCCCGGCTTGACAGGGTGTGAGGAGTCGGGAACATCTGAGCAGAACCATGAGGACAGGCAATGACGCCACAGCCACCAAATCAAGGAGGCCAGGTGGGCCATCACACATCTGAGTGCTCCGTCCTAGCGCTGAACCAGCTCACACTCACTCCTCTGGTCCTCAGTGCCCCCCACCTGCAATGAGGCAGTTTTATTCCCATGTCCAAGGACTGGCCAGAGGTGAGATGACAATGCAGAGGACACACTGCATCGAGTGTCCCTTAGCGTCAGAAATGGAGGGGCTGCTGGCGTTGGGTCCACAGTCTCATCCTGGTGTCCAGCCCTGTCACTGGGCCCTGTGCTCATATCACACCACCACTCTTCATCCTGACAGCGTGTTCCTTTAACTCGTTAGGGGCTCTGACCTCCTGAAAGGGCATTTAAAAACACACACCGTTCATTGGCCTCTCAGCGTCACCATTATGGCTTGTGGCCGTTTAGGTTCTTACAAGGGTATTTCTTGGATCACATGATCTCACGCATCTAGAGGAAATAATGAACCACATAAACTGATGAACAAAAACAGAGACCCAGAGAAAGAGAAGCAGCGATCAGACTCTCAAACCTCAGAGGGAGAGTAGGGGAGGGTGGAAGTGGGGGAAGAGATCAACCAAAGGACGTTGTGTGCATGCATATAAGCCTATCCAGTGCCCATGGGCAATAGGGGGGTGGGGGGCATATGTAGGGAGGGGTTTGGGGTGGGAATGGGGGGACAATTATGAGGACAATTATGTGATACCACAATCAATTAAATAAATAAATAAAAATAAATTGTAAAAAAAGAATGGAATCTAAATAAATAATAAATAAATAAATATAAATTGTAAAAAAAGAATGAAATCTAATATAAATAGATAGATAGATAGATAGATAGATAGATAGATAGATAAATAAATAAAATAAAAACACAAACCAGCAATTAGTCTTTGGGGACCACGGCATACCTGCAAGCATAATAGGCCTCCTTCCCTGGCTCTAAGAACAGTCATTTGGAGGTGCTAATGGCCCCTAGTGAAGGCAGTAATTTTCAGTTCACGCCAGCGAGCCACCGGTCCAAGTGCAAATCGTCCACCAAGACTCAACCTGCCTGCCTTCCTGGTGAGTCAGCCAGGAATGAGCACCAATCCGATGCCATTCAGGAAAGAATGACCTAACAGCAAAACAACGTGCCCACCGGAACATGTACGGTCAAGACATACGTGCAATGGAAACACGGAGGAAGTTAGAAAACGTGGAGCCAGGAGCAAAAGATTTGAATCCAACACCCGACGCCCATTGGCTTCGTGGAATCAGGAAATAACATCAACATCAAATGATGAAACAGCAAATGTAGCAACCACAGCCGACCTGCCTTCACTGATCCTCAAGCTTCTCATTCGTAACATGGGGGCGATGCTCCTTGCTGCCTACCTCACCGGATGGGGAGAAGTGTGGTTTAATATGGGTGCATTCGAAAGCACTCCTCAAAATGTGAAGGCTTTTGCTTTTGATAACTGTCTGGTTCTAGAGTATTTTTATTGCCCCCCAGTCACCTCTCCCCCCCCCTCCCCGCCCCGTTCCTGGAAAATTTCGTCTACTTTCTGCCTCAATGGATTTGCCTATTCTGAACATTTCATAGTAAAAAAAATCATATACTATGTGGCCTTTTGTGTCTGGCTTCTTTCACTCAGCATGATGTCTTCAGGGTTCCTCCGTGTTGTAGTATGTGTCTTTACACTATGTTAAGCCTAGTATTTCTTTAAGATGTATATTCAAAATGCACTGCTAATGAAAGTGTTAACCTCCCATTTACTGAGCACTTACTGGGTGCCAGGCACTGAGTCTTTTTGTACACGATCTCACAGAATCCTCGGCAGATAAGCTGTATTACCATCTCCATTTTATGGATGGCAAAGCCAACATTCAGGAAGGTTAAGTACCTTGGCCAAAGGCACACAGCAATCCTGTAGTTAGGAACCAATCCCTGGTTAGTCCGATCCCAGGGCTCCTGCTTTGAGTCATCACATTTGGTCTTTACTTGCCCGGCCCGGGAGGATCAGCCACGGGGAGCTGGAGGGTGACGAGGCAGCCAGGTGCGGGGACCCCCGTGAGCTTTGGGAAGACTCACAAAGGGTGGAGTCGAACAGAGACGTTCCAAACAATATAACTCTCCCTTCTCGTGGATCACCTGAGTCCTTCAAGCTCCCTGGCGCCAACAACCCGCTGAGCGCCCAGCTGTGGCACCAAGGCCCCCAGACATGATCCCTGGTGAGCCACATCCCTGCCCCCTATCCCTGCATTTGACTGTCTCTCTTTGAATTAAGCAGCCACGAGACATCTAAATGCTCCTAGCGCCTCCCCGCCGCCACTCCCGCCCCCAAGGCCCAGAATTGGCTGAATTATCTTGGTCCTAGAAACGGATTCTGTCTGGGCTAAGTATTCTATTAGCTTCCTCTAACTATTCTGTCTGGGCTAACTGTTCTGTTAGCTGCCCAAACACGAACACTAAACACCTGAAGGCCAGAGAATTCGGCCCAATTATGTGACTTAAATACGTAAAATCCCCACAGTGGTGGGGGTCTGAGGGGCTGTGCCTGGGTGGGGACTCAGCCCCTGTTCACGAGGACCCCCGGGGAGAGGGGACGTGGTGCCTGGTCCATCCGAGGTGAACGTGTTTGGCATGAGCTGTTCTGCCGACATCTTCCCCTTCCTGTGCTGGTTCTGGGTTCAGAGGCAAGACAGCCCTCTTCCCCAGCCGCCATCATCTGGCTGTTTTGTGTGTGTTTTTAATGTATTTTATTGATTTTGTACAGAGAGGAAGGGAGAAGGATAGAAAGTCAGAAACATCGATGAGAAACAGTGACCAGCTGCCTCCTGCACACTCCCTACTGGGAATGTGCCCGCAACCAAAGGTACATGCCCTTGACCGGGATAGAACCTGGGACCCTTCGTTTTGCAGGTCGACGCTCTATCTAATGTAGCCAGTCCTTAGATAAACCATGTACCTGCCTGCAGAGACCCGGCTGCACCAGGAGCCTGAGGAGGAGGGCGGACTCACCGCAGGGTCTCCCGGGCAGTCATGCCAGGGCGGTCTTGGTTCCCAGAACCTCAAGGTGTGAGTCTCTGGATTGGCTCTCAGGGGAGCCGGGAGGGCGCAGCAGCCCTCTGCTCACTGGCTCCAACATTCGAATCTCAACCTCCCAGAGACCTAATGTGTTCACCCAGGAAACGGAAATCACGTGTGCATCCGGAAACGGAAATCACGGTGGCTCTGAACCCCAGCTCGGCCTGGAAGACCCAGTGCTGCTGGGGGGACCCAGGGCCATAACCTGGCAGGCAGTGCGGGGCGGGGCGGGAGCCCACAGCCTGTCCGTTCCCCTCCTTCCCCTTGAGGTGCAAAAGGAGAGGGTGCCTGCTGGTGTCCTGTTATGCAGGCTGGCCAAGTGATTTAAACAACTGACCCCAAAAACAAACAACAGGAAAGCAAACTGAGTGCCAGGAGCTCCAACTAGCCGCCGAGGGAGGGGGCGTTGGGACAAGGTGGAGTGGGAAGAAAGGGCAGGTTCCATGGACATGTCAAGGTCACCCTCTTTGCCCAGGGGAAGGGACCTCGCGGCTGGCGTGGCTGGCCTGTGGGGTCACAGCTCGTGTCCCAGCTTTATGTGTCTCAGCGCCATTGATTGAAGGGCTTTGATATGTGAGAAACTGGTGTCCGGACTCTGTGGGCACTCGGCAAACACTAACCATGTACCTGGAAATCTTACCTGGAGTTGTCTCCCAGTCCACTTATCTATCTTGAGGTGACAAGAGAGACACAGACTTGATCTCACTGGGGTTACCATTGGGCTGGGAGTTCTAGGACAGGTCCAACTTCCATTCTTTTTCCCATGAAATCTGCAGGAAGTCGGGAGGACCCGGAGGACAGGTTACGATTTGGAGTAAAAACAGCTGGAGTTGAATCTTGGCTCCAAAACAGACTCTGTGTGTGACCTGAGTGAATCACGTGACTGTCCTGAACCTCGGTTTCTTTGTCTGGGGCAGCAATAGTAACTTGCAGAGTTATTTTAGGGCTGAAATGAGGGAGGAGTTGCTGGGCCCACCCCCCACTTTGGAGACCAGGGCACCCTCTCAGATGCCGCTGAGGGCGAGGAGCCTAGGAAGGAGGGTGGCAAAAAGCAGAACTTGACACGGGAGTTTTTCAATTGCCCAAAAACATGTCCTCTTCAGAATCACTGCCTGGAAATTATGTGTGTACACGAGTGTGTGTGTGGTGTGTGTGTGTGTGTGTGTGTGTGTGTGCGTTCTGAAGTGGATGAAATTTGTCCAAAAAAAAAAAAATCTTTACTAAAAATGGAACTTTTGCACATCTAATTGCAGATTTTTTTTGCAAAACAAAACAAAAGCTATCTTGCCTGCCTCCAGGCATATCCCAGGGGATTAATTTGTCACTCTTCAAAAACACCACCGTGGAGGGACACCCTCTTTGATTCTCTCTCCTCACATTAATTAGGAGTAGCAGGAACACGGCACACGATTGGTATCAGAGAAATTAGGCAACACGGACCTGCCGCCCCTCTCAGGAGAGAGGACTCAGAGGGGAGCACGGAGACCAGGGCGCACCGCACAGCCAACCCCAGGGAAGTTCAGGGCCTCCCTCCCTCCACCCTCTGGAGGGCACCTTCATGTGACAGAGAAGCTCCGAGTCCCGTTTGGGAGAGCTCTTTCCTTTAAGCCTCACTCCAGCGGTGAGTGCTCTTGAGAGTAAAACAGAGACTGTGTTGACTTGTTTTCTGTTTTATTTTGTTGTGTTTAGTGATCACAGAAAAAAAGTGGACTCCACGGGAGCCAGAACCCAAACTAGATATTTGAGATGACTGTGCAGGTCAAGCGGCAAACACTGCTTGTCCTTTTGATCATTGCCTGATGGATTCGTCCGGATCAAGATCTTCATCTGAAGGCCACTTGGTCTCAGATCCGTGTCTATCGTCTGAGGACGTTGCAATGGAATGTTTTTGAGTCAAGTTTACGTTTGTTCCCTGTCCCTTCGTGTTGCTCAAATCTATTGATTTTCCTTTAAGACCCTTGTATATGTCCGTCGGAGTTTCGTTGTTCAAAAGATCAAAGTTCTACCCATTTAGTACCACAGCCTGCAGAGCACCATGCCTGTGAGTGGGGTGCAGCCGCCTCTGCAGGGGGACAGGTGCCCCGTTTAGTCCCCCCAGAGCAAGATACCCGGAAGGCCAGGTGCAGACGGGACAGGACATCCCGGTGTCCCCACCTTCCCCAGGGCCAGGAGCTCCAAAGCCATCTCCCTGCCCACTTCTTCTTTTTCTTTTTTTAAAATATATATTTTATTGATTTTTCACAGGGAGGAAGAGGGATAGAAACATCGATGAGAAACTTCAAACAGCTGCCTACTGCACCCCCTCCTCACCCCCCCGACTAGGGATGTGCCCACAACCAAGGTACATGCCCTTGACCTGAATCGAACCTGGGACCCTTCAGTCCGCAGGCCGATGCCCTATCCACTGAGCCAAACTGGTTTCGGCCTTGCCCACTTCTTAAGGTGATTTCAACATGGGCTTCATCCCTGGGGTTCTGCTGAAACAGAGCATGCTTCTCCCTCTCCTTGACTCATGAGAATAAAGCGAAACCCTGGCACACAAACACCATTTTCTCCGCATTCAAAGGCCCGGCCCGGGTGAGATCCTGAATAATAACCCGAAGTTGGCAACCAGGCTAATCAGTATGGGGCTGCCCGGAGAGAAGTCTTTCATAGCCCCCAGCGCAGGGAGTGCCGGGCCTTTGTCCCCTTGTTGGTAAATAACAGCCCTTTATTTACACACAGTTGTTTGGGTTTCAAAAGACATTCAAAGCCTGGGTAGTTCCTGTGGTTGCTTTACATGGAGAGGGATATACATGCGAATTTTTAAAGAGATTTCACCCTAATTAAGTCCATGGTGCCCAGAGAGAGTGAGTTGTAGGTTCCAAGGCAGGGGGAGAGGCATGGATTAGCATGTGGGCTGGCCTGGGCTGTCCCTGCAGACTCACTTTCTGAAATGCGAATAGCTTTCTGAAATGCGAATACCGTATCCCGATGACTATGATGCACAGCCCCGCGCTCAGAGGGGTCCCAGGGCCTGGCGCCTTTTGGTTGAAGAAGAGAACGAACGTCGAACTCTCCATTTCAAAAAGCAGTTTCTCCTTCTCGAGGTGAGAAAGCACCGCTGATGCTCAGAATCTCCATTCAAACTCCTCCAACATTCAACTCTTCCCATCGCGAGCTGCAGCGATGGAAACGTCTGCATCCCATGGGCCCGCCGCCCTGGTGAACCGGTTACACGTCTGAGAGGGAGAACCGAGAAGGTTCTGGACAGGAGGCCTGGAGCGCTATCACTGAAATCCTTATTTATGGCAAGAGAAGGCGCTCCAGCATTACCTCAGCGCGCAGATTACATCAGTGGGCGAGAAAGTAAATGAGTTCTGGTGGGGAAACATCAGAAACCCGTAATCCTTTCTCAAAGCCCTTTTGTTATTTTAATGTCCGACAAATTATACTTTTTTTAAAGAAAAAAAAAACACTTAGGTTTGAGAGGATCCTTTCGCTTCAGGAAAAGTAATTTCACTAGTTAAAAACGTTTTAATTTTCTGTAACCATCTTTGCTGTGCTGGCCAAGCACTTGCTTCAGGGTAAGGTCACTTTTAGCTTCAATAGACTTGGGCGCTATGACCACCATGAGCGATGTCCAGTTGCTATAGCAACGGTCAGCCTACAAGGCACCTAAGTGAAGCAGGGCATTTTTGGTTACTAATTTGAAAATTTGCCTTTGAGTTTTGGAGTTGTGTTTTATTTTGTTTTAAGTGTATGAGCTTGGATGAGTAAATTGCAAGACTTAACTGTATTTTATTTCCCTCTATGTCAGTCATATCATAGGGATCCTGATGACTTCTAAATAACATTTCAAAGAATAGTAAGCAAAACAGAAATTGTGAAGAAAATTGGGCAAATGGCAACAAATAAATAAACTTACCTCCCGGTAGAAGTTCTCTCACGGAAAGCCCTTATGGGAAGTCCATGGGAGGGGCCGGGCAGGAGAAGGCCTGTGGACCCTGGCTGGGTGCTGGATGCAAAGACAGGAGCAATTGGGTCCAGTGTCCCGGATGAGAGTGATGTGCACATTGACAGGCTATCAGGGGGCGGATGGTGAGTGTGAAAGCACCTATCAATTGCTCTGTTTTCAAAATATATTCACTACAGTTTGACCCTTTCTGAATGGCTTGGAGTTGGAGGTCAGTCATCAAGGATTTATTGAGTGCCTACAACATCCTCAGGCCACTGGCTTTATCAAGGGAAAAACCTACACTTGTACTCATGGGACTTAAGTTCCAGAAGTAAGAGTCAGGCAAAAGCCATAATAAATGATAGATGATTGATAGATGAAAGACTAGATAGATAGAGATATATAGATGGATAGATGACAAATAGTATACCCAAAGGCGATAATTACTGTAAAAAAAAAAAAATAGAGGAAAAGTTTCAAGAGCCAAGGGGGGATATAATTGACAATAGGACACCCTCTCCAGCCTCCTGTCTGAGGTCGGGAACATGTGAGTAGACACCATAAGCAGGTGAGGCGTTAGGCCAGCAGAGGTCTGGGGAGGAGCATTCTGGGCAGAGGGAACGGAAACACAAGCCTGATTCAAGAGGCCATCAGGAATCCTTGTTATTCACCCCTGCGTCCTACCATCAGCAAGCCTCGGGGTCTACGCAGTCGGGAGGCTTTGTGCTCCTCCGCCAAGGGACCTCCGGCTTCAAGGCCCACATCCCCAACTGTTTTCTTCTCTCTTTACTCCAAGTCAGCCCTTCTTCTTCCTGGAGTCCGTTCTGCCTGGTCCAGACACAGCCCCTGCCTCCTTCTCATCTCTTAGTTTTGAAATCTCGTGACTCAGGACAGCAGATGACCAACCCTGTTAGACGTGGGTCTGAAGACCGACAGCAGCCGAAACCGGTTTGGCTCAGTGGATAGAGCATCGGTCTGCGGACTGGGGGGTCCTGGGTTCAATTCCGGTCAGGGGCATGTGCGTTGGCTGCAGGCACATCCCCAGTGGGCGGTGTGCAGGAGGCAGCTGGTCGATGTTTCTCTCTCATCGATATTTCTGGCTTTCTATCCCTCTACCTTCCTCTCTGTAAAAAAATCAATAAAATATATATTTTTTTAAAAAGACCGACGGCACCCTGGGTGAGGGTGCAGCAGGAAGAACACCCTCCCCTTAATGCACTGTGTGTTTATCCGGCTTTGACACTGTGGGTCTCTTCGGGTGGGGGACCCCAGGCTGTCCTATCTGTGCCCTCCGGTCCCCGGCCAGCACCGGCACATTGCATGGCAGCGTATGTAGATGCCCCACACCTGCAGGCGTCAGCGTTGAGGGCTCTGATCTGTCTATCCCAATGCCTGTTCCCCTCCCCCATGGTTCTCACGTGTGGATGCCAGAGAAGTGAGTGCACGCTGAGAGCAGCGTTTCCCCCAGAGCACGTTCAAGCCCATTACCTCAGTCGGACCCTAACCACAACCCTCTGGAGCACACGGAGAAAGTGCGATGGCCTCCCGCAGAGGCAGGGGGCAGATGGGAGAAGTGGCAGGCAGACCGCGGGCTCCGGGGGTTCTGACTCCGCGTTCACGTGTGTCCAGGTGGGCGGTGACGGCTGGAACAGCAGAGGCTTGGAATTATTCTATTGATAGAAGCACGGGGCCTGAAGGACACGTTTAGGAGGCAGAGCCAGCGTCAGGTGTGAATGGTAAGGATTAACTGGGGAAGGATGCTAATGGCTGCAGCCTGGGAGGAAATGTGTCTGGAAATGGGGGGTGGAGGGCCCCAGGGCTCAGGAGTCAGGGGCCTGAGTGCTGGGCTGGCTAGTCTCTTGGACACAGCATGTCCCTCTCTGAGCCTCAGTCACCTCATTGGGAGAAGAGAGGACTGTCTGAAACCCCCCTCACAAGGTGTGGGGGCCAGCAAGGTGATTTCAGGGTCCCTGCCAGAACGCAAAAGACACACCACGGAGCCAAGTCCTGTGGGGGTGGCTCCCTCTTTGCACCCCTCCGCTCAGGCTCCCGGACTTTGGGGGTGGGGGCAGCAGAACCAGCTAAAATCTACTCACATTGTTTTTGCTGATTTTTTTTTTTTTTTACATTTTCCTCTATTTATGGCAAATGCTGATTTCTTGCCTTTAGTAGGAATATTAAATTTCCTCTTAAAATAAATGTGCTTAATTAAACATAGTGAATTAAGAGAAAAACAGGGGAGTCAATGGAGGGGAAAAGGGGGAAAATGTAATACTTTCAACAACAAAGATAAAAAAGAGAAAGATGTTAAGTAAACAGCATTAGAGGTGAGACACAGGTGTCAGGGATCGTGGAGGGGGTTCAGGAGGGAGGGGGGGAGTTCGGAAAAGCTGAGGCTTCGAGGATCCTCCTGCTCTGAGAAGCGAGAGAGGATGGTGGTTCCATCGTGGGTCTGCAGTCCTGGCTCTGCTAATGACACTCGGACACACTCGGGCAGGGTCCTTAATCTCCCGGTGCCTCGCCTTCCTCATCGGTATGATGGGAAGAATAGTGCACCGACCCCAAAAGATGGCTCCATGTCGCACTTAGGAGAGTGCCTGGCTCCGTGTAAATGCTGTGTGTCCTGTCACTATGGTGGACCAGGAGCCCAGATGTGCTCCTATAACCATGCCCATGCTCAATGGCTACCAGAGTCCGGTTGCTCATATACACTGTTTCCTGTCCCTGACCACAAAATCCCTCTCTCTTTCTCTCTCTCTCTCCTCCCTCCCCCCCCCCTCTCTCTCTCTTCCCCCCCCCCCTTTCTGTTAGAAAGCAAGTGAAGCCTTCAATAAATAAAGCAGGTGGAGTAGAGTCCACTGGCACCATCCTCCATACAGAATGGTGTAAGGGCCCAGGTGTTCTGTCTTCCCATCATTTACTGAAATCCTGCAGGAGTCAGCTGTGAGCCACATGTTAAATCCTCTTCTGAGGCTCAGAATTTGAGCCAAGAAGAGAGAAAGAAAAGGAGGATCATGAAGAAAGAGCAGCAGAAGCGGGAGCGCCCAGGCACAGTCCCCTCTGCGTCTGGCACTGGGCTCCACGTCACCCGTGACCTTTCTTTGTGATGGAGCTCGTTGGTCTTCCCTCAGGGTTGGCCATGCAGCATCCTCTAAGGCCCTAAACCATGCCTGGGGCCCAGGAGGCAGGGGCCTGACCTTGCAGGTGGCTTCCTGCCGAATCTCAACTGTGTCTCTATCCTCAACTGGCCTACCCCAGCCCAGCTCCATAGACAATCTGTCAACAAGTGAATGTTGTAAAAGTCATAAACGGATCTCTAATACTTGAATGGAAATGGGTTCTGAATAAAAATTCCTATTTCCCCCTTCCAAATACTTTTTATGCCCCAGAAAGTGTTCCTTACATGCACTGGTGTTATTTCCATGTGCCAATGGCCGGTACTGCGAACAACATGCTCTCAGCTACCTAAGCAGCTGAGCACAGCCAGACTCGACTTTGCAACCTCTGCCACCCACACTTTGCTGACAGAGAAACCTGCTCTAGGCCAAGGTCTGTCTTGGAGTAGGTCATAGCGGACTCAGTGGATAGAACGTCAGCCTGCCGACTGAAGGGTCCCAGGTTCAATTCAGGTCAAGGGCATGTACCTTGGTTGCAGGCACATTCCCAGTGGGGGCAGGGGGGGAGCAGGACACAGCTGTTTGAAGTTTCTCATTGATATTTCTATCTTTCTATCCCTCTTCCTTCCTCTCTATGAAAAAAAAAAAAATCAATTAAATATATTTTTTAAATTATATTCAGAGCTTAAGTTTCACCTTGAGCCATCCTGCAGGTAGAAGATCCAGAACACCGAATCCTGAAGGCAGCTGGCTCCTGACTCACACTGGATCCACAATACAGTGTTGGCCTGAAGTTTCACCATGTCCAGAGATTCTCTTTGTCTCTGGGGTCATTCTTTTGGGCATCAGGAGATGTGGGGTCAAGTGATGAAATATTTCAGGGAAGAGGTTTCAGTCCCATCACTCTCCTTAACATCCCACCCAAGAGTCACCCCACCTTTGCAAAAGCCTTCACCTCAAATGTATTTTCATTGTTAGGTTGCACTGATAAGTCTTTGTTGTATTACCTTCCCTGTTTAAAAAAATAAATTAGAACAATCTAAGAAGGCAGATAATGTTTAATGGAAAAGGGCAGCGATGGGCTAATGGTTGCCTAGCAACCACTAGACATTGTTTTGCTGCTTCACTCTAGAGAAGCCAAAATGGCGGCTCTAATCCTCCCATAGCCCCCTGGACAGTGCTCATGTGAGTGACAGCTCCCCCTGGGCCCACATCATTTTCTCCTTTGTCTTGGGCAGCACATCATCCTTTTTTAAGCTTCCAAATGGGGAAAACTCCGTGCCCAATTCTTGAATACGCTAATGTAATGTACATACATCCTTTCATCTTCTCAGAAAATCTATAGCTGAACTTCCCAGGTTCTTCCTTTGGGCAGTTCTATCAAGCGTTTTCATGCATCCCCAGTGTCCTCTTTCGAGTTCCCCTGTCAACCAATTACTATCCCTGGCTAAATATTTTTTGAGGTCAAGCAAAGCATTTGACATGATTTAGAAAATCTCTCGTCTTATCCTTTCTCCTTCCAAAAGGGTCTTGACATGACTGTTCCGTTCCCTGGGGCCCAGGAAAACCAGGTCGCCTTCCACCTGGGAGTTTTCTCACCACTAGTGGAGGGGGCGGAGAAATATAATAAAAAGAATGTTAAGTGATGGCAAGATTATAAACAGGTGAGAAGGAACCTGTTTTTACTATTTCCATTAGCTTATCTCAGAAACTGCAAGTCTGTCGTGAGAAACCCCAAATGCCTAAACTGCTGTCCCTACATCACAGGTAGCCTGGGAATAGTTAGGGGTGGCTTGGCCAGAGGGATGACATAGCCACTGTGCTGTAGACTGTCCGTGACAGCTTCCTAACTTGGGACTGAGAGAGGGGGTAAGTTTCCGGGCCTTCCCGCCTTAGGGGGCTGGGCACTGTAGAATGTGTTTTAGCAGGTCCTCTCGTTGGGGAGGAGTTAGGAGCTCCCCCAGAATCATGTCAAAGTGTGTACGTTCACATGCGTGTCATTTCAGAGAGGGGGTCTGTCTACAGCTTTCAGGAGGTTAGAAGCCAGTGGCAGAGAGGAAGGTAAAGAAATAAGGAGCTTTATCAAAAATCTTTTGGTTTCAGAAAAACACACTAAAGGATACATTAGAAATGTCTCTGAAGATGGAGAATTATGTATTATACATATTATGTGCTGAGGAGCTTTATGCACGTGAATGACAACTCCAGAGCCAACCATATGAACTTCAAACCATTGTACTCTCTCTCACTGGCCCTATGAATGGTGGCACCTCAGGCAGGCCCCTTCACCTCTCTGCATCTTGGTCTCCTTCTGGAAAACGGAGGTGCCAATAGTACCTTCCTGGCGGGGCTGTGAGGATTCGTTCCGTTCAGCGCTGTATCCTCAGTGCTTACATGAGTGCCTGCACCATAACAAGTCTTCAGCACATACTCATTGCAAAAATGGCAACACAGAATTGAGGGAAACCCATTGCTTCCAGATCCTATTCCCTGCCCAGAACTCTGGAGAAGGCTCTAGCGCCAACCTTGAGCCGTCCTGCAGGTAGAAGACCCAGAATACCGAATCCTGAAGGCAGCTGCCTCCTGACGAAGCGGGGCTATTCACAAAGCGTTTGGAGAGCTAGGGCCACTTCTGATAATATATTAGTTCATAAACGTGCCTCCCAAGGCGCAGAGAAACATCTGAGGACTTATTAAGCCCTCTGCCACGGGGAATGCAACTGTTATGCACGTGGACTGGATTTTTTTCTGTTCCTTTTTTATTTTTATTTTTTAGCACTGCTGGCAAGGAAGCAAGTACAAGCCAGGGTTCCAATGGAGTTCTTTGACATGGAAACTTTCTTCTGTTTTTGAAAAATGCCAAGTGGTTGGCTGCATACAGCCAACCTGTTGGGGGATATGAGCATTTATGTTAATGGAATTAGACTCAGCATTTATACATGATACACCTCCTTCCCTACGGCTTGTGATAGAACATGCATTCTTTTTCTCTTCCCCATCCCAGCATCCCATGGAGGAAGGAGATGCTACTCCAAGACAATGATTCTTTACCATTAGTTGCATCAATCAAAGCTTATTAAGCTGCAGAGTCCCCGGCCCCGCCCAGAGAGGGAGCCTGGGGTTTTCATGTTTAACAAGTGATTCTTCTGCCTGCAGGTAGTGTATGGATGTATGGATCACGCTTGGCGAAGCCCAGGAATAGGGAGAAAGAGCAAAGGCCTGGCCTGTGCCCAAATCCTGGCCTTTACGCTGGAGGCATAGCCTTAGAGGTCTCTCTTAAACCTCCCAACACCTGCTTCCTCGTCGACAACACAAGTGAAACGCACACCGGCTTCCTGGGAAGAATGCTTCCCAGAGCACTGGATGGAAGTGTGGGGAGAACAGGTTAGCTCTCCACTCTGTGGGCTTTTCTGTGACGTTAATTAGGACTGAGGTGTCTCCTTAGGGCAGGTCACGTGCGACTGAGGCAATGCAGCAGACGCTGCCAGCTGGTCACTAGCATTTACTCTCTCTTCCGGGGGAACAGCCCAGCTACGTTTTGCAGCCTCCGTGCAGGTGGGTGTGATGGTCACCAATTCTGGCCAGAGCAAAGGGAGCAGGACCGACCCCATCCCAGGCCAGGCCCACAACTGCCCAGGGTGTTCTTCCTCGCTCTTCTCCCTCCAGGCGACTGAGCTGGTGACACCCAGGGGTGCGAGGAAGAAGGGTGGGAAGAGACCTGTCCGCCTGGGTCTCAGAATGACTGTGTGGAACACAGCCCCATTGGCAGGAACATCCTCCTGGGTCAGTATAGGTATGTCCTTCAGTTCATACCACCCGGCCACTGCAGACTCTGACACAGCCATTCTAACAAAAGGACACGCTCTCTCTCAGTCTAAGGAAAGCTTGACACTTAAATGGCCGAGCACCACCGAGGCCAGTGGCTTAGGTAGTTGGAGCGCCATCCCGTACACCAGGTAAGGTCTAATCCCGGGCCGGGCACATATGGGAAGCAATGGACCAATGTTTCCCTCTCACACCGATGTCTCTCTCTCTCCTGACCTTCCTCTAAAAATCATCAATAAGTTACCGTAAAATAGGAAGTATTGTGCAATAACAGGTGCCCTCATTCCTCTGTGACCCTCGTCTCTGAGCCTAAGGAACAGGTGCCAATCCACTTGCTGTGAGGGGCTCATGGGATCAGTCACTAAGCTGGTGAGCGATGGCAGCTAGCCGCCCAGCCGAGAAACTGCATCCTGGACACACCATGAACGTGTGTAACCAAAACATCAGCACTACTTAGCTACAAGTCGATTATTTCTTTGTACTTGGCAAAGAAAAAGTCACCCATTTCCTAAAAGCCCCCCTAAAAATAGCAAGTTGTCCCAACGGAGTTTACATCAATTTCCCAGCAGGCTGTGCTTATTCATTCCGGCCCCTGCACGCATGTGCCTGGTGTCTGACACACAGCAAGTGCTTAGCACGTTGCTCAGGTATCATGTAGACAGGAATAAAACAAAGTGCGGCTCCATTGTCTCACTCTTCCTGTGACATTCGCGATGACTTCTAGCATCACCCACGTGACAAATGAGAGCAGTTTTTATTCTGGGCAGGCATACCTGTATGCCGTCTCATCAAATAAAACCTCATGAGTCGAGGCCCATTCAGCCCGAAGATGAAGTGATACATTAGCTTCTTGATCGGGTGCCAGGACTGACAGAGGAATATGAAACAGACATCGATAATTACAGCTTGCACTGGAGCTGCTGGTGTCTAACCCTCCAAGTTCAATGAACAAGTAATAACTGGACAGACACACCCTTCAGAAATTAGAGGTGGGAAAAGATTACCTCATTTCATACCTGTCACCGACGGGGCCCCTGCAGCAAGTCAGCAAGAGGCGGCCAGCCATGGCGCAGGAGGGGGGCCCCGGCCTTCCAGGGCGATGCCATGAGGAGGCACGGGGGGGGGGGGGGGGGGGGGGAGACCTGGCCCAGGAGCACCCGAGGGCCGAGGCTCCTCTTGGGTATGACCTTCCCTTCCCCTCATTCCTCTGCTCTGTGCCTCCTCAAGAAACCCGGTCTTGACATAAAAGGCACCTGTGTCTTATTTAAAAAGGGTATGCTTGCTTTCTTTAAATCTAAAAAGGGGTTGCTAATACTCTAAGGTAACTAGATGTCATTTTGTAAGCACATCTGAAAACACAGCATGCGGCATGGCCTATTAACGGGTGCTCCCCTCCAAAGCCTGCAGTTACGTCCAGGGACAAGGTCGCAAAAGCTGGAGGAAGCTCCTGACGGTGCCCGGGGACTTGAAGGAATTCTGGCAACATGAACACATACCTCCGGAATCCTCGCCGGGATTTGTTGGCGGCGCCAATGTTCCTAACACGAGAGCACAATGGTTTGGCTCCTTCCTAAGGGTCTTCGTGGCAAACCTGACCTATTTGCTGCCTGCCACGTGCTGGACGGGAGGCAGGAATCCCGCCCCCAGAAGCCTCTGCGCTGGTTGCAGCCGCATCACTGCCCATGTGTGGGGCTTGTTTTTCTTCGAAGGGGAGGCGTGTGGAGGGAGGATAAAATAATAAAGACTGGAGAATGCAGCTCTGCTCATTTTATCAAAATCTACAGCGCCCCGGCCTCGGCCATGGAAAATGGGTCATGGCTTACTGTCTCAGTGAGCTACAGAGGTCAGTAATGGATACACATTCCTAAGATAATCTTTTCATAGTTCGTTGACATTTCCTCAAACGTAGATTCTGCTTTCTAGCAGAAAATTTCTCACTAATTTAAATCTGAAAACCTGGAGAGATGTTCCGACTACTTCATAATAAAGATTAGGTCCTTGAAATGCAGTGTCCTGGTTTTTTAATGCCTCGGGCTTTTCAAAGTACTTAAGATCCGTTACCTCGTTAGAAGGCACCAACGCCACACATAGCAATCTACATTGGGTTTTGGAAAAAGATTTTCCAGTACATATTTTGTCCAAATATTACTATTTGCCTCAGGAAAGTCAGAGTGAAGACTTTAGCAGAGTGTAAATTTTAAGCCAATGAATAAACAGTTGGCTTGAAAAACTATTCAACTGTCATGAAAAGCATTTACTGATCTGCCAGATCCTAAAAATAAAAGCAGCTTCTGCCCACACGGGAAAGCTTGACTTGTTTCAGTTGGTTCTGAGCTGGATCACTAGGCTTCAAGCAGTTATTTTTCCAAAATAGAGTCCAACAAACATCACATGGTTTCCTAAACTTCTTAAAAAAAAAAAAAAAAAAAAAAGATGTACAATTGGAATCTTATTTAAATATCAACCTCAGTTGTTGAAATATTTGAAAGATAACATTCTAGACAAAAGGAATCAGAGAGATCAGTAAGATTTGAAACGAGAGGTTCCACGCTGTGAATCCAAGTTCAAATAACATTTTAATCCTGTCCTTGGCCTGCCCCTCCCTGAGCTCTTAAAAAAAAAAAAAAAAAAAAAAAAAAGTGGGTTTAAAATATGGAGCCTGCGATTTATGATCAGTTGCAGAAACCTGTTTAACTGCTGATTTATAGTCCTGGCCAGGGCATTTAGCTCTGTCATCAGAACTAATTATAGCAAACCTGAGATTACACATCCAACGCTCCTGCTGGTGAAAGGAGGAGACTGCTGGGCACATCCCCGGGCTCCCACACAGGCACGCACTCCAGCTACCCCGGCAGAGCCAGCCCGGCCGCAAAGCTCAAAATTACTGCTCTTCCGCGAGCTATTTAGCCCCGAGTAGTTAATAAATCAGCTACGTTACCGCCATCCTGATGGCCTGAAAGTATTCATCTCAGTTAATGACTGACAGTTACACTGCTAACCTGGCTCGGGTATTCCAGGGGTAGGAAATGCACGGGTCCGAGCCCAGGAAGTGATGTTACTGATCCAGAGAGAACCCTTATTTTTCTGTGACCAGATGAAGAGGACAAATGTCCTCCCTTTTTAGGCAACACGTGTCCTCTATGTTCCCATTTTATCACTTTAATGAGCAAAATGTCTAATTCAAATTAAAGATAATAAAGTAAATCTGGATCCAAATGACGTGCCAGCAGGGCGAACCCCAGTCAACAGGTCCCTCCCTTCTCCTTAAGCCCTTCTCTCCCACCCCCACGCCACGCCACCCCCTTCTGCTATACCATGTTTTGGAGCTTTTCAAATCCCAGGCCCCCAGAGAGTGGGCATGGATGGCCTGTGGCTCCCCTTACTTCATGCCTCCATCACTGTGTCTGACTTTGCCATAATGCCTCCAATTCAATTCAGATGCCCCACCACGTTAGACAGAGGGGCGGGGTGACAAGCGCTGGCGCTGGGACAGGCTGAGGACGGCTCCCAATCAGACACCCCAAAGCAGCCCATCTGGCACGGCCTCTGCGTGAGCAGACGGGGAGACCCGCTGCAGGGGTCGCTGCAGGGAGTGGGTGCTGCAGGGAGGGGTAGGGAGAGAACAAGGAGGCGGAGGCAGAGGCGGGGAGGGGACATGCCTGCCTTGGAGCCCGGGTGAGAGAAGTCTACACTAGCCCTGCCCAAGAGCACTTTAACGTTCCAGGCAAAACCACGGGCCTGGGTGGCCAATTTTTTCTTAAAGGAAAGGTTCCTGTGCTCTAAGCTTATATTCACCTATTAGGACTTTAAAATGAGATGCTATAGGTAAGCAGTATAAGATTGTATCTACAAAGTGCAACAGGGAATATTAAATCACAAAATGTAACACTTTCCAATATTTGGTCTTGCACACCTTTCATGATGAATTCTATAAATAGATAAACAATATCCTAAATCCTGCTTTCTCTACACAGGCTTTTCTCACCTAAGTGGAAGCAAGATAGGATTTTCGTTCTCTAAAATTGCAACTTATTCCAGAATATAGGTAAAACATTGAAAATGACACCAATAATTAGTGAAATTCTGTTACTACAATAAATCTAAAAATAACGTTAATAGAATTATGTTCCTAAATTTATACTATCAAGAAGAGGACGTTTGCAGTTCTGTATCTATCTCTACCGAGCCCGAGGAGGGAGGCCCACACCACCAGAGGCCTGCCAGACTCCCAGCCTCCAGCTGTGGTCGTGTCAACAGCTGGTCATATGGTTTCTCAAAGGCCCTTCTAGCGAGGACTCCGACCCACACATGATAAAGTCTACTTCCCATGCAACTATTCTCTGTCAGCTCATTAATGCACCATCTTTTAAGGAAAATGGGAGAGCGGAGTAAAAACAATCAAACCAGGTTCTTAGAGGGTTCAGTTATATTGTCTTGAGTTATAACATACTAATATAATTATACCATTTCGCTTCTAAGAATCATCTCATAATTTAAGGAATGACATGGCTGGGCTGAGAGATTTAGGAAGACATTTCCAGCAAGTGCTGAATTTCAATCATCCTCCAAACACTACGTGCTGTCTTTTTTTATTGAGACATTGTATCTGAAGGTCCACTAAAACCAACCAATTGCTTTTATTATGTGACTGTCAAGTATCAACTCCACTGCACCCAATAAAGAACCAATCATTACTCTTTAAAACAGGAAGATGAAGTCATTTGTCAAGACTATCAATGGACATTTTCTTACACTTATGACGAATCCATCATAAACAAAAATGCCAATCTTGAAATGACAATTCCAGAATGAGTCCAGTTCCACTGAGAACAGGTAAGAAAGTACAAGGAGCTTAACGGCTGTGCTATACCAAACGGATGAAGTGAAATCGATTACCCTGCAGGTCTCTATAAATAATAAATAAAGCCGCTCTTCCCCTCTACGTGGGCTCAGACTCCTGTAATACAACCCTCCATTCCATTCACCTCAATGGGCTGAACTCTTTGGAAAAGGACTGATGATCACCCTCCAAATGCTACGCTTATGTTTTCTTCCTTCTTCCGTCAATTTCCTGACATGTTTAACAGAAGCAGGAATATCAGTCTTGTGAGCAATGAAAACTCAGGAAAAGGCATGCTGTCATGAACTCTGGGAAGTTACATGTAGCCCATGTTGCTTTTGGTTTCCCATCTCTTCTTTGCTTCAAATCTAAAATGAAGAACACAAACATCTCAATTTCTTTCTAAAATATTTCACTAAAGTAACGTGCTCACTAAGTGCCAAAGTAAAACAAACTTAAATGTCCACGTACTCCACTGATTACAAAACACACATCGAACAGGATGAAGCAGCGCCTCTTCGTTTACAACCTGACAAACATCCAGCACACGTACACAGAATACAGTGGGCAGCAATGACACACGCTGGGCCCATAAAGCCTGTCCCAGGATGTGTTCGCTTCTAGGAAGCCAGCAGCGTCACCACTAAAAGCCGTAAACTTACCCCCACGCAAGTTTCTTCTTCTTGCGAGCAGCCTGTGAATTTTCAACTTCCTTTTTGGCTTTTACAAAGTTATCGCAGGCAATCGCTTTGGCAATTTTCACACCAAGCTAAGAATTAGAAGAAAAAGAAAATGCAAAGTGAAAATAAATATTCCAGCTAATACAAGACTACAAATACTTGAGGACTCGAGGGTAAGAAAGCTATGCCCAGAAATGAGAAATTCATATGCTCTGGACTCCTTGAACCACCAAACTGTAGGGCTACACTGATGCGGCCCTCTACCTCCCCCAGATCCCTCACTGGGTGGAAATGCTTCCCAAACGGAGGCCCCTCCAGGGCCCACAGAGGTCGTGGTGAGAATCTGCAGCGATCTCAGCAGAAAGGAGGCCAAACAGTTATTCCGGTGAGACTGCAAACTGACAGACACCACGTTTCTTCGCTAAGGGCCAGAATTACAGCCACGCGGTATGGTCACACCAGGTATCTCATGCTGATCAGCTGCTCTGACTGTAAGTCACAGATGTCATTAATAAAATATGGGAAAGCTAATGACCCACAGGTATGAGGGGCAACAGCTTTTAATTCACAGACAGGTGAGAAGGCTGAGCACCAGGACCACAGGTGCTATGATCCTCCCTCTGCTGGTCCCTCAATTCATACTCCTCCTCACATCCATCTGCCAGACCTATGAGGTCTAACCAAAATGTAACCTCCTGCCTGGCTGGCATGGCTCAGTCACTGAGCCTCGACCTATGAACCAGAGGTCACTGTTGGATTCACTGATTCAGAGGTCACTGTTGGTCAGGGCACATGCCTGGGTTGCAGGCTCAATTCACAGTAGGGTCCTGCAGGAGGCAGTCGATCAACAATTCTCTCTCATCGTTGAAGTTCCTCCCTCTCTCTCTCTCTCTCTCTTTCTCTCTCTCTCTCTCACCCTTCCTCTCGGAAATCAATAACAAAATATACATTTTTTTAAAAAGAAACCTGCCGAAACCGGTTTGGCTCAATAGATAGAGCATCAGCCTGCGGACTGGAAGGTCCCAGGTTTGATTCCGGTCAAGGGCATGTACCTTGGTTGCGGGCACATCCCCAGTGGGTGGTATGCAAGAGGCAGCTGATCAATGATTCTCTCTCATCGATATTTCTAACTCTATCCCTCTCTCTTCCTCTCTGTAAAAAAAATCAAAATATATTAAAAAAATAAAAAAAGAAACCTCCTCTCCCACTTGGTCTTCTCTAACTCGGCACCAGTCTTTGCTTCTGCCGCTCCAGCTCCCCAGCTTCTACGGGCACCACACCACTTTGCCAGCTCGGCGGCAGGGCTGTCAGGAGTGTCTCAGGACGAGCGAGCATGGGATCCAGTCTGGGTGCTCGGAGCTAACAGCGCCTGTCTATGTGGACGCCTCCAAAGCGTCCATAAGAACCTGGCTAAACAGCAAAGCCAGACCTCTGGTGTTTCTTCCTTTCTCATCCCTGTACTCCACAACCTGTGCCTGTTAGTGGGCAGCAGCAGACGTAAGCAAGAGCAGAAAGGACTGGCCGCCACTTAAAGTCAACTAGTGAAGCCCACATGTTAGTGACCTGTTTGCCAACAATGAGCCTCAGGAGGTGGCTGAGAGCGCATGGGTAAGGAGAGGCCAGTTAGCACTGCGGTCCGGCAAGCCTGATATTTCTTCCAGCTGATCCTGGAAAGTTTCTTTGGGTGAAACGAAGGAGGAGGAATCAAGCCTGCCAGGGGTTTCTAAATCAGAGCCAAACCAGAGCTGATCTTTCAGCTGAGGAGAGTCCACAGGAACCAACAGAAGCAACCTGGCAGGTGTGGAAGTGGTCACACCAACAGGAAGGTCCACGGAGAAGAGAAGATGGAGTGAGACTTGAGAGCCCGCGGGAGCAGGCAGGCCAGTTTCTTCTCAAAGTTCAAGCCAACACTAGCAGCACCAAGCCTGCCACCACTCCGTCTCACAAGGTTGGCAGGCATCTGACAATGATAAGGGCACAAATGCATTATTCTGCCGGGCACTGTTTTAGGCACAGAACTGCAGCCCTGGGCAAAGGGCTCATTTCAAACTGGGGGCTGGGAGAGGGGTTGCCAGGGACACTGCTTCAGGACTGGGCCTGTTCTCGCGATTCTCTTTTCACTTTCAGTTCTTTATCAGAGAAAAGTTCATCTAAGTCAACTGGCGAAGGCTAAGAATCCCGAAGAGGAAAGGAAGCTGTGGAGGATGGCTAGTCAACGCTGCAGTAGCAAATGAATCCCCCCTCACCGGCTGAACTCTGCTTTCTCGTTTCACTAAAGTCAGTGGACAAGCAGGGCTCTCCTCCCCCGTGTGGTGCCTGCGACTCAGCGTGTGGCTTCCGAGCCCAGTTCACAGTGGCAGAGGAAGAGCCGGCCACAGGGTCTCACCCCACAGCTTACGTCCAGAAGTGACACACTCATTTCTGCTCCCAGGCCTCTGGTCAGGGCAGCTGGGAGGGCAGTGAGTGCATCAGTAACGGCCGCCGCCGCCAACGCAGCTTGCCGCCTGTGACCCAGATGCACTCTGGGCAATCCCCGTGAGTGTTCAGTCTCTTCCCTGTCCCCACTTCCAAAGGGCAAAACCCAGAACTCCGTATCTGTCTACTTACCTATATTCCTATGCATTATATATCAAACACAAATTCTGCCAAATAAACTCCCCAACCAAAGCACCACTCAGCTAGTTCATCTTGTATTGAAACTGAGCTTATACTTTTTGAGTATGAAATAAAAATGACCCAAAACATATTTGCCATGTACTTTTAGCCATGTGACCAAGTTATTTTCTAAAACTTATATCAATTTTCTGTCATTCATGTGCTTACAATAAACGTTTCACTTATTCCTATGGAGAGTATGAGGAGGGGGACTATTTGGACATGCAGAAGAATAAAAAATCTTCTGTGGAAGAGTGTTGAGAGCAGCATGTTTCCCAGGCAAGGTGACTACCCCGGGCTCCAGAGAGAAGAGAAGATCGTGCTATGTTTCAGTATTACAAACAAATGATACAGGCCAACCGGAATCCCCCTTCACGCCTGAAAAAGGGAAAATGCATCTTCATACCCAAGTAAACATCACAAAAGCCTGGTCAATAGTTTTTATATTAAAAAACTGCTTCGGCTCATCAGATAACTATAGCAACACAATGTGGGAAGAAAAATTCTTTTAATGAATAAAAATATATACAGAATTTCTTGTATGTGTAGCCGAAGTATCAGCATTTTCCATATAGAACATCCAATATTTTGCTGCATTTTAATTAAGGTGTCTAAACATTATCACAAAGAACTGCAAATTGGTCAGAGCAAGCGGTAAGGAAAATTAAGCTCTAAAGGCTTTTTATCACCATATTTCAGGAACCAAGGGTGTAAAATGTTCTAATTTGGGATATATTAAAAGCCATAAAAGGTCTTTCAAAAAGATTAATGGTACTTTGCTTGGATTTAAGATAAGGGCTTTAGCTGGTTGGAAAAGCAGGGCCCTGGCTGGACCCTTGAGGCATTCATCTTTACAGCCACTTGGAAGATTTGTAAAAGCGTCTGCATAACCTCAAGCAAATGCTCCGCGACATTTTTTTAATTCCTTTCAATTTTACAGGTTTAGCATGTGTAAATCATACTGGGTTGTAAAACAGATATAATGGCACATCTTGTAACATAGTAGGGATTTTTAAAAGACACTTTCAAAATCGGGTTAGTTTTTCTTGCTAAACCTTGCCATTCTGGAGTTTGCTGATAATCATTTGAAGCATCTGATTCAAACAGCTTAATCTAACCCAACTGTAAAAACTTCTTATCCGTTCCATAAAATATTTTCCTCATCTCAAAATTACTAGCCTGTAACAGATTTATAAAGTTTTCCTCCCTTTTGAGTACTTTCAAGGCACTTACTTAAAAATACCAATTATCATACTTTAACTTTTTATGAAATAATAGGTCTCTATGAAAAATATTTATGCCGTTCTCTTTTGTTCTTTAATTAAATGAAAACAGATGTTTTCTGAAGTAAAGCGGAACCATTACTGGAGTACTTAAAGTGTCAAGGTCTTTAATTTTTATATCAGTTTGGTCGACAATTCCTGATTGTCTTTACTCAAGCTCAACATTAATGTCAAGCAAGTTACCTAGGAGACGAAAGAGATCAAAGAGACAAAAACCCCTCCAATGTCTGATTAATCAAGTCTGCAAACAGCTTATTTCTTTTAGCCTGCATGCAAGTATGAAAATGAGATTCTGGGAGCCGAACACTGTGCAGATTTGTTCATTCTTATCAGAACAAAGCCAGCGGCAGCTTATTTCATGGATCATTGGCACTGTCATCAGCGCGACACAGAGCGGGTGACAGCTCCTCATTTTGAGGCTTGAACAAAATTAGCAAAAAGTCGGCACAAATTAGCCTCTCATCTTTTTGGTAATATGACATTATTCATTTACTTTTTATCCAATTTTTAATTTTTTCCTTGTCAGCTATCCCTTTCTAGTCTCTTCCATGACACCTTAAAATGCCGCCTTATAAACAAGCAAAGAAACCGTTAAAGTTGAAATAACATGCAAAGTTCAAAAAGCAAATAAGGGGGGAAAGCACTTCCAATGATTTATAACACTGTATTTTTTTATATAGCTTTCAAAACTTTGCACTAATATTGATAAAACAGCTCAGAATGCCACGCAGTTAAAGAGTTTTATAAAACTGGTAGTTTATTTCAATAAAGACGACGGCGTGGCTAATTAAATATGGTGAGTGCTTTGGTAAATTCTGGATGTCTGCATCGGGACCCGTACCGTCCTCTCCAGGGTCAGACCTGGGATGCTGGAGCTCTGGTGATAGCACACAAGATCCACCATAGCGAGTCATTTACTCTCAGACTTTACATCAAATCATTTCCTCTCTATTACAGAAAATAGCCTCATTGCATTGTCATCTAAAACTGTGGATGCACAGCTTTGCAAGTTTGTGTACCACCTCTATCTACGTGCATGTGCAACTGCACAAACACCTATTATTTAATACCTACACCTTCATATCAATTAAACCCAAATGGTTTTTATTTCTAAGTATAACCCAACAAATCCTGTTTTTAAAACACATCATAAAGATCTATTATACACAAATACCATATACTGTATATTGTGTGTATATGTGTGTGTATATGATTCACCTTGCAATAGTTAAAAAATGGATTTGGCCCGTGATTTGGCTCGTGTGAGAAGATATACTTTGATTCATATAATCAACTTCAATTTCATAGTACAAGAGTTTATATAACACCTGTTTTAATGATGATTATTAAGGCTTCAAATTATAAGTAGATTACAGTACTCCAAAGGAGGGAGAAAAGATGTTATACTATTGAAATTACTTCTGGATATAGACATTTATATTCAAGCAACTTATCCATTCATAAGGGGGAAAAAGCATTAAAAAATTAACCATAAGCTGTTAGATGCTTTACACATTCCCCATAAAAAAGACAGTTTTTTAAAAAAGAACTGTGGTGCTGTTTTCAGCAATTTCTTTATCTCTGTTCTTCTAAGTAAGAAAGCTTATTAACAAGCTTTGAACTTAAAATCACATTTACAATAATGTGCCATCAACAGTTTTATAAGCTAATTAGAAAAAGATTAATTAATGACTGGCTGCTAATAAAATGGCAATCATGAAGAAAGAAACCGAGGGTGCTAAGCTTCAACTACCACCAATTAAGAGCTAATTACAAACAAATTATATATGTGTTTTGCTGTGGGCTTTAATTTACTAAAATGGTTTTAATTAAAAGAGAAAACATGCTGATTAATTGAACTGCAGAAAAAATCTACAGTATAAACTGTGCTTTGTCTGTCTCTTTAATTAGACTTGTAACATCTGAAATCTTTTCTTAAGGTTTTTTAAAAGCACAGATAAACATAATGAAAAGGGAGCATAAGGAACACCATCCTAGGTGATCATCCACTCAAACCCCAAAGGTTAAAAGAAGACATCCTCAATGCAATGGATCTGAGCCAGCTCACCCAAAACCCTGCGAGGAAAACCCACCACTCGGTGCCATATTTGTCTTGCCATGTTAAAATGCTCCAACTCCAAGGCTACACACAACGTTTCAGTGAGCATGAACACATGTTGAACTTCAATGTAAAGGAATTCAATGAAGTCTTCCCTTACCTGCATAGGAATAGTTTATTTTTCGTACACTGTGCTAATTGTTCATCTAGATGAGATAACGGAATTACTCCTAAAAACAAGGCTTCAAAGGTATTAAAATCACCATTTAAAAGGCCCCCATTCTATGAGCAGACTACAAAACGATACACAGAAGAACTAAAAAGCCACTGAGACAACCAAAGTTAGTGAAAGTGAGAGAGTTCTAGATGATCCTTAACAGACACATACCCCCGAGGGGGCAGAGAGCGCCCAACTTGCCCAGGTAGCCGACTGAGCTGCTGACCAGCAGAAAGAAGCTTACTGAACGAGTGCGAGCTTTTCTCTCCCAAGTCCTGTATTCTCTCCCACTGCTCAGCGGTGACATGTACCACAAAGAAAATGGCCCTAAACTCTACTGTCTAAATACAAAGAGAAAAAAAACACGACAGAAGGCAGAGTAGTAAAATTTCAAAGAAGGCCATACAATATATATATAGCAGGCATTAGATGGCTTTATAATGAAATAATGCATTCTTCATATAAACCCATGGTACTATTAATAGATTAACAGAATGATGTTGTTTCTACAAAAATAATGAAATGGAGATATTTAACTTTAAATCCTTAATATATTCAAATGAGCAATATTTAATACACTTTTACTTTGCTTACACAATCTTCAGTGGCTAGAAATCACAATAATTAAGAAAATGGAAAGTACCTACCATTCTTCATAAAGTCACAGGTTCTTACAGTAGCTAACTGGAATATATGTTCAGCTTCATATCTGAATTATTTTATATTGAAAAGATGGTTGTTAAGATATTTCTACCCATTCACAAAAATAGGAAGAATTCTAGATTGCAGAATAAAGGGTTTCAAACACAAAATTTCCTTCATTGTAGTACGTCTTTCAGTTCATCTTCTTCCACGTGATGTGAACACCTTTCCTAAAACGTTAGAGCTCTAAAAGTAGCACTGATGGGAAGTGACTTTAAACTTACCAAGTTTGGCAGCATTTCGGTTCCAAAAATGTAAACAAATGTTTCAATTATGAACTCTAGATATGACAATGCTTCATGTACTTTGATAGCTAAACCTATTTTGTTTTTGTTTTGTTGGGGGAGAGGGGAGTCTGAAAGAGGGAGCAGTAATTCAAGCTCTTATTCCATCAAGACAGCATGGCATGTATCGGGTCTAGTAATAATTAATGTCGTTTTCAAACATTCGTTTAAAATCTTGCTTGGCGTTGACTTGTATTGACATAACCTTCAAACACGTGATATCTACAGAACGTGTGAAGTGCAATTAACAAGGTTTGCTTGAAAAAGTTTGTGTTTGGTTTGGTTTTTGTTGCAAAACTAGGGCTAAGAAGATGGCGGATGAAGAGCATATTCGGCACTGCATGCTTTACGAGTTCCAATTAGGAAGAAAAGCAAGTGAGGCTGCAAAAAACATCTGTAGTGCTCTTGGTCAAGATGCAGTTAGCGCCAGAAAATGCCAGCGTTGGTTTGAGAAATTTCGCGAGGGAAATTTTTCGTTAGATGACAAGAGTGGTGGAGGCCGTGTGTCCAATTTTGATCAAGAAGCTCTTCAAGCTCTTTTGGTGCAAAATCCTCAAATTACCCAACAAGAGCTTGCGCCAACTTTAAATTGTTCACAAAAAACAATTTCCAATCAATTGCGTGCACTTGGCAAAGTCCAAAAGTTTGGAAAATGGATTCCTCATGAGTTGACCGACAACAACCGTAATCAAAGAGTCACAATTTGCAGTTCGCTCCTCTCTCGTCAAAACCGTTTGCCGTTTTTAGAGCAAATTGTTACCGGAGATGAAGATTGGGTGCTGTATGTTAATTTGAAAAGGCGGCCTCAATGGTTGGACAAAAATGAGGCTCCGCAGCCCATGCCAAAACCTGACTTGCATGCGAAAAAAGTGATGTTGTGTGTTTGGTAGAATTTTAAAGGAATTCTTCATTATGAACTTTTACCATCTACCCAAACCATTACAAGTGCAGTGTATAGTGCCCAATTGGAAAGGTTAGCCCAAGCTTTAAGAGAAAAAGAACCCGCGCTGATTAATCGGAAGGGCGTAATTCTTCACCACGATAACGCATGACCGCATACTGCAAGAATCACTGCTGAAAAACTGTGCCAGTTGGAATGGGAAGTTCTCCCTCAACCTGCAAATTCTCCTGATATTGCCCCTTCCGATTACCATTTGTTTCGTTCTCTGCAAAACTTTCTTCTTGGAAAAAAATTTAATAATGAAGAATGCCTCAAAAATGCATTGACCGAATTTTTTGCATCAAAATCACAAGAATTTTACAACAGAGGGATTAAAATGCTTCCTGAGCGTTGGGCACAAGTAGTAGAAAACAACAGCAACTATATTGTTGATTAAATTTTGTTGTATTGTTTAAATAAATTCGATTTAAAAAAGTATTAGAAAACGACATTAATTATTACTAGACCAATACATCACCATAAGACTAAACCAGAATAAAAAGAGCGAACTGTAGCCAGAATCCTCGTAGGGAAACTGAGCCTAACAGTGAACTGTCCTGGGAAAATTCTGAAAGCTAGAATAAGCCCTCTGGCATCCGAAGCATTTCTGATGAAGGACCACTTCTTAGCTGTTCATACAAAAGGCAGAAACTACCCTTCAATGTATATATACCCCTCTTCAATGAGAATGCCTTCAGATATTCTAGGGAACTGCTCTAAAAACAGAGTTTTATGCTCTAAATCAATAACTTGCCTAAATTTAAGAGAGCACTTAATTTGTTTAGCTAGGAAAAAATATAACTCAATCAATTCAAACATTTTTTAAAAGGCCATTTCTACCTTTGTTATTTTAAATATTAACAAACTATTATTATTTCAATATCAATTTTACCTGTTTTAGAATCCAAACGTTTAAGTAGTCTATTTTTAAAAAATTAATAAAAAATAAAATTCTTAATTTAATTCATACTGCCAATGTAGTATTTTTATCTATTAAAATGAGATATTTTTATCATTTATACTGTGAGACCTTGATTAGGTTCTAAAAAAATACAATGTCCAACAGCACTAATGGTGGAAGTCATTGCCTTGGCCTGCATTGTATCAGTACCCCAAATGGAAGGTTTTAGGCCTTAACAAAGATGTGAATATCAATACTTGCATATTAGTACCAGAGGATGGCACTTTCAAAGGATCACTAACAATAATGAATGGAATGCACTTCCAAGTCAGGCTTGAGGTTAACAAGCCACAAATGTGCTCAAATACGTGTGTGTGTGTGTGTGTGTGTACAAATAGTATTTTTTTAAAAAACAACTTTTTAAACAGTTTCATCAGTATGACGCAAACCCAAGTATATTTTTTGCTTCCTCTCTCCTCCGTAATTCTATGGAGTCCCAAAGCAGCATTACCACAGGGCAAAACCAAAGGTAATAGCGCAATCTAGGCTTTAGACACTGAACCTCTTTCCATACAAATTCAGATCACAGACATCCTTAGGTTACCATTAACTGAAGGAAAGGCGATTCTGGAAAAATGTGCGCTGGCTGTGTCACAACCACAAGCACTGACAGCCTTATTTTGGCATGTTTTTGAGGAACTGTATTCAAGGCCCATCCCCAAACATGGCTCTACTTCTGGCTTCGTTTTTCTCAGCACTGGTCCTGCCCTATTGGTTTCACAGGCCGATAAATGTTAAACATCAAAAATTAGTTTCACTTATTATGGTTAGAAAAGGCTTAAAGAACTCTGGGACCTGTGCCTCTGAGCAAAGGCTTTATCAGCTGGCCCCAGTCACCGCTTCTTGAAAAAAGAAAATGCTCCTGATTAAAAACTAACGTACCTGATTTCCAAAAGGGTTCTCACCGCGCATGTGTGCACTTAATTACAAAGGGTTTCTGTCCCAACCCACAATTACCACCTTCTCAAATCCCATCTCTCATCGCCACGGTGTTCGACAGCCAAGGGATAAATATAAAATATTAAATCTCAAACTATTTATTCAGAAATTCCATCTTGATTACTTTATTCTTCACGGGCACTTAATTAACATAGCATCAGTATCTTTCCAATGTCTATGTCTAAACAGCAAACACCTTCCAGATGTTTTCCCACTTATACAAAGACAAGAATAGGACTCAAATTGTTGTCTTCTTTAATCAGAATCCTCTAACCCTATACTAAATAAATTTAATTTATTGTAGTAGAACAAAGGATTATATTTGTATGAAAGTAAAAAGAGCACTTGAGAAAAATGTTTACTATCCTTACAAATGCTGAAAATACCAAGTATTCCTATAGCAATCGCATTTGTCATAAGTGTGACAGAAAATAACAGCCCTTAAAATAGAAAACACCTAGTCTGTATAATACAATTCCCACTTCCAAAACAGCAGTCTGACAAAGCAAAACCAGAAACCGAATATCCTTCAAGGAAACACACACTTGTTTCTGAAGCCTCTGAGGAGCACGCTGTGCAGCCAGGAGCAGCTCCGCGGGCAGAGAAAGGAAACGCTCACAAGGAGCACGGGAGAGGCAGACAGGGGGAGTGAACAAGCAGCCGCTGCCTGACACGCAGCCACAGGTGGCCTGTCCCCTCCCAGGGCGTCACTGAAGCTTCAGGAAAGAAGGATAACTTGTACACCCCTAACCCTCACTACTGGACTGGTTTTTTACCTGCATAGAAATACAAACCTCGCAAAATACTTAGCTGGCAGCCAAAAAGAGAAATCAAACAAACAGCCATCAATAGAATTTTGACATCTAATGATGTGAGAGTGAAATAGTATTTCCGTCGGAAAATTTATTAAAATAGTAATTTCATCAGTAGTCTGTGAGAAGACGCTCACCTGCAGGTGAGTAAGAAAACAGTATACACGGCCAACTGTTTACACAGATGACTGATGATGCTGCCCACATACTCAAACCCCACGGAGCAGTTACAGCTTAAGAATAAAATGAAGAAAGGGGAGAGATGCTAAAAGTGAAAGCTATAGTAGCAAGGACAAAAAATGTTCAAAACAATAGCAACAATAAAACATGCCAATATGAGCTCTTTATTCTACGTGTGCCCTTGCCTAGCAACACCTAGCAGTGATTCCCCCCAGAAGGTGCAAAAAGAATATTCAATGATCTACTAGTTTTATACTATAAACTATATCTTTTTTTAAAAGACTGAAAATTCTTTATGGCTGAGGAAAATGTGAAGAATATAAAATAAGAATGCGTTCTGGGGAGCAAGGCTTAGAATAACATTGAGAGATGTAGCATTATAACACACGGAGTTATATGTAACTCTCCTGGAGAGTTAACCTGGAGTAAATGATGCAAACAGAAAAAGAAAGCTAGCCACTAGCCTTTTCATCATAAGGGGCAAAAAGGTCTCTGAACTTATATTTCCACCGTAAGTTTTAGACTTAAATAAAAATATTTGTAAATAAGTGGCAGAACAAGAGGAAAGAAAATAGACTGGAAGGAAAATCATAGGTCAAATACCTGAATACTGAACTTTCTTATGATCATTGAAAATGTTCATTCATTTTAGAAAATTTGGAAATAAGAAAAGTCGGACGTACCTCTCGGGTAGCTAGCTGGTTGCTGAGCTCCTCGGCCTTCTCAATATTCCACTCGTCCACAGCCTGGTCTATGCTCTTTTCAAGGCCCGACTAGAAAGACACAAAACCTGAAACTTAAAGGCAGAAAAGAAAGGCAAACAAGCATTTGCCAGCAAAGACTGTGGAGCAGGCTCCAGTTTGAGAACCACTGACCTAAGCAATGCCTTCAATGCCCTCCAACATCTTATCTTGTCTAGGCTTTCCCAACCACTTCTTTCCACTACGTTCACATCTAGGTGTTTCAGCAATGTCAGAGAAAATCAAATAACTCAATTCACTGGCTTCCCTGAAAGCCATTTATCAAGTTCAGCTGGGTGGGCTCTCAATTCTCCCTTGAAAGACTCCACATTCCTCCCCAACACTGTTACAGGTCTTTTCCATTACTCCAAACACCCTCAACCCCGCCTCCTTCCTTTGCAGACTGGAACTCTACCCCCCACTTTATGGGAGCCCATGGCGGGGGAAGGGGAAGAACCAAGGATATGTATGTCCTTTCTACAACCTCCCGTCATCCACCTCAAAAAGAGTTATCCTCAGGTACTCTGTTCTTCATTCCTTACTGCCTCCAGGAAAGAATCGTCTCTCTTACAAGACGAATCCCACCTCCTGTGCTCACCATAGGCTCATCGGCTTTCATGCTCTCCAGAACCTTGCTCTTTAAATTTTCTACCCCCTCACTCTTTTCTTCATCTTTCTTTCATCCCACAGACAAGCTTGTCCTCCCCTTACCCCCATTCTGGACCAGGGACTAGATGGGATGACTCCGCCTCTTTCATCAAATTGATTGCTTCTTATGTGAGTACCACTTCTCTCTCTTCTAAAACACCCATCGGTTGCCCTGATGTCATCTCATTCCAACCTTAATCCTCTATAGTCACAGGAGACACCAACTGTTGTCCGTTCACCTGAGCATCTTTTATGTTAACTACATCCTCATTCTATCCCCTCCTTTGAAGCCCCCTCTCTCTGGTTGCCCCTTAATGACAGTACTCCTGCGATTTCTGTGATTGACCCCTTCTTCTTACTCTTATTTCACACAGTAATTCAATCCTAGGCCTTCAATTAATTCTTACAAGCTGCTTTGGATCTCTATATAATTTAAAGCATCTGACCTTTCACCTTATCAAGATCTACAGCTCCAGCTTTTTCCTAGTTATCTTCATATTGAAGGTAGTGTCCTTCCTTTTTAATTATATCTAAAAACAAGTTCCTCACTTGTGCCTGGTTCTCCTTTAGAGCTGACTCCCCTATTAGTCACCCCTGATAAAATCCTCAGTCGGCTTCAATGCCTCCAATCCCGTGCTCTTAATTTAACTGTTTTTGTAGTGTCTCTCGTTTCTCCTTTCGGTGCTTCTTCGGGCATCATAATCTCGTTTGAAAGATTATAACCATCTCCAAATTGGTCTTCTATTTTTCTTAAGCGGATACCATGTCATTATCAGCTTAAAACGAAACCACTTTCTTACTCCTTTTGAATAGCACCCAATTCCCTTCATAATAGGCTCTCAGTACCCGCACCTGGAACACTTTCATTAATATTTCTTTTTATAGTCAAAATAAACTATTTTCACTTAAAAAATACTAAAACAATGGCCTCTCCTTCCTACATAGTACTTTAGGTATCTCCTCAAATGCCACTGAGATATGTGAAAACAAAGCATTAATACCAAACTTTAATTTTCCCTGTGCCACAAATTCCGGGGTAGCCTGACACCTCAACCCACACCTACTCTCCAGTCTTTCACCTCAGCAACCTGGTCTAACAGCATCCGTTCTTGAGTCTGTCCTGCTATCCCACATGGCGGCTCTGCTGTGTCCCTCCCATTAGGTAGGCTCCCTGAGATGGGGATCACCTGGTGCCACATTCCCTTACTCCAGAGGTAGAACAACGCAGGTCAGCGAGCAGAGGAATCCAACCTATTCTACCACCAATGCCCAAGAATAAGCCAGTGGTCTGTTTATTCAGTCAACTTGCTACTTCCCTTTGGCTACCATGAGTGGGCCACAGCTTACAAGTTACTGTCACAAAGAACATTCCCCTCTTCTAGAAACTTGTATAAACTGCTGAAAATAAATCATCTAAAATTATAAATGTATCTCTTCACCATCAACCAACCTCCATTACCCAGCCATTTGGAGCATCGTCTAGGGAGAAGGCATAACATAGTAGAAAAAACACAGGGTCAGGAGTCAGGAAATGTGGTCACAGCTCTGGGTAAATGAGGTACTTAATTCTTAAGTGTCTGTTTCCTTAAAGAAAACCAGTTATTGGCTTGGATGACCAAAACCCTCTCCTAGAAATAAAATCCTGGAATCCCACTTATATGTTCAACTTTTTTTTTTTTTTTTTTTTTTTTTTAGCTCTTTTAGTAGATATTAACATTCCAAATGCTTACATTAGTACAGAAATGTAAACATTTCCATCGCCCAACACCATAAGCTAACAGCACTTTACAAATAGCATGGCTGGTAAGGTCATAGTCCAGCTCCTCTACTCGACAAAGCTGGAATGACAAGTTCACAGGTAAAATTCTGTTGTGTGAGTTCCTTAATGCATATGCCCTCAATGATGCAACACCACCCAGCGATGGGTAAAAATAAGGTTTTTCATGAGAAATACTGATTAATCAGGGAATGGTAATTATCTCTATGCACACAGTCATCTATAGCAATGACAAACGAAGGAGGCATTTGTCTGCACACACAGGGTACAATATACTTGGGCTTCACCAGGCAGGACCCTGTGCTCTAGTCCTACCACTCAGCAGACTGTTTTTATGCTGCTGGAATCTGTCCATCATGTGTCCTGTATGTGAATATGTAAGTTACTCAAGCCTGCATTCAAGCCTCTACTCAGTATTAATATCACCTATATATAGACCGACAATTCCCAAATGTGTTTCTAAAGCTCAGACTCTCCTCCAAGTTCCTGCCTCATTTTACCAAGTCTATTCTATTCCTGCTCGCTGATATTGCCCACACCCCGCAATGAACTCTGGAGGCCCATCTAAATGTTCTCCCCTGACCACAACAAGCTAAAGTGTGGCCTCCATTTGAATTTCTTCACAATACCCCATTCATTTATGTCTTAACAGTTTTTGTTAATGATTTGTAACTATATATTCTTTATCTAGCACCTTGTTTGGCACGTAGTAGGCATGTTAACAGTCACTTAATGAGAACTACCTTTGGCAAGGTTAATTACAAACATTTCCTACTGAGTAATATAAGATGCAATAAAAAAAATCAAAAATACTTTACCTTCTCAACTTTCTTCTTTTTAACAGGGGGGTCAAACCTGTCATTGACTCCAAAATACTGAGTAAGTTCCTTCAACCGGGTTTCACTTGGGGACTGTTCACTATAAAAAGATAAACAATATGTTTTGCACTACATGTACTCATTTTTACTTTTACTGTTTTTAATTGGTCACTACTACAATATTATATTACAACAACTAGTTCTTTGTTATGTTTCAGGGGTAGTTTAACTATTTGTACAAACTCTACAAATACTAACTAGAATAGACAAATATTTTCAATTCCACCTACCTTGGAGATTCTTCTTCATTCTTCAATTTACCTGAAAAGAATTCACGGTGTTAATAGCTAAGTATTTAGTTGTTATTTCAAAATTACAGTTATTAAAAATTAATGAGCTCTGTTAGTCACAGTTTAACATTAGCACTATTGACAATTAACCTGAATTAAAACAAAATACCTTTTCTGGAGCGTTTTCTTTTTTTCCTTCTGAATCTTGAAGATGAGATTTTCTGTTCAGAATGTTTTTTATGCAATTCTTGAAATTTCTACATAAAAGTAAAAACAAGCAAATATATTTTGAAGCAATACATGCACCAAAAAATAACAATAAAACTATTATTCTAGTATTTATAAACATGTATTTAAGTTCTTCTTGAGATACTATATTCTCCAAGGCTCTGTCACAACCTGAGTTTTCATACTTATTTCTAGATATTTATATATAAGTCAAACTGATGATCTGAGAGTAAAATTCAATGGCTCATAGATAACAAAAAAACAAAATTAAGATAGAAATCCCTCCTGCATCACATTAGGCAAAGTAGCTAATCTTACTAAACGAAAAACAAAACAAAAATGAAAGCAAATATCTGACTGGCCAATGGAATGACCACAGACCCACCTGGTAATAAAAGAATTCTAGGTGAATTTTTCCTACCTATTACCTCCCAAGAACATGTACATCCTGGCCATGGCAGAGATACACAGGCATGTGCAAACATAAGCTATAATAGGCACATCAGAGAAAACCTACATTCCATATATGTACGGGAACTCCAGAAGGACACTCTTCATATGCATTTACATTCGCCTCTGCTTCAGTATCTGGTCCCTCGGCAGGGAAATCTGTGCCCTCTGTTTCTGTAATGGTCCCATCTTCTTCATGTTCCTGTAAGTTAGGTCCAGAGTTCTCTATTGTGTCTTCATCTTCAGAATTCAACTCAACATCACTTTCATTTAGGCCAGGAGGTAGCAGCCCACTCCACATCTTTTCTTCTAAAGGGAAAGGGGTAAAGTTAGACCTATTTAAATAGGCGTGCTAAGAATTTTAAAACCATTAAATGACATCCCAGAGTCTAATAATTATACCTATAGTTTGGGAACAGTCCAGCTAAACTTTTTAAAAATCTATAATGGGAGAAAACAAAATTGAATGTTTCACCTGAATTTGGATGTATAAAACAGAGGACTTACTAAGGAGCAGGAAAAAAATTATTAAAAAAACAAACAAACACGTTTTTTAAGTTGTACAAGTAGTATGAGGAACGTGTGATGGTGAAAAGGATGCCCTAGATTAATATGTTATACTATTTGCTAAACTATTATTAAATGGAGTATAATCCTAACATTTTAACAAAAACATACTATATTTGGTAAACTAATATTAAAGTTCAAAATAATATTTAGCAACAGCTATACTGTCCATTTGTAAAAGGAACCATTAGCTAGTGTTAAGTTTAATAAAAATTATTTTTAAAAACTGGAGTTGTAGTCAATTTGTTCAAATTAAGATAACTGAGTACATTTTCACTATCATGGCACCATTTATTTTAGAATATTGAGCCAAATCCATTTTATTTAAAAGATGCCCTAAACAGAGAAGCTGGTTGTGCTGCTCATGATTACTATCAACCTGAAGGAATAAAATGAATAGAAATCTTTTCTGCTAAGTCTTCTACCCCGTATTGTGATTAATTAACCTAGTAACAAAACCACCACCATTAATCTCTGAGACAAAGACATCATGGGCTTTTCCATGATTCCCTAATAACTTTAAGGACCTCCTCCCAGGTCCAAAAATCAGATCTTACTTTCTGCTATACTGGTCCAGACTCATCAGCTGTTAGCTCCCAGAAACATCCTCACCAAAATATTCTCTTGACTTTTTAAGAGGAAGGATCTGACATCTAACTGCTCCAATTGTAATCCTGTGTCTACCATATACTAGGACTATATGAAAATCATTTTTAACACCTCCGTTTCTTCATCTGTAATTATAATGCATCCAGGCTTGTTCTGAGGATTAAATGAGATAAGCCATGAAAACACTGAGCAGTATTTAGGAGGTCCTAGGGGCTCAATCAATGCTCAGTTCTTTTCTGCTATTATTATTCCTGTGGCTATGTTCATTTTGACAGCATTCATTCCTAAGGTAGTTTGGAAGTTTCTCATGTTTGAAGTGCATTTGCTTATCAATTGATGCAAATCATTGACTTCCCTGATTTCCAGGAGCTGACATAAAGTTTCTATAAAAAATGTTGGTGTCTGGTTTTCTAAATAGAGCAATAAACCCAGAAACAAATGGGGCTTAAGCTTCAAGGCTCATTTGCACAAAACACTACACCTAGTTTTATATTCAGAATATGTATTCCTTCTTTTTAGAGACCCAAAATTATACAGGCTCCAGGCCCCATAAAACCTGAAGGCATCCCTACACCAGCCTGAGGATTTGGAAAGTTGGAATGGAGATCATCTTGAGAAGCTCTATAAGCACAAAGGGCATCATGTAAATTATACCAATATTAAAAAACAGTTGTCATGTTATTAATAAAAATATTTCTATTCTTCTGAAAAGCAGGGAGAGAGGAGCAATAGTAAGTTCCATCATGACTGTGATACTGGCATATAATACACCTGTAGGCTCCTTTTCCATTTCAGGATTTAAGTGTAGTAACAAATCTCAAATATAGCTTTAGCATAATTGGGCGTCTTCTATGCTTGCAACCACCATTTCTTTCCCCTATCCACAGTATCTTGTGCATGCCCACTGTGTGCCAGGCGCTCAAGATATGGGACAGCCGGGTTCCAAACAGGCAAAAATGCCTAACTTCATGAAGCCCAAATTCTACACAGGAGCCTGCAAATCGGAGCAGCCCCATGGCCAGAAGCTCTACTGTAAATCAGCCTGACATAGAATGGCAGCTAGTGACACGCTTTGGGCTCATGTTCGAAAACACCATTTTCTATTCATAGCAACGTGTCTTCCACACATTCCCAATGGTACGTTAGGCCTCCCATTATTTCTGTTTTGGCTATTCTGATTCTCTATTACTCTGGAACGTCTCTCCCGCCACACTTACCAGTGCATATTCTTTTATTTTGAAGCAGATCACTCCAAATTACCCTTTAAATTTGAAACTACTCAGCCATTCCCAGGAGACGTGGCAAACCAGAAAACTGGAAGCTTAAGGGTTTTTAGTGCACATTTTAGCCAGATCTATACAACAATCCCTGTATTAATACAAAACCTATTTAAGCCTGTAATTAAAACAATTTTAATTCAACCATTTTTGCCCCACAAAAGATGCAAATGATTCAGAAGCCATTTTTACTCTATGATTTTAAATATCACCTTCACCATCTCATACACTCTCTACTTCTAAAGTTAAGATTCTTTTCCTTCCCACAATTATTCTTTTAAAAAATTCTGTGTATTCTACACAGAACACAGCTTTAGTCCTGGGCTGACACAATTTACTATGAAAATATTTATGTATCATTCTAGTCTGAATGGTTGGGTTTTCTTTTGCCCTTGAAAACCACAGTCACTATTTATTTAGCACAGTGGGCAGATCGCAATGCATCAAGAACATGACACAGTTCAGCAATTCCTAATCTAAGGTTTTTATAAAGTTTTATGAAGATAGTAATGGAGGTCTCTAAGCTAATTTCAATATTCAAAGCCCAACACTTTCCCCCTCAAACAATATCAGCCACATCTACATGAGGAGACTTAAAATCAATGAAGCATTATTCACTATATTCATTGATCAAAGGGTCTGATTGGTAGCTACAGACCTGATTTTCATATACACACACGCACACACACACACTAATGAATACACGTTAATAGACACAATCTTTCAAAACATGGCAACCAGAGAGATAGCAAATTATAATAAAAGGCATTTGGGGTTGTGAAAGGATGGGGGACAGCTGGTACGGGAGGAAAAGACTTGGTTCTGAATGTTGAAGCCAGGTTCCTAGTTCTAAGGAACATAATTGTGGGCAAGACACTGCATTTTGCCTGGTCTCCATTTTTAAGCTAGAAAATGAAAGTCTGATCAGATGACCCCTGAGATGTCTTGCAACTTTCAAATGTTTCTTTATGGGTCTTAATATTGTATGTACCCAAATCCTCGGTCACCTCACTCTTTGCTGCAGTACTCCATCCGCTTCCAGGGAGATGCAATAGTGATGAGGCCCCTCTGCCCTAGGAGAGACCGCCCTCTCCTCGCCCTAGCTGTCACAGCCAACATTGAGTTTTCAGTTAGTTGCACTTCACACAGGGCATCAAAGAGAAGAAAACACATTATGACAGAAGAAACAGAACCAGGACAAGGAAACAGAGCAGGTCATTGCTATTTATTATACAAACGATGTGACAAGTACTGATTTACCACTAATCTCACAGCCGTCCACCCATGAGGAATTACTACGTTTTACAAATACATAACTGACTTGGGTAATGCACCATTATCCACTTATTTTACAAAAATGGAACTCATGACTTCAAATTATAAACTTTTAGAGGACAAAGATTTGGAAGAATGAGTCAAGCCATTAATCCTAGACTTGCTAAAATTTGATTAAGAAATCCCCGCCCCCACTGTTAAATACAGAAAACTACGTAAGATGCTACACTAAACTGCATATATCAAAAGTCACATTCTGATAATACTGTCACATTTGTGGCTGACCAGGCGGCCGCCTAAAACCAAAACCCAAAAGATACGATCCAAGCAGTTTAAGGAGTAAATGTCTCTTAGCTCCTGTTCTGCTATTCTAGAATTTCAATGCCTTTTTCACCAAATAATAGTTTTACTTACCACATTTTTGTATTCAATTAGAAATAACCACAGGAATCTGAACCTTGTCTGATATAAATTATCCTTACTGTATAGTCACCCCCACACATACACCCCTATCTGAAGAGAGTGTTAAATAATTTAAATAATAATCAGGCTCGGAATAAGTTACTTAACTAAAATACCTCAAACATGTGTCCTCAATACTATAAACAATAAAGAATTTTTAAAATGTATCATCCACCTTAATGTAAACATCATGTTTACTTTCATGAAAATAAACGTGCTCCCTCTTCTCAAAAAGGCAGGAAGTACAAGTGCATCACGGGCCTGCCTTCGCATGTAAGCACCAACCCCAACACCCAGATACACACACGATGGATGTGTTCGGCAGGATGCTGCAGGCATCCGTATGTTTTCATTCAAGAGGGCGTCTGTTTAGCTCGGCCGTGGAACACACACTTCCTGAGACCCGAGAAAGACGCGCCGTGAACCAGCCACACACCGAGGAGAGGCTGAGCAAATACTTACGTTCAGGACAGACTGCGGGAGGGTGGCTCCAGCCAGGGACCCCCTTCCTGCTGCGCCGCCCGGCCCGGAACTGGCGGGCGCCCTGGGGGCAGGTCACTCCGGTCCCCCCGGGGCGCCCGGCACAGCACTAGGCGCCGAAGGTTCCGGCACCGGAGGTCTAGCGGGCGGACACCCCATTCACTGCATCTCCTTCTCGGGACACAGCAATCGTCCACGGAAGCCTGGTTCCCGGCCTAAAGCCTCTCCCCCTCTCACCTTGGCCGGGCAGGGCCGGAGAAGGCGCTGCGACGCCCCTGCCGGCACCTCGGAGGCCAGGCCCGCGGGAGGGGCGGCTCGGGAGAAAGGCTGTGAGGCCCCTCCACGGCCCCCTCACTCCCCGGACCCGGCGCTCCTCCCCGCCTCCCGCCGGAGCCCGAGCAGCCGGGGAATCAGCCCCACCGGTGGCTCCACTCACCGGTCCGGAGCCGGCCGCCCGGCAGCCATCTTAAGACCTCGCAGCATCGCGCCTCCTCATTGGCTCTGGCCGCTCAGCCAATGGGCGGCGGCCGTCCTGGCCTGGCCGTCGCCGTGGCAACCGGCCGCGCTCAGCCCCGCGGTTACACCCCCTGAATGGAGCGAGGGGCTTGTTGGTTTCTTTCCACTTTTCTCTCCGCCGTGTTCCCTCTTCTGGTCCATCTCCAGGCTTTGTTGTTTCGCCATCCCCGGCCGCGCGCCGGGGCCGGCTTAGGCTTTGACCCGGGTTCGTCCCCAAGGAGAGAGAATCGCTGCAGGCGCTCTCTACACCCTTCTGGGGACGTTTCTATTAGTTCCCCCTTTTTCTCCCTCTGCCTTTTTTCCCCCTCTCTGCACGAACTTTTTAAAAAAATTTTCTTTATTGATTATGGTATCACATAATTGTCCTCAGCCCCCCATTCTCACCCCAAACGCCTCCCCACGTATGCCCCCCACCCCCACCCCCGTTGTCCGTGACCACTGTTAGGCTCATGTGCATGCACACAAGTCCTTTGGTTGATCTCTCCCCGCCCCTCCCCTGCCTTCCCTCTGAGGTTTGATGGTCTGATCGATGCTTCCCGGTCACCGGGTCTGTTTTTGTTCTTCAGTTTATGTTGTTCATTATTCCCCCTAGATGCGTGAGGTCATGCGATCCAAGAAATAAATACACTTCTATCTGCACGAACTGGTGAAGCAGGCTTCCTTCCCGCCTCTGTTTCGGAGGAAACGGTCCGCCTCCTGCTTGCGGGGAGCTTACCGTCTGGTGCTCCACCGCCCAGGCTGCCTCCCCAGCCTCCTGCGTGGTCTTGGCCCAAAGCTTCTGGAACTTGTCCTCGGCAGCCACTGCTGTGGGCCCCGGGGAGGGGCTGGAGGGGCTAGGAAATAATCAAGAGGGAAAAAAACCGCGCCACGAAGAAGAGAAAACAGTAATGGATCGTGATGGGAGTGGGGCCACTTTAGAAGGGCTTCCTTTTTCTGAATCTGTTCAGTAATAGTGATAAGAAGACTAAGAATATTCCCTGTGTTCTGAGTGTTGTCACGTTCGTGTAAGAAAATGCACACAAAGACCTTAACCAATTGCCTGGCCCACAGTAATTCTGTCTTAGCGTCACCAGTCATGCCTTCCTTTGGAACATTGTAAAAATGTATGAGAACGTTGCCTGGCATTCAATAATATACCACGATTCAGTATGAATAGATCTTTAAAGTTACTACCTAACTATCCATCCACTGGCTCACCCCCGGTGCCTTCCAGAAGATGTGCCGGGTCTGTGGAGTCACCTTCTATAACCCCGGAATCAGTGGAGCCTGGATTGACAAGCTTGGGTGGCTAAGGTCCGTGCACCATGCTCCCATCCTCTGATTCTGGAATAGAAGCTATTTACAGATCCGTATGAGACTACCCTGGCTAATGGTGTCCAGCTTCTCTGAGGAGTTTTCCCTGAATCCAAAACCTTCCAGAATTAGGGATGTGTGAAAGCTCTGAGGTGGCTCTGGTATTAGGCCTCTTGCTTGGTATATTAGTCAGCTGGGGCACAGACTGGGCGACTTAAGCAGCAGACATTTATTTCTCTCGGTTCTGAAGGTTGGGAAGTCCAAGGTCAAGATGCCTGCAAAGTGGGTTTCCTTCCGAGTCCTGTCTCCTGGCTTGTGGAGCAGGAGACAGGACTTGCTGTGTGCTCACATGATCTCTTGTTCATACATGTTTGGAAAGAGAGAGAAAAAAGGAGGGGAGGTAGGAGGAGAGGGAAAGACAAGGGAAAGAAGAGAAGGGAAGGGGGAGAGAAGAGGGATAGGGAAGAGGGGTGGGAGGGAAAAGGGAGGAGGGGAGAGAGAAAGGAGGAGGGGAAGAGAGAAGGAGGAGGGAAGGGAAAATGGAGGAGGGGAGGGGAGGGGAGGGAAGGGGAGGGAAAGGAAAGGAAAGGAACTCCAGGGCTATCTCTACCACCTATACCTTCTGGTGAGGAGACTAATCCTATGAGGGCCCCACCCTTATGGCCTCACATAACCTTAATGTATGATTCCCCAACTCCAAATATAGCCACACTGGGTGGTTAGGGTTTCCACATATGAATTTTATTGTTACACAAACATTCTGCCCATAAAAATGCCAACGGGGGAAGAGTGGCCGGAATGGAGAAAGAGCACAGAGGGAAGAAGACATGGAGTAGAAAAAAAAGTAATGTTGGCCTGTTTAAGAACCATCTAGAATGTTTCCACATAAATTCCATCCAAGTATAATAGGTTTTTTTAGTACATATAAATGTGCAAAATAGAGGTGGGAGGGGATATAAGCACTCAAAACCCCTACAAACTCCGGATTTCACATCAAGGTTCCAGTCCTACTCCAAAATAGGTGTTTTAAATTTTTCTCTATTAATTTGAGAATTTTCAAATATCTGATTGCTTATTCTGTGGCATTATTGGATTCCTGTAATAAATGTAAATAGCTCAAACTTTCCTTCTGGCTCAGCGCATTATCATTTTGCCAGTTTTCTGAGGGAACTGTCAGTCATTTGATTTATTTTAATCAATAAATTTACCTTCCCTCCAGCAAATTCCTGCCCTGGAAATCTGCCAAGCCATGCATTTTTGTGAATGAAATACTTGTATTTGGTGAGATTTCCACGAAACATAGAATTATTGAATACCTTTTTACTAAATCATACTGAATGCGACGCTGCTAGTGAATTGAACTTGAATTGTGTTGCATCTGGCACTGATTTCAAACATGTTCGTTTCACTTAAATTATCAAACATACCTTAAAAATCATAAAGCAGTTTTTCTTTGCCAAGAAATATTATAGCTTCTGAATAGTTTTTCCTTATATTTCTTAGTGTGGAGATTACAAGTCACACTCATGTTATAAAAGATTAATTGTCGAGGTCTTTTCTGGTGGCTGCTAAAATCTCTGATTGATGAGAATTTTGCCAAGCATAATGAAATCCCTTAACTATCCCTCAGTTGGAAAAAGTGAATACGACCTTGTTGAATATATAATAAATGTGTTTCTTGCTGAAACTGAGAAAGAGAATGAATTAATTTCCGTCTGTACAAAAACACCTTATTCTCTGCATTGAAGAAAACACAGTGTAGTAGTGACTTACACAAAAGAACAGAAGAAAGGGGGTCTGGATTTCAGGAATGGTGTGACAATGTCTCTTCTGGGTCTATTTCTTAAATTTGCAAAGCGTAGCCGCTATAAGCAATGTTAGTCTTAGAGGAATGTGTTCAACAACTAGCACTGACATCAAAGAGAGTTAACATTTGAAGAAACGACATTCCTATATGTTGCCAAAGAAGAGCAGTTTTTTAATTGGTCATGTCCAGTGCTTTCAAAATCTTCTGGTCCAATGGGTGTACGTACAAAATACTTGGGTATTTTGCATCTAATATAAAATCTTATGCAGTAATTACTGTTGTGTCTATTTTACATATAGGAAATTAAGGCTTCAAGAGTTCAAGGGGGAAACTTGCCTAAGGTCACACAGCTAAGTCACACGCAGGACCAGACTCTCCACCTCACGCTCTTTCCACTGTCGCCCACTGCCGTACTTTTTAAGATCAAGTTCCCAGCACAGTATAGTCAGTAAAGTATGAACATTAAGATCACCCAATGGGACCTCACTGGTTTGGCTCAGTAGATAGAATGTTGGCCTGCGGACTGAAGGGTCCCAAGTTCAATTCCGGTCAAGGGCATGTACCTTGGTTGTGGGCACATCCCAAGTAGGGGCTGTGCAGGAGGCAGCTGATCGATGTTTTCTAACTCTCTCCCCTCTCCTTTCCTCTCTATAAAATAATAATAACAATAATAATAATAATAATATATTTTTAAAATAATGTTTTTAAAAAAAGATTACCCAGTGGGAGCTCAGGAAAAGAGCAGCCTCAGAGCAAAATGTGCCCTCCCTCTCCACCCTCAGTACCTGGTGAGTGATCCAATCCTATCAGAGGAACCTCTTCAGTCATTCCTGCTCTGATACATTGAAATCTATGTTGGTTTCCCTTTTCCTGGCCTTCCACAGCAGCCCAGAGCCTGATTCATCTTTCTCAATAAAGGAAGACGTGTAAAGCTTTTAACATAGAGCCGAGCCTGGCACTTATTGACTAAAGGTCAATAAATATTATCAATAGTTTCCTTATACATAAAAACTAAGGGGTGTATGTGTGTGTGTGTTGGGGAAAAGAAATTGAACATGCAGAGCACAGAGGATTTGGGGGGGCAGGGAAAATACTCGGCATAGTAACCGTAATGATAGATTCATATCAACATGGGTTTTTTTTTTTCCAAGCTCAAAGAATATACAACACCAAAAGTGAACCCAAAGGTAAACAATGGACTTTGGGTGATTATGATGGTCATTGTGGGTTCATAAATTATAACAAGTGTACCACTCTGTCGAGAGAGAGCGATGTGTGGGGACAGTAAATGTATGGAAAATCTCTACCATCTCCATTTTGCTGTGAACCTAAAACTGCTCTAAAAATAAAGTCTTTTTAAAAATCATAAAAACAATTCATTTCATGGGAAAATTATGTGAAACACAAAATGTAGTATCCATAAATAAAGTTCTATTGGAGCTTACAGGAAAGAAAAAAAAACACTGAGGAGTACATAAATGTTGATAGGTTATCAGATTAATGTGTCAATAACTTTGTGGTCCTTACCATGTGCCCAGTGCTCAGCACTCTGCTAAGCTTTCAGGAGAATACACGGAAGGTTTATGAACTGGCCTACCAAGAGTTTTGTACTCTGAGATTTGTAATTGGTTGCAAATGGTACATTTTATACTGTAAGTACTAACATTGTGAGGACCATGATGAAAGCACAAGTATAGATCCTAAGAAGGAAAAGCGAGCTAGATGGCAGTCAGCATGAGCTAGTTCCTTTGCCTGGACTAACTTTCTCTTTTATACCCATGAATTTGGTTTCATCCTTCAAAACCTAGATCAAATCTTACTCCCGAGCTAAACCTTTCCTGATTGATGAAGTTCTTCTCTATGCTTTCGTGTCAGTTGACACAGGACCATGGGGCTCTGTTCATTTATTTCAAGTTTCTTTCTCTGTTCTTCAGATGATGTCATCTTTAGATTCTCTCACTCCTTTTTGCCATATCCATGCTATTGTTGAGGCATGCCGTAAATTTTTTATGTTATGCATTTTGTTTTTCAGTTCTATAATTTCTATTGAGTTCTATTTTATAGTTTATGTCTCTTGTCTGAAATTTCCTATGTTTTCATGATATTTTCCTTTTAATCCTTAAACATAACTATTTTTAAATCCTTATCTTTGACTTCAACATTGAGGTTATCTCAGGTTTAGTCTCCAATGATTTTTTTTCCCCCTCTTGAAAGGATTCATGTTTTCCTGTTACTTTCTATGACAAGAAATTTTGGATTTCATCCTGGAAATTGTGAATAATATATTATAAAAACTCAAGATTCTATTATATTTCTCCAACGAACATTCACTCCATTTTAAAGCAGGCAGTTAATTGGCCGAGCCCAAATTGTAAGCTCTGTCTCCCTGTGATGAGGGCAACACAAATCTTAAAGTTTAGTTATTTTAGCATTAGCTGGGCTGCTTGCTATCTGTTCTTCACTGTCATCCAGACATTAGGGCATAGTTGATATACAGAAGTTTTTTATCCTCATTTTGTATATGAGAGAGAGAATAAAAACAAGGAAAGGAACCAGATCTTCCCTATGGCATTCAATAATTCTACAACTAAAATATTCCTAACCACCAAACACTTGGATCTAAGTCACAGCATTTAATGGTCACTGGGAATATTTTTGCCACAGTATGTCCAGTCAACATGAAGATAACCCTGGGAATGAAAACACAGGAAGTTCTGTTAGCCAGCTCAGTGCATTGTGAGTAAAAGACAGGCTGAGATTGCCAGGCAGAGAGCTTCACAGGGAAGGAAGAGGAGGAGGCCACAGGACACCTAGGAGGAAGGGGCGGGGCCAGGCTGGGAAGAGGGGAGGAGACCCTCTTGAGGGTAGTTGAGGCACAGAAAACCAGCTTCTCACTTCTGTGGTCTTGGTCTTGCTAGAACCAAACCTGCATTTGAAAGCCATAATGTAGATGAGACAATTAGGTGAACACACTGTGTGGCCAGAGTAGATGCTGACATTAAAGTATATTTGGTTTTTACTCACTAAAGAACACATTGTACTTGGTGTGAGATTAGATGTTAAGAGCTGTACATCGGGCTCTGCCAAATATTAACTCAGGTTAACTGCAGGTAATGGTTTCAGATTTCAAATGATGTATTAAATTGTTCCTCTGGGTTGCTGTTCCTCCAATATTATACGGCATCCTAACTGCCTGGGTGTGTAATGCCGAGAGTACCCCGTGGCTAAGAGAGTACTCTCGGCAGAGTGGGGAAGGTCTCAGGTTGGGTCTTAGGCACACCATGTCCACATGTAATACTGAATTAAGTTAATATGTGGAGCCCTAGCTTGTTTGGCTCAGTGAACAGAGCATCAGCCTGTGGACTAAAGGGTCCCAGGTTCAATTCTTGTCAGGGTACATGCCCTGGTTGCAGGCTTGGTCTCTACTGGGGGGCCTGCAGGAGGCAGCCAATCAATGATTCTCTCTCATCATTGATGTTTCTATCTCTCCCTTTCTCTCTGAAATCAATAAAAAATAAAAATTTTAAGTTAATATGTGGGTACTTTCTTATTGATAAACTGAAAAACCTTATTGCCAAGAAATAGTTTTGACTTTTAATCAGAAGATTCTATAGTTAAGATGTGTTTTCTTTTAGAATTAAAACTTATTTTTACTTATTCTGTGAGACTACAGAAAAAAACTGAGATATATACACTGAATGAAAAAAAAAAAGTAGACTATTATAAACTCTCCTGAAGCAAAATGTAAACAGCCTTTTTAAGTAATAAGTAATTAAGGGACCTCAAAATAAAATAATGTATGTAGCTCTGAATTTCTACCCAAAAAGATTTCCAAAGATTTATCTTGGGAAATTATCTGTCTTTAAGGGCAAACACTGAAAGCACAACCGAGTCATAAGTGATGAGTAAAGGGCAAGAATTAAAATGAAGAGCGCTTTGTTCTAGGAGTCACAGAGGCTTACGGTAGGTGATAATGTTCTCTTCCCAGGCAGGTTGCTCAACCTCCCAGAGGTTAGCTGATCTCTGCGAAGCAGGAGTAAGAGCACCTGCTCTGCCTGCTTTCACGGTGACTGAAGATCAAGGGCAGAGGCAGCAATGGACGGGAGTGAAGCAGCACCGTGTCACTGGGACACTCGCGCAGAGAAGGTGCCACTCTGGCAGAGAAGGGACGGTGGAGTCTGGCACAAGGACCCGCCTTCCGACTGCATCTGGCACCCTTGCACCTCGCTGTGCTGCTGAATGAAAGGTTATTCTGGAAGGTGGTAGGTACAGAGTCCACGAGAGCGAAAGCTGGATGAGAACTTGCTCGAATGTTCTCCTGAGGGAAGAGGGGTGGAAGGAGCAAAGGGCTCTCAGCGCCTGAAACTCTAGGTGTCATCGACTTTAGGGGAAGACAGCAAATAACATTCCTAAAATGGGTTAAGTGGGTGACTTAAGGGTAAATGAGGCAGGCACCCTTTCCTAGAGCCCCTAGTGGGAATGGGTTAAAGAGGGGATATAAGCAGAAAACTAATTTATGGAAAGAGGTACTAGACACTAGCCAAGGCTATGACTGAGTGGTAGGACTATTGGTGAGAATATGTGTGATTTTTCTTCCTTTTGTCTATCTAGACTTTCTGATTCTTCCATAATGAGAATGTATTATTTTCGCAATAAAAATGTTTTCTATAAACAGTACATACAGATTTTAAATTTTGCATTATATGTGAAAAAGAGAACCCAATTATTTTTTTCAGTTGCTAGGGACATTGTTTTCCAGGTAACTTTTTCTAGGATGGAAAATGTGCTTTTTTTAAAAAAAAATATATTATATATACATATCTTACCATTGTAAAATGTGCTTCTTGATCATCACTGATTGCTTATGGTAGCCAGTCCTTGGACTCTCACGGGGTCGATGCCCTGGCCCGTTCTGCTAAGAAGGGACTGGTTGTGTGAAGGGATGTGGCACAAGAATCCTTAGGGATACAGGCCACAGAGCTAACCAAGGGCCCCAAGGAAAGCGAGTCTTGCCTACCAGCTAGGCGTTCTCTCCCCTCAGGCCAGAGACCTGAGGGCACATGACCTAGGAATGTGCATCCCAAGATAATACTACTTTCAGAGAACTCTACTTAGAGGTAAGTAACTCTCCTTTATAGGAGGTATCTTTGTGTGGCAGACTGTTTATGGGAGCAATTTGAATTGAACTTTAAATGAAAAAGGCATATCTCTGTAAGTGGTAATAATTTTAGTCATCTCGCTGTGGCTAGGGGTTGTGGAATTCATTAGCACAGATTAACATATAAAGTGGGTGAGATATCTAATAGCAAACGGAGAGGTTTAGGGGCCTTAATTCATCACTGAATGAACAGCGTGTACAGTATTAGGGACTATGAAATTTTTAATTTACACAAAGTGTCCAAGAATATAGGGAATAAATTTAAACCCAAAACAGATAATGGAGCTATGCCCTGCCTGGCTGGCAAGTTGAATTGTTTTTACACTGAGTGAAGAAAGCTAATTATCCCAAGCACAAGGAGACTGCTAAAAATAATAAGATTATAAGGAATAATTTGCTGATATAATTACAACAAAATTGGGTACACACAATCGTCAGATACATGTATTGCTTGACCTGGGTGAGAAAGTGAAATAAATCCTTCTTCTATAGCCTTCGTAAATTTGTTTTTATCATCTCCAAGTGGATGTTTGCACAGGCAGCGCAATTTGCATGTGTAATGTGGCTGTACAAATTGACAACAAGTAAATTATTCAAGGAAATAGGCCGGTCGCGGGTCTGAACTATCTCGCAAAGCCTATTCATTTTGAAGAATCACTGAGACGTGAAGCTCATACATCAACCGTTTTCTGACAATCCTCAGACTTATTGTCTCCTAAAATGTCATTATGGCTATTATTTATGAAGCTAATTCATTTATTAATATATATTTAACTCTGACTTGTCATGCACCTCAGCAGACATCCTGTGCACTGCATAATTTTGAATAGATGAAAGACTTTTGCATGCTTTCATGATTACTGTAAGCTGCTATAGGTTTATAGAATGCAGCTTTATTATCTACTTGCATTAATACCTTTTTATAAGGTTTCTTTTTGCTTAAGGCCATCAAATATAAATGGCAAATGACATATTCAAAAGATTGTATGGAATAAGATTTTCCAAGAGTTTGTTGAATTTTAGAACAAAATGGCTTATCTGTCAGTTAAGGCCTAATTCGCCTAAAAAGATGGGTATATGCCAATTATGCTGAATTTCCTGCAAAATACAGGCTGCAGTTCTTCCAGGAAAAGGCAAAGGTGCATGATTCATCGAGCTCTTTCTTCTCTGAAAAGGCAGCCTATCTTTTTATGTGCCGTTTGGACAACAATTCGCAAGGAAGTTGCATTTTAGGTGTTCGTCATTTGTGCTGTTTACATCGTCTTTCCTCAATAAATAGCTGCTGCATGAATGAGTGTAAAGATGAATGACCTCCAGGTTTTCTGATAAGCCACAAACAGAATCAGGAGAAATAGCCCTGGCCTAGAGTACTATTTCACACATTTCTGCTTTAGCACTTCCAATCTCTAGAGAAGGTTCTGTGACTCCCACTATGATTTAGAATAAACTATATATATGCAATCAAAATACACAACATGTCATTTGTATTGTGTGCATAAGAATAATATCATTACTGGACATGGACTGCTACTTCTGATTGTCACTGCCTAAAGTCTGCTTTCTAGCATCTTCCACCAATGTGACTATGGCTACTGTGTGTGTGTGTGTGTGTGTGTGTGTGTGTGTGTGTGTGTGAGAGAGAGAGAGAGAGAGAGAGAGAGAGAGAGAGAGAGAGAGAGAGAGAGAGAGAGAGAGAGAGAGAGAGATAACTGGAGACTGAAAAGGAGAAACAATACACTTGCTTAAGATACTCTGCTCTGAGAGTGCTTCATGCTAATCATTTAAGCCGTCACCATTTTGCTAAGCGAATGTTTCTGCATGTGGGTCAGTGTAAACACAGAATTCTTACAGTACCAACCAAGTAGCAGGGCAGCACAGGTGAAGTAATGCCACTGCAATCTACCAATGGATTTGAAATGATTGCAAGCAAATGCTTTATTTTTAAAGATAAAAATAATAAAGAAAAATGCCATTACCTGGGTATTGTATTGTATGCATTAGCTTTCATGATGTCATAAATCACCAACATTTTTAGATGACTAAAATTAGATCTAAAAAATACTACATAATCTACGGAGACAAAAAGTAGATTGGTGGTTGCCTAGTGTTGGGAAGAGGTGGAATGAATGGGGGTGGGGTATGACTGCTAATGGGCATGGGGTTTCTTTTGGGGGTGACAAAAATGTTTTAAAATTAGAATGTGGTGATGGTTATACAATTCTGTGAATAGACTAAAAACCATTGAATTGTGCCCTTCACAGGGGTGACCTGTGTGGTATGTGAGGTATACCTCAGTGCAGCTGTTTAAAAAGCACTGCTTGATCTATGCCAGAATTAAATATTTTACTATATAGAACCAACATCATAAGCTATGAATAGTACCAAAAGGAAATAACTACTCGGGAAACTAGCTTATGAAGGAAACTAAATTGAAATGGAAAATAAGTAATCTATCCACAAAAGTATGGGAAGGAGGCCTGCCTTTCAGAAATTCAGCCTCAACAAGAGTGGTATTTGTGTCACGTGACTTGACAAGAGAAAAAAGATCCCTGCATCTCCAACACTGATACAAGCCACCAAATGAAGTTGAGAAAAATCTTTAGTAAACACACGGGGAGATATAGTTTTTCATTTAGAATTATTGTGTAAGCTAGTAAATCATCAAAAATCTATTTTAAAAAACCAATTTCCTCATATGAAGCATTCTCTCCAATGTCCCATTAGATATGGAAAGCAAACCACACACACACACACACACACACACACACACACCAAATGTCTTCCTAACTGCAGACCTCTAGCAGGGACGGCCGATGACATTTTTATTAGTAATATTAATCACATGCTTAAAGGGAAAAATGTCTCACTTTTCCAGAAACCATAATATTTACCTATTTACACCTTTTAAAATTTCAATAACTCCAACTTGGAACCCTTAACCCTCATAACCTTCAAAAAAGAAGTAAAATGAAAATTAATAAATGTTCCCCAGTGTGCTATGAACCATTAATTGTACAGCCTGAAAAGCTTTAGCCTAATCAGAAACATGCCTCCAGCAGCAATGTGAAAGTCATCTGTGATGCTCATGATTTAATGATAAAAATGTGCAGTCAATTTTCAATGAAATGAAGACCTATAACCCAGGAATATTTTAACTCACAAATTCTCACAGATACCTGAGGAACTGTGAAAGGTGAACAACTCGGAGCACTGAAATGTTCTCAGTACGAATTGAATAATTCATCCCCGAAATGGTCTGAAGATAGAAGCAATGGGATTTCGAGCAATAACAGCTGATCAGAGATTGCTTTGGCCCACATGCCAAGAATGCACAGCATTCATTAGTCTAGCTCTAGCCCAAGTCCATTTTATTAGTAAAATGTTAAAGAAGTGTTATCATATGGGGAATAAAGACATGTTAATAACATCGCTGGTCATAAATCGCATCTAAGTTTTGAAAATCAGCTGTATGTTGAGCTATAAAAGTCTTAAGCATAATGCATTCAAATAAATAACTTAGTTCTCACTATGAACCAAGCCTGGGGAAACATTGTGGGACTAGAGCGGGCAGATTTGGGGGGGGGGGGAGGTATAAAAATGAATAAAACACGATCCTTATCCCTAGGGAACTTATAATCACGGGAGGAGTGTGCTGTGCTTGCAAACATTTTCCCATTATTGTTTGAGTTATTTACAATGAGCAATGTTTTACTTTTGTAATCAGAACTGAGAGCATTAAGACGAATGCTTTTTGAAAGCTCTTGAATGAGGTGCAAAGTTTTTATAGGCATGCATGAGAGATATCTTCGCCAAGAAAGGTTTTCTAGGAAGGAATAGCAAATGAGCGGGGCCTGGAACGATGGCCAGCATTGTGATCGATTGAGTTGGAGAAGGCATTCCAGGTGGAAGAGATTGTGTACGCTGAAGCTGGAAGAAAAAGTCATGTAATATGTGATGTACTGTGCAATGTGGCTGTCGATTAGAGTGTACATAGGAAAGAAAGAACTAGAACTTTCTGTTGAGGCTGAATCACTAGAGGCCTAGACTCACACACAGGAATTCAGATTCAGTCTGTGAGGTCATATGTGTAGCACAGTACCAAGTACACTGTAAGTGTTCCGCAGATATGAGCTGTTATTATTATTATTATTATCCGAATTCTCAGCAGGAGCTGGGGCAGAGCAAGGCTAATGGTCTTGAATGTAGTGTCCTTTCTATCCCACAGGTAGACTTTAGATGAGTGCCTTCCAATAGGTGGGTCTGTATTGGGGTGCAACCCAATTGGATGGCCCTAATCCATTTCCATGTATAATAGCACCCTTCAGATCCCTCAGAGGAGTGCAGTGGCCAGTCTCAAAGTTGCTTCACTCAGAGGCCATGTCCTCTTCCTTATCTTTATTCCCAAGGTGTGAGCACATGTTGGGTGAACAAGAAATGCTTGCTGAACTAACTTCTTTCCCCCAGGAGATGAGAATGCTCCCAAATAAATAAGATTGGCATCAGAGCATTAATTGAGCAGTTGAATTTGTCATCACTGGACATGCTAATGATATCTCCTGCCAGGTTCCCAAACCAGGTAATGTCCTGAGAGGCCCCTCTGGGCATTGAACTGTGTCTGTTCTTCCCCTTCTCCCCCAAATACCACAGCTATCCACTATAGGGGTTCTGACAGTGAAATAGCTTGGCAGGTGCCTAGCGTCACCCCGCACACACTGACATTCAGTAAGCATGCTCTTTCCCTAAACATCAGAATTTCTGACTTTCTACCCATGGGCTCCAATATAGCATGCCATTTAGAGACTGTTTTGGGAGTAAAGAAGCAGATGAAGTCTCATTCATGATTTTCATCTGAATGTCCGTTAGATTCAGCCGCTCCAATGGGCACTGACATATTCCTTCCTGTTCCATGACTGTCTGCAACTCCTTGTGGCTGAGCCCAGTTCTTGCAAACCCAGAATTATAGATTTCAGAGCTGCAATGAAGTCAAGTATCTCTGTTGCCACAAGGAAATAAGGGATCAAGGCCCAGAGGAGTCAAGTACTAAAGAAGGGCCTTTGCCCAGCCAACGTGACTCAGTGGTTGAGCATCAACCTATGAACCAGGAGGTCATGGTTCAATTCCCAGTCAGGGCACATGCCCGGGTTGCTGGCTCAATCCCCAATGAAGGAGGGAAGGAGCGTGAAGAAGGCAGCTAATCAATGATTCTCTCTTATCATTGATGATTCTCTCTCATCATTGATGCTTCTATCTCTCTCTCCTTCTCCCTTCCTCTCTGAAATCAATAAAAATATATTTTTTAAAAGAAGTGCCTTTGATGAACATTTTTATGAATGGGAAAGAGGAAGAGTTTTCTGTTCTAATCTGAATATTTGCCATCACGAAGGCAGTGGAGCCTAGTAGCTGAGAGTAGGGATAGACGAACTATGGCCCATGGACAGCATCCTGCCCACCAGCTGTTTTTAGTCCTACTGGAAAAGAGCTGTGCTCTTTCATTTATCTGTTATCTGTATCTTGCTGCAGCAGCAGAGTAGAATGGATGCAACAGAGACCATGTGGCCTGCAGAGCCTAAAATATTTACCAGTTGACCCTCTACAGGAAAAGTTCAAAATAATGGCTTTGTCCATCAAAACTCACTTTAAATCCTAGTTCCAGCTCAGGCAAGTTAGCCTCTCTAAACCTCGGTTTCCTTCCCTATCTCATTGGAACAATAAACTATTTACTTTGTAGGGGTGTTGTGAGCATTAAATAACCCAAAGTGCCTTGGTACCTGGAGAAGGATAATCTTATTAAATGTGAACAATGATGATGATAATGGTGAGTATACAGACAAGATTATTAAACAGGGAGCAGCAACCCTCAAAAAGGCTTTAAAAGGGGCTTGTGGAAGGCCCACATATAATGTAATATACATACTTATATATAAAATGTACAAACACATACTTATGCACAAATGTAATAAATATGAAAAAGATACGTAGGTGTTAATACAAGTAGACTACACGCAAACATATAGACATATATATTACGTATTATATATATGAAAAAAATAGGTCTTAATAAAAAACACAATACACAAAGTAAACACATACACCTAAAAACCCTTTTCCCAAAAAAAGTACTTTCTCAGTTTCTGCGTACAAAACAACCACTGTGTGACGACATTACCCCAGCTGATTGTGTGATCTTTGCACTAAAAGTAAAGGAGAGGTCACAGGGAGAGTTGGGAGTAGGCTGGTTTAGCAATGACTGAACAATGGCTTCTCTTTTGCCATCATCCATTCCTTTGTCCTTCCTCTTCAGCGCCTTTCCTTTTCCCACCCAGCGGTGACATCCAGTCACTGCAGCAGCTGAAGCTGTCCTTTTCTCCCCTCAGGGCTCGCTGCCTGTTGCTTAGTTCCGGGAAAACAACTCAAACCAGTCAGTAAAGCTAAGGGAAAGGAGGATGGCGATGACTATGACTCCAAAGAGCCAGAACTGCGTTGGGAATGAGAATGAAGGTGGCCAATTACCACCTTCTAACCTGCTACCAGGCTTCTTTGCTGTTTGTTGTTCATGGTCTGAGTCCCTCTTCATAACACCCTTTCCCAAAAGCAGGGATATTTGACGGTTTGCTTATTAGTGTATCTGAAAGGCCCAAACTAAAGCCTTGCAGACACTCGGTAAACATTTGCCGAGTTGAATAAATGGTCTTCAGGTCTATAGATTATGCTGCTTTGAAGAAATAGTGAAGTGTGGTCTAAGACAAGGTCATTAATAGGCTCATCCCATCTGGCGGCTTGGACTTGACTTGAGCTTCTGTGAATAGAAAGATGAGGCCTGTTGGGACTGTAAGACACTGGGCACCGGAAGAGCTACCCTGAGGCTCAGGGTGAAGGAGGTGGAGGGGGTGATAAATAATGAAGAAAAAAACCTACAAACAAGCTCAAAAAAGAAATGGAACGGACTTCTGGCTTCTGGCAATCCTCCTGCACATAAAAGCTATACATTCTGAACATAACATAAAAGGCAGCTGTCCAAAGGTACTAGAGAGCAACTACACAGGCAGATACAGAAGTGGAGGCTGCATTTGGAAGAAGAGAATGGCAATGGGAAAGTTGCCCATTATTACTGCTTTTTGCTGGAAAGCAGGACCCAGTTCCTGCTTTAATAAAGACTAAAACTTGTATAGAAAACCTGAAGGCTTACTGGCAGAAAGAGCCAGGGGATAGAGTTCAAGTGGATTTCAGAAACTGGAAAGTAAGAGGGGATCTTGGAAAGAAGAGAACTGAAGAGGGGCCGCAACGTGTTACTGTGTATAAACTCTGCACATATCACTGCTGACACCCCACCATGTGTGTATGCAAGCACCCCAGAAAAGGCTAACGGAACTGGACAACACTTTCTGTTCATTCTCACTACAAGGGAGCAGTGTGGAGTTTGAGGTCAGTTAAGTTAGCTACAAGCTTTCAAAAAAAACAGTCAGTATTCTTCACAGGAATACAACAGAATCCAGAGGCTTTCTAACACATTGTTCACAATTTCTTGGATGCCACCCAAAATACTAAGCACAGAAAGGAAGAAAATGTGAGCCAAAGACAATTAATGGAGACTGACACTGAAATAACTCTGTGGTTTGAATTAGCAGACAAAGATTTTATTTTTAAAAAATATTTTCCATTGATTTCAGAGAGGAAGGAAAAAGGAGAAAGAGATAGAAACATCAATGATAAGAGAGAATCATTGATTGGCTGCCTCCCACATGCCCACCACAGGGAATCAAGCCCACAACCCAGGCATGTGCCCTTGACCGGGAATCAAACTATGACCTTCTGGTTCATAGGTCAATGCTCAGTAACTGAGCCATGCCAGCGGGGCAGCAAAGATTTTAAATCAGCTATTATAACTACGCTCAAAGAGAAAGTTAAGTTCCTTTTAAAATGTAATTTAATTATTATTTTTCATTTACTTTGAAATATTTCATCTATCAAGAAAAGCTTAGAAATAATATGACAAACATTTCCGTACTCTTCACCTAATTTAAGAAATAAGCCTTGCCAAATATTCTTAGCCTGCACCATATGCTCTTCTTTAAATATGTTTATATACACTCCCAATAGTAACCATTATATTGAGTTTTATCAGTACCTTGACATTTTAATATACGTACACTTATTGTTAAGAAAAACATAGTTTGATTTGCATGCTTCTGAACTCTAACTAAATTGTATTATACTGTATGCTTTCTTCTGTAACATATATATATATATATATATATATATATATATATATTAATATATTTTATTGATTTTTTTACAGAGAGGAAGGGAGAGTGATATAGAGCTAGAAACATCAATGAGAGAGAAACATCGACCAGCTGCCTCCTGCAGAACCCCTACCGGGGATGTGCCCAAAACCAAGGTACATACCCTTGACCAGAATCGAACCTGGGACCTTTCAGTCCGCAGACTGACACTCTATCCACTGAGCCTAACCCGTCTCGGCTGTAACTTATATTTTTTACACAACACTGTGCTTTTGATATTCATTCAGGTTGACGCACACACATCGCTGCTCTTCATTCACTTTCAAGGCTCTACAATATTTTATGAACAGATTTCCATTCACTCTTCACTCTCTCTTCCATAAATATTTGGGTTGTTACCATTTTTTGTTATCACCCCAAATGCTGCTATGCACATCCTTGTGCGTGAATTCGTACTTACATGGTTAAGAGTTTCGCCAGAGCAATGTTTTTCAAGTGAGTCCTGTAACAGCAGCCTCGGTATCACCTGGGCTCCTGTCAGCAATGCAAATATTTGGACCCCACCACAGGCCTACTGAATTAGAGACTCTGCGGATGTGGGTAGTGACCTGTTTTAATGAGCTCCCCAGGAGAGTCCGATGCACAGCCAAGTTTGAGAACCACTGCTGGAGAACTGTATCTTGGGGGAGAGGGGGGTGAGGGATACATGCACCTGACATGCCTGTCTAAAGCAATGGTATCAACTTACACTCCCATCCATCATTATTTGAGTTTATACTGTTTAACATCCTTACCAACACTTCATATTCTGAGAATTTTTAACTTCCCGGCTCATCCAGTTTGTACAAAATGGTATCTACTGTGATCTGATTTTAGCCTTCCTTATATCTAGTGAAGTGGGTATTTATTTTTAGACACTCATATTTCCTTTTCTATGAAATGTTTGTACCTGTCTTTTGCCCATTTTTCTACAAACTGTGTATCTTTCTTCTTATGAAGTTGCACACTCATCCTTGTTGGTTGGATGTTGGATGCTTCTCCCTGTCTATGGCTTTTCTTTTCACTTTTAAATGGTGTCTTTTGATAAGCAGAAGGCTTTCATGTTATTCATGTTGACAAGTTGATAATTTTCCTATGTGGTTTGTGCACTTTGTCTCATATAAGAAATGCTTCCCTACAGTTAGAAAATAAATATATTCTCTTTTTAAGTCTTAATATGTTGCTTTTACATTTGGGTCTTGTATCTACATTGACTTTATTTTGTGTACTATGAGATAGAGATTCTTTTTTTTTTTTTTGTTCCATATGGATAACTAATTTCCCCAATTGCATTGAATGTATAGATTCTGAGGAGAAGTGACCGCATCATAGTAGAGTCTTCCAATTCATGAGTATAGTTTACCTGTCCATTTATTTAGGTCTTCTTTAACATCTATATATAGATATAAAAGCCTAACTGCTGTCAGACCAATAGCTATGACGTGCACTGACCACCAGGGAGCAGATGCTCAATGCAGGAGCTACTGAGCTGCAGTGACTTGGTAGTTGAGGTTCTTGGATGACACACCCGGAACCAGAGAGGAGGGAGCCCAATTTCGGGGTGCATCACCCAAGAACCTCCTTTTCACAATCTGGGATGCCTTGGGGGATGTCAGAGAGCCGGTTTTAACCTGATCCCCACAGTCCAGGCCGAGGGACCCCACTGGTGCATAAACCACTTAGTCAAGTGAGGTATTAATTGCCTTTGGCTTACATTTGCAAAAGCAGAAGAAATGATAATCTCAGATTGACAAGAGGCCATACTCTAGAATATTAGAAAATAAATTAGAATTTTAAAACATCGTATGAAGATGCTACTGTAAGATGAATCTGGGGTAACCACTTGTCAATACACAAATAATTAGATAAGAGCTCAAAAAAAGTATCTGCCTTAAGTGATTTAAAAAAAATAGTACCCAAAATAAATACTTTAGGATAAAATAGGGGTCTTAGAACCTTAGATTTATAATTGAAGGTGGAATCCAATATGAAAAATTTTGTCTTTCTTGCAAAGAAGTAATGAGCTTATTGTTTTGATCAGATATTTATCCTTTTAGAAGTTATAAAATACTGTTATATTTGACCAGTTGAATAAAAATATAGGTGTTTCCATTCCAAATTATTTTAAAGCATCCAAAGAGACAATATTGTACACGTGATAAAAGGTATATAGAGAAGGGACAACAATAAGGTGTCAAAAAGGGGGAATTAATGCCATGTGACAATAATAGTGAATATAGCTAGTATATAAATTCCCCTGAAGCTCATATTGAATTAAAAACAATGTTGATAATATTTTCCTTACACTCTTTAAAACCAAATTGCTACAAACATGATTAGAAATAAAAAACGATAATGTGGGGGTTTTTTGTGTTTTTTTTTTTCATAAACATAAAGTATCCTGAAGAGACCAGGTTTATTTGGGAAATGTTTCTGATGATTTTTGCTTTCCATGGCAGGATGCAAAAGATATGTTTCCACTGACTATAGAAAGTTTCTAAATCTCATTTATTGTACGTACCTGTCAACTACTTGTGTAGTACTTACACATGCCAGCTATCATTCTAAGTGCTTTCCAAAGAGGAACTCATCCCATTAGTCAGGACTCTGGCAGAAAACAGATGGCACACTCCAACCGGATAAATGGAGGTGAATTGATGAAGAGGAATATTTACGACTGTGTGAGTGGGGTTTAGAAATGCAATAAGGGTTGTGCAACATCCTGGCTAACAGCAGCTGGCAGCCTATTCACCCCGGACTGCCTGCGGGGCCCCATGGAGAGGCCAGAGGTACCCAGAGAGCAGAGGGTTGCAGACAACCATGGCAACCTGGCGGGTAGGGAACAAGAGGTATAAACACCCCAACCTCACTCTCTTCCTGCCCCACCCCTCACTGTCCTGACAGGTGCCTCCCATTAGCCCAACAGGACAGAAAGCCAGAGGGCAGAGAGCTCACTGCTGCCCATCTTGTGGGCCAGGCTCCCAGGGTGGAGGAGGACCTGGAGAAGCAAAGAGAAAATACTCAGTACACTCCTTATTAACCCTATTTCGTAGTTACTATTGGGGCATGAATTTTTATAGCAAGCGATGCAGAGAGGTTAGATAACTTGTCCAAGATTGCGTGTCTGATAAGAGATTTTAACCCAGGATTTTAACCCAGGCAGTCTGATTTCACTGCACTAGGCCTCTCTCTCTTATCATGTTATCATACTATAACCTTATATATCTTATAGCCTTACTCTATCTTCTTATAATTTCTTCTAACACTGTCTGATGTACTGGGACTTAAATGGTTGGGAAAAAAAGACCACAGTCAGAGTCGTTTTTGATTTCTTTCTACCACCTGTTTAAGGGCTGGGAGGCATTTTTATGTTATTGTAGACACTTAACTACAAAATGGTTCATAGATCATTTTGAAAATTGAGCAATTTTCATGATAGGCATACTTCCCAGCAGCTTCTTAGTATAGCTGGGAAGATTACACCCAGAGGATAAACAGGAGGTGAAAATTTGGTATCATTTGTAAGTTCAGTTGTAAATTCAATTGTAAATATGGACAGTGGTTTCATTAAGTTTGTATATATGAAGTCTTTTAATTTTCAAAAAAAATGTAGAAATCTGGCAATTCTTAATCAAAGCAAAAATCCTTTTTAGAATTTCTTGGGTAAATATTTTCAAATACTGAAACAACAACCATGCATTCAATATAAAATAAGTGTGTTCCAGCAAACAAACTAAAGCATAATTTATATGTTAGCTTGTTAATTTCTATCATTAGCTTGGTGGGGTTTTTTTAAATATGTTTTTACTGATTTCAGAGTGGAAGGGAGAGGGAGAGAGAGAGACAGGCACATAAATGATGAGAGAGAATAATTGATCTGCTGCCTCCTTCACATCCCACACTGTGGATCGAGCTTGCAACCAGATCATGTGCCCTGACTGGAAATCAAATTGCAACCTCTTGGTTCATAAGTCAACACTCAACCACTGAGCCACGCCAGCCGGCAGCTTAGTGTTCTCTTGAATAAACTACCTACTAGAAGATTCAGAATTGGGGATAAGTACAAGGCTAAAATGACTGCCAAATCCAAGTCTGTTTTCCCGGAAGTTTTTGCATTGCTGAGTGCTTTACCATTCCCCCCGAATGTTTTCCATTTCACATCCAGCCTCCTGCCATCTTGTACATCACTATTCTAGCCTCTACTTGCCCACTACCCCCCTCTCTCTCTCTCCTGGATGACACCTTTGCCTTTTTATACCTTATGCAAGGCTTAAAGGTATAAAAAGGCAAAGGTGTCGTCCAGGAGAGACCTTGCATTTGCTCTTCCCTCAGACCTGAATGCCCTTCTCTTATACATGGTGCCTCCTGCTCCTCATCTGGGAGACCAAACGCCACCATGTGAGGTGGCTTTCCTCTGCTCCCTAGAAAGAGATTCCCACGCCCTTCTATGAGCTTCTAGGATGCTGTGTGAGGGCCTCTTCAGCAGGCCTTACTGTGCTGTGTCACATGGTTTGTTTGTATATCTCTTTATCCCATCAAGTCACTTCTTGAAGGCCAGGTTCATAAAATGCTAAGAGTTTTTCAAAATGTTGGTGAATGAACAAGCGTTAAGGAACAAAATAGAGAGAATTCACTTAATGTGATTCTTGGCCATCACACAAGGGCCAGAAGCCCTGGTTTATAGGTCTGTGTATATCTGTGTGTCTGCCACCTGCAGGAAGAGATTCAGAGGGTAACCTAATGGCATGAGAAATCATACCATCCCGCTCTGTGTTTTACTCTGAGTCTATGAGTTAAACACATGTTTGGTATAGTTCCCCAGCAGATTTAACATTTCCTATGTGATTGAACTAGAATTCCCATGCGATTGATAGCTTTCTTAGCATTTTGCTTCTTAGAATGATGCTCTCAATAAATTCATTCACTGTTAGGTATTCTATAAATCCTTTTCTTGAAATATTAATGTTTATAGCATGTATTATTATATATAAGCTCATTTTTCTTGAATAATTGGTGTTTATTGCATGTAACATTATTATATTTAAGATAGCTTTACTTGAAATATTAAGGTTTATTTCATGTAACATTATATTTGAAATCTTTTTTCTTGAAATAAAAAAAACTGAAAAAAAGTACTAGGTATTCTAAAAATTATATTCTTTATATATATATATATATATATATATATATATATATATATATATATATAATTGATTTTTTACAGAGAGGAAGAGAGAGGGACAGAGAGTTAGAAACATCAATGAGAGTCATCGATCAGCTGCCTCTTGCACACCCCCTACTGGGGATGTGCCCGCAACCAACGTACATGCCCTTGATCGGAATCGAACCCGGGACCCTTCAGTCCGCAGGCTGACGCTCTATCCCCTGAGCCAAACCGATTTCAGCTAAAAATTATATTCTTGATTAAAACATTCAAATGGTCCAAACATTATTTTAATTACCTTCCTCTGAATACGTATTAAAATCAGAATGTGAGATAGGTTCATATTATCACAAATGGGAATGAACTTTTGGTTTAAAAAAAATACTCTTTAGTACCCTGAGTGTCGCAACAAGCATAGCATCTCTGTTTTTAATTTGTGTGTGAGAACTGGTCTTTTTTCAAGAACGAGTGAGCGTCTTTCTGCGTTTCCTTTTGGGTCTCAAAAGATGCCTTCACCCGTAAGTGTTATTTCAAAAGGCTCCAATCTGAACTCTCCAGTCTCTACCCATGTGGTCTGTCTGCCTGCTCACCAGTCTCCACTACCCACTCACTCCCTGTGACCACTACCACCCAGACCACTTCCTTTAAATCCCATTTATGTTGAACCATTTTCTTTTACCCCCCCCCCCCACCACCACCACCACTCAGTCCTGACTGTCCCTCCCTTGGCTTTATTTGGGAGTGGGACAAAGGAAGGCCAAGTTCATGTATCATTTAGCTTCGGCATGCGGTGCTGGAGCTAGAGAAGTAACAGCCAAGTAGCAGCTCTCACTCTCCCCATCTCCCCCGGTGAATATGAAGCTCTCAGGGGGTGGCATGAATACTAACTCCACCTGAGGTTTAGTCTGGTGAAGGTCTCTCACTGAAGTCGCCTTTTTCTTTTCTCTTTCTCTGTGGCCAGAGGAGCCTCCAGCATCAGTAACCAGCTGAGATGCTGTATGTGGAAGTGTTTACACCATGAAGTAGAACTTTTTCCTAACCTAAACTGTGAGAGAGTGAGGAGGTCTTTCAATGTCTTTGTCATTAGAATCATGGTAAGGAAAACTATTTCACTGAGAGACCTCTATATGCAATTTGAGGACTCACAACTCAGTAATATTTTTCTTGGTTTCCAGAACTATGTTCCTATTTACTGAGAATTTGTGACTTAAAAAAAAAAAAAAAAGCGTTATCTTAAATACCACGTAGGTGGCCTAATGAGTTGGATTCTTTTTCTAAGTTATTAGTTTGACGTGGAAGTATTTTCCTTCCTCTCATCTGCCATATGGCATACGTTTATTTTTAATATGAATGTGAATGAAAATTGATTTTGTTTAGGGAGTTTGGAAGAATTTCATAACATCTCTTGGGGGAGTCTGAAATGCCCTGGAGTGAAACAAACGAAGGTCGACACTAATCTAGAGTAATGTTAATAGACACCAGGTCAGGATTAATCATGTGCTTTTTTGCTTTCTCTCATAAATAGAGTGGTTGCATTGCAAATAATAGTTAATCCCAATGTACTGACAATAACATTTAGTTCTTTAATATTTCTCTGAAGTTAATGCTCATGATGCAACCATGACTCATTTTCTTCTTGTGGTTTATAGCTCCTATTTGGATGTTACCAGTAAATGAATTATAGTTCACTGGGTAGCCTTCTAAATTGCAGCAAAAATATGCCCTGGTGGTTTACTTAAATGAACAATCATAAGATTTTAAACAAGTAATTTACAACTAATAATTTATAACAAGATAGGCTTCGCTATTAAAGAAAAGCACCATAGATTAAGAAGCAGAAGATGAATGAACGGTAAGTGCTTGGCGCTCTGCTTTGTTCTTAGCATGCTGGCAATTCCTGTCCTTCGTAACAATCCTTCGCTTTCATGTGTGGGGAATGCCATTGTGGACGTTGGAAAGTACTTTAGCAGCATTTGGTTGGTATTCCTCATTGCATCCCAGGGCCATGTGTACTTTCCCCCAGAAGAAGACGATGTGTTTCGTTAGGAGATAAAAGTAGGTTTCTGCTCCTTGAGCCTAGAGGTGCAGGAAGCAAGGATGCGTCCTTCCTTGTAGCTTCGGGATGAGGTGAATTATTCTACCACATGTAAACCCTCAGCAGACTTCTGTCCATGGTGGGCCAGCGTGTGAACTGTGAGCTGGGAATGGTTGCTCAATGAGTCATAGTCTCAAAGTGAACATAACTTGTTCTCCCTGCCCCTTCGCTAATAACTTGTGTTCTCTAAGCTCTGGTTTTCCACTGAGACAACTATGGGACATCACTTCTGCTTGGGTGAGGGCTTCTTAAAGGCAGGGGTTTTGCCTTTTCCTCTCTGTATACTCAAGATCTAGAACCGGGAACAGAGGAATGCTCACACATACACACACACACACACACACACACACACACACACACTCATACACACTGGTCACCAACTAATTGGTCAAATGAATGAACATCAGTAAGTCATAGAGAACTATACCCCCTTAAACCCTGTAAATACATTTAGTAGGCAAGTGCAAATACATAAAATCAGGGCTTATTGCCCTTGTTTCTCATTAATATTTTTTAAATATATATTTTATTGATTTTTTTATAGAGAGGAAGGGAGAGGGATAGAGAGTTAGAAACATTGATGAGAAAGAAACATTGATCAGCCACCTCTTGCACACCAACTACTGGGGATGCGCCCGCAACCAAGGTACATGCCCTTGACTGTAATCGAACCTGATGCTCTATCCACTGAGCCAAACCAGTTAGGGCCTCATTAATAGTTAAGAAATTATATATTCCTCACTGTCTCAAACAGCTAGCTCTTGCTATTACTTTGGAACTCACCCCAGTTTTCCCATATCAACAAGATAGTAGTCCCCAAAATTCAAGCCACAGTCCCAGTGAGCATGCCCTGTAGAATCTTGAGTTTGGGTCCAGCAAGCAAAGATTACAGCTACTTTCGTAGTCCCCCTAAATAGTTGAGAACTAGCAATGCTGTGGCTTTCCAACGGCCTTGGCAGATACTGACAAAATGTTCTAGAAGGTCCTACTCTTATTTTTTTCCTTTGCGGCTAGAAATGATCTTTTCATTGTTAAGAACAGCTTTTGAAATGTTAGGAATGTTGACAGCAAAGGATACATGTGGGAGTGAAATGGAGGATAGGGTTGATCCCACAGTTTTGCAAATGGATTAGACGCTGAAGTCAGATATTTCCAGATTATATTGTACTTTGTTGGCATCGAGCGAGCCAAACAAAATAAAAAGAACCCTGCCCCTCCCTGTCCATGTAATTTATTCCTGTTTAGTTAACAGAAACATTGCTCTTCCAAATTTCCAGGTTAATCTTCAATTTTGTAATTAGATTAGTAATGAGTGTGAATTAGCATAATTAATTGAGAATAATTAACACACTTAATTGAGAATTATTTATTCGGGAAATTAGAATATTATAGTGTTCTACATAAATCATCTAAGGATGTTGATTGGACCTGAAATACCAAAAATTTTAGAAATCATTCATCTTGGAAAGATTAAAACTTTTGTCTTTTAGTCCTTTAAGAAGAAACAAAAGGAGATTATTCCTAAACATTATTTTGTCATGCTACATTTATAGTTCTTTCATAGATTACAGGTTAATTATTAGTGATTAGATTCATAGCTAAAACTATCCCCATTAAAAATACACAGAAATAGTAAATATTGTCTTAATTATCTCAAGGAAATGAGATTAAAGACAGCTCTTCTTTACTAGGGCATACCTGTGTCAAAATCCTATGTCTGGGGCAATACTTATGTTTAGATTTAGGGAGGAAAAGGGGGTGCAGGCTATGACTCACACTATGACAACACTGTAGACTATTTGATCTCTTTTATTCAGGCTCTTTATGTACCCAAATCAAATGTAACTCATTTAGTTACTCTAAGTAGACTTTTTTCAGTTTTGTTATAAAAACCATAGTTTCTTTCTTTCTTTCTTTCTTTCTTTCTTTCTTTCTTTCTTTCTTGAATATATTCTATTGATTCTTTACAGAGAGGAAGGGAGAGAGTTAGAAACATAGATGAGAGAGAAACATCGATCAGCTGCCTCTTGCACCACCACACTCCCTCCCCCCCACCCAACTGGGGACGTGCCCACAACCAAGGAATATGCCCTTGACAAGAATCAAACCTGGGACCCTTCAGTCCGCAGGCTGATGCTCTAACCACTGAGCCAAACTGGTTTTGGCTGAAAACCATAGTTTCTTACCATGATTCCTATCTAAAGAGGGAGCCTCATAGCTACTGTATCAGCACTCTCAAGAACTGCATTTAGCCGTCTTGAAACCTACGATATGGGTTCCTTTTTTTTTTTTTTTTTTTTTTTGGTCCATTTGAAATTGTGGAGGAGGGATATTAGAGGTGCTGAATGCTAAGACTGATTTTTTTTTTTTTTTCTGACTGGGAGAATGAGGAGGCCACTTCCTGATTTATTCAAGAGAAATATATGGGCATCCTGAATAATGCTGGAAACAGAAAGCCTGCAGGGAGGACCACAAAGCAAAAACCCAGAGGAGTAACAGCCGTCACTAACCAAGGAGGACCCGGCAGGAGGGCCAGGAGAACAAGGATGTGGGGAAGTTCTAGCTGGGCCTCCTCCTCCCCTGTCCATCCTCTACATCAGCGATAAATTGGGAGGCACTGACAGCTGAGTGAGTTCAAGCAAGCGATGTCAGGGTAGCCAGCCCCGCCCCCTGGATCCTCCACATCTACACAAAGTCATCCAAGGGCCTAGGCCCAGGAGCCAGAAGCCCAGGTCTCATTTCCCAGCACATCCACCACCATGGATGATGGAGGGAAAGTCAAGTGAGAAGATGACAGTTCAGGGCTGTCATCGTCGTCTCTGATGAGGTCATCACTTGGGTTTGGGACCCAGGTTTAGATCCTGGCTTTACCACATATCAGCGATGTGACTTAACCTCATTAAATTTTAGTGTTATCATCTGTGAAATGAGGGGTGATAATAGTACCCAGCTCACAGAGCTGTCCTCAGAATAAAAATAGTAAGGGCTAATATTTACTGAGCATTACTGTGTCTGACACTACGCCAATCTCCTGCCATTTGTTATCTTTTTGTCTTGACTGGATCAATGGTCCAGGTATCTCTGCTTTTATTTAATTATCATTTTTTTAATAATGCAGTAGGCACCCATGAATCCACTACCCAAAACTAAAAATAGAACTTTGACAATAACATGCATCTGTTTTAAATTTTTGTTGATTTCAGAGTAGAAGGGAGAGGGAGAAAGAGAAACATCAATGATGAGAGAAAATCATTGATCGGCTGCCACCTGCACACCCCACACTGGCATGTGCCATGACCAGGAATCGAACCGTGACCTCTTGGTTCATTGGTTGACGCTCAACTGCCAGCGGGACATAACATGCATCTAAATAGGTGGTTCCTCCATTCTTTCCACAATCCACCTCAGTTATCTGTCTTAATATTACTTCCATTTTGTAGATGAGGAAACTAAAGCTCAGTAAGATGAATGGCCTTGCCCAAATACATTTACGAAGAGGCAAGGCCTTGAACAAGTGGGGGGGAAATCCATGTAGTATCTGACACAGGACACGAGCATCACAAAACACTCCAGAAATGACAATAATTATCACTCCCATGTACCTACCTAAAACACTGTGACATCACACACTATGGCAGGAGTAGAGGGAAGCAGGAACCTGCTGGGGTGTGGATGGCTGGCATCCCCAGGTGTGGATAAGGTGACACAGCACTGTGTACCAGGCTGGGGAGAATCGGTCCATTGCCCCCTTTAGCACGGATCTCAGGTTCCCAGCTTCTGTTCCAGTAAATGCAGCTCTGGACTGAGACTGAGGAAATGTGTGTGCTAGCCCGTGGTTGAGTACACCTGGATTGTACACGGAGGTGGACATTTGCCATGTGACATCCTGGGAGATCAACAATCAGGGCACGTGGCAACCTGACTATTTTCTCTTAGGCATCACAGAGATTGGACAACCGGTGCTCCAGTGCACCCAGGGGTGCAGGATATGATGGAGGGGTTCTCATTCTCCCCTCAGCTCAGATATCATTGGAACCGGTAGAGACACAAAACCAAGAGCATCCCTCTTATTTTTAAGTTCTTTTCACTTCTCAGTTAGGTTGCGATCTATCTAACCACAGCGGCAGAAATACTCCATGGCAAAGAAAAAGAGAGAGAGCTTTTATACGTTATTTTAAACAAGTAAGTTGTAGCATGCCACACTCCCTAGCATATTATTTTTGCATCAGCGGCTCACTCCCAAAATGAGAATAGAAAAAGGCTTCTCATGAAAGTGTCTCGGCTCACATTTTAAAGAAAATCATGGCAACCACTTCCTGGACGATTGTAGAGGTGAACGCTCCATTGGTGACAAAGGAAATCCAGGACACCAAGGAGATGTGTTCTCACAGAGTCCAGCGAGCTGAGGTGTGAGGACCTCAGATGCATGGCTCCTATTAAAGGTAACGAGAGCTGGGCTGTTAACCCCCCTCCTGACACTTTGCATAGGAGCGGGGAAGTCTGAAGAAAGTGCAGAAGGGTCATCACAACACCAGCATCGCTCTGATGAACTTGTCACCAGGTAAAAGGAAATGCGTGGATGTTTGCTTCCTTTCCCTCTGAAATAGAAAGTAATTATGACTATAAAAACCTTTTACCATAGCTAATTAACTATGAGCGCCTCACAAACTGTGTGTCGACAGCACCGTGTGTCTAATTATCTTTTTTCACTTCAGAATTGTGATGTTGAATAATGAAGAAAACATTACCTGATGAAGGCTTTTATTTTATGATGATATCTCTGGAGACAGAGGAGACACAAAGGCGCAAATGCCATCTTCAATTACATCTTGGCCTTGGCAAGCTTTAGCTGGTTTTGATTGGCACGGAAGCCACATTATTTTTAAAAGCGTAGAGAAAGGAGAAAGGGAGGGAGGGAAGGGGGGAAGGAAGGGGGAGAAAAGGAAGGGAGGGAGGGAAAGAGTAGAGGGAGGGGGCAAGGGAAGGGAGAATGGGAGGAAGGAAGGAAGGAAGGAAGGAAGGAAGGAAGGAAGGAGGAAGGAAGGAGGAAGGAAGGAAGGAAGGAAGGAAGGAAGGAAAGGAGGGAGGGAGGGAGGGAGGAGGGAGGGAGGGAGGGGAGGGAGGAGGAGGAAAAAGGAGAGAGGGGAAGAAAGGAAGGAAAGAAGGAAGGAAAGGAAGAGAGAGAGGGAGGAAGGAAGAAAGGGAAGGAGAGAGGGAGGGAAGAAGAGATTGTGATCTTTATAAAAGACCACCATATCTGTTTAAGCACTCTCTATCAATCCCAGGCATGAGAAACCCTTTTCACATGAAAGTCAGGCCATAGCTGTTTGCCCCCAGCCCACTCTGTTGGGCATTGTGGCTAGGGTTTTGCCAGTTCCATTAAAATGTCTGTCTGCTCCCCGCGCCATAATGAACCACTCTGCCTGATGCAAACCAGACAAGCATGGACCTATATGACAGAAACAGGAAAGTGGGCATTTTCCCTTGGCATGTGTAGCATCTTTTTAACTTTCGAGCCATGGCTCAGATCCACACCTGCAGGCACCTAGGGGTAGAACCAGCCACGCGAGAGAGGGCATTTTCTGCCCCTGCCTGTTCCCCAGCCAGTGCCCACCTTCCACACATCCCTTCAGCTCTGCCTGAGCTCAGGAGGAGATTTCTACAGGGTGGCCATTACGCACCACTTTCCTTGCACGTGAAGCCATCCCTGTCTTTGGATACTTCATGCAAGGCCCTCTAAATCCCAGGGAGAGCCAGAAACATCAATGAGAGAGAATCACTGATTGGCTGCCTCCTGCATGCCCCCTACTGGGGATTGAGCCTGTAACCCAGGCACATGCCCTGAACCGGAATCAAACTAGGACCTCCTGGTTCGTAGGTCATTGAGCAACACTGGCTGGGCTAACAATTAATTGTTGAGTTCCATAACAGTAAAGTAATTGAAAAATAACCCAAATATGATGAAATATATGTACACAATGGAATACAATACCTGATATTTCACAATCCGAGTACTTTCTTATATGACATATTGTCCTGTGACATCCTCCTGAAGCATACGGGAAAGGTAATGTGTCATGCAAAGCATTTAATTAGTAACTCACTTTGACAGCGATTCAAGTCAGGATGTGCGGGGGGGAAAGGTATTAAGTGGAGTAATGTAAAATTTAACTGTGACATGTCAAACATACCCTTGGAGCAGGTTCATAAAAACACGAAAGACGAGCAATGATTCAAAAACCAAACAACAGGGGCTTGGCTTAGGGCTCACTTAGCCAAATCAGCAATCTGGAAAAGATACCTCTGCAATTTCAACTGAAAGCTTGACAGAGAGGAAGACAGCCTGACCTCCATGGTTAATAAATTCCATAAGGAGAGAGCAAACATTGAAAATGCCCCCCAGCTCAATGTCTTCAGCCAAAAAGAACTAATCCAATTGACCGAGAACAAAGAAGACGGCCGGGGAATGGATGGTTCCAGAATGTCTCTGAGGTATTCAAAGCCAAGTCGATCTAAGGCCTTGTAAGTTAATCGCGAGGACTTTCCACATAATCCCGTGCTTTGCAGGTAGCCGGTGGAGGTCTTTTACAACCAGGTAATGTGATTGTCATGCTCGGTGTCAGTCAGAATGTCAGTAGCCGAGTTCCAGACCAAGAGAAGTTCCTTGACAAGTCCATTAGGAGGCTCTCCTGGAATCCCGACATGTGGGTGCAGTGTGGACCCCTGGGAGACAGGACGCCTACACAGGGGTGGGGAGTTGCGAGCAGAGGACAGCAGCCATGGGAAGGCTGGTGCGTCGGGCTTTAAAAAAGCGTATTTAGCAAATAATTAAATGAGGAGCCTAAAAGATATGTCAGGACCAAAGATTAAGTGCAAATTCATAATAGAAATCTTGGAAGCTAACAGCCTTCCAAGTGCCAGTACTGGGCAATTTACGGATTTGCAGTAATGGTGAGAACCCAGAAGCAATAGGAGTTTCTTCTGAGCGTGATTTATCGTCAGCTTTTAATAGTTAGGCAGAGAATATCCGGAGGTTAGGTGGTTAGAGAGTGAATTTAAGTTACAAAAGGGGAAAGGTGATTAGCTTTTTTTAATATATGTGTACTAGTAGGCCTGTGCACCAATCTGTGAGCCAGTAAGTCTCTTCCGCCCACCTGTAGCTCTCCACCTGCTGCTCCCCCCTGGTGTAGTTACCCCCCCCCCCACAAAGCTTGCTGCCCTGCCCCCTCCTGTAGCTCTCCGCCTCCCGCTTGTACTTCGCTGCCCCACCCACCTGCAAATCTCTTATCCCGCGTCATTACGCCTCATGGCGTAATGGATAATTAACATATTCCTCTCTTATTAGGACTAGAGGCCCGGTGCACATATTTGTGCACCAGTGGGGTCCCTCAGCCTGGCCTATGGGGATCAGGCCAAAACCAGTGTAGGGGTGAGCGCAGAGAGCAAGGTGGTTCTGGCACAATGGGGGAATGAATAAGTATCCTGGGAACGCCCCTGTGGAACGCCTGGATGTGCCGGATACAGAGTAGAACAGAGAATTCATAGGAATGGGAGCCCTTCCTTTGCTGGAATTGAAGAGTAAACCAGTGAGCTCTGCTGTGGTTGCCCTTCTAGAAGTTATTGATCTCAGGAACCCCAAGGCTCAGAGACACGTATAAACTCGTGTTTAGCTTACTACACAGGGTGTCCCCAAAAACTGTATACACACTTTAACAGCTGATTTTTATTACATTTTGAAAATGAAACGTATTTTAATAAACATTGCCTTTATGATTATTCAAAGTGTGTGTGGGGACACCCTATAGATGCAGATGATTACACATGGAAATCTTCTAGGTATATGTTTATACACGGTTTAGTCTATACACGGAACAGCTGAGAGGTGCTGGAAGCAATGACACCCCAATCGCAGTGAGCGCACCTAGCACCCAGATTTTGGTTTCAGTCTCCAGTGGAAGGAGCCGAGCCCCTTAGAGAAACAGCCGGTTCTAGCGGTGGGGCAGGAAACGGACCAGATGACTCCAGAGGTCACACAGCCCCTCTGCAGAGTCTGCCTCCAGGACAAAGCCGAGGGAACACACGCTTCCTTGTCTCCCAGAACAGAACTAGACCCCACACTCCAGCCATAAATCCCCGGGGCCTTGCCTTGCTTTCTGCACTGACTCTTGGGCAAGGATTTTTCTCTTCACTTGTCTCCCAGCGGTGTGACTTAGCTCTCTGCCCCTCCCTGGCTCCACTTAGAAGCTCTTGGGAAGACATCTGCTGAGGACAGCCCTCCGAATGTGTTTCAGATTTGGTAGTTGGGCGCTTGGATGTCATATTTTCATTCCTGGCTCTCTCCGCAGGGGAAGTGAGGAGCAGGCCCCTCTGTCGTAAATGTGAGATGAAAATAGCCGTGTGTTGGGCAGAGCCCGGGAGAGGCTAGGGTAATAAGCCCCCGGGATTATAAATAATTCAGTGCCCATTAGTGCTCTGTACGTTGACATCCTGTCCATATACAGACTGTTCTTACGAGGGAGAGATTTCAATTCTGAGGCTCAAAGCCCGTTGTAAAGTGCCTACACACAAATTTTCTTTTAATCATGTTTCCCCCCCAGCTGGGAATGATTATAATGGTCTGATTTTAGAGTGATTAGGTGCAAAATTTTAAATTCTTCATGTTGTAGATGAGAATACCAAGGTGGAGAGCGGCTGCATATACAGCATACGAAGATTTCAGAAAAACACCATCTACGCAAGATGAAAACCTTATTATCACTTAGAAGAATTAATATTTTAAAAGTCTTAATAAACATTGGCTTTTAATTACACTTTATTATAAAGCCTTTGGGTTAGAAGGGATCTAGATTGGCCTGTGGTTTATCTCTGCACAGTTCGGCAAGGAAATAAGAACACCTTCACCCTTTCTCACGTCCCAGTTGAACGATTAAGTACCAGGGATGGGATACTGGAGCTCTGTGATATGTTTGCATAATTCTAGGAAAAAATGAAAGTCCAAACTTCCCAAACAGGGACATTATGGGACAATTCTTTTTTTATTTTTATATCCTCACCCAAGGATATTTTTCCATTGATTTTTAGAGAGTGGAAGATAGAGAAACACTGATGTGAGAGAAACACATTGATTGGTTGCCTCCCGCATGTGTCCTGACCAGGGCTGGGGCTGGGGAGGAGCCTGAAACCGCAGTACATGCCTTTGATCAGAATCGAACCCAGGAGCCTTAGGTCCGCAGGCCGACGCTCTATCCACTGAGCAAAACTGGCCTTGGCGGGATAATTCTTTACAATGGAAAAAAAAAAAATGCTCTAACGAAATTAATTATTCCAGGGCTTGTTCCTATAACAATCTATCCAGTATGTATACAAATCATTTGCATCAAAAAATTATATGTAAGCTCCATATGACTGAAATGAGAAGGAAAGTTTACTAGGACCTGGTTATAAATGCAAACACCAAGGAATTCATTAACCCTGATATGATGCAAACTCTCTTCTAACTTATTTATGTTTCCTTAAAGTGCAATTAGATTGATTTTTTTTTAATATATATTTTATTGATTTTTTACAGAGAGGAAGGGAGAGGGATAGAGAGCTAGAAACAGTGATGAGAGAGAAACATCAATCAGCTGCCTCCTGCGCACCCCCTACTGGGGATGTACCCACAACCAAAGTACATGCCTTGACTGGAATCGAACCTAGGACCTTTCAGTCCACAGGCGAATGCTCTATCATTGAGCCAAACCAGTTTTGGCTAGTTTGATTTTTTTTTTTTTTTTCAAGGTGTTGGCTCAGCGAGTTATACCTGCAATCTTGTCTGGTCTTTTGAAAAGAAAGATAAAACTTCAGCTTCAACAAAGAGTTTCAGCATAAACTGAAGTCTGTATTTCACTGTCAACGGAGGTCAGCAAATGCATGATCTTCCCTGCACTGAAACTCTTGTCTCATATCCTTGTCATCAAACTGTAACGAGAACTGTTTCCTGCCATCGTGGGTCAAGACAATTACAATATGGTTTTTTTCTGAACTCTGAAGAACTCCCCAGGATATAGGCCTATCATATTGCACGTATAGTGCCAAGGGCATCTCTCACATGTTTTGTGCTTAGAAGAAAGTTCTGGAAGTGCAGAGGTTGATAGCAGAAGTTCAGTGCTCTGCTAGCCATTTCATTTCCCTCCCGTCCCTCACCAGCGACCCTCCAGCGATTAGGGGCGGACAAAGGGATGGACTCAGGACCCAGCCCAGAGGAGGAGGTTTCCCTGAGATTCTGAGTTAAGATGATACATGGTCCCTAGCTGGTTTGGCTCAGTGGATAGGGCATTGACCCTAAGGACTGGAGGGTTCCGGGTTTGATTCCGGTCAGGGGCGTGTGCCTTGGTTGCGGGCACATCCCCAGTATGATGTTTCTCATCAATGCTTCTAACTCTCTGTCCCTCTCCTTTTTTCCTGTAGAAAATCAATAAAATATATATATATATTTTTTAAAGATGATATATAGGAGGACCATCTGGCCTTCAAACAAAAGACAAAGAAGTACTACAACTGATTAAGAGTGTTTCCGGTTTTGTTACACTGTCCATTCTTGACCCTGTGGATACTCGGGTAAAGGAAATGTATGTGATTTCTGACATTTTAAGATCAAAGTTTCCAGGACACTCGCTGTGCGAATTTCCCGCGCTGGCAGCTGCCAGGCCGGTGCGGTTTTATTAAAACGAGGAAGATCCTGCCTGGCACAGACTCTGCCCTGCCCCCCTCCCGTGCGATAAACAATGAGGACCACCAGAGCCCAATTAAGCCACTTCACTTTGAAGTGACTTTTCATGCCTTCTTAGCAGATTACGGGTCTTATTTTTGTCTTTGCTCCGACTCTATTACACTGGCGCGTTCGGAGCAGGAGAGAGGACGTTGCAAACACCTTCGGCCTGGTCCGGGGTTGGGGGTCAGCACGGCTGCGGCTCCCGCACCAGCCAGCAAACATCTGGCGCCCCAGATGGGAGCAATGACAACTCTCCCCTGCTTTTCATAGCTGCGTTCTGGAGGATGCTCGCCGGCTTCCTCCTCGGGAGTTTAATTCACACCCGCACTCTCAGGCAGATTAGAAAGCAGCGAACGGAATGAAGGAAAACATCGCTGACAGCGCAGAGCGGGGGTTTCCTGCTCCCGGCCTACAAAAAATGCAGCGTGATGGTCGCACGCAGCAGATCTTTGAGGCTTATGTCGTGCCTCAGACCAGCTATGTGTTATTTTCTGTGCGGAAGCTCAGCATGCACCCCAAAAAGGCCCAGGTATGGGTCTCACGTGTTCCCTCTAAAGGGATGTTCTTCGATGGAATGGTTTTTGTAAAATAAGCTGGAAATCAAGCCACATCACAGAGCTGTTCCTGTGTCCGAGGCCCCCCTTCAGCCTCACGTGAGAAATGGACATTAAGAGATGCTCTGGGTACTGCCTCACCAGCTCTCCCTAACCTCTGACCAGGAAGGAACGGCGTTCTTTTCCTCCTTCATCCCCCTCGGAGGTGGTTTTCTGCAGTATCGCCCAGGTTCGCTGTGGGGAACAAGTCAGGGGCTCACATGCTGACTGCCAGCTCCTGGTGGAAAGTGTTTGGGGGAGGAGGGAGCCAGAGAATGGCAAAGCCAAAGCTGGGCGCGGCCTGCGGTCCCTGACAGAGTTTTCTGCGTTTGGAGAGGCTATGGGCGGGGCGGCGTCAGGTCTGAACTCAGGCCTAACAATCAGCCTAGGAAATAGGGCACCAAGGGCAAGTGCCCTGAGCATGAATGCTTTGGGCCCTTTTGTTGACGTGTGTGTCCTAAGCATCCGGGAGAGTGCTCGGTACATAGTGGGCACTCAATAAAGAGTTGTTGAATGAATGAATGAATGAGTACTATGCCCAGCTCCTTTTTTAAATTATATTTTTATCGATTTCAGAGAGGAAGGGAGAGAGAGAGATAGAAACATCAATGATGAGAGAGAATTATCGATCCACTGCCTCCTGCAGGCCCCACACTGGGGATTTAGCCACAACCTCCTGGTTCAAAGGTCAACCACTGAGCCACACCAGCCAGGTGCACCCAGCTTTTTGATCAAGATCATAAGCCAGCCAGGAATCAGACCTGACTTTCCATGTGCCCTACATCACCACGGTTGGCAGCGTGAATTAGTGAAAGAGCGCCTGCAACTACCTCTTCACAGACCCACTTAACGTTATCTCAGCCAAGGAACTTCATGGCTGAATTTCCAAGAGCAAATATCTCGCAGCCTTAGCTCTCTCATCTGTAAACTGACATAATATTGTACCTACCTATGTCACAGGGTTTAATGCATATCAAAGTAGATAGTGTTCTGTCAAGCTCAAAGTGCTGTGAAAATATTGTTCCTCTCAGCAAATGGACTCTGAGATGTGACCACGTTATTAACAGAGGTGTTGGCTGCAGGAGAGCTCAGGCAGGCGTCTGGCAGGAGCCGCTGCTCCAGGGTGATGAGAAGCCCTAGCCCAGGGCATGCTGGGAGCCACGGCCGGAACTGCTCCTGAGCTGGAGCCAGCCTAGCAGGAGCACAGGAAACAAATGCAACCCACATGCAAATAATTTACTGAAATGTGTGACATTTTCAATCATTCACATTCTACTGTAAAGTACTTTGATACCATTGCTTCCCCCCCGGCCCCAGTACCTAGCACAGGGCAGTTGTAAGGATGAATATGCAGTTTGATAGGAAGTGGGGAGAAGACAACATAAGTAATATAACTAAACAGATGAGATCTTCATGCAAGGGATCCTGAGATGGTCCTCAAAAATCCTTCCAACGACTCACGGCTATGGACAGTTGCTACATTCCTGGATGGATGTCCATGAATTTCAGGCTCTCATTCGGGAAATACCTTCCCAAAAGAAAGGGCCACATGTATGCGTTCTGTTTCATGTCACCAGCTGGTGTGTGTGGTGGTTGTTTCTATGTGACGAAGTGAAGCAAGTGTGAGTGTATGAAGGAACGTTTCCAAAAAAATACAAGGACCTCATCGTGTTTGCAAACAATCCACTGCGACTGGGTGGAAATCATCTCGTCTTGGGTCACGTCATGATAATGGACCACACTTCACCCACCCAAATGCCCGCAGGTTTATTACGGAGCCTGTGTCCCGTCTGCAAGGGTCAACATGGAGCCTTCTTACCAATAAGAGGAAGCAGTTCAGCAACAAAGGGAAAGTGTTTAATTCCCCCTCTGAATTTGATGGAACCTAAAAAATCAACTTTTCATTTCTTGACCAGAATCTATAGTTCAGTTCATTTTTGCTGGGGGGGGAAAAAAAAGGAACATTGGATCATAGATTGATAGCTGTGTGCATGGTTTTCTATCTTAGAAGATTTCTAAATTTCTTGAAGGGAAGACTGCTGGATCTCTCTGGTCAGGTGTGAGAGGGCAGGGGGAGAGGAGGAAAAGGGAGAGGAGGAGAGGAAAGAGGAAGAGAGGGGAGGGGAAGGAAAAGGAGGGGAGGAGAGTGGAGAGATATGGAAGATAGGATACAGGATACCATGTAATACTCATTATTTTAGACTCCACATGCTTAGAACACAGATTGTACATGGTAGTTTTCCCCCAAGTTGTTTGCTAAACTGAATTCGAGATCATTTCAACACATTCAAATTTATTAATTTAGCAAATGCATAGCACTAACTAGGTGCTAAGCACTCTTCTAAGTACTTTAGTTATTTAACATGAATATTAAAAATTTCATATAATAATTTCTACTTAGAATTTTAGATCTCTTTATCTTTATTCACAAGTCAACACAATCTGAATTTAATTGCTCTCAGGATAAAGTTTTATATACGTAATTTTTCTTTGATTATGAAAGTATTACTGTTCATGTAAACATTTAGGAAAACACAGAAAAGCATAAAAGAGAATATAATAACCCCTCGCAGAGATAACCCTCATTAGCATTTTTCAAGAGACATATTCTGAGTATCTCTGAAATGACTAGTTGCAATGTCTGCTCATTCTATCAAAATGACATCCCCAGTCATTTGCTATCCTATTACCTCTTTTATTGCTGTCATTGTATTTATCACTATCTAAAATTATCCTAAAATTATCCCATCTATTCAATTGTCACTTTCCTGTCTCCTGCTACTAGAATTGATCCCACCACACCATATGTCCAGTGCTGGGTACACGGCTGATGCTCACTCAATGAATGTTCCTTCAGTGCATTTTCTTTCTCTGTTGTGTATAGGATCATTGTGAACAATTCAGTATGATTCCTACAGCATTGTGTTTTGGTATAATCATAACTTCTGAAATTATTTTACTCAGGATTTCTTAGGCCCAACATTGGAAAAAAGTGAGAATTTTGGCTAAAATTTAATGACCACCATGCCTGAAGAAAATTCTGTACAGAATACAGTAGTTGTAATAATGCTGTAAAAATACTCTTAAAAATGCAAGTGAAGTCTTGTTCATTTAGGATTTTAATGGATTAATCCTCTCCCTCCTGAGAACAGCATGGGCAGAAACTTGACAAGGCAAATCTTAAATGAGAACATATTTAAGAAGGTCAATAGAGAGTGTCATTGTCACACGTCCTAGGAAGCCAAAGTTTTGCTATTTCTCCAAATGCTTATTTGAGAGAACAGCCTTGTTAAGTGTAAAATATATTTAAAAAAAAAAAAAAAAAAAAAAAACCTCAAAATTTTGTAGTATTTTTTCCTCTTGTATGTGTGTTAAGGCATTATTTATATATGAGAAAGCATCAGTTTTGCACATACAACATCATGAAATTTAGTACCCATATCAAAATACTATAGAACACCTAATTTACTAAAGCTGCTATCAAAGTACTGGTGTCAACATACTATAGAGCACCTCTCCCTAAAAAATTCCTTCATATCTCTTTGCACTGTCTCCCAACCCCTAATCTCAGGCAACCAAGGATATGCTTTCTGTCACTACAGTTTTGTCCTTTCTAGAATTTCATATATATGGAATAATTTATATGCTTTCATTTAGCATAATATTTTTAGATTTCATCCCTGATGCAAATATTATTACTTTGTTCTTTTTATTGCTAAGTACCAGTTCATTGATGGATATACCACTATTTGTTTATACTAGAGGCTCAGTGCATGAAATTCATGTCCTGAGGAGGGGTGATCCTCAGCCCAGCCTCCACCCTCTCCAATCTTGGAGCCCTCGGGGGATGTCCTAGTGCAGGGATAGGGCCTAAACCAGCAGTCAGACACTCCTCTCACAGTCTGGGACTGATGGCCTGCCTCATTCCCTCACTAGCTTGCCTGCCAGCCTGATCACCCCCTATCCACTCCCTTGAGAGCCTGATTGATGCCTAACTGCTCCCCTGCTGGGCCAATCATTCCCAACTGCCTCCCCTGCTGGCCTGGTAACCCCTAACTGCCCTCCCCTACAGGACTAGTCCCCCCAACTGCCCTCCCCTATAGGCCTGGTTGCCCCCAACTTCCCTTTCCTGCTGGCCATCTTGTGGTGGCCATCTTGTGATGATATGAGGGCATTGCATGAGGACCACCTAGGTTTTTATTAGAATAGTCACTAATTGTTAAATATTTGAGCCGCTATAAATACCAGTGCTGCTATGAACATGAATATTCACACATGCACTTTTATGTGGATGTATGTTTTCACTTCTCCTGGATAAATACATGAGTGAAATTGCTGGATCATGTTGAACTTTATAAGGTACTGACATTTTGTTTTCCAAAGTGACTGAACCATTTAGCATTCCAACCCACAATTCACGAGAAGTCCAGTTGCTCCAAATCCTTGCCTGGCATTGTCAATCTTTATTACTTCACCTATTCAAGTAGGTTTTAGAGTGGTTTCTCATTGTGGTTTTAATTGGCATTTCTTTTATAACTAGTGATGTTGAACATATTTACATGTGCAATTGGCTATCTCCCTTTGTGACGTTTCTATTTCATCCTTTTGTCCATTTTTAAAATTAGGTTATTTATTATTGAGCTGTAAGAGTTTTATAGATATTCTGGATACAAAGCATCGTAGGATGTATATTTGTGAATCTTTTTCTCAGTCTGTGACTTTCTTTTTTGTTTTCTTCATTACATCTTCCAAAGAGCAGACATTTTTAAGACTTGTTGAAACCCATTTTAACAAGTTTTTCTTTTATAATATGTGTTTTTGATGTCTAGTTTAAGAAAGTTTGGCTTACCTCAAAATCACAAAGATTTTATCCTCTATTTTTTCTAGAAGTTTCATCATTTTAGCTCTTATATTTAGATCTATGACCAATTCTGAGTTCATCTTTGTGTATGGTCTGAGACAATGGTTGAGGTTTTTGTTGTTATTGTTTTCATACAGATACCCAGTTGTTCCAGCATTATTTTGAAAAGACTATATTTTCCCCATTGAATTTCCTTTTTGTTTGATGAGAATCAATTGACCATGTAACTGTGGATCAAGTCTCTTCCTGGATCTATTTTCAAATCAGTTCTTGATCTTAATTATTACAGGTTTATGGTAAGTCACGAAGCCAGGTAGTATGAGTCCTTCCATTCTGGTCTTATTTTTCTAAATTGTTTTGGCTACTTTAGGCCCTCTGCTTTTCCATATAAATTTTAAAATGAACTTATTGACTTCTTCAAAAAAACCTGTTAGGATTTTGGTTGGGATAGCATTGAATCTATAGGTCAATCTGGAGAGGACTGCCATTCTAATGATATTGAATCTTCCAATCCAAGGGTCAGTAATTATGGTCTGCACACAGAACCTAGTCTGTTCTTATATCCCCTTGAACTAAGAATGGTTTTTACATTTTTTAAAAGTATATTTTATTGATTTTTTTACAGAGAGAAGGGAGAGGGATAGAGCGTTAGAAACGTGGATAAGAGAGAAGCATCAATCAGCTGCTTCCTGCACATCTCCTACTGGGAATGTGCCTGCAACCAAGGTACATGCCCTTGACCAGAATCGAACCTGGGACCCTTCAGTCCGCAGGCCAACGCTCTATCCAGTGAGCCAAACCAGCTAGGACGGTTTTTACATTTTTGAAGAGTTGTTGAAAAGAAAAAGCCCACAGAGAAGAATATTCCACAGAGACCCATGTGGCCTGAAAAGCCACCAATATCTACTAGCTAGCTCTTAAAGGAAATGTTTGTCGGCCTCTGTTCTAAACATTGAATATGGCACAACCCTCCATTTATTTCACTCTTTAGATTCCCTTTGAAATGTTTTGTAGTTCATCCCATTTGTGCTTCCAGTAGTAAAAAGATGCACAAATTTTAATGCATACATTAAAATCTTCCATATTTAAAAAGTAATAATAATAAAATTACTTACCTAAATTAAAAAAATAAATTTAAAAAAATATAAAATCTTCCATATTTTTCACTAACTGTATGCCTATGACTACCCTTTAAGAGCTATTGCTGTAAGTCACCGGGGACAGGAGCCACTAATTGTTAGCTTTTTATTTTTTTAAATGAGTCCGATTGCATGGGGAAAATACTAACTTGTTATTTTAATAATACTGTGGAAGGACCCACAAACACTACGAGCAAGAAAAACAAGAGGAATCCACACTATTTAAGATGAGAGGCACTGAGACAAGGGCTAGAGGAGTGGGAGAGAAAAGGGAGTGAATTCAGAAACACATTTCAAAGGCAGGGAGCTCGGGATTGGTAATGGATTGGATAAAGAGGATGAAAGGGAGGGACAGGCAAAGACAACTTCAAGGTTTGCAGCCTGTGATGTTAAATGGCTCGTCCATGGTGATTTTTATTTGGTTTACTTTTATCATCGGGATGCACAAATGGGATTTTCCCACATCGAGCTCCGTACATTCAGACTTACCATTGAAATTACCTGCTATCTCTTCACACCCTGTTAGCAAACAGGTAGGATCTCGATGGATGTCACACAGTCAGAGAAATCCCTCCCAGGTCTCGGCGCCGTGGAACGCAGCTGCCTCTGAACCCTTGTTTTAATGAATGATTCCTTAATATTCAAAATCTTTTTAGCTCTGTGGACACCCACGAGAACCTTCTTTTTTACCACTGTGTGTGTCCGGAAATCACTCGCCCTTGAAGGTATTGGTATTATTGATGCCATTTAATGTGTGGGTGTTTTCTTTTTTTCCCCCCTTTACCATCTTTAGGCTTTCTTTTGAAGTCGCACTCTTAAACCTCCTTAAAAAATGTGGATGTGTGTTTATTTAACAAAAGCTCCTGTAAGTTGAATCCATGCGGGGAGAAGGTTCAGGTAAGCTCTCTATATAAGCTTACAGACAATTGTGTAAATCTTCAGCCATTAAAGAGAAAGGAGAAAAAAGCCACCCTCATTACACTGCTGTCATTTGCTCTTCATCTCCGTCCTCTTTAGCGGCATTAAGATGGGATGTAAATTTGCCGGTTAATGCTGTTAGGAAATGGATGGTTCAAGAAGAGAGGAATTAGAGATCAGTATTAGGTGCCGATAAGCTCCTTTCCCTGGGCCGCGGCGGCTGTTTAACATTCATGGGAAAATCATCATCAAACAGCGTTATCACAGCTCTGTTGATGGCTGAGGAACTTCATCACTATGATAATTTTTTTTATAGCTGTGAGCCAAAAAGCTCCCTTTTATTTCTGCTGTCTAGGGCTGTGATAGAGGCTTGTTTGTATGGGGAGGAGACAGCCAGCTCTGGGCTCCTCGGCCCGGTTTGGTTTCTTCGTCCTCCCCCTAACCCCCCCTCCGGCCCCTGCTGCTCTCTCTCTTTCTGCATGTGGCACTAAACAGTCCCCACTGATAAATACATATATAAATAAAATGGAAGTCCTCCAACAATCCTTCAAAGCATAACAGATATTTTTATGATCAGTAATTCAGGGTTTGACAAGTGATGCCATTCTGTAATGAAACTGTCATCCATTTTATTGTGAGCAAAATGCTAACTTGATAAATGCAACGCGCGCACGGAGGGGAGGGAGCAGGCCAGCGGCGGGGGAAGAATGCCCGAGTCTGAATACCTGGAAAGCAACCCGTCCAAAGCAGGCAGCGTATCCCTCGATAGTCTATTTCCCATCTAAAGCCGCTGGCCCATAATTATGTCTTCCAGAATCTCAAGCCCAGAAGCCCGGAGATGGGGACCCCCGCGGTCCCTCTTTGGCGTGATTCTATTTGTACAATATCTATTTTCGGAGTGTTTGGGGACAACTCTCCGGATTGGCTGTAGAACACACAGTCTTTGCCCAGGATAGTGCCCTGACATGTTTAGACACCCTCAGCTTGTGAAAGAGAAAAGGCCCGGTCGCCGCTTGCAGCATATACGGAGGGAGAGACTCGAAGTATTCTTCTGGGGCAGATAAGGGAGCCATTCAGAGAACATTTAAATTTATTAAGGTGCTCAAGCTCCCGCCTCTTTGCAGCTTTGACCTCATTTTTCGAGGCTTCGCTGCTCTAAGTGGCTCCTCCCCGCCTCGGAGCACAACGAGAAAGGCCGCTGCTGAACAGCGGGCTTGTGGCCGGGACAGAGAGCTGCTGTGAACGTCAATGGTTGGGATTTGAATTCAGGATTCAACTACTTCAATGGCTTCCTTTCAGCCCCAGCTCGTTCCTTTCTCTCCCGGAGAGCGGACTTCCAGTCCTGCCACGCAGGGCTGAGCCGTGCGTGGAGTTAGGAGATAAGGACTTTTGTCTACCGAGCTCAGCTCCGACGGCCTAACTCATTTCCCTGAAGACTCGGGTTTAAATCCAGTTAGGGTCCTGCAGGTGAAAGGCTGGCGCCTTATCGTTGAAGTCTAGCCACTTAAACGTGAGCTTAAAAGTGAGACTGTGGGCGGAAGGGACAGCGCTGTCCCCACAGGCTAATCTTAGGGAAAGCCTGCTGGCCGTTCCTGGAAGATCAGATAGCCCTCTCCATCCCCAACTAGCTTTGGCCACCTCTGACTTCCGGAGATCAAAAGCCAAAGGATGCTTCTTTGGTCCAAGATTTTCTTTTCCATGTTTATGTAAAAAAAAAAAAAAAAAAAAAAAAAAAAAAAAAAAAAAAAAAATGTAAGGAGGTATTTAATTTTCATGACCACACTTCTTGAAATGACTATAGGTTTGTCTTATCTTAACTCTGTGTTTCTCTTTGTTGCAGAAAAAAAACAAAACAAAAAACACAGCACCCCCTAAAAGGGAGCTATTGGATGTGTTTGATATCCGTTCTTCTCACTGGACAGATCCTTGAAGTGCATGAGCCAGAGAGGTCCCCTCCCCTGTATGGTTGGGATGTTATCTCTAATGCCTGTTGGGTGATCCAGGTATTAACCCCCCTCTCACCACGGAGGTTACCACAGCAAAAGGAATTCTCCATCTTGCTTCTCTCCGTTAATGAAAACTCCATGACACGTGACACCATTCTTGGCCTGCTTATTGCCTGTCTCCCCCGTCTCTGAAGTGAGCGCTATCCTTTTGTTTCCTGTTTCCATTTGTTTTTCCTGCTCGACCCTCAGCGCCTGGAACAGAGCCTGGCAGGTGGTAGGCGCTCAAGAAAAATCTGAAGCGTGAATGCATCCTTGTTCAGCGCCTGGAAGGGCTTTGTAGTTTTGTAGCACAAAGCTCAAGGGGCTAACCTGGCTGGAGGAGAAATCCCAAGGGCAGCAGGGACATTCCAGAATCCCAGACGTATCCAAGAAAGCCCCGCTTTGCTTCCCACGTGCGCGTGAAAGAACGATGGGAATTTGTTCAGCTCTGAAGATCCAGAGAAAAGTGTGGTTACAATCTCCTGCAAGAACACATCTGGGAAGAAGACACCAAGTCATGGGGGTTGAGGGAGATTTCTCCTTACCAGCCATTTCAAGACAGATCAGCAATTCTCCATATTAGTTGGAAAAACTGTCTAATCATAAGTCATGAGTTACAGGAGACTCTATTCCGAGTGGACGAAGAAAGGAAGGACAGCAGGGGGGAGCCGTGGCTCTAGAAAGCCCAACAGAGATGCCAATCCAGCGAAGGGGCGGGGCCATCCTGTGTCTGAGAGCAGGACTCACGACCCACACGAAGGGGCTGTCCACACCGAGCCACCACGGAAATCACACGTCCTCTAATTTAGCTCGTTTTACACGAGCGACGGCAAGAAACCGCTTTGAGGTCCCGAGAACAAAAGACAATGACGATAATTTCCTTTGGGTCTTTTGCCAACTCGTCAGCAATTTCCCAGCTCCCTCTCCCCCTCACACCCGCCGTCTATCTCATTATCTTGAATTAGCCTTACTTTTCCTTGGAAATAAAGAAAAATTAATTAACCTTTTAGTAACTAGAACCCATTACAGAGCTATCTTGTAGTCACAGTATGTAGGCTATGACTCAGTTATTAATTAATGTATTTTTTTTTTTTTACCTAATTCTCACTTTGGAGCTAAGAATGGTTAATCTCATATGAATTTCATTTTAACTTTACTGGACAGATGTGTGTGTGTGCGCGCGCACGTGCGCTCACATGAATATTTATTTGACAGAATTAGTCAGTTTTGAATCCGTTTTGGTGCAAACCCAAGTTTAAACCCAATCTTTATATTTTCAGATTTCCTGTGGATATCAGGACTTCCTCTAGAAAGTGTGCAGGTGATTTTACTGCATCTGAGTTTATGCCAATTAAAAATGAGAATGATGAGTTAGTGATTCTCATTGATACTGTTGCTATGACCCGGGTATGCCATCCTGAATCTATTTACCGGCCCTTCCGCCCTCCAGATTAAAATCGGAGTATACTCTTGTAACAGACCATTCTCCTGTCTAGGGGTGGGAAACAGTTGATGCCGATAGAAGTAACTACTGGCAGGGAATGGCTGGGCCAAAGCGTGCCTTCTGGAATGCAGTCCTACTGGGCCTGTTTTGACCCTGGCTCCCTTACTATGCATTCTTTAAGGAATCCCAGGGACTCTTGCTCGGGTCTTTATCATGAGTCTTGAGTTGACCATTTGTTTTATTAGCCAATCTAAGGGGTAGAAACAAAATGATTACCTCTCTATGGCACATACACAACACTGCAGAATACCTCCTGGCAATCTGTTTGCTTCGTAGAGGGCATGGATTTTTTTTTCTCTATGTATGCTCTTTCAGCTCCATTGACCCAGCACACACTGTGAGCGGGGTGACCAACCCATGAAGGCAGCCGGAGGCCATGGCGCCAGTTGAGCCATTTAGGCTCCGCCCTTGAGTCCTGCCACCGTGTCATCTAGCTCCAGACTCCAGGGGCCACGCAGCGACATGGGCAGGTGCACAGTTTGTGCTCATCACAGTCCTGCTAGCTCCCACACCTGGCACCTGCTGGAGCCAGGCGGGGTGCCCTGCAGCGCTCTGCCCCTCACCCCACGCCTCATCAGTCATCGACCAACTGGGCCGCTGCGAGAAAACACCAGACCGCATCCGTCACCTCTCACAGCTCACGGGAACAGATTCCCCGTTTCCTTTGTTGTGCTATGAATATTCCGCAGCTTCTCCCGTTTTATTAAAAAGCCTTTCCCTTGGCTTCGCTTTGTTCTTCCCCATCTAATCTCTTAATGGAAGCTGCTAATTAAATTCCCGTAGCCATTTTTTTTACAGTGTTTTGAATAGCGAAGTCTGTCGACTGCAGAAAGTGTATATTCTTATCAACACGCCTGTTGCCTGGAGGAGCGAAGGCCGCGCTGACAGATGGCTGCCGAGGAGGGCCCGGCAGGCTCACAGCTGCAGCACCTGGCAGCCCGGCGCCCGGCGCGCCGGGAGCACGCTGCAGAGGGCCCGGCTGTGCTCACCAAACACCAGCCAGGTTGCCTGAGCATTTCCGTGAGTCTCCGGGGGAACCTGGCAAACCCGAAGCCAGGTATCTGGGCAGGTGCTCGTCTTGAAGCATCCTCTGATGCCGCTGCCTCACTGACTGGCACGTATCCCTTTAAATGTCTGTGGTATCACAGCTCTGGAGGAAAATGCAAAAGCAGCTGAGTGCCTGACATGTATGCCAACACATCCTTGTATCAGACACAAGGCATCAAGTCGAGTGCCGTTCGATGTACTTGCTGCTGTCTGGTGGGCGGTCTCGAGGCCACTGTGAACACACAGCATCGTCTTTTATGCTCAATGTTCATGGGAATTATGGATGCAAATACGCTCCTCTGACCCATCTCCCTGATGACCCCCACCTAGGTGGTCTGCTGCACAATATCCTATGGCCCTGAGTGGTTAACGGCAGGATGACTCACCCCCACAGAAACCAGTGCCAGATCGGCCCTATCAAAAGACATCAACTTTGACCCAATGTTGATACCTGCCTAAAGCAAAACTCTGTCTGTTCTCTCAACACGGACTTTGCCCCGCATAGCATTTGTCAAGAAACGGGCATGACAGTTGGTGTGTGGTCGTTACCCCCTTGCCCAAGAGAGCAGGCTCAGCACGGAGGTCTACTCCTCTTCCTGTCCCCGCACCCCAAATTTCACAAGTCATCAGAAGGTGTGTGTGTGTGTCTGTGTGTGTGTGTCTTCATAACACTGCTGGAAACTAAGAGGTACTGACCAGGGTTTTTGAGGAATTAATGGTAGACAGAAAGAAGGGATCAAATCAAAGGAGAAATAAATGTAGGGTCTAGCCGAACTAGAACTCAAAAAGGAGGAAAGTGCCTCTGGGATTGGATCGATTCCAGGAGAGGAAGCGCTCCTACGGAAACGGATAGTTGAACATTCAACTGAGCAAGCACAGCCTTCCGAAAGAAGTGCTTCCATGTGTGCGCGGTATGCAGGAATGAGAGGGCCCTGCTGCCTGACTCAGAACACTGAAACGGCCTGGCTGTCCATCCACAGGTGAGTGGGTTACTATGAAATTATGCAGATCACTAGGTCCTGATGTGAAAAGATCTCCAAGACATGGTGTTAAAGGGGAAAAGCCAGTTGTAGAAAAACAGGGTAAAATTAAAGATGAGATACATGCCCTGGCCAGTTTGGCTCAGTTGGCTAAGCATTGTCCCATGCACTGAAAGGTCACCAGCATATGCCCAGGTTGTGGGTTCAGATCCCTAAACAGGGTGCATGCAGGAGGGATCTAGCTGGGAGACAAAGTGGAACTGTGTGGCAGCGACGAAGAAAGACCTCTCTGAAGGTTGGGTCACCAGTCGAAATTCTCTCCTCACAATCTGGCCTGTTGGCCACCCTGTGGCATCTTTACACTTTCCCACTTGACGAGGTGGCCAAGAAGATGCAAGTACCGAGAGGAGAAGAGGCATCCCTTTCTCCATCCTCACAGGTCAGCCAACAACTCCTAGTAACCCCTGCCTGGAAAACTTCACCTCCTGAGGCCTAAACCTTCCCCAACGGGGCATGAGTCAAATGCATGGAGGTGCCATGCTCCCATGAAAAGGGAAGAGAGCCATAACTGGTTTGGCTCAGCAAACAAAGCATCGGCCTGTGGACTGAAAGGTCCCAGGTTTGATTCCGGTCAAGGGCATGTACCTTGGTTGTGGGCACATTCCTGGTGGAGGATGTGCAAGAGGCAGCTGATCGATGATTCTCTCTCATCGATGTTTCTTACTCTCTCCCTCTCCCTTCCTCTCTGTAAAAAGTTAATAAAATATATTTAAAAAGAAAAAGGAGGAGAGGTGTACATCTTTCCCCTCAAGCAGCAGCTCAGACATGCCTAGTAGCACTGTGACTTTCCTAGATGTCTCACAGTTGCTCTTTCTGGAGTCAAAACTGGTATCCAAAGAGAAGAGGCATGGTAGTCTATGCAGGCATGGCCCTGTGTAGCCTGCAGGCAGTCTGTGCCCGTGCCCTCCTGGGGCAGTCACCCTGGCACTGTACTCGTTTCCTGGGACTGCTGTAACAAGCCCCCAACCCTCAACAATGGAAAGTGATTCTCTCACAGTCTGGAGGCCGGAAGTCCAAGGGCCAGGTGTCTACTTAGTACTTTCTATCTCAGGTCTCAGCTTGTCCCAGTTCTGGGGCGCAACTTCTCTTTGTGTCTGCCAGAGTCTGGTGGCTTCACGTGCTCCTTGGCTGGTGGTGGCATCACTCCCATCTCCACCTCTGTCTTCGTCCTGCCTTCTCCGTGGTGAGTGCGCCTCCTCCTTTTCTGTCTCTTACAAGGGCATTTGCCATTGGATAGAGGGCTCACCTAGACAATCCAGGGTGATTTCCTCTCAAGAACTTCCCCTATGCTGCAAAGTCCCTTTTTCTAAATGAGGTCAGAGTCATGGGTTCTAGGAGCTCGGACATATCTTTTATATATATATATATATATATATATATATATATATATATATATATATATATAATTGATTTTTTACAGAGAGGAAGAGAGAAGGATAGAGTTAGAAACATCGATGAGAGAGAATCATCGATCAGCTGCCTCTTGCACACCCCCTACTGGGGATGTGCCCACAACCAAGGTACATGCCCTTGACCGGAATCGAACCCGAGACCTTTCAGTCCACAAGCCGATGCTCTATCCACTGAGCCAAACCTATTTCGGCTGGACATATCTTTTGAGGAGACATAATTCAGTTTCCTACAGATGCTTGGTTAGCTTCCTTGGTATTCTCAAGGCCTTTGTTCTCAATGTTCTCCGCCAGGTTTGGGGCAAAGGGGGTGGGAGTGGAAGGTAGCCAGATGTCATGGTTGACTTGCCATCTCTAGATGTTGTTGTGGGCAGAAGGGGAACAGTGGAGATAACAAAATTATATTTTAGAGATGAGACAACATCCTCATTATTTAGATGGAAAGACTGGCCAGTAAAATCCAGTTGCTTGTCCAATGACTTCTGTTTCACCTTGGTTACAGGTTGGGTATTGGTATTAGATGGGGGACTATGTTTGACCTTGGTTATAGGTGGGTATTATTAGGTATTAGATAGCAGTTGCTCTGAGGAAGAAATGATAAAAGTATCTATCATTCACCTTGCAACTCCTTATGCAGTAGTAGGAGGTTGAAAAATCCACTCCTGGTGAGCACAACATAACCAGACTTCCTCCCTCCCTCCTTCCCTCCTTTCCTCTCACCCCTTTTCTTTCTTTCGTTCTTCCTTTCTTTCTTCCTTCCTTTCTCTGTCTTTCTTTCCTTCTTTCTTTCTTCTTTCTTTTCCTTCCTTCCTTCCTTCCTTCCTTCCTTCCTTCCTTCCTTCCAGGGTGATTCAAACTGTTTAACACTTTCTTGCTGAAGTCTCTTCTTGTCCCAATACAATAAACATCTTTAGTTTGGGTTTGCTATAATTAGAAAACAAAACAAAACACCCCAAACATTATAAAACCAAAACATTTTGGCCCATTTAGTTCACTGGGAGAAGTGTTATCAAGGCCCTTGGTTCAGTCTGGTAAACCAAGGAGTATGATAGCATACTTCAAAGCCTGGGCAGTATTTTCTTGGGACCTGAATTAGGAAAGAATGGGGTGTGTGTGTTGGGGAGGGGGGTGGGGGGGTCCTTTGGACTCACTTACAAGGTTTGGCTTGATAGGAACACTGGGTGCCTGCGACTATCTGTTATGTAATACACACCCCAAGCAGTTGTAAAGTCATTCAGACAATGGCCAAACTTGGGACGTTCCCAACTCATGAATATTGCAGATAGCCCATTTTCTTCGCCTTCGGGAGAATCTGATACTTTTGAATAGGCTGTGAGGTGTTCAGGTCTTTATCGGAGCCAGTGCCGCGGAGCTGAAAGGGACTTGAATGGAGGAGGGAGTCATTCAAAAAATGCTTTTATTTGGTTTCAGAAACACTGTCTTTGTTTTGATGTGCTCAGAACATCATCTATTTGAAGTCTGGCTCCACTAGAGTTTTTATCTCCAAAGCAAGAAAAATATGGTAATTTCAAATAAGCAAGCCACCACAACAAAATGTATTTAAAAAAAAAAAAAGAAAAAAACACAACACAACAAAACTCTGTTTCCAAGAGATGTGTGCCTTTTGAACACGGGTGATGCCTGTATAAAAGTCGAAGCGAATGAATCTCGGCTCTCGCCCATCTCTGCCTTTGTTCTTTATGAAAATATTCACATGCAACCAACTAAATTAACATATATTATCACCGACGTGTCCTTCTCCAATTTCCTGAGCGCGGCTTATCGCTCCCCGTGCTTTTTCTTGCTCATGACTCCCTTTCTGAAAACAAAACAACATTATTCACACCAATAAGTGTAACGGGCACAATGGGAGAGAGCATTGGAAGCAACTTCTTTGTACTTATCAGGGTGACCTCTCACTCCTGGCTTCTCCTCTCTGGAGTCGCCTCTCTGAGAAGGAGCTGTGGGACTCTGTGTTCCATTAGCGCACCCCACGCTCATTGGTCCCCCGCCACCCCTTTGTGCTGCGAGAAATCGGCCGCCAGGCAAAATCTAACTCCTGCCTTTATCCTGCCAGTGAAAGCGGTGTATCTTGTGGAGAGAGAAAAACGCCATTCTTCTCGCTATCTTAACTCATATGTGGTTTAAAGAGCTAGTGAGAAAAAGCCCGAGGAGATGGTCTCCTGATATTTAAGTAAAAAATAACCTACTTACTTAAAGCTTCCTTGGAGGCCAGAGCCCCTGTAGAGATTTTGGGCAGACCCTAAGTCATGTGTGTAAGACTGGGGAGAATGATATGTGTACCCATTTCCACACCTGGGCATGTGGAATAAATGCCCTGACATCTACCAGGGGAAACAGGAGTTGGGGGTGTCCATAAGGCCAGGGGGAAATATATTACCCCCTCTGGGTTCTAATTCAGGCCAGGAAAACAAGGTCCCCTGGAAAGACTCCTGCTACGTCCAAATCTAGGACCCAGAACCAACAACAAAGAGGTAGGAATGTTCTACTACCAGTGGGGTAGTATGAGATTACTTTTAGATTCATTATTGAAAGCAACTCACCACTAAAAGTACCTTCTGATTTAAATGGGATGACCGCAGGAATGATAAGGAATAGGGTAGAGTGTTCTGACATATTAAGATAGATTTCTTGGTGTTACTTAGTGGAAAATACCATTTACATAGGTGGTCAAATACTTATCTATATACATAAAAGCCTAAGTGACCGTTACGACCGAACGACCGGAACAACCAGTCACTATGATATGCACTGACCACCAGGGGGCAGATACTTATTGCAGGAGCTGCCCTCAGCCTGCAGGCCCTGATCATGTGATTGGGGCCTGCCTGCCAAACTCCCGGTCCCTCCCCCTGGCTAGGCCTTGGGCTGGGACAGGAAACCGAGGGTGGGTGGTTGCGGATTCGGGTGTTAAGGGAAGGAGGAGGGGAAGGTAGGGAGGTGGGGAGGGCGGGAATCTGATCAGCCCTGATCACCAGCCAGGCCTAGGGACCCCACCTATACATGAATTTCATGCACTGGGCCTCTAGTGATTATACTAATGACATGAAAAAAGCTTGAACTTTGCCATTTTTGCAGCAATATAAATATTTCAATATAAAGCAACAGTTCATTTTTTAAATCAATATATTACCAAGCCCTATAGGCTGTACAGGTGAAAAATAAATACATTTTAACCATGACTGTCACAGACACATTAGTGACCAAAAAATCAGCTTTAACGATGACTGTCAGAACGCTGCACGTGGTTCAGAATGAATAGACCAGACATGAGCTTTGATATGCACTAAATTTTTATTTCGGTTTTAACAAACCCTCCCTTTCTCCCATCTTAACAATATGTGTAGATTCACTTACCATTATCCTTACATATTCATCCTTTTCCAAGAGAAATGTCCAAGATTTTCTCAGTCACTCTGGCCAGGGTAGCCTGGTTCCATTCCTATCTTTGCCAGAGGTTGGCATATAATTCACCTGTGATGAGCAGGAGGTGTATACAAACTCCCTCAAGAGGGGGGCGGGTAAATTCTCTCTCATTCTGCTCAGTCACCACGGATCAGCATTTATTACTCCTGCTCAAAATTACCCAGTGGGTTCACGCCTGGCTGCTTGTTCAGCCTGAGGTGGCTCCAGAACGCTAAACCCTACCGGCATTGACGGGCAGAATGTCTGTAAAATTACTCTGAAAACATCCAATCTTCATGGCTTGGAGATTAAGACTCTCCCCCTTCGTGGAGGCATTTTCTAGCACGGGCTGTTCAAATTGACTCGCCTTTGTTGGAGCATCGATGTCCCGGCATTTTCCACCGAAGCTATTGAGGAGACAGACAGACGTGGAGATAGATTTTTGGTGCTAGACCTCTGTACAGACTCCCCTCCATCCGGGGCAAAGTGGAGTCTTTTCTGAAGAAAAACAAAAAGACGTTAGGTGTGAGCCTTCTTCTGAAATAAGGCTTGGGGGAAAACAAGAAGAAGAAAGAAAGAAAGAGGGGGGTGGGGGAAGCTACCCATTCTGATTACGCTCACAAAGAGACTACAGTGCCCCACATTATCTGGAGAAAAAACAAAAGCGGCCAGGCCCAGCCCGCAGCCTTCCCAGTCAGTCAGGCAGACATTAAAGTACATTAGCACTATCATTTGGATGTCTATAAATATCAATAAAGTATGTGATTTGGCTTCCCTTGCGCACAAAGGAGGAGACTATCCCTTTCAGGAAATTTCACGGAGACACTCACCAACAAAAGTTGGGTAACCCAATCTTCGGAAGGCTCCAGCGCGCTAAGCTGGAAATTGCAGGTTTTAAACTAATGTACCTGATAAGCGATGATGGCCATACTAAAGCGACCCATTATTAGGTAATCCGATAGGCCCGGGCTCGGTTATCTGTAACCGAGAAGAGTCTCCCTAAAACACAACTAATGGGTCCGCATCGACATTCATCTCTGGAGCCAGAAAGAGGCTTTCTTCGCGGGCGTTATCTGCTCCCGCATGTCTGCCTCCACCAGGAGCCACGTCGCACTCCCAAGGCCAAGGCCGCTGAGCAAAGGCCTCCAATGGCTTTGTCCCCAACACGCTGTTCCTTAGGGCTCCTGCAGACACTTCACAGCCTTCAGACGGTCCCGTGTAACTGGACTTAGTGACCCTGAGCCAATGGGGGCCGGTGGTGGAGGACTGGAGGGTTGAACTGGTCTGCGTGAGGGGGGGGGGGGGCGGTGAGGAGGGGGGGGTGAGGGTGGGAAGGGGAGCAGTGGCCTCTGTCTTCTTCTCCTGTGTCACCCCACTTCCAACTCTTCGTCCAGCACAAGCATCCTCATGCAGGGTGTCTGGGTGCCAAGAGAAGCGATTGGTAGAGCCTCCTACTTTCCCATGGATCCGGGCAGGGCCGCTGGCCACAGCTAGTGGTTTGAAGCCGTTCTTATTTTCCTCCTTCGGAGTCGCTGTTCTTATTCCCAGAGCTGAGACAAACAGGGCCCTCCGCAAACCACTTGTGTACTCGGTAACACGTTAGGAGGTAACCTGGAAAAGGTGTCACTCAGTGGTCGGCAAACTGTGGCTTGCGAGCCACGTGTGGCTCTTTGGCCCCTTGAGTTTTTAGCAAAGGCCAGCTTAGGAGGACCCTAATGAAGTTAATAACAATGGACCTACCTATGTAGTTTAAGTATAAAAAATGTAGCTCTCAAAAGAAATTTCAATCGTTGTCCTGTTGATATTTGGCTCTGCGGACTAATGAGTTTGCCGACCACCGGTATAACTTATTCAAGATGACCCGTTTTTCCTGCCTCCTTCCTGTAGCGACAGGAATAGCTCTTCCAGTAAACACATTTTTATTTTGTACAACTGTACATGTTCTTATTGGAACTTAAATAATTTCCCTTTTTAAATAGTGTTTTTTTAAACCTGAATTAAGATCACCTCAATGGGATCCAGTGGGTAGGATGGTGGGTGGATCACTTAGAATGATTGTCCAATCTCCACTTGTTCTCACCAGAAAATCCACATTTCCATGAATGACGGTATTGGCATAGGGCCGTGGTCGGCAAACTGCGGCTCGCGAACCACATGCGGCTCTTTGGCCCCTTGAATGTGGCTCTTCCACAAAATACCATGGCCTGGGTGAGTCTATGTTGAAGAAGTGGCGTTAGAAGAAGTTTAAGTTTAAAAAATGTGGCTCTCAAAAGAAATTTCAGTCACTGTACTGTTGATATTTGGCTCTGTGGACTAATGAGTTTGCCAACCACTGGCATAGGGGAATTTGCATGTTGGGTCTTACACATCCACAAGAATCAAGTTAATAAGAACGATCCTTGGCAAACACAGTTAAGGCAAGTGGTTAAGTCCCTGCGGGTGGGGGTGGGTGACAGTTGCCTGCTGAGCAGAGCGTCAGGTTTACTTCACCAACCTCTCAACCTGGGACAGTTCCCAAGAGACATCGCAGGAGGGAAGCAAAGGATAAAATGAAGACTCTCTCTCAAAAACAGGAGCAATCATAATTTCCTCACAAGCCTCTCAGGGCCCTGCAATTTCTTGACTATGGGAGCTGTGTCTCTGAAATAGGAATTCCTTTTTATAATGGCCATGCAAAGCGGGTGTTTTGTTTTCTAGAAAGAGTGAAAACAAAATGAAGAGCAACCTCCTATTTGCTCAGAATGATTTGGAAATCGTTAACTATTCCATATTAAGCATTCTCCTGTCATCCTGTATATTAAATGTGGAATACCATTTTTTTAAAGAACCTTCGTAAATGACATCAAATTCCAAAACTATCCAGAATAAAATGCCCCTAAAAACTCAGAAATGTGCGGTACTGGCCAGTTAAAGCTGAACCTATCCATTAACTTCCGTATCCAATAGTTGTGGAAAATGTATGAGACTGAGCTGAACACTTTGAATTTATTAGGTTATACCAGACAAGGATGGCCTTTCAAACAAATCAGAGATGTTAGCTTATTATTGTCACCTGTTTATTCCAATAAAATTGGAGCACAGAACGTGAAAAAAATCAAACTAACGTGCTAGAGACACAAAACCGTGGACACAATATTTTTCGGACCATAAGACGCACTTTTTTCCCCCCAGAAGTGGGGGGAAAAAGTCCCTGCGTCTTATGGTCCAAATATAGCCTACACATATATTTTAAAAAAGAAGGTTTTTTACTTGCCCGGCTCTGTGTGGTCTCTGTGTGCTTGCCCGGCTCTAAAATGGTTCTAAATGCTGCTGTTTACTTTACAGGGTTGATTACATGTGTTTATGACTGTGATGTTGGGTTTTAATGCACATAAAATATTTTAGGACACTATTTGTTTCAGAATCTTTTTTTCTTCATTTCCCTTCTCTAAAAACTGGTGCGTCTTATGGTCCGGAGCGTCTTATGGTCCGAAAAATACGGTAGGTGCAGGGTTGCACCTAGAACAGAGGTCCTCAAGCAACAGAGTAATAGGACCTGTGGAGACAGTGCGGGCTCACCCTTAGGGGCCCGGACTTAGTAAGTTTAGGGTGAGGTCCAAGAACTTGCATTTTTTAATCCTCACCTGAGGTTTTCCCATTCATTTTTAGGGAGAGTGGAAGGAAGGAAAGGGGGAAGGGGAGGAGAGAGAGAAAAACATCCATGTGCGAGAGACACATTGATTGGTTGCCTCCTGAATGTACCTCTCCTGGGGCCAGAGATGGAGCCTGCAACCAAGGTATGTGCCCCTGACTGGGAATCAAACCTCTGGTCTGTGGGCTGACGCTAACCACTGAGCAGCTGGCCAGGGCAAGAATTTGCATTTTTAAGATTCTCAGGGGATGCTGATGCCTTCCAGCTGGGGACCATCTTTTCAAAACCATTGTCTACTAGGGTCAAGTGAAGGGCTGCTTGTTTTGTTTGTTTGTTTGTTTTTGTTTGTTCCTCCGTTAACTTGATCTAGTTCATGCCAGCCCAGATAAATCTGCCCTTAAAAACTCATTTTCTGCCCTCAGAAATCAGATTGGCCAGACTGCCGAGCAGATCTTCATTGTGTTCTGTGCCACCTGGACAGGGAGTCATAAATATGCCACCCTAGCACCACAAAGAGCACCTGAGCATTTCAGTGTACCCACACAGAATGTAAGCCAGACAGATCCGTCTGTAGCCATGTCCTTTCTGGCTCTCTAGCTCTGGGCAGGTCGTTGAGCAGCTCTAAACCACAGCAAAACAAACACTGCATGTTTCCACACACGTGAGGTTCCTGACACAGTCACCAAGAGATAGGGGAGAGGGAAGTGGGGAGCTGTTCCTCAATGGGTCTAAGGTCTTAGTCATGCCAGATGAGCAAGTTCCAAAGAGCTGCTGTACAACATAGCACATATGTGTATGGTTAGCAATGTGGTATTTCACACTTTAAAATATGTCGGGAGGATAAGAGGATAGTTGTCACATTAAATGTTCTTACCAAAACATAGACACACACACACACACACACACACACACACACACAAACCGGAACCCAAGGAAATTTTGGAGATGAGGTATATCTGTTACCTTGATTGTGGTTGTGGTGTCAGGTTAAATATTTTCACTTTTGTGTATTAATTACACCAGAATAAAGCTTTGAAAACGTCTGCCAACCAATGTGTTAGAGAGCAACCAAGTAGTGAAGAGGGTGTGGGGGAGGAGGGCGGTGGTGGCTCAAGCGGAGGAGCGGACCTTGGAGCTGAGACCTGAAGGCCACTTCTGCCCCCACCAGCTGTGTGACCTCTGCAGCTCCCCATCCTTGTTCGTTCAACATCCGGCTTTTACACACCCAGCTCCTTCCTTCCCCGAAACCCTGCCCATCTGCTCCTCTGCCTGCCGACCCTAGTGCGTTCCCACCGCTACTTCCCTGGCGTCACCCCTTCATCGCTTCATCGGCACAAAAAAGAAACAGCCTGAGCACAGGAGAAGCTGCAATTCCCCGCTTTGGCACACGTCATACCATTTGGCAAAACTCAGCCATCAAGTTCTGCATCGAGCCTCCAAGACCTGGACAAGACGTTCGGGAAGTGGGCAAACGTGTGTCAGAGCCCCAGCCACCTGCCTCGCCATCTCCCAAACAGGACAGAAAAACAGCCCACGCCGGGCGCAGCAGGACTGTGGCCTTTCAGAGTCAACACAAAGTAATGGGCCAGGAGACAAAGCCATTTTCCCGGGCACACAGATACTCCAAATTACCGGCTCTTAACAAGCATGGTGATACACCAGTCAAAAGCAATAAATTTAAACTTAATGAAATCTCAATTTGCCTACAGTGCATTTCACTTTGACATTTTCCCGTATCGCCACGGTGCTTTGATAAAGTTTTTTAAAATGCAAAGGAAGTGTCCGGGAGGCTAAAGACCTGCCTCGGCACCATTGTGGCCCGGGTGGCGCTACAGCACTTGAGTCCCAGCGCTCCGGGCCCCGCGGCGGCAGCGCCCAGTGCCCGCGCTGGCTCGGTTTTCATTATCGTCCTGTGATTATGCATTTTACTGCGTTTAACTGATAATACAACCACCGGCTCACCTTAAAAGAATTCGCTCGGAGGTTTCATTGCTTTCCAAATGGAATTCATTTGACAAACAAATGACAATTAGCCTGGTCTCTTCCCCCCCGCTCCGCGGTAAGGATGCTTTTTGATTGAACCTGGACCAATTTACAATTTTTAAATGAGTTTAGACATTTACATTTCAGATGTCCAGGGGGAAATTAGCCCTGGGACATCCGACGGCCAAAATGCTTTTTGAAGTTGATGATTATTTGATCTGGCCCCCTCTACCTGGACACCGTGTTCCGACTTCAAAGTTTGGGGATGGAAATGCCGCCTCACCTCAAAGCACACGGAGGAACTTGAAAGCCGTTTTGCTCATTACGTTATGCAAAGGAGCCCATATTTTAATATTCGTTTAATATGGTTAGTTAGCTTTAATGACACCAGTGTGCCGGTGTCAGGGTTTTGGAATCCGAAGGCGCTGATTGAAGTTCCTGGCTGCTGCCTGTATCTCTCCGCGGAGAGAGGAACCGAGGCCGTGGAGGGACAGCCGAGCTCCTGGGCGCAGCCACCCCGGGGAGGTCAGAGTTCACGTGCCCGGGAGGAGGAAGGCACAGGTGATGATGATGTCAGGGACCGCAGAGACGCCCAATGGTCATCTCCCAACTCCTCCAGTTTTGTGAGGGCAGAAGGCCCAGGCAGCCCCGGGTGCTGAGGAAACGGCTGGAAATTCCATCATAAATACTGTCCGCAGTGCTGGCACCCCGGCCTTGGACGCTCTGAACTTAAATTCACTAATTTCTAGCCACCGGCGTATGTTACTTATTATTTTTATTGAGATCGCCACATTGTTGTCAAAAGGAGAAAGTGACAGCCCTTTGCCATCCCACCTTGTTCCAGGTCAAAAATGATTTACATAAGGGGAGAGGCCACAAATGTGTGGCGTCACATCTCCATCCTGCTCTGGATTTTATCAATACTTTATTATTATTATTATTATTATTATTATTATTGATTGATTGATTGATTTCAGAGAGGAAGGGAGAGGGAGAGAGAGACAGCAACCTCAGTGATGAAAGACTCACTGACCAGCTGCCCCCTGCATGCCCCACACTGGGGATGGAGCCCACAACCCAGGTATGTACCCTGACTGGGAATTGACCTCCTGGTTCATAGTTTGATGCTAAACCACTGAGCCACAGTGTCTGGGCTGGATGTTACCTCTAAAGGCCTTCCCCCTTCCCCTCTTCTTCTGCCCTCCTCTCGTTCTCATTTTCCTTAATAAAAACAGAATCAGAGTGTCCTGGTGGGAACTGTTCTGCTGCAGAAATTAACCACTTTTCTCCCATACATCATGTCCACACTACGCTGGGGACATGCCTTGAAAGTCCTTCTTCCAAGGGTTTCTCATTTTCTATTCCTTCCTGCACACCCAGGAATTTTTAATTCCTGTACTAAGGGCTTGGCAACAACCATCTTACACGGACAGCACCCACAGACCATGGCTCTGAGGCACCAGCGTTGCCCCAAGCCCAGGCAGCCGGATGGGAAACCCGGAGACTTTTGTTACGTCGTCTGCCCCCTGCTGGACTGATCACCAGCTGCTCACAAGGGAGCTGGAGACGGCAGGAAGTTTTTGTCTTAAAGCTGGTGGGGTTGATCCTAAGCCACAGGGAAGCATTCCGGTCTTTTAAGAAATAACACTGTCTTTTCTGCCAGAGCTTCTTAGAAATGCACTTTTCTCTGTCTAGTTGTACTGGTACACCAGTTTAATCAACCTCAATTTTTTTAAAAAGGTCATGGGACAGACTACAAATTCTCCTCGGACGCTCATTAATTGGGTGGCATTGAGCAGGTTAGATAAGCTCTCCATTTCCTCCTCCATAGTATGAAGTTAGTTTGCCTTGCATTGTTATTGTAAAGAATTGACATATATAGCCCTAGTCAGTTTGGCTCAGTAAATGGAGCATTGGCCTTCAAACCGAAGGGTCCCCAGTTGGATTCTGGTCAAGGGCACATACTTCAATTACAGGCTCCTCCCCAGCCTAGGCCCTGATCATGGCTCCTGGAGGAGGTAACCAACTGATGTGTTTCTTTCACACCAGTATATCTCCCTGTGTTTCCCTCTCTCTTCGCCTCTCTCTAAAACCAATGGGAAAATATCCCCAGGTGAGGACTTAAAAAGAGTTAACATATGTGTAAGGCCAGTCCTTGGCATGCAGAGAATACTATGTAAACGTTGGATAGAATCGTGAGCGTGGCAGGCACGCAGTTCCAAGTCACATGCCCATAGTAGACAGGAGTGGCGATTTTCCAGATCTCTGCTTTAAGGATTTTTTTGTATTTACTTGAGGGGAATGAGTGTTAAAGCCTCTAAATTGAAAATAGATGCATCTTCAAGAAAAGGAATGAAACTATGAGTGGATCCTTACTCAGAGAAGTGACTTTTCTTTGCCTTCTCTGCCAGCAGGATACTGAAGTATGCAACTGACAATACGCTTTATATTAATTCTTGGGCAAAGGGATGGTGTCTCAGGAATTGTTGATCTCTTCTCTGCAGGACTTTGTAAAAGAAGGCTAAAAGTTGAAACGCCTTTTACATCTTAAGCATGCATGAAGGGAGGAACCATGCATCCATTTTCTTGTTCAATGAATATCTATTGGGTGCCTACCGTGTGCCTACAGGTCCGGGGCTCAGTAGAGAAGACACAGATGTAGAGACAACAGACACAGACCGGGCAATATGGAGCCTACAGACTGATGGGAAATACAGACAGTAAACAAGTGGTTAAATGTGAAGAATGGTCTCCTAGGAGAAGGATCAGGAGCCATGGAATACAACACTTCATCTGGAGATCCCCCTTTCCAGTTTTACAAGAGATTCCTTTGCATGGAGAGATCTCTATATGGGAAATGTCATAATGTTCTTCGAAAGTGACAGAAGACTTATAAAGCCCTGGTTATCCAGGGTCAGGGTGTGGGGAGGGGGAGGGCACGGGACACTGTGTATTTAGGAAAACCAACCAGTGGAAAGGACGTATTTTCCCATGAGAAAGTCACACGAGATTGGCGACACCAGCTCAGGAATACACCAGAGCAAAACATTGCATCCTTGTGCTCCGAGTTCCATCCCCATGAAGTAGGATCGCATTTTCAGCGCTTGATGAAACCGCATGCCACTGCGGTGTGGAATATTCCTGAAGGGTTCTCAGAATTAGAGTGGGCTGCTAGGCGCATGCAGGTGCTAACTCAAACACTCTTAAGGGTTGCTGAAGAGTAACTGGGGATATTGCAGATCTGCCAGGAGGTATTTTGTTCCCTCTCTATTAAGCAGTGGAGCATCTGCAGGTATGAGATACAAATGTATGCAATGTCTACTCTATACAGTGAGTCCCTCTTATCAAATTTTCCAAGTAACTGAGCGATACCAGGGAAATAATGGCCAATGGTTCATCAGGCCAACGCTGACCATAGCTGTTTGAAACCTCGCTAAGTTATTAGACTCTGCTATCTATGTGGTTGTTTTTCTTTATTTAATGAAGTTCCATGGAAAGAAATAACTTGTAGTTAACAATCTTGTGTCACAGAACAAACCCACGATGACAGCCCATTTTCATCAGTGTGTGTGAAACCCCTATTTCTAGTAACTCACCTTCTGCTCTTGCTGATTTTTCTCACTCCCTTAATCTCCTTCCTCAATAACTCATCATTTTCAGGTCAAAGCTATAAACATACAGTCAAGTAAAGATGAGATACATAGGAGAATATTATTGTTCAAGCATCTAAATCATTGGATTAAGTGAGCCACATGATTTCCCCAATACTCTGCGCGCATATATATATATATATATATGTGTGTGAGAGTGTGTGTATGTGTGTGTTTGTAATCTTAGACAAATAGCCAAATGTAAATATGTTTGGCATGATACTTTGTGTGCAGAGACCAGAGGGAAAAAGTTGATTTAAATTCAAAGAAAATGTATTTCACAGACTTATTCTTCCAGAAAAAAAAAAATTCGCAGGTAAAACAGTTAACCTGCTAACACTGACTGAGAACCTAGGATATATAGGTTGGTGGCTTTAATGTAATTTAATGAGAAAAAATATATATAAATTCTTGTGATGTTAGTACATCACCCATTTGGGGAAATGTTTTGTTAAATTTTCCCAGGAGAGGTTTTAATTAAACCTAAAGAAGGTATTTATTTTTATATAAAAGTTATTATCTATACCAGGGGTGGGAATGCCCAGCCCATGGGCCATATAAGGCCCTCAAAATTATTTGGTCTGTCCCCACCAAGCCATGAAGGGCAAGTTAATTAAATGTTTGACCAAATGTTTGACCGCAGCCTTTTCTCTACGTGGGACCCTCTTCCCAAACTGAGTGCAGGCTAATGTTTTAAGTTAATCATTTTGTATGGTCTGAGAGTGATGTTATAAATATCCAACTGGCTCTTGGCAAAAAAAAAAAAGTGTTCCCCACCCCCTGCTATACTTATATATTATAAACACACACATATATAGATATGCCGAGGTATATATACATGAACACACGCATTCCTATATCCCATAGAAAGCGAGGATCTCATGGACCCAACAGGCCCTTGGAAAATGGTTCAAGACCATTCCCTTTGATGTAAAGATAGTAAAATAAGCAAACTCCACGTAAGCCAGACCAACGAGCTGCCTTCTCTTGCCTTTAAAAGCCACAATCTGAAAGATAACGCGAGTCTGAAGTCTCACAATGAAGGTGTGCGGGTTCCTAGGGTAGCTTGACATTTGCCTAAAACATTAAACCTCTCTTGAGGTGTATTAATATTTTGATTGCATGGAAAGCCCCCTAATGAGTCCCTGCCGAGAGGCGGCCCGCTGATTGGTGCCCTCCCCGGGAACGCAGGCTCCTCCGTCCACATGCATAAATTACACTTGGCGATGTTGGAATAGAGATTAGCAGCGCCCGGTTCGGTCAGACTAATTCTTAAGCGCAGATAAAGAGCCGTTCCATTCACCGGGGAAAGATCCGCGATGAAAGTGGCCATTCATGGGCCTGGTGCAGACATCAGCCATCTCCTCAGCGTGGCTGCAGCTCCCGCTCTTAAGGCGGGTGTAAGTGAGACCCGGGATCGCTCACTTGACAAATGCTTTTTCATGTGAAATACACGGACTCCTTTTCCCCCTAGACCGGGCTGTTTCAGATCATTGTCTCTTCCGCAGCACAGGAAGAGGAGCTAATCTATAAAACAATGAGACTTCGCTCTGGATGCCAAAATCTGCAATTATATTGTGCAGAGGGGCTTCATGAATAATTCCCGGCTGTGACCTGACATTAATCTGGACAGGTAATACAGAGCTGGGGCCTTGCCAGCCCCGAGCTGATGGATTTCTTTACAGCAGGGCGCTTTCTACGTGGGGACGCAGCCTTTTCTCTACGTGGAACCCTCTCCCCAAACTGAGTGCCGAGCTATCACGGTTACGTCTTGTGTTTCCTCCCGGGCTGCATGTGGAGGTGTTGGCCACAGGGTTCCTACCACCTTAGAGAGAAGGCACGTCCCTTAGGCAAGGCAGCTTCAAGATCTTAGCTATTGCTCACATATTGGTTATTTTTAAGTGATCTTGTCAGGAAAGGAAGGAAGGAAGGAAGGAAGGGAGGGAGGGAGGGAGGGAGGGAGGGAGGGAAGGAGGGAGGGAGGGAGGGAGGGAGGGAGGGAGGGAGGAAAAAGAAAAGAAAAGAAAAGACCTCATGTGCCATCACTACACATTTGTCCTATTCCTGGCCAGGGCATAAATCAAGATCAGTTCGTTCTTGGAACTGGTCACTTATGCAAGCAGGTCCAGGAACGATAATTTCAGAAATTCTTTTTGGGAGTGATTAGATAGGATCATTGGAAAACCTCCTCTTGAAGGGACCCGGAATTACGACAAATAATAGTCTTTTCTTAGTTAAAATGTTCCATTGATTCATGTACATTTTAAAAAATTTATTTTATTGATTTTTTACAGAGAGGAAGGGAGGGGGATAGAGAGTTAGAAACGTCGATGAGAGAGAAACATCCATCAGTTGCCTCTTGCACACCCCCTACCGGGGATGAGCCCACAACCAAGGTAAATGCCCTTGATGGGGATCGAACCTGGGACCCTTCAATCCACAGGCTAATACTTTATCCACTGAGCCTAACTGGTTAGGGCTCATGTACATTTTTACAGGGTGCATACCTCACATTCATCATTGTGACAGAAATGGTGAGAAATTCTTCAAAGTAAAAAAATTAAAACCAGCCGAAACCGGTTTGGCTCAGTGGTAGAGCATCGGTCTTTGGACTGAAGGTCCCAGGTTCGATTCCAGTCAAGGGCATGTACATTGGTTGCAGGCACATCCCCAGTAGGGGGTGTACAAGAGGCAGCTGGTCGATGTTTCTCTCTCATCGACGTTTCTAGCTCTCTATCCCTCTCTCCTCGTCTCTGTAAAAGTTAATAATATATATATATAAATTAAATCCAACCAATGACAATAACATGCTTTCTGCTCTAGGGATTGTCCTATCAAGTTGGAGAAGTACAAATCGGACAGGTAACAGTGTTCAGAGGAAGAAGTGAGTAGGATAAAATGCAGGCAGGAGGTGTCTTGCAGAAGGCTGAGTTTGGATTGAGCTTTGAAGCCTGATGATAAGGGAGTGGGTTGAGGAAGAGAATTGAGGAAGTATTTTTTGTTTATTTTTCTTCAATCCTTACCTGAGGACATATTTTTGTTTTGTTTCGTTGTTTTGTTTTGTTTTTAGAGAGAGATGAATAGGTGGAGAGAAAGAGAAACATCATCAGTAGCATCCTGTACATACCCCAACCAGAGACTGAACCCACAACCTAAGTATGTACCCCAACTGGGGAAAAACCCACAGCCTACTGGTGTACAAGAAGACACTCCAACCAACTGAGCCGCCTAACCGGGCTGAGAAAATGTTTTTAACAATAATAATAACCAAGCAAAAGTGTGGCCATGTGCCACTTTCCCTGGGTAATATCTGAAATATTTCACAACAGGTATAGGCACAAGCAATGACCCATCTGAGTGAGCACCGCCTGCCAGTAACAACACTACAGCAGCAGCGGATATCAGCCTGGCTCGAGAGTGTTCTAACGTCCTTGTCCTTCTGTCTGTCCACCTGTCTATTGTCCGTCTCCCTCCTCTAGAACATAAATGCACCTGCAGCGCCTGAATTAGTGCCCGAGCATGACTGTGTTTCTCAGCGTTTTTGTTTGAGTGGCTGAATGTTTACCTAACCGTGCATGAAAAAAAAAAAAAAAAGAAAAAAAAAATCTCAGCTAAAGCAGGAAACATCTTAGGGAGTGAAAGATGGAATGAGATAGATAGGATGGGCAAAATGATGGCGGTCTTTCATTACCAAGATTAGACGTTGGAACAGTTCTCTGTGAATAGTGGAGAAGCACTGAAAATACACCAACAGGGATACAGCGACATCATCCCCAACCTCGTCGTTTGCAAAGCCACTGTTACCTTCCGTGACAGTAAGGAGCTGTCCCTCAGAGCCAGGAATGACGAGCACTTCATGTTTCACATGCATGACCTCACTCAGCTCTCATAACAACTCTATGAAGCGGATCCTATTATTATCACCTCTTTACAAACGGGCAAACTGAAGCTGCAAGGTCTCCCGTGGCCTATCCGAGGTCACCTAATTACTAGCCACGGCACTGTAAGCCTACACACACGCCACACTCACAACCCATCAAAACAGTTTTCCCAACAAAATTAAGTAACGCTTTAATAAGGAAAAATGGCCCATCATTTTACCTGATGCCACTCTTTGTTTTCTTACTCTGGGGAGGGCCACCGTCCTTATTTTATATCATCGTAACTATGGCTATTATACAATTTTATGATCTGAGTTTTCTCCTCAGAGCTATCAAGTAAAACTTCTCTTTGTTGTATAATATCTATAATCATAATTTGTAATGATGGTTGTTTAGCTCCTTTTTTCCTTTGTTGGCTTTTTTAGTCTTATGATGCTTGCTGTTATAAATGATACTTCAGTAGACATGGTTCTCCACATATAATATTTTGCTAATTATTTCCTTTGTACTTATTCCCAAGAGTGGTTATACTATGTCAAAGAGTATATGGTGTCGGTCCTAAATTGTACTGCCAAATTGTTTTTCAAGTGGATTGTACTAACTTCTACTAATTCCAATAATTATTATTACCCAATTTTACTAAAAATCTCATGATAATCACTATGAGATCATTGAGTCTTATTTAATAAAACATGTTTTTCATTTGCATTTTTTTTTTTTTACTAATTTAAACATTTTTCAAACAAGTTATGTGTACTTCCTCATACTTAAATTGTTAAAACATGACACTGGTCCATTTACTTATTCGATTGTTATTATTCTGACAAAGTTGATTGATATTTTTTATATACCATAGGTAGTACTACAATTTGTCATTTTCAATATAAATATATTTTATAACAGGCTGCTTTAATTTTAGTTTCTATATTTTCAGTATAGAGGCATTTTGAAATTTCTCTATAACCTATTTGTATTTCCTTTAGTTGTTTCAATTGCTAGAAAGTTCCCATCCTTCCAAACACCTGAGATCCTATTTTATTTCAGGCTGATTTTCACTGACTGGACTTTTCACTTAATCTTTTTTTCACCTTCCAGTTACCTGAGGTGGACAGTCTTGGTGTAGCCATTTGTGGGCTGTGTGTGCAGTCTTGTTGTTAAGCCTCGCTTGTTGTTGGTATCACTGGGAAGCGTTGATCTCCAAGCCAATTGGCTATGAGGATCAGAAGTGTCTCTACTGCTATTGTTTTATAGCATTGTTTTATATTTGAATAGGACTGACTTAAAAAAATTTTTGAGAACCACACCCATTTAATTTCCCAAATAAATGAAGTCATGAATTACCTTTGCCTCTTTCTAAAATAACCTAGAATTTCAACTAAGATTGCTTTAACCTATTGTGAACTTAGGATAAATCAGCATTATTGTATACCTCACTTATTCTAAGCTTTTCTAGATCATTTATTCTAGCTTTCTATATTTCCCAATAAAGACTTTCTGTAAGTCACTGAGACCTTTTATTACGCTATTTCTTAAGTTTTTATATACTTAATGTTATCGTCAAAAAGATCCCCGTGTAACTTCTAATGACTATTTTTGTTGGCATAAAACAATATGATTTGTTTTGTGTGTTTCATTTGTACTTAGCAAACATTATAGATAATTAAACTAGAAGGACTGTAGTTAACGATTACAAAACCTAAACTTCAGCCTTCGTCTTAATGGACATTCCTCGCCTTTAACTTCATAGCCGAAAGTCCCCCTCAGCAAGTTATCTCACTCAGTTATCTGAATAGCTTTTCTGGAAGGCATATAGAGGACTCGTTTTTAATTAACCAATGTGGACATTAAGTTCCTATTCCTTCAAAAATTAACTAAGCTAAAATGCTGATGGTCATGGATGTTAGGACCTAGATCACTTATTTACCTGTGTATTACAGTCAACTCAACATTACTCCTTGAGAATGTTATCACTTTGGATATGATCCAGGTGTGAGTAATAGAGACCCAGAAAAGCAATTAAAATAGGTTGGTCTCACAGCATCGCAGTGCTGAGGGCCCCCGTTTCCTCGGGCTGAGTCCTTGAGGGAAGAGCTTTGCACCCCGAGCTACAAGGTAAATGCTGGCATCTCAGGCTCCAAGGCCCCTGGAGCGCCAGCCATCATAGCCGCGTTCCAAGCCGCAGCACAGGAAATAGAAAGGTGAACTCCCCCCACCTTTAAAAATATGTATTTTTTTTATCTCAGAGAGGAAGGGAGAGGGAGAGAAACATCAATGATAAGAGAGAATCATTGACCAGCTGCCTCCTGCACGGCCCCCACTGGGGATCAAGCCCACTACCTCTGGCATGAGCCTTGACCAGGAATCAAACCATGACCTCCTGGTTCCTAGGTCGACGCTCAACCACTGAGCCACACCAGCTGGGCAGCCTCCCCATTGTAATGAGACTTCCCATAGGTTTCCCTGCACATGAGTATCTCTAGCTGCTGCAATGGGGCCCGAAGGATGGAATCCTTCCACTGGCAGCAATGAGCCCAACTGAAAGTGGGTTTTGTTCATTCGAGAGAGAAGGGAAATGTCTGCTTTTTGGGGAACTGTCTGAGCCACAGAATCTGGTCACTGATCAAACAATTCTTTGGCCTGACAAGAGGGGGCAGCCTTCCATTCAGGCAGGTATGCTTTAGAGCAGTGGTTCTCAACCTTCCTAATGTCACGACCCTTTAATACAGTTCCTCATGTTGTGGTGACCCCCAACCATAACATTTTTTTAAAAAAATATTTTATTGATTTTTTTACAGAGAGGAAGAGAGAGGGATAGAGAGTTAGAAACATTGATGAGAGAGAATCATCGATCAGCTGCCTCTTGCACACCCCCTATTGGGGATGTGCCCGCAACCAACGTACATGCCCTTGACTGGAATCAAACCTGGGACCCTTCAATCTGACGCTCTATCCACTGAGCCAAACCGGTTTCAGCCCATAACATTATTTTTGTTGCTACTTCATAACTGTAATTTTGCTACTGTTATGAATCATAATGTAAATATCTGTGTTTTCCGATGGTCTTAGGCTCTACAGCAGTGGTTCTCAACCTGTGGGTCTTTTAAATGGAATCTCTTCACCATATTAAGAAAAGATTCTATTCCAATTAAGTTCTTTTAAGTTAGAAATAGATGATAAATTTTGTCAAATTCTGTTTTTGTCATATTTAAGGATTATGGGCTTTTCTTTCTTTCTTTCTTTCTTATTTAACCACAAGCGTGAATTATTCCATTGCTTCTTTTTCAGTAATTATATTCTTAGTGTGAACTTTCCTTGCATTCCAAGGATAAAGCTACTGGCTATGAACTGTTATCTGTTTAAAGTTTTGCTGAATTATTCTTATTGCACTTTATTTCAAAAATGTCCTATCTATATTTATGTCTTTCTGCCCCATTTCTTCCGTCTTCATTTTGTTTGGGACTAGAATTATACAGTTATGTGATTTATTGTTTTTTGTGTCCTTTTAAAGGAGATTATGTTTAAAGGATTGGTGATGAATCAGTACATAGGACAGATGAGGAGTGACTAGAGGCAGCTGAACAGTTAGGAGGCTCTGCAGTAAACCATTCTGTAGCAATGAGCTGAGAGCAGGGTAACAGTGGAATGGGGTAGGGGGAGAAAGCTGGCCAGCGATATGTTCTAATTTATTTCATCCAATCACACATGATCTGAGGCAAAGGGGTCATTCCGTCATGTAACCCATTCGACACTGAACACATCCAAAATGCTGACGAACAGCTATCACTTCTCCAGGGCGGTAATGATGATTGTTTCTGAGAACAAATAAAGAGAGCACGTTTCCCCAAAGAAAACCTCTGAGTGCTGCCTTTTCATCAGCTCCCTGTGCAAGTGGCCCTGTCATGTAGGCAGCACGTCTCAACATGACACTCTGATGAGGGTCTTGGCTGCGGGAGGGGGAGGCAGCCACACTTTGCAGCCCCGGTCCATTGTAAACGCAGCCTTCACCCCTCACCCCTGTGCAATTGTCCAAAGCAAACTACAGTAATGGAGTTCACTCTGCCTTGCACGCTGTTCCAACATCACTGACATCATTATTTGGAGCAGCGGGTCTCTGGAGATGCGTTCTGGGAAGATCTCGGGAGGCACAGTGAACGGCTTGCCTGCGCCGAGGAGTGACGAAAATGTAAATTTCAGGGATCTTACCAGTGAAGCGACATATTTCACCAAGGCCAGATTAATTTAGCAGCTACATCCCCCTTCTGGCCTGCTTGTAAGTAAAAACAGACCCACACAGCAGTCAGAAGTGATTCTCTAAATGCATATAGTGTGCAGAGGCCTGGCCAGCACAGGGGCCCCCGCAGGGTCCCTTGGAGCTGTGTGATGACACATCAGCAGAGAAGAAGGCTTTCCGTGGTGCAGTGAGTTACAGAAACACTGTGTAGAAATGCTTAAAAGCAATACATCGGATCCACTTTGGGGTCACTAAAAGGAAAGGCCCCAGATATCCTACATTAGATGGAATTGGGAATCATAATGTATATCACCTTCACCTGACTCTACCAACTCCACAACCAGCCATGCCTTCCAAAGCTGTGACCTCTTACGGCCTCTTAAGCCCAGCAACGGACTTATGCTGTAGCCGAGGGAAGCCACGCCATCCTCTCACATCCCCCATGTGTTAAAGTGCATATCTGCAGACATTCTTGAGGACCTTCATTGTTACAGAGATACTGGGCTGGTGGTGTGAATGGCCCTGAGCATGCCCTCCAGGGGTGGGGAGAAGAACAGCTATTGGAGGGGTGCACCATTTGTGCCCCTGGTAGTGCAGGGGGCCTCTTCCTTCTCTGGTCCCCAGTGTTGCCCATTTGCCCCCTGAGCATCAACAGCACTGATTATAAACCATTTACTCCTACATCAGCTCTGCAGCTCATATGGGATCTTCGAAGTCAGGCGCCATGTCTTACTCACTTTTCCCATGGCACCTAGTATATACCACGTGCTCAATCACGATATGGTCAATAAATAAAAGAATGAACATTTTATCTTCAAAGTGGGAATCAATCTACCGTGTCCTCTAACAGAGCAAAGACTGGTTTCCTTCTCTCAGGCCAGTGGGTACAGGAAATGGTCTGGGCAGGGAATGCCTGATGAAAAGGAGCATGGAAGGTGTGTGTGTGTGTGTGTGTGTGTGTGTGTGTGAGCGTGGACGCATACATGCACACATATGCACAGAAGAGGAGTTTCTAGTGAATCTTGCCCTCAGGAAAGAGCCAAAGGTTGAAAGATAGAAGTCATCAGTCAGGCATTGCAATTGGAGAGGCTGAGCAAATATGGGGGTTAAAGAACAACAACAAGGATGATGAAGATGGAAAATCAGGTAAAGCAAGCAGATGGCTTGGGGCAGTTGAGTCCATAAATGACAAAGGGCTTCATGGGGTGGCCTGGTAATTTGGGCTGAGGAGAAAGCCTTAGTCACATTACATATATCCCAAATATTCCACGGAGCATCTTATACCAAACACTCTTGGGACACACTTACACTAAAGAACATATCCATTGTCCGTCTGGAATTCTAACTTGACTAGGCATCTGGCATTTTTATTTGCTAAATTTGGTAACTCCGTCTTAATGGAACCACCAGGATGGGAATAAGGGTGGGCAGGTCCAGTTTCAGAATGAGATTATGGAAAGTTAAATCCCATGAGGCTTCACTTGGAGATTTTATTCAAACGTTATTATTGGGTGATTAAGAAGTCTCTCTAACCCGGTCTGTGTGGCTCAGTATTGAGTGTCAACTCATGAACCAAGAGGTCATGGGTTCAACTCCCAGTCAGGGCTCGATCCCCAGCTGGAGTGCACAGGAAGCAGCCAATCAATAATTCTCTCTTATCACTAATGTTTCTCTCTCTCTCCCTCTCCCTTCTTCTCTCTCTCTCCAAAGACAAGAATGGATTTAGTGACTAAGATAATAGTGATTCTCAAGCAACAGAAAGGTGGTGGGGTTTCCTTTTCCCCTCATGAGACTTTCCCACCTGTGCCCAGGGGCACTGGGACCTACAAACATCCCACAGGTGGCCTCTGTCCAGGAGCAGAGTAGCCCTGGAGCAGGTATGACACACACACACCCCCCCCCCCCCCCAGGCTCCGGGAAAGGAAACCTTGCCTCTGCCTCTCCTGTGAGAAACAAGAAATGGAATGGATTTTCTGGAGGGGAGTCATGGGGACATTGGGCTGTAAGACCCCTTCTAAAAACATCTTAAGCAGAAGTTTGTTTTTCTTACGAAACAAGACATTTGGAGGTAGGAAGCTGGATGAGCTGCTTAGCAAAATCTAGACCACATGCCTAAGATGCTCTGCTTCTGCCTCCTGGTTGCAAGATGGTTGCAGCAGAACCACCCACCACATTTCTTCTTTCTTTCATTTTTAATATGTTTTTATTGATTTCAGAGAAGGAATGAGAGGGAGAGACAGACAGAAGCATCAATAATGAGAGAGAATCAATGATTGGCTGCCTCCTGCATGCCCCCTCCTGGAGATCAAGCCTGTAATCCCGGGCACATGCCCTTGACTGGAATCAAACCCAGGACCCTTCAGTCTGCAGGCTGTCGCTCTAGCCACTGAGCCAAAGTGGCTAGGGCTATCACCACATTTCTGTCCAAGGCAGGATGAAGGTGAAGAGACTAGAGCCACTCAATTTCTTCTGAGCCTACTCTTCCTTTCTTAAAGATTAACCAGTGGCTTCCTAAACCCTGCCCAGCTCAGCAGACTCTGGGTTCTATCTCAGAAAAGATTTTTTTCTCTGGTAGGAGATAAGTGGAAAGAAGAAAATGGGGGGCTTCCGGGTGGGCACAAAACAATTGAAAGGAGCCCTCACCCGGCCAGGCTCCTGGGAACAGCCCCGTGAAGCCCCAAAAAGAATCCAGGCTCTGAAATGCAACAAACCCTGGTTCACATGCAAGCTCTACCTTTCACTGCTCATTCGTCCTTGAGCGAGGCACGAAATCCTTCTGAAGAATGAGGGTAAGAATGCTGACCTCAAAGTCAACAGGAAGTGGAGATGGGCCACAATGGGCCTAGTATAGCACATGGCAGTAGGTACAAATTGAAGAGTGGCTATTATTATTTGGAGACACCAGCCAATTAAACATTAGGGTGTGTATGTTTTTTTAATGTGGATAAAACGCACCTTCAATCAGGTACCTATTTAACAAAAATGAAGTTCCATATTGTGTACATCTTAACTCTACAGTGCCTTTGCAATTCAACAGAACCACTATCAAACAATTTAGAAAGTGACTCTGCAACCAAAGACAAGTATCACATGATCGCACACATATGTGGAATCTAAGGAACAAAACAAACTGATGGACGGAGTGGATCCAGAGACTGGAAGCATGGAGCAGAGTGTGGCATCTCAGAGAGCAGGTGGGGGAGGGTGGGTAGGTGGGACCTTGTATGCATACATGCATGCATAATGGGGTGCTGCTTAACGTCTGGGGTGGTGGAGGGGAGGCTGAAGGGGGTCCATGGGCGATAAAAGGGGACATATGTAATACTTTCAACAATAACGAATTATTTTTAAAAAGTGACTCTGGTTGTCTGGAACCATCACAGTCATTCATCTACATCCTCAGGTCATTATCAGGAAATGTGAGTATTACAAAAAGGCACTTCCGTAGACATACAGGTTTGAGGCACTGCTCTGCTATTTGTGAGTTGTCGTTTCTTTCTTAAGACACGTGAGAAGAATTTTTTTATTTGAAGGATGTTTATTCTTTCATGAGACAAGTTAAGTGCCATCTTGAAAGCCCTTCATTTTAAAACGTATTTTATTTCTGAGTCCCCATCGGAATAACCCTATAGAACTCAAGATGATCAAAATGGTTTCAAAGGCCAAACAATAGGACACGTGGGGTCAACGTGATGATCGTCTATAAAATGGTTCTCAAAGCCTACCGGCATTGACTCCATTTGACAATTGAAGTTCAATGAACTCTTCATAAGGATAAAAGAGGATCCTATATGTTCTTGCAGTATTTTGGATATTAGAAGTCCAAACATGAGCTAGAGAAATTAGGATAAGCTATTACACACAGAGAGATGTTTGAAATTTACCAGTAATGAACTCGCATGCCAGGACTTGAGAAAATGAAAGAAGAAACGGCATTCTAATCCCTTGTTATTGGTAAAAGCGTCTTCCAAACAAGCCAATTTAATACACACAAGGCAAATAGCAATGACTTGTCCAAGGAAATATTGAAATCCATTAGGATTGCATGCGCATAATCTGATTCAACAAGTCAGTATTATTTCTCAAAAAAAACAAAACACAAAATAAGCTTTTCTGCACTGTGTGAGATGAAGGTTGGATTACATTTCTTGCCTGTGCAATAATTCCCACATCATAAATTCTGATGAAATTATATCAATATATAAAGCAAATGGATGTCTGACCTACCATGGTTTTCTAGTTCTCAGAGAGAGAGGCTGACATCCAAGCAAATCCCCAGCTGCTCGCAGCGATGCTATTACAGCGTGCCTTTGCCTGGGAACTGTTATTAACTATCTTGACCAGGAGCGGCTGCTCGAGTTTGCGGTTTCTGCTCTGAATATTAAACTTGGGCATACAAGAGCCCTTATTGTGGGGAGCACTTGGAAATGGTAATACAGAATTGCTTTATATTTGCGGGATTTGATTGCTTCAGATGATACAGCCGGAGCTGGTGGGCCTCTCGTGCTGCTTGTATTTCCAGATGATAAATCATTCCTTTGACAGGGTATCTGCCACAACCAGGTCTCAGTTTCCGTGGTATCATTTTTTATATTGCAACTGGCAACTGCTCTCCTGGGCTGTTCCTATAAGTGACACATTTTGCATAATTTATGAGAACGGGGTCAAAAATCAAAGCTCACAAAAGCCTCCTCGACTTTTCTTGAACATGTCAAGGCATCCCAGGCTTTGAGTTGTGCGAGGACCGAGGCATGGAGAGAGGATGTTGGGTGTCTGTGTGGTGAGGGTGGGCATTGTGTTTATCAACACTGAAATTCGGTATCACAAAAGTCAGCGTGAGGCAAGGCTACAGCCACAGCGAGCCAATTAGTTACTGATAGTCACCCTTCAAGAGCGAAGTAATATCTCCTTAACATTTATGCAAAGAGACAGAAGCATTTAATGAATCCTCACAGGGAAAAGGGAGCCAGCAGCACATGCCTTATTTTCTTCTTCTGAAAATAAGGGCATTGGGCGAGATGGTCTGCCGTCTTTCCTCCCATTCATACCCTCTGCTCAGGCTACAGAATTCAGGGGGCAAAATGAAATGCTCAAGGAACACGGGTGATGGTAATAAACTTATGCCACTTCCTTGTTGCCAACAAATCGAGGTTCGGACCTCAGACTGAAGAAGCTGGAGGTGTCTTTTGTTCCTGGAATCATTACACCAGCTCGATCATAGAACCCATTCCTGAAGTTGTATGTGTTTTTGTGTGCGTGTGTGGTGTGTGTGGGTTTTTTTAATATATTTTTATTGATTTCAGAGAGAAAGGGAGAGATAGAAACATCAATGATGAGAGGGAATCATTGATTGGCTGACTTCTGCATGTTGAACTGAGCCCGAAACCCAGGTATGTGCCCTTGATCAGAATCGAACCCGGGACCCTCCAGTCTGCAGGCCGACACTCTATTCACTGAGCCAAACCAGCGAGGGCAAGTTACATGTTTTGAAGTCCCAAAACACAGCCCGAGATGCCCTGGTTTTCCTCTGTGTGAATTTAGGGAGATGTTTAATTTGGAAGATGATACCCAACAAGTATAATGAGATCCAGGTAACGGTGTGAGATGCCTTCCAAATTCTGCTCTTATGAATGAAGGACTAAATCGTTGAAAAGGCTGTTTTGGAAGAAGCTTGGCCCAGAAATAAGAAGCTCTCCAACACACACAAACACACACACACACACACACACACACACACACACACACACAACCCCACCCCAAGGGCCTGGCTTACTCTGGGTCTCCTAGGTTGCTTTTATTAGATCAATGTTTCTTTGACGTTCCATTAGTCATAATACAAAGCAGGAACTGTGAGTGGCCCAAGTCTCAACGTTAGCTAGGAGTGGTTTCCAAATTAACCAAGTTCAGCATTTCCTGAGCCATTGGTTGCCCTTCCCCAACCACCCTCCCCCCGCCACCCAAAGGGGGATTTGTATATATTTTCTAATATAACCAAAATATAAGGGTAGCATTACCAGAGACATCTGGTCTGAAACTTCTGTTGGAAACTCTAAAGAGATGGTCCCTCAGCCAAGTGGGCTTAGTGAGGTCACGTCCATCCTCCTGGGCTGCGCTCCTCTGGATGCTCCGCCCACCGCACAGCTACTTGGGAAATCACGTCTTTCCAGAATGTGGAAGAAGGGTTTTCTTTTTTACTAATAATTACTGAGTGCTGAGATTGGATCCTCTGGGGAATTATCCTTAATCGTTGGACTTCAGGTCTGAGGAGACATGAGAGACAATTCCTTCATGTTTTTCAGATGAGAAACTGACATCCATAAGGCTACAATGTCTTGCCCCAGATCAGAGAGGCAACAGCAGACCTGGGACCAGAACCAAGCCATCTCAACCATGAACTGCCACAGGCAATGCCCTTCCAGCTGTCACCCAGTCCTATGCACATCCAGGCAACTGAAGCACAATTTCAAACATGGGTTCTTACTCGTATTGTGTGTGATATGCTCTGACCCAGTCTGTTCTGCTCTACTTCACCTTTTTTTTTTTTTTTTTTAACTCTGGTCGTGAACTACTTCCAGTTATAACCTATAGGGTTTTTTAAAATATATATATATATTTTTTATTATTAATTTCAGAGAGGAAGGGTGATGGAGAGATAGAAACATTGGTGATAAGAGAGAATCATTGATAGGCTACCTCCTGCACGTCCCTTGATGGGGATAGAGCTCAAAATCCTGGCATGTGCCCTATCTGGGAATCAAACCATTAACCTCCAGGTTCATAGGTCAACGCTAAGCCACTGAGCCACGCTGGCCAGGCATAACTTACAGTTTTAAAAGCACTGATCTAGATGACATTTGCTCAAAAATGGCTCATTGGGTTTCCTTCAATGAAGACTTTGGACAATAAGCTGCTCTTCCCGCTCCCTGTGCAAGACAGAGTGCAATGGGCTTCCTCGTCCAACTCAGGATTCTGCAGACTCACTGCATTTCACAGAAACAAGCTCGCCTCCTCCAACAAGCTGCTAGACTTCCCTTAACATCAGTGACGAGAGAAGCTCACATGGACGAGAAAAAGAAAACCGAACCGATACAAGACGCAGAAGAGATCGGAAGCCACGATGCTACCCAAATGCAAGTTGTCCAGACAACCTGAGGGAACTGCCCAGCGAGGTGTTCCTTCAAGCTCCGGGCTGAGCCTGGGGCTCTGCGTCTCAGAATCCATGGCTTTGGTTAACAGCTGCTCCGCAAACTCAGTGCAGCTATGTGGGTGCCTGTGGCAAACACCCACATGTATTCACCCAGTTGTCCTCGCTGTGGGGGCGGCAAGGGAGGTGGTTTTGCTAGGCCGGGCTGTGACCCTATCGGAGAGGGGGAGACATCGCCCCCAGAGAGGTTTTCCGGTATTTACTTGGGGGCTTCCCAATGGGGACCAGTATCTCCAACTTCTCCCCCGGGAAGCACACGGAATCCTAGTTTCAGGGTGTCCGTTGTCGAACGTGTGGCGAGTTTTTCCTCTCCAGGGGGAAGAGCAGAGCCAAGGGACCTGAGCCTCACAGAACACTGCAAACGCCCCCCCTACACACACACACACACACACACACACACACACACACACACACACACGAAGCAGGAAACGTGGAAGCAGTTCTCAGAAGACAGGCCCTCTGCCCGGGCCAGCTCTGGCCGCTGATGAGATGCTCGCCCCGCATCTGAGGGGGCCGCCTGCCAGGAGCAAGACCACAGCAAGCGGAAACCCCCTCCGTCCACTTCCTCCTCCAAGGGCCACGGCATGGCCCTGCACCCCACCCGCCCAGCCAATGCCCGGTGCCCGCCCTGGGCGCATCCTGGCAGCGGGGGAGGGAACAGCGTAGCGTCCATCCCTCCCCGGAGCCTCCCGCCTCCATCCACGGGAACGGGGAGCCAGCCAAACCCTGCTCTCCACTCGGGGCTGATGTCTGGCCCCACGCCCGCTGTGGGGCTCCACACTGACAGAGGTTAATGGGTACCATCACCCACGCTCGGCGGCGCGGGTTTGATCTTCTTGGCTCCGATGCGCTTCCTCCTCTTGGCACGAGAAAACCCAGCTTTTGCCCTTGACCTTGTTATCCAAGAACCTGAGTGCCCGTGACAGCCGTGGAGGCACAGGCTGCCCCTCTAAGTCCTTGGCAGAGCCGTCCGGCCTAGGCCCGTGCAGTCTCTGTATCCCCCCCGAACAGCCAGCTGGCAGGTTGCTGAAAACCAAGACCAAGCGGGAGAGACACACACACGCATCTGCGGCTGGTCCTGCCTCGTTCCCTCCTCCACCAAGACCCACAGAGGACCAGGCAGGGCCCGGGAGCAGTGCCTCGCTCTTCCTAAGGGCGGATGCTCTGGTCTCCCCCGAGCTCCTAAGTCCCCACACGGTGGGATCCGCCCACGGGGTGGCCCAGGAGCTGGGCTCCGGGAGAGAAACGCCAAGGTAAACTGCCCTGCCCGCCCGCCCGCCTCTTGGCAAACCCGTGTGCGTGTGCATCCGTTCCAGCTGCAAACAATGGCTCGCCCTCTGCTGAAGAGCCCCCTGCCCCCCGGGGGCCCCCAACGGCTCCTGGCCCTCAGCCTCAGACTCCCCGGCAGAGAGGGAGGCGCAGGAGGGGTCACAGGGGTCAGGGCCTCCATCCTAAGCAGTTCCGTGCCAGCCCAGTGCCAGCCTCTGCGGAGGGCGAGTGGGCTTATCTGTGCGGCCAGCACAGGCCTCTCTCCTCCAGCCCGGAATGAACGCCGTTCCTCCGTGTGAGCGCCAGGGGAAGGCGCTGGCGAGCATCGAGGACCACAAAATGCTCCTCTTTTTAACCTGAGGCTCCCCCTTGGAGAAGCAAGAAGCTCGAAGGTGGGGTGGGGCCTGCTGAGGACGCTGTCCTTGGGCAGATGCCCACGCGTGGTGTGGCGCACGGAACGGCCAAAGCGGGCAAACACAGCCGTGCCTCAGTTTCCCGGGCAGCACCCTCCTGCCTGGCCTCCTCTCTCCTGCCTTTTCCAAGCCCAGAGCTGGCTTGGCCCATGGTTGGGAACCTAGTCTTCATTCCCAAATTACAGTCAGGAGGGAGCTCAGCTTAGAATTCCTGCCCTTTGCCCCGCCATGAAGATTCCAGAAGTGTCCGGAGTAATTCCAGTTCCCGCCTACGTGCAGGTTCTGAAAGGTCAAATGTGTGGGTGAGGATCCTCGGAAATCAAAATTCTGCTCCTGAGACACACAGATGTGAGCGCTGAGGGGGCCCGGGGTGGCCCGGCCTCAGCCCACGGCGCTGTGCTGGGCGTGGCCGCCCCTTCGTGGAAAAGGTGGGGTCGGATTAATGAATTGGCTTTCTCAGCGCAGAAAACGTGTCATCCTCTTCAAAACCCTTAAGATGAAAGGCGCGGAATGGTGTCATTGTTTCATAAATTGCTACATCAAACGCGGGACGCCCATAAACCTGCAACAGGTAATTATCGTAAAAATAGCACGCTGTTAATCTCCGGAGAGCTGGGCCCGTGTGTTTGACGGGGGAGGAGGCACAGGTGTGGTCCGGGGCAAAGGCCCTCCTCCCATCCCATCCACCTCCTGGGACCTGGCCATGGCCGCCTGCCCTCCGATTTCTTTCTGATCCCTCTGCGATGCAGTGGTTTATAACAAATACTAGAGGCCTGGTGCACGAAATTCGTGCAAGAGTAGGCACCGGCTTCTCTCTCAGCCCTGGCTTCATCCAGAAGGTTGTCCGTAAGGACATCCAGAAGGACATCTGGTCTAATTAGCATATTATGCTTTTATTACTATAGATACAGCTGGTCTCTGTCCCCATGGAAAACCCTTGGAATTCCCTCAGCCATGATGGCAGCAGAGGGGTTTGTTATGCTCCTGAGGGGGTCAGCGGAAGCAGCCCGGTGATGAGGGGCTGGAACTTCCCGTCCCACCCTCTCGGCCTCCAGGAGGACAGAGGACTGACTCCAGGTTGAGTCGGTAGCCACCAGCCACTGATGGGACCCATCGTGCCTGTCCAATGAAGCCTCCACCGGAAACCAAAAGGAGGGGCTTCTCAGGCTTCTGGTTGGTGGACACACAGAGGCTGCGAGGGGGGCAGCCTGGCGGGCGGCAGGGGCATGGCAGCTTCGAGCCCTCCCCCACACCCTGCCCTGCGCGCTTGTTCCACCTGGCTCTCACTGAGGGACACGAGTGTCTATTTCTAAGGAAGCTCCATCTATTGGTCTCATGAGCAAAATGTTTCTCGGAGTGTGTGAGCTGATCTAGCACATGAACCGAGCCCAAGGAGGGGGTTATGAGAGCCTGGGATGGACAGCCGCTGGGGCAGACATGGTGGGAGAGGGTGGGCACAGGAGAGTCCTGTAGGACTAACCTTCCCCTGTGGAACCGGACGCCGTCCGGGTGGGTGATGTCAGAATGGAGCTGAACGGCAGGGCACTCAGCTGGTGTCAGAGAATGACTTGTGGTGTGAAGTTCCCCCTCAATTACCCCGCTACCCGCTCCCCCTTTCCCCCCCTCCCCCCACACACACGCGCGACTTGGAATCAGAATCCTACCTCCTAGGTCAGTTCTCTACACAGCAGCCAGAGGGCTCACGGGTCCTCTCTGCTCCCAACTCTCCCATGACACCCTTGTCTTACTTGGATTAAAAGCCCAAATCCCAGCCGAAGCTGGTTTTGCTCAGTGGATAGAGCATCAGTCTGCGAACTGAAAGGTCCCGGGTTCGATTCCGGTCAAGGGCATGTTCATTGGTTGCGGGCACATCCCCGGCAGGGGGTGTGCAGGAGGCAGCTGGTCGATGTTTCTCTCTCAATGATGTTTCTAACTCTCTATCCCTCTCTCTTCCTCTGTGTTAAAAAAAAATCAATAAAATATATTTTTTAAAAAAATCCTGGCAGTGGTCGCTACCGGAACCTTACCTGTCCCACCCGTCCTCCCCCCTCCCCCTCTGGGTGGCCTCACGGTGACCCACCAGGGTGGGCAGGCGCCTGCCCTGGGTCTGTGCCCTGTCCCCGCGCTCCCCCTTGACTCTGTGTTTGTGTGGCTGCTGCTTCCTCTCCGCTGGGTCTTTGCCCAGGAGCTGCCTTCTCAGTGACACCTTCCCCGAGCACCTAATTTAAAACGGCAGCACTCACCTCCACAGCCCCCGCCCCTTCCCCAGCGAACTGTCCTCTGCAGTCTTATTCCGATGACCTGCTGCTTCTCCTTTATGTTCTGCTTCCTGAATGCCCACTCGGCCCATTGTTCTGTTCTGCTCACTGCTACCCCCCACCACCACACACACACACACACACACACACACACACACAGCCGCCGCCACCAAGTGCCTAGATCAGCGCCAGGCATGTTCGTTCTTCCTAACACAAGGGCCTTTCCACTTCCCACAAGATTCTCCCTGTTGGGCCCTCTCGTCCTGCCCCTTGGACTGTTTCTAGAGGCTCACATCTGACAGGGGTGGGGGGAGCCCACAGAAACGCCCCTGACCTAACCCTCACTGTTTCCCACAGCTGGGCACTCTGCCTTCTGTTCTCACAGCCCCGTTCTTCGCATTCCGCCTGAGACAGCCTTGGGGCTCGCGAGCAGCCTCTCTGATGAAGACGCACGTGAACGGGTGGGTGAGCGGTTAGCCCCTGGCTCTGCACCATGCTGTGCTGAGACCCAACAGAACCCCTTTGTCAAGACGGCTCAGGGGAGAGGACTAAACGCCCATCTGTGTGTCTGACCGGAGGCCCCTGGTTGCGAGCAGCAATCCATTCCAGCTGGCTCGAGCAACAAAGTGGCTTTTATTGGAAGGACACGGGGTTGGCTCAAAGGAGGACTCGCGAGGGACTGAAATCGTGAACGAGAGATTTCATAAGCTGGCATAGGCGTGTGTACTCTCTCGACCCCTGGCCTCTCTTCACAGCTGGCTGTTCTGTCCCTGTTCCATGCATTTAGCGTTTCGCCTCTTCTGTGTCTTCGTGCATGTGGATCAGACATTGCTGCCTCAGCTGCAGTGTCCTCTCGGGTCAAGTACCATCCAAGCCCCGTCCCCCTCCCCCCCCCCCCCAGCAGCCCAGAGACCCCCATTCCTCCCACCAGGGAGAGAAGACCCGATTGGCCTGCTCAGGGCAGAAACCCTCCCTGTGGAATGGCGGGGGCAATGGAGGTGAAGTCTCGCAGGTCTGCAGTTGCTTATCTGAAATGCGTGGGTCCAAACGAGCTTCAGAGTTGACAGCTCTTCATACTGTAAACTGATGATGTGGTTCCCACACGGTATATTCCTACTCATCCCTGAGTCTGAGGCCACATGCTAAAGTCAAAGGCACAAATGTTTCTGTGGAACATATGCACATTTTCCTATCAGTGGGACAAGTGAAGATTGTCAGCAGCTCCAGGTCAGGCCAGGTCAGCACTTGCTATCAAATGAGTTCAGACCGGGTTTGAATTGGCCCCAAATGAGTTGGAAAATCTTTCCATTTTCAGAGTCATATGGGTTTCTGGTTAAGGGTAAGTACAGTAACCAAGTAATTTATTGTCCCAAATTTACTTCTGAGAGGAAAGGGGATGCCACCAGGAATTGCCCTGGGAGGGAAGACAGAGCAGACGCAGTGTCGTTATATTAATCTCTCCAACCTCCATAATTACCGGCAGGGCTACGAGGGCAGCAGAGTCAGAGCCCAGGAACAGCCTCTACCAAGAAGACGGAGTGGCAGGTATCCCCAGAACCGTCAGAAAGCAACCAAATACTTCACAGCTACAAGATCTCTGTGGCATCTGTGCTAGAGGGGGGGAAATATAGCGATAGGCATCAGAGATCAGTAGAATCCCCAATAGGTACATACTGGAGATGTGGCGGGTCAACGTGAAAATAGAAATTGAGAGGGGTTTTTACACAGTCAGAGACTCAGGGGTGTGCAAAGGGTTATGAAAATGTCCGAAGGGGTTGCAGTAGTCTGGGCCCCATAAATACTAAAAAGAAAAAAGAAAAAAAAAGAAAAATTTTCTTCAGAATAAAAATCCTCTCAGAGTGGAATCCAGAGTAGGGCAGGGACAGCAAAGAAAAAAAGAAAAAAAGACCCAGATTAAACTGTGGGCAGGCAACATAGAGGGTAGTTCTCTGTGGAAAAAAGCAGAAGAGAGCGTACTAGAGATATGAAGGTAGAAAAAAAGGTTTAACACCCCCTACCTGCTACCTAAAAGTAAAGGAAAACTTCACTCTACATGATAATTACCAACAAAATATGATTGTGGTCAAGTCATATACAAAGTTATTATTTTTTTTAAGAGAATAAGAGACTAGCAGGTCAGAAAGACATGCCCACAGAGTACATAGAAATACAGCCAATATTTTAGAGTGAGCTGAAAGAAATAAAGATGATGACACCAAAATATGGAGAATATGAAAGAAAATAAGAAGTCAGAATCATAGAAATTCAGACATGAGGTTCTAGAACTCAGGAAAAAAATTAGAAGTAAAATAATAAATCATTTCCTAAATGAGGACCATGTTGTAAAAAAATAAATGAGCAAATACAACATATAATGACATATGAGATATAAAGGTAAAAAGGCAAACTTTTTCTTCATTTGGGAGAAATAAAGAGATAAAAGGATTCAAAAGAAAATGGCATATATGAGGTAGGCAAAAAAAAAAAATTTTTTTTTTAAGTGACATATGTATCATAGAAAGTTTCCATCCCCATCAAGGAAGGGAACCAATGGAGTGAACCAGATTAAATACTGAAAATTCAAGAGAAGAGTCTTGAAATGAAGTCACTTGAAACTACATATGGAAAGGACATACCCTGGACCTAAAAAAACAGAAAAGAAAAAAAAAAAATTTTTTTAGAAACAAAACAGAAGAACAACAGTAAAATGCAGCCTTGAAAAATGACTAGACTTTAAGGGAGAGAAACAGAAAATCCTCTGAGCATCCGAAAAAGTCCAAGTCCCTTGGAAAGAAGCTAAGATCAACAGCAGACGGCTCAGCAGCAATGCTTCATGCCAGAAGGAAATGGAGTGGCGTCATTAGCATCATGAAGGAAAGAAAATATGATTTTACAGTTTTGTCCAATCAAATGGCTATGAACGTAGATAAGCTGTTAGAAACACGAAAGAACCCAACATATTTTTCTCATGAGTCCTTCCTGAGGAACCTACTAGAGAACAAGCTTCATGCGATCAGAACGGCAGGAGAGGCACTGCCCTGAGGATGGAGGACTCGGTGTTCCTGGACCAAGAAAATGGAGATACAAATGGAAGACGAAAGTTTTAAGTAAAATATCCTGTAATCCTGAACTTAAACAGGAGCCCTGACAGGTAAGTGACAGGCCTGTCTGACCCTCCTAACGGTGTCCTGTCTGCTGCTGGCTGGTCATCTAGCATCTTGGCGTTATAGCTGATGTATATGGATCTTCATCTCGTGACCCGCATCGATCCGCCTTTCCTTTGTCTAATGACAATCTCTTGTCTGGGAAGCTCCGCCCTGTGCTTTTATTTGATTATTTACGTTAATCGAGCTCAGTTTCTCCAAGAGCACCTCCAGCGGACAGGCCACTGACACGTGGCCGCTTCACTGTCGAATGCATTCAATTATCATTTTTTAAGCCCCGCGCCGCATTCCTTGAATGATTTAGGGCCTCGCACGGTTTTGAATGTCTCCCAGAGCTTTCACTGTGAAGTGCGTTAAACATCAAAGCGCTGAGCAATGCCCAGATGCTGTGTACCTCCCTCAGAGTTCACACCCCGGACCGGGCCCTCGGAACCGGAGCGAGTAGAAAGGAGTGACCGTGGCCATGGAAGGCTCGGCCCCAAAACTCGCGCTGAGGGTGAAAGCCACATTCGAGAGCCTTCCCAAAGTCAGCCTTCTGCAGTCACCCCTCTGCTTTCCTTCCCAGCCCCATCGAGAAACACTGCCCTGGCCGGCAGCTCCATTGGCTGGAGCAGCATCCAATAGGCCAAGGTTGCAGGTTCGATCCCTGGCCAGGGCACATACAATAAGCAGCCAATGAATGCATACCAAAATAAGTGGAACAACAACAATGGAAATGGTTCATGGATGGATGAATGAATGCAGATCAGAGGCAGCTGCGAGCACAGGACCTCCAGCCTCAGGTAAGGAGAAAGGGAAGCACCTGCGTTTCTTTGGGCGTCTGTGAACCGGAGAGCAGGGTCCGGGTTGCAGCTGCAGGCACAGCTGAGTACCCGCTGCGCCCCCGCCTCTGTGCTGGGGCCTCGGAGGCGGCCCCGATCCTCCCAGCAGCACTGCCGAGCAGGGGAGTCTCCCTTTGCTGGGACGTAGCTCCACTGAAGGTCACCAGCTCGCACTGGGCCGCACAGCTAGGGAGAGGCGGAGCTGGGACTGAGCAGGGCTCCCTGACCCAGCGCTGCAGCCTGTCCCTCCCCGACCTGCGCTTAAGCCTCAGTGTGTGTGGGAAAGCACCCGCTGTATTATCACTGCGACCACTGTGACCCATGTCAGTTCCATGTCAGCTACATGTCCGTTACACATCAGCTACATGGCAGTTCCATGCCAGCTACATGTCATTTACATGTCAGCTACATGTCAGTTCCATGTAGGCTACATGTCAGTTCCATGTAGGCTACATCTCAGTTATACGTCTGTTACATGTCCTGTCACACCAAGTACCTGCATCCCTGATATGTTCTTGGGCCCTCCTGAGCAGGGTTATCACTGGATAACTGAAATTGAGTCCATCCATGCTTCTGATGGAGCAGTTAATGGCGCTTCCTGTCAAACTGCCTCTCCCATGAGACGAGAGGAAATGTCCTTTTTTCAAATATCTCCCTGAGTGTGAGGATGCAGCGGCAGCGGAGACGGGCTCTGAGGAGGCTGCTTAGGATGTTAGTGCCACCCTTAGAAACCAGCACGTAACGGTGTTTGCCCTCCGGGCCTCAGCACGGTAAACACATCGGCGGGCGGCGCACTACCTGGAAGCACGCTGTTTGTTCACGGCAAACATGGAACCACAAACCACATCGACATGCAGCAAAAGCGTCTGGCCAAACAGCATAGCGACAACCCGGCTGGAAACCTGTTGCCATCGCAGGATGTCAAATCAGCGCGCCCAGGGAGGAGGCGCCCGGGTTGCCTCGTTAATTGTGCCCGTAATTAAAGGGGTTGTGCTCTCTGACTTACGGGCTGGCTCTGCTAATTACTGAGCTGTAGCAATTAGGATTTTCTCTGTCTTACACTTCTCCGGGCCAGAGATGCCTCTATCGCTCGGGCCAGACTGCGGAGGGCAAGCTCTGGCTGCGGGCCCATCCTCCAGGATGCCCTCGGAGGCCTGCTTCCCACCCGGGAAGCTAACAGCGGGTCTGAGGGTGGGAGGGGAGCGAGGGCAGGCCTGCGGTGACTGCAGTGCCCTCTCCAGGAAGGCCTGTTTGCTGGGAGGTGGGGGGAGAAGAAGGGGGTGTCTGCAGCTTCGGTGGGCCCATTGCCTTAGCCCAGCGATTTTTAGCTGGTGTTCATAGGAATGTCTAAAACATTCAATACCTGACTATTTACTCTGGGGCACTGACCTCTTTTCCCTGAGATTGTAAAACAAAGAAGAAGAAGGTCAACACACCAATAGCCTTCCTGTGTGATGAATCCAAATCAAAACTATTTTTTGTATGATTTTTGGTGAGCCCCAGAATGTTAGTCATTAGTCATGTGTGCCAGGAGATGAAAAAGGTTGAAAATCGCTGCTTCAGAGACTCGGGGTCCTGCCTTCATCTGGTACAATCCCTTCTAGGCACTTCCTGACTGGGGAAAGAGCAGAAGGGCCAAGAGTTGAAGACAAATGTATGGGACATGTTTAAAGTGTGTGAGGTGTTTTTTTTTTGTTGTTGTTGTTGTTGTTTTAAGGCTTTGGGACCCGGTACAGCAGGCTCAGGAGTTGTTCATCGACGTGGTCCGGGCGTCGGGAGCTCTGCTCTCTGTCCAGACGTGAGAAGCCCAGGCTCCAGAGCCAAAGGCCAGGGTTGCAATCCCGGCTCAGATGCTTCCGAGCTGGGTGGCATCGGGACACCTACCTACCCTCTGAGCTCCAGCCTCTGATCTGTGAGCTGACGGAGCGCTGGCCTCAGAGTCTGGAAGAGGAAACGGGGTAACACTTTAACTGAGCGTAGCTCCCGGCACAGAGCAGCACGGAGAGCAGCCCGGCTCCGTCCGTCTCAGACCGTCAGCCGGCGGGCCGTGTCTCCCAGATGAGATTCAGTTTATTCACAACGGGCAGCAAGCGTGTGAGGGTCTGTGACTGATGCGGGAGGCCTCGTTCTTTTCTTGACCCTTCCTTGCCCTCCCAGGACATAGCCTTCAGCTCCTGGGCCCAGGAGAACCCCTTGGTACACGGAGTGAGAACCATTCAGCTTTCTGAAATGTCTGAAGGCCAGGGTTTCAGCCCCTGTAAACCCATGTTGGGGTGTCGCAGGCGCTGAGGGACACGCGCACCCCGAAGGCCAGCCCCGAGCTCAGCCACAGGCCGGCACTCCGGCAGCAGCGCCACCCGGTGGGTGTCACCGGGATGGGCACGTGGGCGCTTGGAGGTGCTTCCAAAGATGGGGTGCGGAGGCCGAGGAGGGAGCATTGGCCTGCCCTTCACTCGGTGAATCCTGGCTGAGTTTTCCTGGGTGCCAACTCCGGGCTGGCGAGGGAACCCAACGATGGGCAGCAACCCATGGTCTCTGCTCTCCACGGCCTCGTGGTCCAACAGGGTGACCATGCAAACCGGCGCGGTCACCCCCGGGTGAGGGCCTGGGGAAATCCGGGAAGCATCCCGGAGGAGGGGACGTGTGAGCTGAGGGCCCAGCTAGTGTTGGCCCTGAGGACACCCGTGGAGGAATCTCATGGGGAACCCAAGGAGGCCTCTCTGAAGAAGTTCATGGCCCGCCGCCAGCGTGGCTCCGGGGTTGAGCATCGACCTGTGAACCAGGAGGTCACAGTTCGAGTCCCGGTCAGGGCACAGATGCCTGGGTTGTAGGCTCCCTCCCCAGTGGGGGATGTGCGGGAGGCAGCTGATGTTTCTCCCTCTCTCTCCCTCTCCCTTCCTCTCTGAACTCAACAAAAATAATTACATAAATTTTAAAAAGAAGTTTCTAACCCAAGAATCATCCTAATACACATAGCTACTGTAGACTGAGTCAAGTTCAAGTTCCTGTCGTTTCAGTGACCTCAGCTTCCAGACTGAATGGCTTCCTCCACTGGGAGACATGGCTCCCAGATGAGATTCAGTTCATTCACACCGAGACAGCGGCCCCCAAAAGCCTCCCTCGGTGCAGAACCGCTGGCCGATGTGCCGAGTGGCAGGTACACCCTCTCTCCTCCCTCCCTCATGTCCCCCCCTCCCGGAAGGCGCGTCACCTCTGCTCTCCGCAGCCAGAACGAAAACTGCATCGGCCTCTTGGCTTGCTTCCTTTGGCAAAGAGAATTCTAAAACACGTCCCTCTCTCTCTGCTCATGACAAACGAGTTCCCTCGGAGAGCGTGCTGTCTGTGTTGGCAAATACAAGCAAAGGTGGACGGGTTGCCTCCAAACAAGGCTGGGGCCGTGAAATATACACCCGTCGACTTTCAGTTAAAGAAACAGGACCTTTATCAGCGAGAACAAAACAGTGTGGCCCTTAGAGGGCAGCCCGGGGGGGAACAGGACCCTGCTCCCCTCGGAGGGTCTCCTGACTCTCACCAGGGTGTCTGAGATTCCGATAAGTGGCTGGAGTGGGCTTTTTTTCTTCTAATTTCATGAAGTAGCATTTCCTTGTGGCACAAGTCAAAGGTTTGATCTCAGGAATTAGGAAGTAAGCTTCTCTTTCACGGCGCTGGGGAGGGGAGGGAATACTTCGACTGAGATAAGGCCAGCAGGAAACACCATCTTAAATAGCAGCTGAAAAACAGCTCCCTCTCCCCCTCCCCTCCATCTCCCATCCCCACCCCCAAGTCCTTTGAACCTGCTGGACACCCTGCACAAGGAACAGCTGCAGCGGGAGGAAACGAGGACCCATTTCCTCCTTTGCCTCAAGAAGCCAGTGGGATGCTCATGCTCAGCCTGCCCTCTGGTGGCTGGTTTTGGAAAGTGCACCTGGAAGACCACATGGTAAGCCGGACGGACCTGCTTTTTTTTCCCATGATTCTTATGATTCCATGTAATTCTTATCTACAGTTACAGCGCCCCAAAGCTGCAATCTTCTGCCCAGTAAACCTCAGATTCCGTTTCTAGTAAAATTGACTGAAATCTTGACTTCTATTTCATTAAACACAGGAAGCGTGTTTAAAAATGTGTTTCAACAGTCAGGTGTAAGCTAGTTCAGGTGAGTGGCAGGTGAATTCTTTTAATGAGTGGGTTCATCTGGCAGGTGAAACCCAGTACAGTCTATTATCAGCCCTTGGGCATTTCAAAGGTCAGCGTGTTTCATTTATCAGACAACACGTTATTTAGTAATTACTGGCATGAGAAGGCTAAAATCCGTATGGCCAAATAACAGACGCCAAGTGAAGAATTTTTTTAAAAAGCATGACTTGCTTACTGTAAAGATACATTAAGTCAGTATTGCCACAAGAAGAGACACACACAAAAGTTCAGAAACAAACACACAAATATATGGAAACTTAATGCAGGAGAGAATGGGGATTATAAGTCAGACTAGGAAGGACACACTCATAAGAAATGCTACAGGGAGAATTGGTTATTCTTTTGTGCAAAAATAAATGTAGATCACACCTCAAACAATGGAAAAATAATATATTTCATATGTACTATATGCCTGTATGTGAAAACTAAAACCTAAAAAAGTTTATAATAAAATATAGGAAACTATCTATAAATGAAATGCAAAAAAATAACCTAGCCAGAAAAAGAAAAAGTAAATGTATGCAATTATATGGTGTAAAACTTGTGCAAAAGTCATCTTGAAGTTAACAGAGAAGATTAGAAGGAATCATTTGCCGCATGTGGCCAATGAAATCTCAGTGTCCAGGCTACACAAACAATTCCTATAAATTAGCTCTTAACAGGCAAATAACCCAGTAGGAAAAATGTACATAAATACGTGAACAGACGATCCACAGAAGAGGAAACCTCACTGGCCAGTATGCTACACCACCTCTAAGCAATAAAAAAAAAAGTATATCAAAACATGAGCAAGATGGAATTCAGCTCCCATCACACTGTCCACAAGAAATATATAAAAAGCTGACAGTACCAAATCCAGGTATAGACAAAGATGTGCAGAAAGTGGAAATTCTTGACATTACTGGTGGAATTTTTTTAAATATATGTTACTGATTTTTTACAGAGAGGAAGGGAGAGTGAGAGAGAGTTAGAAACATCAATGAGAGAGAAACATTAATCTTCTGCCTCTCACACACCCCCTACTGAGGATGTACCCAAAACCAAGGTACATGCCCTTGACCAGAATCGAACCTGGGACCCTTGGGTTTGCAGACTGATGCTCTATCCACTGAGCCAAACCGGTTAGGGCACTGGTGGAATTTTAAATTGGCACAATTTAATAATTAATACATAACTAAAACTATAAAGAACCAATTAATATCTAATTGGCGTTTAAAACTAATAATTGGTGAATATCTAATAAATGTATAATGAACATACGTCAAACACCTCAGTAATACGTAATCAAGCTCATGACACCCGTTCTGGGTCTTGAAGCTGGTTTTGGTTTTGGTTTTCTGCACACATAGAGGTGGCAGTGATGACACTGATGGGACATTGTTATTCAATCAACACCCAGAGCTACTGTCACCTTGATTCAGCATGGGCTTTGGGTACCGCAGACCCGGGGTTCTTACACTTTGTAGCGGGGTGACCTCTGGGAATTTCATAATCTCTCCAGGCCTCCGTTTCCTCATTTGTCAGTGGACACAGCAATGTCTTATCCTCCATTATTGGGCAAATTAAATAACAGGTCTATAAAGTATTTTTGCACAGAGCCTGGAATACAGCTGATGCTCAATAAATGGCTAGTATTATTTTCATGATCGTTATGATTAACTGCTCCGGGGATTAATAATAATTGATGACTAAAGAGGAACTATCTTTTCTGACTAGGAAGGTAGATATCAAGAAAGACCACTGAATAATAATATAGTCTTAGGACAGTAAGAGCAGCAGTCAGAATGTTCCAGTAGGAAAACAGCTAGGGCTTCATGAACAACTTTACCACCTAGTTACAGTGGTCGGCAAACTCATTAGTCCACAGAGCCAAATATCAACAGTACAACGGTTGACATTTCTTTTGAGAGCCAAATTTTTTAAACTTAAGCTTCTTCTAATGCCACTTCTTCAAAATAGACTTGCCCAGGCCGTGGTATTTTGTGGAAGAGCCCCACTCAAGGGGCCGAAGAGCCGCATGTGGCTAGTGAGCCGCAGTTTGCTGACCTCGGAACTAGTAGATTACAAACCAAAGAATCTCATCAACCCCAAGAGCTCATCCTCCTGGAACCACTATGGCCCCTCCCACTGGCCCGGGAGCCCAGGAGACACCGTACCTCCTCACTCATTGGCGGGCCTGGTTTCTGATCGTCAATAAGGTGCACACACCAAGGCTCAATCCCTGCCCTGCTCAAAGGAAAGACTCAGAGGAAGGTCTGGCATTCCCCCAGGACTGGGTCTGCAGGACCCCAGGCAAGAGGAAAAGGAATCAGACTGAAGCCAGAAAGGACTGTTCATCATGGAACATGAGTCTGTCCCAGCTGCACAGACTCCCCAGGTGAGAAGCTAGGGCACAGCACCCACACCTCTCTTGGTCCCTTCCTGGGAGCTGAGGCTCTTCGGGAATCAGTTCGCCAGATCTGTATCAAAAACAGAGCAAAACACCTTTTCTCTCTATCCTCAAAGGTCAGAGCTCAAAGGCCTCTCAAAATTTGAGAGCCACATAGAAATAGGATAGTGAACTATACACTCTATAAAGAATTTCTCTCCAGAAGTCACCAATATAGTTGCAAATTAAACTTTCCTTAACTGGAAACGTTTCATCTAGGCGCAGTGTTTCCCAAAGTGTGGTACGCGTACCCCTGGGCATACGGGAAGAGTTTGGTGGGGGTACGGGTTGCACCGGAGTTTGGTGGGGATATGCACTGCACCGTGCTTAGCTGTGCCTAATTCTACGTTCTCATGAGTACGAGGGGTGCTCAGCGTTACGAAAATTATAGAAGGGGTACACGTGTGTCAAAAGTTTGGGAAACACTGCTCTAGGGCATAAATCAACCCTAATGATAGTTTACGTGAGACACCTTTCCCAGGTCTCCAGACGCTCACGATCCCGTTACAGTGCGAGAGTGCGTAAGGAAATCAGAAACGGAACGTGGAGTAAAACAGCTCTACGTTTAGCTTCCAAGGGGACGTTAACCCCCTGCTGAGGCCGCCTTGGGCGCTAAGACCTATAAATGCCATCGCGTTAGCCTTGAGGGGGACATCATTGAAACATCCTTTATATTTTCCGTCCCAGGAAGATTCAGACAGGGATCTCCCTGGGAAGGAAGACACCCTTTTGTATTCCGGTCCTCGTCTCTGCGGGGCCGCCGGAGGCGTAGATTGACGGCCACGTGGGATTTCACAGGGCCCGCCAACTGCACCAGGGGGCTGTTTCACAAGCAAAGAAGCCAACATCGGGTCAGATCATCGCACATGTGTGTACCCTGGCTGGAAACGTGCAGGTCTGCCGTCACTTCTGCACCAGACGCTGAACGCTGAAAGACAGTCGGAGCCGTAGACAAGACTGGGTGCAGCCAAACAAATTCACTCCCCGACAACAACCAGCATGCCCACCAGCCTCTGAGAGCTGGGCTGTGCCAACCTCCACGGCTCCCTGGTCAGGCTGTGGCACCCTTCCACACCGGTGTGTTCACGTCTTCATACGTCCGTCGTTCACTAAGCGCCTACTACATGCGAACACAGAGACGCGGTACCTGCCAGGAGAAGCTTGGGCTTAAGAAGGAAGGAGAGTCTCAAAGCATCGCCAGGACTTACCTCTAGCACGTCCCTCTCTCCGCTCGTCCTCTTCCTAGCCACGTGACACGACTCCCCTGCTCTGGCTCCTGCTGGCTCCAGGCTGCCCACACCTGGACGTGGCATCCTGCCCCAGAGCACACATTAAGAGCACTTACTGTGCATGGCATCAGGCTACACACCCGTCTGGTTACCAGTTGGTCCCGTCTTCCTGACTCCCCAGAATTCTGCCCGCCCAGAAGCTGCCTGTGGGCTCCTTAATGCTGATGTACAAAACAGTGAGCACCTGTTGTCCGCAAAGCCCTCTTGTTGTCCTTGGCATGTTCCCTCCCAGTCCTTCCCCACCCCCGGGGGTTGGGTTTTCTAGGTCCAGGTGTAACAGAGTTTGGGCTGCAAGATTTTTGCGGGGGATCAAGGAAGGGGGAGGAGTGGGCATCGGGCAGAGAGTCCGCCACTCAGGCCTGACAAACTCCCCCGGGGCGCGGGAGGGATGTTGCCTGGGAGAGCTGTCCTGAGTTGAGGTTAAAGTAAGGTGACCAGACGTCCCGCTTTTGGCGGGACAGTCCCGATTTTTAACAATTTGTCCCGAGGCGTTTTTAAAAAGTCCCAACGCGGGACAAATTGTTGAAAATCGGGACTGTCCCGCCGAAAGAGGGATGTCTGGTCACCTTAGGTTAAAGGTCTCCGCCTTTGCCCTCCTGCCTGGACGATGCAATCGCTAGCTGCAGGCGTGGCCTTGGGCAAGGTGGCTGCTGACAGCTGGGGGGGAGCTCCCCGTTGGCGCTGTCTGCTGGCCCACTCCCCCAGCTGGGCAGCTGCAAGTCATCCTTCCCAGGGCCTGGTGCCATGCCTCCGTGTCTGTTACACGGGCCATCTGCACTGCGGACCCCTGCTGGCCTGGCCCTCACCACACTGCCTGCCAGGGCTCAGCCTGTCTCTGGTCTGTGTGCACAGACGCTCTTGACTGCGGGTGCAGAGGCATAGACGGTCACCTGGAACACCCTTGTGGTCAAGGATCCGGGAAGCTCTGCGGTCGGTCCATCCGCACCCCGACTCTCACCCCCCAACCCCGCCTGGACCCTCTGCCCTCACCAGTCCTGCCTGCACCACGGGTCCGGTGGCTTGCTGGGATTCCCGAAGCTTTCCCAGGGAAGAAAGGGGACTGGGAGAGGGTCTCACTGCTTCCACGCCGGCCTGTACTCACCCCCAAGCGTGGCTGCAACCCCTGGGCTCCAACGTGAGAGCAAGAGAATCCGGTTCTAGGTACCAACAGCTGCCAGACAGTTTCAACTCCTCGCAAATGACGCTGAAAGAAACCATTTTATCCGGGAGAGTCTAGGGGCCTGTGGTCTCTCTGGAGTTTTTCAAGCCCCGAAAACTCATCGGAGTGCCTGGAGTCCTCAGTAAATCTTGCTCTTCCTCCAACATTGTGCTCATTTCTCAGCCCAGCACCTCATCCCATCTCTCTCACTCTCTCTCTATCTATCTATCTCTCTCTCTCTTTCTCTAAATATATTTTCTTGATTTTTTGCAGAGAGGAAAGGAGAGGGATAGAGAGCTAGAAACATCTATGAGAGAGAAACATCGACCAGCTACCTCCTGCACAACTGCTACCGGGGATGTGCCCGCAACCAATGTACATGCCCTTGACCGGAATCGAACCTGGGACCTTTCAGTCCGCAGACCGACGCTCTATCCACTGAGCCAAACCGGCTTCGGCTCATCCCATCTCTTGGAGTCCATTCCCTCTACCCCTGGCCAGCCTTTACACAGAAATGTTCCTAGCCCCATTTTCCCTCCTCGTCTGAAAAAAAATAAAAAATAATTTAAAAAATCACCTCTGCCTGACTAGATCTCCTAATTCTGATTACGCGTCTACTCTGCGCATTCCCGGTGCTGGGTTCAGATTGAAACCAAATGGCGTTGTCTAACGTTTCAAAGCATCGCCCCGGCGATTATGTCTATTGCATCGGTGCCTTTCTTAAATCAAGTACATAAACCGGCCGAGAGGCGAGGGAACGTGTCCGTGCCGTCCGGGACGCGTGAGGGGGCGGTGCTTCGCTTTTCAGAAGCGGGCCTGGCGGTAATGAGACCTGACCCGCCGGCTGTTTGCATGTGGCGGGTGCGGAGGGCCTGCCACTGCTCCTCGCAGAGACTCTCTGTGAAATTGGTGGGTTTCAGTCCCGATCAAAAGGCGCCATCAGGATGTAACAAGGTTTCCTGTGATCCTATCTGGCTTCCATTAAAACACGACCCCCGTCAGAACCCTGAAGGACGGGAAGGTGCCGCTGCGTGTCCAATGCTGGTCCTTCGTCTGTGTGCGGCCTTCTCGCCCCCGATAAGCACGTCAGGCCCGTGCCCACGCCCTCTTTGGGCGCCTGGGAATGTTCATTTCACATCGGCTCCATGGCAGCCACTGCATCCGGGGCTCCTGTGGACGGATGCCCCGCTGCTCCCGGGACAGAGGTGAGCTGAGCGAGGTTCAGGCTTTTGTCCGAGGGCACGCAGGTGATGGGACCAGACGGGAATCTGGTCCAGGTGCTCTCACTAAACTAAGGTGACCAGACGTCCCGCTTTTGGTGGGACAGTCCCGATTTTTAACAATTTGTCCGGCATCCTGCAGCGTTATTAAAAAAAAAAAGTCCCAATTTCTGGAAAGACGAGGGACAAATTGTTAAAAATTGGGACTGTCCCGCCAAAAGCGGGCCATCTGGTCACCTTACACTAAGCCCTCCTCCTTTCCCTCCCTCCGTGTTCCTGCCCATTCGGGGTTTGGAGGGGTCTAAAGACTTTGGGAGAGAACGAGGATGGTGCTCTCCTGAAGAGCCAGGAAGCAGAGGGCTGTGTTGAGACAGGGCGTCTGCAGCACGTGTGTCTTCTCTCTGCATTGCTCGCCGATCCGTGCAAACGTCAGGCTGTGCTGGGGCAGACGAGAGCAAGCAGCATCAGAATCACCTGGGTCTGGGATCAGAGCTTTCAGGAAGCGACAGGGACGTCTCCAGGGGGAACCCTGGTAAGAAAATCAGCACACACATGCCGAAACCGGTTTGGCTCAGTGGATAGAGCATCGGCCTGCGGACTGAAGGGTCCCAGGTTCGATTCCGGTCAAGGGCATGTACCATGGTTGCGGGCACAGTCCCAGTAAGGGGTGTGCAGGAGGCAGCTGATCGATGTTTCTAACTCTCTATCCCTCTCCCTTGCTCTCTGTAAAAATCAATAAAATGTATTTTTTTTTTAAAAAAAGAAAGAAAATCAGCACGTGGCCTCTTGAAACCCCTTCCATGAGCAGATGGGCTGGTGCCTACGGTGACAATGACCAAGAAAAACAGACGTGACTTCGCCAGATCATCTCCCGGGGTCTGTGGTGTTCCGTGCCACGCCACGACCCAGGTTTTCTCTCACCAAAAAGCTCTGCTCTGTGTAACCGGAGCAAAGGGCGCCGGCGTAGGACGGACCGAGGGAAGGAAAACCCCGACCGCAAACGAGAATCCGAAGGCGCTGGCCCCTTGGAGGAGCGAAGGCAAAACTGCAGAGTCGGTCTCTTTTGTCAGCCCGCAGATAAAATCCCATTCTTTGTAATCCCTGAAGGAACAAATCAAATAAGCTCGGGCTGAGCTAACCATTTTCAATCCATCAAAGCAATCACATTCTGTTTACCTGCATCACAATGATTTCTAAAATGTTATTAAAAAGTAAAATGGAGTTTAACTATCCCAAAAAAACGGAAATGATGTGCAAACACCGGAGGGATAAGACTTGGGTAATTATGTGGACACAGAGTCGGCGCCGTGGCTCCAGCTGACAGAGGCCGGGCCGCGGCAACACCATGAATGGAAGCAGCTTCCGAGGGGTCGCTCTTCCTCTAGTTTGTTTGTTTTGGTGTTTGTTTTTTTAATATATTTTATTGATTTTTTTACAGAGAGGAAGAGAGACGGAGAGCTAGAAACATCGATGAGAGAGAAGCATCGATCAGCTGCCTCTTCCACACCCCCTACTACAGATGTGCCCGCAAACAACGTACATGCCCTTGACCTGAATTGAACCCGGGACCTTTCAGTCCGCAAGCCCACACCCTATCCACTGAGCCAAACCGGTTTCGGCTCCTCTAGTTGGTTTTTTTTTGTTTGTTTGTTTGTTTTTTTCATATCTGACAAAATAGATTTTATTTTATTTTTTTTATAAGTTTTTATTGTTCATATTATTACAAATGTTCCTTTTTTCCCCCCCACCATTGCTCTCCTCCACCAGGTTCCCACCCCACCCTCTGCCCTTTCCCCTCTCCCCATTGTCCTCATCCATAGGTGCACAGTTTATGTTCAGTCTCTTCCCACGCCCCCCTCTCCCCTTTTCCCCAAGAATCGTAGTTCACTCCCCTTCCATACCTCTGATTCTATTATATTCAACAGTTAATATTGTTCATCAGATTTTTTTAAATTTCCTTGGTTTTTAGATTCACTTGTTGATAGTTACGTATTTGTTGTTCATAATTTTTATCTTTGTTTACTTTCTCTTCTGAAAGAACCCCCTTCAGCAATTCATATAATTCTGGTTTGGCGGTGATGAACTCCTTTAGCTTTTTTTTATTAGTGAAGCTCTTTATCTGGCCTTCGATTCTGAGTGATAGCTTTGCTGGGTAGATTATTTTTGGCTGTAGGTTCTTGCTATTCATCACCTTGAATATTTCTTGCCATTCCCTTCTGGCCTGCATGGTTTCTGTTGAGAAGTCAGCTGACAATCGTATAGGTGCTCCTTTATAGGTTACTACCTTCTTTGCTCTTGCTTCTTTTAATATTCTCTTTGTCTTTTGCTCTTGGAATTTTAATAATGATGTGTCTCGGTGTGGTCCTCTTTGGATTCCTTTTGTTTGGAGTTCTGTGCACTTCCTGGACTTGTAAGTCTAATTCTTTCATCAGGTGGGGGAAGTTTTCTGTCACTATTTCTTTCAGTATGTTTTCAATATCTTGCTCTCTCTCATCTTCTGGGACCCCCATAATTCTGATGTTGGTTCGCTTGAAGTTGTCCCAGAGGTTTCTTACATTATCTTCAATTTTCTGGATTCTCTTGCCTTCTAGCTTCTGTGGAGGAGTGTCTTCTGGCTCTTTATATTCCAAATCTTTGACTTGATTCTTGTGATCTTCCCTTCTGTTTTTAGGACTCTGTAAAATATTTTTTATTTCAGACAATGTATTCTTTATTTCTTGTTGATCTCTTATCATTTCTCGATGACTCCTTATTAATTCTAGTTGATTTCTTTTCATATCCTCATAGGCCTTATCCATCTTTTCTAGGAAATTCTTGAAAAACCTTATAAGCGTAGATTTGAACTCTATATCCAGACGCTTTTTGTCCTCCATTTCTTTCGTTTGTGATCTATTTTGTTGTCGCATTTCGCAGTTACAGATGGGACCTCTAGTTGGTTTTATTGCTCTTTCAGGCAAATAAGAGTTTTGTCGTCTAACGAACCAGTGAACTGGTTCTGTGTCACCTGCTCTATCATCTCAAAACAACTGGTCTGGCAGGTGATTGGGAAGCAAATTCCATGGGATTTTTGTCTCCAGGTGCTTTCGCAAACATTCGCAACGAGAAAAATCCCTCTCTTTCGGTGACTGAGCATTCAGAGGCCATGTGACCAGGACAGTATAGAGCCAGTTGGGGAGAAATAGCGATCATGGCACTGGGCTGGCCTGGTCCAGTAGTTGAACATTGACCTATGAACCAGGAGGTTGTATTTTAATTCCCGGTCAAACATATGCCCACGTGGTGGGCGCCATCCTCAGTGTGGGGCATGTACGAGGCAGCCGGTCAATGATTCTCTCCCTCTCTCTCTCTCTCTCTCTCTCTTTCTCTCTCTCTCTCTCCCTCACTCTCCCTTCCTCTCTGAAATCAATAAAAATATATTTAAAATAATAATAATAATAATAATAATAATGACTGTGACCCTCCTTCTTTATTGCAGTTCTTCACCTTCCCGTGCAGGCCCTAAGCGTGGGATGCCTTGCTGCCCCTTCAGCATTGCTTCCTCTGTTCCGTCGGGGCCGCTCTGTGGGCTCCAGGGACCCCGGAGCCGGCTGGGGAGCATGCAGCCGGCAACACAACTCCATCCTGGCAAACAGCAGAAGTTTCACCGCAGCACGCACATCCCCCAGCGCTGTGGGAGGTGACACTGTCCCACTGGCTTTCAGGAGCAAGAATACTAGGATATGTCCATAGAGTGAGGTGGCCAGATTTTAACATTGGTAAAGTGGGACACCATTGACCGGGGGGGGGGGGGGGTTCTTAATTAAAAATTTGGTCTATATGGAGCAACAAAAATTTTCATAGAACACAAAAATAGTATCGTAATATTTTTAAAACGCCGCGGGATGCGGGACAAATTGTTAAAAATCAGGACTGTCCCGCCAAAAGCGGGATGTCTGGTCCCCTTACCATAGAGGCATCGTCATGCGTCACTTTGCGGGCCCCCTCAGTGAAAGATGTTTCTGTCTCCAGCTCAAATGGGGCTCCCGGCCCTGGAGCCCCCCAAGCCCCTGAGGTCTCAGCAGGAACTGCCTGGCTGACGAGCGGTGCCTAATGATGCTCCTCCACCCCCTCCCTGCCTTCCTGGCACAGAATTCATCCGTTTGTTCATGTGTGGCACCAAAAATCGAGAGCCTCCAAGTTACACGTCAGGAATTAGAAACGGCCGCTCTCCCCGGCGAGCAGGCCGCCCTGGGGAAACAAGGGCAGTGCAATCAGAGGGAGAGGACGTCCGTGCATCCAGGACCACGTCAGAGGGCACCGGGCTCCGACGGCAGGCCCCGGGATGCTCAACACCTGCACCCCGACAGCCGGCAGCTGAGGCCAGAAGCCGGCAGCTGAGGGGAGGGTCTTGCTGAAGGTGCAGGGTGGAGAGAAGATGTCCTTTCGAGGCCCCGGGAGCCCTGGAGTGAGGCAGGAGCCTGGACCACAAGGGCCAAGGGGAGTCAGAAGGTGGACAGGCCCCGGCTGGAAGCCACAAGAGGGAGTGTACACTTTATACCGGAGGAATGTGGAGCATTGAAAGTTTTTGTTGTTTTGTGTGTGTGTTTTAAATAATTTTTTCTTGATTTCAGAGAAGAGAGAGAGAGAAAGAGAGAGAGAGGGGGGGGAGAGAGAGAGAGAGAGAGGGAGAGAGGGAGAGAGAGAGGGAGAGATGGAGGGAGAGAGGGAGAGAGAGAGAGAGAGAGAGAGAGAGAGAGAGAGAGAGAGAGAGAGAGAATGAATCACTGATTGGCTACTTCCTGCATGCCCACCCTGGGGAAGGAGCCGACAAGCCGGATGTGGGTCCTGACCAGGAATCGAACTGTGACCTCTTGGTTCATAGGTCGACGCTCAGCCACTGGGCCAGGCTGGAGCATTCCAGTTCTTAAGCAAGGAGTCCCTGGACCAGCTTTATGTTCGGGAAACACAGGCTGTGCCCCCAAAACGTACACACACACACTGGAATAATTACAAAGGCAGTGTTTATTAAAATTCGTTTCATTTTCAAGACGGAGCTATTGGCTGTTAAAGCGGGTATATTTTTTGGAGGGACACCATGTATATACCTATACTTTCTTTTTTTTTAATATATTTTTTATTGATTTTTTTTACAGAGAAGAAGGGAGAGGAAGGGATAGAGAGTTAGAAACATCGTTGAGAGAGAAACATCAATCAGCTGCCTCCTGCACACCCCCCACCGGGGATGTGCCCGCAACCAAGGTACATGCCCTTTGACCGGAATCGAACCCGGGACCTCTCAGTCTGCAGACCGATGCTCTATCCACTGAGTCAAACCGGTTTCAGCTATACCTACACTTTCAACACACCCCTCTTTGCCATGCAAAATGAAGTCCGGCCAGCCCCCGGTTAGTATGTCCCTGCGGCCCCGGGATTATGTTCATTCCACCTGTGAGCGTGTGTGTCCCTCCTGCTAAGGCTGCCGCAGGTGCACCGCCCTCCGGGGCCGCCCACATGCTCATTAGCTCCCACGGGCCTGCACCTGCATTGGCATCTGCGTGAAGGACCCGCCCCTCAGGCTGGGAGAGGAAACAGGAACGTCCTAGCACCCCTCACTGCCTGTCCACCAACCAGCAGGGCTGGGCGGGCTGCAGGGAAATGACTGACAGGGGCCCAGGCACCACAGAATGCTCTTTGAACGACGGGTTTCTGATTCCAAGCAGACACTTTGCCAACTGGCCCCACCGTCTCCGGCATCATCTCTGCCCCCAGGCTGCCCAAGCAGCAGGCACTCCGAGTCCTCACTCCTGGCTCCAGGCCCCTCCATGGGCCACGCCAACCGACCAGGACATCTTTACCCACGACCCAGGCAGCACCTGCTCCGGGAAGCCCTCACCCAGAGCCCTCCCCCCGCCGAGGGCTCCCTCCAGACGCACTGCTGGGAACTGCTCCACGTAGAACGAGATTTCACTAACCATTTGTTCACCTACTCTGGCCTCTAGCCCAGGAGCATCTCAGTGGAGCGCAGTGGTTAAGAGCTTCGTCTTTGGAGGGCATCCCCGAGGCGGCCCCCCCACCACCACCACCAGGACAGCCCCAGCCTGAGGCAGGAGCTCCGTTAAGGACTGGCAAACACCCGGCTGGATGAATGAGCTCAGGGAGGGGAGAGGGTCCCTCGTAATAACTTGCCAACTGCAGGGATGCCCCTCAGTGCACATCAGAAAAGCCGGGGCCTGGAGGGATTGCATTTTTCAGCTCCAGAAACTGCCCGTGGCTCCTAGAATGTTCACTCCATGGCGCTGCTGTTAAAAAGGAAGTGTATTGGCTGTATCAACACTGCCCCCTACACCACCATCCCACACAGGCACTGTGCAAACGAACAAAGAAGAAAGCAGGCAAAATGCTTGGCTTCAACTCCATGGAAAAGGTCACATGGGTGTTGAGTCATGTGACAGTGTTAGTTCATGGATCCCTACAAGGCCCTTCCTCTGAGGAAGACGGCAAGTCCTAGCTGAGGGCCTAGACACGATGCTCCCATGTCAGGGTGCATCCGAACACCGCCCGACCCCCGCTTTGGGGTTCCACTCCGTAGGTCTGGAGCCCCATTTCCAGCAGGTTCCCAGGTGCTGCCGATGCTGCCTGAGGCTGCGCATCCCTCACCTTCCAGCTCATTTATCAGCTCCCAGACACGTGGGGCCGGCTGATTGACTTCAGCTTCGCAAGGGCCGGGGCAGCAAAATCAAGGGAAGCCCTCACGCTCCCCTGGCCCAGATGGCGGCTCCTGTGGTTGAAGGGGGTGTGGCCAATCGCCGGCTCCTGTCAGGTCAGGAGGCTGCAGAAGGCCAGGTCTGAAGATTTTTACAAACGTGAATCTCTGATACCAACTGCATGCCAGTCACTCTTCGAGATGCTCCTGGATTGGACAACGAGGTCAACGTAAACCTGAGTCCTGACTCAGATTTCACACAAAAACGGGTTTTCACATCAAAATCAGATGAAACCTCGAAGTGCACAGGACTGCCTTTCCCCTCCCCAAATGTGACCTCTCCTATTAAGAAGGGGGAAATGCCTGAAAACCCTCTTCCACATCAAATGGCAACCTACAAGCCTTTCCTGGTGATTTAAGCGGATCAGGAACATCTGGGTTACATTTCACTCAGATTCTGCACAATCTAAACAATTAAGGTGGGGAGGATGCCCTTGGCACACAGGGCGGGGGCTTCATCAGGTCTGGAGTGTTTTTAAAATCGGCCCGAGGTGTTGATGAGCGCTGAGTGACACCCCAAGGCCTGGCAGAGGCTCCCACTCAGGAAGGCTCCCAAGTCCCAGGGCATCCCCTGCCTTCCCCCCCTCCCCCCCCACCGCTTCCCCCTCCCACCCCACCCCTCAGGGGAGGCCTCCCTTCCATCCTCTTTGTCCCTCGCCCCCTCTGGACGACGTGATGGTCCAGACCAATGGTCAGCAAACCACAGCTCGAGCGCCACATGTGGCTTGTGAACCACGGTTTGCCCCTCAGTTGATGAATGAGTTTGCCAACCGCCGTCATACACTGCCCTTTACCTCTTTGCACACAATATGCCACAACTGCCTCATCCTCCCCGCTTCCAACGACACAGGAGCATTCAGTCTAGTCCAGTGGTCGGCAGACTCACTGGTCGACAGAGCGGCAAACCGCAGCTCACGAGCCCCAAATGGCTCTAGAGCCGCAGTTGGCTGACCCCGGGTCCAGACGAATCTGGACGCCTGGTGACCAGAGGCACGTGGGGATTGCGAAGAGCACAGGGCGCTGGTCAGGACACCAAACCCCGGGGGCCCCGCAGTCTGGGACCGCAGGGCCTTTATGAACCTGAGTGCCTTTCCGCTCGCGCCCTCGGGGCTGGATGGCTCTGCAAGGCGACCCTCCTCCCGTCACTCCGGGTCCCCACTCTGCCTCGCGCCGCCTCTCCCCGTGGCTGCTGCTGAGGGGGCAGGAGGGCGGAAGGACAGAGCGCCTCCTTCCGGATCTGTCCTCTGACCGCTGGGAAGCCACCTGCAGGGCCTGGGCCTCTTGAAGGGGCCGCTCCTGTCTCTTCCTGTGAAGTGGGGGTGATCGGGCACCCGCCTCGTAGGATCCACGTGAGAACAAAGTGAAGTTCGGCCCAGGACCTTGGCCCCTCAAAGTGTGGTCTGCTGACCGGTCGCGTTGGCACCCCCGGGGTCCTCCTGGGCGTGAGGACCCTCAGGGCCCCCCACTCAGGCCCCTGGGGTCAGAGCCCGCCTTCCCCAGCCCCGGTGCCCTGAGCACACACACATCAAAGTGTGGGAGGCCCAGCTCGGCGGCGCCCGGCACATAGTAAATCCTCACTGAACGCTGGCTGCCCTCCGTGTCATCTGAACTCCAGCTGCCGTGCGGGGCCGAACAGCCCCCGGGTCAGGGAGCTCCCTGCCCCCTCCAATCAGCGGGGACGCCCGGGCCCGGGGGCCGGCTCCTCCTCCGGAGAGCAGTGACACTTCCTGCTGATGTCCTTTCATGAGAGGGTGGAGACGGGCCCTTTATTTTAACTGACAAATCAAAGCGAGTCGGGACGAAGACTGCAATCATTTTATCCTCATTATCCCCAGGAATTCCAGCCCATATGGCACGCCGCCCTCATCATTACACGCTGATCACAGGCCCTGTGTGTTACCTGGGATCAGCCCAGGAACATAAAAGGTAGGGAACGAACCCAGATTTCTAGACAGGCTGTCACGGAAAATTTCCTTCCTGGGGGGGGGATTAGGACCAATGTCAAGTAAATCATCCCGCTGCCCGCCCCGTCCGGGAAAACACATTTCCCCGCAGGCCCAGCTTTCCCAAACGAGGCCTGTCCGGCCCACTTAGCCCGAGGCGGGCGCCGGGGCCACGGAGGATTCCTCTGGCCGGCTGCCCACATGCCTAATTCCCGTGATTGCACCCCATCGCCGTCCAGAAGGTGCCCTCTGCGAAATGACTAAACTCATATCAGGTCTCTCGCCTCCTCCCCGGCCCCGGCTCCCACCGCCCTTCACAAAGGCCCTGTCTGAAGCGGGGGACACGTGAGCGCTCTGCCTCGGTAATGGATCACACAGCGCCCGCGTCTCAATTTCCTCTCCCCGGCCCCTGTCACCTCGGCCCCATTGATCAACGTGAGGCCAGCAAGGCTCAGAGAAGCTTGCAGGCTGCCCTGCTCTCCCACCCTGCTCCTCTCTTCTCCCTCTCTTTCCTCTCTCTCTCTCTCTCTCTCTCTCTCTACACATACACACACACACACACAAAATACTCAGAACATTAAAGAAAGCTGTTAAGCTAATCTGCTGCATCTAAATGGGCAATATATATTGAATCCATGCTCCATTGATCATAATTATTGCGGTGCCCTCTATCAAGGAGCCATCTCAAACCATTATTTAGAGATCGTTTTGCTTTCCATTACCGCCTCTGTATTGCAGAGCTCCCCGGGAATTGGATGCCGGGCGAGAGAGGGGCAGGCAGGCATGAGCTGGGAGCCTGCCCGTGTCATCCGGAGCGTTTCCACGCGGAGACCGAGCGCCGCGGCCGTGAACTTGGGAAGAGCCCCCCGTCAGCCTCACGGCGGAAAAATAAACCCTCCGCCCGGGCCTGCTTCTCCCACCGAGGCCCTGCCAACAATGCCCCGTTCTTCCCGCCGCCCGGCGATCCCCGGGCAGCGCCTGGGCACACAGGGCCCCCGCACACACGGGCGCCCGGCAGAGGAGGTGCGGAGGGCCTGGAGAAGGCATCTGGCCGCGGGGCAGAGAACAAGGGCGCCTTATCCAGAACCGCCCGGCTTCCCTACAGGAACTTCCTAAGGTGACCAAATGTCCCACGTCCCGAGGCGTTTTAAAAGAGTCCCAAAGCATTAAAAATCAAATTGTTAAAAATCGGGACTGTCCCGCCAAAAGCGGGACGTCTGGTCGCCTTAGGACCAAACCCGGGCCTCCCTGTCTCCTCCATCCATGGGGATGAGCTCCATCTCCCCTAAGCCCTGGACCTGCGTCAGCATCCTCTCCTCTCATCCCTCCCTCCGGGGAGGCCCTCACATCAGCATCCTCTCCTCCCATCCCTCCCTCCGGGGAGGCCCTCACATCAGCATCCTCTCCTCCCATCCCTCCCTCCAGGGAGGCCCTCGCATCAGCATCATCTCCTCCCATCCCTCCCTCCGGGGAGCACTCACATCAGCATCCTCTCCTCCCATCCCTCCCTCCGGGGAGGCCCTCACATCAGCATCATCTCCTCCCATCCCTCCCTCCGGGGAGGCCCTCGCATCAGCATCCTCTCCTCCCATCCCTCCCTCCGGGGAGGCCCTCATAGAGAATAGACACCAAGGATCTCCACATGCGGAGGGGAGGACAGACCAGCCCGGTGTCTAGGGCCCTCAGCTCCAGAGCCGGGTTCAAACCCAGATTCTGCTGTCGGCTCCCTGACGAGCCTCAGGCAATCCATCCCCCCTCCTTCAGGTTCCAACAGTGCTCTGTGCGAATCTGAATTAAGAGGATTATCCACGCCGGCCTGTACGGCCCCCGGGGGAAAGGTTCCGATCTGGTGCAGAGTGAGTGTGGGCACTGGTGGGCGGTCATCACCCTTATTTGGCTGAGGACCTGGCTGTCAAAGGCGAACCCCGCAGGAGGCTTCTTAACACGGAGATGGCGCCACACCCCGTGTCCAATACAGTCAGTCCTGTTTTCTTGACGACGGGACCCAAGACTGTCCTGTTGTCAAGAAAAAGCCTACGATTTGGAATCAGACGAACCTGAATCTGCCTCCTGGTTCTACCACGTATTCGCTGTGTGACTTTAAGTGACTTCTCTGAGCTGGTTTTCTCATCTGTGGACTGGAAGGAGGGTTCCCACTTCATGGAGTTATCATGGCAATAAAATTATATGACCTGCAGGAAACACCAACACAGATGCTGGGATAGAATAGATAAGAAATGGTCATTATTACTAATGTTGAGTTGGATCATTTGACATTGCTGATATTTGACCATATTTGACCTACAAAAATGGCAATTTCATGTGAATCAACCCAACCAATATAATAGTCTATATATATAAAAGGCTAAGTGACCCACTGTACATACATCTGACCATCTGACCAGTACATATGAAACACACTGACAATTTAAAAATAAACATTGATTCGTGCATAAGCAATATGTATAAAGCTCTCACTGGTGCCAGTCGCATGTGTGTTTCGATCTATCATTGTCTATCGTAAATTTGGTTGTTTTTCTTGACATTCTGGAGCTGAAAGAAAGCAGCAGCATCAGAATATGTCTGAAGACCAACTATGAGCACAACATATCTCTGACACTCATCTCTGACACTTCTATTACAGAGAAAGGGTGAAAAGCGATATTAAAATATTTCTTCTAATTAATTTCCTTTCAATGTGCATGATTCCATGCACTGGGCCACTAGTCCTATATAATAAAAGGCTAATGTGCAAATTAATCAAATGGCAAAATATCCGTTGCTATAATGTGCACTGACCACCAGGGGCAGACACTCAATGCAGGAGCTGTCGCTGGTGGTCAGTGCGTTCCCACAGTGGGAGTGCACCTCAGCCAGAAACCGGGCTCATGGCTGGTGAGAGCAGCAGCAGTGGTGGCAGGAGCCTCTCAGTAATGCTAAGGATGTCCGTCAGCCATCAGTAGGATATCCCCGAGGCTCCTGGCCTGCGAGATGGCGCAGGCCAGGCTAAGGGACTGCCCCACCACCCTGGCCAAGTGCACGAATATAGTGCACTGGGCCTCTAGTTGTAATATAATAGCAAACTTAGCCACCCCACTTTTGTAAAATAACCAGCTAACAACACGCACTGCAGGAAAGCAGAGGACATTGGTTAGTTCAATTGTACCATCATTTCCGCCCCATGCTTATCAACCTAGAGGCCTGACTTCCATTCCCCCACAAACCCCAACACAAATACACACACACACACACACACACACACACACACACACACATGCTCTAATAGGTGCCCATATAGTTTTCTTTGTTTATTTTGTTTTGTAAGAGATTCTTTGAGTGATCCCAGTGAGTGGCAATGTGCACCACAGAGACACGTGTCTGTGTGGGTCCTTTGGATTTTCCTGGCCACAGCTGAATGACGGCCCCTGCCTCTGTCCAGCCATCCTCTCTCTCTGTGGTGGCTGCTAATTTGCTAAAAGCTGGGAAATCAAATAACATGGCTATTCCAGTTTGGTTTTGTCTCTATTTTTTTTGTGTGGTTTTGTGGGGTTTTTTGTTTTTTTCAGTAAAGTGGGTAGTAACATAGCAGATATTCAACAAATGTTGAATGAAAAGTAATTGTTCACTAGGGCCATGAAAGAAAACCATGTTATCATTGCTAGAGAGCCTGAAAGGACATCTGATAAAATGTAATGTCTTAGTTAAAACAAAACAAAACAAAACAAAAAAGCACTCCTAGTAAACCAACAGTGTAAGCTATTAAAATACATGATGGATAAATAGATGTGTATATATGTATATATTTGTGTGTGTGTATGTGTGTATAATATGTCTTTTCAAACTAACATCCAGCATCATGACTAACTGTGCAATGGAAGACACTGCCATTAAAAGACAGGAACAAAACAAAACCCCCGCTCATTGTGACCATTTAGCATTGTTCTAGAACAGGGGTGGGGCACCTGCCAAGGACCACTTGGACATTTATAACATCATTCACTTAAGTAACATAACATAACATAACATAACATAGTTCACTTAATATAAATTTATGTTGCTATGAAGAAATCTCCTAGATTTATTGAATTTTGAGTTCCACCTATAGTTGCCTTGGCAGGGCCAGACGAAATGATTTTGAGAAGCTTATTCGGCCTGAGGGCTGGACCTTCCCCACCCCTGTTCTAGAAGTGTCCACTACTACAACAGAAAAATAACATGAAACAACAGGAACAACCACTAGAAGTTCCAGACAAGAATCATCATCGCTGTCCACTTGGAAACCCAGAGGAGAGATCAGAACTAAGAAAAGGCTGCTATGAGTTATAAAGTTAGTTTACAGAAATCAATAATGGGTCTGTAACCACTTAGGAAATGTGTTTCCTAACAGCCATGAAAATGGAATGCCTAGAGATGAACTTATAAAAAAATGACTAAAATCTACATAAGAAGAATCATAAAACTCTACTCAGGGCTATGAAAGTCTGTCTGAATAATTGTAGAAAACATGCCATGTTCACAATGGAAAGATATGCTATTTCAAGATATTAATACTGACAGTCACACTACGAACTTAATGTAATGCAAGTCAAAATCCTAATACTTCTTTTCAAACTTGATTCAAGTTTATTTGTAGACTGTGGTGTGAGAATAACCAGAAAAAAATGTCTGAGAGTTCAGGGGGAGAGAGCATTTATTTGCCTTTCCAATTATTATAATATATTAAAATTCTGATCATCAAAACTGACTCCAAAAGAGACATAGTAATTAAATATGCTGGAAAATTCAGAAGCAGACCCAAGTATGTGTGTGTATGTGTGTGTATGTGTGTGTGTGTGTGTGTGTGTGTGTGTATATAATAAGGGTAGAATTTCAGATCAAGCAAGAAAGCTAGGACTGTTAATAAAGAATCTAGGGATTAGCCACTTAAGAAAAAAAATACAATTTACACCAAGTCACCTCCTAACAGACAAAATGAAGAGACAGAATCACCTCACAGCCAGAGGCCCAAGGCCCTGCCACCACTCGCTCAGTGGCCCCCAGCAAGCTGCTGGTTGGCCCTGGGTCCCACGCTAGGGATTGTGGGAGAATGCAATGAATTCATGCACAGCCACTGCTCAGAGCAGCGTGCGCTACCACACAGATGTTCACACGTGTTAGCTATTAGCATTATTATAAGAGTTGATTGGGTTTCAATACCTGACAAAGTTTCTTTGTCATGAAGCTCTGATATGGTCGCAGAAGCAGATGCCTGGAATAGATTTAGCAAAATCTTCTCTTATGATAATATTCTGCCTTCTTGTCCTTGAAGGGCTGGGAGAGTTGGGCTGATTCCAGCCCAAGCTGAGAGATTAAAACTTACAGAGGGTTTGGGGAAGTTATTAGACCAAATATGAAGACAGAGCATAATCATCATAAGAGTCACAATACCAATAAAAACTAGTGTCAATATCAACTCCCTTATATGTATGTTTCTCCCAAAGAGATGTCTGCAATCAGTACAGGGCACAGGACACTCCGGGAGGTCACCAGAAACGTCTGTGGCTCCTGAATTAGCATGATCAGTTGTAAGTCCTGGGAAAAACCATGGACAACTGTATGACATGAGAAGATACACTGGCCAAGCATCCCAGAGCAACGACTAAGCCTTCCCAGGTCAGCATTGCTAACTAAACACTGTATTTTCTGGTATGACCTGAATAATAAAAAGTGGGCAATTATATGTCTGCATTTTTTTTTAAGTTAAAATGACCAGTTTTTGCAACAGAAGGATTAAGATTCCGTTGCTTAAAAACGTACACACACAAAAGAGCCTATTTTAGTGACAATCAGATGACCCATAACTGGCGTATTACTGCACTGATTTTAATAATAAAATGCAAATGTGTCATTGTTTCCCTTGAGTCATTACATGTTCTTGTTATTAGCACCTTTCAGAAAATTTGAAAGATTTATGAAACTCAGCAATACATAATTAATATTTTAAGGCATTGCCCGGTCTGCTAAGCTTCCCCTTTGCCAAGTGTGAAGCTGACTCGGTCGGTTCTACAGAGGATGGCAGTGTACCTTTCCACTCTCTGTGCTGGGAACATGTTCGTTAGGGAACTTGCTAAGGGGCAGTTGCGAAAGAGCTTTGCCTCTCCCAGATATAATTATGTTTGTTTATTCAAAACAAAGTTGAGACTGCTAGGCTGTACAAATAATTGCCACCGAGGGTCATAAAATTGCGTGGTGTCATCCACTGTTTGCAAATCTAAGGACGGAAGACAAATGAATCAACTAGAATTTAACTATTTGGGGTAGAAAGGCTTTGGAAAGCACCAATCACAAAGCTCTGCTGTAAGAATTAAATGTCCTTACTTTTATTTCTAACTTACGTAGTGCGTGCCACGTGTCAGTCATTAAAATAAGGCTAACCGTTACACAGATTATCATGGTCTGCAAACTCATTAGTCAACAGAGCCAAATATCAACAGTACAGCGATTGAAATTTCTTTTGAGAAGAAATTTCAAACCCAACTTCTGCACATGGGCCACGAAGTTTCAATCACAATGTACGTGCGCGCCCGCACGTGGTATTTTGTGGAAGAGCCACACTCAAAGGGCCAAAGAGCTGCATGTGACTCATGAGCCACAGGTTGTGACCATGGGCCTAAGACACCAAAGAAAGGAACGGAGACCAGGGCCTTCAAAGGCATCAGAAGCTAAGACAAAGGCACATTCCAAGATAGCCAGTGGAGGAGTAGGAAGACCGTGGCAAGGGCAGAACAGGGTTGGTGACGGCGTAAAGAGTTCAGTGCGGGGCAAGACCTCAGTGGGTGGGGCTGGCTGTGCAGGACTGGGCAGGCCTGAGCAGGAGAACGGGGACCTTGCCAGAGCCCGCGGGAGGAGGAGAGAGGGCAGCCTGGGCTGATCTGCTCATGATCACACCAGTGCACATTGCGGTGCGGCCCTCGGTGTGATGTCTCTTCCTGCTCTGTAAGTAGAATAATCCAGATGTAATTTTCCCGCCTCTAATGCTCTGCTCCTCTGCCGTCGTTTGTGGCTCAGTCTCTCTTTGTGTTCCGTCCATCTCCTAAGTGGCCGTGTTTACTTTGCTCTCTCCTTGCCTTTATGGCTTGTGAACAACACAATGATAGAAACAGATCGTACGCACTCAAAACCATTCACGTGGTGCTGAGCCTTTTGGGTTGACTGTCTCCGGGGCATTATCCCTTTATCTTTCTCCTTCCTCCTTCCCGCTGTGCCTCAGACATGAGCGGCTAATGGGCAGCTGCAATAGAGCTTTACCTCTCCGAAGAAATGCCACAAGCGAGAGCTCAAAAGGAAGTGTTAATGTATGTCTCACTGCACCCTCTAGGTCTTATGGAATTTAAAGAAACGTTTGTTTTCTTTAGTATTCTATCTGATATGGGCATATCAGACACCCAGCAGCTGAAGGGGTGGGGGGGTGCCGCGTGGTTGGGCTCATCAACATGGCCCAGTGGGCAGTGACAGGAAGCTGGGGCCAAGGGGTAGGTGAAGGGACTCACCTTAGGACTGCTCCTCAGAGGTCCAGAGGCCCCGTATGTGATCAGAGAGGACCGTCAGCAATCAGGAGGGTCCACCAGGCAGTGGGCATGACAAGAGGCTCCAGAAAGTGGGGGTCCTCAAACGCAGGTCACATGACATGGTTCAAGATCAGTCCATTCGATACCCCATGACTGTAGGAGGTGGTGGGGGGAGATGCTGGTAAGAGAAAGGTGTGGCATCAGTGTCCCAAGCAGTGGGTTCAAGGCAAAGCTACCAGTCACTGGGAGCCTGCCCCTGAGAAAATATGGCGTGAGCAGCATGGTGAGGAGTCACGAAGATGCCAAGGATGAGCCACAGGCACCCACATGCTGGACGCCCAATGGGACTGATGCCAGGCATTCCTGCCCGATCCAGGCTGCCCACTGGGCCAGACGTGACCTCAGAACAACAGAGTGGGAGGTTTTGCAAGGGGTAACCTTAGAGACTGTGGGTCAACTGGCAGGAGCCAACACCAACTCCCAACAGCTCTGTGTTCTTGAGTGTTTTCAATTTCATTTTAAATGTGGAGGTACACGCAAAGTGCGTACATCTTAAGGGGCAGGTTTGTACTTATGTGCACACTCATGTAACCCCCACCGGGTCAGTATGCAGAATATCCCCAGTGCCCGGTGAGTTTCCTTGTTCCTCTTCCAAGTTGACAACCACCATACATGGCACCTCAGTTCTGTAAGGGGACCCATAGGGCACATACTCTTTAGTGTCTGTTTTCCTTTGCTCAGCAGTCTCTCTGCGAGGCACTTCCGCATTGATGCACGCAGCTCCCATGCGCTCACTCTCACTACATGCCGTCCAGGGCTGCATTTTACAACTCAAGCACAATTTAGCATTGCCAGTGATCTTCTGGGTTGTCTCCAGCTTTGGGCTCTTATCACTAAAGCTCCTGGCAAACACTCTTGGATGTGTCGATAGATAGATAGATAGATAGATAGATAGATAGACAGATAGATATCAGAGAGAAAAGGAGATGGAGAAAGAGGTAGAAACATCAATGATAAGAGAAAGAGTCATTAATCAGCTGCCTCCTGCATGCCCCCTACTGGGATTTGAGCCTACAACCCAGGCATGTGCCCTTGACTGGAATCGAACCCGGGACCCTTCCGTCCACAGGCTGACGCCCTGTCCACTGAGCCAAACCAGCCAGGGCTTAGACATGTCTTTTAATGAACATGAGCACTCGTTCCTGTTGTCACACAGCCTGTGTGCCCTGCTGAGTCATAGTGTAGATGTCCCTCCACTATAGTCCCTTGAACACATTTTTTTAATGAATTTTTTTTTTTAGCACTTTTAGGTTTACAATAACATTGAGAGGAAGGCACTGAGATTTCTTATATACCCCCTGGCCCACACATGCATAGTCTCCCCAATATCAACCTCCCCATCAGAGTGGTGCCTTATTATTACCAAGCATGAACCTATGTCAACACATCATGATCACCCAAAGTCCATAGTTTACCTCAAGTTCACTCTTGGTATTGTACCTTCTATGGATTTGGACAAAGTATATGACATATATCCATCCTTACAACGTCATACGAAATCCTCTGTACTCTGCCTATTCATTCCTCCCCCCCTCCCTCCCGTATCACCCCTGACAACCACTGATCTTTTCATTGTCTCCATTGTTTTGCTTTTTTCCAGAATGTCATACTGTTGTGTTATCTTCATGGCTTGGTGGCTTACACGATTTTAGCACTGAAAACTATTCCATTCTCTGCACACCCGTGAGCACTTTTCAGAGTTCTTTCGCCACCGGCCAGTTTAGAAAAGAGATGATCACTAAGAGGGCTAACCCAAAAAGAATGTTGGAAGCCAGCATAACCTTAGATACGATCAACTTTATGGACTAAAGCAATCCATCATTGCTATTACACCACGTTGTACAAGACAATACGTATTTCATGAAGGTAATTCCCGTGCTCAGAGTAGCTCTGGTCACAACAGAGACATTGGGGGAGGAGAAGGGTGCTGGCTAAACCGATGGAATACAGAAACATCACACTGGGTCTAAGGTTTGCATTTCTGCTCGGTGATGGACTGGGGAGATGGAGTTAAGCTTAGGAGTGAGGCAGAGCCGGGTTCCCATTCTGGCACTGCCTCTTCCCAGAGCCTGGTCATAGCCAAGCCCACTGGGAAAATTAGAATGAGGAGTTAACTCCAGACCATTCTACAGTACATAATGCTGTCTCCCCCCCAGAGAGGGAGAGGGAAAGATAGAAATGAGAATCATTGATTGGCTGACTCCTGCATGTGCGCCCTTCTTCCCCCTCCCCACCAGGATCGAGCCTGTAGCCCGAGCATGTGCCCTGACCAGGAATCAAACCATGACCTCCTGGTTCATAAGTCAATGTTCAACCACTGAGCCACGCAGGCAGGGTAATGATGCTGTCCTTAACAGAAGAAAAGACCGTGTCATGAAGACAGCAACCTTTCTAAATAAGTGCCTGGAGCCAGCCATGCCGGAAGTCGGACAGGAGCCAGGACGAAACTCAAATCTGCCATTTCCAGGCCTGTGCCTGCTCTGGCTCAACGCTCAGAAGGAGAAGATGAAAACGTTCCTTCATCAGTCTGCTGGTCCTGTTAACGACAGGTAAACCGGAAGAGTCTGTATGGATATCAACCAAAACCTACCATGTTGGACTGACACCGAACACTTAAAAACTTGATGAAAATCCCCAGAAGGAAATGTCTGCACAAGAAGAGCAGGGGATTCTGGGAGGAGTCACAGTCAGCTCTAATGCCGCTCCAGTCCGGTCAGCCCCACACACCCCACCTCCTCAGATTCCAGTGTGGCCACCAGGAGCCAGCCCCCTTGGGCGATGCTTGAGGCCCGTCAGGAATTCAGGATGGGGAGAGGGCCTTGGACAAACCTGAGGAAAAGCGCTTCGACGTGCTTTTCAGATTACCTCAGGCATCCACCTGCTCCTGTGTCTAATTTCCTGTGAATGAATTACGGCTACAAGAACTAACCTTTCCTTGGGGAGAAAAACAAATTACAGGGGACTTCATGTAGGTTTTTGGCTGAGGTGAGAGAGAAGAGAAGACAAAGAGGAGGCGGAGGAGGAAAGAACAAGGTTGGTGGGATCAGTGTTTGCGGGGCGGGACCTCTGCCCCACCCCTCCCCTCAGTGGGCATGGCCGCCGCCGGGCGGGGGGGGGGGGGGGGGGGGACCCCCACAAGGGGCCAGGGGGAGTGTGCTCCGGCTTTCAGCAGCGCTCCCCTCCGCTGCACACCTTGTAGAGTGCAGCTGCACACAGCACCCTGAGTGCCAGCTTTCCTTCCTTCCTTTCTCATTCTGAGCCCATATAAAAAACAAAAAATAAAAAAATTCCTGGAGGGAGCATGGAGGACACAAGGCAGCATTTGTTTTGGCCAACTCTTGCAGGGTCTCGGAAAAAAAGGAAAGAAATGGCCATTCAAAGGGCATCCTTCCCGGAGCCCGCCATGAAAGATTAAACAGGCTGGTCCAGATAGGGCATCTCATGGTTCTTTACTAATTCATGACTCGGAGTGGATCAGGGATGTGATTTAGCTAAGGAGACGCAGGGCAAAGGGAGGGTCTAGGTCCGGAGGAAGCTAATAGAGAAAACTCAGCTCTCCCTGCAAATGCCACATCCCGGTTGCATTCGCAAAGGACGTGGATGTCAGTAAACCCCAGCAGGGCCCTGTGGCCACACCACCATCGTCTTCTTTTATTTCAAACAGATTCGGATCACACACTGACACTGCCGTTGTCCTTCAGGAAATATTGTAAATGCCGATGCCATTTGGACATCATCCGGTAATCCCAGGTGGCCTGTGCTCTAAGTTGACCCACTTAGGATGATGATGATGGAACCATTTATGTGGGTGATCCTGGCCATAAAACTTTATCTACGGGGAAATGCAGGGGGATGAGAAGTTAAAAGACAACCAACTTTAATAAGTAATAAGGCAGATTTTGCTCACAGTGTCTTGAATCATATTTTTCATCAAATCTTATAGGATCCTTTGCCTTGAAAAGGAGCTGGTGGGCATTGCTTTTGGGAAGCCTAAAAAAAAGCACGTATTCTTTGTAACTAAACTATTTCCAAGATGGCTCACTCACAGTTCTTGGCAGGAGGCCCTATCCTCAGGACTGTTTGAGCATCTTCATGACATGGCTGCTGTCTTCCCTTCGATCACTCAAAGGGAGAGCATTGTGGAAGCTACAGTGTACCTTATACCTTCGTTTCAAAAGCCACACTCTATCCTTTCAGCAATCCCCCCTGGAGATACACGGGACATCCTGATGGATGTGAGCGTGACCACACAGGACACGAACACCTGGAGGCAGGACCCCTGGGGGCTGGCTGTCAGACCTTCCCGATTGCCAGACCCAATGATTATCTGCCAATGCTTCTCTCACTTCCCACGATGCTGCAGCTCTTGGTCTTCCTCCTTTTTCTAAGCTCTTCCTTCTCCCGACTACCCTCTCCTCTTCTGTCCATTGCTTCCATAATGGCATTTCCCAACCTTGGGCTTTCCCATGAATGTATTCATATATACCTATGCAAAGGGATGACTCCCTGATCTCTACGGTTAACCTCGATTTCTCTCAGATGCTCCCAGCCTATGTTAACATCTCCTTGCTGGACTAAAAAGGCCATTGGAATGCATTGCTAGGGGAAGGAGGGCCAAATTCATGACTTTTGTCCTCTCCGGATGACGCTAGCTTTGGCTGTAAGGGTAAGGATAGAGAACAAAGATCATAGCAGCTCCCTATGCCTCATTTTTCTTGGAATGGTCCTGGTTTCTGTCCCTTGTCCCAGGATAACGATTAATATTGACTCATTTTACTATCTGAAGTGTCCTATTCCAGAAGATTATAGTATAGGGTCACCCTACAGCCCTATTATAGCGTTGCACCATTTTTCATTGTTTTGTAATTGGCCGGTGCTAAACAGGCATCCACAGACTGGGTTCAGCCTGCAGCAGGGTGTCCACGGTGCCAGTAAAGCGAACCATTAGAAACAATTAAACGATGCATTATGGAATATCACTCTCCTCATGCATCCGTGGCATTTAGCATTTCTCTGGCATTTCAATGACCTTTCATGAGGCCGAACACGGGTTGATGGATTCATTTATTCCAGGATCATCATATTGTGTCCAGGAGAAAAAACAAGAGACCCAAAGCAGGTGTCCTGAGCCGAGTGCAGATTGCATTTCAGAACCCCTTGGCCGGATGCTAATGCCTGCCATTTGCATGGGGGCCCCGTCCCGTCGTTCCTGCCACAGTATCCATGTCAGCTCAGTTTTCCGAGCAGCTGTAGCTGAAGCCGGGGCCGCCACCCATTACCGCGGTGTAATGAAGTGCAATGGGCCGTAATTATTCTGCATTACCCTGATCAAGTGACATGCGGCTGGACTTACCACAATGAGATCCCAGTGCATGGTGGGAATGAGAAGGGGGAAAAATGGCCATGAACGTTATTTAGAGGGTGTCATCAAAAATGAGTGTGCAAGGCTAGAAACACAAGAGGCCCGGCCCTGAGATGCTATCTTGGCCCCTGTCTCATAAGTGCCTCCCAGGGGTTACATAGAGGCCCCCTCCGGTAACTTAATGAAAAGTTACATGTAAAAGCCACCTGTCAGTGGAGAAAGGTATTTTGGTAGGGAAGCGGGCTCAGGGGCATGATGGAGGGAGAGGAGGGAAGACCTATGAATGAAATCTCCAGCAACTCCACATTCAAAGCATGCTAGCTCATCGCTTCCGGAAAGAGCATCGTTGCTTGGGTGATGCCTTCAAAACTGAAGGTGCTGGTGGGATGGGCCCTTAAAACCCCCTGCAGGTGACCTCCATAGACAGCAAATTCTGGGATAAACTTGCTTTTGCAGGAGTGGGATAAGCTGCAAATGATAAAGCCAACACCAGGAGCTTGTCAGGCACTCGCTCTCGGACAGCTGAGTGGGGTGACTAACAACCGCCACCTCATTATTGAAAGTCTGTCCACAGCTCGTTTCCCCTAAAGCATGCGGTTGGTTCTGGGGATTGCTATAGTTTGCATTGGCAGCCTGTTGGGGAAATGTGGACCCATAAAGTTGTAATTGCAAAGAAAAGCAGAGGCACCCTACTTGGAGTGTTGAGTGTTACTACCATGACATGCCCCCCAGACAACCCACTTATATGCATACACACACACACACACACACACACACACACACACAGTGGGGATCCTTATGAGAGCATAAGAATGAGTGTCGACCTATGAACCAGGAGGTCACAGTTTGATGCCAGGTCAGGGAACATGCCTGGGTTGCAGGCTCGATCCCCAGTGTGGGGTATGCAGAGGCAGCCGATCCATGATTCTCTCTCATCATTGATGTTTCTATCTCTCCCTCCCTCTCTGAAATTAATACAAAGATTTTTAGAATAAGAGTCCAGTTATTAATATCATACAGCCTCAACCCTGGGATGCATGGAGCCCACTGTCAGTGGCTAGGAGCTGCCCCTCCTCCCCTACTCGTGACTCCTCCCACCCCTCTGCTCCGTTGTGTTCCTTCTCCCCATTACCCCTAAGGTCTGGGCCTGCTGAGGTACCGCACGACCTCTCTCTGTAGGCAAGAGAGAACAGACCGCAGCTGACTCCAGGAGACGGGCTGTTCTAAGCGGGGGCTCCGGACCGGGCTAGTGATAGGCTTTAGATGCCACACCATGTCAAATATTTGTTGTTGTTAATCCTCACCAGACATATCTTTCCATTGATATTTAGAAAGAGTGCAAGGGAGGGGGAGACACAGAGAGAGGGAGAGGGAGAGAGGGAGGGAGGGAGGGAGGGAGACAGACAGACAGACAGACAGACATCGATGTGAGAGAGACACACTGACTGGCTGTCTCCTGCATCAGCCCTGACCAGGGCCAGGGATGTAGCCTGCAATGGAGATAGGTGCCCTTGACCAGAATCAAACCCAAAACTCTTCCGTCCGATATCCGATGCTCTATCTACTGCGTCAAACCAGCTAGGGCCATATCAAATATTTTTAATTGCACCCACCGCCTATGCTAACTGCAAAGATGATTTGAATGGTTTTTCCAGGGTTATTGGTGAAATCATTTGGCCAAAAGCAACGCAACTATAACTGTCTGGAATTTTGTAACAATCACCACGGGCCATCGGGAATTCCTGCAAACTGAGAAACTCTCCTTGTTGTGAATCCTAAACTTTCCAATAAAGTGAATATGATGTCACATTCTATGGGCATGTCATCCTACATTTATCAAGTGTGAGCTTGAATTTGGACTGAACGCACTGTTTTGTTTTGTTCTGTTTCAGGCTTCAAATTCACCACAAGTCTTTGAAGAGTTTACAGGTTTGGGGTGCTTTGCCCAGAGAGCCTACAGCCCGACAGCCTGGGTTCAAGTCCCTCTATCTGGGGGAGCAGGTTAATTGACCTCTGAGAGCCTCAGTTTCCTCGTTTGCAAATTAAGGACAACAGCCGAGACCACCCTGCAGAAGGCATGGAAAGTATTTAGCACAGGGTCAGGTCAAAGAACATTAGCTATTATTCTTCGTCATCTATTTCCAAACTTTTTTTTTTTTTGCATAATAAGATTTATGATAACAATAAAAGATATTTGATGGAAAAATCACTCAGACTCTCCTAGTCAAACACTTTCCGTGCTGCCTTCCATGCGTATAGAATTTTCCAACGCTGTAACCTTTTCATATTTAAATTCTGGTCTTCTGAGTTTCTTCTTACAGCTTTGGATAGGAGATGCTTTTCTAAAATACACTGTTTTTGTTTTCATATCATTATTCTTAAGAGCTGCCTAACATTCCACGATGTTCATTTACCGTAATTTGTTTAACCGTTCCCATATTGCTAATCATTTGGATTATTTTCATCGACATAATTTATGGCTGTGTCACTTATATTTTTTAATCCATTTATATTCCCAGCCCTCTCTGCTTTTGGAACGAGGCAAATTCCGCGGGGTTACTTTCTACTCTGTAAAGTAACATTTCCTTTAATTTGTCTAACGTGTAACTGGATCCAGTTTCAAAGAGTTCCTTGCCTCGGGCCCTCCTCTCCTCTCCGCACCTCAGATAAAGGCGGAGAGCCACAGGAGGAGAATAAAAACCGAGCTGCCTCTTCCAGGCTTTGGGAGTCGAATTTCCTATGCCTGTTAGGTGGGCAGGCAGGGACCTGACCGCAGACCCAGGTTGCTGGGCGTGGCCCCAGTGGACTCTGGGTACAAGGGACGCAGTCATTGCTGACCCAGGACCTGGACGAGGCTGACTGACCTTGTGACCTCACCCCTGGCCGCCCAACTGGAGGCTGGGTGCATACAGCCAGGTGCAAAGGCTGGGCTGATTACTTCCGTCCTCTGGAACTTGAACAACAGAAATGCCGAGAACATGGGTGGGCCAGATGCAGTGAGAGATTCGGCTGGAAACGTCGGTGTGGAGGACTGACTATAGGGTGGCCCCGTGACCCACCTTTTGGAGTTCAGGCCTGGGGGTAGCCCCCCTCTGGAGGATGGCCGACACCTGTGACTTGCTTCTAATCCATAGAGCACAGCAGAGACGGCAGGATGTGTGTGATTGTGTGAACGGGGTTCCATGATGGCATGTGTGCCGTCCGCCTTGGGAAGGGACGTCTCTCTTGCTGGCTTTTTGGTTTGTTTGTTTTTATTCTATTTTTATTGATTTCAGAGAGGAAGGGAGAGGGGGAGAGAGGTAGAAACATCAATGACGAGAGAGAATCACTGATCGGCTGCCTCCTGCATGCCCCCTACTGGGATCGAGCCCACAACCCTGCCACATGCCCTGACTGGGAATCAAACCAATGACCTCTTGATTCTTGGGTAGATGCTCCACCGCTGAGCTACACCAGCCGGGCACTTGCTGGCTTCGAGGAGGCCCAGGTGGCACAGAGCCTAAGGCAACCTCAAGCCAACAGCCAGAAAGACAGGTTCTCAGCCCAATAACCCGCCGGGAACGAACTCCCTCCAGCGCACAGAGGTCTGAAGCAGACCCTTCCCCAGGCGCACCGGGGACGAGACTGCAGCCACGGCAGGCACCTCGGGCGCAGCTCTGTGAGGCCCTGAAGCAGAGACACCGGGACCTCTGTCCCATGGAAATCACGAGATGACCAATGTGGGTTATTTTAAGCCATTATGGTTTTTGGTGCTATTGTTATGCGACAATGGGGAATGAATACTGTTGCTAGAGAAAGAAGATGATCCACCCTCGTCAGAATCACAGGGAGGCAGAAACCAGGCGTCAGCAGAAAAGGCCCTCGAAGCGCAGAGAGCACAGGCAGCAGCTGGCAGAGAGAAAGGGGTGAGACATGGGGAGCCACATTCCATGAGGGATGGGTAGCTGCCAGTATGGCAACCACTACCACGTGTGGCGATTAAATTCACAGTTAAATTAACCAAATTAAATATGAAACTCAGTTTCTCAGAAATATCACATTCCAAGTGCTCAGCAAGCACGGGTGGCGAAAGGCCACGAAATGAGTGTAGAAGAGAGCATCTCCATCATTCCGGAAAGTTCTATTGGCCAGTGTTGCCCCAGAGTTCCTGGAGCTCCATGGGTCCGTTCTAATTTCTGAGAGGTTCTGCCTTCCCACACCTGTCCCTCCAGCTTCTTCCCAGCTGGGGGGCATGTGCACTTGAAACACTAGCATGTCCATTATTTTGACATCTGTTCTTCTACCCAATGACCTACCACACAACACTTCTTCAGGGACAATCACCCTCCCGTCATGTCCGGCTCACCAGCACTCATGAGGCTCCCTTTCTTGTCACTGAGGCTATTCCTCCCCACCCGCCCTCCTTCCCTTGGGGTAGGTCAGAAGACATTCTAGATGTTCACTGATGTTTTTTCCTCCTTCTGTCCCCTTGGGAATGGACTTGGGAGTGGAACTGTGGCACCGCCTGACAGGCAGCGTTTCTCCCCCTGTGTGGGTCCCCTAGCGCTGGCTGAGTTACTGGGTTTACTTTCCCTGCTGACCTTTGCCCTCCCAAAGCCTGGTTAGCTCATTAACCAGCTGGCTATTACTGTACCTTTAAATCAGTCACCGGGAAACCTATTCCCTGGCCGCTGTAGGTGTCTGGTGTAGAACTTTATCTTCCCCTCAGCTCAGGTAACAGGATATTGAAATATTTGTATCAAGCATGCTGAAAAGTTCAACTGTCAAAAACAGTAATTCCGTGTCAAGTTCGAAATGAAATAGACAGTCCCTGAAGGACGCTTTTGAAGGATCTGCTCTTGTCGGACCGGCGGGGCGCGGGGCGCGGGGAGGACTGGCCATGAATAAGAGCCGTGGAGGGAAGGGGCGAGGGGCGGGAGCCGGGGAAGGCCTGCATTTGATGGGGCCGGATTTGCACGTCCAGCTCATATGTAGTTCACACGTAGTAACTCACGGAAAGCAACAGGGCAGGTGATGGATCGGGTGGCATGTAAGCCGAGGGGATTTACTGTCTAATTGTCCGCCACTAAAGGCTCCATTTCCAACTTAGCTCCAGTCGGTAGAGGAATCAGACGTAAGAAATGAGAAATAAGGCGTGATGAAGAGGAGGGAGACGTGGAGGGCAGGGCTGCGTAAGGAGCAATGGGAAATGAGACGTACAGTCAGCCCAGGGCCGCACGTGTGTTCAATTGTCTGTGTTATCTCCAGATGGCGAGGGCGGAGGGCTGTGGGCGGGAGCGGGGCCTGTGCCCTCTGGGTCCCAGTGCCAGGCATGTGCCAGGAGTCGACAAATGTTTTGTGTCAACAGCCAGACACTAAGATATTAACAGCCTTCACGTAAGCCCCAGTACCCCCTCCTCCAAGACGCCCCCTTTTGTTCCTCTTATGGAACATTTCTGGATTGCACCTCCCATCCGGAACGTGGCTCCCCTCTTTGCTGGCAACATACCCTCGAAACTAAAGAGCATGAGTTTTGGCCCTAGCCGGTTTGGCTCAGTGAATAGAGCATCAGCCTGCGGACTGAAGGGTCCCAGGTTCGATTCCGGTCAAGGGCATGTACCTTGGTTGCGGGCACATCCCCAGTAGGAGGTGTGCAGGAGGCAGCTGATTGATGTTTCTAACTCTCTATCCCTCTCCCTTCCTCTCTTTAAAAAATCAATAAAATATATTTTAAATAATAATCATACTAATAAACACATTTTGAATGAACCGGTTCTTTGCATGTCCAGTCCTTGCCTCGCTGGGGCCTACAGAGACAAGGGCAGGAAACCGAGGGAAGGTTCACCCCAGAGTCAGAGCGTGCCCCAGCACCGAATAGCAGAGCGATTCTGAATAAGTTCATTTCTCCCCTCCGAACATCTGTTTTCCCTAAACAAACAACATATGAAAAAACAAACATTTCATCTGTATCTCTCAGGAAAAAGGCCTCTTAAAGTCAATAGGACACAAATGGGTGTTGCCGATAACAATGGAATTGGAAGCCTAGGTCTAGGCAGCCCCTCGGAGACTTGGCTCTCGCTGGGCACGGAGAATGTGGTAGCTATAGGACCTCGTGCCTCTTCTGTCCTTTAATAACTGGGTAGCATTTATATGAACACTTTGGCTAAAGAAAAAAATAATAAGGGGTGTGTGTGTGTGTGTGTGTGTGTGTGTGTGTGTGTGTTAGAGAGAGAGAGAGAGTAAACCAAGATGGAATGGAGCCTCGGGAGTTTTCAATCTGCTTTCCTAATAAAGTTTACTCAGAAACATTGGCTCAGCAGCGACTGTGGAGAGACCCCAGGGCTCTCTGTGTAAATTGAAAAGACTCCTGTGCTGGCTCCTGCTTTTATTATGGGAATCACACTAAATGTGATAATTTTCGTGAGGCGTGTTTGCCGTCAGCTTCTAATTGTGCTTGTTCGTAAGCAGCGAATGGGAGCGGGCCGTCTCAACCCATCTGCGATTACAGTCACCAAACATATCGATAGAAGCCTTCCCATCAGACCTGAGAAACACCTCGCCTCTCAGCGTCTCAGGTCGCTCAGCGTCAATGCCGGGTTCACAGCCTCTCGAGGGGGAGCGAGGCATCTGTGCCTCTCCTCCTGCCCCCCGCTTCCCCCACTGCTTCCCCCCAGCTGCAGCTCAGGACTCCAGCTGAGTGTGATCCTATCCCAGGCTGCATTCTCTCTGCCCAAATCCGAGGCCATGCTAGGTACTCAGATATGGACCATGACCAGACTTGCTGACTTATGCTTAGTGGCTGTTCTGTGGAACTCAGAATTAAGCTGATTGTGTGCACTTGGCTATACTTTGTTTTACACAATCTTCTCACAGTGAAAGGAAAACTATCCTCCCAGCAAAACTCAAAGCTCTTTTAGGATTTCCTCTAAGTTCAGAACTGGGGGGAGGAGAAACCCTCAGCTGCCATTGAGTCCAAGCTTGATTTAATAGGTGTGTACACTGAGGCTCGGATTAACTGTCTACCCACTGTTGTCTAAGGCACGGTCCCCTAAGCACATAGTAGATGCTAAATAAATCCTTGCTAGTGTGACCCGAGTTGCATTTCAGCCTGGCATGACTTTTCAGCATGGCCGGGGATCTGCCAGGAAAAGAATACGCAGAGATCAAACTCAGCGCGGGACCAGTGACACCACAGTGATGGCATGAGGTAGGCAGCCGAGTGGCCCTGCAGGCAAGGCACAAGGCTCCCCGTCTCCAGTCGGCCTGGCTCTTGCCCGTCCAGCTGGGCCTGGGTCCCACCAGGGGTTGTTCAGAGGCTGGACCCTGCCTGGGATCCAGAATATTCCCTGAACGCGACCTACAGGGAGACATCCAGCCTCGCCCCCCACGCTTCAGACCTGTCCGCGCCTTTGCGTTGCTGGTCCCTCATCAGAAATGCTCTTCCTCCCTTTGCCTCTCCCCCAGCCGGTCCCCCCACCTCCGCATGATGGCGGTTGCATAGCCGAGCGCAGCCTCTTCTCCCCAGACGTCCAGCCACAGCCACAGCCACAGCTCAGGTCCTCAGGGCCTCCCCGTGGAGACCTCGGGCCAGGCCCTTTGCCCTCAGCGCCTCACACCATCATCCAGGAAACCCCGAAAAGTCCTATTGTCTCACCCCTTCCCCACACCTGAAACCTGAGACAGAGGTAAGTACATTGCCCCCGCTCACACAACTAAGTCATCAAATGAGTGGCCACACCCCTTGGTCTGACCCCAGGGCCTGAGGTCATGACCTCGCTCAGGACCCCTTGGCCTGGATGGACCACGGTCAGAGGCTGTCCTGGAACAGAGCTGGCTCACCTGAGTGTGCAGCTGAGGTGCCTAGGCCTCCACAGGGGACATTTGCCTTCAACTGACAACCTATTTGGTCCCGGGAGTGGCTGAGCTGCTGGCCCCTTGTGGCTGCAAGGCCCCAAGCGACGTTAAAAGCCTGCAGAAAGCATCCGCTGGCTGGGAGCCTGCAGTGGCGTGCTCGGCACACGAGTCTCTGAGGCTTCACCACCTCTGCGCTCTGCACATGCCCCCCACCATGTCAGGTTATTATTTCTGGAGCGTTCGGGGCCACCGGGGAGCGGGAGCCCCGCCTGGGAGGCCTGAGCCGGCTCTCTGTGGGACGCGGGCATGTCCCTGCGTCCTGTCAGGCCTGTGAGCACGACAGGCCCGGGTTTACTGGGAAAGGCCTCGCCCTGAGGGACAGAGAGTGCACACAGCGTGGCCGGGAGGGGAGGGAAGTTGGAGCACAGCCCTGAGACACAGGTCCTCCCACTCCCCTCTCCCTCCTCCTTCCTCCCCCCTCCAAACCCCCAGAAACTCGTGCTGAGTTCAGGCAGAGGGCTCAGGAAAGGAACAAAGCAAAGCAAAGAGAGCTCGTTCACCCATACGGCCATGAGCGGGGCCAGCCCGAGACAGCACCCTGCCGTCCACTCCGGGGATGGCACTGCTGCCTCCCTGCCACAGCACGTGACAGCCACCCGCTCGCCGGCTCCCGTCACAGCAGGATGTGCCTGCTCTGAACACGCACCCCAACCGAAGACCAGGTCACGGCCACCCTTTCTCCCACATCTTTGTGTCCAGTTTGTCTCTCACATTAAATACAGTTTCTCAAACCATATTTCTGCAAAGTTCTTGCTGGTTCTACAGGCAGAGCTTGTCCACCCACCCTCAGTCCCTTTGGGGGGACACTTGTCATTCAACAAGGAGCCCAGACATGACTGGGATTCCAGGGCCACTTGGCTGTGGCTCCTTGGGGCTCAATGCCAGGCCCATGGCTCCCCCAAGCTCCCCTTCTTCAAGGGGCTCAGCGGGTTCCCGCTTCCAAGACCCCCTTCCCCTCAGGCAAAGCTCCAACGACTGTGGGCCAAGTGCACACACTTCCCTTTCTTTGGTCCCGGAGTCCTTTTCTATCACGTCTGGCTTGCAGATGAGATTGTACACGTGTCAAAGTCAAGAAGCATGTTATAGGCCTCTGTATCTCTCAGGTGCCTGGAGGAACAGATGCTCAATACCTGTGGGTTGACCACGTGTTTGAAGAAAGGGATCACAAACAAACATGGCCCAGTTATCTGGGGGACACAGGACTCTGCCATTTCTTTGCCCCTTTCGAGTTTCTGCAGCATGAATCGTGCAACAGAGGGCGTGCGCCCTGGCCGGAATCGAACTGTGACCTCCTGCCTCATAGGTCAATGCTCAACCACCGAGCCACACCGGCCAGGTGAATTATAAAGCCTTTTAAAATAACACTCTGTTGCACGCTTCCTGTTGCAGAAACTTGAAAGGGGGTGTGCAGGAGGCAGCCGATCCACGATTCTCTCTCATCCTTGAAGAATCTCTCCTCCCTCCCCCTTCCTTTCTGAAATCAATACAAATACATTTTTCTAAAACAAGGCTTTATAATTCACATCTGAGAGCAGGTTTTCCTCAGCCTTCTCCTTCCAGCTACCACTCAGGAGAGGAGGCGGGCTCATGAGTCTGGTGACCACGCCCACTGTCTGTCTGTCTGTCACTAGCTCCTCTGGTGCCACTGTCACCAACTGTTCCCTTTGCCTCTCTGTGTTCTCCGCAAACAGCTTGAAAGAAAAAAAAAAAAAAAAAAATCTGAGCGTGCCACCAAGACAACAGACTCTAATTGCTGTTTTTCATCCGAGCCTAATGACTCTCTCCTTACCACTCACCCATAATTACTGTTCAGAGTTCAGTGCATTCATTCAGGAATAATGAATGATGCATTCCCCCCTCACATATCTAATTTAAATGGTCTCTTCTAAGTGGTAGCTATGACATGGTGACAAGATAGTACATAAGCTCAGATTTCCGTGGTGGCTAAGTACAAATATTTTGATAAGTGCAGCTAATATGAGATGTTTCCTCCTCGCTGGATCCGCTACACATGGAAATATTACATCGGTACCATCTGTTCCTCATCATAAATATAAATGAAGTGATAATGAGCAAAATGTGATAAGAACTATCGGGATGATTGCACTCCGATGGTTTAATTTGGATCTTCATTAATCTAAAAATAAAACGAGCCATGAACGACAAATGAACACATTTTTACCGATGCTGTGCGGGTCTTTTAGGATGTGGGCTGTTTTCTCGCCGCTTACAAAGAGACGTGAATAATGCAGAAGCGGTTTTTAAAGCTCCGATGGAGTTCTTTGTTCGAATCATTAGCACATCTGTTCCCAAGGGTCTGTCTCAATCAGATGCCTACCTGGCCCGGTGGTGGGGGTGAGATTGAAACAAAAAAGACCTTAGTCCAGGCCCTTTCTCACTGGGTGACCCTGACCAAGTTACTTCCCCTCTCTGAGCCTCCTCTCTTTCTCCCCCGAGGGGGCAATGAGAGCGTTGTGCCACACCAAGGCTGGTGCCCACACAGTGCTTGGCCCCACCTAGCGCTCAGTGAACAGACCGTGACTGACGGGCCAAGTCCACCAGCTCTATTTAAAATCAGTCCCGAATGAAAAAATAGTTATAGAAATAGAGAACCACTGAACAGTCTGTCAAACTACGGCGGGAAGGCTGGGGAGGTTGGGGTGGGGGGCTGTAAGAGATCAACCAAAGGACTTGTATGCATGCAAATAAGCATAACCAATGGATATAAGACACAGGGGGGGGGGAGGGGGGGGAAGGGGGAGGGCAGGTGAAGTCATGTACTGGGGGGTAGGAGAGGCCAGGGGAGGTCAAGGGGGGAAAAAAGGAGACATATGTACTACTATTTGTAATGCTTCGAACAATAAAAAAATAAAATTTATTTTAATAATAAAATAAATAAAATAAAATAAACCCCAAAGGCCCTAACCGGTTTGGCTCAGACCTACAGACTGAAAGATCCCAGGTTCGATTCGGTCAAGGGAATGTACCTTGGTTGCTGGCATATCCCCAGTAGGGGGTGTGCAGGAAGCAGCTGATCAATGTTTCTCTCTCCTCGATGTTTCTAACTCTCTATCCCTCTCCCTTCCCCTCTGTTAAAAATAAATAAATAAATGAATAAATAAATAAATAAATAAAATCAATAAAATATATATAATTTTTTTTAATGAAATAAAATCAACCCCAAAGACCTAGCTTCCAGCAGCCTTTGGTAATGACATCCCCACAATCCCCACATCTGGAACAGTGGCTGTGGGGTCCAGCTGGTACCCCGTTCCCAGACGTTCCTTGCTGATCCCTCGTCTTTGGGGCCCTTCCTGCTCCTGCCCACCCTTTGAGGCCTTTCCACCCTCCAAGGCTCCGCTCAGGTCACCTCTGCAGCTTCCACTGATGCTTTGGCCAACCTCTGCTCCCCCGTGGCTACCCCCAGTGGCATTTGGCCTGCGTGGTAATGTGACTTTTCACCTCTGTGGCTCACATCCCAAGACAGAGCCTGAGCTGCTCCAGCTCAGCATCTGTCAGTCATCCCTCCAACCCTGGGCTATGAGTCCTGCAGGCCTCATCAGTGGGACTCAGAGATTCGGTTCCTCGGGTAACGAAACAGGCCAGCGATGCTCAAAGAGTTAGGGCTAACGTTCATGTGCTCCTACCCTGAGTGTTTGGAAAATCATTTCTGCGTTTCTAGTGGGAATGGCTTACGGCAAGCTTCTATCGCTTCCGCTCAGGGCTGTTTCGCACCCAGAGCGCTTTGCCTCTGCTTGCCATGTGTGAACTAGCAACTCCGGAGCATGCGGGAGAGGCACAAGCCAAAGTCCAGAGCGATGAAGTCAAGCACAAGGCACTATTTTGGGCTCTAATGAGGAAAACACATGAGCTGTTTAGGGAAAAGCATGCATAATTCACCGGGGTCCCATATGGCTGTTTGTTCTACCCAGAGCCCGGCTCACTTGGATGAAAACTATACAGCTCATACACTGGCACGTGCCACCACTGACGAGGCACAAGGATGTCATCCTGTTTCCTAATGGAAAAAATACCACGTAAACAGAGAGTGGAACACATTACCAAGTTTCAATCATTGTTTCTTTTGGCAGAATTCGGCATTAGGTTTTACATTCATGAAAACATGGTCTGAAAATATTGTGAATCCATTTTAAAAAGGAGGATATTGGCTTAATGATCTCTTTCAAGTTCAGTTATTCTGCTTCATCTAGACACCCTCATTCATTCACTTAACTCATTATCGCTCTTGTTAGGGTAACACTTGTTTATAAACACTCCAAACACTGATATATCGGAAAGGGTGTCTTAATGAGGGTGGGGTGCGGTAATTGTAGTTAAATCCATCTATTTCGTATAAGCTATTTACATTTTTATAATAAACTGAATCAAGTCATCTTGGGAGGAGGGGAAACGATCATTTCCTTTAGGGGTAACTATAGTTCCAGGTGGGGATTTATTTCCTACCTTGATCCCTCCTCGAGAGGTTTCAATATCTCAATGCATAGCCATTAGAAGTTGTTAAAAATAAACAAAAGAACCCCTTATTATTATTCCAACCTCATTTTGTAATTATCCCTCCTACCTTATGAATAAATGGAAAGAGAACGCCAAAACTCCGAGGAATCTCTGCTGATCACCAACACTTTCATGTTTCCTGTGAATGCAAGTCAGAATTAGGATTAGGAGCGACATGGGAAACTGATGATTTACTTTTAAAGAGGTAACATTTCCTGTTTTCTGCAATTAACTCTTTTCTTGAAGAGCAACAGGCATAGAAGAATCACACATCCATGGTGATTTCTTTTTCAAAGAAAACAATTAGTACCCATATCAAAAAAGCTAATGCAGATTAATTAAAGAACAGCCATATCAGTTAAATACAATACTTCCTCTTTCACTTAACGGGGTGTACACAAAGTGTTACTAAGAAGTGTTGGGCTTCGAGATAATAAAGAATGACAGTTGAAAGGTCTGGAGCTTGGAAGAAAACTTTAGGGTCTGTAGGCATTTTAATTGCACATAATTATGGATAAAGAAGTGGAACAATTTGATTTCTGGGCCTTCATGCCATGAGAAGACTAATAAAAACAGTATCAAAATTGGTTATTCAAGTACAATTACAAGAAGCTGTTTTTTCACTCCACAATATAAATGGAAATTAAGTGAAAAGCTGAATAACTTCCGTGTTATCTTTTCGTTTATGTGATACAATGATAATTCAAGACCTAGTGGAAACTAGTGATGGAGATTTTGAACAAGTAAAGTGAAACATACTTTTGAAATATTTTATTTTTCATTTAGAAAATACAGAAACGTATTATGAAGGAAATGAAAATCCACCTATTTTGTACAGAATGTCTCCAGAAGGAAGCGCAAACTGGTAATGGTTGCATCTGGGGAAGGGAGCTGACAGTTGGCGAGTGGGAAGGAGAGGCAGGAATGTTAACCTTTTATTAGGTTAAAATGTTTTTTTTTAGATTAACTTGATTTATCTTTAAGAAATTATTCATAATCACATCAAAAGTTAGACTATTAACATTGGGGTATACCTCCAACCTTTTTCTATAGACTTACATACTTTTTTCCTTTTCCAAAATTGGGGTCAATGCATATTTTATAGCTGATTATATTCTGAGCTTCTCCCGTGTTATTAAGTGTTCTCCTGAAGCTTGATTACTAATAAGTGAATAGCGTTCATTTGTGGATGTATCACTTACTTAACTGAACCCTCTGTGGTTGGCCGCTAGCTTACCCCCCATTTTCCATTGATGTACATAGCTCTGCAGTAAACATTCGTGTACTTAAGTCTTTTCATCCCCTCCTGATTATTTTCATAGGGTCTATCTTGTTGATATCACTTGTGGAATAATTAGAGTTGAATTATGGAGTCCAAACAAGTAAACATTTTAGAGCTTTTGAAACACGTGACCAACCTTTATTCCAGAAAAGGTTATCAATTCACATTTTCCCAGAAGTCCATGAGAACACCTTTTTCCCAGCACTTCCCAACCCTAGGAGATTTTCTGGGGGGATGCTTAGATGCACACCGGTCTAATGACATTTCCCAACCAAAATAGGGACTTTCAAATAGCCAGGAGTTCCCCCAATCTTTTATTCCAAAATGTGATGCTGCAGAAATGCTGCCCAGTTCATCTACAAACTACATGTTCTCTCTCTGGGGTTAAAGGAAGTGGAATGGGTCCTACACTTCCCTCGGTGAAGGTAGATTTCCCAAATGCCAAGTATGGGTAAAAACAAACTATTTTGAATAAAATTCTCATATGTCACCTTTTGTAATTCCCTGCTTTAACCAACTTTTTTCAGTTAACTGGCTGATAATCAGTTTTAATTTATCAGGTAAGATTTCCAATCCATGGATAGCCTGGTAGAAACACAGCATAATAAATGGAAGGGGTCCTCCTTTCATTTGTTGCCCATGTTGGCTCCAATCTACCATGAAAACACACTGAACATAAATGATTTAGGTGATTTGTGAGATCTATGGGCATTTTCTACTTCTTTTGCAGATTTACAAATGGCCCTTTTCCTCCCGATGTAACATCCCTTCCCTGGGAAAGCCCTGTGTTAGACGGCATGTTCTGTTGTTTGTAATTAGGAAAACTACTTCCCATTTTTGGAGACTTTTAATGGAGTATACAGAGGCATCTTCCCTTTGGGCACATACCCGATAGGCTGAAGGCCACATGGACGCTGGCAGTACTAGGGTAAGGTCCTATCAGGAAGTGGAATTCTTTCTTGTCAGAATCAGCCCATCATGAAAACAGCGGGTTAAAGGATTTCCCATCTGCCAGTCCCTCTAAATGGTACGGCAGCCCCGGCTCATTGAAGATGCCAAGAGTCACCAACAGAAAGAAGTACATGTAGAGCTTGCCACATACAGAGGGCATCAACATTGACCTGGAAAGTTACCCAGGGATTCTGTGCCATGAGAGGCAATTTCATTAGTATAACTTTCTATACTACACCAGCAGTGTGCTGCATTGAACGTTGTCTACGAGCCTTCGGGATTGTTCCATTTTGAGCCTCTGGAAGTAGATCACAGTTAGGCAACTGTTAATGTGATTAGGATAAAATTCTCCCCATTTATTATCAAGTTTGATTTTCTCTTCAGATTCTCTTCTTCATATTGGGTCGTTCAACCATTTTCCATCTCCACAGTCAAACATCTGTCTGGTTCCCATTCCACCAGCACCGCCTTTTGTTCTTCCTCTTTCAGCTTCAATTAGGAGTTTGCTAACGCTCGGTTCTCCACTTGGATCTTGGACCTTGCAATTAATTTTAATTGGGCTTGTTAACACTTTTTTTTTAATATGTAAGAAATAAGCAAATATGTAACTAAAAGCCATTTACGTCTTTTATGAAGGTAACAAATATGCAATTAAAAACTCCTTCTCTGGGTGACTTTGCAATAAATTAACTTGTTTTGTCACTATTGTGCCTGCATAATGTCATTTTCTCTGGAGTTTTGACAGTCAGATTTTTTTTCTTATCCTTGGCAAAATTAGCAAGTAATATTAAGATCTAAGAAATGACAATTAGTTTGTGAATTAGGTGGGATATGCAATGTGTTAATTATTGAGGGACCAGGCTGCATGCAATTAAAATTTAGCATCCAGATAATGATAATGTAGTAGGCTTCTGAGTGTCTAATGAAGCTAAAAGTGTTCATTACCAATAAATTAATTCTGAGCTGCTTTAACCAGTCTTTAAAATGTCTATACAGAGGAAAAGATCATAATAATCATTATTGTTCACAAATAGAATAACAACAAGGAATCTTGAAAGTTTATTAGCACTATCATTTCTTGTTAGAGGTCCCTGCACAAGGAATCTTCTCAAAGATTCACATATGGTGGCCCACGGAGATCTCTACTTCTCCCAAAGCCCTCTTTCAAGTCACCTAAAGCCGAGGTCACCAACCAGTGGTCCATGGTCCACGTGCACAAAGGAAAGATGCAGTGGTCCATGGACCATGGTGGTCTGTGAGGTCCGAAAGGTTGGCGACTGCTGATCTAAAGGTCAAAGAATGACAGAAGAGGAAAGAACATTGAGACCAGAGATGGATCAGGATATCCAACGTTTGCTTTAATGGACCCCAAAATTTTAATATGATTTAGAAAATATCTTCTTAACTTGACCTAGTTGTCCTCTTGATCTCATTTGTAATTTGGAAGCTGTTTCATGTCAACTTCCTTCTTCAGTAGGTGCACGCAGTATTCTAGGAGCTGGAAAGTCAGTGACAAGCTGTATCTCAAGGAGACCCCCCAATTTTGCAGGGGGTCAAATGGGAAAGCAAGTCCTTATATTACAGCATCGTAACTGCCCTGACATAGAAGCAAAAGTCTGATTTACAACGTCCTTCTGTCTGCTGAGTGGAGAGTAGATAGTTGGAGACAAGAGTGGAGACAGAGAGACCACCCAAGGCGTTACCTTGGTCCTTGAGGCAGATAATGGTGGTTTATATAATGGTGGTAGCACTGGAGAGACGGGGAAAAAAAAGGGGGGTAGAAGGATTGAGCTATATTTTGGAGGAACAATTGTGTCCAGGATTTGCTTGAATCATGAGAGAGATGATACTATTGTTACCTGATTTAAGGAAGAATGGGAAATGAAGCATATAGAAGGGAAGTCTCAAGATTTCCTGTTTGGGGGTATGTTAAGACTGCAGTGTCTATGGGATATATGAGTGAGACTATCACGAAGGCTCTGGAATTTAGAAGTGATGTTTGTTGGATATAAAATGTGAGTAATCATTAGCATTGAGATGGTTGTGAAGGCCTAGAATGAATGAGAATATCCAGGGAGGAAGTACAGAGAGAGGAGAGAGAACCCAGGAGCAATCCTCAAGTGACTGACATTCAGAGAACAAGGTGGAAGAAGAGGCGCTAGCAAAGGAGACTAAGCAGGTCCAGCCAGAGAAGTCTCGGGACAACTAGGAAAGCACAGTGTCCTGAAACTCAAGGGCGGAAAGAGTTTCCAGGGGAAAAGAGACAAGTAATCTGATACTCGTGCTAAGGTTATTCATTGAATCCCTGTTGTGATTGGAATAAATTAGCAACAACCTGGAAGCCCATCGTGGGAGATTGGCGAAATAAATTGGGGTCCACCCTTACGAAGAAATATTCCACAGCTGTAGAAAAGAAGGAATGATTTCCAAAAGCTGTTATTGCGACATTCACTGAGTAAAAACAGCAAGCTTCTTTCCCATGTTATTTGTACCAAAAAAGGGGGAGAGGTATATATGGAATTGCTAGAATATGCACTGAATATTTAAGCAAGATGCAAAATACAAGCAAAGGTGGTTGTCTATAAGGAAGGGAACTAGATGACTCGGGATCAGGGGTAGAAGGGAGAAGCCTGCTTTTCATCTTGGTGATGTAGCTTTTAGACGTTAAAATTTATATTTTATGCTATGCACCTCGACTAATCAACATCAAGAAATAATATATCTTTGTGTTTATTATGTTGTTGTTTCTGATGGCCCTTTCAAGGGTTATAATATGTATGTTGCTTTAACACCACATTTACCACAGTCATTTAGATAATTCCATGCTTAATTGGTTTCTATGCTCACTGTGGGTCCTTTTAAAATTTTTCATCACACACTTTTCCTCACTCATGAGGTCTTAACTTTGCTCATCTCTCATGTGGCTGTAGTATATGTTCGTGTAATTTCATCACAAAAATTGGATAGGTGAATATTTTCTGAGTCCTTAAATATGTGAGAATTCCTTTCTGCTACTTCCATACAAAAATAAGAAATGGGTAGGAGTCTTAGTTTAGGTTCTGCCCAAAACAGCCTGAGATGAGGATCTTGGAGCTGTTCCCAGGTAGCAGCAGTAAGGGAATAGGGGGAGACAGGAAAGATGGAAAAACCAATAATGGGTATATGCTTGAGCTGATTACCGCTGTGAGCAACTAGGGCCCAATGCAACTGGGGGCCCCTGGGAAACCACGTAGAATGGGTCTCAAAATTGTTCCACAAAGAAGCTGGGGCATTCATCCACAAACTTCTATCTCTGATTGGCCAAAGTTCTCTCTTACTCCTGGCTTCTGCAGCTTTGGAAGAGCGCCCAAATAGTGTGAGTTGGGAAAGATGTCTGGGAACTGCTACCAGAGGCAGCTGAAATCGCCCGTGGCTGGAGAAAGCATGGTGCCAGCTGCAAAAAAAAAAAAAAAAAAAAAAAAAAAAGCATGTGCTACAGCTGACCACAGAACTCTTACATGGAAGCCCTTCTTACTCACAAACCTTCATGATGTCGTTCCGTTGTCTCATGGAATCTAACACTGCAGAAAATTCTGAGGCCAACCTGACTTTCCCCCCCCCCCCCCGCCCCATTCTAGGTAACCAGAAATGCTTTTAAAATTCAAAGTGTCAAGATAAGGATGTTTGTCTAGGGTTTGGCAATTTTTAGTTCATTTTACCTATACATGCAGCCCTCTTTCAATTTATGAATTCAGCTCTTTCTTCAGTTCAGAATGTTTTCTTCTATTATATCTTTGAATGTTTTTCTTTTCTTCAGCAACCTCACTTAGACACATAGAGTTATGTAACCATTATTATCTTTCTGATTAAGTTCTCCACTTTGCCCTTTTCCTTGGCATTCTGTGAGGGTTTTCCCAAGCCTGATTTCCACATGTGATATGAATTTTCAACAGTGTCAAGTACGCTCTTAAATGATCAGAATATCATTTTAAGTTCTATTTGGCCATTGTTTCCATTAATGGTTTTTCTACTAATTGTCATTTTTGTTTTTCAAGATTGCACATTAGTACTTTTCCTATTCGTATTAGGATTACATATCCAAAATTTATTTCTTCAAATATATATTCATTATCCTTTGACTGCCACGCATCACCTCTTATGACACAGAAGCTTTTTACGAATCCCTTGTTGGTTTCCTGTTTTGAGGTAGTTCTCCTCAAGCCTATGATTTGTCTCAAACAAGCAGGGGTAGGGTGATATATATTCCTGGGTTCTCCATACTGGTTCCCTGAGTACTATTAGAATTGTCTTAGGTAGACAGCTGATGCTGGTTCGTGGAACATTTCAGCTTTCATCATCTGTGAGCATTGAAAGAGGATAACGGAGCAGGCAGGAGCTAAGGGCTGGTGCAGTCCCAGCAGAGAACTTTGTCCTTGAGTGACTTTCCTCTTTGTCCCTGAACAGTCTGTTGTAACCACACACAGGGACCACTTTCTAAATCTGGTGCTCTCTAGAAGCTCAATGGGCCACTCTCTGGAGAGATGTCCCTGTCTGGAGCACATGTCCACTCCAGCAGAGCCATGTCCCTTCCCTTCCCATGGCAGGGAGGATGGGAGGCTCACCTCCAACTCTGAAAGGTGCTCCCCTCTCATTTCTCAGGAAGAGAAGTCAAAACTAAAACTGCCATGACTTCTTCCACCCTGATCCCATCCCCGCTACCCCAATGGCAAGGCCAGTTTCATGAGCATGCAGCCTGTGCCCTGTGTCCAGAAGGGCCCTGTGCTGGATCCTGCTGTGACCATCTTTAAAGTCTCAATGATTTTTTAATTAAGGCCCTGAATTGTCATCTTTCACTCGACCCCACAAAATATGTAGGCAATCTTGCCCCAAAGGTATTCCTTGAGGTTGATGGCTCAACAGTTAACCTCTGCCAGAGTGGCCCTGGGCCCTTGATCCTGGTCATGCCCCATCTGCTCCATTAAGTGGAAGTAAAGCAGAAAAGGGGTAAGTAGACCAAACGCTGCTAGGAGAGGTGAGAAGCTAGATGCTTACGTTACAGAATTTACCAGGCGACCCAAAAATACACAGAAGGCACAGGAAAAACCCACTGATTTTCAGGTTTTTCACATGAACTAGTACAGGACTCAGGGGAGACTGTTTCTCTCCAAATCCTGAGCAAACCACTATGGAGGAAGCCTTCCCGTTACACCCTTTAGTTTCTTTGTACCCCAAATATAGGGTGGGACTTCCAGACCTTTCACGGGCTTTGCAAAAAGCCCCGTGTGTTGGGGTAGGGGCTGTGAGACCTGGCCTGGTGCCAGTGCTGCTAACTCTGTCTGGAGGTTGTTCGTGGTTTACGGCCTCTCTAAAGTGGGGGTAGTACTTAGGTAAACAGGTCTTGCAGGACCAGAATATTAAAGGGGCAGTGACTAGACTATAGACTAACAAGAATGTGCATTAGGTTACTGGCACAGATTCAGATTGCTAGCTTCCCAAAAATGTCTCATTTTGGCCTTGTGAAACCACAAAGAAATGGTCTAGCAGGAGCACAGCCATTAAAAGCAGAACCAGCCGAAACCGGTTTGACTCAGTGGATAGAGCGTCAGTCTGCGAACTAAAGGGTCCCAGGTTCGATTCCGGTCAAGGGCATGTACATTGGTTGCGGGCACATCCCCAGTAGGGGGTGTGCAAGAGGCAGCTGGTCGATGTTTCTCTCTCATCGATGCTTCTAGCTCTCTATCCCTCTCTCTTCCTCTCTGTAAAAAAATTAATAAAATATATTTAAAAAATAAAAATAAAAATAAAAGCAGAACCAGGCCTGGCCAGTGTTGCTCAGTGGTTGAACACTGACCCATTAATTCAATTCCCAGTCGGGGTGCATGCCTGCATTGTGGGCTTGACCCTTGGTAGGGGATATGCAGGGGAGAGCCAATCAATGTTTCTATTTCATTGACGTTTCTATCTCTCTATCCCTCTTCCTTCCTCTAAAAGTCAATTTTTTAAAAATTTTCTTTTTTTTAATAAAAACAGAACCAGAATGCCGCTCAGTTGCTAAACTCTCCAGACAAAGCCCTGGTCTGTCCTCATACTAACCCACCTGGTTTCTACAACTCCACCAGGGAACTGTGATGAGCTATTTGGGGGAAGGAGCTTCCAGTCATGACCTGGATCTGAGTCCATCACCAAAGTGCTCCCTTCCACTTCCTGCTGCCTTCCTTGGGTATCATCCTACTTCGAGTTTTACAGGCTAAGGCTGAAAACAGATTTGGGGAATTCTATGCATCAGGTCTACCAGGCTGTGGCCTTGCTGTATTCTGACAGTTCATCGCTGAGCAAGCCTGCATCTGCCCTGAAAAACCAGAACCCACCTGCTCAACAAAACCCTAGCGAGCAGAGACGGTGCTAGCCTGCTGGCCGACCACGCTGATTTATTTGCTAACATGAATCATTTGGTGCAATGAAAAGGATATCTAACAATCCGGAGGCTGTGATGGGAAGATGGCCTCTCATTTTAAAAATAAATGTCAAGTCTTCCCCGCAACATTTATTTTTGGTAAATGCTGCGTCTCTGCCCGGGCATTTAAATAGCAGGAGGAGACCTTCATCAGACCCGCAGGGGGGCTCCGGGCCTGGCTGGAGAGAACAATTGACTTTTGTTGACTAAGAAAAAGCTCCAAGGGTAATGCTGACTCCTGTATATTCCCTGGAGGGGCGTCTGGGAGGAGAGGAGGGAGAACGGATTAGCCAGCCGTTTGGATGTGTGTGTGCATTGGAGCCAAAGGACTGACCTCCTTGTCTGCCTCCCTCCGCAGGAGAGGGAGCTCTGGAAGGTCATCTAACTCCCTCTCTGCATGTTCACAGTCCACCAGCGCGCGCCAAGGCCAAACACGCCGACATAAACTGCAGAGCCGGAAATGGGAATAGAGACACAGGATGTACTGTCTGTCGGAAGGAATGTGCTTCTTACTTCTGACGCTTCTTCGCCATGTGCCATTGAAAACAACAGCAACAAAACAAAAATGCAGCAGCCCCCACTCCGTTACCAAGCTCCCGGGATGTGTGAGGCGCTCTCTGCTCCAATAGGCGGAGATCGTGCTCATGTTCCCAAGTTCAACATTTAACACCTGATTAAACCGAGTCCAGCGGCCAAGACCACAGATTGCTGAACGTGCCTTGCGCTGCGTCTCTACCGGACAGTGGAAGCCTGGCAGCCTCTGAGAACCTTGTCAGCACCGTGGAAAGAGCATGTCCCCTGACAAGGACAGAATGCCACCATTTCCATAAAAATGAAAATAAAGCGAAGCCCTCCATGGGCACCCCCTGATTCCTGGCTCCAGGATAACCTCACATGGACCTGGGAATGCCTGTGTCACATGGACCTGGGAATGCCTGTGTCACATGGACCTGGGAATGCCTGTGTCACATGGACCTGGGAATGCCTGTGTCACTCTCCTGCCCCTGCATGTGCCCAGACCAGGGCCCACCACCCCCTCCAGAGAGCTCACACGGCTTCTGGGCAGACAGGCGTCACTTGCTAACCTACGAACTGCAGATGACCTCCCGACAGATGCATGTGATATTAATCTCACAGGAGGTGCCGCCGGGAGGACCTGCCCCTTCCCGGGAGCACGGAGCTGTCAGCTTCCGTCTGCTGCAGGACCGTGGGGTCCATCTCTGAACGGGATGGTGGCAATTCCGTTTCACTGCCACCAAATGAATGCAAGGCAAGGGCCATTGGGAAAGTGGATTTTTCATTTCAATGAGCATTTTGGGAAACTCAAAAAGGCATGGGGAGGCAGCAAGTTTGGCGATGAGAAAGATGCTCTATTAGCCCGTCCATTAGCACCTCCAGCTGGCTGACCTGGAGGAGGTGACGTGGTGTCAACATGGCCCTTTGGAAGTGACTGCTCACTGAGAATCCAGTTCTTGGCTGGCCCCATCCTATAGAACACATGTGTCAAACACAAGGCCCGCGGGCCAAATCCGTCCCGCCAGGCCTTGCAATGTGGCCCGCACCGCGCTGTCATCACTGCACTCCGCTGCGTTTCCATCACAATGACAGTTTATGACTGTTCAGTAAACCATTCGGCCCGCGATTTAGGCTGGATTTTAGATTTTGGCCCCTTCTCTGATTGAGTTCGACACCCCTACTATAGAAGGTTGAGTTTTCTGTGGGGTTCCAGATGGGCACAGTATATACAGTAAATACGGTAACCAGGAAAGAATATATGCATCCGTAGAAAGAACCCTCATTTATTAAGGGCTACTAAGGGCCACACACTGGGATTAACACAATGTCACTTGGTCCTTCCTTCTGTAGAGATGACACCGACACCCAAACATGTTATTGATCATCCAGCCCCCCAGCAAGGGGCAGGTCAGGACTAGAACCCAAACCTCACCACCCAGGGCTCACGCTCCCTCTGCTTGTCCACTGTCTGCCATGAGGGTGGTGGGGCTCTGACCTGTAGATTAGCTTGCTGCTGAGGTCTGGCCTGCCATTTCTAGAGACAGGGCCCCAAAGCAGAGGAGGTCGACCCCCAATCCCTTCCACTTCCCTCCCGGTTTCCTGCTGGAACAGTCCATTGGCCAGGCCCTAAGAGAAGGCAGCCAGGGAAGGGTGCCCCGGTGATGCCACCTGGAAAGGACACCCCTTCGGGGCACAGAGCAAACGAGGAGGGGTGGAGAAAGAATCTGGGGGCAGGAAACGGAATGCCAACCCATGTATCTTCTGCTCCCACACACCCAGTGCTCAGTGGGGGTTGACTTAGGGATAGGCCTGTCACCCAGGCCAGGCCAAAAAACCAACTCAATGCCAACACGTCCGGGCAGCTGCAGAAAAGAGGCGTGCAGACCAGGCCTCACGGATTTCATTCTAAACGCAAGGGGAAGGGCAGAGAAGCCACACAAAGTTTAAACAAGAAGAGACATAAGGTGACCGAGGCTTCTGAGAGATCCTCTGGCTGCTGGGGGAAGAGTCGGATCGCTGGGTGTGGCCCTCTGCGATCCAGAGAAGTCAATGGTTGTGAGATCCATTTTGTAGTTCAGACCTACAGCCCTGCTGCTCTCTCCGAGACAGATTCACTCAGTGGAGGGAAAAAGCCCTTGACTCTCCTCTGCACACGTTTCCCAGATAAAAAAAACAGCAGCAGGGGGTTCCTTGGCCTGGCCCAGAAAGGAGCTGCAAGCCCCATGACCCAGATCAGATGCTGGAAAACATGCTCACAGCCCTGTCTGCCATCTGCCCCCTTGTGGTGAGGAACGCTCTTTGCAGTCCTCAGGCCCAAGCTCCTTCTTAGAATCCACCAGGAAGGTGGGAGGGACCGTGTTGGAGGGAATGGTGTCAAAGATCCCCAACATGTCAATGAGTACACTTATCCTGAATGCGGAGAGAGAGAAAAGCACAGCAAACCAATCATGTTGGGTTGGCTTTCTTCAGCTGGTTATTCTGAAACAATAAAACGTTAAGTAATTCTGTGCATACAATTGAACTTGAACCCTGAGGGGGGTAGGGGGAGGGGAACCTGAGTATATTTGAGGGTTGTGGGTTGAATGGTGTCTCCCAGAACGATATGTCTGTGTCTCACCCCGATACCAATGAATGTGACCTATTTTGGAAACAGGGTCTTTGCAGATGGCATGAAGATGTAGGTTCCCTCTTCCCTGATGGGCCGTCTCCTGGCCAAGGCAGTCTCCTATTTCAAGGGCCTGCAGAGACGATGAGGACTAGGCCATGTAAACCCTCCAGGCTCCCTTCTTGTCCCCTTCCCCCTCCTCCCTCCTGACACCCCAGACGCTCACACGGGCGCGGGCTGAGACGTGGCCACAGGAAGAGAGAGCAGCCACGCCGCCCCCTCCGGATGCCAGGGCACAGACAGGTTCGCATGTGCAAGCTCAGCCCTTCATCTTCTGCCTGTTTATTCTTTCCAGCGGGCACCATGTGCAACCCATTGATTTTGGGTTAACGTTTTCCTTTTCCTTCCTTTGCAAGCTGTTCCCACCACGGCAGCCAAGCCAGCACAGCTGGGAAACACACCCTAGCATGAGGCTCTGGTTTGGGGAAGCCTTCTCTTATTTATTCATTTTTTAAAATATATTTTTATTGATTTCAGACAGGAAAGGAGAGAGAGAGAGAGAAACATCAATGATGAGAGAGAATCATTGATTGGCTGCTGCCTACACGTCCTACCCCCCCCCCCCCACTAGGGATCGAACCTGCAACCTTAGAATTGTGCCCTTGACCAGAATCGAACTGGGGACCCATCAGTCCATAGGCCGACACTCTCCACTGAGCCAAACTGGCTAGCGTGGGGGAAGCCTTCTTTAAGACCCAGAAAGAAAGTTCTAGGCAGCAGGGGAGCAGGGAAAGTGGATTGTGCCCTGGCCTGGACTGGAGGGAGTGATGTCATCCTTACTTATCCAAGGGAGCCAGGCTCCGACACATTTATGGGAAACGGCTGTCACTTCCAACTGCGTACATGCTGTCTCCTTTAATTGCACGATTAGTGTCATTTCATCATCGGGAAGACCAAGCGTCTTCCTGTTCAGTGGCATGAAGCTAACATAAAATCAAGCATGTGGTTCCTGAAAATATTCACAGTGCGTCTTAAAAATTGCCATCGAGCAGTAGTTGGGCAATAAATTTTCTTCGACGAGATGCTTTAAAAAGCAACACAAACCCACATGAGCATGTGCTGGTGTGCCCAAGGAAGAGCTGGTTACTGATTCACAGGCCGTCTGTGCAAATCCCTCTCCCAATGAGCTCATCCTTTGGCTTGATCCTCTCCAGGCATTTATATTTGCCTGTGATGTTAGACACCTAAAACTGGACTGATAAATATACATTATCTTTCTTCCTTCTCGAACGTTCCTCTCCTGTGGGCACATCCGCGGCGGCGTCCTAATGAATCCATCCCTAGGCTGTGCCCGCATTGACATACATACATGACAGCAAATAAAGACGGGCCTCTATCCAGCCACACCAGCAGGAGGTGTGAAAAAAGCTCTCCTTTCCCCAAGTTTCCCCAGAGAGCCATGCCCTTACCAACCAAGAACGCAGAGCGTCCCTGCTGAGCCTGGGACCCGGGCCACTCCCCCATTGGCATGTTCAGAGGCCTGAGGGTGGGCGTGGCCTGTTCGAGTCTCTTGGGCCTTGGCATTCATTTCCTACCAGTGTTCTGATCAAACCTTCCTTGCCTGGGATCCTCTTGGAAGCCTGGCTGCACCAGGCCTGGCTTGTTGTCCTGGGAGAATCTATAATGACCCTCTTCAGTGCCCTTTGCTACCACCCTGAGCATCTGAGTGGCCCTGTGTTTTAGAGCTTCGTATGGTCCCATGATCCTGCCATAAACATCCAATACAGAACCGGTGAGTACACGTCCCAGATCCTGACAGTGGTCACTCACACACACACAGCATCCAGAGGGAGTAAACCCATTCATTCTTTAAGCTCAAGTCACCTGCTGCCGTCCGTACAGAGCCCTCCAGGGCAGGTGTGGTCTCTCTCCCCTACGTAGCTGCTCTCCCTGCTCCTTCTAAAGCACAGTGATGGCTTTTCCCTCATAGCGGAGCACCCACACTGTCACTCTTTTCTGCTTTGCTGGGGATCCCCCAAAGAAACCATAAGCCACTCACAGGGAAAAGCGTGCTGTGTAGAAAGAAACCATAGTTACTCAGGTCTCCTACCAAACTGTCGTCACTCTTCAAGCTCCTGGATGTTAGTTACCACACGGTGTGAAGCATCTCTGGCAAGGATCAAGTGGTAAGAAGTAGGTAACACATGTAAAGTATTCTTAAATCTGCAAAGCTCTGCCGAAACCGGTTTGGCCCAGTGGATAGAGCGTCGGTCTGCGGACTGAAGGGTCCCAGGTTCGATTCCGGTCAAGGGCATGTACATTGGTTGCGAGCACATCCCCAGTAGGGGGTGTGCAGGAGGCAGCTGACCGATGTTTCTCTCTCGTCGATGTTTCTAGTTCTCTATCCCTCTTCCTTCCTCTCTGTAAAAAATCAATAAAATATATATATTTTTTAAATCTGCACAGCTCAAGACACAAGGTAATTGTGATAGTGGTAGAGTTAATTGTGGTGATGGTGATGATGATGATGATGATGATGGTGATGGTGATGGTGGCAGTGATGACAGTAGGGATAAGGATGATATGGTAGCGCTAGTAGTAGGGGAGATAATGATGATGATGATAGCAGTGATGATGGTAATGATGATGATGATGGTGATGATGGTGGTGATAGTGACAATGGCAGTGATGACAGTGGTGAAGGATAGTGTGATCGTCCTAGTAGTAGGGGAGGTAATGATGATATAGCTGGTAGTGGTGCTGCTGATGGTGGTAGTGGAGGACATGATGATAGTATTTCAATATAGTGTCATTTCTTAACCTCAGCGCCATTTCCCTCTGATAAACACCCTATTGCTCAACAGAAAAAGTTGTCCCGTTGCCTGATGCTAAATCACTTTCTCTTCACTCCCTGGAGCCTCTCTGAGACAGAAAGGGAATCCGGGGGGTTTTCTGGAAATTTGAACCACCCAGCTTTCTTCACTCCCCCGGCCTCCTCCCTGAAGGCTGGAGGGGCAGCCTGGAGGGGCCGGGCTGAGAGTGTGGGAGGTGGGATGTGACCCCAGGAGACTCCTGGGGGAAACTGCATTCTCTCTCCTTCACCAACCCCGAGCCAAACGACAAACCAGCCAGGCCGTTCTGGCAGAAACCTTGGTGCCGTCTGCTGGCCACTCCGACTATGGTGCCCCGGAGGTCAGACTGTCCAGGGGATACCTTACTCTGTACAAAGTGCTGTGTAGACTCTGGAGGTGGACAGTGGACAAGCGCCCTTCCTCCCAGGCTGTCTGGAAAATGAGGGAACGTACCAACTGGGGTCCCCTGGGGGGGACGTAGATCAAGGCCATCTGAGAAAGGCCTTGAGTGACAAACCAACAATTTGGACACCAGTCGGCCGGTGTGCCCCAAAGTGTGCCCAGCGGAGAGCTAAGGCTATGAAGCCCCCAGAGAAACACAGCACATTTTCTGGGGGGTCTATTCCACTCAAAGGAACAGAGAAAATTTTGTAAGAGTTTTAAAATAATTTTAAATTTAAACAAACGCACATGTCCTCTCCAGGAGAACTCAAAACTCTTACCATTTTTAAAGACAACACAGCAGACTTGAAAGACAGCTTCCACACGCAGGACATGTCTGCCGCCTTCCGGAGGTCAGGGTTTCTAAGCGGAAGAGGGTGAGACACTGCCTAGCAAACCTGGGAAGGGGCTGATGTGGGTGATTTCAGATGCAAAAGACCAGTTCCAGCTTGTAGAGGGGCCAGGGAGGGAGAGGGAGTCCTCAAATTCTGCCGTGTGAGGGGGGAAGGCAGCTGTTGGGAGGTGAAAATCTTCATTGAAACCTAAACTTTCCTTTCCTTTCCGAGAAAGGCGGCTTTGGGCCCAGGGACTGTAGGACAGCACGGAGGACGACTGGCTGCCCCAGCTAGCACAATGCCAACCGGGTCCTTCAGGAAAGGATGGACTAGCCACTGGGTGCCAGCCCCCAGAACGAGTAGGAACACACAGAGACAAAGAACATGAAAGAATCTGGGGGGAAACACAACACTGCTGTGCGGTCAGCCTTTGATAATGAGTGTCACATATTTAAATGTTCGCACATCATCCTCACGTTAGCATGAACTATCCCATCAAAGGCAGTCTGACTACCTAATGTGCTTCCTCACAGCCGCCGCCACGAACTCATTAATAACACATGTAATTATACACGGAGGAGCAGATGGCGGGTACACCCGGCAGAAGCATCTAGAAGTCTGAGTGTGACTTCCTGCTGCTTCCCATCCCCTCGGGTGAAACCAAGCTCGGCGACCATCCTGGTCCCATGGCACCCGGTGCCACCGCGCCAGGACACGCTGCCCGGCTCTCCTGCCCGGGTCCAGGCAGGCCTGCCTTTGCTGCTCTTGGGGTGTCTGTGGTCTCTGTGTCCTTTGTCCCAACTCCAACCCGCTCCAATGGCCAAGGGTGGGGGGAGGGGTACTGGGAAGTCACTGGGGTGGCGCCCAGGTCAAAGGGGACTGAACCAGCAAGGCAAACACCAGGCGAGCAGAAGGAGGGCTGGTCCTGGGACCCTCAGCAGCTGAAAGTAGCCCGGATGCTGCCCCTGCCTGTGCACACCCCTCAATCCACGGGGCTCCGACACCACTGGGCTCTCTCTCTGCCTGGGCGCCACCCTCACCCTGCTGGGCTCTAACACCCCCTGCCGGGCCCCCTCCTCACCCTACCGACGCCCAGGTGCCTCATGTTCCCCACCCTCTACGGGAGGGCACGTCCTTCTCCACCAAGACCTGGGCTCAACACCCACCCGACAGCTGCCTGAGTGTGCGTCCAGGGTTAACTTTTCCCACAAGGGGCAGCTTGTTTGCAACATGGAGACGGTAAGAAGTCTCTTGCTTTTCCTTGGTGAGACGCTGCTCTAAGGGCCATCCCCACGCACGGGCACAGCGGCTGCGCGGCCCCGTGTGCGGTGGACAAACGTGAGCTCCGCGCGCAGGAAGCTGTCCACCCTCGAGGTCACTTAGCTCCCGCCGAGGGCTGGGCACGTGGCTGCTGAGTAGATGCTGGTTGTTCTGCGGGCCTTTTCTCTATTGGTGACATTTTCATGTAAAACTAGGCCTCTGCGGCCCTACACCCTGAGCTGTTGTTATTCTGACCTACCACAATGAGACGCACGATCTTATGGGAAGCACTGAGCTAAACAGAGCTTTTCACCGCTCAGGGAGGTACGTGAAGACAATTCCTACACGTGTGTGTGTGTGTGTGTGTGTGTGTGTACAGTTCAGATGGTGACAGGGAGCTGAGCCTGCTACCTCCCATGCTTTATACGAATTATGAACGGATCTGCCAGAACTGCCCAGTCATCTCTGAAGATGTTTAAGGTAAGCATTCAGGGGCACACCCTTTTGAAAAAATAAATTTGCTTTTCTGATTGTGTAAATGAATTAATTGACAGAGGATTGTGGGAGCTCCTGTGTGTTGAGAATCTTGTTAATAAGATGTCATGGAATTTTTCTAGGGAAAAAAGGTTGGTTTTCTGACTTCGGCCTTATAACAGAAGGGGAAAATGTTCCTTGCAAAACAGCAAACCTAAGAACAGCAGAATCTTATTAATAAATATAAAAAGGGGACACTGATCAGAAAACAAGGGGGGAAAAGAGAATATTGTAACATAAACAAATCTCTAGATAGCATAATTAAAAAAAGAGAGAGAAACCATGTTGAGAATTCAAAATAAGTAAAGAGATACAAATAAAGATGTAGAAGATATTTTAAATCATGGGAAAGTAGGTCATAATTCTGATACTGAATTTTAAAAACTTGATAAAAATTAAAGTTTGCTAAGAACATTTAAATTTTCAAAACTATCTTATGAAACACATAAGGGATTTAAGCAGATGATTAGCCCTAAATGCAAAAATTTAGACAAATAGGCTAAGAACTGAAAAAGTAGTTTATAATAGAAGGATCCGGGGCCCAAATGGTTTTATAGGCTATTTATTTACCTTTAATTTTCAAGGGCCTATCATTTCCATCTTATATAAGTAGTTCTATAAGTCTATGAACACTGTAAGCTTACCAATTCAGTTCATTCCGTTTAACATAACCTTGATAACATACCATGAAAAAAAAACAATAGATGAAACTCTCTTATGAAGTAGATATAAATTTAAATTGCAAATCAAATAGGCAAATTTTCATATAATAATAATAATACTGTATGCAGGTATGACTTATAATACAAGGATGGTTCAATACTTGATCTGACTTGCTTTTTATAAATATCTTTTTTTTAATCCTCACCCAAGGATATGTTTATTGATTTGAGAGAGAGAAAGAAACATCAATGTGAGAAACACTAATCAGTTGCCCTTCTGATGCGCCCCAACTGGAGCTCAAACCCACAATCTAGGTATGTGCCCTGACCAGGAATCGAACCCACAACCCTTTGGTGTATGATACACAGCTCCAAACAATTAAGCCACCTGGCCAGAGCTGTTTCTGCTTTGTTGGTGCATTTATTTTGATCTTTAGATCCCACATATAAGTGAGACCATACAGCATTTGTCTTTCTCTGTCTGACTTAACAGAACACCCTCCAAGTCCATCCACGTTGTTGCAAATGGCAGTATTTTAAAGGGATCACTTTGGGCAATGACAGGAGAGGGCCAGAGGGAGGAGGCGGTGGCAAGTGGAGGAGTTAGGGCTCTGGCCCAGGAGGACCGTAAGGAAGGCTGGGACCTGATCAGGAGCAGAGGTGACGGGCGGGGGGGATAAACTTGGGATACGCTCTGTAGGAAGAGATGCCAGGACCTGCTCTGGGTCTGTGCACTTTCCCGGGCTCTCGATACCTGGCTCCGCCGGGCCCACGGCGCCCTCGAGCTGTGCGCACAGAAGATGAGGCATCGGGAATGACTTCAAATCTGGAGCACAGATTGCGGTGCAGGGTGGGCTGTTTTTAGCTGTGCCTCCTCTGCCTTCAGGCTCTGCAGAGACTTAGATCTATAATGATCCTCTCATTGACTGAGGGTCGGACGCCAAGGGGACTATTGATCCTAAAATCCTGGATAAGGAGAGAAAGGGTAGGCCAGCGCTGAGAGAAAGGTCTGTATTGAGAAAATGGACTCTATGCCAGAGACTGTTGGCCCTGGGATTGTGTCCATAAGAAAAACAGAGCAGCTGAAACCGGTTTGGCTCAGTGGATAGAGCGTTGACCTGTGGACTGAAGGGTCCCAGGTTTGATTCCCGTCAAGGGCATGTACCTTGGCTGCGGGCACATCCCCAGGAGGCAGCTGATCGATGTTTCTCTCTCATCAATGTTTCTAACTCTCTATAAAAAATCAATTAAAAATATTTTAAAAGAACACACACACACACACACACACACACACAAACAGAGCAGTGATGGGGAACCCGAGAGGAACTGCTACCTGTTCGCTCCTCAGGCATGTCTGAGGTGCGGCTCCAGACGGGCCTTCGGGTGCCTGGGGGGAGATGACGCCTCCCCCTCCAGGATCCCGTAGGATACTTCCACGTGGTATTTATTAACTGGGCTGGGCTTCTCATGGTGGGGACTGTCATTTCTGTGTCCCCAGCATAGAGCCAACTCGGCTCGGTGCTCTTTGAGGATGGGAGATGCCTGAAGCTTAGCCTGGGACAGTGGTTGGCAAACTGCAGCTTGCAAGCCACATGCGGCTCTTTGGGGGAAATGGAGGAACTTGGGGCTGCGGCAACCATCCTATATCCACTTAGTCCAGGAGTCGGCAAACTACGGCTCGCGAGCCACATGCGGTTCTTTGGCCCCTTGAGTGTGGCTCTTCCACAAAATACCACGGCCTGAGCGAGTCTATTTTGAAGAAGTGGCGTTAGAAGAAGTTTACGCTTAAAAAAATGTGGCTCTCCAAAGAAATTTCTATCGTTGTACTGTTGCTATTTGGCTCTGTGGACTAATGAGTTTGCCGACCACTGGCCTAGGAGAAAAGTTCATCCTAGGAAAATACCACTATGGATCACAAGATGGCGCTCTAGGTTCAACACAGTTTTGGACACAGACCTTGTGCTCTGAGAAATCATCCAAATACCTCCAATCTTTTTTCTTTTCTTTTCTTTTCTTTTTTTTAAATATCAGGCTGGCATATTAATTTTTTCTTCTAACCCAGACTCTCGTTTGTGTAAACAAGCCATCAGACGGGCCTCTGAGGTGTCTGGGCACCAGGCTGGGCTCACTTTCCAGCCGGCTATGAAGTGTGCAGTCATCTGCTGATTCCTCCATTCTGACTCAACACTGTGGCCTTGCCAGCGGAAAACAAGTGGGTCTGAGCGTGACTTTTATTGGAATTAATGGGGGTAAGCAATTCCTGTACAGGGGGACTGCTAGCTGCAAAATGGTAAGCCTGGACTTCCGACGACCCGCCTGTGCTTGAAGACGGCCCCAAGGAAGGGGTGCTCAGAGCTGCAGAGAGACACACAGAAGCCTGAGGACCCCCTCTGAGCCCCCAGACCCATCCTGCCTAAAGCCAGGCCTGAGCTTTTCAGGTGCATCCACCACCGTCAGCCAATACATTCCTTTTCAGGGAAAAGCCAGCGTGACTAGGTAGGAGTTCAAACCAATACATTTAGGGAAAGGTCCTCACTGCCTGAGAAGGTTTAACAGACCGAAGGCAGAGGGAGGCGATTGGTCTCCGGGGTCAGCTGTTTGTGTTTGAACCAGGGAGCCCAGACACAGACGCACAGCAGCCAGCCCCTGGAACCCAGACACTGTGCTGGGCGCTGGCCGTCTCTGGACCCGAGATGGGGAGTAAGGCAGCCTCTGAGTGCTATGTCCGTGGTAATGACTATGATGATAACATCTAACCTTTCAGACAAAAATGAGATGGAAGAGTTAGCTGCACACCCATGTTCACTGCAGCACTACTCACTCTAGCCAAGTCATGGAAACAGCCTACGTGACCGTCGGCGAATGAGTGGATAAAGAAAATATCTAGACCAGTGGTTCTCAACCTTTATAACGCCGCGACCCTTCAATACAGCTCCTCATGTTGTGGTGACCCCCAACCATAAAATTATTGTCGTTGCTACTTCATAACTGTGTTTTCCAATGGTCTTAGGCTCTACAGCAGCAGTCACCTGCATTGGAAAGGTTGAAAATCACCAAGAGAGACAAACACACATGAATACTATTCAGCCATGAGAAAGAACAAAATCCTGCCATTTTCAACAACAGGAAGAAACCTGGAGGGAATCGTGTATGCTAAGCGAAGTCAGTCAGCCAGACAAAGACCAGTGTAATAGGATCTCACTTATATGGGAATCGTCAAAAGCTGGACACACAGAAACAGAACAATGGCACCAGGGACAGGGGGCTGGGGGCAATGGAGGGATGGTGGTCCAAGGATACCCACTTCCAGTTCTAGGTGAGTAAGTCTGGCACTCTAATGCACAGCATGGTGACTGTATTATTATAGATACTGGAAAGTTACTGAGAGTAGATCTTTTTTTTAATGTATTTTATTGATTTTTTACAGAGAGGAAGAGAGGGGGATAGAGTTAGAGACATCGATCATCTGCCTCTTGCACACCCCCTACTGGGGATGTGCCCGCAACCAACGTACGTGCCCTTGACCAGAATCGAACCCGGGACCTTTCAGTCCATAGGCCAACACTCTATCCACTGAGCCAAACCGGTTTCAGCTGAGAGTAGATCTTAAATGTTCTCACCAAACACACACACAAAAAGCAACAGATGGTAATTGTGTGCCGTGATGGAGGTAAGCTATGGTGGCAATCATTTTGCAGTATATAAAAATCAACAGCACACTACACACCTTAACTTCACACAGTATTATATGTCAATTCTATCTCAATAAAGCTGCAGGGAAGAAACCATCCTTTCGTGAGTAACGTGTGCTACACCCTATTCTAACTGCTTCACTCGATATTATTGATCCCACAATTCTATGCAATGGGTACATTCGTCACCTTCACCAACAGGTGGGGACACTGGGTCTTAAGGAAACGAAGACATTGGCTGATGAGGAGCATTTGAATCCAGGCCTGAAGCCCACATGTGTCTCCTCAGGGCTGAGCCCCTAGATCCAAGCTAAGGAATGTGGCTGACCAGCTATTGAGTCACCTGACCCTCCATCCCGTCTCAGGCTCTTACGACCCCAACCGGGGCTACAGCCGGTCCTAAGCGGAAGCGGAGCCTGTAACTGGGGGCCCGTGTTCTCAGGTGGGGACAGAAACCACGGGCAGGAGGAGCTGAGCTTTGCAGCAAGACCCACGTCCAGATGCAGATCTGTCACTTGCCAGCGGGGCACTTAGCCTCTCTGATCTGTAAAAGTGGGCCGACAAAAATATAGACTTCACCAGATGGTTGCAAGGAATCCAAGAGATCGTGCAGGTAAAACATAGAGTGCTCGTTTAAAGCTCGTTATTATAGTTCTTTTATATGGATGGGGGAAAGTGATTAGGAGATTATAAAAAATAATCCAGGAAGCTCTCAGGCTTTGAGTGTGAGGCACAGTGGCAGAAAGGTGGCTCTAGCCTGGGCAGCCCATTTGAATCACTTGGAAGAAGCTTTTTTAAACATCTCATGCCTGGCCCTACCCAGACCGCTTATATCAGAGCCCTCGGCAACGGGGCCCAGACGCTGGTCTTTATTAAAAGGCACCCGGGTGACAGAGCCAGGGCCGGCGTGTGCAAGAGTTTGGTCTGGCTTGAGACCAAACTGCGGCTCGAGAGCCACATGCGGCTCCTTGGCCCCTTGAGTGTGGCTCTTCCACAAAATACCACGGCCTGGGCGAGTCTATTTTGAAGAAATGGCGTTAGAAGAAGTTTAAACTTAAAAAAATGTGGCTCTCAGAAGAAACGTCAATCGTCATGCTGTTGATATTTGGCTCTGTTGACTAAGGAGTTTGCCGACCACTGGTCTGGCAGAAACTGAGTGGGAGGCCTGGCCAGCTTTCTTCCCGCAGCAGAAGACATTTCTCTCCAACAGTAAAAGCAAAGCTCTCGGCCCCACTCTGACCGGGGAAACTTCCACAAGGTTTGCAAAGGTCTGCTCTCCACCTCAGTGTTGTAATTAGCGGCCCGTGACAGAGGAAGCAAACGCTCCGGGAGATGAGAGTGCCAGGCCATGTTATGCCCACAAAATCAGCTGGCCCAGCCCCGCTCCTTAGCAACTGCACCATTGCTCCAGATCTCCTCCCGGCGCCGCTGGCTGCTCACACCGCTCCCTCTCATCAACAGGCGAGGCTCAGTCATTTGTAACTTTAATGAAAAGCCAAAAGGGAAGCCAGAGAAACTCAACCGCCCTTCCCACAGCATCAGGCCTGCCCCGGACAAAGGGGATCAAATTGGCAGCTTGAAAATTGGGGTGCTTATTTCAATTTCCTGGAGGCGCAGCTCCCGTGCCCCTCGAGGCTGCACAAAGCAGGCCTGCCTTTGATGGACACGCGGAGTGCACGCACCGCACGCCCCTCCGGGCTGCGGGCCATTGTGTGGGAGCCGGGCCCAAGTGCCCCAGCTCAGAACACAATGTCCCCGGAGGAAAATCACTTCTGTGTAGCGGGGACGGGCACCGAGTGGGAAATTGGCAGGCTGGCAGAGGGCGGGGCAGGCCTCCTCTTACTAAACTCTGCCCAGGAAGCTGTCAGGCTCCCCCTCTTCTCAGACGGCGTCTCCCTGGTGACCAGCAAAGACCAGGCTTCGCTGACCCCGAGGCAGCCATGGTGGGGTGCCGTGGCTCGGGGCAGGAAGGATCTCTGGCCCAGAACCTCGGCTTCTTGCCGTCCCCTAATCATACCCAGCTGTGCTCCGGGCTGCCTGGGCCTGGCCCTCTTACTAATGGACCACTGTGGCCTTCCGGTCTCAAATGATCGTCATTATTATTATTTGGTCTCCGCAGGCTTTACTGTTGTTGTTCTGGGCTGAGGGTTCAGAATGTACCCAGTTTTGTCCTTGGAAGCAGGGGCTGTTCAACAGGGTTGAAAATTCAGTGAGTTTTTAGCGTGGGATCTGAAGTCACTGACTTTTATTGGTGACTCGCCTACAATAAAATTTGGCATTTCCTTCAAGTGTGAATGCAGGCAGAAGGGTACCGAGTCGGGTGAGAGATACTGTCACCAGCGGAAATCGAGGGTCACCTGACATTACATCACCACAGTGTCAGGTTCTCAAAATACGGCTCATACAAATGGCTACCTCAGCATTGCTACGGTGGCCATCAACGTACCACGGGGTATTTTAATGCATTCATAGAGAAATGGACATGCTTATGTATCCCACATGTGGGTTTCTAATATCTGGCAACTACGTTTTAATATAACCGGTGTCACTGAAACCGGTTTGGCTCAGTGTTAGAGAGTCGGACTACAGACTGAAAGGTCCCAGGTTCGATTCCGGTCAAGGGCATGTACATTGGTTGTGGGCACATCCCCAGTGGGGGATGTGCAAGAGGCAGCTGGTTGATGTTTCTCTCTCATTGATGTTTCTAGCTCTCTATCTCTCTCCCTTCTTCTCTATAAAAAATCAATAAAATATATTTTTAAAATATATATATATGTATAACCGGTGTCCTCTGTAAATGTGTTTTCGTTTGTGCACTTAACAGCATCATCTCAGAACTTCCTTATCCAGGAAGACAGAGTATATGTGCTTTTTTCTATTCCTCCTGCTAAATACAACCAGAATCCTAGATATGAGACACAAAGTAAAACGGAAGATTCTGAAGGGTGGGAGGAAGAAGGCAGGCGAAATAGGGACCTTGGAACTGGGGAGCGACCCAGTGGTGAGTTCCCTGGGGTGTCTCTTTGTCTTAAGGATGCCAGTCTTGGAGCTAAAACTCTGGCAACACAAAAACATCACTAGACATAAACAAACAAAAAAAGAAGAAAAAAATCCCCTCAGAAGCCTGCTCTCTCCAGCCAAGTGCGGGAAAGAAGCTTAGCAAGCCAGATAATCCACAGGCAAAACCTGCCCTCCACTCCAGCTACTCGACAAGATGAAATCAACACTCATAGCAGGCTGTACTCAACAACAGCAGAAAACATATTATTTCCAAGTGAGCACAGACCGTCTACCCAAAGAGGCCATCTCCTGAGCCAGAAAGCAAATCTCAACGATTCTAAAAGAACTGAAATCTTACAGAGTGTGATCTCTGACCACAGGGATCAAACCAGAAATAAATAACAGGAAAGTAACATAAAAATCTCTCAACACTTGGAAACTGAAGAACACACTTCTAAACAATCCAGGATCAAAGTGGAAATCTCAAAGAAATTAAAAACAAAACAAACAAACAAAAAAAAAACACATGGAACCACCCAGCTGGTATGGCTCAGCATTTACCTATGAACCAGGAAGTCAGAGTTCATTTCCTGGTCAGGACATACGCCATGGTTGCGGGCTCAATCCCTAGAATAGGGTGTGCAGGGGGCAGCCAATCAAGGATTCCCTCTCATCACTGATGTTTCTCTCTCTCCCTCTTCTTTCCTCTCTGAAATCAATAAAAACATGTTTAGAAAAAGAAAAGAAAAAAAAACATGGAACTAAATGAAAAGGAACCATACTGTGGGATGCAGCTCACACAATGTTGAGAGCACAATTTACAAGGCTAAATACATACATCAGGAAAAAAGGAAACGTCTTCACCAATGCCCTGAGCTTGCACCTCAAAGAACAGAAAAAGAAAAAATTCGGCACGCACAGAAGAAAGGAAATTTATGAGAGCAAATGTCAATGAAATTGAAAACAAAAACAATAAAGGAATAGATACCAAAAAAAAAGAGAGAGAGCTGGTTCTTTGAGAAGATTTTAACATTTGCAAACATCTTAAAAAAAAAAAACTGACAAAGAAAAGAGACAGAAGACACAAATTATACACATCAGGAATGAAACGGGGCATGTCACCACAGTCCCCGAAGACACCTGAAGAATAATAAGAGGATGCTATGAACAACTCCGCACACGTAAATCTGACAACTCGGATGAAATGGACCGCTTCCTCGCGAAGCACCAACTCCCACACTTCAATTATTTAGAAAATAAAGTGTTTCAATAACCCTACAACTACTGAGGGAATTCAATTTGTAAATTTTAAAACTCCAAAAAAGCAAATCTCTAGGCCCAGATGGTTTCACTGGAGAATTCTACCAAACATATAAAGAATTGGCGTCCATTCTACACAATCTCTTCCAGAACACAGGAGGAAAAGACCTTTCCCAGCGAATTACATGGAGTTAGTAATTTCTCTGATGCCAGAACCAGGCAAAGGCAGTGCCTCCTCTGCGGTCTCCGTGACTGTCTTCTGAGCCCAGGGCAGCTGTGAGTTCCCAGGGCCAGAGCTCATGTTTCCCCGCTCTCACCACCCGGGGAACCCAGCTAGGGTCCGAGAGCACCCATGAGTTAAGGGAGAGAAGCATCTGAAAGAGGCAAGATACGCTTCTCTGTGTCCTGAGAAGATTGTTCTAGAGACAAGTGTGTTTGAAGCTGTCCGTCCCCCTTCCTGAGGGCGCTCCCACGTCCTCTGGAGGAATTCGCTCCCTCTCCCCCATTCTAGACTGAGGGGACTGCACGCGGTTCCTTGTTCTCTAGGACCCAGGGAACGAGCCAGGTCCATCAGACGCCCCCTCCCTGTGGCCTTGAGCTGAGGGTCCCAGAGATTGAAAGAAAGGAGCATTCGCTTATCCTCAGATAAGTAAATTCACGTACCCCACCTAGACCATCCCTGCTGTGAGCTCAGTGTTGTAGTTCTCAGGCAAGTTAAACTCCCTCTGGACACCTCCGTTCCTTCACGTTAAACCCTGAGTCCATTCACACAGCTATACACAAATACCACAATACCATGGAGCCATCCATTTAGGGCGATTTGGTTTTGAGTTCGTTTAGTACTCATCAAAGAATACGCATCGCCCCTATGCACATCAGTGTCCGGTTCAGCAGTGTCTCAAACAAGCTCCATCCTACAGAAACACAGTGACGTGAGCAACCACTTATGTTTTCCACTTCTCCCTTTATGAGTTGCTGGTTTTAACCGTAAGATTATTGATTTTAACAATACTGTTATTTTTTTTTAATCAGAAAAATAAGACATAATTGAAGCAATTCGCTAAAGCAGGTCTCGGCTATGCCACTGCCACGGGCTCTGTGGCCAGGGTTCCAGCCCCACATACTCTGGACACCAGTCACCTCATCTGTTCAGAGTGGGCACTGGGCCAGATGCTCCCTCGGGGTCCTTCCGGTCCAGACTCTCTGCCCCTCCAGAGTCGGGTGTTTTAACTGGCAGCACTACCAGCCAGCGGGAAACCCTCCATCGTCTCCCAGACCCAGCTGGCACAGCGGGAGCCAGGGTCCTGTCTTGTGGGCAGTGCCCGGCCTGTCCCAGTGACGGACAGCAGTCCAATCCGGAGACCAGCCTCCTTGCTGCGATGCACAAGGCCTCCCGGGGTCTCTCCCGCCAGCTGCGGTGTCAGGGGCTGGCCTGCTCACCGGCCCGGTTCGCAGCGGAAGAAGCGCCTAATGAGCGACTGTCCTCGGAGAAGGACCGCCGACCGTGCGTCAGGGGGATGAGTTCTTTGATGAGAACTCAATGAGCTCAAAGCCAAACCACCCTCAACGAATGGACTCATTCAGCCTACCTGGCAATAAGCACGAGCAACTGACAAATACGTGCTCCCGCGATCTTTGCTCCTCCCGGTCCAGGCAGGCGATTTCCATTCAGGCTCCGCTGCCGTCCCCGGTGTCATTACCTCTTGATGATCATGAGGAACACCTGCGTGGTGATGCCTGACAAATTGCTCCTGTCCGTGTGTGTGTGTGTGTGTGTGTGTGTGTGTGTGTGTGGTAGGACACGCGTTCAGGCAGCCAAAACATCCTCCCACCTTCCATTCCCATGGAAAACAGCCAGGAGCAAAGGAAGGAAGAGAGGGGTGATCCTGTTGCAAGAAAGGAAGGAACTAAATTCCATCTAAAGATAGGATTTCAGCTGAAACCGGTTTGGCTCAGTGGTAGAGCGTCGGTCTGAGGACTGAAAGGTCCCAGGTTCAATTCCGGTCAGGGGCATGTACCTTGGTTGGGGGCACATCCCCGGTAGGGGGTGTGCAAGAGGCAGCTGGTCGATGTTTCTCTCTCATCGATGCTTCTAGCTCTCTATCTCTCTCCCTCTGTAAAAAATCAATAAAATATACTTTAAAAAAATAAATAAAAAAGATAGGATTTCAGACCTCCCTTGGTCAGCATCCCGAGGAGGGACAGGGGTTTGCCTGAGAGACCCACTGTGGGCTTGGGCTCGGTCTCAACGCCAGCCTTCATACAACGTGGGCCAAGAGGCCCGCTGTCCGGGCAAACACAGAGCACAGGGACGGGGGTGCTCGGTTTGGAGGTTCTACACTTGCAATGGCTCCCCACTGCCCCCCTCTGCCCCGTACGAAGGCTGGCCTGGTCTCGTTTTAAGGGGAGGGAGCGTGAATTGCAGGACGGCGCGCACAGTTCCGCCCCGTTCTGGCACTCTCTACAGGGCGCACCTGTGCGTGTGTGTGTGTGCGCTCCTGGGAGAATCCGGGGAGAGCACAACCCGTGAGCTCCCTCAGAAGAGATGAGTGGGAATGTCTCACCTATTGTTTTTTTTTTTTTTTAAGAAAAGGAACTGTTGATTCTGTAACTTTGTGAAAATCTAAATCTCGAGGTCCTTTATTCAGCGGGAGGTCTAGCTTCATTTTTTTTAATGTATTTTTATGGTGGATAGCATCACCGATAGGCCTAGCTTTAGATCCCACAAGTGCCAGGAGCAGGAGCTGTGGGCCAACAGGCGGTTTTTGCTTTTCTTCTGGGCTACTCTCTGTGCCACTACCTGACCCCCCTCTCCTACAAAACATACCCTGTGTGAGCTGAGCTGCAGGGACTCCGCTCCCAGCGCCCTGGGGGTCTAGGGGGGGGGACCTGCTCCAGGCCAGTCACCTGCCCGGAGAGGCCCAGCGGTCCGGCTCCTCTGGACCTGCGGCTCCACTGTCTTCCTTCTTTGCACACACACACACACACACACACACACACACATCACACACACGCAGACACACACACACTCACACACACACACACACACACATCACACCACACACACACACATCACACACACACACGCAGACACACACACACTCACACACACACACACACACACACACACTCACACACACACACACACTCACACACACTCATACACACTCACACACACTCACACACACACTCACACACTCACACACACACTCACACACACACACTCACACACACACACATCACACCACACACACTCACACACACACACACACACACACACACATCACACCACACACACTCACACACACACACACACACACATCACACCACACACACACACACTCACAAACACACACATCACACACACGCAGACACACACACTCACACACACACTCACACACACACTCATACACACACTCACACACACACACTCACACACTCACACACACACACTCACACACACACACACACTCACACACACTCATACACACTCACACACACACACACACTCACACACTCACACACACACTCACACACACTCACACACACACTCACACACTCACACACACACACACACACACACACACACTCACACACACACCACACACACTCACACACACACACACACACTCACACACACACACACACACTCACACACACACACACACTCACACACACACTCATACACACTCACACACACACACACACACACACTCACACACACACACACACTGGCAGCCAGTGGGAAGGAAGGAGCCTCCAGTCCAGTGACCGCCCAGAAGGGACAACAAGCAGGAAACAGGCCAAGGTTCTGGGGTGACACCTTCACGCCAGAAGCGGGAGGGACAGGGAACCGAGGCTCTCCAAGCCCCCACCCCACCCTGACTGCCACCCCCACCCACCCCACCCCGTCTCCGTCCCCCAACACCCACCCCAGCACCCCCCTCGGGGCCCGCCCTGCGGAGGCTCGGGCGTGTACCTCGGGAGTCCTGCGTGGTTTCCCGGTAACCAAGAACGCCTGCAGGAGCTGGGTGCGGGGCCGGGAGGGGTGCGGGGACTTAGGAGGAGCCCCAGAGCCTGGGACCTGCACCGGGACGCTGCCCGTGGAGGGAGCGGCCTGTCCAGCACGCACGCCCCGCGCGGGGTCTCGCGAGGACCCCGGGGCGCCCCTAGTGGCCCACGCCCCGCAGCGCCCCACTAACGCAGGCCGGGGCAGGGCGGGGCGGAGACCCAGGGCTTGGCCTCTGGCCTGGCTGGGCCTTTGGAGGGAAAGAGTGAGGCCAGACCTGGAGCCGGGCCGGCAGGTGCACAGGCGCCAGGGGCCGAGCAGACCCTGAAAAGCGTGGAGACGAGGCCCAGGCCCAGGCCCAGGCTCCGGAGCAGGGAAACACGCTCTGGGGTGGGGTGAGGGCAGCAGACATCACAGGCCGCCAGGACCGTGTTGCGGGGTCCGGAGGCCCGCAGACAGGACCCGGAAGCCCATGTGGCCTTGGTGCTGGTCTGGCGCTCTGGCCACACCGAGGTGCCTGGAGCTCAGCCGCTGCCTCATGGCGCAGCTGCAGAACAGCCATGAGCTCAGAGGGAGACAGGAAGCAAAAACACCCACAGGGAAAGGTGGCGGGGATGCAGGCGGACCACGTGGAAGCAGAGGAAGGCCTGGGCACCCAGCGCTGCGACTCAGGAGCCCAGGCCAAGGTCAGCGGCCCGCTAGCTCGTGGGCTCGGGAGTGGTCCTTGCACACCCAGAACCGCAGGCCTGTGGACGCCCCACCAACGTGCTGCGGAGACACCCTTTGCTCTCCGGCAGGGAGAATGGCCCCAGCAGCTTAGCTCTGGACACTCAGCCCGTCCCGGGAGCCAACTCACCCCTGCAAGGGGCGAGAGACACTAGTGGTGGCACTAGATGTGTTGGTGCAGCATGCAGGCCCCAGCAAAACTGCGAGCTCCAATCCTCCTCCTCCTCTCACCTCATTTGCAGAGGGATGTATGAGACCACAGGCACCTGCATGTCCTGGCTGAGGCCACTCCCTGGTGGCTAGGTCAGGAAGAAGCACCTGCCTCCATCAGCTGCACGTCAAGAGCATTTATTATTAATCCTCCTAATAAATAGGGAATATGCTAATTGACCATCATGCCTTCACAAGATGGCCATGCCCAGTCCCCTCAGCCCCACCTCATCCAGCCTCAGTCACCCAGTCCCCTCAGCCCAGCAAGGGAAGGCAGTTGGGAAAAATCATGCCAGCAGGGGAGCAGTTAGGCATCAATCAGGTCAGCAGGGGAGCAGTTAGGGGGCTATCAGGCTGGCAGCAGAGTGGTTGGGGGCAATCAGGCAGGCAGGTGAGTGGTTAGGAACCATCAGTCCCAGATTGTGGGAGGGATGTCTGACTGCCGGTTTAGTTCAGACATCCCCTGAGGGGTCCCAGATTGGAGAGGGACACCCCCATCCATGCACGAATTTTATGTACCGGTCCTCTAGTGTCACTATAAGCCTAAGAAGACATTTGTCTCCCAGAAAGCAATGTTGGTGTGTAAGTGCCCCACGTTCTGTAACTATGTCACAGAAAGAGAGGGGGCTTCCTGGAGAAGCCCGGGGTAGGAAGGAAATTGGAATAAATAGGGGCCTGTTATTAAGAAATGGTGATGGCCATTGAAGGTGCTTACACGCTCTCTAATTTCCCCCCGATGTCTGCTGCTGGGTCCTTTTTGTAATGAGGAGGTCAGTGTGCCCCAGCGTTTGCCCTCCAAGGAGCAGAGCAGCCTCAGAAGGATTCGCTCCGCACAGGGACCTGCTTGCTGCAGGTCCCACCCAGCAAGGCCAGGCCACCCGTCTGGCCGCCCTGGGGCAGGTCATGCTGCAGCAGTGAGCCTCCTGCCCAGCTGACGGGCAAGCCTCCACCGACAAAGACCAAGGGCGACTGGTGCTGTGGGTTAGGGAAGAAGCCAAGTGCCCGACTTCTACCCCAGAGCTCAGGCCTGCAGTTCCCACTTCATATTTCCAGCTCAAATTTTATTTTTACTTGGCAATAACTTACTGTGAGTGGTAGGGAAGGGTGTAGCTTTCCATTCATCATTAGATGCCATTCTGGAAGGAGGAGATGAAGGGGTGGTGGTGGGGACAGGATTTAGTCATCAGCAAGTAAAGAAGAGGATTTTTTTGAGAGCTGAGGGAGGAAGCAGGAAATGACTCTGTTATTTACTTATTCTGACTTAAGGAGACACATTTGACCTCTCATTGCTAGGCCCCCCTTGTGAGCTCTCTAGGTGATTTGTCAGATAATGGGCCCTGCAGAGATTCTGTGCAAACTCTTGTTACCCCTTACTGCTCAGTCACCTGTGAAACAATCAGGTGTGTGAGCTCCAAGACCCCACAGTGGGCAGCAAATGCAAGGACAGCAGCCCGCCACTCTTTGGGTGCAGTCCACCCTCTGCAAGGGAATAGCAGGGTCGCTCTCCAGTATGACTCACCTTAGAAGGACCCACAGGGAGATGGATGCTTGAATCTCACAAGCTCCCCTTCACTGGGGTGGGCGTAGCTTCCCATCGAAGGTATTTCATAGATGATATGGGAAAGAGGAAAAGAGACAGGACAGAGAACTAAAGAGTGGGAAATGAAGAGGAACTGAATTGGAAAGAAGAGAAGAACCATGCAGAGCCTGTTGGAAGTGTGCACACTCCATTCAAAATAAGGCTTTCTCCTTCCAAGGACTCATTGAGGATGTATGATCAAGATTGCAATGCTCATCCATCCCAAATAAATATTTTGCATTTCCAACATCTGTAGTCTAGCTTAACTCATTTAGCAAAATATATGGATCCCTGGAAAGGTGAACCTAAATTCATTTTTAACTTTTATTTTAGAAGTACCAGTAAGTCCTGCTTATGATCCTGTCATGAATGTTTTGGGATCTAGATGACCATATTTTGTTCAAAGGTTCAAGTGTTGAATGTTTTTCAAATTTCCCAAGTTACTAGTATATGTGGAAGAGGGTGCTAAAATGCCAACATTTAAATAATGAGCCAGATTCATGATGGTATAGACACTAATCCTGAAATTCTCTACTCTTCCTTTGATGGGCCTTTGCATTTATTCCATGCAATCTTGGAGACCACAGGGCTTGGTGCCATATCCTGAAATGCTGTCATTACTGAGGTTGGGTCCCAGGGTTCACAGAAAACCCAAGTTCCCTCCTGAAATTGCTGGAACTGACAAATCTAGATTGAGCAGCATGTTTTTCTGGGCATGATTTATCCTTGCTTGAACCTGTGTCATCCTCGGGTTGTGCAGTGACACTGTGTGTGTAACCGGCTTGGTTTATTAATCCCACAACCGAAAACTCTGCTACTGACTTAATATTTATTGAGCACCCAAATAAATATGTCAAACACAGTACAGGCCCCAGCCTGAAGAGCTTTACACAGTGAGTCAGCCACACATGCATGTCACACACATAGCAAAGACATCAGCGCATGAAGGAAAACCAGTCGAGGAACTGCCTTAGGGAACAAAGGTGCTCCGGGGGGGGATGGGCCCTGGGCTCACTCCCAGGTCCCCCTAATGTCAGTTCTGTGCCTTGCCTTTGCAAGACTACTCCATGTTCAGGAATGCAGGCCACAGGACAGAGGTGTTAACTAGCCTACCTGGAACTTAGCAACCCCTGTAGAAGAGCAGGCTGAACGTCCACAAGAACAAAATTCAGGAAGGTTCCATCAATAAACATACTGCTACCTTCGCATCTCTCACAGTTGCGAATTCCAGGTAGCTGTTGCCAACACATATTGAAACACTCCCCAGCCGATTTAGTGAGATAAATCTATTGACCAACTGCCAAAAGTGAGACCTGGTGACAATGCTTGCAAAGAGGATTACAGAACCTCCCGTCAGCCTGGGAAAAGGCTGCTGCCAAGTGCCAGACTGGCTCAGTTCCCAGGTCTATGGCCTGGTGACTCCTTGCAGGAAGAGGACTGGATGCGTGCTATCACACTGGGGATCGAATCCACAACCCTAGCGTGTGCCCTGACCTGGAATGGAACCATGACCTCCTGGTTCATAGATCGACGTTCAACCACTGAGCCACGCTGGTCAGGAGTGGGAGATTTTTTTTTAAGTTTGGTTTATAGTCAAGCTAGTTCCAAATAGATTTCAACAGGGTAAGAATTAATTAGTTGCTACTCATTTGCCAATTGGCTTAATTTATAAAAAATATTCATAAACACAACACAATTCCCCAACCTCTTTAGGCTCTCCATAAAATCCATAGAAGTGTTAAAATTTTTTAAATTGTAAGCGAGATAGAAGCAGGTGGCAGCTTTTCTAGTAATTACTGGGACACTTCCTTCTCACAGCTGATACAGACTCTCTTACATCAGGTTAATCAAGGAACACTTCAGTTTCTGGATTTGGAATAATTCATGGTGTATAACTTCATAATGCAGCTGATCTGATTGGACTCATGCAGTGCCTTACACATAGATCTGTAAGGAAACTGTTGAATGGACACCTATAGATCTCTGATTATATTAAAAGCAAGTGAAATGCTTTGAGAGGGGGAAAAAAAAAAACACCACCACTTAGGCCCAGCGCCATCTCAAATCATTTGGACTCTCTGGCAGAGGGCCTCGGCAGTGATGTTTTCTAAAAGCTCCCCCAGGTGACTCTAGGAGCAGCCAGGGCTGAGAACCAGTGAATGTAACCTGCAACAAAGAGACCCCAATTCATCATATTTCTCCCCAAGGAATCCCATCCTTTCCCCCATCGCCTCCACTCTCTACACATACTCAACCAAAGAATGCTCTAGGGCAGTGGTCGGCAAACTCATTAGTCCACAGAGCCAAATGTCAACAGTACAAGATTGAAATTTCTTTTGAGAGCCAATTTTTTAAAACTTAATCTTCTTCTAACGCCACTTCTTCAAAATAGACTCGCCCAGGCAATGGCATTTTGTGGAAGAGCCACACTCAAGGGGCCAAGGAGCCGTATGTGGCTCGCGAGCCGCAGTTTGCCGACCACGGCTCTAAGGAAACATGAAAAGTGTGGCCTTGAGCCTCATAAGTAATGGAAGCGCTGGGGGCCCAGGAACCTGTCCCTGGGATGCATCTGGGACAGGGGAGTGACACAAGATTGTGGGAGGGCTACATCCTGAGAGCACAGGGTCTTTGTTCTCCACACCCACAGGGGAAGCCGACAGCGGGTGTCAGTGTCGTCGTCAAAGGTAGCTTGCATTAACCTGTCTTTCTTTCTCCCAAGCCAGGCTTTTCCTACCCTTCCCCATGCTGCGAAAACTCCAGTCATATAACTACTGACGACTCAGACTGATAACTAGCCCAAGCACGAAACCTCACGCTTCCATCCTGGTTGCTGGCATTGGAGTAATAGCATCGGATCCTTGCCATCCCCAAATCGCCTCCTCGTTCCCTTCCTTTCAGGGAACACCTTAATGGGCTCCTTTCTGAGAGTGAGAGGAGCGGATGTGGGGGAACACTGATCCAGCTGCTTAGTAAGCGGTGGCGGCTCTGGAATCTCACAGTTGGTGACCGAGAGGCTGCAGACAGCTCAGGCCCCGTCTGCTCAGGGGCTGATCTGACAGCTGGATTTCACGCGTCATTTCCTAAGCTCCTTCCCTCACTTGCCCAGCCGCTGTGCCAACATCAGTGTGGAAACCCTCGCCACAGGGCACTTGTCCTCGTTTACAAAAGGCCCTCAGGAGGGTAAGGTGAGAAGCAGCAGCATGGTGTCGTGGCTCAATGGCCTTCACCTGTTCCCTTAACCGTGTGTGGAAGGAACGGCATGTTTGATCTATGGATCCTGGGAGTGGCTGCTTATTTTTCTGTCTGGGCCTTAAGGAAACTTCTCCCGGGCCTTGTCATCTGGATTGATCATGTTCCAAGCATGTCACTAGAGAGCAAGCGCTGAGCGGTGAGAAGACAGCTGTGGATCTGCTGCAGCCGAGCAAGTGGAGAACGCAGGAGCATGCTGTGGCACGCAGCTGACACTGCACGTTCAGGAAAGGAAACATGTGTGTGCCCACCTAGTGGCAAGCCCTGGGTGTGCATACACAAACATGCACACAGCTAGGATGTCTGTCCTCTGCGTGGCTACCTGTCCCCTTAAGCGACTGGTGCCTTTCCCCCTTTATTCCTATTTATTTATCTCTTCGATAACTAATTTATCTCATTATTTTCAAATGGAAGTTGAGGATGAGGAGAGGGAACAAAATAGCAAGACCTTTTCAAAGGTCGTTTGTAAGTGTGCTGTACTCTAAATGCAAGTGGATTTCAAATGAAAACCTTTTTGGCATATCAAGGTCTTTCTTATTCAGGAAATGCTAACAGCCTAGATGTAGACTGCTATACATATTCCCCGCAATTTTAGAAAATACATGGGTTCGCATTCACTAAGCAATACCAGGTATTACAGCTCAGCCTTAACAATTGCATCCGTTTGGAAAGGCAAACAGAAGAGCTTTGCCAAACTCCTACGCAGTCACTTTAACTCCAACCCCCATTGTTCCTTCTCCTCCCCGAATTGAGCAAACAGAAGACAAGGCCTGGGAGGCAGCCATGATATGGAAACACTGTTTTAAACCCGAAGAGCTTTGTTTGGCCTTTAAAGCATAAAGAGAAAAATAATAAATCCCTTCTCCTCTCCCCAAGCAAAGCACTGGCACCAAAGCAACGCTTTAGAGAGGATCAGGCCATGCTGCGGGGCAGGGGCGCTGCTGGGCTGGAAGTTTTGCCCGTCTTGGCTGAGCTCCGGTCCTAGGAACAAGCCCTCCAGCCGGAGCTCGGTGGGCACCCTCGGGGACCAGTGGTCACGGGGCTCCCCAGCCCAGGCCCGGCGCCGTGGGCCTCAGATGACCACGCTGACGGTCATGCTCTGGCCTTGCGGCGCGATCTTGCGCGGCCAGGCCAGCAGCATCTTGCGCAGCTCCTCGCGGAAGCTGTCGTGCAGCCAGGCGTAGATGAAGGGGTTGTAGCAGACGGAGCTCATGGCGAGCCAGTGGCAGAGCAGCTGCACCAGCCCGAAGGCGTCGGGGTCGATGGCGCGCGGGTCGAGGTCGCGCAGCAGGTTGAAGACGTGCAGCGGCAGCCAGCAGACGGCGAACACCACCACCACCACCACCAGGAGGCGGAAGGTGCGGCGGCGCCGCGCGCGGTCCCAGTGGGCCTGGCTCTGGGTCACGCAGCCCGGCACCACGCGGTTGCGGAGCTTCACGGACACCCGCACGTAGGACAGGAGGATGACCAGCAGGGGGAGCAGGTAGGTGACGAGCAGCAGCCCCCAGGCGTAGAGCTGGCGCTGGCGCTCCCGGGAGCCCCAGAACTCCTCGCAGAGGCGCACGCGGTGCGGCGGCAGCTCCACGTGGTAGGTGTGCAGCGCGGCGGGCACCGCCAGCACCGCGGACAGCGCCCAGATGGCCAGCACCGCGCCGGCGCTGACGCGCAGCGAGATGCGGCGGCGGAGCGGGTGCACCAGCACGACGTAGCGGTCCACGGCGATGGTGGTGAGCGTGAACACGGACACGTAGACCGTGACGGGCTGCAGGAAGAAGACCAGGTGGCACAGGCCGCCGCCGAACACCCAGCCGCGCGGCTCGAAGGCGTAGGCCAGCGTGAGCGGCACGCAGGCGGCGCACATGAGCACGTCGGACAGCGCCAGGTTGCCGATGAGGAAGTTGGTCACGTTGTGCAGCCGGCGCACCCGCGCGATCACCAGCACCAGCAGGCAGTTGCCCGCCAGCCCCACGACCACCACGAGGCTGTAGAGCAGCACGATCAGCCCCTTGAGCTGGTGCACCAGCTGCAGGCTCTGGAACGGCGTGGCGGCCGGGGCGCCGGCGCCGGCGGCTGACCCGTTGCCCACCGGGGCCTCTGCGGCGCTCTGGTTGCCCCCCGGAGCTGAGGCCGCTGCTGGGGGGAGTCCGGAAGGCAAGTCAGGAGCCAAGGGGTCCTGCGTCGTCGGCAGGGAGGCCATGGCCACCTGCACAAAGGGAAATCAGAGAGCCTCACTTCCCGTTCTCTATCCGCCCCCTCCTCCTCAACCACTCCCCTCCCCTCCCCAATTACCTAGATCCCCCCCCCCCTTTGGACTCACTGGCCAAAATAGGTAACAATTAAAAGCGCTGCCCTCCCGCCTCTGCAAACATACATCTATGCGTGGCTCTACGTGCACCGGTTCTTTAAACGCCTTCTAGTCCGCCCAGGGCTCTGGCAACGCGCGCAGGCGAGACCCAGGAGCTCGAGACCCGGGAGCGCGGTCCTACCTGCTGAGTGCGGCGTGGCGGGCGGGAAAGCGCTCCAGGGAGGGAGGGAGGGAGAGGATCTGTCCCCTGGAGGTCCAACGCCCCACCGCTGCGATGCAGGCTTCTCGCTTTTTCCTGCTTTTCTTTCCGCGGGAGCTGAGCAGACTCAGGAGTTGCCAGTGGGCTCGCAGCTTTTGAGGGGGACCGGGAGCGAGCGCCTCCCCTCTGCCCGCCCCGCTCCCTTGTATGGAAAACAGGGGCGGAGCGGAACCTTCCCGCTGGGGCTGAGACCACGAGAGAGGAGGGCGAGGGTGGGGAGGATGGAAGCAGAAAAGCGGGGAGGGTGGACACACCTGGGCGGGAGCTCGCTGGGGAGAAGGGGGGGCGGGCCAGGGGAGCCTGGAGCCAGTGCTTTCGGGATGGCCTGGTGCGGCTTCAGTCAGGAGGGAGCGAAGGAAGAGGTGGGCGGGGGGTGAGATACACCAGGGGATGTGGGAGGAAGATGAGGGGCCCGTCCTTCAGCGCTGGATTCTGCGGAGAGTCCAGGCTGGGGGTAAGGGAGCAGCGCAGGAAGGGGGGGATTTAAGATGTAGAGCCTGGAGCTGGCTACAGACCTTCGGCCCTCGCCCTCTCCCTCCCCAGGACCCCCTGAGCCCTCAGCCTACGTGCAGATAGGGCCCAGCCAAAGACAGGGTTCAGCACCGCGGACAGCTCCCGCGGGCCAAGCTGGGGGTGCTGTGGAGCATTGAGGGAAGGGGAGCAGGGAGTTCCGACCCCTCTGTGGGTCCCAGGCATTCAGAAAAGGGACCGGCCTGGTTCAAAGAGCCGCCTCGCCGCCTGCTTTCTGGGCTGGGGCTGCTATCTAGAGGGAAGTGGGGTGGCTTGGAGGCCAACCCACCTGGTCTCTGGGGGTTGGAGGGTCAGACAATACAGCCCTCACGCCAGTGTCACTCCCCAGACACACTGCAATGCCTGGCCCCACTGCACCCTTTTCCACACTGGCTTTTTCGGACACAGTTCCCTTTCCCTTCTCTCTTTATCTCTCTCTCTCTCTCTCTCTCTCTCTCTCTCTCTCTCTCTCTCTCTATATATATATATATATATATATATATATATATATATATATATATATATATATATATATACACACACACACACTAGTAGTTGCAGGATTTTCACCAGGATAACAAAAGTAACAAACATTTGAGAAGCTTAAAAGTTGCATGAAATCTTTAGTAGCATTAAGACGTCAATGAAATGAGTTAACTTGAACCACCTTGGGTTAGAAAGTGGAGGGTGGAGAAGGAATCTTTGTAACCTGGTAATCTCAGGGGAGGCCTGCATGGGGTCTGGGTGGGGATGAGAGGGGAAAGGGGGACCTACAAACTCAGAGACTGAAAGCAGCCACATTGGATGGTCTGAACATAAAAATTCCTAAGTAAAGGGGGGGTATGGCAGGTAGTCACAGCCTAGGCCAGTAGCTCCCTTTACAAGGGTCCATCTTTACCTTAAACAAGCCCTTCTATTGTCTTTCTGCTGCTGAGATAACCTATCTTTGGAATATTAATCTCTTCTGCCAGACCCAAAGGCCTACCCACTGCACCAGGTGCTTTACCCCAGAACTCCTCATTGTTATCTTGTTCCCCAAATACCATCTCTACGTGCTGTAAATGTTCATTCTTAACTGCCTTATGCACTCGTGGAAACAAAGTGTGTGTTTCTCCATTTTACTCTTTATCCAATCCCGGAGGTTTCCCGCTCTACTTTCTCCCCCTCCCTAATCTGCCACCAGTGGATTTCACGTTACCCTCCCTACGCCTTCTCCTTTGGTTCTAATGTATAAAACAAACTGCCTTTCTCTGGAGCATTTTCTCAATCTGTTGAGATTTTGCTTCCCGGTAATCATGGTCAGTTTGGCTCCAATAAGCTTGTAAAAATCCTCTACAGGTGAAGGTGTTTCTGACAGGACACTCCTCTGAAGCGGTCTTCACATCTCATGTCCTTTTTCCAGAGGGCAGAGCTTCTTGGCCCTTGTCCTTTGTCTTCTGGGTGCAGACATCTCTGTTAGCACAGAAGGAAGTGAAATGAGTCCACCCTCCACATTTCAGTGATTCACTCATACCGGAGGAAAAGTCAACATTGGAACAAAAGCAACCGATTTCATATGCCTGTATCCGTGGTCGGCAAACTGCGGCTCGCAAGCCACATGCGGCTCTTTGGCCCCTTGAGTGTGGCTCTTCCACAAAATACCACGGCCTGGGCAAGTCTATTTTGAAGAAGTGGCGCTAGAAGAAGTTTAAGTTTAAAAAATGTGGATTTCAAAAGAAATTTCCATCATTGTACTAATGATATTTGGCTCTGCTGGCTAATGAGTTTGCCGACCACTGGCCTGTATCTATTCTAAACCCACACTCCCTGAGTTATAATCAATTTTGCTAAAGGCTCCTCCCTCCCCCTACAAAAAAAAAAAAAAAAAACACTAGCTTCCAAAGATACAAGAAATATAGCAACCCCTCATACCAGGGTTTCTCACCCTCGGCACTAGTGACATTTGGGGCAGGACAGTTCTGTGATATGTGGGGCTGTCCTGCGCACTGTAGAAAGTTTTGCAGCATCCCTGGCCTCTGCCCTCTAGAGGCCAGGAGTACACATATCCAATTGTGACAGCCAAAAATGCCTCTAAAATTTACCAAACATGCCCTGGGGGTGGGGGGAGGGGACAAAATCACCGCTGGTTGAGAACCAGTGCCTTAAACCAATTCAGCACTCTTAACGTTCACAATGCCCTCTGCTCGGAAGTGCTACCAGCCGTCCCAGCCAGCTCTCTTCAGACCTCTGAACCCCAGAAATGTATTTCAAAACCTTGCATTTACCAGGTTGTCTTCTCATCGCTTCCTGGAAGAGCAATGGAGGGAATGGGAAAAGATGATGCTTTAAGAAAGCCCTAAGATGAGCCCAAGTTCATTGCCAAACAGGAGATCACTGATTCCAAAGCCCAATAAGCACAGCACATGGCTCTGAGCTTGTATGGCGGCTCCGCCATCACTCAATGTGAGCGCTGGGCAGATGCTTTATGCTGGAAGAACCTCCGTTTGGGAAAATATATGAAATTCGTAAAAATGCCCACCTCGGGAGCACGTTGAGAAGATCCAGTATGTACACAGTGAAGGAAGTGCACATCGCTGACACAGTAACCGTCCTAGTCTTGGATAATCCTCTGCCCTGCCTTAAGTCACTGCCTCTCAAAGGAAGGTTCAGGGTTGCAGTTCCCAACCCTTCCACTTGAATGTTGCTCCTAAAGATCGTCTGTAGTGAGAAGAATTTACTGCTCTTCAGTCTAAATGCTTTCCTCCATTTTATTATTGTTCAGCAGGCATGCAAAGCCCGGGGTGAGACATTATGGAAAGAACCAAGGACCCGAAACAACCACCACGAAACACTATTGCCTGGAAATGTGCACGTTAGAGAGGACGCAGGAAGTCTACATAAATCACGGTGACCATAATAAATGCTACTACCGCCACCTGCTATGAGAGGAAGGCATTAACGATCACCGGGAAATTCACTAATTGCCTCAGCAAATTAGAATTGTGCTTACCCTTTTAGATCATACTCATTTTAATTCGCAAGAGTCATTCACACATTCATAACGTTTTCTACTCAGCCATATCAACATTTTCACATGTTGTTTCAATGTGTCCCCCTTCCTATGTTTACGTAAACATACGCAACAATTGAGGGCCTATTATGACTCTCTGTGAGTGTTCAGGTGGCAGGAAATGAATGAAGAGTACATGTTCTCATAATCAAAATGTCCTACGGGGCTGAAGCTTTGTGTCAGGAATCCATCCTCCCACTTTCCCAGCCTCCTTCTCTTCCCCCAGGGGGGAAGGCTCCCAGTGAGCCCTGCATCCCTGTCAGGCCCTGGGGTGAGTAATTAGGCAAGACTGATGCATGGGTACAGCTCCTTTCTCCTCCTCCCTGATGGTTCAGTTTAGTTTTCAAATGCATGCCTTTAATGCTATCCCAAGTGTGATGCCCATGAGTGATGCTGACAGGATGGCTTGTTTTGATGGGATTATCCAGGGCTGAGGGGAGACCCAGGCTGGCTGAGTTGCTCCCCCATCACTCCCTAGATTCCAGGGTAGCTCTAGTCCCTAACGTTGGCCTATCTAGGCCCTCTGGCCACAGGCAGCCTCGTTGCACACATCCCTGGACCTCCCCGAATTCCTGAAGACCGGGGACCCAGCAGCAGGTCACCTCCTCTGGTGATCCCTACACAGAACATCAACAACACTAAGAGACACAAGGCTTGACCCATCAACTCAATTCAAGATCTTAGCACATTCAGTTTTTTAACTTTTGATTGGAGTCTTAGCCATCATCAGACATGAGCAGCATGGGTGGCATATCTCAGCTTAGTCTATTAGGAGTAGAAAATATAAACAAATGAACAAAATAAATAAATAACCCAAAACAAAACACTCGAAAGCCATTTCTTTTTTTTTTTAATATATTTTTTATTGATTTTATACAGAGAGGAAGGGAGAGAGATAAAGAGTTAGAAACATCGATGAGAGAGAGTCATCAATCAGCTGCCTCTTGCACACCCCCTACTGGGGATATGCCCGCAACCAAGGTACATGCCCTTGACTGGAATCGAACCAGGGTCCCTTCAGTCCCCAAGCCGACGCTCTATCCATTGAGCTAAACCGGTTTCGGCTCGAAAGCCATTTCTATGACATTCCTTTCCAAAGGCAGGCAATTTGCTTTCCTATCGAGTCTAGTAATAATTAATGTCGTTTTTAAACATTCGTTTAAAATCTTGCTTGGCGTTGACTTGTATTGACATAACCTTCAAACACGTGGTATCTACAGAACGTGTGAAGTGCAATTAACAAGTTTTGCTTGAAAAAGTTTGTGTTTGGTTTGGTTTTTGTTGCAAAACTAGGGCTAAAAAGATGGCGGATGAAGAGCATATTCGGCACTGCATGCTTTACGAGTTCCAATTAGGAAGAAAAGCAAGTGAGGCTGCAAAAAGCATCTGTAGTGCTCTTGGTCAAGATGCAGTTAGCGCCAGAAAATGCCAGCGTTGGTTTGAGAAATTTCGCGAGGGAAATTTTTCGTTAGATGACAAGAGTGGTGGAGGCCGTGTGTCCAATTTTGATCAAGAAGCTCTTCAAGCTCTTTTGGTGCAAAGTCCTCAAATTACCCAACAAGAGCTTGTGACAACTTTAAATTGTTCACAAAAAACAATTTCCAATCAATTGCGTGCACTTGGCAAAGCCCAAAAGTTTGGAAAATGGGTTCCTCATGAGTTGACCGACAACAACCGTAATCAAAGAGTCACAATTTGCAGTTCACTCCTCTCTCGTCAAAACCATTTGCCGTTTTTAGAGCAAATTGTTACCGGAGATGAACAATGGGCGCTGTATGTTACCGTATTTTTCGGACCATAAGACGCTCCGGACCATAAGACGCACCAGTTTTTAGAGAAGGGAAATGAAGAAAAAAAGATTCTGAAACAAATAGTGTCCTAAAATATTTCATGTGCATTAAAACCCAACATCACAGTCATAAACACATGTAATCAACCCTGTAAAGTAAACAGCAGCATTTAGAACCATTTTAGAGCCGGGCAAGCACACAGAGACCACACAGAGCCGGGCAAGTAAAAAAACTTTTTTTTAAAAGTGTATGTGTAGTCTATATTTGGACCATAAGACGCAGGGACTTTTCCCCCCCACTTCTGGGGGGGAAAAAGTGCGTCTTATGGTCCGAAAAATACGGTAATTTGAAAAGGCGGCCTCAATGGTTGGACAAAAATGAGGCTCTGCAGCCCACGCCAAAACCTGACTTGCATGCGAAAAAAGTGATGTTGTGTGTTTGATGGAATTTTAAAGGAATTCTTCATTATGAACTTTTACCATCTAACCAAACCATTACAAGTGCAGTGTATAGTGCCCAATTGGAAAGGTTAGCCCAAGCTTTAAGAGAAAAAGAACCCGAGCTGATTAATTGGAAGGGCGTAATTCTTCACCACGATAACGCATGACCGCATACTGCAAGAATCACTGCTGAAAAACTGCGCCAGTTGGAATGGGAAGTTCTCCCTCAACCTGTATATTCTCCTGATATTGCCCCTTCCGATTACCATCTGTTTCGTTCTTTGCAAAACTTTTTTCTTGGAAAAAAATTTAATAATGAAGAATGCCTCAAAAATGCATTGACCGAATTTTTTGCATCAAAATCACAAGAATTTTACAACAGAGGGATTAAAATGCTTCCTGAGCGTTGGGCACAAGTAGTAGAAAACAACGGCAACTATATTGTTGATTAAATTTTGTTGTATTGTTTAAATAAATTCGATTTAAAAAAGTATTAGAAAACGACATTAATTATTACTAGACCTAATACTTTTGATTCAAATCCTGTTTCATTATCAACTGGAAATGGCTCTTATGGGCGGTAAAAATCATCGTGCAGTTGCATCACGGCAGTAAGTGGTGAAGGGCTCTGCAGTCACATTGAGATAGAAATCTGGACCTTGCAGAAGCCCCTCATTGGGGTTTCCATTGATAGACGCCTCCTGACAAAACACAGCGATGAGCCCAAACCACTGCTCTTTATTTCCTCTGAATTATTATCCAGACACATGCAAGTGCACTCTGGCGTTACTATCTCGTAAGCTAGGGCCCTTCTATGCTTATTTATTTATTTATTTATTTATTTATTTATTTTTAAACAAAATGTAAAACTGGAATAGTCCTTGTGGTGTTTTTCACACGACATTCAGGGATGGCAGTTTGACCATTCAAATGTCTAGGAAGGTGTGTCCTCCCTGTGTTTTCTCTCAGCAAGTGGGGATTGGTCACCAGGGAAACAGCCCCAGCTTTCATCCTTGAAGACATCCTGAGCAGTGTCTCTGCAGAGGGCGAATAACACGGAGTGCATTCTCCTCGACCCACTGGGGTTCAAAGACCAGCTTCGTCGGCATCAATTCTGGTGCTTATTAAAAAAATGCAGATTGGATCACAAGGCAGACCTATGAGATCAGAGTGGCTGATAGTGAGAGCTGGGAAAATGGAAATATCACAAGCACTGCGGGCTATTCTGTTGCATACTCAGTGTGAGCACCGCTGTCCTACAGCCTGCTTCTACGCAGTGAATCTACAGATCCCTGGCTCCCTACCTCCTCACCATGATTGAGATGCCAGCCAGAGGGCACAAAGCAGCCGCCAAACCCAGCCTGGCCTACTGCCAGAGGGGCCTGACATTGGATTTCAGCCCTCCTTCCTTTCCTCCCTGGATGATAAATATGGGAAGATAAATGTATTGTAGGAAGTTAATACTTTCTCTATATTCTGTCCTTTTCAAGTTCCTTATTTTTATTTTTATTGATTTCAGAGAGGAAGAGAGAGGGAGAGAGAGAAATATCCACAATAGAGAATCATTGATCGGCTGCCTCCTGCAGGCCCCTCACTGGGGATCGAGCCCACAACCTGGGCCTGTGCCCTGACTGGGAATCGAACCATGACCTCCTCGTTCATAGGTCAATGCTCAACCACGGAGCCACACTGGCCGGGCTCAAGTTATTTTTAGTGACACATTCTCATGTTTTATAGACACGAAGCAGATGAGCCTGACGTCTCCTTTGACCTCCACCCTGGATCTCAGTACCTCCCGGAGGTCACACTTGTTCTTGCCCTGCGTGTCTACAGACACATGTCTGAACCCACAGGAACAGAGTGGTGTTGATGGACATTTAGGTGTGTTTACAACTTCTTTGCTGCTATAGACCTTGCCATAACCAAGACGCTCCAGATGTTGGTCAAAGAATACAAACTTCCAGCTATAAGACGAAAATTTTTAGGGATCTTAATGGACAGCATTAGATTTAGTCAATTTATTGACTTTCGTTACTAATACTTTATTGTATACTTGAAAGTTGCTAAGAGTGTAGATCTGAATTGTTCTCACCTCAAAAAGAAATAAATGGTAGTTATATGATAGTGTTAACTAGTGCTATGCTGGGGTTCATTTTGCAATATAGAAATATATCAAATCAGCCGGGACTGGTTTGGCTCAATGGATAGAGCGTCGGCTTGGGGACTAAAGGGCCCCGGGTTCGATTCCGGTCAAGGGCATGTACCTTGATTGTGGGCATATCCCTAGTGGGGGGTGTGCAAGAGGCAGCTGATCAATGACTCTCTCTCATTGATGTTTCGAACTCTCTATCTCTCTCCCTTCCACTCTGTACAAAAATCAATAAAATATATTTTAAAAAGAAATATATCAAATCAACACATTGTACATGTTATGGTTCTACAATGTCAATTATATCTCAGTAAGTTTAAAAATTTGGCTCTCAAAAGAAATTTCAATCATTGTACTGTTGATATTTGGCTCTGTTGACTAATGAGTTTGCCAACCACTGGACTGGACCCTCCTGAAGGTCTCCACAAGCTCTGATAGCTCAGGGGTCTGAGATTGTGATCCGCAGAGAGACAACGATCTACCCACCTGGATGGTTTGCACACACCTGGATGACATTACCTGTCCACACACTTGCATGACACCACATGTCTCTTTTTTTTAAAGTTTGTTTATTTTTAAAATCCTCACCCGAGGATATTTTCCCACTGATTTTAGAGAGAGTGGAAGAGAGAGAGGAAAGACAGAGAGTAACATCGATGTGAGAGAAACACATTGATTGGTTGCCTCCTGCATGAGCCCTGACCACGGCCCAGGCCAGGGAGGAGCCTGCAACCAAGGTATGTGCCCTTGACGAGGAATCAAGCCCAGGACTCTTCGGTCTGCAGGCCCGCATTCTATCCACTGGGCCAAACCAGCTAGGGCCCCTTGTCTCCTTAATAAAAGGCGGTCCCTCTTCTATCTGATGCACCTGGACATCCTTTACAGCAAGCATGTCAAACTCAAAGGCTAACACGGGCCAAATAAATGATGCATCCGGCCCTTGAGTTTGACATGCTTGCTTTACCGCTTCACTTTGGTTTTTCTCTCCGTGGATCTGGCCTTCTGACTCATCTGGGAGAGAACCTGAGGCCCTTGGATTCGCACTCCGCTAAGGGAAGTATCCCTGAGGGAAATGATTTAGTCCACGGGTCCTCTTAAACACCACGAGGAAAGGCAGCCTGTGGGATTGTGGGCAGGCTCCAGAGTTTAGTGAGTTGGGTTTTGTTCATGCCTGTGATTCACCAGATCCAATCAAAACAATTACTCATTCTCACCCTCCAGGCGCTTTCCGGCCATGTGAAGACTCTGCATGCAAGGTTGTGTTGTTGTTTTTTTAAATTGTAATAGTCTGTTTACTGTTCCCCCAGCTACTTTCCTTCCCTAACACAGATTTCAAAAACATAATTAAAGGATGCAGTGGGGTTTCTTTTCTTACAACAAGCCCACAAAATTACACATAACTGCAGAGCTCCCTGAGGCGTTTCTCATGCACAAATCTTCATTATCAACCACAACATGCGCCCAGGACACAAGGCAAGGTGTTTTCCCAGCAAACGTCCGGTTGTAAACACAATGTTTAAGCAGCTGACAATTTGGGGGAAATGTTAGACCTTGCGACGGTCTTGCTTTCATTTCTCCTTTTTATTTGTTCAATTCTATTTACTGGCCTGGAACCAACTAACATGGGTTTAACTATTTCAGGGCCTTGCTACTCCATGGTGGGTCTACAGGCTGGCAGTTGGTTAGGAACTAGAATCGCCGGCCCCATCCAGACCTCCTGACTCAGAACCTAACTTTTCCTAAGAGCCGGGCGATGGGTGCACACCGCCTGCTCTGAGAAGCACTGAGCCAGAAGTTTCATCTTGTCTTTGGGTGCTCAGAATCTCAGTCCTCATTCTGCACCGGAGTAGACACTCCGAAATCATCTCAGGAAATGCCTCTATGTTAGCACCGGCCCAAATCTGGCCCTGAGAAGGTCTGAAACTGTTCAGACTTTACCCCAATCTAACCCTGGTCTTCCCAGTAGGAGTGCCTCAGCCCATGCCGGGCCCCAGAGAGCGGTCTGTCACCCAGATCCCAGATCCCTCCTTATTCCTGCTCTCCACGGCATAGGCGTGTGTGTGTGTGTGTGTGTGTGTGTGTGTGTGTGTGAACTTCAGGTGGGAACTCGGCCTGCTCCTCAGTTTATGATCATTCTCATTCTCTATCTAAAAGTAGACATTGCCAAGGCCCTCCTCTTGGCAATGTCTATTTTTTTCTCCCTCACCTCTATCTTAAAGCAGCGGTCGCCAACCTTTTGGACCTCATGGACCACCAGTGGTCTGCAGACCACCGGTTGGTGACCACTGGTTTAAAGCACTCACTCTAATAAATTCAGATGTATTATTTTTAAAAATGTATTTTACTTATTTTTTATTGTATAATTTAAATATATTTCTTTATTGATTTCAGAGAGGAAGGGAGAAGAAGAGAGAGATAGAAACATCTGTGATGAGAGAGAATCATGGGTCGGCTGCCTCCTGCATGCCCCCTACCAGCCGGGCATGTGCCATGACCAGGAATGGAACCGTGACCTCCTGGTTCAGAGGCCCATGCTCAACCACCGGGCATCTCCTGTTTAATTTACAAAACCTAGAAAAAAGAGACCATGCTGACCTCGCCCTCGTCCTAATTCCTCCGGTGCCGGTGGCCTCCTCTATCCTGGGCCCAGCCCTAAGTTGCTGTCTCCTCATCCTGGGTTTTATTTGTCTCACTAATTGGCCCCCTGAGACCAGCCGCTTCCCGCGGCATCCTGTGAGCTCTGGGAAGGTGGAATCCACTTGAAGGAGACTTGACAGCTTCCAGATCGCAGCGGGGGAAAGACGTGATGTCGGTCCAGCCAGCAGGGACACGACAAGAAGCAAGCGCTCCCTGGAGACAGAGCGAGACAGCATCGTGTCCGCTGTCTAAACTCCAACTTCGCTCTTTTCCCTTTGACTCCTTACAGGCAGAGCATTGGTTCTGCAGGGGAAGAAATTGATTTGTGCCATGTCTGTTCGCCTCCTGCCTTTTCACTCACAAAGGCCTGTGAGCCGCAGCCGACACCGCGGGGGAGGAGGCGACCTGGAGCCCGAGGAGAGCCTGGGCCTCGGTTTCCCTGAGACAGGAAGCGTAGGCCGGGGCAGAGAGCTCCCTCCTGGCCACCCCAGAGGCTGGGGACATAGGCTAGCAGCACTGAGCCTCTATTCTCCGAATGAACTCTGAGAGTCTAACTGCATTTCCTGCTGCACAAGCCTCCGGCCTGCCCCGGTGCCCAGCCAGGTGTGGGGTCCATAGCAGCCTCCCTAAGCTCAGTCTTGCCAATCACAGACTCCAACCGTCCCAGCCGGGCAGAGTTCTGTGCCAGAACCCGATCTCACTGCCACCCCCTCCAACACAACTGCTCCGCAAGGTCAAGTCTCACGGAAGACAGGAGGCGGGGCTGCAAGGAGGATGACTAAGGGGACAGGTATCACGTGGGGAATAAACTTGTTGAGGGCCCTGAGGGGATGGGCTGAGCCCCAGAGGTGGCTGTCCAGAGGCTTGGTGGAGGCTGGGAGGGGAGGGGGATGGAGACCTTTAAAAAACATCGCCCGTTGCCTTAACCGGTGTGGCTCAGTGGATAGAGCATCGGCATGAGGACTGAAGGGTCCTGGGTTTGATTCCGGTCAAGGGCATGTACCTTGGTTGCTGGCAAATCCCCAGTAGGGCGTGTGCAGGAGGCAGCTGATTGATGTTTCTCTCTCATTGATGTTTCTAATTCTCTATCCCTCTCCGTTCCTCTCTATAAAAAATCAATTTTTTTTTTTAATAAAAGCCACGCCCGAGAGGGTCTGTGGTGGGAGCAGCGGGCAGGGGCTCCAGCGTTCCAGCCCTGCCTGGCTGTGTGACGCTGGGTGAGCTGCCTGCCTCTCTGAGCCTGTTTCCTCCTCTGTAAGGTCAGGTGCACACAGCCCTCACTTCCTGGCGCTCCTGTGAGTCTAAAGGAGCTGCCGCTGTGATGGCTCCATGAATCCCGGAAGGGGGTTAGCCCCCAGTCAATGTCTGCAACCGTATCAGCCCCTTCTAGCTTTTCCCCACGCTCCCAACATTCCCGGCTCTGCTCCCACCTCACAAAAGACTTGAGAAGTAGGTGAGCGTGTTATGCCCATTTTACAGACCCAGAAGGTGAGGCTCAGAGAAACTGGGTGATTTCCTGAAGACCCTGTGGCTGACAGGGCAGAGCCTGGATGCACACCCCAGCCCCTCAGCCTCCTCACCCCGCTCCTCCTCGTGAGGGCACCCGACATGAGGGTGTGGACGCTTCTAAGAACACCAAGAAGCTCCTGAGCTTACGAAGCAGCTCACCCAGCACAAACAGAGTCACATTTAATCCCTTCCTAAAACGGGGATGGCAACTGCTCTCGAGTTAGACATACAGCTTGAGGTGAAGAACGTGCATTATAGAGACAGACTGCTGGGCTCAAATCCGGTCTCCACCAGGAACTTGGTATGTGGCTGTGGGTCATGACCTCCATTTTCCTAGCTGTAAAATGGACGAAGTCATGTTTATACCCACCTCACGAGAATGAGTGACTGAAGAGTGTAGTTTAGCACCTAGCCCAGAGGCAGCTCTCAGTAGACATCGGTGGTGACGACCCCCCTTTTCCAGATGGAAAGCCTGAGTGCTCAGAGCAGGGACCGGAAGCTCCGTTTCTAGGGTTCTTCCCAAACCAGACACACCCGGCTGAAGGATCTCAGTCCCGGTGTCAGCCACCTCCCATGCATCATCCCTCCAACCATCCTGGGATTCTCTGTACAATGTTAAACAGACAGGCTTCTTAGTTCTTGAAGCTTTGTCACTTCTTAGCACACAATCAAGAGCTTAAGCCCCCGGGGTGAAGAGTGATGTAATTATGACAGAGATTTAAAACAGAATTAAAGGCTAATTGTGCCCTCAGCGACAAAAGTCAAAATGAAACAGGCAGGTGATGAGCACATCCGGATTCAAGACTACGATGGGAAATGCCTTCAAGTTCAAGCGCAAACACAGTCTGGAAACACAATATGTTTTCCTTTTCTGCGGTGAAATAAAACTCTCATTGAGCCACAGAACTTGCCGTGGGGAACGCCAACGAAGGCAGCTGTGACTTAATAAACAGGGGGATGCGCAGTGTGGCGATCGCACGCCCAGATCGCGCCATCGGGAGACGCCGCTGCTGGGATTGACAGAACACGCAGCACGCACACCCGACACATTTTAGAACGATCGCCAAACTGTGTAAAAGGACCCAACGCTTCCTCAACAATGTGAAAGCATCAGGGGCACAAACTCTCCTTTTCCAAAGGTGTCAGAGCTCCAGTCTTTCCCCCCTCACAGATGAGGGCTTGGCACCCAAGGATGAAGCCAGATTTCTCGTCTTCAAGAGTCACGCAGTTTCCCCCAGGCGAGTGGCACGTTTCTCGGAAAAGGTGTGAGGGTTAATCTGGCTGCAAGCCCAGCCTGAACGCTCAGTGAGGAGTAGCTATCAAGAAAATGAACACTTATTTAGACAATGTTAATGGTGGGCGTGGTGATGATGATGATGATGGGTAGTATAGGGTGTGAGTTTAAGGAAATGACTGTTCATTATCTCACTTATTTACTTAAGACTCAGCCAGACTCGGAGCCAGTGTGGAAGAAAGACGCAGGGCAAACTAGTGTGTACATGACAAGATGTGCAAATGGATGAAAGAGCAAGTTGAAGGCATGGAGGCCATTTAGGTGAAAATAACCAAAGAATAGCAGTTAAGCCCTAGCTGGTTTGGCTCAGTGGATAGAGCATTGACCTGCAGACCAAAGGGTTTGATTCCAGTCAAAGGCACGCACTTGCGTTGCAGGCACCTCCCCAGCCAGGGCCCTGATTAGGGCCCATGCAGGAGACAACCAATCAGTGTATTTCTCTCACATGGATATTTCTGTCTGTCTTTCCCTCTCTCGTTCACTTTCTCTAAAAATCAATAGAAAAATATCCTCTAGTGAGGATTAAAAAAAAAAAAAAAAAAAAAAAAAAGGAAGAGCAGTTAATAAGACTTGGGGACACAGAGAGGGAGAAACTGAGGGACCCAATAAAATATAGTCTTAAGATTATCTTGAATATGAAGGATCTTACGAATACATTTTTCATTACCGTATTATTATTCAAAAGAAGAACATTGTGAGCGGAATTCTTTCTATTCAAGAATACTCTGCACGTATCTTTTTCTTGAATATCTTTTTGAGTGAGCTAATTATATTCAATGAATATATCATCTTAAGGCCATCGTCTTATGAGTGTTCTTATGAATATATTCATGTCTCCTCATCTTCCCTCCTTCCCTCTAGGTCTCCTCTCTCGCTCGCCCTCCCCATGGGTCTCTCTGGCTTCAGCAACAGGAAGTGAAAGCAAAGATAAACTAAACATTCCCCAAAATACCTCTATGAAGACAAAGGGGAAATCGGCAAGTTAAAACTACCCAGTTTAATTTTATCTTTTAACTTTGTTCTCTTCGTCCCTGTGGTGAGTTGACAATGGCCATTAGGTAAGCTGATCTGCTGGGAATCAGCCTGGGGCAGGTGATGGGGAAAGGGTGGGAAGCTGTGAGGTGTAAGCTGGCTGCAAGTCCAGTATGAACTTCCTATGCTAGTGGTTCCAGAGAAATGAGAAATAAGTCAGTATGTTGGCTAATTAAAAAGCTATACCTATACTGACAGCATTATTAATAACCACCACCTCTCTCATGGCCACGGTTGATAGAGTCAGAGGTGGTCAGCTAAGCCAAGCGAGACCCATAGGACTTCTTCCCTAAGATCTTTCCAATTAGCCCTGAGCAAGGGAATGAACTGTCCCAAGGAAGTAAGACGGGCATAGGGAAGACAAGTACCTTTCCAAATGTTTCCCACCTGCTAAACACAGCCCACCTTCCCCAGAAATCAAGTCTGTTCATCTCCCTGGTAAACAAACAGAAGCTGTGCTTAAGTAACCGTTTCCCTCGTGGTTCACCGACTTCCATCTCCTTGGCGGTTTTAACCCTTGGCTCAGCTTTCTGGAACTGATTTCAAAGTGTGTAGGTATAGTTAACACCTGTGTTATAATAACATAACCCCTCTAAGGTATGAGAAAATGATTGTGTGAAATGTTTGCTGTATGGAAACCCCCAATATGCTGAGACTTCCAAAATTGATGAACACCCCACTATCTTGATGTAAAAGCTCTGAGCCCTTAAAGTGTAAACGCCCTGCTCCCAGCATAAGGCACATGGTCTGGCCCATACTCGTAAGGACACAAGTTGTTTACTTCGGCCTATATAACCCGGGATCAGCTCCAGCTGAGGTCTCCTGCCCAATGAGAGGAGGACTCCACGGCGCTCTGAGACAAGCCCCTGACTGCTCTGCTGTGTGAGCCTGAACCACCTGTGGCCGCCTGCCTGTCTCTGTTTTCATCATCGCCTGTCCTTTGGTGTGCATCCGGGTGGCCTTTGCCGGAGCCTGGGACCCACTAGGAATCGGTAAATAAACCCTGTGTGACTGCACACTCATTCTGTCTGTGTGTCCTGTGTTCCGGTTCGGCTCAGCTGTCCAGACATTGAAGTACCAGGAGACAGGCCATTATTGCTGACTCCTGGTCACCTGCCTTTGTCCCACTGAGTCTAGACAGGTAATCAATTAATTGGGGCATAATTGGGACAATCGGCACTGAAGCATCGCTTGAGCGCCAACTATCCGAAGAGAGAAACCGGAGCCTCTCCCCAGAGAAACACCACAGAGCCCCAAGGTACAGAGCCCCCAGAACCAAGTGCAGAGCACCCAGAACTAAGTACACAGTACCCAGAACTAAGTACACAGTACCCAGGATCACGTAGCACACCCGGTGTCATTTAAACAAATATTTTCATACGCCTTAGAAGAGAAAAAGGAAAAAGATAAGACAGCAGAAAATAAATCCAAGCACTGACAGTCACTGATCTCCAACAAGGGGTCTCCGAATATACCATGGGGAAAAGCCAGTCTCTTCAATAACAAGACATCCACACACAACAGAGTGAAATTGGACCCTCCGCTCACTCACACCATCTGCAATAAGCACTAAAAATGAGTGGAAGACTTAAACTTAAGACCTGAAACTGTCAGCTACATATGGTATACCAATTAGTTGATTACGGTGGTTATTTCACAGTGCACACATATACCAATGCATATATACAAAAGCACCAATTCATATACCTTAAACATATAGTCTTTATATTTGTCAATTATACCTCAAGATAGCTGGGAAAAGGAGAGACAGACAGAAGCCCTACACTTGAGATGACCACATAACACACAGTCTGAACCCAGATATTTCATGGCAGGACCAGCTCTCCTGGTTGGCCCCGGACTGAGGAGTTTCTCGGACCCAGGGCTCACAGCAATGAGACTGGAACAGCCCTGGGCAAGCCGGGGCGGTCGGTCCCGTCTACTGAGAGTGGACGGGAACATGACTGCCCCTTCGATTTGCAGGGCTTTCTGACTCCCCTCAGGACTTTTGCTTTGCCCAGAGGATTTTTAAAAGTCTGTTCATTTCCAGACTGTTAATTTTGAGATTTTTCTAGGTATCTTCTGTGTGTTTATATTTCAAGTATAATTCTACTTTGATGAGGGGGCATTCTTTATATGGTTTTAACCGTTTGAGATATATGAAGACTTGTTTGATGATCCAGCCTACAGTCCACCTTGGCGAATGCTCCCCTTACAGGGGAGAGAAATGTGGTTCTGCTGTTGGGTGGAGGCGTCAATAAAGGTCATCTGGGCCAAGGTGGCTTGTAGGTTTGTTCAGATCTTCTGAACCCTTTGTCCACCCGCTCTATCGGTTCCCGAGGGTAATAACATCTCTTCTTATGGTCGTACATTTGTCTGATTTCCCTTCAATCCTGCCAGGCCTGCATCTCCTGTTTTGAGCTCTGCTACCCGTGTTTCCCCGAAAATAAGACATCCCCTGAAAATAAGACCTAGCGCAACTTTGGGAGAAAAAATATAAGACACTGTCTTATTTTCGGGGAAACGGTATTAGGACATAGACATTTAGGATTGTTACGACTTCTGAGGAACTGGGCTTTGTCACCGTTAGGAGAGACCTCTGCACCTCGGGCAGTTAGTCATCTTGAGGTCTAGGTTAAATAATTCATAAGCTCCCTCTGCCTCTAAAAAAAGAAGAAAAAAACTTATGTATGTCCCTGCAGAAGGCCAGATCATTTTAAAGTCAAAGACATTCCGGGTTGGGTGTTGGTTTTTTCCACTCCCTCTCCAGCAGCGCCGCTGATCTCCGCACTCAGCATCCATTTGTGCAACAAGAAATGGCCCGTTTGGTTCAGACCTTCCCAGATGTGATTCCAATCGGCTGCAGGGGAAGCAGCTGCTGCTGGGCTGAAGAGGCCCTCTGAGGGGGCGAGGAGGGGGCACTTTATCAGCTCGCTCAGACCCAGATCACTGCATTTCGAGGCAGATGCTAATGCTGCTCTTGGAAGCCTCGGGTAGCAATCTCCTGAGGTTTGGGCAAATGGCTGGGGCTCCAGGCAGCCCATGTCCGAACATGGAGGTGAAATCTGAAATCATCACAACTTCTGCGTCTGGGGGCCTCTCCCCGTGCTGGGTCGGGGAGGGGGTGGGGGAGGAACAGGCAGGCTCAGCAGCCTGGGGGACATGGGCTGGCAGGAGGGAGGGAGACATCTTAGATCCCTGGTCCTCCGCAGCCCCTCCCCTGAGCTCCCCCCTCACCCTGAGGAGTCAGGAGAGTGAGTGAAGGCTCTGAGGCAGGGACTGGACAGGCCTGGGAGCAGACAGCCTCGGCCCTCGGGTGCTCCCCACATGTTGGCCACTTGTTTAGGGCTGTCTCCTCCGCTTCCTCTCGGGGCAGGGACTGGGAGAGAGCCCCGCTGGCTGAGTACACTGGGTACCAGGCCCTGGGACGGGCGCTTACCTATGCCACCTGACTCGCCCTCTTCTCCTAATCCAGGGTTCTTTGGTTACAAGCAAGAGCAACTAACTCTGGAGAAGGGAAGCAACACGGAACCTACTGGAAGGAGATGGGTTAGCTCCTGGCAGTGACGAGAAGGCAGGAGAAATGGGGGTCACCTGAGGATCTGGAACCCAGACAGCGTTTTCTCTCTCCGGAGTCTTGTCAGGGCTTGGCTGCCAGAAGGAGGAGCACCTGTCATTCCAAGAGTGCCCCCACCTGGGCTCACTGTGATTGGCTCAATTTGGTCACATGATCACTCAAGCCAGGGGCGGGCTGGACACCTTGCTTTATGTCCTTCTGATACTGCACCTGGTGGTGGGTTGGAGGGGGAGGTAATTCCCCAAAAGGAAATGGAGGAGCTGTTACCAAAGGAGGGAGAGGAGACGTGGAGCAGCCAATCAACAGCCAACGTCCTATAGTAACGTCCTGTTATAGTCAAACCCGCTTCACAGATGAGAAAACTGAGGCCGGGATAGCTTTGGCCATTCTCCCAGGGCTACTCACTGAGGACAGAACCGGGATGCCAGCTCCACGCTTTGGGCTCCAAAGCCCATGCACTCCCCACACACTATCCCCCATGTCCCCAGAACCAGAGGCAAGGCTCGGCCTGCGTGTTCCCTCTGAGGACCAGCCAGTCACCTAACAGCCATGGCCTCTCAGATCTTCCGTGCTGTCTCACCTCGATGGGAATTAAGGCCGTGACCACGCTGAGGATGTGTTGCCGTGATGCGGGCGCTGCTGGAATAATTGTCTGATTACCATGGATAATCACAGCTCCACGGATGTGAGTCCTCAGGCCGCCTGGCTGGGACCTGTGCCGGCGAAGGGCCCATGAGGATGCCCGGGAGAGCGCGGGCTCATGGACAAATAGCCCTGGGAGAGGTTAAGGACCCTGAGCCGAGACAGCGGCCTGTGTCCCTCCCTGGAGTGGAAGGCACAGCTGTCCAGGTGGGAGGCCTGAGGGGCAGGGGGAACGGAGGGCAGGAAATCGGGCTCCAGATGGGAAGCTTTCAGAGCAAATAAGATGAGCTTGTTTCTCTCTTGAAGAGCCCAGTTGCTCACACGCGGATAAAGCATTTTAGACCCACTCTCCCAGGAACCTCGTCGCCAGGATAATGACCAGCATTTAAGGCTGAATTCTCTCCAGGGAAGGCTGGGCACGGGCAGGGAGGAGGCCGAACTTGTGGAAACATCTCCCGTCTGAAAGCTGCCTTCCGAGCGCGGAGCAGGCAGCTGGGACCTGGCCTGAACGGGCGCAGTGACCAGCTGGCAGCGGCTGGCACTGAGGAACGCCCCCCACCTCCCGACGCAGAGGTAAGAAGGTGTGTGCTGAACAAGAACAGACCCAGAGACAAGGAGCCGTGGGCCTCAGAGGGAGGGTGGGGATAAAAGGGAGAGATCAACCAAAGGGCTTACATGCACACATATGAGTCTAACCAGTGGTCAAGGACAATAGGAGGGTGAGGGCATGAGCTGGGGGGATGGGAGATTGGAATGGGGGGATTGAGGACAAATATGTGATACCTTAATCAATAAAGAAATTTTTAAAAAAAGAAAAAATAGATGTGTGCTGTGCGTGAGCATGTGCATGACCTACCGCCCACAGGACAGCCCTGCACAAGGAAGATTCATCAGCTCAACACACACCAGGGTTTCAGCCTCAGCACCGCCCTCACTGGGGGACAGCTCAGTCTTGGCGGTGGGGCCTTCTGTGCATTGTCGTTCGGCAAGATCCCGGGCCTCTACCTACTATACCCACCAGATACTCGTAGCGTGTAGCATGTGTGCGCGTGCGCACACACATGTGAACATGCACACACAGGCACAGACACACCCACGTCTCTCTCCAGCTCCTTTATCCTCCCCAAGCCCAGCCCCGCCATCCCACCAGCACCTCGGGCAGCCGAGGTCAGGAGCTGCTGGGCCGCCTTAATCAGCCGCTCGCCAGCAGACCAAGTCCAATCTCCATCTCATCCTGACGATTCGGAAAGTCTGCGACCACAGCCGAGTCTCCCGGCTGGAGCAGAGTGGGGCGCTTGCTGCCTCATCACCATGGCAACCTCCCGTTCTGCTCCCTGACTGACAGGGTCGCCCTGGCCTCCAGGTGTTGGTCCGGGTGACCACGGTCAGCGCAAATGCCGCCCCTGAGACTTCTGTGAACGCCCCCTCCCAGGACCTCCCCTTGTGGGGGCCTCACAGGTTACGGGGCTCTCTCGCCAGCTCCCCGTCACCTTTTTCCTCTTCCTAACAGTTCTAGAAGGTGCAAGGTGGAGGTGCCATCTCCCCCAGAGCACAGGAGGGGACACAGAGGGCCTCAGAGGCGTGTCACGTCACCCAAGTGACCCAACCTCTGAACAAAGGAGCGGGCCGGAGCCCGAGGACCCTAGCAGGGTGTGCCAGGGATGGGGTGCTGTGTCCCCCCAAAGGCGCGTGCTGCAGGCCCAGCCCCCGTGTGGCTGTCCTGGAAGACTGGCCTCTAAAGACATCGTTAGGGTCACATGAGGCCCAGTGCTCTGATAGGACTGGCGTTCCTGTAAGAGACTCCAGAAAGTGCCCCTCCCCCAGCCCCTCCCCCAGGCGGGAGGAAGCCCGGGAGGACCCGGCAGGAGAGCAGCTGTGTGCAGGTCCCCACCTGAACCGACCCTGCAGCCTCCCGGGTCTTGGCCGTCCAGCCTCCCGAGTGCAGACAATAAGTGTCCTGTGCTGGAGCCGTCCAGCCCCCGGTGCTGTGTGATGGCAGCCCGGACACACCGAGACTCCTCCACACGCTGATTCACAAGTTCCTTTTCACTGCCGGTGCGTCGAGGACGTCTCTGGGGTCCTTCTCTGTCAGGGCTCCCTCATCATTTATTAAAATATTTATTTTACTGATTTTTTTACAGAGAGGAAAGGAGAGGGAGAGAGAGTTAGAAACATCGATGAGAGAGACACATCAATCAGCTGCCTCCTGCACACCTCCTACTGGGGATGTGCCCGCAACCAAGGTACATGCCCTTGACCGGAATCGAACCTGGGACCCTTCAGTCCACAGGCCGACGCTCTACCCACTGAGCCAAACAGGTCAGGGCTCCCTCATCATTTTTAATGCCCCTTCCAGCTCCTGCAGCTTCCAGTGTGTCAGAGCCAGGCTCCCCTGCGGCTGGGAGCAGGGACCCGAGCTGCGATGAGACCAGAGATGGCCAGGATGCAGCCGGGCGCAGAGCCACGTCCACGGCAGCTCCGTGGGCAGAGCGGCGAAGGCGCCTCCTCCCGGCCAGGGCAAGCCCCTGGCACAGGGCACCTGCCAGGGACCAGGGCTGGGAGCTCCCCGCCCCCAGTGGGATCCAGCTCCGAGCGAGCGCCGCCCCGGGAACTGGTAGGCAGAGGCTAATGCATCCTCAGCATGATTAGGGATAATGGCTCTGAGTCAGCCGAGGGCTGACTTTTACAGCTCGATTTTTCAAATTAGGGCTGGGAAAGCGTGATGCCGCCACCCAGGCTGGCTGCCGGCAGCTCCCGCACCCCCACCCCCTGCCGGGCACAGGATTATCGGAAATAGGAAATAGAAAAGCCCCACGTCTAATTAAAAGGCATGAGACCCCCCCTCCCTTTGCTAGTGCTGCTGACAACAATCTGCCTGGGGAAAAAAAACCTGCCTGGCGCTGGGCAGGACCACTGAGCGCCCTGCCCTGCCCACGTGCTCTCAAAGCCTGGGTGTCTGTGCCTGGCCCAGCTGGGGAGTGGGGGACCCTCCAGGTGGGGTCTCCTAGAGGGAGGGCAGGGCCGGCCTGGACAACCATGAGGCAGCACCTTGCTGCCCCTCCAGCAGGTCCCTCAGTCCTCTGGACAGTAGTCCCCATCCTCTTCCCCCAACCCCCCAGCACCGATTCCAGGATCTCCCCTTCCTCCTCTCCCCCAAGACCCTGGGGTGACATGAACCACTCTGTGAGCCTGGCATGGTCCTGAGCCTTTTCCTCAGACCATCTCACTTAACGCTCAGTCTGTCTGCGCGCGGCAGGTCCGAATACTGACCCCCCGTCCCCCTCCTCAGACGGGGCAGAGAGCTGAGGGAAACTCCGGTGGGAAGCGCTGGCAGGGGGCTTTGGACCCAGCCCGCCTGCTCCCCGGGGCGGGTGGGTGAAGAAGAGGAGGGCAGCGTGCTCTGGGATGGGACTGAGCAGCACCTCCGTTAGACCTTGCTCTGCTGTTGTCCACTTCTGACACTGTGGCAAGTCTGTGGTCACAGGAGGAGGAGCAGGTTCTACCTGCAAGTGCTGACAAGGCAGGGCCTGGAGCACCTGTCTGGTCTACGGCCTGGCTGTGCAACCTCGGACAAGTTGCTTAACTTCTCTGAGCCTCATGTTTCTCAACTGCCAAAGGCAGCATTTAGATAAAATTAGACCCAGTTTCCAAACACGTTTAGCACCAGATGCTTGGAATGTGAAATAAATGAAGGCCCAGCCTGATAAATTTGGGGGTCCTGGGGTGGTCAGAATGCTCCCCCACCCGAAGCCCTAGCTGTGAGGTTCCTCTCCCAGAACCGCCGAGACCTCTTCACGGACACCAAGCGCAGCCCACTCACCGACAATCATTTTGTAAAACATAAAATTATTCAAACGAACTGAAAATATACATGGAAAAAATTAGCATAAGCGCTAAAATTCTCTAGTGAAAGCAGGTACTGTCTTTCTGTGGATGAAATGCCTTAAGCAAAAGTGAGCTTTCCCTTAATAGGATACTAAGCTTTACATTGACCAAATCATACCACAAGTTGGCCATGGAGACCAACTGGCCATCTGGCAAATTGATCGGTGAGCATTCCTCGGCGGCAAACCCTAAAGCTCCATTCCAGACGCACTGAGTCGGGGTCTGAGCTCCCCACCAGCTCTCCAAGGCATTCCCAGCGCCCTTTAAGAGGGAGGGGAGCAGTGGCGGTCGGTCTTGGCCACATTGGAATCATGGAGTTCCCATCTCTGAGATGCTCTCGGCAGCATCAGTCACAGCAGCCAAGACATGGAAACAACCTAAGTGTCCGTCAATGGAAGAATGGATAAAGTATGGTGTGTGTGTGTGTGTGTGTGTGTGTGTGTGTGTGTGAGAGAGAGAGAGAGAGAGAGAGAGAGAGAGAGAGAGAGAGAGAGAGAACGAGAGCACAGTGGAATGTTACTCTGCTATTTAAAAAATGGCAGGAAATCCCATCCTTTGTGACAAGACACATGAACCTGGAGGGCGTTCTGCTAAAGTGACAATAAGTCAGAGAAAGATACGTTCTGTAATATCTCACACGTGGAGCCTATAAAAGCCAAATTCTTAACAATAGAGTAGATGGGTGGGTGCCAGGAGCTGGCGGGGGAAGGAAGAAATACAGGTGAAAGGGGACAGACTCCCAGTTAGAAGCTGAAGGAGGGCTGGGACTCAGTGTGCCCGGTGCTGACTGCGGTTCACAAAACTGCACTGTGCGCTGGAAAGTTGCTAAGAGACTAGGTCTTCAATGTTCTCACCACCACCGCCACCAAATGGTAACTCCGTGCTAGCCAATCGTGTTGTGGTAGTTCTTTGCAGTGTATGCACACCTCCAATCAACACCTCATACACCTTCAATCACACCATGTTCAATGTCGATTACACTCCGTAAAGCTGGAGGGGGGCGAAGGAGAAAGAATCGTCCAAGGAGCTTTTAAAAACCATCCGCGCCCGAGCGCCACCCTGGGTTCTGATTTCCGTGGCTCGGCCCCGCCTTCCGGCTCCACCGTGATGCTCAGCAGCAGCCGGGCCCCGAGCACCGGCACAGCTGCTCTGCGGCTCCCCTCTCCCCGCTCTCTTCCCCTGTCGTTCTCCTGGGGACGTGGGGCTCAGGCGGTGGCTGTCATCCGGGGCTGACAACCAGTCACAGCAAGCCTTCGCCCCCGGATGCCTCCCTTTCAGCTGCCTCCGTGTCCCCCACCCCCCCACGGGGCTCGCTCCTGGACCGTCTGAGAAGCAGCCCCACCGATGGCAGGTTCATGCAGCCCCACCGGGAGGCGGGCAGCCCTTCCTGACCACGTGTTTCTGGGCCTGCTGGGGGGGGAGCAGGTCTGGAGAGGAGGGCCCTGTCCGGGCACAGACCACAGGGCGCCCCGGGCCACCGAAGGCTGCTGGCTGGGGAGGGAGTGGTGTGGGGCCGGGGCAGAGCAGGAGCTGCTCGAACCCGATTCCGAAGGCCCTGCGAGCTGGGCTCTAAGCCAGCGGTCGGCAAACTCATTGGCCAACAGAGCCAAATATCAACAGGACAACGATGGAAATCTCTTTTGAGAGCCACATTTTTTAAGCTTAAACTTCTTCTAACGCCACTTCTTCAACATAGACTCACCCAGGCCGTGGTATTTTGTGGAAGAGCCACACTCAAAAGGGGCCCAAAGAGCCGCATGTGGCTCGTGAGCTGCAGTTTGCCGACCACGGCTCTAAGCCCTCGCCCGCCCGAGAATCACCAGGAGGGCTCGTGACAACAGATTGCTGGCCTCAAGCTTCCACCCCCCCCCCCCCCAGGAGTTTCTGATCCTGTTGTTCTATCCTGGGGCCTGAGAATGACAGCCCTCTTCGTGGCACCCCGTTCTCCACCCCCGTGAACTCACAGACTGCGAAGGATAGGGCAAGAAGGGAGGCCCTATGGTGTCCGTGCCCTCCCCTGGGCAATGCATGGAGCCAGTCCTGGTTGCCACAGTAACCATTAGAAATCCATGTATTTGAGGAAAACAAGAAGCCCGTCTACGCCCGTTCATCTAGATCAACTGCAGCGGGCTCTGGAGGTCCCCTGTCCCCATCCCCACCGGCGGGGCGATCAGGTCACCCTCAGTGGCCAGCAGACAGCGGCCCCCAACAACCCTGCTCCTCAGGACCAAAGGTCGGGAACACAGCCCAGCAGAGCTAACACAGCACCAGCCGCACCTTGTCTGTCCAGCCACATGGAGGACAGATGACCGGCCTCACCCCTCCAAGTGGACCCCATGGTGCCCCCATGCAGGCGGCCAGCTGTGCAGACCCCGGGGAGACCAAACCTCATGTGGAAAATGAGAGGAGCTGTCCTCACAGGCCTGAGTGGGGCGCCTGGCGGGCACAGCGTTGGCTCGGAGCGAGGGCTGGCTACGTGGGCTCTCCCTCCACGGCCTTCTGTAGCAGCGAGGGGGTCATGCGCCGGGTAATGAGAGGGCCACCCTCGCCCCTGCCCACCCCCAATCACTTCAGCCAGTGTGTGTGGGGGGCAGAGTCCCCGAACGGTGCCGGTGGCCTGCCCACCCCTCCCTGGGCTCCCACTCGAAGCCCAGGAGGCCAGCGCCGAGGACCAGGCCGTGAGGTTGGCCCTGGGAGCTCCTGCAGCGGCCACACACACACACCTGCTGCCCCCGGAGACCATGAATGCCCCCTCACTGCCGGCTCCGGGGCCGGAGCCGTTTACACATGCTCGGCCCGGAGCTGCCGGGCTTTGCGGGTCACTAAACAGTATGGCCAGCGCTGCCCACACACCCACAGCCCTGCAGAGGCCCAGCCGTGCCCGACGGGGCTGGGTGAGCTGACACCTGGCTCCCGGTGCTAGTGGGTGAGCAAGGACGGGTTCGGGGGGGCTGCGTCCCTGCTCCCTCCATCCTGGGAATCTTGGCTTTGGGCAGAGAAGAAACCAGCTGGCCTCCACCTCTTTAATGTGTGAACTTCCCGGTTCACTACCTCGTTTCAGAAACGCTCTCCGGGGCTAACAAAGAGCCTCTGGTGAGGAAGGGGTCATAGGAGGAAAGAGCCCAGGGGGTCTCTCGGGGTCTCAGAGCTCCTGGGCTGCGAGCAGCACGGGACCTTCAGGCGTCCCGGTGAAGGAAAGGCCCCGGCGGGCGCAGGGCGGACGGCAGAGGGAAGCACAGTCTCCGCAGCAGGAACCCCGGCCCAGGCCCAGTGTGTCTGCTCCTGGGAGGGCAGCACCTGCCGGTCCTTCCCAGATTTCAGATTGCTCCAAATTTCATCTCCAGGGACAGAGCCTGGCTGGCGTGGGTCCTGTGCCCATCGATGGGTGGGGCAGGTGGGACAATTGCACCAGCAGCGCCCCAAGACTGCGTCCAACAGGGAGGAGCAGTTCCCCGAAATAACGTCTATGAAGAAGGGCACAGAGGCTGGGCAGACAACGTGGGCCCGTGTTTTGTTTGTTCCAGACGAGGAGACGGACGGTCAGAGTGGCTCGGTGGCTTGCCTGACCAATTAATGGAGGAGCCTGAAATCCCAGTCCGGTGCAGATCCTAGGACGAGCTTTCCCTGCAACTGGGGTCAGCCTCCCCTGAGTATGTCTGTCCTTGGCCTACAGCAGTGGTCGGCAAACCGCGGCTCGAGAGCCACATGCGGCTCTTTGGCCACTTGAGTGTGGGTCTTTCACAAAATACCTCGGCCTGGGCGAGTCTATGTTCAAGAAGTGTCATTAGAAGTTTAAGCTTAAAAAATGTGGCTCTCAAAAGGAATTTCCGTCGTTGATATTTGCTGACTAATGAGTTTGCCGGCCACTGGCCTACAGCATCCTCCCTCCAAATCGCATACAAGGATGAGCCCTCAGCTGTGCTTCCTGGAGGTGCTGGCAGGACACTGGTTCTAGTTTGGGCGTCTCTGGGCCTGACCCCCGCACGGAGCACCCCTCTCCGTATGCCCCGGAAGCCTGGTCTTCCCATGCACTGGCAGAGCAGAGAGCTGGGAGAAACCGGGGCCCCTGTGGTTAAGGAGCTGCTGTATTTTTCACCCCTGGAACTGCTGTGAGGCAATAAATTCCCCTTGATGCTTAACCCCGTGGTCTCGAGCAAACAAGACCCACAGAGGTGCAGGAGAACATGAGTGATGTATGTTAAGAGGAAAGAAGCGTGGCCCATCGCACGCACGCACGCACGCATGCACAGGGTCAGGAAGCACGTAGACCCGAGGGGTCCCGAGAGCCACACTGAGGAGGGGACACTGGTCCATCTGCCAGGAGACCGTCGTGGGTGTGTCCCCCACAAGGCACTCCTCACAGGAGGTGATGCGACGGGAACATTTAAACCCCGAAAGTGGTTTGCTGGTTACCTCCACACCAACATTCTTAGTACTGTTAAAGATGTACTTTTTATTGACAAAAAGACAAATGTTTGCAATTTGCCCATCTTTCTGGTAGTGGTGACAAGTGCTTATCAATAATATGTGATCTGGCCAAAACCGGTTTGGCTCAGTTGGACAGAGCATCGGTCTGTGGACTGAAAGGTCCCAGGTTCGATTCCGGTCAAGGGCATGTGCCTTGGTTGCGGGCACATCCCCAATGGGGGATGTGCAGGAGGCAGCTGGTCGATGTTTCTCTCTCTCTATCCCTCTCCTTCCTCTTTGTGAAAAAAATATAAAATATATTTTTAAAATAAAAAATAAAAATAAAAATATGTAATCTGGAAAGTATTAAGGGGGGGGGGGGGGAACAGATTTTATCTGATGTTTCAAGGTAAGGATGATCAATTAACAGTTAAGTAGCTGTTTCTAAAAGAAATTCACATTATGTGCCTTGTGAGAAGGTGAGCCATGCTTCAAGCTTTGTGAAAATGTCCAGCCAGAAACTCGCCTCCTCAAAGTCCCCCAAGTGCACACTTACACTTGGGAAGTGGGAGCCCCACGGGAGTTCTTGGTCCTGGAACCCCTTCTCTGCCAACGTGACCATGCCGCCTCCATGTGCTGAGCAAGAACAAGGCCCGGCCGCGAGAGATGGAAATGTATTATAATGATTTCAACAAAACATTTCTGAGACTAGTGAATGGAATTGAAAAGGAGCTGATTCTCAGGAAAGCAGCCATTTGGAACCACAGACCGAAATGAAGCAGCTTTTCCAGCTACAATCGCCATGACAATAAACTGACCTTGGAACCAGACATTATTTTTATCATAGTGATAAAACCAGGAGTTGCAAAAATAATGAGGGATATACTAGTATATATTTGATTTCAAAGAAGAAGGGGAGGGAGAAATAGTAATGAGAATCATTGATCAGCTTCCTCTCCTGCACACTCCCTCCCCCCTTCTGGGGACTGAGCCTGCAACCTAGGCATGTGCCCTTGAATGGAATTGAACCTGAGACCCTTCAGTCCACAGGCTGATGTTCTATCCACTGAGCCAAACCGGCTAGAGCAATACTGAGGCATTTTTAATCATAAGGCTCTCACTAAAAGAAGAATTTTTAGAAAGAGCAAAAGGTGATGTGTTTTTTTAACCATACACACACACAAAAATATTTTAAAACGTTTAACCTCGTCTTTTTTCTATTTTCTTACATGTATTAGCATAGTACATAGACATGATTTTAAAAGGTCTATGTACACATATACATACACATACATGCTGGGGGCAGCACTCAGCGGCATGTGGTCAGGTGACTGATTTATGCGTATTTCTGTTTGTCATTGTGTGTGTATATACATGGAGCAAACTTCTCCAGACCCAAGGAAATATTAACTATGCTGTCTTCTAGCTTTTTATAACTTAATTGGCTTTGGTGAATGGTACAATAGGAAATCAATTTAATTTTCTCTAGTTATACTAATGCCTTTTACTGAATAATCCATCATGGCTGCAATTATTTCAAAAAGCCATCTTTATTTGCACTCTTGGGTCTATTTTTAAAACAATTTTCCATTAGCTTGTCTATTTTTGCACCAGGGTAAAAAATTAATTTTTCTTTTAAAAACATTATTCTTTTGTTTTGGCACAGCCAAGTTCCTTTTATTCCTCTTTCAATGAAGATTTTCCTACTTTCACGTTAATACTTCCATATGATTTTTAAAGTCATATATATTTAAAACAAATAACAATTCTCTATCTTTTTGAAAAGCCATTCTGTGCATTCCCTTCATAATAGTCATCCAATAAGTTCATCATGCAATCTTCTACAAGACCACTTAATGCCACCATTATAGGGGCACACTATAATTAATCAATCCCTATTGTTGGGCATTTAGGTTTCTAATTTTTTTTTTTTAAGGTAAAATTGACCTATTACATTAGTTTCAAATGTACATCGTGGGTTGTTTTTGTTTTGTTTTTTTAATATACTTTATTGGTTTTTTACAGAGAGGAAGAGAGAAGGATAGAGAGTTAGAAACATAGATGAGAATCATCCATCAGCTGCCTCTTGCACACCCCCTACTAAGGATGTGCCTGCATCCAAGGTACATGCCCTTGACTGGAATCGAACCTGGGACCTTTTGGGTCCGATGCTCTATCCATCGAGCCAAACCAGTTTCAACCATGGTGGGTTTTTAATTGATGTTAAAACTCTATGCTCTTAATGATCATTAATTTTATCTTCTGCATGATTATGAGGAAGGAGTATTAAAAATGCCTGTTATGTTGCCGGGACTGGTTTGACTCAGTGGATAGAGCGTCGGCCTGCGGACTGAAAGGTCCCGGGTTCGATTCCAGTCAAGGGCATGTACCTTGGTTGCGGGCACATCCCCAGTGGGGGGGGTGCAAGAGGCAGCTGGTCGATGTTTTCTCTCTCATCAACGTTTCTAACTCTCTGTCCCTCTCAATTCCTCTCTGTGTAAAATCAATAAAATATATATTTTTTAAAAATGCCTGTTATGCTTGTAGATCACTCTATTTCTCCCTGTAGTTAAGGTCATTTTTTTTCTTTATATGTATTTTGAGGTATGCTAGTATTATTAGTCACTTAGGTGCATACTTAATACACTTAGAATAATCATATCCTTCTGGAAAATTAAGCCCATTGCCATATATAGAGGCCCTATCACTAGCAATCTGGGGGTGGGTGGGAGTGGGTTTAATATTAATATGGAGAAACTTAAGTTCAGAAAAATAACCTACCAAAGAACATATACTAGTTGAGACTAAACTTTTATTCTCACTTTATATATGTAATGCTGTTTCTACTATATCATGTTTTTTGAAATTCAAATGTTTTAGAATTTTGGGTTATTGCTAAATAGGCCAATTGAGAAAATAAACAAATATATACTAAAAACTGCTAATAATGCTAATAGAAGAGAGGACCTAAACAGCTCCCTATTTGGGGGGAAAAAACAAAACCTGAAGGAAAAATGTCAGGTGACTTAAATGCAGAGAAAAATAAAATATAGAGTCACCAAACACAGCTCTGTGTGGTCATCAGAAGGTAAATACCATTACAGCACAGCTCCGGTTATTCAAAAAGAGGGTAAGAATCAGCATTCTCAGAAGACTTGCAAAGGGACAGCGAGAGAAATAAAATGGCAGGATTTCAAGAAACCTTAGGGGAAATAACTGATTTCACAGCAAGAAAACACAAAGGCTTATTTTGTAAAAAGCACGGTATAATCAATGCAAAAAAAATCAATCAGAAGTTTTGATTAAAAGTCCACAATGTATCCAGTGTCTAAAAAAGAAAAGCTACATATATATGCACATCTGTATATATATTATATATGTATATAGTTACATACACATACATTGTTTTTCATCACTGGTAGAGAGGTCAAGATGGACACCCACTGCAGGCTAATGATCATGGCAGAACAGACGTGTGCTAAGTGTGGTTATCACTTAGGAGGCATGATGAATGTGCTGTGAGCAAAATCATGAAGTTCTCTACTATCACAAAGTTCCAGTGAGCCAGGTACCAGTAAAACAAGGCCGAGGACACCTGTACAAGGTTTCATTAACCATAATGCTGTAGAGTGACAGTCTACACCCTCACACTGGAGGACTGATTCAAAGCAACCAAGAGCTAAAGGTCAGAACCCAAGTCGGTGGCTTTGAAACCCGGTCAATGGGCATTTCACCCACCAGTTCGCTTTGCTTGGATCTCTAAGAGCTGATGGGCAGGACGTCTTGTTCTAAGCTCTACCATGCTTTCCAACAAACACACACCACCAGGGACTAGAGTCAATGCTTCACCCTTGCTCTGGCCATGCTGGTGGGCGGCAAAGCCTCCTGTCTGCCCTGACCTTCCATTCATCATTAGCATTCCGTTTCCAGCCGTATCTCCCCACCACTTCACATGTAAATAATCTCCCCTGGACTACATGGCTGTAACAGTGACAAACAAGACTAATGACAGCAATTACACTGCCATCTGTTCAGCAAAACGTGCCCTTCCAGGAGAACAGCCACAGTCTTAGTGCATTTAGTACACAGCTACGAAATTAAAATGACATGTGGGAATCAATACAAAATATTTATTTTTTTCAAACCACAGAATCCGCCCCAAAGCCACACTATAAATTTTCCAGAATTGTAAGCTGTTAACGTTTTCCTAAACAATCCAGTCCAACCAGAAATGAAGATAATTCCCAACCAGCAGGGTTACAGGGGCTTAATGTGCCTCTGGAAAGCATTTCCTGTAATTCCCCCACAGCCACATCGACAGAAGCAGAAACAGGGTATGCACTTGTGTCACCTGGCTGTGGAAAGAGGTTCAAACCAGGGGCGTGGCCAGTGGAGGAGGGAACATGGATATGGCAATGACTTAGTTCATAAACAGCAGGGACAGATGGAAAATTATTCTCCTTGGAAAATAATAGGGGTTCTTTCACATACAGGGTGGGGCAAGGGGAGGTTTACAGTTGTGAGTATGCGGAAGAATATATTTGTAATTAATTATTGTAGTATTTATTAATGATTGTAGTATTTTCCATACAAACAACGGTAAACCTACTTTGAGGCAAATTTCAACAAAGTAATAAAAATAATAAGAAAACCACTTCTCCATAAACTACTATGACCTCTATTTTAACTTCTGATAAACATAAACTTCATCTTATGCAATCACACTGAAAACATTAACACAACCAAAAAGGACCGATCTCTTACAGGTGTCAGTTGCAGAATTCACATTCTGATCTTCAATTTCAAGAGGCCTAGATTTGGAGTAAACATAATACTCTGAAGCTCAATGAGACACCATAAAAAAAATCAACTGAAAACATCCAAACAGTGACTGGATAGCTAACGTGGGTTATCTTGTGTTGGTTTTTTAGTTGTAAAGTTTTTTAGTATCTCAGATTAGTGTATATCCCTAAAACAATGTTCAGTTATTTTAACAATAGCTGCTTATTAAACAACTAGAGGCCCGATGCACGAAGATTCATGCAAGAATGGGCCTTCCTTCTCCTGGCCACCGGCACTGCCTTCACTATGGCAGGAGCCGCCTTCCACCTTCCCACACTGCCCAGAGGCCCAGAGCTGCTGTGGTGGTGCAGAAAGCCTGTGTCATCACCATGGCAACAACACAAGCCTCCCGCCCCCGGCCGCTCTGCACCTGCAAATTAACAAGCCATCTTTGTTGGTTTAATTTGCATATTCACTCCTGATTGGCTAGTGGGTGTTGCAAAGGTACAGTCAATTAGCATGTTACTCTTTTATTAGGTAGATTGACTTTTAGCTTATGGGCAGTAATTCTAGCATGATAATCATGAAAATAATTGTGATAAAACAGAGTAAATACAGAAGAAATTACAGCCAGCCTCCATAAGATGACGACCAACCTGGAAGGTTACCCTGGGAGAGTAAACGGATTTATGCAAGACTAGGATACAAGTGCTCCTGCTCACTTCATACCTGCAGAAACCTTCGTGTCCGCTGGATCACCGTACCTCTGCTAGCGTGTGTGCACAGACCACTACTCCGAGTTCTCTCTGTGCTGAAGGGCGCTCGAATCCCTATGCAGTCAGCACAGAACACTGCAAGGTGATGTATGTGCCAACTCTTCCTGAGGAATTCTTTGTGTGTGCAAATCTGCAACCCGGCGGGAAGCATGGAACAGGGGACCGGCAGCTTGAGGGGGCTGCACTGCTGGGGCTGCAGTGCAGTGGTCACAGCCTCGGGCATCCTTTCTCCTGCAATCTCTCTCACTCACAAATGGGTTTCCATCCTGTGCCCCGAAGAAATGGAGGGAGCTGCCTCAAACTTGTAAAAGGGACAGAAAAATGTAAAATGTAGTAACACACAACTCCTGCATCCAGGTTGGTACTTCTTCTCACAGATTCTACATAAGAACTATGTGTCAGGGTTTGCTTTCTGCCCCACAAAAAACATAGTAGTTGCTAGACTAGGGTACGGCCGTGACAACAGAGGGCATCAGAGGACCCTGTTACTGAAGATTCGAGCCAACTGTAAAGTACCGTCTCTCAAAACCATTATCTTCTATTTATACTTTTTCATGCCAGGACTCCAATGGGATTGGACTGGCTTGCTTTTGGAAGGTTTTAGGTGTAGGCTGCACACAACACACTAGTCAATTTAGCCAAATCAACTCGTTGACAATCGACCTGCATGTACAATTTTCTGACTTGGGCCCCACAAAAGTCAACTGGGTGGAGAAACTATATACTATCCTGGCAAGAATATAGGTAAACATGAGAAAATACTTTCTGGCAAACAATGCTTCATCAAAACAAACATGGAGGACAAATCTTATTTCTTCTCGTGTTGCAAACGAAGAATTTAGCTAAGAACCCCAATTAAACAAGGTCAACTTTGGCTTGAAATAAAGAAATGAGTTCTTCATACAGCAATGTACCTCAGGGGTGAAAATGAGAAATGACAGGTCACATGGGCCAGGAGAAAGTGGAGATGCCTCCTACAGGGTCTCCCCTCCGGCTTTGCAGGACCAACCCTGACCCAGAGCTGGCTCAGTCACTGCCCAAAACTTTACAAAAACTAACTTTCACAGACTCTATTCTGCCCACTTTTTTTTTACAAATAAAAAGACAATATAAAATATTTCTCAATTTACTTAATACAAAAACATCCAAACGTTTTAATGCCAATTCACATCATAATACAATGCTTTTATAGGGAAAGTTCTGTTGTTGTTGGCCAAACAATAGTCTCTCCCAGAAAAGCATTTGGGTATATTATTAAATTACTGAAGAACCTATCAACATTTTTCTTAAAAATCAATTTTATTTCCGAAGAAGTTATTATTAAAACCACTCAGGAGAGACTTTAGTTGCAGGTGTTATTGATAAGCCTGCAACAAGCAGTCCATTGAGAAGGTAAAAGTTGGCCTTCGTGGTAAAAGGGAATTTTCCCTTGATACTAGAATGTTACTGGTGCAGCAAATCAAACTACTCAGGGCACAGGCAGTACCCGTGTATATTCTTACAGCAATTCAGTGTTCAGAAATACAATCCAAAATACTCACAGAATTAGTCTAACTCACGGCCTCCACAAAATCCATCAACTCTGGTTGACAAGTGCTTAGAAAAATAAAAGCTGACCACCTTTCCTTTTACTTCTCTGAGTAATGACTTCACACTGAGGACTTCCATTAGATGACTTACACGTTCCTAAGATCACACTTCTCTCTCTCCCACTCCCTAAAGGACAAACTGAATTGGCAGAGGCAACTCTAAAAAAATCCTGCAAGTCAGAAGTGTGACGGTGTCCCTACCGTCTTCTTTTTCTGCTTCAAGTTCTCTGAAGAGGTGACCGTTAGTCTGACATAGCCTCATAGACTCAAGCATAGCGCCCCATTTACAGTCAAACAGAATTGAGAAGAAAGTTTTTTGCCATTTTCCAAATCTTTCTATTTTTCTTTGCCTTTCAAGAACAGCTAGAATATGCTTCAGAGTCTAAATAACTAAATAGCACTGTGGGTGCAGAAAAACAAAACACACAGCTTGCCCACAGCCGGAAGGGGCCTCAAACACAGCAGCGCTACTTCTTTTCAGACTTAGACACAATGTTCACAAGATGCAGACTACAGACTTAAAAAAAAAAAAAGTATTTATCCTACCCATTTAAAATGAAATGGATCAGGAATCCCACACCACTGATTACATTGGGATTTAATAACCATATCCGCTTCCTAGAGCATCTCGGGAGCCAGCTTTTACTGTTGGATGATTCTCCACATTGAAAGGGGAGCTTTATTGCCGAAGTGCTGGCCACGCCTGGACTAGCGCGATGCCAATACGACAGCAGCTGGTGAAGTCATGTTAAGAGACAGAGGGAATGGAAATGTTCCGTAAGAGTTGGTCCCTGACGTTAAGATGAGTATGCCATGGTGAAGCGGGGGCAATCTGACCAATAGGCGACGTTTCATTTTCCCACTCACTCAGCATCCTGCTATGAAGCCACTCCTGACATCTTGGAGGGTTAACCCACGATACCATTAGCTTTTTCCGGAAGCATCTGTGAGTTTGACAACATGGTCACGGAGTTGCAAAGTGCACAAAGCTCAAGGCACAGAGTAGAAAGAAGTTGTGAGCTAATGGGTGAGAAGGAATAGCAAAAACAGAATAAGCATTTTCCTTTCACAAGACTTTCTAAATCTAAACAAAGACCAACTCTTTTAAAGGAGTTTGTTTTGGTTAGGGGTGAAAAATACTGTATTGTAATGATCTGCTCGATTTTAAAGCTAAACGTATCTTGATGTGTGACATGACTATGCCGAGCGCCAAGTCCACAAATGAATAAAACAGTGCTATAAAAATTCTTCTGCTCTTATATTTTTGGAGGAAGCTGCTGATTTGGGCTGCCAGATTACATGTAGCAACGGTCACTTTTCAAGATGCCTGTTCCTCATGGATTAATAGATTTCATTAAAAGATTGTCCCATTTCAAAATCATCCCCGAGTCTAGCAGCAACTGACAGTTTTTTTGTTAAAATTTTGTTTTGTTTTTTTAAAATTACAAGTCAAAGAAGTCCGACGTCCTCTCCCGAGAACAGCCTTGGGAGAGCGCCTGAGAGCAGGACCCGCTGTGCTCGGAAGTCTCTGCAGCTCCGGTGTGTCCTTGTGGCAGGAAGGAAAGTACCTTCAACACAGTCACTATCTGTACCCTCTGGAACTCGCACAGGCTGAAGGGCTGTCTGAAAGAGATCGTCAGAACAGGGAAAAGGATGAATAGCAGAGAGCGCTTCACAATGGCAGCACCCGCCTATACACACAGTCCTCCCCGTCTCCCAATCGCCCAAAAGGAGGTTTTTTAAAAAGTGGTTTTGAGTGGAGTGAAAGGGGGGCTAGATCATCAGGAGCTGAAGCTGGGTCATTGTCCTACTCTAGGTGACTACAGAATCGGGCGGCCTCTTGACAAATGCCTGAGAACCACCAGCAGCAGCTGGACCTCATCTGGGCGCAGCTTGCAGAATAGTCTGCCCTTGGTCACACACGGTGCCCAATGAGCCCCCTGTGGGTATCATTATTCTCACTGCCAGGGCCTATCTACATCACAAACATCAAAGCTGGTGAGGAACACAGTACTTACTATAAGTCAGCTCATCCCCAGCTCTCTTCCGGGACTGGTCACCTCTGGGGATTAAAAAAGAAGGAGTGAGTCAGCTGAACTGACTGACATCTTCACATACCGACAGGAGAAATGGATTGACATAATTGATAATAGAAGTACAGCAGACATTTCAATTCTAACACTTATCAAACTTATACAGTAACTGAGTCATTTATAAACTGAATATTCTTAGCTAAATGGTGCTATCTTTTAAATATAGAAGGCTATTAAGTGAAGGAAATATTATCTTCAAAGATGGTTTATACAGGGTTCTAGAAAGTTCAGACTAAAATGTCTTTGAAGACTAACCTGGGTTTATCAATATCCCTCATGACCTTATGGAAAATTTCAAATATGAAATAGAAAGGATAATTCAAAATCTTACCCTAAAAAGCTCTATTATGAAACTGAAAACTGCTTAAAGCTTTTGAAAAATCTCAGAATCTCATTAATAATGAATATAAATGCCCTTCTAGCAACAGAAGAACATGAACCTTTACACACATTAATGAGTTCATCTTCAAACACCAAAGGAATTCTAGTTCCACTTTAGAGATGAAAAATCATAGGTTCTGATCAGATCCTATGCTACCCATAAATGCTATTTCAACTCTCTAGTTTCTCAGACAATAATTCAGACAAATGACTAAAATATCAAAGCCATGAGTAATAACGACCAATTCCCCAGCTTTTAACTCTGGCCAGTCCTGTCCTTGGCCACTTCTCTTTGTATAGTCTCCTTAGCCTAGATAGAACAACAATCACACAGGTGCTGTGGCTTGAAATCCTACCTATACCCAATTGGTCCCAGATTTCTATGCCCAGCTCTACACATCAGACGCAGTCCAGAGGCCGCATCACCACCAGTAATTTACACACACTGCCAATGCAGCATGGCCAACATGAACGCTGCTGACGCACTCCTTCCTCAGTCTTCCTCAAATGAACAGCCACCCAATTCCTCAGGCCAGAACCCGGCTTGTCCTTGATTCCCCTCTTTCCCTCACCCTGGAAACATAATCCAAAATAAACCAACACTCATCTACTCCACAGCGACAACCCCAATCCAAGACACTTATCATCTCTCCCCTACACATCTGCAAGTTTCACTGTTAGTCCAGACAAGAGCCACTGATCTTATGTAAAAGCACAAATAAGATTATTTCATGCCTCTGAGTAAAGCCCTTCAGCGGGTTTCCATTACAGTTCAAAATCAATTCGCATTCACTTCCCCAGGCCTGTGAGATCTGACCCCGCCTACCTCTCCCTCCTCCTCACCGAGCTCTGCTCCCTCAGCCACTCTAGCTCTTTCTGCCCCTTTGGCACGTTGGCACTTTGTACCTAGTATTTCCTCTGCCGGCAATACTCCTCCCCTGGTAGCCAACGGCTATCTCCTAATCATCACCTCCCTGGCTGGCATGTCTCCTCCCGGGAAGGCGGCACATTACCACGGTAGCTGGAACGCCCCTCACACATGCCTGGTCACTCATTCTCTCACACACACTCGGTTTCATCTTCTTCATAACACTTATTATTTGAAATAAATTGTTTACATGTTTATTATTTATCACTCTACATTGAAGCACAAGCTCTGTAGAAACAGGGGCTTTGTTGCCTTGTACCCAGAACAGTGTCTAGCACATAGTAGAAAATAAGTATCTGCTGAATTAACAAGTTAGTAAATAGTTCTTAAATAGCCTCTACAGGTTATTAAAATGCTAGCTCAAGTTAATTATCTTCTGCTTCTGAACAATCTTAGTCCAGACAAGAGCCAGAGCAATCTTATGTAAAAGCATAAATAATTTCCCATTCTTTCTCTGGTTTGTGCTCCAGACTAGGAAAAAGAACCTCCTGCGAGGCTGGGTGGGGAGTCTAATGACTGGCAGAAAGCACAATGGAAGGCCCTTGTTTTTCTCAGGGCTGGGCACTGAGAGGAAAATGTGCACATTTAGCATGAACTGGCCTCAGGCAGCTCAGAGAATCTGGATGTTAGAACAGATATTCTAACACCACTTTTCAAAGATCTCTGCTGTGAACACTATATAAGCCAGTGAGTATCTTACATTATTACTATTTACACAGTATTGTCTCAGCAGTAGTCACCAAATATTCTTGAAACAAACAGGTTAAAGCTGATCAACAGGAAAATGTAGAATTTCGTATCTGGAACCTCACATTCCCAGCCCCCAAATGCCAAATAAAAACTGAACATGCAGGAAATAACAGGAGAAAAATACAGATGTGAGACTGACAGGAAAAAGGAAGGCAGGAGAAAGGCTGCCAAGGGCATTATCTAACGTGGCGAGCAGGGAAAGCTATGAGCCGCGCTCCAAACCCTGCTCCTAAAGGGAAAAGCTCCAATCCAGAGGAACCTCTCAGCCAGAAGACCAACAAAACCCCTATCTATAAGGCTCTATTTGTTTCAGAAACCCAGGTACCAATTACTCAGAAAGTACATTTTGTTTGCCCTTAAAAGCTATCGAGTAGCCACTCTGAAGAAGACCACGGGCTGGTTTGAATGAGATTCTCCATCTCAGGGCACGCACATTAGACGTTCCCAAATGAGCTTATCTTCTATAATGCAATATGACAACAACAGATACCAATCTGTCTTCCCTGGCAATAATCAATGCTATTATGCAGGTAATAGATAAAAAGGAAATGTTGCTTTTAGCTTATTTGTTCATTCTAGCTTTGAAATAAGTCCACACTGTATTTCTATGCACCTGAATATCTTTCCCATAACTCCAGCTCAAATGAGAATCTGCCCATTAAATGCAAAAGAGGATATATTGTATTTACAACCCTCACACATTATTTCAAAATATTTCAAAGACTTAGTCTGTGCCACCCACATGAAAGCTGTGTACTGCCTATTCAGGACTCCATACATCATGGAAGTGGGGCAGAATCTTAAATGAAAAAAGTTTGCAAAGCTGAACAGGAATTGTGGTTGATAGGCATTCTATCCTATACAATAAAGAGCTAATATGCTAATTAACCAGGCGGTGGAACAACCTTCCCTAACAACCAGTGGGTGGGGCCATGGGGCCGGGAGGCAGCCAGGGCTGTGATGGGCCCAGCCGTTCGCATGGATTTTATGCATCAGGCCTCTAGGAAACCATAAAGTGACTGCTCACAGCAGAATAGCCAATAACAAAATTCTTGTTAAAACAGCCTGTACTATATTCTTTGTTTTTTGTTATTATTTTTTTTGCATTGGTGGATACAATTTCCTCTGAAATAACTCTAGCCAAATACTGATCAAGGTAGGCATCACAGCTGGCGGGGCAAAGCATGGAACCAGAGCTGGAAGTGCAGGCAGACTCCTTCCCGGCTGCATGTAAGGTGCTGCACATCCTTTCTGCCAGGCGGCCAGCTCAGCAGTGGGGCAGAGTGAGTCCAAGAATGCCAGCTTGGGCAGGGCCTACTCTGTGCTAAGCATTCCTCAGAGTAATTTATGAGGCAAACCTTAAGTCTCAGTAAATGTATAACAAACTGCTAACTTAATTCTAGACATGGCCCAATTCAGTCTGTGAAATAAGACATTTTAATTTTATCACCTCTTGGAAAACATTTAAAAATTTCAGGCAGAAGGTGCATGAAAGGATCCCACTAAGAGAAACAAAAAATCCAAACTCAACTCCAAGGCACCTCCCTGAATATGGTCAGCTTGGCCTTGGCAAACAGTCCATGTTAGTCCATGTACAAGAAGGGCAGTGTTGCATGAAGCTATTCATGGAGTCAGTTACCTAACCCCAGCAAACTTTCCAGTCCTGCAACCTAGTGTCTTATTCCAGTTCCACAATCAGAGTTAGGAAATGCCTCTGGATGTGTTTAAATTGGTATCCACCCTGCTCGGAAAGGTAATTCAAGGTGTTCAGAGTTGTTCACTAGAGTGTACTTTCTAAGCTGCTTCACAGAGATCAAAGCTTTCAGAAGGCTGTTAAAGACACCAGTAAGTTCATCTCTAAAATTAAAAGCACACTCAATAAAACATGAATATAAGCATAAAAGACCTCAAATGTATGATTTTCCCCCTCATATTACTGGGGTGAGGGGGAGACATAAAAGGAATACTCAGATTATTCTGCATTTATTTTAAAATATGTAAGGAAAAACTTTTAACTAGAATTCAGAACACATGAGCCAGAAAAAGACAAAACCTGACAAAGTTAGTTACATAAAAATGAATAAAAACTTCTCCATAACTTCAAATTAAAAAGAAAAACCAATGCCATAAGCAAATCAAAAGACAAAAAAATAAAGTCTTATGTCGGGCAAAGAATCAATCTTTTCACTATAGAAAGAGCTTCCAGAAACTAAGAAAAAAACAACAATAATAACCAAATAGAAAAATGGAAAAAGGACATGGAACAGGCAGTTTACAGAAAAACACAAACATGAAGCTGTGCTCAGCCTCACCCTTAACAAGAAATGCCAATGAAACCAGCCCTGTGAGGCTGGCAAAAATCCCAAAGTTAAAAACATACTCCACATGCACGGCCGTGAAGGACAGCACTTTCATACGCAGCTGGTTCATATGCAAAACACAATCCCCTATGGAGGGCAATTTGGCAATATTAACCAAAATTACAACTGCTTTTACTCTTGGCCCAGCGACCCCACTTATGGAAATTTACTCTCCAGATATACCTGCAACAGGTATAGAATTATACACGGACAAGGCTATTCATGGCAGCATTCTCTGTGACAGGAAAAGGCTGGAAATAATTCAAGTTGCCATCTACTGGGGACTGGTTAAATAAGTTGTAGTATATTTACACAATCAAATGTGTAAGAAATGAATTAAGATCAAAACATATTCCTTCCTACACTGGAAGGAATCATAAGAAAATTTTAAAAAATGATTACCTAATGGGGTGGGAGTAAGTAGATAGGAAGAGAGGTGGGGACAAACCTCTCAGAGTATGTATTTTTTATTCTCATTCTGATTTTTGAACCACACAAATATATTAGCTCTTCGAAAATATGTAAAACTACTATGGCATTAAATGGCCTCATTCTGTGTATGAAAATGATAGTGCTGTTAGAAATGTTGCAATTAATGTCAGGAAACACGTGACCACTGAGTATGAGAGAGAGAAACTAGCTGTTTACATTCTATTTCCACTGGCCTGTCCTTCCCTAACTTGCTATAACAAAATGGGGTGTAGAGGCCCCTCTAGCGATACAGCTTCATTGAGCCTTCCCAGTGAAAACTGACAGTGGTTACTCAGTGCCCCTACTACCACATGGGCATAGATGCCACCAGGACAAGATGGGGGAAAATGCCAACCCATGGGTCAACAGATTATCCGCTTTATTTCCTAACCTGTGCTCAAACCACAGATTTGGTAACAGTGGTCTTGGTAAGACCATATTCTGAGACTTAATTTGGCCTCAATGACAACTTACTACTATGTGTGACCTAATGAGGAAGCCAGCTGTCTTCCTTCCCACAACTTTCTTGCTTTAATGCCATGGATCCAAATAAAGAAGAGATATAAAAACGTAAGTAAAGAGTAAGGATACTGAAAATACCAGGATTTAAACACCCTTCAGTGATGGTGACAGAGAGGGTATTTTCCCATAGGGAATCACCAAGTTTTTATATAATTTATTGTAGTTGAAAAGACGCACTTCGCAAGATTTTCTGGGTTATAATCATGATACTGAATTGTACACTTTAGAGAAATCAGCGAAGTGTATATGTCAAAACCAAGGAAGATAAACATCCGGCAACATCAAAGAGAAAACTACTTTTTTTTAAGAAGAAACAACTAGCCGAAACCGGTTTGGCTCAGCGGTAGAGCGTCGGTCTGCGGACTGGAAGGTCCCAGGTTCGATTCTGGTAAAGAGCATGTACGTTGGCTGCAGGCACATCCCCAGTAGGGGGTGTGCAAGAGGCAGCTGGTCGACATTTCCAACTCTCTATCTCTCTCCCTTCCTCTCTGTAAAGAATCAATAAAATATATTTTATTAAAAAAAAAAAAAAGAAGAAGAAGAAGAAGAAACAACTAGAATTTAGGGCAAAAGTGAAAATAAGAGAAAGAATGTAAAGCCTCTTTATACTATTGTAGGTTAGTCATAAAAGTACCTATAACTCATCATAAAATTTCTATAATGCTTTTCCAAATGTTCAGAACTAATATGAGGATCAAAGTTTGAAGAGCTCTTGGAGGCCGCCCAGGTAACTGCCCACCGACTTAGAAATTCCTTCTTCAAAATCCATTTAGTGAAGAGCAGCTTCCATAAACTCAAAACCCAACCTCAACATTCCGGACGTAGGCAGCCTACCTCTCCAGGAACAGCTCGACTCTGGTACAGTCATTTCTGTCTAAGGACCCTGGCCCCCCGCCCCTGCCAGCCAAACCGGCCTGAGGAGACTGGCGTTATTTTGTCACAAAGGGAAAAACTTGCCTCATAAAACCATTCTGCATGAGTTCTCTTTGAAGTTTCTGATCTTGAGCAGCATATTCAGAAAGTTCAGATTCCACCACCGGAGGGAGGATATTTGGAATAAATTTAGAAAATAGAGTTGGAGCCATCTGAACCCACTCTGTGAGGGAAGGAAACAATTCATTAAGAAAATCAGAGACAAATTAAATTAAGTATATATTGCATTGGGGGGGGGGAGATAATTGGAGGGAAGAGACTTGGTGGAAATTAGCCCTATAAAGCATTTGTTAAGACGATACACTGGACCAAGAAGAGAACTGTGCGGGTAGTAATAAGTAGACATATAAAAAAGAAGTCCACAAAAATGGACGGGAAATTACCATTTAACAAGTGCGCTGGAGATAACTAGTAAGTACTTTTGAAGAAAGCCCTATTTTGACTCATGCTAACTACAGCAAATTAAATATATGTAAACAGTAAAAGAAAATAATTATATCGTTATTCAGTTATTTAAAAAAGATAAATGGCCGAAACCGATTTGGCTCAGTGGATAGAGCGTCAGCCTACAGATTGAAAGGTCCCAGGTTCGATTCCTATCAAGGGCATGTACCTTGGTTGCGGGCACATCCCCAGTAGGAGGTGTGCAAGAGGCAGCGGATAGATAATTCTCTCTCATCGATGTTTCTAACTCTCTATCCCTCTCTCTTCCTCTCTGTAAAAAATCAATAAAATATATTTTTTTTAAAAGATAAATGATCAAGAGAACAATCTAAAGGAAAACATTCAGAAATAAAATAAGAGACTTAGAGAAGTCTAAGAAATATCTGCATTTATGATTAATTCATACTTCTATTATAGGGCATTTTTACAAATCATTAAGACCAGAAAATGAAAGGCAGGACTAAGTAATTTACAATAAAAAATAAAAATAGAATAAAAGCCTTGTTAATAAATACTCACAAAAACTCAAGGACAATAAGCACAATCTCCTCCCCCTGCTCCCTGAACTCTAACTGTAAGGAATGCACTCGGCAGCGGGTGTGCAGTGAAACCAGCACGCTCCTTCCTTGCCGGTGGCCTAACTGAGTATGGATACCCTTTTGGGTTCTTTTAATCTGACCTCTTCAAATTTCCCCTCTCGGAAAACATCTTAGCTGTGCACCTCAAGAACCATAAAATGTCAAAGTCCTATTTATTCCAGTGAGCTCAATTTAAAAATAATCATCTGAGTATATATAATCCTAAATTTGAAAAAAATTACGCCAATGCTGTGCAATGCTGAGTCACTAATAAGTAAAAAAATTCAACAGAACAGCCAAGTTAGAGATTGCAAAAATAAATAAATAAATAGATAAATAGATAAATAAATAAATAAATACATAAATAAATAAATACCACAAATGACCCAGGAGCCAATCCACTCACCCTTTGTTCAAACTCATGGCAAATGTTCTCAATCATTTCCCTCCATCTCAGCTCAGCTCAGACATGGTTTAGAAAGTCTCACTCACTACAGTGCTCTGGGGAACCACTAACCAATCAGGGTGAGCTGGCAGGAGTCAAACAGTCCTGCCCTTTTATGGAACTCCAGGTAGTCATTAAAATATACATGAAGAAACAAAATAAAAGTGTGTGTATAAATGAAGAAGGGCAGGATGGCACGGCTACAACTGTTTTCAAGCTGAGCTTCTAAAGGCCAAATGAAAACACACCTAAAATAATAATAGTCATCAGAATCTCCAAGGATTAGGGTCCAGGAATCTAGAGTTTAGAAAACCTTTTTGGTTGATCCAGATACATTCATTATACAAAGATCAGCATGTGAGAACCACCATAGTAAAAAAAAAAAGTTTACATTTAAAATTCAACTTTTACTGAGGATTCTCAGAGGGAAGGGGAAGAGGGCACATATGCATAACCCATGGACATAGACAATATGCGGTGAAGGCCTGGGGAGGGTTTAAGGGGGGGTGGGGGGGACGGACATCTATAATACTTTAAAAAATAAAGATAAATTAAAACTCAAAAATAAATAAATAGATAAAATTCAACTTTTAAAACATTTTAACCTTAATCGTCAGGTGAATAAAACTGTTTTAATAAACCAGGAACAAATATTTTTAAGAAAGAATTATTTTTTTTAAATAATAAAATAAACCATGAACACAATAGGCAAGACATGTAAATGTCAAAATATGTTTAATATTATCTCAGAAAATGCCTAGGGTTACAGAAGGCTAGTCTGTGAAAAAATTCACCTTCTGAAAAGGGCAATTCTCAAATACAGAATTCTCTACACAAGTAATATGAATCCTATTATAAGAACTCAAACTTAGATAAAATGGCATTTAGATGAGCATGTATCTATGAGTCTTTTTACCCAGAGTAATTACTTTCATTCTGCAGCTTGTTACTCATGATAAAAGCCAGAGCTTTTATGATAAAGCAACCTACTTAGAGGTGTAATTTAGAAATTTGTCAAACTGCACTCGGATGCCTCCCAAACTAAAGGATAAATCCATGGACCATTTCATCACATTTAGTAAAATGAAAGTCAAAATTCTGAGAAACTACAAAAGAAAAACATCAGTTTATTGGACATATAAAATATTTTTGCTACTTTATATAAGTAATTTATACAAAAAATTTGTTTAAAAATTATGAAGAACGGAGCAAGATCTGGTCAAATTTAAGTAACATTAAGTGTGAATGCTGTTTAAAGTAGAAAAAAGTATGACATCAGACTCCACCTCTAGTACAATTTTTACAAAGTTTCCATCTTTAGCAAGCTAAATTCTGATACATCTTTTAAATTAAGAAAAAATCAAGGCAACAATTAATATAACCACTGAATCCAACTGAATGGAAGTAACAGTTCATGTTAGGATGCTTATAGTATCAGGTACTGTGTTAGGCAATTTAGATCAGGTCTTATTTCATTGAATCCTCAAATGACAAAAGTTTCACAAAAAGGTAAAGTAGTCCCCCTTCCCCCAGGGGGATACATTCTAAAACCCACCAACTGATTGCTGGCAAGTTACATAAGAGGCCAAAGAAGATGGAGTTATGAATTTATATGTCTATGTATATGGGTAGTGTGGGACAGAAGTGAAGGAGAGTCTCCCTAACAAAAAAGACAAAGATTAATGCCAGACCGGAGAGTCAATTTTATCCCAAGTGTCTCCTACAAATTATTTCTTGTATTTCCGTTGGCTTTACTAGAATAGAGATAACTGCAATGGAGTCGTTTGTTTACATTTCACAATGATGAGTATCTACTCAGTATTTTTTGCCAAAACGATCCAAATACCATGGGGCCTCAGAAAACACTGAGAAAAGCACGGTCCTGCTGGACAGGCATGGAACTACCACAAACAGACAAGTCCAACCCCAAAAGAAGCGATGTGTGCGTTCACCTGGTCGGAGAGTGTACAGGCCTTTCACAATGTTTGCCATAGTTGAAGGTGTGACCTGAAATGGTGTTGACTGGGCTTCTAAAAGTAAAGCTGAAATAAAAAGACAAGATGGGATATAAAAATGATGTAACACTTATTGTCAAGGTTTCTCTATTATTATTTCTCCCAAAGATGGAAGAGCAAACAAGTGTAAGAAATGAACGGTCCAAGAGGACAAAACGAGAGTTTATACACTGAAGATTGTTTTTAAATCCAATGCAGCAGAGCTCGATCTAACAAATATGTACAGGTCTGTTGAAATACTAATGGAAATTATTCGACTCGTGGAGCTTCTGAAACAAGTAAACCTTCCTAAAAGCACTGGTATTCATGGTACTTGGTGAATAAGCTGAAAGTGCTTCCTATTATGTTCCTGATTCAAAAAATGTACACTTGGGGGATGAAATGTTCTGTAATTCTCTCAATCATTTCTCTTTCCCCCAAATCACCATAGTTGAGGCCCTTGGAATTTTCCTGAAAGGCATATTATTGGTAATTTCAGTAACTGCAATCAGAGTCAGACTGACTTTCTGAGTCAGTCTGACTTCCCCAAATGCTACAGATGTACTTTTCTTTAAACTAAAGGTAATGGCAAGAGAGATCATGCTCGCTCATCCTTCTCACTTTCATGACTTTAGTAACCACAGAACCCTAAACGTAACAACAGAGTCAGTTTTCTGCAGGACAAAGATTTTATTAGAACATTTTTAAATGAATAGAAATAATTCTTCTAGGTAACATCATTAACAGATACAAGCAAATTCCATTATTTAGTGGATACAAAAGATACTCATGACACAGATCAGTTCATTTTTAATTTATCAAAGACCTGCAAGTTACTAACTAAAATACTTCATAAAACATGGCATAATTTTACTGTATGCCAGGGTTGTGAAATTGGACAAGCGGTTTCCTTCTGTTCTTGCCTTTTTTTAAATGGAAAAGCCATCTCACTCGGCCAACAATGACCTCACAGTTTCAAACATACAATGTGAGTTACACTGAATTTATTGATATATAAAGGTCGAAGATGCATTGTTCAAGTTTATCCTTCGGATTTTATCATCAGTAGACAGTTATAATTTTGAATGGCATAAACTTTAAAGAGACAAATGTTAATTTAAGCACTATAGGAAATATTTTCAAAATATAATGTTTAAAACAGAAATTCTAGCCTGGCCAGAGTGCTCAGAGGCTGAGCATTGACCTATGAACCAGGAGGTCACGATTCAATTCCCAATCAGGTTACATGCTTGGGTCATGGGCTTGATCCTCAATGGGGTATGTGCAGGAGTCGGCCAATCAATGATTTTTCTCTCATCATTCAAGTATCTATCTAGCTTTCTTCCCTTCATCTCTAAAACCAATAAAAATATTTTTTTAGTTAAAAAATATGATAGAGCCGAAACCGGAGCGTCAGCCTGTGGACTGAAGGTCCCAGGTTCGATTCCGGTCAAGGGCATGTATCTTGGCTGCAGGCACATCCCCAGTGGGGGGTGTGCAAGAGGCAGCTAATCAATGTTTCTCTCTCATTGATGTTTCTAGCTTTCTATCCCTCTCTCTTCCTCTCTGTAGAAAATCAATAAAATATATTTAAAAAAAAAAAAAATATATATATATATATATATATATATGATAGAGCCAGATGAGGGAAGGGTTTTTGCACTAAAGAGTAAAAATCAGAGAGGATTCTGTGCTACACTTCAAAGAGGTCACACTGAGCTCCTTCTAGAGTTACCAGTAACAAAGTCAGGGGTGAACTCCTGGATAATATTTACTCCACTGTCGCAGGTAGCAAGTGTCAGGCCAGAACTGAAGGCACTGTCCGGTAACAGAGTCAAGCAGCTCCCAGCTCACTGGGTGACCTTCAACTCACATTTTCAGTTCTTTGTGCCTCTTTCTACAGAACTAGGCTTCAACACTTTCTGCTGTGCCAGGGCTCTCTGATAAAAAAATTATGTGTATCATTGCTAGTGTTCTCTCAACCCCTGTAAGGTAATTACTTACGCATTAGGCTGTAAATGTGCTTTTCTGCAACATGTTCCGTAAACAGCTTTATAAGGTCATCTTTTAAGTCTCTGTTAAGTTTTGTTTCGATGTAAAACTTATTCTGAAAGGGAAAATAAGTTATTTTTCAGTGCATCGTTAGGGGAAATGATCAGTCTAAAATAGAAACCCTAAAAATAAATTATTTTAGGAAACAACTCATAAAAGCATCAAGCAAAACATAAAAATGCAACATCAAACAACAAAAAGAAGGCCCTGCCCTACTTAGACATCTTCCTGGCATGGGGTTAAAAGCACATAAAGATGAAATGCAATAAACCATACACCTCCAAAAGAACATGGGATACCTGACATGACTTGACAGAGATGATGTACAGACACATGGAAACACACTGTGTGACAAGCACTTAATGTGCCTTTTGAAAAGTCCCCTTTTATTAGTGATCTAGGCTCAAAGCAGGTATTGAACATGCACTGTTGACTCCCCAACATAAGCTCCATTCAATGCTTAGTCTAAGCCATTCAGCCTATGGCATTCCTTAGGGATGGTCTCTGGTTCAAAGATAGACACATGACCCAAGATAGCCCATAACTGAGCCGAAACCGGTTTGGCTCAGTGGATAGAGCGTCGGCTTGGGGACTGAAAGGTCCTGGGTTCGATTCCGGTCAAGGGCATGTACCTTGGTTGCGGGCATATCCCCAGTAGGGGGTGTGCAAGAGGCGGCTGATCGATGACTCTCTCTCATCTATGTTTCTAGCTCTCTATCTCTCTCCCTTCCTCTCTGTACAAAATCAATAAAATATATTAAAAAAAAAAAAAAAGATAGCCCATAACTGAAAGAAACACAGGCTCCAGTAAAAAGTGTCTTACAGTCATCTTACCACCATGAGGAGAACATGGTGTGTTCCAAGATGTTGTGTACCAAAGAGAGAGAAAAGAACCTGAGTCTTTGGTGACACTTAAACCACAGATTCAGCCAACCCTGGAGACTGCCTTATTTCTGGATTTCATGACAGAGCTAATTCTTTCCCTTATTTAAATCACTTTGAATCAGGCCTTCTATTTCTGGCAGCCAGAAGCATCCTAATAAGAATGACCGACAAGTCAAAAAAGATTGAATTTGTTCATGTGTAAATGTTAACTCAATGTGTAGGAATGGAAAATGCAGAGGAACGTTAACGTGCTGATTCTCTCAATTCTTAACACAAGTTTTATTTTTCTCTTTAAAAAATTATAAAATAGTATACATATGGTTAAAAATTAAAGCCATGCGCCGAAACCGGTCTGGCTCAGTGGATAGAGCGTCGGCCTGTGAACTGAAGGGTCCCGGGTTCGATTCCGGTCAAGGGCATGTACCTTGTTGTAGGATTATCCCCATGGGGGGTATGCAAGAGGCAACTGATCAATGGTTCTCTCTCATCGATGTTTCAAACTCTCTATCCCTCTCTCTTCCACTCTGTAAAAAATCAATAAAAAAATTTTTTTCATTAAAACCATGCAAAAGGTTCCACAATAAAAAAGAACTGTCCCACTGCAGACCCTCTATCCCATTCCCAAAGGTCCTATCCTACACTAGGGACACTTTCGTATAATCTTTCTAAAATACTACTTATGTAATATGTGGATATGCTTTTTTCCTACTAAAGAAGAAAACACTTGCTAATGGAAAAATATTACACACTGCTTTGTATTTTGCTTTTTCACCTAATGTCTCTTGGGAAAGATTTTTCTCTAAAATAATACGGACACGTCATTATTTTTAACTGCTTATTTTTCAACTGTCATTATCCTCAATAAAGTACTTAAATAATAGTCCCTGCTGATCACAGAAATTCCTCCAGTGTTCTGTTTTGTGTTTTTTCCTAGTTATTAATTTGTGGTGGTTTTGTGTTTTGGGGTTTTTTTTCCCCAATAAAGTATATCTTATGGAGAATAAATAATTTTGAAGACTGGTATAAAACATGTAATCTCTATGCTATAGAATATAGGATCAACCTAAACATCCCATTCCTTAAATCTAATAAACAAAGAGGAATTGGGATAATGAATTTACTCCATTGGGATAATGAACCTCTCCACTCAATAAAAACACGAACATTAAGATTCTACAACTTTATATATTCAAAGGGGGAAGAACTAATCAACAGAGTCAACAGACTACAAATTTTACTCAAGGCATAATTTTCCAAATGAAATAGATCATCAAAATGGAAGCAAATTTTATTTTTCTCATTTTTTAGAGAATGACTTAGTTGGCATTCATGATTTTTAGATACATGTATTCATTCTCTTTTTTCTGAGGATAAGAAATCTTTCTTATACATCTTTATTTTTCAAGAACAATATCTTCCATATGGCAAAATAAAATAAATGCTAATAGGGTGGTTACTGATATTAATGCCTAATTGTCTACATAGCAATATTATTTATGTAATTTTAAAACGGGAAATTCTTCTATCCCAACACTATCAAGCATTCCTAAAATAGATTACTTTCTATTTCTACCATAATATATAGTAAAAGACAAATAGAACACACTTCACTCTCGATACTCGGACCTGTAAACCAAGCTCTAACTTACCATATATATGAAAAGAGGCACAATGCTCTGCAATGCTCCCATATACTGTCCAAGAGCTATATTAAATCTTTCAATATAGAGATCTGGAGGGCTGGCCTGTGGGAAAGAACAGAAATGTGACCGTTCTGGGAAAGCAGGTTTAAAGACCTTCTGTCACAATCTAAAATGCAAAGGCTCTTCTTACAAGCTTAGAACATGTAAGGGATCTCTCCTCCTAATTCAGCTTCCATTAGGGAGTACTTAAACTTTTGGTGCACACTAGTGCCTTTTTAACTTTTTCTTAGTCTTCCTAACTGTCTGCAAAATGCCCGTATTTCCACTTTACATATGAAGCTACTGGGGCTCAAAATATTTAGTCCCTTGACTATGGTCCCACAGTTAACAAGCCCAAGAGCTAAGTCTCAAACTTTGGTCAATCTGAGTCCTTCCATCTCTTACATTCCTAAAACCTTTAGAAAAAAGTTCACATTTCCAATTTAGGGCACATGGTTTACCTCTTTCCATTCATATTCTGCTCTTCCTCATGCACAGCCCAGCCCAGCAAACATATGGAACTGCTAGCAGTTACCAAGTATCAGTGTGCTGTCAGGCTTCCTGGAGTATTTTCTACTTGAACGAAGTCTTTAACACCACCCCCTCAATAGATTCACCTGGCTACTTCTATTATATTTATCCTTCAAGATTTATCACTTCTTCATAAATATCTGGGATATATGGCCTCTCAAAAAGGCACCATCACACTTCTCCCACTGTCCCTAAACTTCAAGTTCTTGGAGGGCAAGATTTATATCTTATCTTTACATCTCCAGTGCTGAGCACAGAGCCTGGGACATAGTAGGTATACATAAAGGCATGTCTTGCAAGAACAGAGCTTTACTTAAATTTAAGTACAGCTTTGCTTAACTGGTTGAAATCTAACCTAGCCTTTTTAAAATCTAAATTTTACTTGTAACAAGGCTGTATGACATTACACAATACATTTAGTACTCTCAATTTCAATTTCCATACATATAAAATTAAAAAATACTAATTGTGCTACTTCTAAGATGTGTTTAGATTCAAAGAATATGCTGTGTAAATATTACATGCATATATATATTTGCATGTCCAAATATTATATATGCATATGCAACTAATAAGTAAACTTAATGAATTAACTACCCATTTGTCAAGTACTTCATAAAAACCCACTAACATTATGAAAAGCATTCCTTATTAACTAAAGAAATTGGGGAAATGGTTCCACATTATGGGCAAACTTTTAACTATAACTAATGAACAGAAACACATGCGCTATCTTTCTCTAAAGTGCTTCAAAGAACTCTAGAAATTGTATTTCAGTATTCAAAGAAATAAATTTTAAAATTATTATTTGGGGGGAAATCTGAAGAGTTTTTGCATTAAAATGATTTTTCCCTTTCCATGAAAGGACACTTTATCTATTTCAAAGTTAAAAGCACGAACATTGATCAAAAGGCATACTTAATAGCAGACAGAATAAATAAAATTGAATTCCTTAGCTATTCTTTTCAAGAAACCCCAAAGGTTATGAGTAATAAAAAGCACTTTTTGTACTGAATCAAATGTCAGAACATTTACTTAGCTTCCACATTTCACCCAGCACTTATTCAAACCCTTTTAAATGGCAGGACTATAAATTATAACGATCTCCTAAAATAAATTCAATCTCTTTACTAGGAACCTAGAAGAAAAACTATGTTTAAAAGCTAATAAAATTGTTCGTCCTTAAAACTTAAATTTGGTATACCTTGGGCCCCACTGGGAAAATTACTACCTATTTGATTTACATTATTTCAACATGAATATATTTGGCTTGGACATTAAATGAAATATTTTACCCTTGAAGCAAGCAAGCTTCATTTTCTTCTCAAACAAGAAAAAGCAAGCTGCCAGAAAAATAACTTCTACTCTAAACTTGCTCCAATTTTTCATAACAGACCTAGATTCCCTAAAATGTATAATATGGCTGGTAAGAGGAATGTTTTAAATTTTGTTTTAATGAGTAATATAGTCATCTGGCTTAAAATTCAAATGAGTTCAAAAAGGCTTAGAGTTTACCTTTCACTCCTTCCTCACTGAACCAACACTTAATTCTTTTATATCCTTCCAGAAGGATTTTATATATATACAAAAAAAAGTATCCCATTTGTACCCCCTTTCACACAAAGCTAACATAAAATCACATTGATCTGCAATTGTTCTAAAAATATAACTGGGACACTGTTTATCCTAGTAGTTCTCACATATTTTGGTCCCAGGAACTCTTTACACTCTTACCATAATACATAAGGCTAGAGGCTACCGAATTGGACACCGCAGATGTAAAATGCAAACAAGTTCCACAATTTCTTTTTTTTTTAATATATATTTTATTGATTTTTTACAGAGAGGAAGGGAGAGGGATAGAGAGTTAGAAACATCAATCAGCTACCTTCTGCACACCTCCTACTGGGGATGTGCCCGTAACCAAGGAACATGCCCTTGACCGGAATCAAACCTGGAACCTTTCAGTCCGCAGGCCGATACTCTAGCCACTAAGCCAAACAGGATAGGGCCACAGTTTCTTATTTCTATCCCTCCTCTACCTACATCCCATCCCCATCCCACCAAAATGATACGGGAAAAATTAAGAATATGTGCTTTTGTGTTCACAAAAACATTCCTGTTTTCTTTAAATAATGACTTTTCCATGTTAAAATGAAATAGGGAGAAAAAGGTGGGAGGGAAGGATCTAACAAACACTACAATTCTATCTTTACAGAAGTAATGTATGTTCGCTAAAATTTTTAAAAGTTAAAAATGCAATTACAAATGAAAAATAACTACTAATATCAGGTAGATAACCATCATTAACATGTTCTTCTGTTCTTGTGTCAGTGCGTGCAATCTGCTTTTATCACTCAGCTACATATCATCATTTACCAGGTCAAGTATATTTCTACAACATAATTTTAATAACTGTCTGGACACACCATTGTCTATTTCATCAGTCCCACTTCATTAGATTCTCAACCTGTGATTTGTTGTTTGTATTATCCAGGTTTGCCTGGACACTTCTAGCCCAGAGCGCTTAAGGGGTACAAATGTGAGTAGCTTCAGATTATATTTAAACATAAGATGGCACCACTCCGTGCTTAAGAGCAAGAACAGCTTCGGGACCAATGGTTCTTCAATAGCCCAGGGACTCTCAAAGACTCAGCTCTCAGCTCTCCAAATGCCTGAAGAACTTGTACATGACAGATTCCTTTGCCACACTCCAAAGTCCTGACTCAGAAACTTTCCAGAAGGTACATTTTTAATGAGAACTTCAGGGGATTCTTTAAACAGCTGCTCTGGCAGCTGTTCAGCATTTAGAAATGTCCACTTCAAAGGAGAGAGGAGCTCTAAGGGAAGGGAGTCTATAGAGAATTCAAGAAAAGGTTGAGCAGTAATCACCATGCAACACAAGGCATTGACGCATGGCAATAGTGACTATTTAGCTGCCAATTATACTGAAAAGGGTAAAAATATAATACACTAGCATTTCAACATTAGTATTAAGACTATAAGTGAATTTTTTCTGTAAATTTAACCATTTCTTGACTTATCAAATTCACTGATTATAGTTAGTAAAATGGAACAGTGAAGTGCCTCATGCAGAAATTCATGAGGACATTCAGTCTCACACTTATATTATATTCCATACGCCCAACCAAGTGAAATGAATTATAAAGACTGACAAGCTCCTCTACGGAAAGAAAGAATATCCGAACTGCTTCCCCTCTGGTGATGGCAGCCATAAAAGCTGCAAGAAAACACAGCAGTTGAATGAATCACTAAAGGCCAAGTGTGAGCTCACAGCGCAGAAGCCCCCAAGCCTCACACCAGGGCAGTCCCCACCTAGCCGCCAGCTCTTTTCCATGGGTTTCCACTGGGCCTTTGAGAGAAGACTGAAGGCAGTGAAAGAGATGTGAGAGCCGCCCTCTGTGGCACACAGGTGCCAGGTTTGAGGATGGGGCAGAAGTACCCGAAGAAGCCCATGCTTGACTGCACCTCCTGGAGCTGAAAAGGTGGGGATTAGCTGCCAATGGAAGACAGGAACAAAAGCTGCAAGTACCCTGGACGCTGCTCAGATACAAAGCAAAAGGGAAGAGGGGACCCACCTACACCTGGTGACCCTTCTCTGATCTAAGGCAAAAACTGTCTACTGCTGGAGGTAACCCTCCAGCCGTCCTGTCACCAGCAAAGGTCAGTTATCAAAAATTAAGAAACACTGAAAAATCCCCCTAGCCGGGTTTGGCTCAGTGGATAGAGCATCAGCCTAGGGACTGAAGGGCCCTGGGTGTGATTCCAGTCAGGGCACAGGCCCGGGTTGCAGGTTCAATCCCCAGTAGGGGACATACAAGAGGCGGCCAATCCATAATTCTTTCTCATCATGGATGCATCTATCCCTCCCTTCCTCTCTCTGAAATCAATAAAATTATATTTAAAAAAAGAAAAGAAACACCTTTGAAAAATCAAACTATAACCCAATGTCAAGAATTAGAGAGTCAGCAAACCCTAGATGCAAAGATGCCCACAAACTGTTAACTGTCTATAAATTAACTCTGATTGATATATGTAATGATATGGCAGAAAAGGTATACAACATGCATAAAAAGGTGGGGAATTTCAGCAAATTAAAGGTTTAAGTCAAATGGAAATGCTAAAAATTCTCCAATTTTATTTTAAACCTTTTAACATTCATTCCTATATTACCAAATATGACTTTGGCATTTTGGACACACAAATGAACCTGATTGCTCTCTCAAGGATCCTTAATATTATTTTCTGAGTCAAATTAGAAATTCCTTTTTTAAAAATCTGCCTCTACATGACTAACTTTAGCAAAACAATGTGTAATATGCTTTTAGTCTACCTGGCTTATTCCTTGACTTTCCAGAACAAGAGCATTCTGCCAATGGACAGACTTGTCAAGGCTCCAGAAGCAACAAAATTACACTGGAGGCTGACAAAGGTGCTATAAAAATAAATTTCCTCCAAGATACATCTGACATCCCATTCTCATTCCTGCTGTGAAGACAGTTTCCACAGTAGACTATCCAAAAAATGGTAAATTATATAAAAGATAAATGAACCACAGGAACCTTAACCTTAACATACAGATTAGACACTCCTCAGATAATTTGTAAGAATGAGTTTCTAATTAAAGGTAACAATAAAGAAGTCAAAGGGAGTCCAGAAGACACTTCTCTCCTGATTCTCAAAGTTAACTGCTCCTGCCAAAACCGGTTTGGCTCCGTGGATAGAGCACTGGCCTGAGGACTGAAAAGTCCTGAGTTCGATTCCGGTCAAGGGCATGTACCTTGGTTGCGGGCACATCCTCAGTAGGAGGTGTGTAAGAGGCAGCTGATCAATGATTCTCTCTCATCGATGTTTCTAATTCTCTATCCCTCTCTCTTCTTCTCCGTAAAAAAATCAATAAAATATTTTTTTTAAAAGTTAACTGCTCCTGTTATTAATACCAGTTTGATATGGACATTTCTCCCTCATTTATTTCTAAAATATAACTTCCCTCATTTTCCAAATAGCTTAAACAGTAAACTGAATTAAAGTCTAACCTCTGTAATCCAGGATTCCTTCAGCTTACCCATATAACCATGAGATAAATCTAGGCTCTAATCCTAGTTTTTAAATTGACTGGCTAGGTGACATAAGAGGTTATAAAGGCCCGAGGATTACTTAATACAGAAAATATCCAAAGAAGTCCGGTGGACTAGGATAACTTCTCACTTTCTTATGTACTTCATTTCTTAATACTTGGCGAAATCTACCACCTTAACACTATTTGCTTATTTTTTTAAAGAAAACTTTTTTCTTATATCCTTTCCAATTTAAGAACATAACTGTCTCAAAACAAAAAGTTTTAAAAAGAGCACAACTCATAATTGTATTGTGTTCACTGTGACAATAAACAATAGCAAATAACTGTTCTTTATTTAAGTGATCTGACTCTCTTGCTCATCCCAAATTTCATTTTCTGAGTCCAGGATGCTGTTTGAACTAACCAAGTAGATGGTTCTAGTAATATCAGTTGTAAAGCTAACAAATGCCATTTATCAACTTGTAAGTACTTTTGCAGACTTCTCCTTGGATTTTGGCATTATGTTAAGCCTATGAGGAAAAAACACGGTCCCTTCCTTCAAAGGATAGCAAACGTACAGGGTGTCTCATTGACAAATTTTGAGACAAAAATAACTTTGCTATAACAACTGCTTTAAGTTCAAGTTTGGATTAATAAATAGATCTCCAAATAACTTATTTAGAAAAAAATTTCAGTAGAACATGCATGTGAAGAGTTGGCAACAATGTTTATCTTACTAGAAATCTATGTAAAAAGGATAGCAGGCAACTTTCTTGTTATCTAAAATCTCCCTCCCTCTGGAAAGGCATAAAATTCCATATTTGGGGAAATGAACGTTTTTAAAAATACTTTTTAGTTCAACAGGTATAAATATTAGAGCCTTTTAAAAATATACAAGACAAGTTGAGTTATGCTGCCACCCACCGGACAAAACACAAATAGCAAAGCAACCCTTGCTCTGATTTTAAACACCTAGAGAATCTGGCTGTTTGTTGGCAATTTAGAGGTGTCTCTGAATAAAGATCTGGTATTTTGTGGCAAAAAGATGATGAAAACACTTTACAACTACAGAAAAAGTATATATTTGGCTATGATAAACAATGCTCTGGCTATAATTAAGAGGAAAAAAAAGAAAGCTATTAAGTACAACAATTTAGGCTAAATAAGACTAAGATCACTCAGCACACAGGTGAGTAAAGAACAATATCTAGGCCCAAAGCACGCCCCAGCACTTTCTAGAGTGGCTATTTCAGAATTGCTGGAGTACTTCCCAACTGTGGTGTGGATCCATAATTTATTGCTGAGTGACTTTCCTATACATCATGTTACTTCCACGCCAGTACTAAAATGTGATCTGGCCCTGGCATAAAAATAGTACCTGACCTTCGAGCACTGGAAAACTTACTGAGGCAGCGAGATGCTGGGGGGCCAAGAGGCCAAGCATTTGCTTAAGCAGAGTATTTTCTACAACCTGCCCCAGATTTGACAGCCAGGATGACGTTTGTCTAAAGAGGGTTTATCCACAAAATTCTGACTTCAGTTGTTCATAATTAGTAAATTTTAGTAACTAGTAGGCAAATCACTCTTCAAAGATAATCTTTTGAAAGTTTCAGAAAAAAATTAACATATACACATTTATATTACAAATGCCACCAAATACTGAAGTACACATGGGGGGGGGGGGGAGGTTTTAAATAAATATCCACATGGTAATAAATGAATCAGTTAAAGTCTGAAATATATTCAGTCTAAAAATTTCCACAATGTATGTCAAAATTTTAAAATAACAACCTATTACAAAATTAGCTGCTTTGGTCAATATCCATCTAAAAAACGTTTATAAATTTATCTCATACTCAAATTAACAAGCCTCCGGAGGTTTATTACACAGGCTAATTCCAACCAGTCAGAAAATCCCAAGGAAGCAAAAAGCAAAACAATCAGTTCTTTACCTGCAGCTCCTTTGAGACTCTCTCTAAGTGATTAGGTATCTTTTTAATCAGATCACTATACATCTGTTCTGAGTGCTGCTGGCATACACATTTATACACACAACTGTAGGGTAAACAAAACAGAAAAACCAGGTTAATGATGAAGCATGTAATTCAGCCCAAGGTTAAAGCATACTCTGTATATACAGCCTCTGGTCAAATAACCAATTCAGATGTAAAAACAGTGACCAATCACTACTTTTAAATAAAAAATTTACCCTGCTCCAATCAGTGTTTAGATGGGAGAGGTATTACCACCAGCAACAAATAAATCTTTATGAGCACTCTACTGCACATTTTATCAATACTAGATAATTAAATATTTGGTGATAATCTGAGAGTCTGACTATGGTAACTATTTATAGACCAGCTTCTCTCTCATTTTAATGAATGTCAAAATAAGGAAGAGAGAGTGTTATGGGTAGAACGTTTCTAACTCACAAAAGCATTTGCAGTGTAACCTCTTTGTGCCTCACTTGTGTGGAACAACTCAGTTGTCACTTCCTCCTCTTGTGACTGGGCTGATCTCATACCCACCCCAGTTCCTCACTAATCTGCTGCTTCCGTTTACCAGGAGCTGGGAAACAAAATAACCTGAGAGTTAGAACTGTGTGGCACTAAACATCGGCAGATTAAGCTCAAGTCTCCCTGTGAGACTAAAAATACATATCTTGCCCTTTTTTGCTGACCTCCATCTCTTCTGCATTATATATGGCACGGATGGCAGGCTGAGATGGAGTTAACTCTATCTTGATTTGAAAACCAAATCTGAAGCAAAAAGTATAAATCAAACCTCCAATCCACATGTGTGTAACATATAAATAACTTAGAGCCTAATATTATATATTATATTACATATTACATATTATATATTATATGCATACATACTATCACACTCAAGCTGCCATGAACTTCAATATACCCTCTCAAACCCAGGCGAATTAAATCCACCTTACCTGTATATCTGTTCATAGGATATGGGGATATAGTCACCAGGACTCTGGGTTAAAAGCTGATCTATGGCACCATCCAATTTTGGCCAGTATGTGCTCTTATAATCTTCAATAGTTATAACATTCATTACTAAAAGTAAAAAGTAAAATAAATATTACTGTTACCACATGTAAACAAACAGGAATAGAGCAATTTTGTATCCTCAGTCAAATTTCTTTTAGATTTCACACTGACACTTTATCACCTAAATACAAATCAATTACTATCCTATTTCATAAAACAAAACAGCACCAAAACAGCCTGGTCAAGGATTCTAAGCAACATTAATTATGATTTTAAAAGGAATTACTATGAGTGTGTCCATCTTTAAAAACAAAACAAGCAAATATCACTGGTTTCCATAAGCTTCCGTTATCAGTGGAGCCACTCAAACATGCACTGACCTTCAAATACCCATTATAAAAAGATTCCTATCTGTGAGCCACAATAAGGTTATGGAACATCCCTGGGAAAATCTACCTAATCAATGAAAATTAAAGTCCACATTCTACAGTAATGCCCGGCCAGCTTGGCTCAGTGGCTGAACATTGACCTATGAACTAGAAGGTCCCAGTTCAATTCCCAGTCAGGGTATATGCCTAGGTTGTAAACTCGATCCCCAATGTATGTGTGTGTACTGGGGGGGGGGGGGGGGGGCGGCGCATCTGATCAATGATTCTCTCTCATCATTGATGTTTCTCTCTCCCTTACTCTCTGAAATCAATAAAATCATTTTTAAAAAATACTATAGTATAGTAACAAAAGAAGTTACTGAAAACCTACAGAGACTTACTAGTGCCTCCTAACATTACTGTAACTCTGATGGGCTCTTGCTATCTTACACTTTGGATAAGCCCAACAGAAAAAAGCATCAATGAACTAGAGCACATGTGTCAAACACAAGGCCCTCGGGCCAAATCCGTCCCGCCAGGCCTTGCAATGTGGCCCGCACCACGCTGTCATCACTGCACTCTGCTGCGTTTCCATCACAATGACAGTTTATGACTGTTCAGTAAACCATTCGGCCCACGATTTAGGCTGGATTTTAGATTTTGGCCCCTTCTCTGATTGAGTTCGACACCCCTAAACTAGAGCCTTACACTGAAGGCTTACCTTACTCCCTGGCTAGCTTACTCCTTCACTCCAGGTTTAATAAAGCATTTATCACAAGTGTCCTAACAACTCTGATATCCAAGCTGACAGCGATTTCACAACAATGAAATGAAGCTAATGTTAAAAAGAACTACCCAAAGCCTCTAACACACCTTATGTCTTATGAACTACCTCAGAAGACCAGACTAACAACTACTACATCCAGTATTTTATTGTTTTGCCAGAAACTGGAGAGCTCAGAGGTTGACTTCCCCAAGGGTCCATGGCTGATTACTGGCAGAGATACCAGGCAAAACAAAGCCTTTACCTAGCTTCTTTCTATCACATCAATTATTTCTAAATATTAGTCACTGAGCTTCAAGATGCTTCTCATCTGTTATTCTCCAACTCCAATCTATCTAAAATATTCAAATCGGAAGCACCTACTCAGCTGAGATGACACAGGTGTAAACTATTGTACACTAACCATATGCAAGTCAGCCACAGTTTTAGAATTCTGATTCCTGCAGGTTTTAAAAACAAGTAACCTTTCCATGGCATTAAGACCAGGAAAGTCTAACTTTGAGGCAGCAGTGCAAGGCAGGTGTGCTGAGGGAGAAACACCATTAAGTGCACTGACAGGTGTCCTGCAGGCCTCTGAGAAGGTCAGGGCTTGAGGACAGGATACAATGAGTGTGGATTAAAGGCAGAGAGAGCTGGTGGATGACAGGTAAAGACTGACTGGAAGACTAAACAGTAAAGAGAAGTACTGTTCGTGCAAAAAGCTGGAAGATAAAAGCCTGAAACTTTAAGACACAGATTCATAGTAGGGGTGGGGTGGGAATGGGGGTGAGAGTGTGTGTGTGTGTGTGTCAGTCACACAGGGCTTGTGGACTTAAGTCAACACCAGAAATGCTCAAATATCTAACCCTGCGCTTCTCTTTAATTCTAGAATGCCACCAGCCAGAAGAAATGTACTTTCTTTCCTGCTCCACCAACCCACCCCATCGTTGTCCCTTCAAATGGAAGGTCCTTCTTTACGGAAACTGAGCAATCCCAGAGAAAAGGCATTCACATACTAATATCTGGCACTTCCTGCACAGAACAGCAGATCTGCAGAGAAGCCCACACTTTTACTTGGAAAGGCCCCTCTCAAACCCAGAACTACCAATTAGCCTTTTTCACTTTTAAATATTAATAGAGCTAAAATCATCAAGATTTGCAAAGTCTCAGACAGGAGAGATCAAAACAAAAATTGATATGATAAAAACAAAGATAATTAAGAAAATAAAACTCTCCCAGAACAAAGCAAAAATTAACAAACTTAGAGAATCAAAACAGGAAATCAACATCTGACTAACAGTAATAATTCCAGAGAAAAGGGAAAACAGAGAAACTGTAAAGCGAGAAAAATATTGACAAATATAAAAACACTAGAGGCTGGATGCACGAGAATTCATGCAAGGGTAGGCTCCCCTTCCGCTGTCAACTGGCACCGCCTCCAGCAGCCAGCAGCCAGCCGCCAGCCGCCAGCCAGCACCCGGGACCCAGGCTGCTTCCCTCCTCCAGCCGCCCCGCAGGCACCTGGGACCCAGGCTGGCTTCCCTCTGGCCCCAGCTTTGTCAGGAAGGACGTCTGGAAGACATCTGGTCTAATTAACATATTACCCTTTTATATCTCAGAAATGTTCAAGGAAAAAAAAGTCAAATGGTATCTGAGCTCTCCATTCTAATACTGCAAGCTTAAAGTCAATGAAACAACATTAAAAAGTCCAAGGAAGAATGATTTTCAGTTAAGATTTCTATACACATACTATCAATCAAGTATGAAAGCAGCATTTTTTTATATACAAACTTATCCACACACAAATTCTCTCAGAAGATATGTTGTAAATACAACACACACATACACACATAACACACCAATAAAAAGGAAGACATCAGGTAACTATTTGGAAAGTCCCTGAGTAGCAACTATGCAAAGACCCTAAAGAATAATAGGAACAGGAAGACTCACAGCTTCACAAGCAGACAAAGAAAATACTGATTAACTGAGCATTGTGAGAACACCAGTGACAGATATATGGTGAATCGGAGGAAGCTGTTGCAGTGTTTTTAAGATGAGTTTGACAAAATCATTGAAGTATAAACAAGGCAACTTCCGAAGTTCTTTCTATGTGAAAGAACATGTAATCTGAGTCCACTCCTGGCCCTTGAGAAACTATTTGCATACTAATAATCATAATGTACTAGGTGTACCAGTAAATAATGCAGATTTTTTTTCAATAGATGGAGTTACACATATGTTGATATATATGCGATTTGATATGTATGCTATTTTTTGTATTCACAGCAAGCTTCACAACTTCATGTCAAATTTGCTGAAGGTGTTAACATCAGATATCTTTACGTTTAAAAATGTCGAATTTTGTGCCCCCCCCCCCCAAAAAAAAAAATACATTTGCGGGAAGTTTTAATTCATTACTTCATTTTGAAGAAAAAGTTATCGTATACTTCAGGAAGCTTACAGTGAACATGCTCCATCTCAAGATACTTGTGAACGCTGGTTTAAATACTATAAAAGCCATGATTTCGATGTGAAAGCCAAAGAACGTCCGGGTCAACTAAAAAAGTTTGAAGACCAACAATTACAGGCATTATTGGATGAAGTTGCCTGTCAACCTCAAAAAAAAAAAACTTGCTGCAGAAACCGGTTTGGCTCAGTGGATAGAGCTTCGGCCTGCGGACTGAAAGGTCCCGGGTTCGATTCCGGTCAAGGGCATGTACGTTGGTTGCAGTGCATCCCCAGTGGGTGGATGTGTGTGTGTGTGTGTGTGTGTGTGTGCAAGAGGCACCTGATCGATGTTTCTTACTGTCTATCCCTCTCTCTTCTCTCTTCATCTCTGTAAAAAAAAATCAATAAAATATATATTTTTTAAAAAAACTTGCTGAAAGATTAAATGTTGCTTAGCAAACAATTTCCAATAATTTACAAGCAATGGGAAAGATTTTTAAAGGAAGGAAAATGGGTGACATATCAACTGAATGAAAGAAAAATAGAAAGCCGAAAAGTCATCAGAAAAATACTGCTTCAATAGCACAAAAGAAAGTCTTTTTTGCATCGAATTGTGACTGGCGATGAAAAGTGGATTTCTTTTGAATCATGGGTTGATCCAGGTCGACCATCGATATCGACTACAAGGCCAAATCGCTTCAGAAGATAATGCTCTGCGTTTGGTGGGATCGGGAAGGTGTGGTGTATTATTAGCTTCTAAAACCAGGTGAAACCGTTAATACTGATCCCTATTGACCACAAATAATCAATTTGAACCATGCTTTTGATCATGAACAACCAGAATGTTCCAGAAAACAAAGTAATTTTGCCTCGTGATAATGCACCATCACACACTTCAAAACCAGTTAAAGACACGTTAAAAGATCTTGCCTGGGAAGTATTAGGCCTCCAGCCGCACTTATCAGACCTTCCTCCTTCAGATGACCACTTGTTCCAATCCATGGCACACGCACTTTCTGAGCAGCACTTTAAAACGTACGAAGAAGTGGAAAATTGGGTCTCTGAGTGGTTTGCCTCAATACAAGAAAAGTTGTATTGGGACAGTATCCACAAATTACCTGAAAGATGGTATGCTATGTGTAGCTAGCATTGGACATTACTTTGAATAAAGCACTTTCAATGTTTCTCTTCAAAGTATCATGTTTTCTTTGATTACAAAATCAGCCATTATTAACCAGTACACCTAGTAAATATGATCAATTGAACCAAAAAGTGGTATTAACTTAAGAGATGAGGTGTGTGAGAACTAAATCCTCACCTTAATGAGAAGTCAATAGGTAATATAAAAGTGATAAATTAAAGAATAACAATATTAACACATTAAAATGAGTGGATAAATATCAAAAGAAACAACTAAATGCATTAAAAGTAACTCTTAGGAAAAAAGTGATAAGTCCAGGAATGGAAGAGGCAGGGGAGGGAACCACTAATTTTAATTATGTGTCTTTTCAGTTTGAGTTTTCAAATTACAAGCTTTTTATAAGAGCAAAGTTTTGGTTTAAGTCCAAAGAGTTTGCTGAATCTTAAATCCTCAGAAATGGAAAAATAAATCTAATGAAATTTTCATCTCAGTATTTCCAATATTCTAAAGCACAGAATGAGAAAGTTCAGACTGACTGACTGCTACTAATCCTCACTTCCTTAATGGTCCATAGACATCTTTTAAAGAGACAGACACACACACAGACCTGCCTATACTCCTCCCACATTCAGGCCAACGGTAATGCCAGCTCCCAGTCATCCAAACCAGCAATCTTGAGTCTTTATCCTCTCTCCTTAACACATAAATTTTGTAGAGTCTAGTCCCCAAATATTTCCAAAATCTGACACCACCTCTCTTCCAAGACTGTATGTCAAGCATGTCAAACTCACAGCCTGTGGACTGCATGTGGTCCACAATGAATATTTTTGCGGCCCAGTCAATGTAACGGGATATGTAAGAAATGTTTTAATAAAAATTTTGTAACTTAATTTTTACAATATCCTGTTATCCATAATTATTAATAAGGAACTACAACGTTCACTAATGACTGATTACTTTAATTGTGTTGCATTCCTTTTGTTTATGCGCCTTACACACAGGCGCACCATTCTCTTCACTAATACTAGCAGCGAATATTTTAGCAGCCGATTGCCACATTATGTCTTGTATGCTTATTAATTTGTGCAGTTATTCAGTGTCTGGTATGGTAAGTTAATGTTCAAGAAACTATATTACTTTTTACTGAAATGTTTTATTATTTTATGTTAATTATTATTCCTTTATTTCAGCCCTTTGTATTCAGCATGTCTCTATCAAAATAAACCTACGTTTCTATGAAAATTGAAGCTTTTGTTTTGTTGCGGCCCAAATAAACTTAACCCTTGTTTATTTGGCCTTTGAGTTTGACATGTTTGCTGTATGTGTTCAAGCCTTCATCTCTTGTCTAGACGATAATAATTACAACCCACTAAGTAACTGGTCTTTAGGTCTCCAATCTCTCTCCTTTCTCATCTAAACTAGCACATAAGGCAAATTTCACCAGGCTGACTCCTTTGACATCTTTCAGTGGCTCCTATAGAAGAAAACCCTACCTCTAACATGCCCGTCGCTCTCTAGACCTTTTTTATTGTTATTAATACAGACCAGAGGATTTCCATTGCCTTTCAGAGAGAGAGGGAGAGAGGGAGGGAAGAGGGAGGGAAACATCCATATGAGAAAGACACACTGACTGTTGCCTTCTGTGCGCACACACACACCCATGACTAGGAGACAGGGAGCAACCTGCGACCTTTGGTGCATGGGCCCACGCTCAAACCACTGAGTCACACTGGTCAGGACTCTCTAGACCTTTCTATCTATCCACGTTTAATTGTGCCACTCTATGTGCCTCACACCTTATGTCCCAACAATAATTTCAACTCTGGATCTTAAGCACTTGCTTCCTCTGCAAGTCTCTTCAAGTCATCCTCAATTCTCCTGACAAACTTCTATTCATTTTTATAAACGTTCCGTTTCCTCTATGCTACCATATGCATACATAACTTTAATTATAATCACCTGTCCATTATCTCCTACACTACACTGTGTCTCATTCATCACCAGAGGCTATACTGTTACCCTGGTATACAGAATAAATATTTGTTGAGTAAAATGCCATTCAGATGTCTAGACAGCACACCTGCAACTACAAATTACATGTCTCTGTAAGTCTATCTTCAGAGCTTAATAGCCAAATGTCCACAAAAGTGTAAGAAAAATTAAAGGCTAGCTTGCCCTGTTAAAGAAGGATATCAACATCATTTTTTTATATAACACTTAACAGTTTAAAATGTGATTACAATGGCCGAAACCGGTTTGGCTCAGTGGATAGGGCATTGGCCTGCGGACTGAAAGGTCCCAGGTTCGATTCCAGTCAAGGGCATGTACCTTGGTTGCAGGCACATCCCCAGTAGGGGGTGTGCAAGAGGCAGCTGATCTGTGATTCTCTCTCATCGATGTTTCTAACTGTCTATCCCTCTCTCTTCCTCTCTGTAAAAAATCAAGAAAAAATAAATAAATAAATAAAATGTGATTACAACGGTCTACAACTTACAGTGTTACAGTTTAAAGGGGAAGTAAACAACATTCAATTCTCTTTAGGGATTTAAGACTGGAGCTTACATAAACGCTACAATGTCTGTCTCTTACAGTTTCATCAAAGCCACTTTGTGTAATACATATCAAAAAGTGGCGAGACAAGATCCCCAGTAAGATTCCAGGATGCATCGATCAATAGCACAGGGACGCTTGCTGCCGCACAACTCCCACTAACCCAAATAACCACCAGATGCTGCGAACAGTGTGTATTTTAAGACCTGAATATATTAAGTGATCCACTTGTGAAACAATCTACCAATATGAAAGTTGGCAGACAGGACCTGATCAAGTAAAGGGCAAATTTATTTATGATTTAATAAAAATCAGTTAATGTCATTCAATTCAACAGTCAATATGTAACATGTTTTTGAACCAGACATTTAAAAAAATAATAATTTCACTGAGTTCAATTTAAAATACTAGAGAATAGAAACTTTTGATGCAATAATTCTCAAGCGATCACAGCACAGTATAATCAATCAACTCAGGATCCTTCCTTCCCGCCCTCATTCCCTCCATCCATCTATTCTCTGCCTTTTACCCTCAAACCCTAGTCCCACTGCCCTCACCCCCCAACACATTCAGACGGAACTGCATGTTCGGTCAATGAGCGGATGGGACATTTGCTACAGTTGAGCAGAAGCTGTAAAAGCCTGTGTTTCTGGCCACTCTTCTCTGCCTCTGCCAAGAATGGCGGGACGGAAAAGAGCTGCTCTTCAGAATGAGGACTTGTGAGGAGCCCGTCAACTGTCCGCCACCAACATAACGTGAGCAAGACACAAACCCTTGTTGTTCTGTAAGCTCCTGAGATCTGGTGATCATCATCACAGAAAACTAAGACAGCATAGAAACTTAAACTAAATCATTACACCTGAGTGAGATTTGGAAGGTCAGAGCGAGGAAAAGAATATACTGCCGCTGGTTCTGGCAGGATAAGGTTAGAGGTGTGAGGTGGTAGAGCCAAACCCCAAGTTCCAGGTCTCATCTCAACCACAGGGGTAAGGGGCACCAGTACAGGCAGGAACAAGTAAACCCCCTAGAAGTGCCCCCTCCTACCAAAATAACAAATAAATAATGCAAAGTACCGTATTTTTCGGACCATAAGACGCACTTTTTTTCCCTCAGAAGTGGGGGGGGGGGGAGTCCCTGCGTCTTATGGTCCAAATATAGCCTACACATATACTTTAAAAAAAATGTTTTTTTACTTGCCCGGCTCCGTGTGGTCTCTGTGTGCTTGCCCGGCTCTAAAATGGTTCTAAATGCTGTTTACTTTACAGGGTTGATTACATGTGTTTATGACTGTGATGTTGGGTTTTAATGCACATAAAATATTTTAGGACACTATTTGTTTCAGAATCTTTTTTTCTTCATTTCCCTTCTCTAAAAACTGGCGCGTCTTATGGTCTGGAGCGTCTTATGGTCCGAAAAATACGGTATATCCCTGAGGATATACAAACACCTGAAAGGTAGGGGTGGTGACTGTATGGCATTCTGATTTCACTAGCCCAGTGGTCGGCAAACTGCGACTCACGAGCCACATGTGGCTCTTTGGCCCCTTGAGTGTGGCTGTTCCACAAAATACCACGGCCTGGGCGAGTCTATTTTGAAGAAGTGGCGTTAGAAGAAGTTTCAGTTTAAAAAATTTGGCTCTCACAAGAAATTTCAATTGTTGTGCTGTTGATATTTGGCTCTGTTGACTAATGAGTTTGCCGACAACTGCATTAGCCTATTTGGCCAGTGCAGAGGAGACAGCTCCTTAAAAGTTTTATGTATTCTTAAAAGTTTTATGTATTCTTAAAAGTTTTATGTATTCTTGGGTTAATTCCTAGAGACTTTATAGTTTTGTTACTATCCTATATAATAAAGAGCTAATATGTAATCGTCATTATGACCAATCAACAGGAGGCAGCCTGCACACCAGGCACCCGTGAGTGGGTGGGGGTGCCGGCCCAGTAGCTGCGTCCCTACCCAGGGACATGACGTTGTGTCCCCCACTGGCAGGGCTTGGCAGGGGTGGGGCCAGCTGGGTCTGGGTCTCGCCCAATGGCAGTCGAACATCTCCCAAGGGGCCCGGATTGCGAGAGGGTGCAGGCCGGGCTGAGACACACACACACACACACACACACACACACACACACACACCCCGTGTATGAATTTCCTGCACCAGGCCTCCAGTTATTTTATACAATATTTACCTTTGATTGCTAGTGTAGTAAATGCTATTAATTTTTTGTAGGCTAATCTTTAATTCACCAATCCTGATAAACTCTTACTAATAGTTTATCTCTTGATTCTAATTCTTGTAAGTGATATTATCTGCAAATGATGAATTTCATTATTTCCCTTCCTGTCCTTATACCTTTATAATAGTGTTAACTAGAACCTTTCTTATCATGTTAAACAGTAATAGTGATGGAGGTATCCTTATTACCCATCTTGAAGTGAATGTATATAAAATTTCTCTATAAGTATTGTATTACTTGTAGCTTTTTGGTAATGACATTTACACAGTTACCTTGTATTTTGAGCTGGACTTATTAAATAATTTTATGGTATCAAGATAATCATGATTTTTCTCTTTTGGCCTATTAATGAGATAAATTACATTATAAATAAATGTTAAACCATGCCTACATTTCTAAAACAAACTCTATAGATCATAATTTTTTAACATACTGTTGGGCCTCAACAGTGTAAAAATCCTATTGTGTAGGATTTTCAAATCTTTGCTAATAAGTGCAACAGATCGCTAATTTTCTCATATTATCCTTATCTAGTTTTAGAACCGAGATTTCACTAACCTCATAAAATGAACTTGACTTTTTTTTGTTGTTTTTCTGTTTCCCAGAACAACTTGTAAAAATGAATTAAGTATTAGTATCTAAAAGTTCAATGCAACTACACTTATAAGATTATCTGGGTCCATTTCAGTGTGTTAAATATTTATTAAGCAGTTCAAGCTATCTTTTTCTTCTGTCACCAGCTTTCAGAGTTTACAGTTTTCTAAGTACTTAGATATTTCATCTAGGCTTTCAAATTTATTAACCTATAGAAATTCATAAAATTATGTTTTAAATCTCATGTTTGTCGTTATTTCCCTTTTCACTTACTTTATTTGCAATCATTTCTCCTTGAACAATCTTGTTAAACACAGGTCTGTCTAGCTTACTATTTTCAAAGAACAATCTTTTGGTTTGGCAAGTCATTTGTTCCCTAATTTCACTAATTTCTGCTTTTTTATGTTGTTTTTTGAACTCTTCAAATGAACTCTGTGAAAACACTAAAACAAGCTTCCTTCAGCCTTTAGAAAAGTCAACCTGACACTTTGTCCAAGGTCTACTTTCACCACACAGATTTCAACACACAACCTATGCACGTAAATATTATTCCCATGCATGCATAACAGGAAAAAAATCAAATACAAATACTACCAACCTCTATACATGGAAGCCAGAAACTTTAGCAAACTTAAAGCCAACCTTACCTACACATGAATGTCTTTGATTAAAGCGGTATCTTGAAGACGTATGGCTATGAGCTGTCTCTCCCCCCCCCACACACACACACAAGCGTAAGGCAGTGATTATATACAGTATCTGAATCAAGGCATCGTTTTCTGCAGTGCTAATTGGACAATTCCTAGTGCAGATTGATAAAATTAGTAACTAGAGATGCCATCTCCAGTTGCTTTACCAGATGCCATTCAAAAACTGCAGTTATTAATAGAAGAGAAAGATCTGTCTGTGATGGTCAAAAAACCCTCTCAAAACAAAAACACTCCCCCCCCCCCCCAACTAGGTAAGCGTACCTCCCGATTGGGGGCGGTTTGGAATTCCAGATTTTGGCCTTAATTTTTTTTTCTGCCTGCAACAGCCCGTTGCGGCACACCGCCAAAATAAAAAAGTCCAACACGCCCCCGAAGTTTGGACTGGGACACGGGCTGCATAACTTGCTCTTACCAGGGCAGACTGTTGAAAACAATCTTACAGATTAGGAGCTTCAGAACGGATGTCACAGCTCCCGATGCCTGGGTTTAACTCAAGAGGCAAGCAACGCATGCAATTCTCCTATCAGGAAGCAGGTGTGCAGACACCGGCGAAGGGAAAGAACGAGTGCAGATACAGCTCAGCTGTCTAACCCCCAACTTAGTTTCACGTAGACTGGCTAAAAGCGCGAGAACAGAAGTTGCCAGATTTTGCTCTCTGGCTGCAAAAAGGAAAAAATAAAAAATAAAAGAGAGAGAAAGAGAGACAGAGAAGCGGAAGTCCTCTCCCTATGGAAACGCAAGCTGAGCCTTATTTTGCTCTCCCGTTGGAGGGGAAGCTTCCGGGGGCGCGGAGAAGAGCGGGGTGACAGCCGGCGGCGATCGGGCAGGAGCCGAGCGGGCGGGGCGCCGGGCTCCGCGCGGGGCCGGGTAACCCTAGACGCCGGGCCGCGGCCACCGATCGCGGCGGGGGCGGAGGGCTGGGCGGAGGGAGGCGGGGACCGGAGGGGAGGGGAGACCCGGGCCTGGAGACAAAGGAAGCGGGGCCGCTCCGCAGGGGTGGGGGCGGCGTCCGGGCGGGGAGGAGGGGCGCCCGGGCGGCCGGAGGGGGGACGGCGGCGGCGGGACTCACGGAACTTGGAGGTGGACCTGTTGATGCTGATGGTGGAGCCGGGGCCGGGGGCGGGGACCCCCTTGGCCGCGGCGGCGGCGTCGCAGCTCTTCACCATCATGACCTCCCCATTGGCCCCCGCGGCGGCGGCCCCAGCGGGAGCCCCTCTTGGGGCCCTTCCTGTCCGCCGAGGCCGCCGGCGCCGGCAGCGCCCCCTGGCGGCTCGCGGGCGGGGCTGGCGTCGGCGAGGGGCGGCGGGGGCTGCGGAAGCCGTCCACCGCGGCCTCCCAGTTGTTGTGGTTCTGGTCGTCCATCATCGCCTCGTAGCTGCCCCCCTCCTCCTCCTCCATGGTCTCCTCCCTCCTGCCGGCCGGCCCCCAGCACCCGCCCGTCCTACAGGCACCGCCGCCCGTCTGGGCCCCGGGCCAGGGGGCAGCGCGGCCTCCTCCAGCCACAGCGCCGGGGGCCGGGCCGGCGCGGCGGCGGGGAGGGCGGCGGGGCGCCGGGTCGCTCGCTCTCCGCCGGGCTGACTCTGGGAGACGGGGCTGGCGGCGGTGGGCGCTCCCGGCCTCTCGTCGGGGAGAGGCGACCGTAAAGCGGTGACGCCCCTCACGACATTTTGCAGCAGCTTCCCACAGGCCGTTGGGAAGGGCGGCTGGAGGCGTGGCCGGGGGAACACGTGGTACGAGGAAGCCAAGAGGAAAGGGGCGGGGTCTGTGAGTCACCCCCTAAAGCAATAGGGCAGAGGTTCGCCCCGCCCCGGCCGGGGCTGCACTCGGAGGGGCGGTCGGTCGGGGTGAGCGTTCTTCCGGCCCCGCCCCCTCGTCCGGCCCCGCCCCCTCGTTCGGCCTCTCGTCATAAGGGGGAGTTCGGCTGCGCATGCGCGTTCGCAGCCTGGTTGCCCTGACGACCGAGAACCTGGCCGCCTCCTGCAGCGGAATGCCAACCCCAGTCTAGTGCCACCCGCCACCCTGAGGTTTTTGGGGGGCCCACCGGGTTTACCGGGCCCTCGCGCCGTCCAGGGCCTCGCAGCCCGGCCTTGGTTTGGGGACGGAGCTAGGGAGCCATTGAAAACGTTCGCACATTGAGCACGTTCCTTTATGGGCTAACTCGCGGCCTTAGCCCACACCACCCAAACCTCAAAACCCGAGAATAAAAACTGAAACTTAGCAGGGTGACTAAAAAAAAAAAATCAATGCGTTTGAAATGTTCATGGGTATTTTTTAAGTTTCTAACTCCTCTATACATTGAAGCCAGAAAGTTTAGCAAACTTTTAAGCTTCGTGCCCTATTTCACAAATCAGACTACAAGATTGACAGAGTCTTGAGGGTCAGAGAAAGATTATGTAACTCTTCATTTTTTTTAATTCCTCTGCATTCTCAAATTATAACAATAGCAGTAATATCAAAATACGTTATAATTGCATATTGTGGAATTCATTCTCTAACTACTGGTGCTAAGAAGGAGTGCCTAGAAAAACCCTTTATTACACTTAAGCTAGCAGATAATAAATCCTTATTTCAACAAATATGTAATTAGTGAGAAGTGAAGAATCACTTCAGCCACTAAAAAACTGTCTAATGTACGTCAGTGTCCATATTTGTTTCAGCTTTTTTTCTATATAGTTTCCCAATATATTCTGCACAATCCTAATGGAATGTTTTTTATCAATAACTTGGAATGAATTTCAGACAATGCTCCCTTATATTAATTAAAAACATTTTTATAAATCAGCACATGTTTTTAATTCTCTGGGCCTGGACATTTTGGGAATACAAAATAAGGGGAGGGGGCATTTTTAAGTAAAAGACAATTGAATGGAATACTGGGGGGGGGAGGGGGGTAAAATTGTATGCCCGGCCACAACAACAAAAACAATAGGAGAAGGAAGAATTAGCCTTTTCAGACTAATAGCTGAGTTTGTCATCAACAGACCTTTTTTCTTTCATCAGCTCTTAAACCATTGCCTATTCTATGAGATACATTTTTTTCCTTAAGGAAAAGCAAAGTTTGTTATTACCGCTTTTCATCTCTCTGGCCCTATCCCACCTAATTCTTTTCATCTCTCCTATCCTATCTCACCTAATTCTTAGTACAATGCAATTGCTCAGAGGAGAGCGAAAAGAGGAAAGAAGAGAAGAAAATTCTTATGACAAAGTCCAAAAACTGTACATGCCTAAGTAGCCAAGTAAAAACTAATGAAATCAGAGAAGATTGTGATAGACAACATTCAGACATATAGGTGATTTCATTGCTATTGATATTTCATTTCACATTTACTATTAGTTGCATGAAGGCATTAGCATGGAAAACTTAAAAACGTAGCTCTGATAGAGCTGAGCTACATTAGAAGTAAGAAAAATGAATACTTGTTTAAGCCCAGGAGATTATAATGGTACCAATGCAGCACTTAACAAAGAAATGCCTGTGAATGCATAACGCGATTGAAAGTCTAAATGGAAAGCTATTGGGATGATCTTGATTAGAAGGTAAGAGGATTAGAAACATGTAAATAACGCTAGTCTCAATAGCTGAACACAGAGATTACTGTTTACAGTGGAGATGTGTAGCCACTCGGGGGAGTATTCTCTATTTGGTATTTCTTTCCATATTGGATTTTGTTTCTTCCTTTTATAGCTTATCGTTTGAATCCTAAATTCCATCCTAGCTGGGGAACAGAGATAATGCTGCAGGTTTTCTCCATAACCGATGGAGTTCGGCGCTGAAGGAAATGATTTTAGGCTGAAGGAGGCTATAGAACAAAAGCTTTTCCCATCACACCCTGTTGCAGGCTTATTCCTTTCACTCTGTCATTCACAAATGTCTGTGCAGGCTCTGTGCTGGGGCTGCAGGAGTTTCCATTCCACTGAGGTGCCGAGTATTAAGCAATTAACCACATCAAGAAAAACCATGACAAGCGTTATGAAGGAAATGGCTACGAGAGGACATGAACAGAGAACATGGGTGACCAAGGAGAAACTTTCCAAAAAGCATATTTCTGCTAAGGTGGAAGGGTGGTTGTACGTTAGCCAGTCCCCAAGGTAGAAAGAGAACTTTCCAAGCAGAAGAAACATGACAGAATGCATCTGGAATCACCTAGCAACTGCAAGAAATGTGATGAGACTGGGATGGAGTATCTTGCTGCAAATATGAGAACTGGCCTGATGAGGAGACAAGGGACATAGAGTCAGAGGCCTGAAGGGCCATCCATGTTGCTGTTGAAGCTTCCCTCGTGGCAGGAGTGGACTTGACGATAAAGGTTATCCAGAAGTGAAAGTGAGAAGTGGCACCCGGGAGAAGGTCACGATGAGGAGGTGAGGTGGGAAAATCCAATGGGGTGAGCCCATGGTGGAGGGGGGGGGGAGGGAGGAATGGTGTGAGCCCATGGAGGGCACGGGGGGGGGGGGGGGGGGGGAGCGGGGAGGGGGGAGGAAAGAATGAAACGGAACAAGGAGGACAGCAAGACCACCTCCCCATTGTAGGAATTCGGGGTCTGAGGGATAAGTGTCCCCTCCAGAGGCCGCAGGGAAGCTGTGCTCAGCGAGAGAGCTGAGTTTTGAGCAAAGACATGGAGAGAGTATTTGAGGAAACAATACAGAGAATGTGCTGACCACAGAGCAACTGTTCTAGAAGGTGCAGCGAAAGGGACTGTAAAGGGAGAAAGGGCTACAGGATTGTGCCAGGGGAGACTACAGAGAAGTTTGGAAATGAGAACTAGGGTTAGTAAAAGTAATTGTTTGCACTTGGGGTGAGAAAGCAGCACGGACGATCCTGTGCATCCAATCCCAAAGGAGTTTTAGGGGAAGGGAACACCTGGGCCTAACACAGCTGTGGTCTGAAAGTGAAGCCCTTCCCGGGGGGCTTTTGAATTTGAATTTTGAAATTCAGGACTGGCCTCTGCCATCAGCCAGCACTGCCAGGTGCTATGGGCATGTCTGTGGTTGGCAGCAGTGAGCACAAAACACCTGGTTTTTCATGGCCAGTCAATCCAGAAAATGCTCCCTTTGATTACCTGGAAAACAGTGTATGTTTATTGGCATTCCAGAAAGTTGGACCAAGATGCTTCATGATCTTGATGCCAACACTCTCCATGGAGTAGCCCTGGGCAGAGTCCAGAACCTTCTGGAGGCCACACCAATCACAGAGAGGACTTATTGTCTCTCTTGTCATATTTAAGAAGGGGCAGAAACCAATTCCATGTTTCACACACAATCACATTTTTAAATTTTTTTTTTTAAGATCTAATTGGTCTCACTGAATGATTCATGAATCAGGCAGCAGCCCATCCAGCAAATGGAAGGGAGTTCCCACAATCGACATTTTCATACATTATACCCAAAACTGCCTGCCATACTCTCTAAGCCCAAACATTTTAGCTTTGGCATAGGGGCGCCTCTTGCCAGCCAACAGGTCAATTTTGGCAGCTCCCTTTGATTACCTGGAAAACAGTGTATGTTTATGAAAATTGCATGTTTTTACCTTATTGTTTGGTAAAAATGAGCAGAAAATGGAAAACTGGATGCACTGATACCAGTGATTTTTAAAAAGCTATAAAGTTAATCCCATTTAGACACAGATGGAAACCATTAAAAGTGCTGCAAACAGAAACTCTAATCACTATCAGCCATGCACTGGGTCTTGGTTACTCACAGGTGTAATTGCAAAGTAAAAGAACAAAATTAAGTTCAGAAAGCAGCAAGATACGATCAAGACCTGTCAATGAACAGTTGTGATCGAGGATTTTGTAATATGTTTAGCTCTCTGAGAATGGGACAGCCTTCTATAACCACGTGGCTCCATTGTTCACTTGCACGCATTCAGTCGTCCCCGAGTTCTGAGGCTGTCTGTGCAGAGATTCAAAATGGAAGCCTCTCTTGGGAAAGACAATGTCCCCAAGGGGGCGGGAGAGAACATGGGAAGACACTGAGCTGGTTAGTAATCCCAGGGCAGGGAAGGCAGCCATGCATTTACTATGTGCGAGGCCCATACCAGGAGCTGCGTTTCCTCTGGACTCAGAGCCACCCTCCAAACCAGTCGTGAAAAGGAAGCTGGCCGTCCTGACAGCCACAGCCTTGGCCAGCTTGTCCATGTGTCCAAGAACACTGTGAATAATAATAATCCTACATAGACAGGGCTGAGTTCAGCCAGACCTGCCGAGAGCATGCCCACACTGGCTCCAGGCATTGACCATTGGGAGCCTAACAGCCACTTCTTGTCCCCATAGCCTCTACTCATTTGAAGGCATCAGATAACCATGGATTCTAGGAAAGGCTCTGCAGAATGAATCTGGAATTTTCCAAGCCAATGGAGATTCCCTAGGAGTTGACTTGGAAATGGGCTGCAAGCCTGGCCAAGGCGTCGTGAGACGCCAACTAGAGGCTCCGTGGATGCAAGGAAGGACTGTCCTCTTCTGGGGACATGGACAAGCTTGGGCTGTGGCAACTATCTTACATCCACTTAGGTCGGCAAACTGCGGCTCTGGAGCCACATGCGGCTCTTCCACAAAATACCACGGCCTGGGCGAGTCTATTTTGAAGAAGTGGCGTTGGAAGAAGTTTAAGTGTAAAAAATGTGGCTCTCCAAAGAAATTTCCATCTTTGTACTGTTGATATGTGGCTCTTTTGGCTAATGAGTTTGCCGACCACTGACTTCATCAAAAGCATGAGGTCAGAAGCCAACATGCTCAGGTTGGTAGAGCAGGAAGATGAATTGAGCCTAGGTCTCAAGGAAGGCTTGGGAGTGAGTTAGCCCCTGGAACTGCCTGGCCTCCATGCTTCTTACTGCACAGGACCTGAAGTCGCTTTGAGGTTCCATACTTTTTCAGTTGTGTCCCCAGTTACAAACTGAAAGTACCCTCATACAACATCTCAGCAGCATCTGGTGGGCCTTGCCACCAATGGGATGGTTTGAGGTTCAAATCTGCAGCAGACTATGGGTGTCCTGAGAACTTCAATTATTAGCACCCCAGACCTGGGGCGGGGGGGAGGGAGGGGGAGATGCAAGTGAATAAGTGGAAAGTTATATAATGAAGTTTTTCCTCGAGGCAAGAAAAAGTGTCAAAACCCTCGACAATCAAGCCTAATTGAAAACAACAGCTATTTAATCTAGATTTACAACATAATCAGCCTCCTGGTTACCTAATCATAATTAAATTATATTGGCAACATATTTTCTATATGCTAATTAAAAGCACCAAGTGAAAAGGCTGCATTTGGAAGCTGCTGTGTCTGTTCGCTCCTTGTGAGAGCCAAGTATGAAAGACTCAGAGACCTGGGTTCTAGTCCTGCCTCTGCTCAAACTGGCTGTGTGACTTTAGGCAAGTCACACAGCCCCTCTGAGTCTCTGTCCTCTTATCTGTAGGAATCCAATGAAACACAATGTCATCACAGATTCATTGTGCATCCTATACTAACACCGTACACAATGCATTTTCTCGTGTGCCTACCAAGAAGCCTACTGCGATTTTAGGGTGTTTTATTGCCAAGGAAACGATGAGCCCTGATTAGCAAAAAAAAAAAAAAAAAAAAAGAATTTCAAGTCATAATGCAAGAGACATTTCCTTTCCACTCATCTTTCAATCCTGACTATCTTAAGAAAATGCTTTTTCCAGAAAAGAGAAGGCCTCCAGCTGAGCACTCGACTCTCAGCATGTGAGGTTTGGCTGTGAGAGGCAGAAGGTTGACAAGATTGGTTGAACAAGAGAAGGCACGTTTCTCTTTACGTAGGGAACCAGAGGCAAGCACCCCCTGGTTGGAAAGGCAGTTGGATGATTGTTAGGAACCCAGACTCCTTCTAACTTGTTGCTCTGGCGCCAATACCACGCAGAGTCTACCTCATAGCCCAAGGTAGTTACTAGCACTGCAGCTGCAGCCGCCACATCCATCGTGTTCACCTCCTAGCCATCGGAAGGCGGGATCCTGCCACTCCCTGGAAGTCCGTTTATATTGCATCAGCCAAGGAAGAAGTCCAGGAGGAAGGTGGGGATGGAGGAACGAATGATTTTAAGGTTGTTCTGATAGGCACCTGGCTTTCTCACGGTGCGTGGGCTCATTGCCCTTGGCAGAGCCTGGGGGCCTGGAAGCTTTGATCAGAGGATCAAGAAGTGCTTGGTTGCTGGCCCGAGGCTGATGGGGACAAGGAGTCGCTCTGTACTGGGTCGGGGAGGGCTGGGAGGGCAATTTCTCTCTCACTCAGGGCATGTTTGTGGGAAGAAAGGGCAGCTCCTTGGCACTGCTCCCCTCACTGTGCCACGAAGCCCAATGAGGAGAAATATCGCAGAAGACTGGAGGGAGGGGTTGGGCGGTCACAAGAGGGGAGCCCGGCTCTCAGCCCATCGCACAGTGCTGATCTCCAGATGCGCCTCGCCCAGCCAGGGCTAAGAGGGCTGGAGAGAAGCGGCCAGGCTAGGCAGGCAGCTGTCTACCCCCAGGTGCCCTCACCACCACCTGTGTGACTTTCTCAGGCCTCCAGCAGACATGGTGGGAGGCGGCTGCCTCCAGGCCGAAGGACCTGTAGGTGTGGCTGCCAGAGGGGGCAGCTTAGGGGTGCACTGGAGGGGAACCAGATTGCTCACACAGAGGACTGGCCAGCGGAGATCCCCACGGGTCCAGAGAATGCACGCCTGCACCACAAGGCGCCAGCTTCTAGAAGCCTCCCCCAGTAAAGATTAGCCAGGCAAGCAGCGCCTGCCAACAGAGAGATGTTAGCAGCACACCAAGTACCTCAACATGACTCACTTAGGAAAAAAGTAAAGCAGCCCCAGCCGGTTTGGCTCAGTGGAAAGGGCATTGCCTGTGGGATGAAGGGTCCCGGGTTTGACTCTGATCAAGGGCACGTACCCCATGGCCAGATCACCAGCTTTGCTTCTGAATGTTCCCAACCGCTGAGTGGCTTTGTCTCACGCTCTCATAAGCGCTGGACCTCCTCAGGTGTCATCCCCACCCTTGGACTTGACGGTGCCTCTGCTTCTCTGGGTTGGACCTTCAGCGCTCAGGGACAAACTCCGGGCCACCCCTGGGGATGGTCCGGTGCCCGTGAAATGGGGCCATCACGTCCTCAGGGCATTGCCAAGGTTCCCAGGGCACCAGTTCTTGGAACACAGGATCCACAGAGGGACTCGGGTGCAGACTGAACCAAGAGGAGACCTATCCCCCGGGGCCACTCCGGGTTCACATGACAGAGTGACCGCAAAGCCGCGTTCCCAGAGAGGCTCAGAGGAGCTGGGAGGCAGCCACTGAGTCTGGCCCCAGCCAAGCCCAGCTTTCCACACGGGACCAACCAGCCCCGCTAGCCAAGGGCTGCCTTAGTTTTCAGATTCAAAGCCCCAGTCCCCGTGGTCCCAGGCAAACTAAAACAGGTGGTCACTCTAGTTCCCATCAAAATGAATGACCCCTCTTCCCCCTCCTTTTCCCCTCCCCCTCTCCCTACCAGTCCTCCCTCCCCTCCTCCCCGGGGCCAGGCCTTGTTAGCCCCTTGGTACACCAAGCCTCATTCTATCCACCCAGCAGCCCAAAAGAGGAAGAGGTGCTGGTTGACTACAGCCCAGCCTCAGGCCCTGGCCCTGAGGGGTTCCAAGAATTTGGTGTAGGGACGTGCAAGGGCCAGAAGGCAAACCCGGCCAGGGCTGGCCCCACACAACAGCTCGGAGAGTGATCGCTCTTTTCTGAGGCCCAGGGGGTGTGACCGTCCAAAGAACACTGCGCTTCCGTCCCCGCCACAGAGCGGCGAGGGGACGCTGTTTCCAGGCACGAAGCCGGACCACGGGCGGCTGCCCGTCAAAGGGGAGGCAGACACGGAGCTTAAATTCAGATTGGAGACTCTGCATCTTCATCTTCAAAAGGCGGCCCATTCACTGGCCGGGCCCCAGGGTCACCAGCCGGGCGGGGCTCTGCAGGGACCAGCGTGGCTCTCCACAAATGGCTCTTTGCCATGGCAACGGGCACTTCCGAGACTCAGCCTGCTCCGATGGGAATCTGCTCTCCGGGGGCCATCTCAGGCTCCGGTCCCCTCCTGGCGGGGGCAGGCTACTCACGGAGTGCATGGTGGGTGCAGGGGGGAAGCCCAGAGCTCCCGGGTTCCCCCTCTTAGTGAGAGCCCAGATCCCCGAGGCCATGGACACACACTCTTCCTCTCTCGGTGGGAAGCACACCACGTGCTCCCCGGGAGGAGGCACCCTAGAGTCCGCAGGGATGGCTTTTCTAACGGTATTTCTCCCTCTATGTGGAGCAGGATCTGCCCTGACCAGCTCTGCCCTCTCCTCTGGCCCCATCCACCTGCTGCTCTCACCGCACGAGGCTGAGGCCCTGCATGGCCCAGGAGGGGCCTGGGTTTGTTTGTGAGTCACACGATGCTGGAAACCATCGTCACAGGGGACCATCGTCACAGCCCTGACACGTTAGGGCAACTGTTTCACCTGAACAGCCCCGCCGGTGGCCCAGGGGTACAGGATGGACCGGGGAGTTCCCAGACGGGTGACATCCCGAACCCCGATCCTTCACCCCGGGCGGAAGGCAGAGTGGGTCTGCTGGGGCATCTGCAAGGACTGGTAAGAGACCACAGAGCAGGTGCCCTCCCAGGTCACCCCGGGCCCGGCCTGGGGCTGCGCACACCCACCAACATCTGGCCTTTGTCCTTTACAACCGATAAGCATCCGGCTGGCGAGTCCCTGGGGACAGCAACAAGGAGAGGAGAGGAAGGCTGGCTGGCAAGGAGTCAGGAATAAAAGCTGATGGGCCACACCTGGAGCCCTCCCCACGGCCATGGTCAGGGTGCCTCGTGCTCGGCTGGCCGCTCCCCGCTGCTCCGTGCCCGGGGCCTTCCCGGGAGCTTTCCACCCTCCGCCAGCCACCATCTGGCGGTGCCGCTGGGAGCCTGGAGGGTGGCCAGGAGCTGGCACGGGCTAAGCAGAGATTTGCTGGCCTTGGCTCCAGGGACCTTGACTTGCTCCTGACTCAGGGATGGGGGAGGGTTCTGGGGGCCTCGCAGGGCCCACAGATGGGCAGCCCAGGAGGAAGCCACATGGCAGGGGCCTGCTGCTGGTAAACGCAGTTCATTAGTTTTTATCAGGAAGATGCTGCTTGGTTGGCAGGAACACACCTGCTCCCGGCAGGAGCGGCCGGCAGGAGCGCCAATGGCCCCGGGAAGACATGGGGGGGGGGGGGGGGAGGAAGGGGGAGATGGAGAGAGAGGAGTGCCTCGTTCTTGGAGCTTGACATCCTCTCTCAGACCTCAGAGGGCCGCTCTGGCCTAAGGGCCTCAGGGAAAACCCAGAGGGCTTGTGGGCACACTGAACTCCAAGCCAGTAAGCCCAGCATCTCCTGCTCCCCAGGGCCAAGGTCAAAGCCAGGCCTCTCCCCTGGCAGCCCCATGCCCCCACGGCTGAACTCTGAAACCAGACAGCGCCAGGAGCCAGCCAACTTTATAAAAACCCAGAGAGCAAATCGTTCGGGCTTTGCAGGCCAAGAGGCAAGATTGAGGGATATTGTGTAGGTACTTGTATAATTTTTTTTTAAATGAATCACTTAAAATGTAAAGCAAACAGAACAAAAACACATTCCTAGTTCACAGGCTCTAAAAAGAAGCAGGTGGTGGGCCAGACTTGTGGACCCTGGGCTATGGTCCCCTGGGGCTCTCCCCCAAGGCAGAGCCCTCAGCTATGGGGCCACGCAGCCCAGGGCACACCCACCTCTGTCCTGACACCTTACATGGGGACCAGACCTCCCCACATGTGTCAGGCTCTGCCTAGCACTGGCCTACTGCCCAGAACACCTGAGACTCCTCTCCTCACTTTGGACCCCACTGGGTCCCACTGCCCGGAGCTACAGTGTGACCTGGCACATGGGTAGTTCTCAGTAGCTGCTTAGTGAATCCGCAGGTGACTCTGAAGCCCAGAAATAGAATGAGCTGTGAGGATGGTGGTGCTGTGGGGGAGAAGGGGAAGAGGATCTCCATGGGAGGGCAGAGTGTGACTGCCCTGAGCTGATGAGGAGGGAGCACAGTGAGGCTGGGATGGGAACGACCTGACCCCATTTCTCAGAACAGGGCCCACTGGTCTGTCACACAAAAGTGGAGGTGGGCTGAGACCGGTTTGGCTCAGTGGATAGAGCGTCGGCCTGCGGACTGAAAGGTCCCGGGTTCGATTCTGGTCAAGGGCATGTACCTTGGTTGCGGGCACATCCCCAGTAGGGGGTGTGCAAGAGGCAGCTGATTGATGATTCTCTCTCATCGATGTTTCTAACTCTCTATCCCTCTGTCTTCCTCTCTGTGAAAAATCAATAAAATATATTTTAAAAAAAAAAAGTGGAGGTGGGTGGGGGGACCATCTCACCGCCCATCACAAGGTGAGACATCAAGACTGGGGGCTGTATCAAGTGTCCTTGCAACCTCCACCATCCCTGAGTGAGAACACACTCTCTCTCAGCCTCACTCCCTTGGCTGCGACAAGGGCTTCCTCCCCACCCCATAACCTACCTCTTCCCCACCCCATAAACTAGCTCCTTCCCACCCCATAACCTAGCTTCCTTTGGGATGACTTTGGCTGCAAGTAACACCTGAGTAAACCTGGCTTAAATGACACAGGTTTACCTCTCAAGTAATGAGACCTGGGGGTAGGAGGGTGTGGTGGAGTCAGTCCCATTGGCCAGAACTGGGTCACGTGCTCATCCCTAAAGGAGCCATTGGCCAAGGGGAGAGAGCTGGGTTCCAGGCAGACCTGGGACTGAGCAGGCTGCACCCCCTACCTGAGCGCCTCTGGGATTCTGCTGGAAGGAGGGTGGTGGGAATGAATGTTCAGTTGGAAACGCACTGAGTTGCCAGGCCCTGATGGGCTTTGGGGTTTTTAGCTCCTGCATTATTTTTAACTAGAAAGATTACACTGTCAAAACAAGTGAGTCACCGGGCCCTTCTGACGGAAGCCTGGGGGATTGCGAGGACTTCCGTCCAGATTCCCAGGGAGACACAGATGCCTGGATGGGGCGAGGCAAGGAAATGGTCGGCTGCCCTTGGAAGGGCTTGATGTCATCACACCAGGAGCTGGGGTACAGAGGGGCGGGGCTGGGGGCCCATGGGTAGGGACTGGGCAACTTATAGCTACTCTTTATTCACTATGTCACAGGAACTCAGCTAATAGATGAGAGAAACAGCCCATGGAACATCCAAAGAAAAAACAATATGAATTTGTCCAAAACTTCATGGGCAGTTCCAACAGGGCTGAAAGCCGTCCCCTGGTCCCTACTGGTCACTGTCATGGCTCAGAAACCTCTGGGAAGGCCGGGCCAGGGGACAGGCTATTGGCATTGTGACCCTAGATGAGCCACTAGCTCAGCCTGTTTCCTCATTGGTAAAATAAGCATTGAGTGTCAAAGGTCAAGATCTTTCTCACTGTGATCCAATGGGGCTTCAACCTTGAACCACAAAACAAATAGGACCCAGAGCCCCCTGGGTCCTGGTAATTCCCTCTAGACTGATTGTCATAATGCAGTGATAATGGTGATGGTGCTGGTGGTGGTGATGGTGATGGTGCTGGTGGTAGTGTTGGTGATGGTGATGGTGATGGTGGTGGTGATGGTGATGGTGGTGATGGGGACACATACCATACTGAGACCTTGCTCTATGCAATGCATTGTCTGAGGCTTAGGGAGGCTCTTGTGTTCACCAATTAGAGACAGAATTGTATCTCTCCAAAATGGATTTGCTGAAGCCCTAGCCCCCAGTGTGAGTGTGGTTGGAGACAGCCTTTAGAGAGGGAACTAAGGCTAACTGAGGTCATAAGGGTAGAGCTGTAATCAAATAGGACTGGTCTCCCCGTAAGAAGAGGAAGAGACACCAGGGATAAGCTCTCAGCGAGATGAGGCCAGGTAAGGACACTGTGAGAAGATGGCCACCCACAAGCCAAGGAAGGAGGCCTCCAGAGACTCCAGACTGGCGGACACCTTGATCTTGGACCTTCTAGCTTCCACAACTGTGAGAGTATAAACGCCTGATGTTTAAACCGCCCTGTCTTAAGATTTTGTTATGGTGGCCAGGGCTGAATAATAAATCACCTCGTGGCTCTAAAGCCAACATTAGAACCAGGCAATCTGACTTCAGAGCCACATTATTTTTCTTTTTTAAAATATGTTTTTATTTATTTTAGAGAAAGGGAGAGGGACTAGAGAGAGAGAGAGAGAGAGAGAGAGAGACATCGATAAGAGAGAAACATGTATTGGCTGCCTCCTGCACACTCCCTACTGGGGATCAAGCCTGAAACCCAGGCATGTACCCTGACCAAGAATCCAACCAGCGACCTCTTGGTGCACGCTCAACCACTGAGCCACACCAGCCGAGCTTTAGAGTCACATGCTTAAGAACCTCATCATCTATAAGTCAACCCTTTAATTGGAGAGGCGGGTAGTAGGTATCCTTAGGGCTGGGTCTGGGCATACCAAGGATACAGATAGTCACCTCTACACCCCTTTGCCTCCTTCCTCAACACAGCAAAAGACAGTCTGTTCAGCGGTAGCCAAGACCCATGTTTTGGCGGAAATGGTCGTAGAGAAATATGAGCCTGAGATCAGTGGGCGGCTAGACCCATCTGGGTAAGGAGCAGAGCTGGGTTAAGCCTAAAATGGCTGTAGGCACCACAGAGAATTCCATCAGAGGTTTTAAATGGCATCACCATCTGCTTCCCAGGAACGGTCTTGGACACTGACCAAGTCAGACCTGGATTTAAATCCTGCCTTTCCCAGGGGTGGGGCCCCGGGCAAGTCACTTCACTCTCCGAGCCTCAGTTTCCCCACCATCACACGGAGATCCTCATTCTGACTCGGCAGCGGTGCCGTGAGGATAAAGAAGTTAACACGTGGGAAACTGCTGCACAGATGGCCTTCATTCAGTGACACCTAACCCGGGGGACCCCGGAACTCCCCTCGGCTTCATCAAAGCAGAGCCCGCAGTGCCAGGCTGCTGGCAGGCAGCCACCAGGCCCTCCTGAAGACGCGGGGTGTAAATTATAGATCACAGCCTATCGTCGGATCAGCTGCTCCTCTGGTTCTCGCCTCCCTGTGGGCGGGGGTCTGGGCTGGCTCCCTCTGAGCACGGCCCGTGGCCCAGAGTATCTCTGCTACCCCTGCAGTGCCCACCTCTTGTCCCCCGCTTTCCTTCCTACCAGCTCCTTGGGCTGAGGTTGAGGGCACACCAGAAAGCGGTCCTCCCATTGGCCCTTGGAGCTTGCCACCACTGAGCCCCAAACACCAGCCCCACTGAGCACACCCACTCCATCTCCCACAGGCTCCCAGTGAGCAGAATACCCAGGGAATTGTGTTTTTAGCCAAAACCGGTTTGGCTCTGTGGATAGAGCGTCGGCCTGCGGACTGAAAGGTCCCAGGTTTGATTCCGGTCAAGGGCATGTACCTTGGTTGCAGGCACATCCCAAGGGGGGTTGGGGAGGGGTTGCAAGAGGCAGCTGATTGATGACAATTCTCTCTCATCGATGTTTCTAACTCTCTATCTCTCTCTCTTCCTCTCTGTAAAAAATTAATAAAATATTTTTTTTAAAAGAAAAGAAAAAGAAATTGTGTTTTTAGGGTTCAGATGCAAGAGGCCCTGTTTGCATCTGTGGGGTCTGCCCGCCCCTGGCTGAGTGAGATCCTGGCTTCCTTGCTATGGCCAGCTGCCCTCCCCAGCGCCACTAGCACACATCCCTCATTCCCAGGCCTCGCCATGCCCAGGCTTCCTCCTCCTCCCCAGGCTCCTCTCCCCGGAGCCTCCAGACAGGGCGGGCTGAGCAAGCAGCCTGAGCGAAGGTCACGAAGGTCACATCCAGATCCAGGTGATTCTCCGCCAGGTGCCAGGGGTTCTGCGAGGAGAATGCAGGCCCTGGAGCCACCAAGCAAGCTCTGCCTCCTGACCACGGACAAGTTGCTCCCTAAGTCCCATTGCCCTCCTCCGTATAAATAGACATCGGCACTGCCCAGTCACCGGATGCTGTGGGGTTCAATATGGAAATGCATAGAAAGGAGGCGCGCTGGGCCGGCAGGGCGGGCCCCTGATGGAGTGACGGGTGAGCTCTGATGCTGGACCCGGGCTGCAGGGCAACAAGTGAGGGCACAGCCTGGGGGGGTCTGAGAGGGAGGGCTCCTCCCAGTGAGGGCCTGGCCCCTGCTTCCCTCACTGGTAAAACTGAGACATACAAACGCGCTAAATCCCCCGACACTTGCATCTGTCTTCAGGAAGGACGGAAAGATGCAGAGGCCAGCCTGCAGAGGGCGCAGTGCCTGGATTGGCTCCACGTCAACTCATTCTCACTTCTCATCTGAACACAGGCTCAACAGCGGGTCCCCCCCACCCCCACCCCCGCGACACCCTCGTCACAGCGCTGTGTGGGGACCAGATAAGGAAGGAAGGTGCTTTGTAAGCAACGGGGCCTGGACCACTCAGGAGGCGGTGCTCAGGATGAAGGTCGTTATATTTTAAGTCCTGTATGTTGTTCTCCCCTCTCCCACCCCACTTCACCCCCCAACACCTTCCTAACAAGCAGAGAGTCTCTCCAAATAGTTAACGTCTCCATGAAGCATACTCAGTGGCCGCTCCATTCTCTGACTTCAGTCATATCTTTGTATTTAAGGAAAAGAAAGCAACATTATTCAAAGCATGAGTTGGTAATAAAAGTGCCCCGTGGCAAGACCCATTCACATTGCCTACATCTCAATTTTACAAACAAATCCCACCCATCACCCACCACCGCCTTCAATGAATCACACTGTTCGGGAACAGCTCGGATTGTAATCCACATTTGCCTTGGCCACGAGAAAAGAGGTCCCTTCTTTGGCCTGTCTCTAATCAAGAGTGTTAATTATCTTGGTTACATGCTAGCAAATTAATTATGAACTAATGAAGTTAAAGGAGGTCATTTGTTAAGGAAAACTGATTACCTATTGTTAGCTCTGGGGGATTAAATGAAAAATCACTGTCAGGAACACAGCTTTAAAAATGAGACCCACTGTTTGATTTGTGCGGTGGCCCGGCTGATTGGATAAATAACACAGAGCGTACAGCACCTCGTCTCCAAGTGAAGTATATATCTACCTTGCCTTAGGACAAATTGTGTTAATAAAAAGCAAGGGGTCCTGAGACAAGGAGAACTTGGTTTCTTCAGCCAAGCTCCTCTGCCTCCCCCAATATGCCTTTTAGAATTATGTTTCATCTCTGGACTCTTATTTAATCTATGCACAGCCCTTTCTCCAGATTCCAGAACCCTTCTCGATGCCAGATCAAGACCCACAGGTGTTAAATGATGCCCAACATCCGGCATTAAGTCTAATAAATGTGCAATCGGGAGTCCCAGAAGGAAGTGGTTCAGATGATGACTCAGGTCTGAAAACATTCTCCACTCATTTCTGTGGCTCCCCCAGCCATGTGAATACCTTGACATATGCCAGGGGCTCTGTCAGCAGGTTCTTAGGGGGCAGCACACCTTTTGAGACAGGTAATGTTAATAAACCCATTTCACAGATTAGGAAACTGGCCTCCCCTGAGACCAATTAGTTCATAGCTCAAGTCACTTGGCCTTAATTCCATCCAGAACCCACGTGATCTCAAACCTGCGCTTTATACCTGGGAATCTCAAACTGTTCCACAGACGCGCAAACTTTTTCTGTCAAGTATTTCTGTAGTCAATATCCTGGGCTCTGCGGTCCACACAGGCTCTGTTGCAGAGCTTAACTCTGCCATGGCCGCGCAAAAGCAGCCTGAGCAAGCATGGCTGTGGTCTGATAAAACTTTATAGACACTGAAACTTGAATTGCATATGTTTCATGTCACAGAATATTTTTCTTTTGATTTTTGATATGTGAACATAAGTGCGTCCCTATCTTGAGTTTCCAAATGGCATTCAAACAAACAAACAAACAAAAAAAAAAACACCAAAACCACATTCTTAGCTCACAAGCCATACAAAAAACAGACTGGGGTTTGAGTTGGCCCACAGGCCAGCTGCTGACCCCTGCACTAATCCGTCACCTGTGGGCCACGCGGCTCTCCACAGCAAGGAGCTGGAGCGTCTGGATCCCACGGGCAAGTTTTGGTCTTAGACTTGTCATTTCACTCCTCCACCCGTCCCCTGCCACCCGTGCTCCTCTTTGCATGTATCTGCGCCTGCCCCGTCTGAAGTCTTTGGTGCCCAGATTTGCACTCCACCCTTGGACCTGAATAGAGTCAACACTCTTCACTCTACCACCCTTGCCTTCGTAAGCCGAGCCTAGGACCCCACTGACCATTGCACTTTCCAGAAACCAGAAGAAACCAGACACTTCGTTGGCATGCCATTTGGAAATTCAAGGTAGGGACACATTTATTCTCAAAGAATTCACCTCCCCCCAGCCAGTCTGCAGCCCACAGTCTCAGGTGGGAAGGCAGCTCTGGGCAAGCCTGCTGCCAGAACCCCCGTGGGGCAGGAGTCACATGGGGAGCCATGTTGGCTCGATGCTTTTCACAAACCGCCCCTTCTGCGTTTCATCCCTGAGTTTTCTTTGTGACCTAGAACTCTGTTTCAGCGGATTATGTCAGCGACCAGCCAGTTCTGTAATCTCCATCCCCTGGGGTCAAGTTCAAAGAGAATTCCGATGTGATTAAGTAAACATATGCAAGCAGCAGATTGAGGTGCTACTGTGCTATTCTTTGTGATGTTGGCATTGGGGGCAGGAAATTATAACAGCTCCTGAGCGCTCGGTTTATTTCCTAAAAAATTAACTCATCAGTCCCCGCTGTGAATGAAAGCACTTCTTGGGGCATTTGAAATGCCAAGTGAACCACACTCTCGGCTCTATCTGAGAAGAGGGGGCAGGGGAGAGGGATCAGGAGGAGGAGTTGATTAACAAGGAAGGGCCAGTGAAGATCGAGCTGATGAGTCAGTCTCTGCTGTCTGTGGATGTGGTTCGTGGAGAGGAGAGGAAGTGGGTCTCGGGCACTTCAGTCCATCACGACGGAGAAACCGAACAGTAAGAGGCACCTGGAGCAGGGGGCTGAGGCTGCCATGCGCAGGGGCTTTTAACCAAGCGCTGGAGCTGTTATCTGGGCACACCCACTGCGCAGGGACCAGCAGGCGGCTGGGTCACAGTTAGAGGCAAAAGAAACTCCCTGACAGCCTGGCCGGCAGAGATGCTCTGGTCCTGGTTTGCCACCAGCAATAAGTGATGCTTGGGACCCAACCCCTCCCGAGCCACCCCTTCTGTACCCCAGGGTGCAGCGGCCCGACTGGTAATCAGATTCAAGTCCAATCCCTATATATGATCCCACTTCATCCTCATAACCCCTCTGAGAGGAGGTTTGCATCACCCCACCTTGTACATAGGAAAATCCCATTGTACAGCTGAGAACATTGAGGCTTACGGAGGTTATCAAGGCAGACTGAGGGCTGGAAGTCAGGTCTGCTAACTCTGTCTGACTCCTACAGCCTTATCACTGTGCCTTGGTGATAGGACCCTGGGGATCCTGAAATACTCTCTCACCTCAGCCCTCACATCAAGCCCAATCACACTCTGAGGTCACGTCAAGACTCAATGGGGATGGGGAAGTGGAGCAAGAAAATGGGGGAGGAGGCATGTCAAAAGAACTAGACCCCCACTCAGACTGAGTGAGAACAGACCTGCATGGGCACGTCGGGGACACCATGTGGGGGTTCTGCTAGACCCGTGGTCGGCAAACTGCGGCTCGTGGAGAAAACTAGCTCCGAGATTTATTCACTGAAAAAGGCCTAGAAACAATCACCAACCCAGATAATGTGTTTGAAATACCATTTCCAACTGAAAGGAAGCAGGGCTACTTGGAGAAATGATTGGTTTCAGGACTGGCACAGAAAATGTATGAGACTGGCCATGTCCCTGGCAGGGTCATGACGAAGCACTCAGGGGCCAGTGGGGAGGAAGCACCCATTGGCCAAGGTTGGGAAAATGTGAGCATCAATGGGGCAATAACGACCATGGATCGAAAGAGCAAACATATTTAAATCCGTGAGGTGTGGTACGACAGCGAACTGGTTAACATTGGAGGGTGCTGGAGAGCCCATTCATCATTTTGAAAACTGGTAAAATTAAAGCAATCAAGTACTTAACCCGTCCTTCCTAAGATGACTGTGCCATGGAAGAACCAGAGTGGACACAGCTAAGTTCCTCATTACAGAAGTATCCCAGCTAATAAAGAGCAATGATAGAATTAGAGTCACAATTTCTGCAATCCCTAATAAAGTAACGAGCCTAAGCATTGATCCTCAATGGCTGCTTATATCCCAACGAGGTATAGAAACAGAGGTGGGGCAGAGATAGAAAGGAACAGAGAAAAAGAGAACCAGCCCGCTTAGGCCTTCTAACAGAACACAAAACCACATATTTCGAAGGAAGTAGTATTGATTCCCCCTCCCAAATAAGTGAGTTTGAATCTGATCAAGCTTCTAGTTTCAACGACCCATTTATAGGAAACAGCAGGGAGGCGGTTAGAGGACAGCAAGGGAATGCAATCAGTAAAACCCAAAAGCCTGGGGAAGCCCAGAGGGCAAACGGCCTGGTTTCCTGCAGGATTAAATTGCAAGAGGGAAATAGGAGATGGAGGGAAAACTATAGAATAAAAGAAACCTACCCTGTTTCCCCGAAAACAAGACAGTGTCTTATATTAATTTTTGCTCCCAAAGATGTGCTAAGTCTTATTTTCAGGGGATGTCTTATTTTTCCATGAAGAAGAATACGGTACACATTTATTGTTAAATGGAAATAAAGGAAATTTATTACCTGTATACGGTAAGGTAGTAGGGTCGTTGTCAACACAAACCAGACAAACTGTGAATCCTACAGTATCAAGAATTTACTCATTTATTCAATGACAATCATGTCATCATCTTCTGGAATGTCATCATAACAATCCAATTCCTGAATTTCCTGGTGAATTTCTTGTGACTCCATTTCTTTCAGAATCAGTGGACCAAATCTCTCATGTTTAGCCTGGGGGGGGGGGGGGCTTGTTTTTGGGGAGATGCCTTATATTTCACTCAGAAGGAAACCTGTAAGAAGGTCTTATTTTCGGAGGATGTCTTATTTTCAGAGAAACACGGTAAGAGGCAAGTCAACCAATCACAATGTATGGATTTGTTGTGGCTCCTGAGTCAAATAAACTATGACATCTATGAGACAACTGGGAATTTGAACACGGATGGAGGTCTGGGCCCCAAGATAGAGGATCGGGCCCCGGGATTGAAGTCAGGGCCCCGGAGGGAGGTCAGGGCCATTGATGGAGAGCTGAGTCTCGCCATAAAAATACAAAAGGTCTGGGATCCAAATTGAGGTCTGATCCTGGGATGGAGGTCTGGGCCCTGGGATGGTGGTCTGGGACCCAGGATGAAGGTCCGTACCCCAGGATTGACACCAGAGCCCTGGAGTGGTTGTCTGGGTCCCGGATGTAGGTCTGGGTTCAGAATGGTGTCTGGATCCCAGCTGTAGGTGTGAGTCCTGACATAGCTTTCTAGGTCCTATCAGAGAAGTCAGGCCCTGGAGGGAGGTCAGATTCCCACCATGGAAATAGGGGTCAGGCCATGAAGTCTCAGTCCTGAATTAAGGTCTGACCCGGGATGGAGGTTTGAGCCTTGGGATGAGGGTCTGGGCACCAGGATTGAGGTCAGCGCCCTGGATGTAGGTCAAGGCCCTGGATGGACGTCAGGGTCCTGGGATGGAGGCCCAAGTCCCACCATGGAAAAAAGGGGTCCTGCCATGAAGGTCTGGGCATTGAATTGAGGTCTGATCCAGGAGATGCCTGGTCCAAGATGGCAGATGCCTTGCAGAACTCTGGGTACCCCATGGCGCCACCTGCTGGAAGAGGTTTAATTTACTTCATGGGAACTTTCTAAATTGCTTGAGTGGCATCCTAAGAGTGCTAGAGATACGTGTGCAGCTGAGATGCAGGCAGGCTAATTGGGATTATTACGTGTAACATGACTCTTCTCTATGCTCAGGCTGGTAAAGTGCACAGAAAACCGGAGACTTACTACATATAAAAAAAGTTACCATTTCTTGCACAAACCTGAAAGGACTTTTTCTAGATTAAAGATTCTGGGCAGTTTCCCATGGAAAGAAATAACCTAAAGCCTTCTTTTATTGGAGATAACTTAAACTCTAGTGTATTTGGGTTTTAATGCTTAGCCCCTTCCTTTTCCTCAGCAATTTTCCCCAAAACCAATAGTGCTCAAACGTTGGAAGCAACAGACTCATTTGTTAAAAATACAGGTTCGGGGGCCACCCACAACCCCAGACTTTTGTGGATGAGTCTAGGACAGTGGTCGCCAAACTGCAGCTCACAAGCCACTCTGTTGACTAATGAGTTTGGCGGCCACTGACCTAGACTCTCGATTCTAATAATTACAAGCTGTTGTTGTTTCTTGTGATTAAGCCTCTATCCCAGTTGTCGGCAAACTCATTAGTCAACAGAGCGGCAAATCGAGGCTCGCATGTAGCTCTCAAGCTGCTGTTTGCCGACCACTGGTCTAAGAGAAACAGGCCCCTGGACAAATTCTAGGAAATGTTGTTCCTGTTCTTGGATTCTTATGGGTTTCTGTGGTATCTCTAGTAACCACCTTCAGCTGAGCTCATTCGAGAGAGGTCTGTCTGTGCACTGAAAAAACAAAACAAAAAGACATAGATGACAACACTCAGTAAGGGTTTGTAGACTCAGTTGGGTAGACCAGCTGCCCCTGGCTTTATGGCCCTTAAGGATGGGGTCTTTTTAAAATAAAAATAAATAAATTACATATATATATATATATATATATATATATATATATATATTGATTTTTTTTACAGAGAGAAAGGGAGAGGGATAGAGAGTTAGAAATATCGATCAGCTGCCTCCTGCACACCCCCTACTGGGGATGTACCCACAACCAAGGTACATGCCCTTGTCTGGAATCGAACCTGGGACCTTTCAGTCCACAGGCCGACGCTCTATCCACTGAGCCAAATGGATTTTGGCAAGGATGGGCTCTTTGAAGAAAACAGCCAATCTCAAAAGGCCTTTTCAGGGACCCAGTCGAGAGAGCCCGCCCACCTGCCTCAGCCTGTATGTGGAACTCCCAGACTCACCTTAGCTCCTGGCCTCGGAAGCCCAGACCTGTCCAGCACAGAGAGGTCCCAGCTCCGATGACAATGTGCGAGGCGCAGGTTTGTCCACAGCACTGACCAGTGACCGTCTTGGTGCCTTTCTTTACTTCCCTTTGCCTTCAGACTAATGTGACATGATTTAGCCCCTGCAATCCCCTCCAGTTAACCCGATATATCTAGATGAAGCTCGATGTGGGATAACAAAGGTAGTCAGACCAGATATCTTATGTGGGGTGACCTTGAACTTATCAGTATTCTTCAAAGTAAGGAAAAGACATTTCACACCTCACTTTTAATGAGGGGGAAAAGCTGTGACTGGAAATATTTACCTTTCATCTCCTGTGCTGAGAGATGGGGCAGCTTTGTCAGCTTTGATCTCCACTTGTCTAATTACTGGGAAGTGTGTGCTCGAGCCAGTGGGACCATGAAGTTTCACTCTTGCTGCAAAAGACGGCGGCAGGGGTCCCAGCAGCCTGGTCTTTCATTTTCCCAGATGAAAGCTGAGCCAGCAGGAGATGGAAGAGGTCCCTGAGGACGTGCCCTGAAGGAGCAGCAGGCTGTGGGGTCCTGACCCAAGGTCAGTGGGCCAGCGCATCCCACGGGCTCTCTCTTCCTTCCCACCCGAAGGGCAGGGCATGGTCCAGGCCCGTGTGGCCTGCCTGAGCCAGTGTCTACCCACACACCAGACGCCAGGCCCCAAGTCAAGGTGAATGCAGCACACCTGTGCGCCCTCAGCCTTGGTTCTGCCCGCTGTCCTCACTGTACTCCTCACACCTGATTCTGCCTGTTTTGGGCCTTCCAGCCACAACCTCAGGCTGGTCCTTTTCTGAGCCTCACCTGCACAGCCCAGGAGGATGGACTCCATCCCAAGGAAAGACTGGAGATGGAAAATGAGACAAAGGCTGACCTTCTCAGGTTGCCCATGACAGGGATGCTGGGACTTGGCTTCTGGGCCTGCAGGGGCTGATGGTAACGATGGCAATGAGGGTGGGTAACATCTGGGGGAATATACTGTCCGTTGTGATTGACAGCATCAACCTTCCTTAACTTGGTGGGAACTCCACGATAATCATCTCTGAAATGAGAAAGTTGAATTACACATTCTTTAAGGGCCCTTCCCACGTGACCATCATCTGTCTTTATTGTGCTATTTAGGGAGCCTCTTCTATAACCAGAACTATGCCAGCTACTGAAGAAGACACATGGGATAACGACAATGATGATGATGATGATGATGATGATGATGACGACGACAGCCACTAGCATTCATTGAGCACAAACTATGTGCCAAACACTGTACAACAATTAATTCATTGATTATCACAAATACCTATGGGGTCATTATTATACCCATTGGACAGATTAGGAAACTGAGGCCAGAAAGATTAAGTAACTTATGGCTGTTCATACAGCTGTAAGATGACAGAGCATGATATCAGGATATTAAACATCCCTTACATTCCAACCAAGAAGAAAAGACGAGTCCACGTGAAACAACATAAAAGGAAAAGATGACAGAGAATTAAATTGTGCAATACAATATTAAGCTCTGGACAGGGGTCAGAACACAATGGCAAGTGAACCAAATGGCCAGCTGCCTATTTTTGTAAATAAAGTTTTACTGGACACACCCATTTGGTGTGTATTGTTTATTGCTGCTTTCACGCTATAATAATAGAGCCAAGTAATTGCAACAGAGACCGTGTGGCCAGAGAGCCTAAACTAGTCACCATCTACCCTTACAGCCTGCCAAACCCCTCTTTTATGGTGACCAACTGGCTGGGTTTGCTCAGCACTGAGGGGGCTCCTGGGCTGTGGAACTTTATGTTTTAAAACCAGTAAAATCCTGGGCAAACTGAGACAGCTTGGTCATACTACCTGCTCTAGAGAAGCTCAGAGGAAAGCAAGATCCATGGGTATTGCTGAAGCAACAGAGGCAGCTTGAATAATATGCGGGATTTGGATATAGGGTGAGCGGGTCATACAGGGCAGAGAGAGATAGGAAAGGGATAGGAAAGGCCAGCAGGAGCCTGGGAGAAAACAGCATGAGGTTTCTGTGGGAAAGTGAGGACAGAGGTGAGTCCCCTGGAGCAGAGTGCCTGTTGGGCAGAAGGAAGTTCCAAGAATGGGAAGCTCCACGTATGAATGAGATGCTCATTCATTGTCAGTGTTAGGGCCCGTTGGTCCCATCTGCTGGACAGTTTGCAAATAGGCAGACAAGGTTAAATGTGCACGTGCTTTGACTGCCTGTGGGAGAGTGACTACCTCAACTATCCCAAATCTACACCCTCGCTGTGGCCAAGCCTTTTGAAACGTGACTTTGAGCTCTTCCCTGGTTTACTTCTTGCAGCTGAGTTCAGCCATGTGACTTGCTTTGATCAATGGGAAGTTAATAGACTTGACTCAAGTGAACCTTAGAAAAGTCCTTGCGTGTTTCTGTTTTCTCTCTCGTTCTTTTGCTTTTGTCCTGAGAACATGTCTAGGTCATGCAAGGCTGAGACACCCCAACTGTACCAGCCGAGGTCATTTGAGGTCACTCAACCTGCAGTCAACCCACAGACATGTGAGTGAGCCCGGCCAAGCCCTGAACAGCCCAGATGAGCCCCAATTAAATTGCCAACCTGCAGATTCATGGAGTAAATAAATGCATTTTGTTTTAATCAACTGAGTTTAAGGTCATTTATTATACAGCATTATTATGCAAACAGATAACTGACACTGTCTTATAGTTTTCTTAGCCAGCTATGCAAAGATGTGCAAATAAGGATATCCTTTACAGTATTGTTTTTAATTGGATGTGGGGTATTTTTTTGTTTTGTTTTGTTTGTTTTTTGGTTTGTTTGTTTGTTTGTTTTTAGTCTTTTTAAAATTATCTGAATACTCAATAATGGGTGCTGGATTTTAAACAAGTCTATACAATGAAATGTCATTAGCCATTTGGGAAGGGAACACATCAATATTATATCCCCATATTTATTGGAAAGATGTCCACTTCATATTAAATAAAGAAAATAGATGGAAAAGAGCTTTTCAAGCAGGATCTATTATTTTTTTATTTTTTTAAATATATTTTTATTGATTTTTTACAGAGAGGAAGGGAGAGAGATAGAAAGCCAGAAACATCGATGAGAGAGAAACATCGACCAGCTGCCTCCTGCACACCCCCCACCAGGGACATGCCCCTGACTAGAATCGAACCCGGGACCTTTCAGTCCGCAGACCAACGCTCTACCACTGAGCCAAATCAGTTTCAGCAGGATCTATTATTTTTGTCATATTTGAGAAAGAGGGGTGCATGCATTAAAATATTAAGTCATTATCTTGGAATGGTTATATTTTTTACTTCTTTATCATATTCTGTGTTGCGTAAGTTTATAAAATGTCAATGTATTATCTTTTTGACAGAAAAAAAACACCGAAATGTCACCAAGAAAACCTATCTGTATATGCCTAAAAACATGGCCTTCCAGCCCTTAGCAACTACTATCCTCTCCCCCAGTCCCCCGTTACCACCTTCTAGAACGGAATCCAATTGACCTTGAGATTGAACTTCCATAGCCCAGGAGAACAGAACCCACCTTGGTGGGGGTGGGGGAGGCCACACCCCAGGGAGGCCCTCTGTGAAGATGTCAAGGAAAAGGTTTTCCTTCCCAACCACCTGTGAGCAGAACAGGGAAATTACCCGTGAAACCAAATCCAACCATGTCTTTAAAAAAAGTCTTTCCATCCAAGTCATAATATTTTGGGAATGAGATTTGCTTTACAATATTTTAATAACTGCAGTGTTGCGACTGCAAGTCCGTTGTAGCTGGTCTCCGGGGCCTTCCTGGGACGTTGCACTTAATGAGGTTTATAATTCAATATAACTACATCTGCATCTTTAATTATGCCTAACATTTAATCTTCACTGCTCCACTTGAATTGGAAGAGAGCTAAAATTAGGCCTGCTGGAGTTTAATCTGATAATAAACATCCATGGCATTTAGAGCAAAAAGGTACTCGCTTCATTAGAGTGGCCGACACATTTACCATTTGCCTGAACTGAACAAACACTCTTCACAGTCCTTCCGACTGTAGCGGCGAACGCTGTTTTAAACAATCCCCCTGCTGGAACTCCTGCGCCAACAAGGACCTGGAAGGCTCAAGTAGTCCAGCTTCACTGTTTTTCAAGGGAGGGCAATGAGGCAGAGAGGTTCAGTCATTTCTCTAAAGACACAAAGCCGGTCTGGCCAGTGTGGCTCAATGGTTGAGTGCTAACCTATGAACCAGGAGGTCATGGCTTGATTCCAGGTCAAGGCACATGCCAGGCTTGTGGGCTCGATCCCCAGTAGAGGGCATGCAGGAGGCAGCCGATCAATGATTCTCTCTCATCATTTATGTTTTTATCTCTCTCTCCCTCTCCCTTCCTCTCTGAAATCAATAAAAATATGTATATATTTTTTTAAAAAGTCACAACGGCTGAAACTGGTTTGGCTCAGTGGATAAAGCATCGGCCTGCAGACTGAAAGGTCCCAGGTTCAATTCCGATCAAGGGCATGTACCTTGGTTGCGGGCACATCCCCAGTAGGGGGTGTGCAGGAGGCAGCTGGCTTCACAGGGACCAGAATCTGGGATTTCTCTCCCCCTCCTGTGAGCGCCAGGGCTCGGAGTTAGATGGGTCTGTGATTACACAGCCTTTTGGAAATTCCGTGAGGTGGAAGCAGCAGTGCCATTGACATCCTATAAAGAAAGGGCAGCAGGACAAGCCTTGGGGCGGGGGGAGGCAGCCATCTGGTTGGAAGTCACCACATTTACATGAGTTGTCTCCTCACTGGAGGTGGCAAAGGGCAGTCTGCAGGGGAGCGGGTGTGACTGACCCTGAGCCACACTTGACACCATGTATTAATCATTTGTTGTTGTTTTTGTTGTTGTTTTTATTAGTTTCAGAGGAAGAGCGAGAGATAGAAACATCTGTGATGAGAGCATCATTGATTGGCTGCCTCCCACATGCCCCACACTGGGGATCAAGCCCACAATCCGGTCTTTTGCCCTGACCGGGAATTGAACCATGACCTCCTGGTTCACAGGTCAATGTTCAACCACTGAGCCATGACAGCCGGGCTTGTCTGTATTTTTGATGTTGGCCAACATGGGGCTTTGCTGATCCTGGAGAGACTGCCCCTCCCAGGCCTGACTAATTCCTAAAGACAGCAAAGAGCCTGAAGCAGAGCCTTCAAACGCAAACCTACCAACCTAAGGCCCATACACCCAACCACCTCCTGTTTCTAATCCTCACAAACAGCCATTGTATGCCCCCGAGACTCCCACACACATAGACCCTAAATCACCACAGGTATCAGACAGCCAGAGACCACCCTCCTGGCCCAGAACCTACCGACATTGTTCCAACTACCCAACCCTAAAAGTGTCCCAATACGCCTACCCTATCTCCCCCTTTCCTTCCCACAGAAACCACATTCCGGCTCTGCCATGCCCTCCCCTGGCACCTCCTGTCCTGTGACCCTCAGGGTGCTTCCCCACCTGGCCCTGAAGGCCTGGCGTGTCCCCTCCCATGGGGACTGTGAGTAATGAACTCTCCTCTCCAGGGAGCTGTCTCCTGGCTGCCACCTCACCAGGCCCGATGAGACAGATTACCGTATTTTTCACACCATAAGACGCTCCGGACCATAAGACGCACCAGTTTTTAGAGAAGGGAAATGAAGAAAAAAAGATTCTGAAACAAATAGTGTCCTAAAATATTTTATGTGCATTAAAACCCAACATCACAGTCATAAACACATGTAATCAACCCTGTAAAGTAAACAGCAGCATTTAGAACCATTTTAGAGCCGGGCAAGCACACAGAGACCACACAGAGCCGGGCAAGTAAAAAAACTTTTTTTTTAAAGTCTATGTGTAGGCTATATTTGGACCATAAGACGCAGGGACTTTCCCCCCCCCCCCCCCCACTTCTGGGGGGAAAAAAGTGCGTCTTATGGTCCGAAAAATACGGTAGATTGGAAGGAGAAAAGCTCACTGTCTTAGTAACGTCAGCCTCACCATTTCTGCAAAGCAGGGCTGATCAGCTCCATTTTACAAGGAGAGAAGCGGAGCTCAGGGGGTCAAGGAACCTGCTGACGTTGGTTGACAGGGAGTACGGATGATGAGCTTAGCGGGCTGCAGTAGGCGTCTTTTTATAGGGATAGAAGATATTTTAAAGGTATTGGTATGTGGTGGGAGAGACAGATATTAGTCATAAAAATTAAAATATTTTCTGTTAGGAGGGAAATGCATTAGGCTTAGTTAGTGGAGATGAAATATGTTAATTGAGTCTGTTCAGAGGAGATATTGGGGAAAACTAATAAAAATGGCTAGGAGGAGCCCTAACCGGTTTGGCTCAGTGATAGAGTGTCCGCCTGCGGACTGAAGGGTCCCAGGTTCGATTCCGGTCAAGGGCATGTACCTTGGTTGCAGGCACATCCCCAGTAGGGGGTGTGCAGGAGGCAGCTGATCGATGCTTCTAACTCTCTATCCTTCTCCCTTTAGCTCTGTAAAAAAAAAAAAAAAAAAAATCAATAAAATATATATATTTTTAAAAGTGGCTAGAAGGAAGCGGCCAGCAGTACTGCATCAAATCTCCCGGGGTTTTGTTTACATTCTTACAGCCTCTCAAGGAGGTGAGCCCAGAGGGTCTGGCTGAGACTGAACTCAGCAGCCCGTCTGAGGGTGTCCCAATTACAAAACACCCTCCCCGCCACCTCCAGCACCTTAGAGTTACAATGAGGAAAACCACGTGCACGAAGTAAAGAGTAATTAGGGGAGAATATCATTTGGTCTTACCCCTGCTATTCAAAGTCTGGTCTGTAGCCCAGCAGCGCTGGTTGGCATCACCTAGGAATTCGTTAGAAATTCTGCCTCACCCTGTTGTGTGGCTCTTCCAGCCCGAACATTCTATGATGCTAAGACTGTTCAACCACCCCTCCCAGCGAACACGCGGTAATCAGATCATCCAGGCCCATCTCAGCACAGCTTGGAGAAGAAACCTAAGTCTATACAGAAGGATCTCAGGCGGGCCACGAGCATTCTGTTTTCCTATTACACAGTGTTTTCCATAGATGGTAAAGGCATCCCTTCAAATTAAAAACCCACCGCACTTTGAAGTTATTTATTACATGTTCTTACAAGCTAATATCTTTTTAAAGCACGATACTCTGTAAGACAGTTTTTGTCCTCATTCAGTAGACACTTCTCTGGCCACTGGGCAAAGCTGGCAGTAAAACCGCGGGCAGCAGTGTGGTAAGGAAGTGCCAAAAGGGAAGTTGCATCACATGACACACAGCAAGGCTTCCTCGAAGTACTGTAATCTACATCCTCTCCCCCCAAACCCTCTCTTCACCCCTCCCGTCCTCCCTCTGCCACGGCCTCAGCTCGTCACCTGTGCTGCCTAGACCCACGCCAACTAGCCCGACTTCTGTCATTCAGCTAGCTCCCAGCTTCTGTCATTCTCCTCTCCCCTGCCCACCCTGAATGCCCCCACAAAACCCCCGTGGCCAGTTCTACCCTCTAGAGCACATGTGTCAAACACAAGGCCCGCGGGCCAAATCCGTCCCGCCAGGCCTTGCAATGTGGCCCGCACCGCACTGTCATCACTGCACTCCGCTGCGTTTCCATCACAATGACAGTTTATGACTGTTCAGTAAACCATTTGGCCCGCGATTTAGGCTGGATTTTAGATTTTGGCCCCTTCTCTGATTGAGTTCGACACCCCTACTCTAGAGACAAGTGTGGCTGCATGAATCAGAAAACCAGAAGTATGAGTGGCGGAGACCCTCACGGTATTCGTTTCCTGTGTCAAAATGCTGGCAGCCGGCGGTTCCCGAGTGCCTTCCACCCCCCCACCCCCCCGAGATCCAGGGGGAGCCATCTCTGTGGCGGGTCCAAGCACAATGGGTGCTCCCAGCCCCGGAGAGGGGAAAGGGGGATGAGAAGGGCACACACACCCTCGCTGTAAGGACACTTCCGTGTTGCTGGAAATAGAAGGATGTAAGAAGGCTTGATCCTATTAAAACAAACAAAAACTTGGACGGATACAGAAATCATGCTTTTCTGTGGGCTTAGGAACGAGCAGAGGATGCGAGGGTGACCTGACGAACTGGCTTCCTTTCCTAGGTGAGCAGAGCGCCACGGCAGCAGCTTTTCCGCCAGAGCAAAGACGGGAAGCCGATCTGGGCACACGTGGCTTCCCCTGAACCAGTGGTCGGCAAACTGCGGCTCTCGAGCCACGTGCGGCTCTTTGGCCCCTTGAGGGTGGCTCTTCCACAAAAACCACGGCCTGGGCGAGTCTATTTCGAAGAAGTGGCGTTAGAAGTAATTTAAGTTTAAAAAATTTGGCTCCCAAAAGGAATCTCAATCGTTGTGCTGTTGATACTTGGCTCTGTGGACTGATGAGTTTGCCCACCACTGCCCTGAACAGAGAAGCTTTCTAGGAACGAGGAGGCCTGGCCCAGCTCTCGCTGGCTGTGTAGCAGCCAGGGCCAGTCAGAGGGAAAGAGCTAAGAGCTGCCGCCCTGAGGACAGAATCGGGGGTTCCTCTCCGGAGCCTGACCTTAGGCGAGGCCGGGAGCTGGCGGGACAGCCCCGCAAGCTGAGTGTGAAGCCGGAATGGCTGGCGCTCAGGCTGCCGGCCATCAGAAAGGAGACGTGAACGTGGGTGAAGGCAAGGACCAGCCGGCCCTGTGGGGACCAGTTAGACTCTGCAGCTGTTGCTCACCCTTTCCAGACCCGGTGCTGCGGCGGATCTGCAGGAAACGCTAACACCCTCTGCCTCAGAGGGGCACCTGCAATTGACCCCCGACTCAGGAAAAAGGGGAGCTGGGGAGAGCGGGAGGAGCGGGGGCAGCTGGGCCAGCCCTCAGGGGGCCCTCGCTGACCTCCTGAGTGTAAAACAGGGCGTCGCAGCTTCCCCCCCCCCCTTTCACCCCCAGCTTCTGAGTCTGGGGCACCGTGTCTCCTGGGGGTGTAACCAGCCCAGACGCTCAGGGAAATTCTTGGAAATGTGGCTCCGTTCGGCCAGACTGACCAAGGGCAGAGCTAGCGCAGACCATGCGGGCCGGAGGAGGGGGCGGGGCCTGGAAGAGCCCCAGAAGCAAAAATAAACTGCTCAGCCCGACAGTGCCTGCCCCGTCAGCAGCTCTGCCAAGAAGGGCAAGGAAGCCCAGGCAGATCACTTAGCCACTGGCTTCCTGGGGTCGCGGAGACTGGATTTGGAGGCCCTGAGGCGCTGAATGTCATGTGAACCCAACATATCTAAAACTGCAATCCAACCTCTTGTGACCAGATTTTTTTATTTTTTTATTATATATATTTTTTAAATATATTTCATCGATTTTTTACAGAGAGGAAGGGAGAGAGATAGAGAGCTAGAAACGTCGATGAGAGAAAAACATCGACCAGCTGCCTCTTGCACATCCCCTACCGGGGATGTGCCCAAAACCAAGGTACATGCCCTTGACCGGAATCGAACCTGGGACCTTTCAGTCCACAGACCAACTAAGCCAAACCGGTTTCGGCTATTTTTTATTTTTTTTTTAATATATTTTATTGATATTTTACAGAGAGGAAGAGAGAGGGACAGAGAGTTAGAAACATCGATGAGAGAGAATCATCGATCAGCTGCCTCTTACACATCCTCCACCAGGGATGTGCCCGCAACCAAGGTACATGCCCTTGACCGGAATCGAACCCGGGACCCTTCAGTCCGCAGGCCGACGCTCTATCCACTGAGCCAAACCGGTTTCGGCAGATTTTTTTTATTTTTTTTAAGGTGAAAGGCAGGCTGGATGAATAACAGGAGAACTCCAGGGAGAACTGGCTGGTTTCGCCTCTCACCCCACCAGCAGGACAGAGCAGTGGGTCTGCACGCTCCAGAGAAATACGCTGATGCATGCAGTTACATAGGTAAACATGAAAAACGACACGCTGAGCAAAACAGTCAGACACAGAAGAGTGCACACGTGTGAGCCCATTCATTTGAAATTTCACGAAAGGTAGAACCACGTACAATGGCAAAGCATACTGGTGGCTGCCCAGGCAAAGGGGCACTGAGAGAACATTGCGAGATGGCGGGAACATTCTAGATCTTGCTGGTGGCAGTGGTTGTCCGTGTACATGCAATTGTAACACGTTCTTGAACGCTACACTAGAAATGAATGTAGAGTTCCATGACGCCCAATTTTACTGCATGTAGATTATACCTCAATAAACTAGGATTTAGAAAGAAAAATACAAGCAGCACAATTTCAAAATAGACAAAACACGTAAATAGACATCTCGCCAAAGAATACACATATGGATAGGCAGTAAGCATGTCAAAAGTTACCCAACATCATTAGTCAATAGGGAAATGCAAATGAAAATCATAATGAGATACCAATGTACCCCACTGGAATGGCTGAAAGTGAAAACAACTGATAATTCCAGATGTCAGTGAGAATGCACTGCAGCTGGAACTCTCACTCATGCATTGTCGGAGGAAGTGTAAAATAAGACAACCACTTTGGAAAACTCTGACAATTCCTTCTACAGTTAACCATGCCCCAACCACTGACCCAGCAATGCTATTCCTGAGACAAATGGAAATATCTGTCCATAAAAAGATGTGTGTACCAGAATGTTCATAGCAGCCTTAATCTAATAACTCCAAAAACGGAAACCTCCCAAACGTCCATCCACAGGAGAATGGATAAGTGAAATGTGATACATTTATATCCCAGAACACTACTCAGCAACAGAGAATAATGAACAATTGAGAAAAGTAACAACACTGGTTGAATCTCACAGGCGTGGCATAAGTGAAAGAAGCCAGATACAAATCAGTGCTCACTGTAAGCTGCATTCATATAAAGTTCAAGGACCAACAAAATCGAATTATGAGCTAGAAATCAGGGCAGTGGTTGGCCTAGGGTGGCGGGAATGGTAAGGGGAGGGAGGGTCTGGATTGAGGCATGGAGAGAGGATCAATCAAAAAGGGGAATGTATGAAACTTTCTTTTTTAAACATATTTTATTGATTTTTTACAGAGAGGAAGGGAGAGGGATAGAAAGTTAGAAACACCGATGAGAGAGAAACATCAATCAGCTGCCTCCTACACACCCCCTACCTAGAATGTGCCTACAACCAAGGTACATGCCCTTGACCGGAATCGAACCTGGGACCTTCGAGTCCGCAGACTGATGCTCTAGCCCACATGTGTCAAACACAAGGCCCGTGGGCCAAATCCGTCCCGCCAGGCCTTGCAATGTGGCCCGCACCGCGCTGTCATCACTGCACTCCACTGCGTTTCCATCACAATGACAGTTTATGACTGTTCAGTAAACCATTCGGCCCGCGATCTAGGCTAGATTTTAGATTTTGGCCCCTTCCCTGATTGAGTTCGACACCCCTATTCTAGCCACTGAGCCAAACTGCTTAGGGCTGGAACTTTCATGGGTATTGAAAATCTTCCTAGCCCAGCTGGCATAGCTCAGTGGTTGACTTATGAACCAGGAGGTCACGGTTCGATTCCCAGTCAGGGCACATGCCTGAGTTGTGGGCCCAGTCCCCAGCGTGGAGCGTGCAGGAGGCAGCCGATCAATGATTCCCTCTCATTGGTGTTTCTATCTCTCCCTCTCCCTTCCTCTCTGTAATCAATAAATAAGCATTTTAAAAATAATAAAATGTTTCTTAATTGGAGTGTGTACATTGGTCGAGTTTCACAGAAGAGTATAGCTCAGATCTATATATAAAGTATACTTCCTTTAAAAAAAAAAAAAAAAAAACAATGAAAGGAAAATAGAAATAGGAAGTGGAAGGCATCGTGTCTGCTTAGGTCTCCATGACAAGAATTTAGCCACATGGCCACACGTAACCGTGAGGGAGACGAGGAAACGCAGGCTTTATTCCGAGTCGTTTTGTGCTCCGTTAGAATTGAGGCGCTTTTACCAGAGAAGAAAGCACAGGCTCAATGCAGAGGGATAGCTAACGGTCTCTGCCTAATACACGGTTCCTCTTTTATTACGCTCCAATGATGGGAAGGAGAGGGTTGCTCTGCTTTCCGTAAGTCAGCGTGTCCTTTTCTCTGCTGTAATCAGGCAAGGCCGCTCTTTCTGCGGTGACCACGACCTTGAGAACGTGCCAAGGGCGCGCGGGGGACAGAGAAAGGAGGGAGGAAGGGCTGGGAACGAAAATGAAACAGCCTGTTACGTGTGAATGACAGCCTCCGCGGAGGCCTGGCTGGTGCGTGTGACATTCGCCACGCCACCCGCGGTGTGTGGGCTTGGCTTGCCTTCCCGGAGGGACCGCCAGGATGTCACTGGCTTCAGCCTGGAACAAGGGACGCAGCCACAGTCACTCTGGGTCCCAGGTCCTGGAAGTCGTGGGTCCCTTCCTGGGTGGTGCTGGGAAGTCAGAAAACACAGATCTTCCTCTCAATAGAGAGTCAGACGTTGGCACTGCTAACAGGCTAGACCTCATCATGTTCCCTCCGCCAACCTCATCCCACAGGCAGGAGCTGGGGAGGAACATGACTGTATTTCCCAGGGGAGGCGGGCTCGGCTGGCTTCCTTGCAGTGTTCGATCTTATACCAGTGCTGACTCCGTTCGGTCACAAACATGTATTGCTCCTGTGCCGGGCTCTGGGCCCAAAGCTGGAAACGCAGAGAAAGCACGGGCCCGTGGCCTGGGCTGGGCGTCCACCTCCTGTTCCAGGCAGGCCCAGCTCTGGATCCGTCCCCTCGGATACTGACCGTCAGCCAGAACCATGCCCTAGCCCATCCCTCACCTCCACCCGGGGCCCATGCTGCCAGGACTTCAGCCCGTTTCTACTTGAGCCAGACACAACCCCGTTCCCCACATGGCAGATGAGAGAAGAGCAGGGGCTGCTTGATGCAATTGGTTTGTGGGCTGCCTCCAAGATCCGGCGGCAAGGAGAAGGAGCTGGAGACTGCACGGTCATTATCTTCGCAGACAGCCCTCTCCTCCCTGCCTTCCCAACACAAGGAATTGCATGGAGCGCTCAGCTGTCGTGCAAGCGTCTGAATTCCAGCCCCGCTGTCTGCCAGGACATCCTCAGAGGTCATCTCCGCCAGGCAGGTGGGAGAGGACAGAGGAAAGCTTAACCCTGGGAGGAGAATCACGATGGATTCTTAGCAGCTGATGGCCATCGAATGCAGGACTTTCCATATAGACACGGCTGGCTGTCATTTTTTTCTGTCATATGCACATCCAAAAAAAAACCTTTTTTTAAAGGCTACGTTTCAGGACTGCAAGTTCAGTGCAGTTTCTCCAACTAAATTTCGTTCCTTAGAAGCAGTGTTTTACTAACACAGCGTGAATGGCGGATGAAAATGTTATAAGTGGTGCGTTTTTCTGATAAGCCCGATAGCTGGCTTCGGTGTGGAGTTCCTATGGCCGCACTGCTGAAGGGAAGAGGCCGGACCCACAGCCGTCTAGGAGCAGGCGGGAGAAAGCCCTCGTGGGCAGGGAGCCGTTCTCAGGAAGGCCCAGGCCAGGAGGTTGGCCCCCCGCACCCAGAAGGACTGTGTGCCAGAAGCAGGACCCTCGGTTCCGCAGCTGCAGGGTACGAGGTGGAGACGGTCAGAAGGAGCAATGCCAGGGCATCACCCTCCTGGAATGCCTGCAGATGGCCGGGGTAGCCCGCAGCAGGGCAGACAGCGGGCCCACTGAGGGCCCCACGGCCACATCCTTCAGGCTCTCCCTCATCAATTCTTGGCGACAGGCCGTCAATTGCTTATCTTTCAAGAACATCACCACCTACATCCCTGCACGTGTCTCCCCTGCATGACTGTGGAGACAGGACCGTCTATTTTCTCCTCATCGCTTCCTGCCCAGCATCTGGGTGGAATGTTCTAGAATGATGGGCTTCTCGAGGCTGGAAGAGAAATGGCTCTGTGCTCCTCCGTCACGAGGTGATGTACAACAGGCCACCCGAGCGGCCATTTCATTCAGCCAAACACCGGGGCCCCGCTGGTGAGAACTCACCCCATGTGCGTTAGGACAGGTCTTCCTAGGAGATGCCCAGAGGAAGTGGAGCCACTGGAAGCAAAACCGTCCCCCAGCACCCTCCTCCCCCAGCCCTGTTCAGAAAACAGAAGCAAGTTTCTGCCACGAAAACCATTTCTGCTTCAAACACCGGCCAGGAACCATTGCGAATTGGCTGGCGATCGGCAGTGGAGTTTTTCATGAATCTTTATCTCTTTTGACAGCAGCCAATAAGTAGGTAGGCAAACACTCTCCTGGGGCTTTTAACGGAGGGGAAGTCACGGCAGGAAAATTGCGGCAAAGAGCACCCACTATTTCCCTACCTCGCCGCACGGAAGGGGAGAGAATGGCCATTAGAGGGAACAGGGCTGTTAGGAAAACAGCGGCTCTATTTCCAGGTCTTCCGCTCACCGAGAGCCTGGAGCGCAGGCCCTGAACGCGGGGAATGCCAAGCCTGCACCTCCATAATGTGCCCCGCAAACAACTGGATTTCTCCCTAACGGGGCCTGGCTGCATTTTCCTATTAGGCAGCATGTAATTAGCTATTAAGCGGCTTAGGAATAAACGGCTCGGATGTGCTGGGCCCAGTGCCTGATAAATGACTTCTTGCAGTTCTTTTACATGAATGCTGGGTTGAACTATAATGTAGTGTTGGATTTGAGGGGGGGGGGGTTGTTTGTTTTTTAGGAAAGAGGGGCTAAAGAGACCCCAGTTTGGGAACCTGAAATGACAATGCAATATTAACTCAATTAGAAACCTTTTAACCAGCCCACAGTGCCTGAGCCAGCGCTGGGCAGCACAGGTCGAACTCAATCTCTGTCAACAGTGGCGCAGACTAAACCAGGGGTTCTGCTCACCACACAAAACCAACGTGCACACAGACTCCCTTTTTCCGTCATTTCAGGGCGCTCTGGGGTGGAGAGCGTGGACTGTCCATCCACTGGCACGAGTTTGTGAAAATCTCGCAGCATCTCCAGAATGGCTGGTGCTGGGCTGTGAGGTGACTTACCGAAACCTTCACCTACATTTTGCTCTCGCTGTACTTTTCTCACACCCCCACCGTGCCCTCCAGGCCAGGGCCTGAGTCTCCCCTTCGCTCAGAAGCAGTGTGTGGACCCCGGGCCTGAAATCGGGGTTGTTTGCAGAAATTCTGTCCTGGCTTCATTGAGCGGCCAGTGCTAGATGATCGGGGAGGTGAGAGGAGAGAGTTGGGTGTCTCTGAAGAAGGAGGAACAGGAACAGCAGGAAACAGGGGGACGAGAGGTTGCTTCTCTAAGCTGGGCAGGAAGACTGGGGTCTGCAGGACTGGATCCATTCCCAAGGCAGCCAGAGGGCCTCTGGGGGAAGCCACTGTGACGCTCACCCAGGGACTGGCCAGGGCGCTGGCTGGGGCATCCGCACGCCCACGGCCAAGCATGGGCAGCCGTCAAGACGGACGGTGCCTGCTCAGCATGAGACCCCGGGGACCTGCACATGGCCCTGGGCCAGGACAGAAGGCCTCACCAGCACGGGGAAACGAGGAGCTCACACACAAAGCCAGTGTGTCTTTAAAGAGGGATTTGCAGAAGCAACAGTCAGTCACACCCACCGCAGGTACTGGTCCTGACTGATGGCCCAGCCTCCACCTTCTCCCGTAGGCTGGAACCACAATGACTGTGACTGGGGTGACTCCAGGCCATGTTACCTGCAAGCCCGCCAGAGCCAGGAGCTGGGGCAGGACCATTCCTGGGTCCCAAGTCCCACCATCCCCTCCTCCCCTCTTCCCATAACGGTAGGTCACTCCTAGGCCTGCATGCCCTTCTAAGATCTCCCTGGTTCCCTCAAAGCAGGCCCTGCCCCAAACCCAGGGCCTCTGACCAGGACCCAGGCTTCGTGCTCAGAGCCACCGACAGAGAGCCTGCCCTCAACCCTGATCCATCCCTCCCTCCCTGACTCCCATGACCACCTGCTGCTCGGGCCCGTCTCTGAGCACCTCCACAGCTGGCGCCTGCATCCTGACAGGCAATCCCCACCATCAGTCTAGACCCCTGCTTCGTCCCTTGCCCTCGCCCCGCCCACTCCACACTGCCCGCAGGTCCCATCATGCCTTGCAACACAAAACCTGGCAACGGGTGGGAACGAGCGTGGCTGACACCTGGCAATGGGGTGGGAATGATAGTAATCACAGTGAGAGCAAAGCGTAAGCTAATGTCTCAAGAAATCAGCATAGCCCAAAACAATTCTGGAAAAATGCCGTGCCAAGAAGCACGGGGCACACTCAAGGCCAGAGAGAACCCTCTGGGCCCGGAACGAAGGGCTGAAGTGAGTGGGGGTGGGAAGACGGAGGATCCAAAAACCCAGAGAGGGAGTCAGTCCATCACGGTCTGCATCTCCCGGGCCCCGTGCTTTGGATCTGGCCCAGAGCACGCAGGAAGACGGGAGAAAGCAGCCAGCTGATGCCCGGGCGTTGCTCATGGGGTTGAAAGAGGCACCGTCCTTTCAAAAGCAATTTGTCACAACATTTTCAAGAGCCATAAAAACCTCTTAACCTTTGGCCCCGTAATCTCCTCTCTGTCAGGAGCGAATTAAAAACCACAATAAGAAGGGAAATAATAAACGGTAGCAAGGGAGCAGCTACTCTATGCCAGATGCCATGCTAAACACCTGATGTGTGTGTGTGTGTTTCCTCACTTAATTCTCACAGCCCTAGGAGACGGGTACGTCTCGTGCTCATTTCACAGGTGAGGAAACTGAGGCGCCCAGCGTTTGCCAGCTTCTTAGGGAGCAGGAGAGCCAGGAGGAGAAGCCAGCACCACCGCTGGGTTCCCTGGACCCTGGACCTCCTTACAGGCCCCGGCGCTTCCTCCGGCTACGGCAGCCAGAGGGCGCTGTGGGGACCGGCTGGCCCAACCCGCTCCTTCTATGGAAGGGGAAACTGAAGAGAAGATGAAGGTCTCTCATCAGTACACAGTGGGAACTGGAACCCGGGTGTCCTGACCTCTGACCCGGGGGTCCTGACCCCCGACCCCGTGCTGAAATAGGTCCCTAACTCCCAGAACGTCCCTCCGCTACACCAAAGGTCCTGGTGAGGATGGCTGCCCGTCACTTGCCAAAATGACGGCCAAACGGGGGAGGTGTAGACTCTATTTACACGGACTTATTTAGATGCTCACATCTTTATTGAGCATCTACTGCCTACTAGGCCTGTTCTGGGCTCTTGGAATATAGAGGGTGTTTCTCCCCACCCCACCCCACCCCCCACCCCCCCAAAAAAAAATGTATACACACCTTAACAGCTAGTGGCTCAATTTTGAAAATGAAATGCATTTTAATAAACATTGCCTTTATAATTACTCAAAGTGTGTATATACAGTTGTGGGAGGGGGGTGTGGACACCCTATAGAGATGAAGGACAACACGGCCCTGACCTTGAAGAGTGAAGGATCTAGTTACTATTCTCCTTTATGCCACTGATGCTCCCGTTAACTCAATCAGCCAGCAGTTACTATCAGCACCTGCTGTGTGCCAGGTGCCGTGTTGTGCCCAAGAGCTGTGTGACCCGGGACAATAAAGATGATAAGCCTGACTCACTCCCTTCGCGGTGTGACTCTGCACCCTCCTCTTCCCCCTCTGGGCCTCAGTTTCCCCATTTGGGCACTGGCACGTGATCTTTCTAAGGAGCTACGTCACAGCGCTGCCCAGAGCCCCTTGCAGATTCTTCTCTGTTCCCGGGGCTTTCGGCCCAGGTGGGCCTTGTCCACCCACCGGGGCGGGCGGGAGAGGCTGAGGAAGGGAGCTCTTCCAGGAGGGGGGAACCCTTCACCTCCGCCCGTCCCCCCTGAGCACCAGGCCTGAAGGAGTCACAACACGAGTGACAACGCCCTGAACACCCCTTCTTTCTGGTCTCGGGGGAGCCCCAAGCTCCAGGCCACTGTTCACCATGGGCCGGAAGCAAACGCCGCCTCACCCCTCACCCCAGCCCTGCACAGCGGTGTGGCTAACAGCGAGCCCTGCCAGGGCAGGCCCCTGCGCTTCTGACTTCAGGGACCCCGGGGGTGGGGACAGCCAAAGGGTGCGGGCAGGCGGTGGGCGGACCAGGAGCCGGCGTCTCCGGGCACAGAGCACGCAATCGGAGCCGGCCGTTTGAGTCCCGTCCAGGCCGCCTCGGCCGCTAATGAAGACAAGGCTGGGAAGAGGGCTTGAGCGCTGGCTGAGGATGAAGGGGAAAATCGGTTCAGACAGCTCGCTTTAAATTTAATTGTTCCATTTCGCAAATCCGTCTGGCTGCCCGGCAGTTGGACCGAGTGTCTGGGCCCAGCCTGGGCTGGGGGGCAGGGCTCCCAGCTGAACCGTCACATCTCCATGCACTCAGAGCAGCGGCTCTGCTCTGGATTTCGGGGAGCAAAGGACAGCTCCCCAGTCCTGCCGCGCCCCCTGAGCCGCTGCCTCCCAGCCCCATGGAAAAGCTGCCCAGCTGATCTAATGACACCCCGTGGACCCCAGCCCCAGAGCAGGAGCGCGGCGGAGTGTCTGCCTCGCCACCAGTTTCCATCAGTCAGAGCCGGAGAGGGGACAGGAGGGAACAGGAGAGGGGGGGCCGAGTGTGGGGGGCTGTCTGAAGGCGACACCCCAGGACCCCCACCTCCAGGGACTCTCTCACTACAATGGGGGGAAGACAGTGCCCTCTGCTATTCACTCAGGATCACTATGCCAATCAATGAGCACGTACCCACACACACACACACACACACACACACACACACCACATGCCACACACACACCACACATACACCACATGACACACACACCCCACATGCCACACACACACCACACACACACACACACACACACACACACCACCAGGTTTGAAGTTCTGACCTCAGCAAAGGAGGGAAGCCCCTGTGCTGACAGTGAAGTGTTGTTCCTGGGACAGTCTCTGTATTGTAGACATTTTCCTTAGGGACCACACTCGCATGGGGGCTGATGTCTAAGGACCTACCCCATACCCTACTGCCCGGACCCTCACTTGTCAGCCTTCTGGTGGGAGGCGGCAAAGTCATCTCTGCCCTGTTTGCCCCTCGTGCCAGGCAGGCAGGGTTAGGCTGGCGAGGAACGGGGTACCCAGTGCCACGGCAAACCTGCCGCAGGAGCCTGTCAATCACACCCAACCGATACCCGCTTTTCACCCGCAAAAGGCGACTTACAGTGTCTCGTTAGAACTGGGAGGATTAAGAGGCCCCTCTATTGATTAACGACTTTCTCTGCCTGAGAGATATAATCCTATCCTCTAACCCACCTGTGTCAAACACAAGGCCCTCGGGCCAAATCCGTCCCGCCAGGCCTTGCAATGTGGCCCGCACCGCGCTGTCATCACTGCACTCCGCTGCGTTTCCATCACAATGACAGTTTATGACTGTTCAGTAAACCATTCGGCCCGCGATTTAGGCTGGATTTTAGATTTTGGCCCCTTCTCTGATTGAGTTCGACACCCCTACTCTAACCTCACATCACTAAAAACAAAATTAAATTTCTACCAAGAGATCCTTCGGGGCACGGCTTGCACCATGCCCCCAAGTCTTATTTTCTTTACATATTTTATCCAGATTAAAGGCGAGAGATATGTTGATCCCAAACCAGATGCATTCTGCTATAGGTGGCAGCAGCGACAGAAGGACATGTCGTAGGCTTTTGCTAGATGCTAACAAGTAAAGGGGCAGCCACTGTCCCTCGGGTGAAGACACAAATGGGTGTGTAAATGTCATGCAAAAATATGTAAAGATCATCCACCTCAAAAAAAAAAAAAAATTATCTATCTCCTCAGTCCCTTTTAGAGAAATAGGCATCAAGAAATCAAAAAACAGCCTGGCAGTGTGGCTCAGTGGCTGAGCATTGACATATGAATAGGAGGTCAGGATTCATTCCCAGTCAGGGCATATGCCCGGGTTGCAGCCTCAATCCCCAGTAGGGAGTGTGCGGGAGGCAGCCAACCAATGACTCTATGGGCCTGGGAAGGGATCACATCCTTCCTTTCGTTCGCTGAGCTTTATGTTTGCATAAAGATGGCAGCTCTGTTAGTCTGCTTGGGCTGCCATAACAGCATACCATAGACTAGGAGGCTTTACCCTAGCAATAGGAAAAAGCTATTTTCTCACAGTCCTAGAGGCTGGAAAGTCCAAGACCAAGATTCAGTTTGGTCTCTGGTGAGAGCCAGTCCTGGCTTCCAGATGGCCACCTTCTCTATGTCTAATGTCATTACCTCCCCCAAAGCCCCGCCTCCAAATACCATCAGCTTGGATTCAGTGCACAAATAGGGACAGGGGGACACAATTCAGTTCTGTATAGCCGGCAGTGCTGCCATTTTCCTTGGTTGATGGGTGAGAGGGTGAAGAAGAAACGCATGTGTGTATGTCAGAGTGTATTGTTCAGAAGAGAAAGTGGTTGCATTAGAGGACGAAAGTCAATCAAGATTAGTGAGTAAAAATAGAATGTATTAAGTCGCAGACTTCAGGGGAGAGCAGAGAGGTCATCAAAACACTGTGGGGACGCAGATAAGATAAGAGGAGGAAGAGAGCAAAATGTTCTAATTCTTGAAATCACCATAGTGTGCTTAAACCAGGACGCAGGGGCAGTCTGAGCACAAAGAACAGATTTGGACTTCTGCTTCCCACCAAAGTGGTGGAAAACAACCAGATTTACCCTCCTGCCTGAGACAACTGGAAAACTGGACAGAGCCCAGCCCGTGTGGCTCAGTGGTTGAGCGTCAACCTCTGAATCAGGAGGCCACCACTCAACCAGAAGGTCAGAGCACGTGCCTGGTTTACGGGTTCCATCCCCAGTGTGGGGAGTGCAGCCAATCAATGATACTTTCTTATCGTTGATGTTTCTATCTTTCTCTCATCCTCTCCCTTCCTCTCTGAAATCAATAAAAATATTTTTAAATAAATAAAATTGATAAGCCTGAGCCAGACTGACCAAAGGTAGAGGAAATAGCCATAGCAGCTACAGAAGGCAAATGGCCCAGTCCCTGTGGTCAGCAAACTGCAGCTCGTGAGCCACATGCAGCTCTTTGGCCCCTTGAGCGTGGCTCTTCCACAAAATACCATGGCCCGGGCTATATTGAAGAAGTGGTGTTAGAAGAAGTTTAAGTTTAAAAAATTGGGCTCTCAAAAGAAATTTCAATCGTTGTGCTGTTGATATTTGGCTCTGTTGACTAAGGAGTTTGCCGACCACTGACCTAGTCCATGCCCATTTGACACTAAAGCAGCATTGTTTTCGGCCTATATTTTGGGCGGTAGGATAGGTTTTGTACTTTTCTTACAACCTTCTTTCCTCATCGCTAAAAATCAAGGCTTTTCACATCCTGCAGAGAGATTTCCCAGGTCACAGGGTTTCAATACTAAAACTGGGACAGTCCCAGACACACCTGGATGGCTGGTTGGTCATCTTAAATGTGCTACTCCCCCTGGGCATTGCTACAAGGCAGACACAGTGGTAGCCAGGCTGAGTCTGGCATGGCCCCTGCTCCCAAAAGGGTGGCCTGGAGCCTTAAGGCAGCACGCCTCAGCTTGGGCTACTTGTTTATTTTTTTAAATATATTTTATTGATTTTTTACAGAAAGAAAGGGAGAGATATAGAGAGATAGAAACGTCGATGAGAGAGAAACATAAACCAGCTGCCTCTTGCACACCCCCTACTGGGGATGTGCCTGCAACTCAGGTACATGCCCTTGACCGGAATCGAACCTGGGGCCTTTCAGTCCGCAGACCAACGCTCTATCACTGAGCCAAACTGGTTTCGGCAGCTTGGGCTATTTAATATCATTTCCTGCAGAGCCTTCACTCACTCTCGTCTGACCCTTTCCTGCAAAGGAATGGGAGCTAGATGCCCGACAGGCCACTTGGAGCAATTTACAATTCATTTACGCCGCCTGGGACACCCCATGAAGTCAGTACCGTTCCCCACCCAGGTAATGAAGGACGGACTTAAAGACCCCTGTGGTCATGAAAAGCGTGATTAAGACTTCCTCCCTCTCAAGCAATGAGCCTCCCCGCAGCAGAGCACCTTGGTTCTCCCAACGAACAGTGCCTGCTGCAGTCTGTGTTTACTCAGTCTCCTTCTTCAGATGAGATAACGGCTCTGTCCCTGCTCAGAATCTCATTCATACGATCACTTCCTTCGCATATGGCAGGCATTTTATTGACTCGCTCGCGGATTGCGGGGCCATATGGTGCGCACACAGGAAAGCACGGATGCGGGAGGCTGACACCCGGCAGGAGCAGGGGGAGCGCCAGCACAGTGACATCAGTCAGGCTGCCAGCTGACATTTAATGGACCATCTACGACGTGCTCCCGCCAGGCTGGGACGTTCTGAGATGGAACCGGAGGCACATTCCCTACCCTGAAGGCAGCGTTCCTCAACCTCAGCACGATTGACCTTTGGGGCCAGGTCATTCTTTGTTGTGGGGCTGTCCTGTGCACGGTAGGATGTGTAGCAGCATCCATGCCCTCTACCCAGTAGATACAGGTAGCGCTGCTTCTCAGCTTCCAGTGTGACAACCAAACAGAGCTGCAGACACTGCCCAACGGCCCTCGGAGGCAGAGTTGGCCCCAGGTTGAAAACCTTCAGGTGTTTGCAATCTCGAAGAGCAGCTATGACAAGTACTCAAGGGTTCATGATGAAGAGCATCCTAGGACCGTAATGGCAGTGCCCTTGGGGCAGGGGTGGGGGTGCCAGGAAGGCAGTGGGGACATGTCTAAGTGGAGAGGATAACCCTGCCACAAGGAGCAGCCACTGCTCAGCTCCAGCCAGTTCTACCAGATAGTCTTATGTAGAGTCTGCCATCCAGACTTCCATGTGAAATCTCTACTTTTAAATATATATATTGATTTCAGAGGAGAAGGGAGAGGGAGAGAGATAGAAACATCAATGTCGAGAGAGAATCACTGATCGGCTGCCTCCTGCACACCCCACTGGGGATCAGGCCCACAACCCAGGCAAGTGCCCTGCCTGGGGAGGCGGGCATGGGGCATTGAACCGTGACCACCTGCTTCATAGGTTTAAGCTCAACCACCGAGCCACGCCTGTCGGGCTGAAATCTCTCCATTTTTTAATGTTCTCCACCAGTTTAAGAATATTTTAAATATAAGGTCTAGTAATAATTAATGTCGTTTTCTAATACTTTTTTTAAATCGAATTTATTTAAACAATACAACAAAATTTAATCAACAATATAGTTGCCGTTGTTTTCTACTACTTGTGCCCAACGCTCAGGAAGCATTTTAATCCCTCTGTTGTAAAATTCTTGTGATTTTGATGCAAAAAATTCGGTCAATGCATTTTTGAGGCATTCTTCATTATTAAATTTTTTTCCAAGAAGAAAGTTTTGCAGAGAACGAAACAAATGGTAATCGGAAGGGGCAATATCAGGAGAATATGCAGGTTGAGGGAGAACTTCCCATTCCAACTGGCGCAGTTTTTCAGCAGTGATTCTTGCAGTATGCGGTCGTGCGTTATCGTGGTGAAGAATGACGCCCTTCCGATTAATCAGCGCGGGTTCTTTTTCTCTTAAAGCTTGGGCTAACCTTTCTAATTGGGCACTATACACTGCACTTGTAATGGTTTGGGTAGATGGTAAAAGTTCATAATGAAGAATTCCTTTAAAATTCCACCAAACACACAACATCACTTTTTTCGCATGCAAGTCAGGTTTTGGCGTGGGCTGGGGAGCCTCATTTTCGTCCAACCATTGAGGCCGCCTTTTCAAATTAACATACAGCACCCAATCTTCATCTCCGGTAACAATTTGCTCTAAAAACGGCAAACGGTTTTGACGAGAGAGGAGCGAACTGCAAATTGTGACTCTTTGATTACGGTTGTTGTCGGTCAACTCATGAGGAACCCATTTTCCAAACTTTTGGACTTTGCCAAGTGCACGCAATTGATTGGAAATTGTTTTTTGTGAACAATTTAAAGTTGTCGCAAGCTCTTGTTGGGTAATTTGAGGATTTTGCACCAAAAGAGCTTGAAGAGCTTCTTGATCAAAATTGGACACACGGCCTCCACCACTCTTGTCATCTAACGAAAAATTTCCCTCGCGAAATTTCTCAAACCAACGCTGGCATTTTCTGGCGCTAACTGCATCTTGACCAAGAGCACTACAGATGTTTTTTGCAGCCTCACTTGCTTTTCTTCCTTATTGGAACTCGTAAAGCATGCAGTGCCGAATATACTCTTCATCCACCATCTTCTTAGCCCTAGTTTTGCAACAAAAACCAAACCAAACACAAACTTTTTCAAGCAAAACTTGTTAATTGCACTTCACACGTTCTGTCGATACCACGTGTTTGAAGGTTATGTCAATACAAGTCAACGCCAAGCAAGATTTTAAACGAATGTTTAAAAACGACATTATTACTAGACCCGATATAATGTAAACCCAAAATGTAAACAAATAAAATGATCAAGGGTCTTATTCCGTCAGAGGCCCTTCTGTGAGAAGATCGGGCAGCCCGAGGGTCCTGGCACTACCTCTAGGTCATCTCCACCGCTGGGCGGCGGGGTCTGCTTCTGGACAGTGGCAGATGGTCTGTATGGTTGACCTATATAGCCATTGCTATATATCTAATCACCTGGCCATTTCAAAAAGCCCGTCAGTGCACAGACCCCAGCCCAGCCAGGACCTCTGAGGATGGGGTCCAGGTGTCCATCTGAGTAAAACCCTGCCCCGGGGGTCCTAGCAGTCAGCCCGGCTGGAGAACCACTGGGGTAACAGGGCACCTCGGAGTGCCAAGGCCCACTTCCCGGAAGTGCGTTCAGATCTGGAACTCCAGACTCAGATCTCCTGGGAGCAAATCCCGCTCTGCTCCCAGCCCCAGGGGTCTGGGAGGAAACTAATCTGGGCCTCGGGGCCTCTCTCTGGCGGATGGAAATCACACACTACCTACTCTATCAGGTTGGTGTAGATTAGAACGTCAGGATCGGCAGAGGCAGGGCCCAGGCATCCGTGTCTTTTCTTTCTCACGATGTTTCTAAGTAGCAGCCAGGGTTGAGAAGCGGTGATCAGGTTTTGCCAGCTCCCGCATTCTGTGCATTTCCCTTTGTATGAACGGGAAACGGCACCCACTAAGTCTGGGACTGCGACGCCCCGAGGGGATCCCTCAAGAAGGACTGGAAATAAAGAGCCAGATGCTGGCTGAACGCAGCATAAACTCCCGAGGAACACAATCCAGCGTCCCGCACACCCCATCATCGGCCGCTAGGAAGACGTAATTCTAAACTATAATTCTAAAAGGACCGAGCTTGTGAGGGCTGCCTCCCTCCAACACGAAGGCTCTCCCACCAAACACACTCCCAGGACCCACACATCCACACGCTGAGCAGCTTGGAGCAGCTGGTCCAGTGTCTCTCTGGTGACAGTCCCATCATCCCCCTGAACTTCAATAATGAGGCGGCTAACCGTGGGGCTTCCATGTGGGACACACACATTTATCATTCGATTAGGAGCGATTAGCTATATTTAGGTAAAACATACATCCCCTAACCGGGGTGGACAGTTACAAATAACTTGGGAAACTCCAGCCGACGCCCAAAACATCATGATTGAGGTTGAAAGAAAAAGCCTTTCTGATCACTGTCCTCCTGTGTTCCCCGGCACATTTTTCATGTGTCCTTGCTGTCACCCCAGATAAGTGATCGCCTCGGCCGGATCCCGTTTCTCCACCCGCTACGGTGGGAGGAAGAGTCGTCAGAAGCAAACAAGAAGGATCAGGACCCCGGGGAGGAGAGGCAGGGGTCCAGGGCCTTTGCTTGGGGATCGGCTTCTTGGCTTACCTCCAGTCCACAGAGGACAGCGCTTGGGGGAGCCGCAGAAATGACTTCAAATGAGGCCTCTCTGGAAGCTGTGGGATGGAAGAAGGGCTTGAAGGCAGCCACGGCTCTCCTCCCACACGGACACAGGGCTCTGCCCCTTCATGGGGGTCCTTCCTTCCTGGCCATTGAAGCAGTTCAGGGGAATTCTGATAAAAACTTTTCAAAGGCACCGCCAATGTCTAGAGCTGGGAAATTTTGAGCAAAACAAGAAACCAAACAGCACTGGATTAGAACCTAAACTATAAAATGACCGTGAGTCCAGAGGAACGTCCACGTCCAGGAAGATGGAATAGGCATACGTTTCCCCTAATTCTTCCACTGTGTGCCACTGAACGCCCCGAACCGCCTCTGTAAAACACACGTAAGCAGACTGGAAAGTAAAGGGAAGGAGGTAGAACTCGGTATCCGCGGAATGACATTGTGAGTTTGCTGGGTTCCTTTTTCTCCCGATATCCCAGGCACAGAGCAGAAGAGCCAACAACCCAAAAATGCCCCCCCACACACACACACACACCCAAGAAGCCTGCTCTTTCTAGCCAAAGAGCCAGGAGAGAGCCATTCTCACAAGGCAGAACACTTTCAGTCAATAAAGGTATGGTCCCGCCAAAACCAGTTTGGCTCAGTGGATAGAGCATCGGCTTGGGGACTGAAAGGTCCCGGGTTCGATTCCGGTCAAGGGCAAGTACCTTGGTTGCAGGCATATCCCCAGCAGGGGGTGTGCAAGAGGCAGCTGACCGATGACTCTCTCTCATCGATGTTTCTAACTCTCTATCCCTTTCTCTTCCTCTCTGTACAAAATCAATAAATTTAAAATAAAAAAAAAAAAAGATGACTCTGGGAGCCCTAACAAGTATGGCTCAGTGGATAGAGCATTAGCCTGCGGACTCAGGGGTCCCAAGTTTAATTCAAAAAAAAAAAAAGTTATGGTCCCTCCTCTCCCCATTCCAACACAGACAGAGTGGGAAGCCTAGATCTTCACCTTCTTGAGGCTGTAACACGGTTTCCCCCACCCCTACTTAGATGGCACCAGAGAAGGCCAAGTCGGGAGCCAGGGCTTGTACCCCGTCCCTGCAGTGTGGTGATGAGCCCCGCCCCCCTGCAGTGTCCGTGGGGACCCCATGGGAGCCAGAACTAACCAGCAGTAACCAGAAGCCCTCCACCTCATATGTCAACAAACCTGGATGTCTACCTCCACCTAGCAGTACCAAACAGCACAACGACTTCCCCTACTGAAGGGATGTTGGGGAAATCCAGCAAAACAAAAGGTTTAAATAAGATACAGGCTCTCACAGCACAATACACAAATGCCCAGGCCTTAGTCAACATTCCCTCGCCATACCAGGACCCAGGAAGAGCTCAAATTCCATTAAAAAAAAAAAGAGAGAGACAATATATGTCAATACCAAGATGACAGGAATGTTAGAATTATATGGCAAAGATTTAAAAGCAGCCATGATGAAAATGCTCCCACAAGCAATTGCAAATGCACCTGAAGCAAAATGAAAAATGCACCTGAAGCTCACAAAGAAATAAAAGATATAAAGAAGAACCAGAAATTTTGGAAATGAAAAATATAATAACTAAAATAAAAGCTCAGTGGATGGGCTACATGGAAGCATGGAACAGTGTGGGATCGTGGAGGGAAGACCGCGGAGGGTGGGAGGATAGGGGGTATTCAACTCAGGACCTTGTAGGCACGTATGCATGGCCCCTGGACACAGATGAGGCCATGCATACATGGGGCGGTGAGGGCCTGGGGTGGGGGTCAGGGTGGAAGGGGTCAATGGGGAGAAAAAAGGGGATATATGTAGTACTTTCAACAATAAATAATTATGTTTTTAAATTACCCAGTGCAGTGTTCCATGCAATGTTAGCTCCAAAAAAAGGGTGAGTGGAAGGCAGTTTATTTACGACAGAATATATTTGGAAAATACTCCATCTTCCTTTAGGAAATACATACTGCACATTAACATATTAGAGGCTCTGAAAAGTCCTGCAATATTAAAAAAAGCTTTATACTTGGAGTATTGTCCCAAATTACAATATTTAACAAGGAGCCCTCTTTTCCTAGGGCACTATTAACTTGTTTAACTCAATTGGAAATGCTATACTAGATGCTCAAAAATTACTTTATTTTATTCCGTAATTATGGAATCTTTCCATCTGTTGGAAAAACCATTGATGCTTGTCATCACTACTACTTCTGGAATTACTACCTCTTGATCTTGGAGTGAATTCCTTTTTGACTGAAAAAGGGCATAGTTTATTGCATGGAGGGGCCAAGGACGATCTTTCTTGAAACAGCATTCTTTTCTGATTTCGTCAGTGCGGTTTGAAGATTATTATTTGCATCTGAACTAGTTCTCCTATTTCAGCTGGAAGTAATACAAAGTATGAAGAACTGGCTCCTTTATCCTTTTTTTTTTAAATATATTTTATTGATTTTTCACAGAGAGGAAGAGAGAGGGATAGAGAGCTAGAAACCATCGATGAGAGTGAATCATCGACCCGCTGCCTCTTGCACACCTCCTACTGGGGGTGTGCCCACAACCAAGGTACATGCCCTTGACTGGAATCGAACCTGGGACCTTTCAGTCTGCAGGCCGACTATCCATTGAGCCAAACCGGTTTCAGCTGGCTCCTTTATCCTTTACTGACAAGACACTTGTGAAGCCTCCACTACATCCCAGGGCTGCGCTTGGCCCTTTGCACACAGAATTCCAAGCTCTCACACTGGAAGGAACTGTCGTTGTACACATTCCACAGGTGTGAACCGGAAGCCAGCTCAGGCTGTTATTTTCCCAAGGAGGCATCGGAGCAGGAGCTGTAGGGCTTGGCTGCTCGGGGAGCCTGCACTCTCCCGCCCTGCCCTGCGTCACAAGACTCTCAATTATTTCCTGACCTGCATTTTTTTTTTTTTTTTTTTTTTTTTTTTTTTTTTTTTTGACGCTGACTGGGTTTCAATCTAGTGTTCCTAACTGGAATAAAATACTTCTGACTCTGGAAGTAAATACCGCTAACCAGGGGGCCGTGCACAGAATAAATGAGCACCTGTCGTGAAGAGGCCCTGAGAAGGCCCGAGGGAGCGGGAAGCCAATTCCAGCCCCAGGTGTGGCTGCTCCACTGGGACTCAGGGCAGGGCCTGGACAGGGGGGACCCTGAGCAGAGAGACCACGGGCCTGGAGAGGTCACGCCGTGGGGAAAGGACCAGGTGCCCCTCCGCCCCAGCCCGTCACAGCCGCACTGGGCCAGCGATTGCTCTAGAGAAGGCAGAAATCTCTGTATTTTGTGAAACCTAAAAGATTTGGTCGTTCGTAACTGTGGGGGGTTGAATAGTGTCCTCCAAAAATCCATGTCCACCTGGAAACTCCGAATGGAATTAGGGTCTTTGAAGAGGTCATCAAGGTAGGAACTGACCTGAGAACATACTGAATTGAGGTGTGGGCCCCCATATTCAGGGAGAGTCCTTGCAAGAGACATTCTCCTTGCGTTAACACACAGCCCCTTCCAAAACCAGCTGAGGAACCCCCTCCTCCACGAAGGCTTCCCAGACTCCCCTGGTGGCACCAACATCCCCGTGGCACCCTGTTCCCGCCTCTGCCCTGGCCCCCGGCCCCATCTGCTCGCTCTAGAGTAGGGGTGTCGAACTCAATCAGAGAAGGGGCCAAAATCTAAAATCCAGCCTAAATCGCGGGCTGAATGGTTTACTGAACAGTCATAAACTGTCATTGTGATGGAAACACAGCGCAGTGCAGTGATGACAGCGCGGTGCGGGCCACATTGCAAGGCCTGGCGGGACGGATTTGGCCCGCGGGCCTTGTGTTTGACACATGTGCTCTAGAGTGACATCTGTGCTTGGCTCTCTCCCACTGGCCAAGGTCAGTCCCTGGAGGACTGGCATCGTCTGGTTTTGGGTCCCTTCGAGCACCTGGCCCAGGGCGGAGCCCACGGAATCCCACGTGTGGAATTGAGTGTGTGTGTGTGTGTTGGGTTTTACTTAGCTCCCGGTAGTCACGTGATGCGTTTTCTGCCAGATTTCTGTGAGCGATGCTGCCTGGATGGAGGTTGGTTGGAATAATGAGGTGGCGGTTGGCCAGAGCCACAGTTCACCGAACCCAGCCTCTCAGCCCAGACTGAGCAGCACGACCCATGGATTCTTTCTCCGGTCCAGCTCCAACAGATGACTGAGACCAGCTCCAAAACCAAAACCAAACAAACAGAAACACCTGGGGGGGCCTTTCTCCTGCCCCAGGAGAGGAGGTCTGAACCCTCCTTCGGTGGAAAAACAACGCGAGAAACTTTACTCCTGTGGAGTGGCTGTGCCGAGCGCGTGTCTGGCCGCTTCCAAGGGGGTGACTGTTTTTAACTTGACTTTGCTGATGCCTCTAGCAAATCACAGCACAATTACTCTGTGACTTAACAGAACCAGACCTGGGCACACATCCTGTGCCCACACTGCTCACTCCTCAGCCCCGCCTGAGGCAGGCGGGAGGTTAAAGAATTACCTCCTCACCCCCCTGTGCTCCTCAGGCTCCAGGTCGCAGGTGTAATATGGGACACCCCGCCCCCACCCCTCGTTATATTCGTATGCCAGGTAAGCAACAAATAATTTCAGCACAAGGATAAAATTTGGGGAATACACTAATGTTTAAAAAAAAAAAATAGTCAAATGTAACTGGGCAGCCTGTGTTTTGACGGGTAAACTAGGAACCTGGTACATGGACTCGTACACATGGAAAGGAAATTAATTAAAAGGTGGCCAGTGGGGCAGGACTGGGCGAGATGGGCCAGACACACTGCGGAGCGGGGTCCCTCGGCAGGTGGGGTCCCTCGGCCTGGCCTGCAGGGATCAGCTGAAACCGGCTCCCGGACATCCCCCGAGGGGACCCGGAGTGTGAGAGGGCGCTCTGCAGAGTTGCTGTCGTACAGGGTGTGGAATGCAAATGCAAGTGTGCAGTAAGCAGATTCGGGGCTGATAGTGCCGCAGCAACATAACCCACGCTGAAGGTGGAGTCATGAGGCCCCGCAAGGAATCGGGCTGCCTCCCCTCTGGCTTGGGGGTTCGTCACTGGAGAACCACTGCTGCCAAGTCACTGCAGTTCGGCAGCTCCTGAGTTGAGCGGATGCCCCCTGGTGGTCAGTGCACATCATAATGACTGGTCGGATGGTCGGACACTTAGCATGTTAGCCTTTTATATACATAAATACTACTCTCATGCTACTTAGGAAGGATCTTCAAAGATTAAATCCCAGGATCCCTGAACTGCTTTCTGGGAGTGTCCTTCTCAGTGACAGAAGGAAGAGCAGAGAAACCATAATAGGGAATCGTCTCGGCTCAGTGGGGTTCATAAATGAAAGTCCAAATAAACAGCAGAAAAGCCTTCTCAGACACTCACTATTTACACAAAATATCTTTCAAGGATATAACTGATTGGATAAAACGCATTAGCATTCATTCCGTACTCGGCGTAATAATAGCACATCCACTCCCCTTTTCTTGTTCTTTCCCGAGAAGACCCTCGTCCAAGTCCCTCAAGTCACCTGCTTGAATGCCCGCTACACCGACTGTGCAACAGTTCATTGATTTTTGACGGATGACAAAGCTCTCTCTTCTGGGCTATTACCGCTTTGTTCCCCAACCCTCCCTAATTGTTCGATGATTTCTGATTCCTTTTCCTTTCCAGAGAAATAAACGCAACGTGTGTGTGTATTCTCCGAAGGCCATAAACAGAGCTGGCGGGTCTGGTTTCCATGACAACCCCACTCGATACAGCAAACCCAGATTATCTCTAATGACAGACATGAAGCTTAAATTGCACATTCTGAACAAATAGTGCTCCGCTGACCTTTCATTGAAAAATGGAATGTGGGGCGATTAGCATAATGTGTTCTGTAAAAGGGGAAGCCGTGTATTCACGGGCACCGCGCACCGGCAATTAGCCGCACTGCTAGTCTCTAAAAAAAACTGCTTGCCAGGATGGAGGGCCTGGGAAATTAAGAATTGCCATCTATCATTTTCAGATTCAGTCAAGTCTGCCGCAGTAATTGCACTAAACAGTTTTTCAAATAACGCATGCTGCTGTTTCTCTTACTTAGCCCATTGAGTCCTTCAGCAGGGGGAGAGAACAGAGAGGAAAATCCCCCCCATTGTACCAGAAAAATAATAACTGCTGCCTCCCATCGCTATTCCGAAACAATCTCTGCCTCCTAATCCCCTAACGCCATTCCTGAAGGAAGCCCGGGGTGTGGGCATCCTGGTAACGGCCGCCTGGAAACCGCTGGTTAGCAGTGGTTGGGTGGGGGTCAGGGGCTGGTTAACCAGAGATGGGGGTCTAACTGCCCACGGTAACTGGGACTGAATGCTATGCCCAAATCAACGACAGAATAACGAGCTGGCCGAAACCAGTTTGGCTCAGTGGATAGAGCGTCGGCCTGCGGACTTTTAGGTCCTGGGTTCGATTCTGGTCAAGGGCATGTACCTTGGTTGCAGGCACATCCCCAGTGCAAGAGGCAGCTGATCAATGATTCTCTCACATTGATGTTTCTAACTCTCTACCCCTCTCTCTTCCTCTCTGTAAAAAATCAATGAAACATTTTTAAAAAATAGGTTTGTTTGTTTAAAAAAAAAAAGAATGAAGAGCTGGAGGGTCTCAGGGTGAACCACCTGGCTCAGATCCTGGCTTTGCCTCTCACCTCCTTGGGCATGTGACCCAGCCCCTCCAAGACCCGGCTTCCTTCTCACAGTGGAGATTCTATACAGCGGCTACAGGGTTCACGTCCTAGGACCCACTTCCTGGGATTGTTTCGAGGATCAAAGGAAGCGAGGCACACCGACGGGCAGGGTCAGCCCTCAGGGACCCCCGCTGCCTTCGTTGCTGGGGTTCGGGTCCTGGCTTCATTGCCACGGCAGCATGCTCCTAACAGGGTTTTGCCAAATAGCACTTGGAGCGCTAAGAAGACACTATGGAGTGATGGACACAGCTTTGGGGAAACTCGGCAAGAGAGAGCACAGAAGTTTTTAGGCACACATACACACACACCCCATGAAAGACATGTTTGCCTCCATCTCCCACCCCCACCCCCACCCCCACCCCCAAACACACACACACACACACACACACACGCACACGCACGCTCACGCAGTTTATTTGCCATCCTCCATGGCAAATGGTCTTTTGGCTTTACTTATTTTATTTTAAATCTTTATTGTTGGAAGTATTGCAGAGGTCCTCCTTTCCCCCATTAACCTCTTCCAGCCCGCTCCCGTCCACCCCCAGGCCCTTACCACCCCATTGTCTGTGTCCTCAGGTGATGCACAGATGCACACAAGCTCATTGGTTGACCTCTTCCCACCCACCCACCCTCCCCTGCCTTCCCTCTGAGGTCCAACAGTCTGTTTATGCTACTCTGTCTCTGGACCTATTTTTTTTTTTAATATATTTTATTGATTTTTTACAGAGAGGAAGGGAGAGGGATAGAGAGTTAGAAACATCCATGAGAGAGTCATCGATCAGCTGCCTCCTGCACACTCCCTACTGGGGATGTGCCCGCAACCAAGGTACATGCCCTTGACCGGAATCGAACCCCGGGACCCTTCAGTCCGCAGGCCGACGCTCCATCCACTGAGCCAAACCGGTTTCGGCTCTGGGTCTATTTTTTGATCACCAGTGTATCTGGTTCGTTAGATTCTGCCTATGAGTGAGATCACTGACACTTGCCCTCCTCTGCCTGGCTTGTTTTGCCTGGCGTAACACTCTCCAGGCCCATGCATGCTGTCGCAAGCGGTGAGAGTCCTTTCTCTGGGGGCTTTTGGTTTTATCAGGACCATTTTCTTGCAGGAGTGAGCCCAGCAGCGGAGCACAGCCCACAGCCCACAGCCCCGCGGCCCTGCAGACGGGCCTGCTGGGCACACACGGGCCTGGGGCTTCCACCAAGGACAAGGAGGCTCCAAGGCAGTGAGTCCCCAGGAAAAGCCACCCGCCCACCACCGATCCTGACCCTAACCTCAGGGTTCCCTCCTCCTCCTTCCCGAGATCCGGCTCTGCCAAGAAACACCACTGGAATTCCAGGGGAGGTCACTTGAGTTTCTCCCTGCACAAGGGAAAACCTGGAGCTTATTTCCTCCCCGTGATGAGACCAGCCTGCGGGAAAAATAAAAAAAATGAAGGAACATTACCACGCCTGCCTCCTCAGGGGGTGCGGGTGGGGTGCCCCCGCTGTGGGGACATCGTCTCGCACTGGGGGAGGCTGAGGGCGCAGGAGCTGTGACGATGGCCGCCAGGAGGTGAGGATGTGGAGGGGATGCAGGCGATTCCGCCCACACAGATGTCCAAGCACATCCCTGCGCTGGGGCCACCAGGACCGTTTCCAGGAAGGCGGGCGGAATCCTCCCAGGGCGGCAGTCGGCAAACCGCGGCTCGCGAGCCACATGTGGCTCTTTGGCCCCTTGAGTGTTCTAACGCCACTTCTTCAACCCAGACTCGCCCAGGCCGAAAACCGACTTCTGTGCGTGGGCCACGAAGTTCCCATCGCACTGTCCTTGCGCGCCCGCACGTGGCATTCTGTGGAAGAGCCACACTCAAGGGGCCAAAGAGCCGCATGTGGCTCGCGAGCCGCGGTTTGCCGACCACTGTCCCAGGGGACTTTGCAGATGGGCCTGTGGCCAGCCAGACCAGTGCCTGGGTCCTTTCACACAGGACCCCAGAGCGGAGCTTCTGCCCTGGTGGGTCTGACCCTTGCTCTCTGCCTCTCAGACTCCATCGCTCGGGCTTTTACTAGGGGAGCGCCGGGCAGCGCCAGGAGAACGCATGCATTATTCCGGTTTATCAGCATTGCTGCTTCAGCCGCCTAGCCCGGGGTTCGAATCCAGTCAAGGGCACACTCCCTCGATCCCCGGCCCTGATGGGGACGCGTGTGGGAGGCAACCAATCAATGTGTCTCTCTCACATCAGTGTCTCTCTCTCTCTCTCTCCCTCCCTCTCTCTCTCTCTCTCTCTCTCTCTCTCCCTTCCACTCTCTTTCTAAAAATCAATGGAAAAACATCCTCAGGTGAGGATCAACAACAACAATGAAAGAGGTGCCGCGCCAGGTGGGGAAGGCGGCCGGACGGAGTGCGGGGGGAGCCCAGCACCGCAGCCGGTTCACCCACCCACCCATCGGGACGTGAGGAGCGGCCCAGCAGCCTCTCCCTCCTTCCGTCCCTCCCGGCGCCGGTGTTTTATGGTCTCACTGAAGGTCCATTAGCGACGGCCGGCCGGGGAATGGCTCTTTCAAGGTCAGGGACGTGAGAGCCAGGGAGCCGAGGGGCCATCGCTCCACAGGCGTGGTGCTCGGTGCTTCCCGGTTAGAGACGGGGAGGCAGCTGCACGAGTTCCAGGCACATCTCCTGGTCAAAAGGAGCAGCGTTCGTTGGTGGCGCAGACACTGCCCGGGTGGGAAGGCGGCTGGGGTCCCGGGAAGCCCCAGGGAGGTGTCTTCCTCGGCCTCCCCACCCCGCCCTGCACCCTTAGGCTCAGCCAATGGAAAGCCCAACAAGAGGGTGGGGGCGGGGGAGGGACTGAGTCTGTCCCCGATGACCAGGGCCCAGGGCCTCGCCCTCTGGTCAGCAGCTCTAGCCGATGGGCTACTCCAGCTCCAGGCTCTGACACCACTCCCTGCCCTTGGTCCTTCCAGCAGGAGCGGTAAGCACTCCCTCCCCGGGGACGGGTTCTCTCACCCCCACCCTCCCCTCTGGGAGCAGCCCCTGCGCCCTCTCCCCTCAGGGACCCCCCCTGGGCACTCCCCCTCTCCAGTCACCCTCCCGGGCACCGCCACCTCCTTCCGGGCTGCCAGACACCAGGTTCCTCGGTGCCCCCCAGGCTCAGGTCCACAGGGACCTGAGGGTGCACGGCTCACACCCACGCAGTGCCCGCCAAGCAGCTGTGTCAGGCCCTTTCCTTGCTGAGTTCATGGGCGGAGGGCAGGGAGCCTCCGTGGGCCTGGGGCAGAGGGACCAAGTGCTGGTCACCAGAGGCAAGGCCAGGGTGGCATCCCCCCCTCCTCCACACCCACTCCCACGCCCTCCACCCCCCACCCCCCCACCCCAGTCCTCCTCCCCACGCTCCTCCCTCCTTGCCCGAAGCCAGAGGCAGGGTTCTCCTCCAGCTCTGGCTTCCTGTTCCTGGAAGAAAGCTCCTCCAGTTTGCAAATGTTCACGGAAAGGTCACCGAGGTCACGCTGACATCAGGCCTGGGGGCCAGAGCCTCGCAGGCTCCCACAACCCACCACCGACAACAGAGACCTGACAGCCCCCAAGCCTAAGATGTCTGCTGTCTGGCTCTGCACAGAAAAAGTGTGCCAACCCCTGCAGAGGGCAGTGAGGGGGGCAAGAGGGAAGGCTGGGGGGCGCTCACTAACCCAGCACACTCTGCGTCCCTGCCTTGCAGCGTGGCCTCTGGCTGCTCCCCCGAGCTGCCTCCATCCAGACGGGATACGACGCTGGAATGGTTCGTCAGAAGTTCAGTGGAGTTGGCAACCTGCCTGCAGCCCCGAGTCCGGATTTCCGGGCGCCTCCCTCCCCACCTGCCGTCTGGGGTCTCACCCCGGTAACTGGTCTCCCCGTGGCCACAGCGGCGCCTCCTCCCGCCCAGCCGGCACAAGGAGCCTCACGCCCACAGCTTCCCCCGTGGGCCCCTAACGCCCCCATCCCCACCCCCACTCACCTCCAGCTCCTGCCTCCACTCCCGGTCACACACAGACCCGCACGGATCCCTACGGCAAGGCGCCTCCGTGGAAACCCGACACCCAGAATCTCCGGCTGCTTCTCCTCCCGGCAAACGCCTCTCCCAGCCCACAGCTCCGAGCCTGGCTTTACACATCCGGCATTTGGCAGCGAAAGAAGAAATGTTTATGCCCAAGTGCACAATGCTTTTGGGGGAAGGAAGCCCACAGAACATGCCGGCAGCCACTGTGACACGTCCCAGCACGTTCCTGTGCGAAGCAGGCACACAGGTGTCTCGTCAAGGAAAAAAGAGCTTGTCCTACCCATGTCCTACCCAGGCCCTTTCTCCTCATCCAGCCCACCGCCCCCGACAGCACTCCAGCCAGTGTGCCGCAAGAGTTTTTCAAACATGCGATTCCATTTATTCGGGGGCTCTTCTCCCTTAGACTGTCACGTTTAAAAAATGACAGCAGTTGCCGGGACCGGTTTGGCTCAATGGATAGAGCGTCGGCTTGGGGACTGAAGGGTCCCGGGTTCGATTCCGGTCAAGGGCATGTACCTTGGTTGCGGGCATATCCCCAGTAGGGGGTGTGCAGGAGGCAGCTGATCGATGACTCTCTCTCATCGATGTTTCTAACTCTCTATCTCTCTCCCTTCCTCTCTGTATAAAATCAATAAAAATATATTTAAAAAAAAAAAAAAAAAAAAAAAAAAATGACAGCAGCCAACACAATAGCCAGCCAGTGAGAAGGCCCCGTCTTGAGCCATACATCCATGGGTCCCATCACTGAGTTGCACTGTATTGGTCACATTACATAAATAAGAAGGTTGTGTCTGGTTCGTTTATTCTTGGTCCCAGAAATCCTTATTGGCCACTGCTTTTTTAAAAAGTCACTCTGGAGCAAAAAGGGTAATTACTGTGATTTTTTTAATTACACCTTTTTTTTTTTCTTTTTCTGTTTTTTGTCACATCAGCTCCTGTGTGCTAGCTGGTGTGCAGAACTTCAGTAATTAGTTTGTGTGCCGTGAGACGAAAAAGGTTGAAAATTGTTGCCCTAGCCTAGAAGGTTCCAAGAGACCATTTTGTTTGCAGTTACATCGGAGCCTCCTGGGAGATAAATCACACCTGAGCAGCTAACTCAGAAATAGTTACCTCGCCATTCCCTAAAGTTAAAACAATCCCAGGCCCACGCAAAGGGATACCCTCAATCCTCACTGCGGTGAGGACGGTGAGGACGGTGACGGTGAGGAGAGTGATGGTAAGGGCATCTGATGAAAGGTGATGGGTGAGAGGCGGGTGATTCCTCCCTGAACCCCATTAAAACTGTAGTCAAGGGGTTCTTTAAAGGAATAAATACACAAGAACAAAAGGAATGAGAAACAGCAGGAAGCTGGAAAGCAGAGGGATAAATTGTAACCGACAGAGTTGGGACCAGAAAGTCAAGTGGAGAAAGCTTGAAACCCAAGCTGGTCTGCACTCTTGAACCCCGTGCCAGGAATCTACACCTGGCGGCAGGGGCAGCGCTGGGGCTGGAAACACAGGATTGGCTGGAAGTCTGGCCCTGGTGACTCCTCCCACTCCCGTCCTTGGCCAGGTGCCCCTCCTGCCCCAGAAAAGACTGGAAGCTGGTTCCCCGGAGACAGGAAAACAGGATCCCTCCACTGGGGGGGGACACCGAGGAACCTTGGGGAGGGGCGACCTGTGCCGAGCACAGGAAATTAAATCAAAGCTCAAGAATTGGAGATGGAGGCCCACCGTCTTCTTCCCCCACTCGGATTTCAGAACGCTGGCCAAGGGGAAAAAAAAAAAAAAAGCCAGAGGTTGCCAAATTCTTCACGGGGCATCTGACCGAGTCCAAGCAGCCAAAAGGGTTTATGTTGTGTCCTCTAAGGACAGGTGACGGGCAGGTGAAAATGTCTCCCCTGCTTTCCTCTCCGGGATGCTTGGTTTAAAATCGACTTCTGTCAGAGAAGACACGATGTCCTGCTCCACTTCCTACCGTGTCTGTGTGGGCGGGGAGCAGCCAGCGTGCTGTCGGACAGGCGGGATTACACGTTTACAGGTTCTGCTCATGTTCCTGTTACTGTTGTTTCTCAAGACAGCTGGACTAAATCCCCTGCCAGCGGGCCTCTCAACCTGGCCTGCCATGAGCGATGCCTGGGGAGGCTCTGAAAACGTCCCTACCTCACAGCCCCACGCTCCGGAGAGGCTGACTTATTAATCGGGGTCGAGTCGGCCATCCTCGTTGTATGAGCTCGTTGTATGAGGTGATTCCGATGTGCAGCAGATGTTGAAAAGTCACCAAAATGAAAACACTAGAAAAGTGAAGCCTGCAGTGGACAAGCCTATTCATTCGGTCAGAGCAACCAATCAGCATCTGGGTATGTATTTTTAAATATGGCTAGACAGGCAAGGGTCACCAGACATCAAAGAAAAACGTCTAACCTGAAAGACAGACCGAAATAATTAAGCAGAGAAAAGCAAGTTGGGGGAAACAGCAATGATGCAGGAAGAGAAAACCTTTGGGAGAACCGAAGAACCGTTCATTTCTCAGATGTTAGATTATCAAGTAAATTAGCAAAAATATTCAATCCACGAAATCAGAATGAGATGCTCTTTAAAAAGTCAATGCCCTGGCTGATTTGGCTCAGTGGATAGGGCGTTGACCTGCAGACTGAAGGGTCCAGGGTTTGATTCCAGTCAAGGGCATGTACCTTGGTTGCGGGCACATCCCCAATAGGGGGTGTGCAAAAGGCAGCTGATTGATGTGTCTCTCTCGTCGATGTTTCTAACTCTCTAGCCCTCTCTCTTCCTCTCTGTAAAAATTCAATAAAATATATATATTTTTTAAAAGGAATGGAAGTGTGGCACACTGCATGGCTCAGCGGGGACCAGGATTTGTGTAACCTTCTCCCTGTGAACACGGAAGCCTCCTGTGAGTTATGACTGAATCAGAAGAAGAGGGAAGGGCCGATGTGTGTGTGAGGGCGGGAGGTGTAATCCGTGTCCTATTGCTGCTGGGACAAATTACCACCAGTGTGGTGCCTTAGAACAACACAAATGCTTCCTTACGTTCCGAGGCCAGGAGTCTGGAAGGGGGGCCTTATGGGCTGACAGTCAGGCGTGTGCAGGGCTGCCCTCCTTCCGGAAGCTCCAGAGGAGAGCCCAGCGCCTTCTCCCTCGGTGGCGGGAGGATCCCGTTCCCTGCCCCGGGCAGCACTGAAGCCCGTTTCCCGGCGGGCTGGCCGCCAAGCGCTGGTGCCGTTCCTTCCGCAGGCCCTTCCTCCGCCTTCAGAGCCAGCAACAGGGCTGGCCGCTCTCCTGCCTCTTCCTTCGTCACCTCTCTGACCGCCTCTCCCGCCTGTCACTTTTTTTTTATTGTTAATCCTCACCCAAAGCTATTTTCCCACTGACTTTTAGAGAGTGGAAGGGAGGGGGAGAGGCAGAGAGAGAAACATCTCTGGGAGAGAGAGGCACAGCCATTGGTTGCCTCCCACACGCCCCGCCCCACTGGGGTTGGGGATTGAGACTGTGCATGCCCTGGATGGGAATCGAACCTGTGGCCCTGCAGTCCACGGGCTGATGCTCTCTGTCCACTGAGCCAAACCGGCTAGGGGTACTCCCTGACGTGGCCACCTGGGTGACGTGGCTATGGACATGATGTCAGCACCACCCAATGCTCACCTGTTGATGGCGATGTGAATGGAAACAAGCTACTGTGCTGCCAGCCGTGTTGTGAAAAGCCCAGCACATGTAGTTGTGTGCCTGGCGTGTGTGTGGGGGGGGGGGGCACGAGCGCTACACTGTAGTGTTCATTGTTAGACTGTACTCCCTACTTAACAGAGTTTGCTGTAAGGCCCTGTGCTGTGACCCAGCAGCAGCCTCAGACCTTTAATGGTTATTGCATCTCTGACTGCGTCCTTCCCTCTTGTGCTTGATTTAAACCTACAAGTGGAGCCGGGACCGGTTTGGCTCAGTGGATAGAGGGTCGGCCTGCGGACTGAAAGGTCCCGGGTTCGATTCCGGTCAAGGGCATGTACAGTGGTTGCGGGCACATCCCCAGTAGAGAGTGTGCAAGAGGCAGCTGATCGATGATTCTCTCTCATCGATGTTTCTAACTCTCTACCCCTCTCTCTTCCTCTCTGTGAAAAATCAATAAAAAATAAAAAACCTACAAGTGGAAAGGTGTACACATGCAATCGTTTTTATAACAATGCTGCTTTATGAACGCAGGGGAGCCGACGTGTGCGGTGTGCACAAAGGGTGTAGCCGCGTACAGTCATGTCCCAGGCCTTCACCTTCACTCTCCCTCATCGTCTCACCCAGAGCGACTCCCGCTCCTGCAGGCTCCACTCAGGGCAAGCGCCCTCTACAGGGGGACCGTGGGCTCCTGTGCGTACTCAAGGGGGTCCCAACACTGCCTGGCTCAGCCCGGAAGTCCTGCTTTACCAGGCGGTGTGCACGCCCTCTGGAAAGGGGGTTATACACCCATCACCATGGACACCAGGGGGCGCCCTGCAGCTCTTGCCCGAGTCACTCAGGCCAGTTTGTTCCCCTGCTGTCCCCATCCCAGCTGGCCCTGGCAGCGGGGTGGCAAAGGGTCAGAATCCCCCCGGGGGATCAGCGCTGGGCGGAAAGCCTGAGGGGCCCGCCCAGCTCTCCACCATTTACAGATGCCATCCCCTGCATTCTCACTCTATCCTCACCCAGGCCCTGGGGCGCTCCTGCCCCAGCATTGATCCTGTCACTGAGGTTCAGCAAAAGCAAAACCACACAGCTGAAGCCGCTGGGCAAGTGAACAAACCACACACCTGAGGCCACTCGGCAAGAGAACCGCAGAGCCCAGCTCCGAGGCCTGGTGCCCGGAGGCCCCTCCTGCCTCCTCCTCCCTTCCCTGCCCCCTCTCTGGGGGGATGGGTTTGATCCCAGCTACCCTGAGGCTCTCTGGGAGGCTATTACATTGTGTGCAGAGGCATGTGAAGCTGGAGGGAGGGAAGGGACACGAGGAAGACCAGCATCGGCCGCCCCAAAACATTCCAGGTGAGCAGTGCTTTTTCTCATGGGGAGAGACCCTCCCGAAGAGTCAGTGGGAGGAGGAGAAGGCAACTTCCACAAATCAAAGCAAACTAGGGGAAAATTGTGAAATTAACATTTTCTCTTCACCAGTATCAGACTCATCAAAATCCTTTCTGGCCCTTTGAGACCAGCCGATGTTATGTTGCGGGAAAGAATTATTTAAAAGAATCCTGCCCGGCTGATGTGGCTCAGTTGTTGAGCATCCACCTATGAACCAGGAGGTCACGGTTCCATTCCCCATTGAGGCACATACCCAGGTTTCGGGCTCGATCCCCAGAGTGGGGCATGCAGTAGGCAGTCGATCAGTGACTCTCATCATTGATGTTTCTATCTCTCCCTCTCCTTCCCCCTCTAAAATCAATAAAATATATATTTTTTAAAACGAATCCTGCCCCGACATACCACAATTGAATGTATTATGAAAGGTTAGCTCAAGAAAAACAAAACACTTTCTTATTATAGGAAAACATTCCTTCCACTGTCTGCCAAGCTCTCTACAAGTCTCAGACCTGGAAGCATGTTGCTCCTCTGAGTCCATTTTTTTTTTTAATCCATAACTTTTATTCTGGCAGCCACACTGAAAACAGAGCCTGTATTCCAGGGTTGCATCACAGCGAATAAATCTGAACTTCTCGCCGGGAGCTGGAGCTGTCTGTGGTCAAGATGCCTGGCAGGACATCAGCTGCCCGTCCATCCCAGCGGACCACAGTCCCCAGCCACGGCCCCACCGCCACGTCGGGGCCTGCCTTCGACCCCCTGGCCAGCTCCTGGCTGCCTTCTGACGGGCCAAGACGCACTCTGATGTCAGCTCTGTCCCCGGCAGGTGCCAGGGCCATGGCTTTTGGCTCTCTCGTTGCTCCAGAAACAACTCTGCCTGTTCTCGCAGCCTGCGGGAGGTCAGGCCATCGAGGCACTGCCCAAGCCCAGCCTCATTCCTGAAGCAGGAATGTTGGCCGGTGGGGCTGGATCTGTCTGTTTTCCTGACAGGTCTCCTCGCCAGGTAAGTTCAGCCCCAGCTTGGCCTTGAGCGGAAGCGGCAGCTGCTGCAGAAAGGGTCTCAGGCGGTCACATGCTCATCCCGCCCTCCCTGGGTTCGCTCAGTCACCAATTATTAATGACCTGTGGGCTCCGAGCTGTGGGCCCCCAAAGAGCAGGTCCTGCTGAGGAGGACGGCAGCAAGTGGCAACAACGTGAGCGGAAGTAAAAATAGGAGTTAGTGCCCTGGCCAGTGTGGCTCAGTTGGTTGAGCATCATTTTGTGCATTAAGAGGTCGTCAGTTCTATTGCTGGTCAGGGCGCATACCTGGGTTGCAAGCTCCATCCCCAGTAAGGGGTGTGCAGGAGGCAGCTGGTTCATGGTTCTCTCTCATCAATGTTTCTCTCTCTCCACCCCTCTACTTTCCTCTCTCACTAAAATAATTTTTTAAAACTTAAAAAATATATACGAGTTAGTAACTCCAAAAATGTGCATGGCCGGGGCCACTGGGAGTTGAGGGGCAGAGGGAGTCAGGTCTCCTCAGATGCCCAGAACAGCTCAAACAAAAAGGAGGCTTACTGGCTCACCCAATGGGAGGCCCAGGAGCATCTGCTTCAGGTGCAGCTGGACACGGAAGCTGTGCGATGACATCACTGGGGCTCTGTCTGTGCCCAGATGCTCTTCCTAGGCAGGCAAGATGGCCACCTGCAGCTGCAAACTCCCAGCATCCAGGGGGGCAGTGACAGTGAAAAGAGCATTTCTCTTCTGAAACAGTTTCCACATCAATCTCAGGGGAGAGTCTGACGGGTCCTGTTTGAGTCACATGCCCACCCCTGAACCAATCCCGGTGGCCATGAGCATCAGATTCTCTGATTGGTCAGCCCATGTTATGACCACAATTGTGGCAAGGGCAGAGGTGTGACTGACAGCCGTAGCAGGAGCACCTGATAGGAGGGAGTCCTCCAGAGAAACCCAGAGGAGTGTGGGAAAGCATTGCTGGGCAGATGAAACTCACCTCCCCAGCCAACTGCCCAAGGCTTTGCTGAGGACGTGCACCTGAGCTGGCCTTGATGGCTGGGCTGGATATACCAGGAGAAGAGCCAGGAGAGCAGAGGGAAAGGTGAGGGCCAGGAGTGACCCAGAGTCTGAGTAGGAAGGAAAATGCTTTAGACTCATTCCTATGTTGAAACCTAATCCCCAATGTGAGGACATTTGGAGGTAGGACTTTGAGGAGGTGATTAGGTTTTGTGGGTGGGGCCCTGACAAATGAGATTAGTGCCCTTATCAAAGAGGCCATGTGAGGACACGGAGAGAAGACAGCCAGCTACGCGCCCCACTGCAGGCCGCCCCCAGACATCACATCCACCCAATCCACCACTGCCGTGATCTTGGACTTCCAGCTTCCAGAACTGTGAGAAATACATTTCTGCTGTTTCTGAGCCATCCAATCCCTGGTATCCTGTTGGAGCAGCTCAAGCTGAGACGAAGAGGAGAGCAAAGGAGATCCACCTGAGTCCACCCACCAGCCTCAACCTTCTCCTCTCATTCTCACCTCTCCAGGGCCCACAGGAGGTTTGAACATGGGGGCAGGGGCAGTGGGTGTGGTGGAAAGAGGAGGAAAAACACTCAGGACCCAGACTTCCACAGGGGCTGTTTGGGAAATGGACTTCAGCATTCAGGTGTGCAATGCAGAGAGCCCAGCAAGAGGGAGGAGGCAGAGTGGACAGGCAGCTACCAAGGCCTGCTGAGCAGGTGGGCCTGGTCTCTGTGGCCAGCCGGCTGCAGTCTCCAGGGACGAGGAGTAGGGTCACTGCTTTCAGGGGCCTTAGGAGCAGAGGGAGCAGCACAGACGAGCCAGGAGCACGGAATTTGGAATCTAACATCCTGGGATTGAATTTTCTGTATTTTTAAGTAAGTGTAAGCATGTTGTAAAGTACATGATTGTCTCACCACTATGCTGTGCACCTGAAACTCATACAAAATAGTATTTCCTATCAACTGTAATTGAAAAACAAATTTTTTTTAAAAAAAGTATTGCACCCTAACTGGTTTGGCTCAGTGGATAGAGCGTCAGTCTGCAGACTGAAGGGTCCCAGGTTCAATTCCAGTCAAGGGCATGTACCTTGGTTGCGGGCACATCCCCAGTGGGAGGTGTGCAGGAGGCAGCTGATCAATGTTTCTCTCTCATTGATGTTTCTAACGCTCCCTCTCCCTTCCTCTCTGTAAAAAAAAAAATCAAAGTATTTTTTTTAAAAAAGTATTGCTATGCAAAAAATAAAAATAAAAAAAGTCAGCCATCATCCCAGCACCTGGAGATGACCACCGTTAGCAATTTTATGTCCCTCCTCTAGTTTTACATATTCACATACTCCTATTTTACACAAAATGTTCAGCGGCCACTCTGCCTACTAAATGTTTCCCTAAAGGAAAGGGGGAAGGTCCTACTGCTCCGTGACCCTGTTAACCGTGAATCGCAGTAACGTTTGTTCCACGCCGTCGCCTGTCCTTTCACCTAACGGAGAGGAGCCTGGGTCCGTCCGGAGGAGGGAACAGCTCCTGGGGGCCCTGCCCAGCCCAGGACACTGCTGCCTGAGGAGTTCCTTCTGAAGGCGACACCGGGGGCTGAGGCAGCAGCCAGGGCAGATGGTGCCACCACGCTGAGGTCTCCCCAGCAGATTCCAGGGCTCAGCCTCACAGCAACCCGCGGGGCAGCCACTGTGTCTTCCTGGCCAGGACCTGGGCCCTGCCCTCCAGCTGGGCCGTCCCCGAGCAGAGAGGCGGCGCCGGACCTCGCCTCTGGCGGAGAGACAGGTGTGATCGATTCACCCAAAGGCCACGGGCGCACCCGAGCTTGTGCAGACAGTCAGCGTTCATCCCCCGGCTGTCAGGGCACACGTGGACGCTCTTCCTGTGGTCGGACAATGGGTGCTCCGGCTCAGGAAGGGAGCTGTTCATCAGCACACGTGACAGGAGAGGACCTCGGGGGCCCTGGTGACTCATCCAGCCTCCTGGGAGGCTTAGGGAGGCTCCGGCTGGTTTGGCTCGGTGGATAGAGCGTCAGCCTGCAGACTGAAGGTCCCGGGTTGGAGTCCAGTCAAGGGCACATGTCCAGGGTTGCAGGCTCAATTCCCAGTAAGGGGCATGCAGGAGGCAGCTGATCCATGATTCTCTCTCATCACTGATGTTTCTCTCTCTCTCTCTCTCCCCCTTCCTCTCTGAAATCAATAAAAATATGTTTGTTTGTTGTTTTTAAAGTTCTGAGAAGAAACTTTAGGTGTTCCTGGCAGAGGAAACAGCTTGGGCCAAGGCACTGCGGTGCCGACATTCACACTTCGTTTGGAGCTGAGAAAGGGCAGAGGCTGGGGCCCGAGTGAAAAAGGCCCATCGGCATCCAACCGCCATCACAGACAGTCCGAGCAGGACCAACCAGAACAGGGCCCGGGAATCCCCTTGGTCCCTTACCTACTGCCAGGCTGAGTCAGGAGAACACTGGCCCCACATCGGCTTCCGGGCCAGGTCCACCCCGGGCCCAGGCAGGTCTCCGGAGCCCGTGACCGCCCTGGACCGTCCGCTGAAGGCAGCACGTGTGGCCAAGCCCCTGACCCGGAGCCCGTCTCCATCAGCGGCTGGTCCCCGGGCCCAACAGGCTAAAAATAACCTCGGGAACATTTCCAGACCAGACTCTGACGCATTCGAACAAAGAGACCTGAAGATTGGACGGCTGATGGGAACGAAAGCATCCACAGGCCCCTCCAGCTTGCGGAGCGCTCTGCCCAGTGACTCAGCAAAAGATGTTTGTCCGCTGAGCACGGCCAGACGTGGGGAGGTGGAGAGCAGGGAGTCTGACACCAGCCCTGAACTAGACCGCGCTGCATCTTCTCAGCAGCTAAGCAGGGGGAGAAGGCGCTATACATACAGGCCTGGAAAGTCCCTAAGACATACGAAGTGAAAAAAGCAAATTTCAGAACCACACATAGCATCTCAGATGTACTGAACGTGAAAGAATGTGAGTGCGAGCCCACCAACAAGTGGCCTACCTTGTGAAAACCCCATCCACGGTATTATTAACCCTGTCTTGCAGGTAAAATGGTCCGAGTTCTGAGAGGTTAAGGGACTTGACCTCTTAGCTAGTAAACTGTGGAACAAGGGAAAGACAGCCACTGAGATTTAGATAGCAATTTAAAAAAAAAAAAAAAAAAAAAAGAACTGGAATACTGGAATACACACTAAACCCATTCATTTACTCATTCAGTCAGTCAGTCATTCAGCAAACGTGAACTGAATGTCTACCATGTGCCTGCCACGCTCCTACCTTTGGGAGAAAAAAAAAATGATGAAAAGTACAAATGAAGTCCCTGCCCTCGAGGCCTTTATGTTCAGGAGTCTCCGCTGGGAAGGAAAGGATAGAGGGTGGGTTTGGGGAGATGAAGGAAAATGTTCGCCTTGTCTATACTGTTAGCGTTTTTCGTAACAGGAATTAACCCACTATGGGAATAATTACATTTCATTTGTAGTATTTGCGTTAAAAACGTACCTTGGGCTTTGGGGATATTTCATCTTCGCTAGTGCCCAACTGCTATAAGTTTATTTCTGGTAACTTTTGTTTTAATTATCGTTAACAGTAATGTGCACCCAGAAATGTAAAATACGGACAGCCGCCACTTAGAGGACTTACCAAGCACCAGCCACCGTGTCAATCCTTTTACTCTCCCACCTTGTCTGATCCTCTTTATATATATATATATTTTTTTTTAATTGATTTTCTACAGAGAGGAAGGGAGAGGGATAAAGAGTCAGAAACATCGATGAGAGAGCAACATCAATCAGCTGCCTCCTGCACACCCCCTACTGAGGATGTGCCTGCAACCAAGGTACATGCCCTTGATCAGAATCGAACCTGGGACCCCTCAGTCCACAGGCCGATGCTCACTGAGCCAAACCGATTTCGGCATTGTCTGACCCTCTTAACAACACTATGAGATACCCATTTTATAAGCCAGTTCTCCATGGAGGGCGATTCTGCCCCCAAGGGACATGGGACAAAGTCTGGAGGTATTTCTGGCTGCCAGGCTGTGGGGAAGGAAGCAGTTGCTATTGTCGCCTATGGGCAGAGTCCAGGGGTGCTGCTGAGCCCCCCGAAATGCACAGATCCGCCCCCTAAAACATTCTTTATGTCAATAAAGGTCAGTGGAACTGAGGTTAAGAAACCCTATTATTGCTGAAGCCGGTTTGGCTCAGTGGAAGAGCTTCAGCCTGGGGACTGAAGGGTCCCGGGTTTGATTCCGGTCAAGGGCATGTACCTTGGTTGCGGGCACATCCCCAGTGAGGGGTGTGCAGGAGGCAGCTGATCGATGTCTCTCTCTCATCGACGTTTCTAACTCTCTATCCCTCTCAATTCTTCTCTGTGTAAAATCAATAAAATATATGAAAGGAAGGAAGGAAGGAAGGAAGGAAGGAAGGAAGGAAGGAAGGAAGGAAGGAAGGAAGGAAGGAAGAAAGAAACCTTATTATGCCAAAACCGATTTGGCTCAGTGGCTAGAGCATCAGCCTGTGGACGGAGGGGTCCCGGGTTCGGTTCCAGTCAAGGGCATGTGCCTTGGTTGCGGGCACATCCCCAGTAGGGGGCATGCAAGAGGCAGCTGATCGATGACTCTCATCAATGTTTCTAACTCTATCTCTCTTCCTTCCTCTCTGTAAAAAATCAATAAAATAAAATTTTAAAAACCCTATTATGCCCCCGGACAGATGGCTCAGCTGGTTGGAGCACCATCCCTATACCTAAAGGGTTTCAGGTCAATCCCCTGTCCAGCACATGCAGGAAGCGGCTGATCAATGTTTCTCACCTCAGTGTTTCTCTCTCCCCGCCCAAAAATAAAAAATCAATAAACATATCCTTGGGTAAGGATTTTTTAAAAATAAAATAAAGAAACCCTGTTATAAATAAGGAAGCTGGGGTTCAGGAGAATCCCTGCCCACGGTCACTCAGCTAGTGCGGTCAGCACAGCGGTGGCCACACAGACCTGTGACTGTTACCCTCCGAGGCAAAGGGAAGTAAAACAGGAAGTGGAATTAAGGTGGCCGACCAGCTGGTTTTACAACAGGGAGGTCACCCTGGGTGATGAGCCCAAGGTCAGCACGAGGGCCCATGAACATGGAAGAGAGAAAACAGAGAGCCGGCAGCGTGAGGCGGTAAGAGGACGGAGTTCGCAGATGCCGGCTTTGGGGGAGGCGGCCAGGAGGGGCCAGACGGCCTCTGGAAACGGGAAAAGGCGAGGAAACAGCCTCTCCCCCAGAGCTTCCCGCAAGGAAGCGGCCCTGCATCCAGCCCAGCTCGACCGTTTCAGCCTCCGGCCTCCAGCACGCGAGGAAATCCGTGTGTGCGCGAAGCACCCTGTGCTGGTGGCCATGCATCCCGGCGGCCAGGGAGCACCAGTTGGCGTCCCACCGACGCCTGGGGGGTTGGCTGTCAGCTGTCAGTTAGAGTGTGGACACATATGTAACACTTAATTGATAATTTTTTTAAAAAAAAAGAGGGTGAGCTCCAGGGGGAGGGGTGTGTGTGAGGGGGGGAGGGGAGGAATAAGGACACATATGTAACACTTAATTGATAAATTGTTTTTTAAAAAAAGAGGGTGAGCTCCAGGAGCTCCGGGGAAGGTCAGGCTCCTCCACGCAGGCCCAGGTCCTGATGGCCAACAGGTAACCGTGGGGGCTGGGAAGAGCCAAAAAAACCACACAAGTTTAAATGAGAGAAAATCGAGGTCCAGGAGGAGGAATGACTTGCTCGAGCTGCTCACTTTCCGTCCCCCAAGGCCACCACCTTGCGTCCTTCCTGGTCACCAAGCCCAGAAGCCCAGGACAGACGCAAATGCCCACACGGCCCCAGGGCACAGGGACAGCTGGGGAAAGGTCCGCCTCGGCCAGTGAGACCGGCAGATGTCGGAAATGGCTTGTGCCATTTAAAATGTCCCTCCCAGCAGAGCAGCGGGTCCTCTGTGCCCACCGGGACCAGCACCATCCTGGTCTGCTCCACCAGGGAGACGCCCTCACTCGAAGCTTTAGCAAGGCCTCGGGCACCAAGCTGAGGGCAGACCTGAGGCCCACTTTCAAGATGCTTAGCATTTCACGCCCGGCCAGGATGGCTTAGTGGCTGAGCATCGGCCTATAAACCAGGAGGTCACGGTTCGGTTCCCAGTCTGGACACATGCCCAGGTTGCAGGTTTGATCCCCAGTAGGGGGTGTGCTAGAGGCAGCTGACCAACGATGATGCAGGACGCAGTGAGTTCTGACAGAACGGATGTCTGTGGGCCCGGAGAGGGAGGAGGGAGGACAACACAGGCCTGTGACTATCTAGCTGGCCGACGCCGGGCCAGGCGCGCTCCCTTCGCCTCCCCAGACTTCCTTTCCTTTCCCTGAAGCGGGTGTCCCTGCAGGGCCGCTGGGAGGGTTTCATGAATGATGTGATTCATGCCGAGCGCCTGAGAGCCGCTGTTATTGCTGTGATTATCAGCACCATCAGCCTGAGGACAAGGCTGTCAGCGCCCAGGCAGGTCCTGCTTTTAAGCAAAACGGGGACAATCCAGCTTTCTAGAAGCAAACCTGCTTGTTCTGGGGAGGGTGTGGGGGGTGTGACAGAGAAAACGTATTCCCCACTGGACCTGCGGAGCCACGACTGGATAAAGAGAAACATCCACACCGTCTGACATGGAGCTGGTTCTGTTTGGGGGGCAATCTCTCACACATAGGGTGCCGTGTGCCCAGTGCTGCCCTAGGCCAGCAGTCAGCAAACTGCCTCTCTCGAGCCACATGCGGCTCTTTGGTCCCTTGAGTGTGGCTCTTCCACAAAATACCACGGCCTGGGCGAGTCTGTTTTGAAGAAGTGGCATTAGAAGAAGTTTAAGTTTAAAAAATTTGGCTCTCAAAAGGAATTTCAATCATTGCACTGTTGACACGTGGCTCTGTGGACTAATGAGTTTGCCGACCACTGGCCTAGGCAGCTCCCTCTACCGTCTCCTGCCCCCACTCCCAGCCTCTCCCATGTGTCCCCGAGGCCCCAGGCCGGAGGAGGCCAGGTGCATGGAGCAGGCCCAGCCCTGCAGCGGGAGGGACACAGGTGTCAGTGGGAGCCCTGCCCCTCAGCCGGGACATGCGGCGATCGCAGCACCTGCCTCACGTGGCCACGTGGCCGCTGTGGCAGGTCCTGAGCGGGCGGCGAGGCACCTGGTCGGAAGCACCTGGCCAGGCACCTGTCCCTGTCTCCGCTGCCAGCTGGAGGCTTTATCGCCAGGCAGAGCCCCGTGAGCGAGGAGGCCGGCAAAGCCCTGGCTCCCCGTCTCCGGTTTCCTCCCTGCCTGGTCCACAGGCACCATGCCCACCTGGCTGCCAGTGCCCTCCCCCAGAACATCGGATCCCACCTTTCCTTTCTCTCTCTGTCTCTCTCTCTCTCTCTCTCTCACTCTCTCTCTCTCTCTAAAATATATTTTATTGAGTTTTTACAGAGAGAAAGAGAGAGGGATAGAAAGCTAGAAACATCGATGAGAGAGAATCATCAACCAGCTGCCTCCTGCACGCCTCCCACTGGGGATGTGCCCGCAACCAAGATAGATGCCCTTTACCGGAATCGAACCTGGGACCTTTCAGTCCGCAGGCTGGCGCTCTATCCACTGAGATAAACTGGTTTCAACAGATCCTAACTTTCCGACAGACGCACCGCCCGCATCTTTTTCACATTACTGCCATTTCAAGGAGGACGAACTCGGATGCAAGCGAATGCACGCCGGACTCCGCGGCGGAAGCCACAGAGGCGTTCACCTCGTGGAACAAGTCGCCAAGCCGCCCAGGGAAGTGTCCCCACGGTTCCCATCGCCGGTGGGAAGGGCCAGCTTCCCTCCTGTCCTGAAGCCTTGCCCGCAGGCCGTTCTCCAGATGGAGGTGTTTTTCCTTTCCCTACAAGGGAGCCAACTCCCTCCCGGGGTCCTCCTCACGCACCTCCCCGCACACGTCAGAGCCTGGGCCAGGGTCCCCAGCCCCTCCGGACCCAGCCCTGGCCCAGGGGCTGCCTTCCACCTGGCCCAGCTCATCCCCGAGGCTGAGGGAGGAGACTCACCTGGAGCAAGAGGAAGCCAGAAGGGAGAGGGGCTGCCACTTCACGCCATGAGCCAGCCCCGGGCTGATGCCGGGAAGGGTAGGTCCGGGGTGCCTGAGTCCCCCGTCCCAGGCCCCGTGCCACTCTGCAGAAGGCCCAGCAAGAACACCCACCGCAGGCCCCGCAAGCTCCCGCCACCTCACCGCATGCCTTCTCAGCTGCCAACGGCGAGCTCCAAGCCCCCAGAGGGGAGGGGCACCAGCCCCAGGACCCTGAGCTTGGCCAGAGTCAGGATGTGGACAAAGTCAACACGGCGACAGAAAAGAGCGCCCTCACCTGCCCCAAGCCACCTCCCCCACCTCCGAGCCCCAGGGCTGGGGAGCCCAGCACTTCCTGCCCCTGGAAGGAGCTTGGCAGGCGAGTCAGCGGGACCCGGAGCCCGACACGCAGCGTCTCTGTGGCTGCCTCATTCCCCGGGGCTGACCTCATGTCGCTGGAGGGCCTCGGCCTGTGTGTCGTCCCTCCTGGTTCAGTTCCAGGAACACGGCCCAGGCTGGGGCCCCGAGAAGAGGTGAGGACGCAGAGCCCATCGGCGCCCCCACCGCCCACCCCTGCCCTGCCAGAGCCTCCTGCCTGTGCCCACAGGCCGTCCCGAAGAAACCTGAGCATCACCCTCTCACCTCCTCCGTGTGAGGCCGTCCCGACCTGCCTCCCTGCTTCCACCAATCCGAGGGACTCCCATGAAGGCACTGTCATACTCCGGCTGGCCCTGCCTGCTCTGTTTCAGACTTCTGGAAAAAGGGGGGAAAGGCAGGCTCACCGGAGGTGCTGAGAGCATCTCCGAAGTCAGCGCCACCCCCTCAAAGAGAGCCTGGGAGCTCACGGCCTCGGCTTGGCGACCAAAAGCAACGGTAGAGCGAGCCCAGAGCTGGGCCAGGCACCCACCCTGGCCTTCCGATGGCCACCCAGTGCACAGGCCAGCAGGTCCCCAAAACAGAAGCCTTCACGCACTCTGGGCCCCACTTCCAGATACTCTTACTGGTGTTTGGCCGTGGACAGGGTTGGGAGCAGACAAGGTGAGCAGCCTGTGGGAAGACCCTGGAGCCAGACACACACCACTACCCCCACACACACCACCCCGGACACACGAGTCCCTCCCACCCCTTTGCAGGGCATCTCCCGAGCATCCTCGCTACCACCGCGCGGCCCTCGGCTCTAAATTGGGGCACCTGTTCTTTTTCAGGTGCACTTCCAGGTGTTTATTACCACCCCCCCCCCACCCCGGTCAAACCGCAGGCTGACAACATGGAGGAGCGGCGAGAGGCCTCGTGTTTGGCCCTCCTCTCCCTGGGCGGACCCGGGGGATCGGACGCAGCAGCTGGCGGGTCTTAAACTTCCCTGGCAGGAGCTGTCCTCCGGCCAGAGGCCCCCACCCCTCGGCCCTTGCAAGGTCTGCATACCGTGAAAGCATGCAGGCTGCAGGGCCGTGCGAACGGAGTGGAACTTTCCATTTATAGGATAATAACCTTCCTACCGCTCCGGGGGCCTCGCTCTCATGGCGAGAGCTCGGAGTTGTGTCAGCAAACCTGCCATGCTTCTGCAGGAGCCTCGCGCCTCACGGGCTCCGGTGTTTATTTTTGGTGGGAGAAGGGGTGGAGATGAAGGAATGGCTTTTCCACGCGGGTGCCAACACAAACTTGAAAAAGGAACCGGGTTGGCAAGTGCACACTCTCACTGCCTGGTTTCGGGACGTAAGTCAAGCTTCGGGGAGCAGGAGGTGAGGGAGAGACTGGGAAAGCGTGTCTTCAGCCCCTCGCAGGGACAGGTGGCCAGAACGGGCATCACGTTACTGCCTCTGGCCCTTCCCTGGCCTGCCACCTGGCCCCTGGGTTGCCCCTGAGGGCTGAGGCCCAAGCCAAAGGCATGGCTGCATCACCCCGCGTCTCCTGCGTTCTACACTTGACTCCGGCCAATGCACCCATGGACGCTGACATGCCTCTGGGGTCCATGGTACAGCAGGACGGCCACCAAGCCAGGGGCGATGGGGCCCGAGGCCTAGTTCTCGCTGGTACGTAGTCACCATGGGATCTAAGAGAACTCCTTCTCTCTCCCCTGAGTCTCATTGTCTTCATCGGTACAGGAAGAATGGCCCTAGCTGGTTTGGCTCAGTGGATAGAGCATGGGCCTGACCACTGAGGGGTCCCAGGTTTAATTCTGGTCAAGGGCACATTCCCAGATTGCAGGCTTGATCCCCAGTAGGGGGCGTGCGGAGGCAGCTGATCAATGATTCTCCCTCATCACTGATGCTTCTATTTCTCTCTCCCTCTCCCTTGCTCTCGGGAATCAATGAAAATATATATATTTTTAAATTGGATCAGCCCTAACCAGTTTGGCTCAGTGTCCTGCAGACTGACCAGGTTCAATTCCGGTCAAGGGTATGTACCTTGGTTGTGGGCACATCCCCAGTAGGAGATATGCTGGAGGCAGCTGATGGATGTTTCTCTCTCATCGATGTTTCTAACTCTCCCTCTCCCTTCCTCTCTGTAAAAAAAAAAAAAAAATCAATAAAATATGTATATATTTTTAAATTGGATCAAATGACTGCAGAGATCCCTTCTACTGCTGATTTCTGATTCACTCATTCATTCTAGTGATAACTGGTGCTAGGCCTAGGTTCTGGGCATCCTCCTCTGGGCCCTTCAAAGGCTGCTGGGCGCAGCCAGAGCTGTGAGTGTGGCCTCAGGCCCAATGAGAGCTGCCAGCTCCAGCCACCCCATTCCCGTTCCGATAGCCACGGGGGAGGAGAACCCTGTGAGGGCCCTCCCCAGTGCCTTTCTGTGAAAACACAAAAGTGTTGCCCCTTCCCCTGGGAAGGGCATGCCCACCTTGCATCCTCCTAATCAAAAATCTTGATTTTTCCCCCCAAAAATGTTTTCATTTCAAAGTATCCAATTGTGATAGTGAAAATGCTTCACTTTTCAAATTGCACATACCCATCAGATTTTGGTACAATCCTAGGGACAGGGGCGACTAGAGGGAGAGCTACACACACACACACACACCAACGCTAGGGCTGGAGGAAGGCTTTCTGGCCCCATGCCCACCCTTACCGAGGTCACCAGTCAATGGCCATCCAGTCTCTGTACACTAGTTGGGAGGCCACTGTGGGACGTGCTGGGACCCTCTATGAGTCTCAGAGGTGTGCTGTGTCAACAAGTTATTCAGTGTCACAAGTTAATCCTCTGAAAACTGCATCCTCCGTCCGCGCCCAGGCCGCCTCCCCAGTTTTCCCCGCAGATGCCAGTGAGAAGCGGGGGGCCAGCAGGGGCTTCTGACCCAGAGGGTTAAGGGCCGGGAAGTGGGTGCGTGCAGGTCGGGGCATTCCTCCATCACCATCCCTGCCCCCTCCCGTCCTCGGCGAGTATCACCACGACGGCCAGGGAGCCCCCGGTCACCTGTGCAAACCCCGGGCCCAGAGCTCAGGCGGAGGCCAGGGCGAGGGCGAGGGCGAGGGCGGACCCCAGCGGCCGCCCCTCCCCGGCTCCTCTCTGTGCTCTCCTCGCCCCTCCCCGCCGGGCTGCGCGGGCAGGCCACGCCCCTTTCCCCGTTCCGCCAATCAGCGTCCTGAGCGGCACCCGCGGCGCAGGGGGCTCTGGTCGGCAGCCAATGAGCGCCGGGGCCCGCGGAGGCGCCGCCCCGCCCCCTCCCGGAATGAAAGCCGCCCCGCAGCTGGCAAAGCTGGCGCAGCGCGCGGGGCGCCGGAGCTGCTGGGGCCGGAGCGGAGCGCGCACCGCCCGCAGCCCGCCCGCCCCCGGCGCGCCCGCCTCCGCTCCGCCTCCGCCCGGGCCGGGGCTGGGCAGCGCAGAGGGCAGGGCCGCAGCGGCGAGGCTGCGGGGCGTGGAGGCGCGGGGCCGGATAAAAGGCGGCCGGGCGGCCCCACCCCCGCGGCAGGCCGGCCGGCGGCTGAGCTCCGCGCGTCCGTTCCATCCCGCCCGCGCCGGCGGCGGCGGCGGGGAGGCGGCGCGCGCGGCCCGCAGCCGCCCATGGAGGCTTTCCCCTGGGCGCCCCCCTCGCCCCGCCGCGGCCGCGCCCCCCCGCCCATGGCGCTCGTGCCCAGCGCCCGCTACGTGAGCGCCCCGGGCCCGGCGCACCCGCCGCCCTTCAGCTCCTGGAACGACTACCTGGGGCTCGCCACGCTCATCACCAAGGCGGTGCGCGGCGAGCGAGGCTTCGGAGACGGAGACCGCGGCGGCGGCGGCGGCGGCTCCCCGCCCTCCTCTTCCTCCTCGTCCTGCTGCTCCCCCCACGCGGGAGCCGGGCCCGGGGCGCTGGGGCCGGCGCTGGGGCCGCCGGACTACGACGAGGATGACGACGACGACAGCGACGAGCCGGGGTCGCGGGCCCGCTGCCTGGGCGGCGCGCTGGACCTGTGCGCCGGCCCCGCCGAGGCCGCGCTGCTGGAGGAGCGCTTCGCCGAGCTGAGCCCGTTCGCCGGCCGCGCGGCCGCCGTGCTGCTGGGCTGCGCGCCCGCCGCGGCCCCGGCCGAGGGGGTCCCGCCGCGGGAGGAGCGGGCGCTGGCGTGGGCGGCGGAGCCCCGGCTGCACGCGTCCTCCTCCTCCTCCTCCTCCCCCCCCGGGGCGGCCGCCGCGCGGCTGCTCAAGCCCGAGCTGCAGGTGTGCGTGTTCTGCCGGAACAACAAGGAGGCGGTGGCGCTCTACACCACGCACATCCTGAAGGGCCCCGACGGGCGCGTGCTGTGCCCGGTGCTGCGGCGCTACACGTGCCCCCTGTGCGGCGCCAGCGGCGACACGGCGCACACCATCAAGTACTGCCCGCTGTCCAAGGCGCCGCCCGCGCGCCCCCGCGACGGCCCGCCCGGCAGGAAGCTGCGCTGAGCCCGGCCGGCCGCCTGCCCGCTCTCCATCGCTTCCTCCTGGAGCTCAGTCCTCGGTTCTTCTTGGGATGTCGTCTTGGTTTATTTATTTTTTTTTTTCCAAAGCAAGCCGGCCGTTCGGAGTCCCGTGGAGGAGACAAGACGCTACAATCTTGACTTTTCTCTGGTTTCCAGTCTGTGCACGTCCGGACGGCGAAGGCTGTGCGCGTCCCGCTCACTGAAACGTGGCAACTTAGAGGCGCTATTTACTCTCTATCTATACTCCGACCTATTTTAGATGCGCATCGGTATGAAATTGTCTAATCTTGGATGTTTAATTTTATTCACGGAGGCACTTTACTAGGTCTAGAATATTTTTTTAAAAGCCTCTCTATTGAACTTAGGCGATTTTATGGAATGTCGGCAAAGTGACTTTTATTGTTTGAAGAGGTGTTTAGTTGTCTTTGATCAGTTATTCTGGTGCCAGGGGAAGCAGCCCCTGGTAGAATCCGTTTTGAGAAGTGAAGGTTTTGAAAACTTTCCGGTATTGCTTTGGGTGGGCGTTCCCTCCTCGTGGCTTGTTTCTGTCCTAGCTGGAGGTGTAAAAACGCACAATCTGTAGCGGGTAGAACACAGCTCCTTATTCTCCTATGTACCAGATCTTTTATTACTTCACTAGAAACTGTTTTTCACCTTTAAAAAATGTGCCGCTATAGATCATGTTGTGTATACACTTGGAAATGGTGCTGTTAAGAAATTGACTTGTGTATTTATACAGTAACTGTATATGAATTCATTAATCTTACCTAGAACTTTTGCTACTTGGCTTTTTGTCTATGCACCTCCCCCTTCCCGGTTCTTAGAAACACTGTGATACTGAGGTGGAGAGGGAGCTGGATTGACCCTGAGTCGCTCCATGTCAGGGTTCCAAACCAGGGGAAGCTCATTCCACCTGTTGCCTTTCAAACTAAATGGAAGATGAAGTCCTCTGCACTCCGGAAGGTTAACGCAGTCATCTATGTTCAAGAAGGTTCCACTCTGGGCTGCCTGGCTTTAAGGCAGTCCTCAAACCAGAATAAGCATTAAGTATGGAGTTGGGGGTTGGAGACAAGGAGCTAGACCTCCGTGTGTTCCCATTCTCACTGGAAGACCCCAGGCTATTTCTGGAACCTGACCAGTTAGTTACCCATACATGAGATTAAACCTGATCCTCAAGCAAAGGTTCTTAACCACTACTCTACCTCCCACCCTCATGTTTAAACCCACCAAGTTTAAACGTGTAACTAGGTCAAGACAGGAGGCAAAAGTGGAAATAAAGATGAATCCACCAGAAACACAAAATGCTTATCTGAAAGTTTAGGTTATTAGAGGTTAGACTGCTTTCATACTAAAAAGCTAGCTTCCTCCACAGCAATTGGCTTGAACACTGCTTTGAAGGTTAACGGAGGCTGGAGTAGATAACCTTGGATAGCTCTGAGCCTTTTTGTTCAGGGAAGGTGCATCAAGGGAGAGGGTTGAGGGCATACTTCGGTTTCCGCCGGGAAAAAATGCACTCCTGCTTGTCTAGCCCCAGGCCATAGGACTTGAGATGTGACTGGGCCCAAACTCAAGCAGTTTAACAAAGCCATGTAATCGCTCCTTTTGCTAGAAAATACATCAGCTTAAATTGTGCTGTGGGGGTAATTTTCAGGTCAACATGAATCCGTGCTACCACTCCCACTGCTATTCTCCTTTTCAAGTCACTATAAACCGATCAGTCATTCTTCAGCCAGGAGTAGGCCGGCAGCTACTTTGTGTTTTAAAAGAGCCAAATTATAGACACAGCTTCCAGGGCTCAGGCTTGTAGCTTTAATATATCTTCAGTATGCAAATCCATTGGTGGGCTGTGCCTAAATGGGAACACCTTGAACAAGGAGTTCAAGTCCCTGTCAGAAGAGTATTGGGGAGGTATCCAGAAGACCCTCACAATTAGTTCGGCAACCGTTACGTTAATCCACTTCAAACACATCCCTATCACTTCCCCTCAGATCTGCATTACTCTCCTGTCTAACATTAAAAGTGTTTTATTTAGACTTAATGTCATTAATATTCTAGATACCTTATGAAAAGTATTCTAACCACACTAGTTAAAATCAACCTTCCAGTTCTTCAAAGTTTAAAAAAACATGAAAAACTTATTTTCGAAAAAACATACTATATACTTGGCTAAAAGCAAAATACTGTATGGAATCCTCAATACCGACCTTGGAGGCACGGACAGCCCTAAACTGCCTGTCTGTAGAGACAGTTCCAGTGCTTTTTAATGTCTGAATTTCAGTTTTCCTGTGAAGTCCTTTTTGGAAGCTGCAGAATTACTCTGATTACAACTTTTGGCCAAGATTTATTATAAGCCAAAACTATGTTTTAAAGTTATACCACAAGTATATGTACTACTTTAAGGGAAAGAAAAGGCACGTTTTTAGTCCAAATTTTCTGTTCTTGGCCACATGAGAAACATACCTCCCGTAGTGTCCCATGTGTGTCAGCCTTGTAAAATTATAAATCAGTCCACAACCAAAATGGTAAAAACACAGGTAATCCTTGATAAAAAACATCCCACACATAAAGGTGTCAACTTCCTCCTGGTAGCCACTTATGGACAACTAATGGGATTGGGGGGTTTTTTTTGGCCACTGTATCTCTACACACCCTCAACAACCTGTATTAAAAGTAATGGTATTCTCGTTTAAAAATGCAGTCGTCACTGGGAACATGGCTGACTTCTCATTGGTAAGCTGGTCGGCTTTGACACCAGTGATAACACACGAGGGTGGGAGGGGGGTAAGGTCCCGAAAGTGGAAACCTAAGGGCAGGATCACAAACGGACAGCAGACTTCTCTCCTCCAATGCCCCGGATCCTGACTGCCAAGAAAAACATGGAGAACATCAGTGGGTCTGGGAAAGGGTCCTGACAGAAAGGGAGGGCTTGCCGAGAAGCCTGGAAGCCTAACCAACAGGCATGCACCTGAAGTCCTCTAAACAAAGCCGCCTAAGTGAACTGTCCAGTGGGGCCTTGATCTCAGGACAGCCCGGCTCTCCTAACTTCAGACTTCTTTTACTTATTACAAAAGAAAAGGAACTCTACTCACAAAAGACCTTTTAAAGACTTCCGCTTGTTTAGAAAGGAAGCTGTTTAAAAAGTAGTTACCATCATTGGTAACATCACAGAAAAGACTGCATCTGATATTATTTAATTAAAAAAGCATCAATACTCCCTCTTCTGGCCTTACAGCTGTACCAACAGGAATTCTCACTGGTCATTGTGAGGAATAATTTACCACCTTGCTGACTGTCCACGAGTATACTTGTTTCCGGTCCGAACTTAGACATTATGAGCAATACATCTAATTCTTTCCATCCATATTTTATTATGGCAAAGGTTTACAAAAAACAAGTGCCAAACGTCTGAATTATGTGTGACACTTTGATTGGCTGAGTGGGAGTCAGCTGAAGTACTTTGTCAGAAGACAGTAATGCGTCTGACATTAGACCATCAAGAAGGCAAGAGAAATGTGATAGTATCCCAACAGTCAAGTGATTCTGAAGAATGGGCAGAAAAAGACATTTTACCAGCCTTGGAGGATCATACAAATATTTCAGGCATAACTGTTCAATTGAAGGAACCAATTCTTTATAAGGATTTTTTAATCTCATTACTTCTCAGACCAATTTATACCATTACCAAAAGGAAAAATACCACAAAACCTCTGCTAGAACTTCACCATGCACAGATGTTACTTATATGGATACAAAGAAGTTTTTTGGTTTAATTTTATTGATGAGACTAAGAAAGATTACTGGTCGACACATCCTTTACTTGAATCACCCATATTTCCAAAAAATATAACTGGAAAGAGGTTCGAGCAAATACATTCTTTCATCTGACTGGTAATTCACAAACATTTAACAGACCATCTTTACAAAGTCAGACCTCTTTTAGATCACTTTATCTTGAAATTTAAACCTTTATATCAATATATACCAAAACAGCAGTTATCACTTGAAGCAATGACTCCATGGAGAGGGCGCATCAGATTCAAGACATATAATCAGGCAAAAATAATAAAATATGGAATTTTAGTAAGGATGCTTTGTGAAAGAGTGTGCCGCACCAGCATAGCCAAGGGTGAACCTGAGTGGGGGCGGTGAAGGATTGAGAAAAGACAGACGAGAATGAAAGCTGGATCTCGGTGGGACACTGTCCCCTGAGAGCTAGTGACAGCACCATAGACTACAAGACGTCTTTACTTTATAGCCGATGCCAAGAGGCAAAATAAGGGCGTGGTCAAGATGTTTACAACATTCTTGTGGGTTCCGATCCTACTCAACTACATGCACCTGATCAAGCTTTGTTTGCTTGCAGCCTCTATCACTCAAGCACGTGGGGCCACGTGTTCAGACCATAGGTACAAGCTTACAACTACAGCTGTTCGTCAAATTGTGCAGGGAGGGCTCTGCCCTCCAAGCTGGGATTTGCACATGGCCATGAGAGGACTGTGCCCTCTCATTAGTCCGAGGCTTGAACCTGTCCAAACACTGTAGCCACTCTCCACAAAAAGAGTAGCTATATTTGCAACTTTGAGATATATATATGGGTGAAGGCAAAAAGTTACAACAGACTCTATTATCTGTCTTATGGCTTTTCTTGACTCTTGACATCATATTTACCAAGATAATTACTACAACAGTGTGTCTACAGCTGAACTATTATTGAATAACAAAACACTGGTTTGTGGAACAATAATGAAGAACTGTAGGTTGCCAAAACCACTAAGAAAAGTAGCCGCATGGATGAGTTCTCACTTGAAATAGCTGATCAGCACTGTTAAGTGGCTACAGCCACTATAAAGTTGCAACAAACATTCTCTGAATTGTGATTTTTCTAATTTCAGAGAAAGACCCAAGATGGTACAGCACATCCACGTGTGCACGCCAGCAGCACACACAATGCATAAGCTCACAGAGACAACACATGACAGGGAAACTAAGGGGTCCACATTCATGAAGGACACCTTAGGGCCGTGGTCAGTAAACTGCAGCTCAAGAGCCACATGCAGCTCTTTGGTCCCTTGGGTGTGGCTCTTCCACAAAATACCACAGCCTGGGAGAGTTTATTTTGAAGAAGTGGCGTTAGAAGAAGTTTAAGTTTAAAAAATTTGGCTCTCAAAAGGTATTTCAATTGTACTGTTGATATTTGGCTCCGCTGACTAATGAGTTTGCCGACCACTGGCTTAGGGGAACATCCTGACCACATTTGCCTTCTAGTACACGTAGGTTACTTCCTTCGCTACTGCGTAATGAGACAATTAATGACACAGGTAAAGCTCGAGTAAGATCAACAACTGAATATGCAAACATCACCATTATAAACAAAGCAGCTTAAATATAACCACAAATCAACACAAAAACAAATTCTGTAAGTATTTTATTTATCATTAAAGAAAAAACACAGCAGCAAGTTCTGTGTTGGCTTCAATAAGACCAAATAGTTATCTTTAACACAGCTACTACACTCCAGAATTGAAGTCAACACAGTCGTTACTACAAATTACCTGTTGAAGGATCTATCCTAAAGCGAAAAGAAATTAAGAAAAAGAATTTAAACAAGTCCTCCAAACCACACATTTATAAATATTGTCATATTTAAAATGCTTGAAAGGCATGAATTCTCCATTAATGGAAAAGCAGTTTGCTATTGGCAACAGAAAAAAGTATCAGGAACTTTACCAAATGCTTTAAAATATAAAAGCTGTAACTGTTTTGGATTCACACTTGAGCAGTATTCTTGTCATTTCAATGATGACTGCAAATTGCTTTATACTCACCTCTTTCAAGTAAAATCTGCAGAAAATCCCACTGTATCAGATGTGTGTAATGTTTACTGCACTTATAGTAAACCTAAAAACTTCTTATATTTAGTTGATACCTCAAACCGCCTAGAGGTATGTCTCAACTGCTAATAGTTTGAAAATTGTTTCAGCTCCCTGCTTCAGTCTTGAAATACATTTTCTAACAGAACCTTACCTCATTCCAAATTAATATCAGATATTTCAAAATCAAAAGAAAAAAGATCAGTCTATACCAAGATACAGGTGTTACTCAATACCTGAAGGGTTCACATCTTAAATTTATTTTTTAGTTTTTCTCTTTTTGTAAACAAGTGATTGATGAAATAATGCCAACACCTTAAATTCCAGAAAATGGCAAGGTTTTCCAACCTTCTGTGATACAGTGCATGATCAATCTATTATATAGGATTAATACAAGTTCATGCTTTTGTGTTATGGTGAGACAACATTAAAGAATCCAATTTAGACTGGTTGAGCACAAGTATAATAATCCTTGAATGTGTTCAAACCTATGTAAGACGTGAGTTTGAATCCATTATTTTGAGACTTAACGTCGTACTGTAGTCCATCCATCTTCATCAGTCTCATTTTTAGTACGACGAAGAGATTCCTTCTCTTTCTCAGCTCTCCATGAGGCCTTCTCTTTTTCACCTTCTTTTTCCCTGTCTCGGTCTCTCTCTCGATCTCTTGAAAGAACTGGGGGAGGAACACGACGAGGGGCATCCCGCTCCTCTGCGCGGTCATCTTTCCTGTCATCAGCACGTCTCCAGGAGCTCACTAAAAATTTAATTAAAGAAGAGAGAGTGTTTGTACTATATTCTATTGGCTGAGACTAAACAGAACGTCAGCTAAAGAAATGCCTCAAATTACTCAGAAATTCTGTATTAAAGGAAACAATACAGAATTGCCATTAAAAAAAAAATAACACAAAAGCTAAACACATTTTAATCATTTTGACACATTTTCTGACGAAACCTTTAAAAGAATATAGAGATTTAGAGATATAATTCAAATTTGCAAAGAAGACGAAATCGTCGGCCTGGGAAATGTCCTAGTTATTTTAACTATAAAAACTAACAAAGTGACAAAAATCTTGAATTAAAATTTTAAAATTAAAAGGTTATCTTGGAGCTCTTGTTTTAACAACTAGTTGGCCATAAGAACATTTTTTTCATTATGGCTATAAAAGAAGAAATACCCTTATAATCCAGTTGTACTAACATTATATTAAAAGCTTGTGAGACAATTACTTAGGTGCAATGGTCATTTTCAATACTGGAAGTATTTTTCTACTAGTTTCAATTGCTACAATTTCAGAGAAAGAATGTTTTATTTCCACTTTGTACTTATCTATCTTACTTTTATAAGAAATGACAAATTGTTTCATTTAAACTTTATATTTTGCTTACTATCCAATTTAATTAGTCTACTACTATACTTTGGATTTAGAGATAAGCTAACTTCAGAGCAACCACTGACAAGTTTAAGAGAACCATGGATTCTAAATTGAATACATGTCCACTATCTTATTTTTGGTGTCCACGTAAATTTATAAGATATTAAAAATCCAGCCGAAACCGGTTTGGCTCAATGGATAGAGCATCGGCTTGGGGACTGAAGGAACCCGGGTTCGATTCCGGTCAAGGGCATGTACCTTGGTTGCGGGCATATCCCCAGTAGGGGGTGTGTAAGAGGCAGCTGATCGATGACTCTCTCTCGTCGATGTTTCTAACTCTCTATCTCTCTCCCTTCCTCTCTGTACAAAATCAATAAAATATATTTAAAAAAAAAAAAAAAAAAGGTATTAAAAATCCAAAACCCAAAATTCCCCAGTAATGATTCCCGATGGTTAGCAGCTGTGTAGACAGTCTCTACCTTCTTCACGCTCTGATCTGATAGGAGGTCCTCTGCGGTCTCTGTCATCTCGTCTTTCTCTTAGGTCTCTTAGGTCTCGGCGATCATCCCTCTCACGTCGGCGGTCATCTCTATCCCTATCGTCACGGCGACCTAAATCTCTCCAGCTCGAAGCTTCCTCAGCTGGCCCTCTTCTCCAATCTCCTTCATCCCTGTAGCCATTCAAAAATGACATGTTAAGTTCTGATGTTAGACTATATGTGGAATTATAGTGAATATATTATATTACATGGTCCTCAGAGAGTTTATTAATATAACAGGGATAAAGTTTAAACTCATCACTTAATCTCAATCTGTGCCTCAGGAGTGGCAGGCAAATAAGAACATCTGGCTGTGTGCAGTCCATCACAGTAGCCACTATCCATCTATGGCTCCTTAAGTTTATATTAACTAAAATAAAATCAAGACACTTCCTCAGGAGCACTAACCATATGCCAAATGGTCAACAGCCTCAAATGAGTCTGGCTATCATATTGGACATTACAGGTATAGGACATTTTCATGCCTGTAGAAAATTCTATTAAATAGTGATGGCCTAGATTTATCAGTATACAGCCACTATAACCAAAAGCAGCAAGTAAGAATTACCACTAGTAACAGTAAAGGGGCTTTCTGAAACCTATACAATTTTATTAACCAATGTCACCCCAACAGGCAATTTTTTTAAAAAGTAAAGGGGCTTTTAGGAACTTAAGGGAAATAAAACTGATTGACCCAGACCACAGGGAAAAAGAAATGGACTGGTAAAGATACCTGCACTTATTCCACTACCAGAGTTATATAAACATGTAGACAGCCACACAGCTCATGGTTCCATTTTAACACTTTGTTAAAAAGAAACATTCAATTAAATGACAGCTAAAAAAAATTTTTAAGTCTATAATTCTTATAAATATTGGCAGAGGGACAAATGAGGAACACCATCTCTCGAAATGGTCTGGAATATTCAGGAGTGTCTTAACTCCATGGATAGTTTCAACTCAAATATCAAACCTCGGTCTTCGGAAGCGATCTTCTCGTTCCCCATCTCTCTCTCTGTCCCTTTCTCTCTCTGGATCCTTGTCATTCTCTTCGCGATCTTGACCATCTCTCTCTCTTTCTTTTTCTCTGTCCCATTCACGTTCTTCTGGTGGTCTTGATTCTCGAGGTGGACCCCAACTTTCTTCTCTGGCTTTTTCTTTCTCTCTCCATCCACCTATTTTTTAAAGATGCAAAAATATTTTCCACTCAAGAAACAGATTGGCAACTATGAATAGAGATCTTAATGTTGATATTAATCCAGCACCATTCTACATACTAATTTAAGACACTCCAACTTCTATAAACACACACAAACACAAACTAAAGCCACTTACATCATTTCACAAGATTCCAGCTCCTATTTGTGACTACCTATCCTGTTTCTCTAACATGCAGGAACACATGACATAAAAAACTTATATAGCCCTGGTTGAGTATCCTGTATGCAGTTATTTTGGGTATGTTTTGATGATAAACAACTCACTTAAGCAAAAATTTAAAGGGAGAAGGGAAGGAGCTAGATCGATCTCTAAAGACAGAGCGCCCCAGTCCTAACCCGTTAGGCTCAGTGGATAGAGCGTCAGCCTGTGGACTTACGGTCCCAGATTCAATTCCTGTCAAGGACATGTACTTTGGTTGCAGGCACATCCCCAGGAGGAGGTGTGGTGTGCAGGAGGCAACTGATGAATGTTTCTCTCTTTTCGACGTTTCTAACTCTCTATCCCTCTCCCTTCCTCTCTGTAAAAAATCAATAAAATATATATTTTTAAAAACAAACGACAGAGTCTCAGTTATGTATTCATTCAGACAGTGCCACATTTTCAAAACTTTCCTAACCAAAAGCACTCTTTCCTGTCCTATTACTGCTCTCCATCATTTACCACCTATGCTATCATGAAGCAAGGATAAAGCCTTGGACCCTGCCCAGTACCTCACACTTATCCAGAGAATGTCCAAAGCTAGAAACATTTTATTTAGTCAGTCCTTAGCCAAGGATATTTTTCCATTGATTCTTAGAGTGGAAGGGAAAAAGACAGACAGAAAAACATTGATGTGAGAGAAACATCGATAGGTTGCCTCCTGCAAATGCCCAGAACGGGTGATGTAACCTGAAACCAAGGTACGTGCCCTTGACCGGAATTGAACCTAGAGCCCTTCAGTCTGATGGCCAATGCTCTATCCACTGAGCCAAACCTGCTAGAGCCATTTTATTTATTTATATATGCACACAAAAAGGCCAAAGGCAACAGAGATCTCAATGAAAATGTATTACAGTTTTAAGGCTAACAATTATTATTGCTGTTAGCATGTACATTATCATGTGCCATAGCACTATTCCAAACTCTGAGCTGAGTAGAGTTCATATTTGCTAATTTGCCTGTATGCTAAAATTTATACCCCCAAAATTAATACTCTAGAACTTTTATAGTCACTAGCAGACATGTGCAAAGTTGCAAAATATTTTGAGTCACCTGACAGTACATTTTCAGCAGAGGTTGAATAAGGCAACATTGCCTTCTTGCTGCATCTCTCATACTTCAAATAAGTATTTTATTGAAGGTCTAGTTTTGCATTTTTTAGCTTTTGGTTGGTGATTTCACCGTTTAAAATGGCCTCCAAGGATTGGGCTAAAATGTTCTCTAGTGTTCCCAAGCAAAGAAGGCAGTGGATGGGAGAAAATATTTGTGTTAGATAAGTTTATTCAGGAAAATATTACAATACTTTAGTTATGAGTTCAACATTAATCAACACTATATATTAAATATCTTTAAATAGAAATATAAAAAGCAAGTTGTGTATTACTGACTGCTTGACAAAACTTGTGACTAAAAGGCTCACAGGAACCTACCTTATCTTTTCCCTAGGAGCAAATGGTTCAGAATTCAGAGAGACTTTATAAAATACAACTATCACCACTTAATGAGAATTGACTATTCTATTATCCCCATTTTACATGATGCACAGAAAGTTAAGTGGCTTACCCAAAGTCACGTAGCTAGACAGTAGGAAGAAGTGACACTAGAAGAGACAGAGTATACAACAGAAACCACAAAAGGTAAAGGCAAGGAAGCTGGTATTTAAACTTGCATTTAGAACAGATTGCCCTGGTTATTACACAAAAACTCAAATTGGGGGTGGGAGAGCTAGCAGAGACCAGTAACAGCAAGAGTTAAAGAATGATGGTAGACCAGACCCAAGAACATGCAGGGGAAATACAAGTGGGTGGGCTTAAGGAACATTGATAAACTAGAACTAAACTAAATAAAAGCTTTAAAGGATGAAAGCAAAGACTTCCAGATTTGCAGCTTATACGATTAGCTTGAAAGTGGAATCCCAGCCGAAACCAGTTTGGCTCAGTGAATAGAGCGTCTGCCTGCAGACTGAAAGGTCCTGGGTTCAATTCTGGCCAAGGGCATGTACCTTGGTTGCGGGCACATCCCCAGTAGGGGGTGTGCAAGAGGCATCTGATCGATGATTCTCATCAATGTTTCTAACTCTCTATCCCTCTCTCATCCTCTGTAAAAAAAAATCAATAAAATACATTAAAAAAGAAAAGAAAGTGGAATCCCAAAGAGAATTGGGTGCTTATATGTATGCATGTGGGTAGAGTATTGTATGTGAAGTCAGTTTTGACAGGTGTGTGAAGTGTCACTGACATTTTCAGGTAGAGATGCGCTCTGTACAGTATACAGTTGGAAACAAGAGATCTGAAGTTGTCATCTGGAGACCGTCAAAATCACAGACTTGTACATAATTACTCAAAGCAGTGAAGTATGAAAAGAGGATCAGACCTAAGACTAACAAATAAGGAAATGAGCTCTTGCTGTGAGAATAATCCCACGGTTGGCAAGAGTACAGACAAAAGTTTATTACAAGAAGGCTAGTCCAGGACAGGACCTGATGAGCAAGGACACTGAAGGTATGGACACAGGAAGAAAAGCACTTAAAGCATCAAAAAGGCAAAAGGAAACAAAGAGAAAAAGGGGTGGTAATTTGTGTGGGACATTGAAGGTAAGTAAGCTTTGACATAAGTCACTGCAGAGATCTTCAAGAAAAGGTAAAAGATCAGTTTACTTAAAAACTAATAGGAATACAAACCAATCTGTCATATATCAATTAAAATTTGTGGGGTTTTTTCCAGTTGAAAAATAACTTTTATTAATTAAAAAAATAAAAATGTAGTCATTTGAGATACTCCTTGTTTGGAACAACCTGCTATCATCTATAGAACAGTGGAGACTAGATTGTGTAAAACTTTCACTTTCTACTTGTAAATATATCAAATAGAGTCTATAAAGAATGCAATCTGAATTTCTGAATCCCAAAATTTTACCTGGCTTGACAAATGGTCTCCAGAGACCAGGTCTTGAGTCCTCGCCCCTTCTGCTGGGAATCCGATCATCATCAGCCCGTCTTGAGATCCGGTCATCATCCATGTTTCTCCAAGGACCCCTGTCATCATCTGTACCACGCCTGGGAATTCTATCATCATCGGCATTCCTCCAAGGTCCTCGATCTTCATCCAGCCCACGCCTGGGCCCCCGGTCATCATCCAGGCCTCTCCTTGGACCTCGGTCATCATCCAGGCCTCTCCTTGGGCCTCGGTCATCATCCGCATTACGCCAGGATGACCGCTCATCATCAGCACCTCCTCGCCGCGGCCCCCGATCTTCATCCATACCACGTCTTGGTCCTCGGTCCTCATCAGCTGCCCGCCAATTTCCTCTGTCCTCATCCAGCCCTCGTCTAGGTGGTCTATCATCATCCATATGCCGCCAGCTTCCCCTATCTTCATCACCAATTCGTCTGGGAGGCCTGTCGTCATCACCGAGTCGCCTGGGAGGCCTGTCATCATCACCGAGTCGCCTGGGGGGCCTGTCATCATCACCGAGTCGCCTGGGGGGCCTCTCATCATCACCGAGTCGCCTGGGGGGCCTGTCGTCATCACCAATTCGCCTGGGGGGCCTGTCATCATCCGCATTGCGCCAGGAAGGCCGATCCTCATCTGCCCCACGGCGAGGGAACCTATCTTCATCAGGACCACGTCGAGGGGCTCTGTCATCATCCAAGCCCCGCCTGGGAATCCGATCTTCATCTGGTCTAAGAGAAGACTCTCTATCTTCATCTTCTCCCAACCGCCTTGGGCGATCTTCATCTCTTCTAATAGGCCTCTCCTCATCTCGCCCTTCTCCACGTCTCCACTCCCTACAGAGCAACAAGCCAAAAAAAATCTTTAAGAATAATTCTCTTAAAAAGCACATGGTGCTTGCCGAAACAGGTTTGGCTCAGTGGTGGAGCGTCGGTCTGCGGACTGAAAGGTCCCGGGTTCGATCCCGGTCAAGGGCATGTACGTTGGTTGCGGGCATATCCCCAGTATGCAGGAGGCAGCTGGTCGATGTTTCTCTCTCACTGACGTTTTTAGCTCTCTATCTCACTCCCTTCCTCTCTGTAAAAAAAAAAATCAATAAAATATATTAAAAATAAATAAAAATAAAAAAAAGCACATGGTGCTTTTGGGAATTAGTGCACTTTTAAAAATCACTTTGGCATAAATCCTTTAAACATATTCCTACAATATGTTCTCCTAATTAAAAAAATTTTTTTAAATAAAATCCAAACTATTACATCAATAAATAATAAACCAATAAACAGACAACTGCCTTAAAAGGGCATCTATACTTTTCCTGGAGAACCTTGACAATTTCACTATAAAGGATGGTTTAATCTACTTAAGAAATTTAAAGGAAAAGAAAAATGTCATGAATGTTCATTCTTACTCTAACTGCTAACTCATTCCTCAAGATGTTCAGAAGTCAGCAATTACAGCAGTTTTGAAGTAAACTATGAAAAACATTTTAGTACGAGACATATACACAATTCTTCACAACTCTCTTCTCCCCAACCCTACAAATAAACCAAACTAGAAAACCACCAATGAGATATTAACAGAACCTGTGATTGATTGGTACCATTTTCCTTAACTCTACTTACTTCTCTGGTGGGCCTGGTGGGCCTCTTCTCCACTCAGATTCGACTTCAGGTCCTTTTCTCCATGTACCTTCTGAATCTCTGTCTCCCCAGCGAGAGTCCTACATTGACCAAAGATAGTAAGATGCACTACACTGGGAACAATTACTATTGTTATTATGCAAATGTTTTATATTAAACATAAATGTTTTAAAATTATTTCTCTTAATCTGAAATTAGACTGACAGTATAGTGAAAAGTATTGTGAATGGATTTATAAATTGATAACCACCTGCAAGCAATCTGGCAGCATTCCCCCTAGAATAATTTAAATGTCTATAGATTTTCTTTGAACTAGAAATTCCCTTATAAGATGTGTAAAAAGCTGAGTGTCCCAAAATGTACATCACAGTGCCTACTAAAGAAGTGGAGCAAATGAAATGTTTAATAGGGGATTGTTAGATTCACATTTCCCTCTTCAAAATATTATGTTGTCAATAAAAATTATGGAGAGGGTGTGAGAGATACTCAACACCCTTAAGATGAAAATTATAAGCAATGCATATAATTTTAATCACAAACACTTCTGGCACAGCTTGACTGTTCCTACAAACATAAGGCCAAAGTCAGAAGAAAAGAACACTGAAAACAAGCTCTAGGCATGGGATGGGAGAACTAAAATAAAAATCTAAGAAGCTGAGAATAACTATAATCCCTTGTAGATGAATATGAGGGTCTTAATTTTCAATTTAAAGTGTCTTGGCAATAAAAGCCTCCAACAACTGACATTAAGAAGCAGTGAAGGACAAGAATGGCCATAAGGTAAGTCATCTGTCATCAGAGCTACTGACTCTAGGCTATCTCTTAAAATGGAAGTTGTTCTTCTAAGACACGTTCCCAAGTGAACATTGTGGGAGAAAATATTTACTCAATTTAAGTTATAGTAACTCATAACAACTCCAATGGAGGGAATGTCAACTCCAGAAGACCAAGTTTCTCTTACTATTCATACTCATCCTGTAAATTAAACTCAAAAGACTTCAACTTATGAGGTTTTAGTACAAGTATCAGAACTTCAACGGAGATTTTGGGAGTGGCTATGAGAGCCAATAAACAAACATGAAAAGAATTCTGAAAAACTAACATGATCGCCAAAACTTTTAAAGTCACTTGGTAGATCAACAGCAGAATAGGCTTTATTGATATACATAGAAACTAACAGGAATTACAGAAAACCAGTTACAAAAGGACAAAGTTGAAAAAATGAAACAGTGAGAGAGATAAATAGAACTTTGAAAGGCCAGAATAGAGACAAGGAGAAAAAAAATTTCCCTAAGTTAAGGAAATCCAATCTTCTCTGAGTAAATCCTCTGACTGAAAGGGGCACATGTGCCAAAAAGGATGACTCATAAAGACCACACATGTAGGCAACTAACGATGGTGTTAAATCTTTACCCCAAAGATAGAGAAAAGTCTAAAGAGTGTCTGCCAAGACGATTATCAAGCCCCCTCCCCAATGTGTACTAGAACAGTGAGCAGAGGGCTAAGTCTCTGGAGAGGAGGATTTAGAACTGGCTCAACCATTGTTCAACTGTGAGATAAAAACAAAACCTCTTTTGAGACATACACAAAGACATTCTGAAAAAATTAAGATGATAAAATACAAAACAAAAAGAAGTTATCTGCAAAGGGGGAAAGGTGATACAGTGTAAACATATTTTAAACTAAATAATGTTTGCCAATATGGCTTTCTAAAACTTAAATGAGTCCTTAGAACTTTTATACGTTCTGCGGGGCAAAAACATGCAGCTGGTTTCAACGCAACATAAAAGTATGCTCAGAATTTTGTTTTGTTCTGAAGAGGCAAAAGTTCTCAAAATCTACAGGCTATTTTGGAAAACAAATGGTCATCACTAAAAACAGAGAAAACAGCCGAAACTATTTTTGGCTCAGTGGTGGAGCGTTGGTCTGCGGACTGAGGGGTCCCGGGTTCAATTCCAGTCAAGGGCATGTACATTGGTTGCAGGCATATCCCCGGTAGGGGGTGTGCAGGAGGCAGCTGGTCGATGTTTCTCTCTCATCAACATTTCTGGCTCTCTGTCTCTCTCCCTTCCTCTCTGTAAAAAAATCAATAAAATATATTTAAAAAATAATAAATTAAAAATCAATAAAATATAAAATAAAATAAAAACAGAGAAAACAAAGTTCTTAAGTTTGATTTAAAGAAAAGAAGGGATGGCAAGCACATGGAAGCAAATAAAAAACTCTAAACTATATTAGGAATAAAACAAGTAGTAATAATTACCATGTTAAATGTGAATAGATACAACTAAACACTCTCCACTCAACCAGTGTGGCTCAGTGGCTGAGCATCCACCCATACACCAGGTCTCTGGTTTGAATCCTCATCAGGGCACATGCCTGGGTTGCAGGCTCAATTCCCAGCAGAGTGCTTGCAGTAAGCAACCGATCCGCATTGATGTCTCTCTTTGATGTTTCTACCTCTCTCCCCCTCTCCCTTCCTCTGTAAAAATCAATAAAAACATTTTAAAGACTAAAAACTAAAAACTCTCTAATTAAAAGAAGGTGAAGGTGGGGGACAGAAGGGTATAAAACAGACTCTAAATGTTAAAATGCACAAAACGATGAACAGATTTGCAAACACTAAAAAACAAACAAACAAAAACTTGGAAACCCACAATCATAGGAAGTTACCTCAAGTGGAAATGTACTAAAATTCAAAAAAATTCGAAACCATATAAGCCACAACCACCGATAACAAGGAAGTAAAAATAGAAATTAGTGACAAGAGTAACGAAGTAAAAATCTATCATCCACATACACATTAAACTAAAATTGAAGACTACACAGGTAACGTAGTAACAGTTCCTCTAATAAAGATAAGGGCTTCATGAAGATATGACACAGATAAAGGATTGAAGAAAAGATAGGCAAAGAGCATGCAGAGACACATGATAAAAGGATAAAACTAGCTAGCTCAGTCTGCCTGAAGTATAGATGACTAAGAAAAGCTAATGAAAAAACAGTCAACATGAAAGGCCTTAACTGCTAAGACATGCTTTAACCTTTGGTTCCTAGTAATGAATACCAACCAAAAGAAGGTTTGCAACCCAAGAGCAGGTGTAATGATCAAATACTCAGTATGAAAAATCAGCAGTCTGATGCTGGAGGAAGATTAAGACCAGAAAGAATAGTAAGGAGACAGTAAGTAATATAAGCAAAAGAAAACTAAAGTAAGGCAGGAGTATAAAAATAGAGAGGAGAGGGATTCAAAACTCTTGTGAATAAGTGGGTAACAGTACTATCAGCCAGGAGGGGGAAATAAAGAGACTCAAGAGAGTGGGGAAGGAAACAGCTGCATATTAAATATAACAGAGCAGCATTTGAACTGATTGGCAATCTCATTAAAAAGCAGGTAAACAGCTGCATATTAAATATAACAGAGCAGCATTTGAACTGATTGGCAATCTCCTTAAAGAGCAGGTTCTAATTCAGGTTTGGTGCCTGGCCTGAGATTCTGCATTTCTAACAAGCTCCCAGGGGGATTGTGAATATTGATGGTCCGCCAATTTCGAGTGCCAAGGAGCTAAGAGAACTCACATCTTTTAATTCAAAACTCTTTCCTAGAAACACAGAAGAGTCCCTCTTTCCATAGCACTAATGAGTGTTATATCTTGTCAACTACTTAAGTCTTATGAGATTCACTCTGACTGACAAGTGCAATAGACTGAAGCCTATAAAAATCTCAGATCCACTAACAGAAGTTCAATTTTCTCCCTTTAAAAACCTTCTGCCTTTGGGAAGACAAAGCAATACCAGACTTCCAGAGACTTGAATGAAACTGGTTCAAAACACCAAGCCCAGACATTGACATATGCATTGACATATGTATCGTGAAGAGAACAAGTCATCCCAGGGAAAGCAATGTTTACATACTCACCTTTCTAGAAAGTGGATCTTCACCAAGTCTTCTCTCTTCCTCTCTACGACGCTCCCTTTCTTCAATTTCCAGCTCCCTTTGGCGTTTTTTCCTTTCTACTTCTTCTAACTTCTTGACCCGCTCCTGATATTCTCGAAGCTCTTCCTCACGTTTTGCCCGTTCTGCACGTTCTCTCTCTTCACGCTCTATATAAAATGTAGTAGGTTAGAGAGTGCCTCCTACCTGCACCTTTCCTTCAGTGCTAGGTCTACTTCTTTGGTATTAAACATGCATAATTTAGAGGTAAATCCTTTTTTAACAATTTAAAAATAGCTTACTATCAGCTAACAGACAGATATTTGAGAAAACAAGTATTATGCCACTCATCATTAAAAGTTTTGTAATGACTTAAGAAGACACTAGGAATCCCTCCTCAAATCCTGAACATCTCTGATACCAGACAAAGGATCATTTGACAGACTTCATCTGACAGATATTCCTAAATAAATGTGAGTACTACACAGAATATAGTAATAAAAAATTTAAAAGCAATATTGATTTTTAAAAGAACACCAAAAATGTGAGATTTCAGCTGATATGACATAGTATCTTCACATAAAGCAAAAGTTAAGATCCCAGAAACTGAGAACTAGTTAGTTGCAGTTAATAAGTCAATGATCCCTACATCTCAATTCATGTATGATATTTTCTAAATAAGACTGCTATAAACTGACCTAATATCAACCTTGTGTAATCAATCCCACCTCCAATCTTGGTCTACAGTTACCTTTTAGCATTTGCTCTTCTGCCCTTCTTTGCTCTTCCTCTTCCTTTTCTCTATAGTAGGTTATTCTGCGTTCTTCTTTACGTTGCCTTTTACGTTCTTCCAAGCGATTATGCCTTTCTTCTGCTAATCGCTCTTCAAACTGTTTAAGTTTTTCCTGTAATTGGTTACCCCAAATTAAAAAATATATATCAAGTTTTTTGGAAAAGCTACAAAAGTAATGAAGTTTTAAGTTTACAAAAGCACTGCAGGTTTCTTGGAACCATAAAAAGCAACCTTCAAGTAAAAAAACTAGAATTTCGAAATGATTAAAGGTTTTCTCAAATTTCTAAACACATAAATTGTTGACAATATGAAGTGGGCCTACCACCATACAAACTAAAATGAATGATTAAATTAGAATGCTATGAACAGAACACTTGATTTTTTCTTTCTCTCTGTAAATAGTAAACAAAAGCTTGTTATCAATTGCAAATTTTATGCAGCCCACCAGCGCCTTTAGAAAAATACTGATGGTTGATTACTTAGCTTAGAGAATATTTAAGAAATTTTCTATTAAAATGTTATTTGAATGGTAACATTATATATGTTAGTTCAATAAAGAATGTGCTACTGTATTGAAGAACGCTTAAGGCAAAACTAAAGCTCATGAACATTTCCCTGAAGCCATAAATGTACCTCATAAACAGACTGTCGTGCTGCCTTGAGTCGCATTTCAAATAAATCTCTGTCTTCAACCATTCGTGACATTCGATTCTTGTGTTCAAGAGCCTTTTCCCGTTCTAGCTGCATAGTAGTAATCTGCAAACACATAATACAAAGTTAAATTTCCAAAGCATTCATTATCTGATTACTAATTTACCCCAAATCCTGGCCTATCTTTGCAGAACACAAGCAGCTCCTGTGCCTTATCAACCTTACTATCCTTCATGCCAACAGGTCCCTAGGAAGGCAATCAGAAAGATGGATAAATGAGACATCTGCAAGAACGTTTTTATTTAGGCCCACAGTAGCACAAATTTCTATAAAGGAAAAACAATATATATATATATATATATATATATATATGGTAAAACAAATAAAACACCAAAAATGTTAGTACACTATGGTTGAATTATTAAAGGCATTTCTTCCTTAAAAACAATTGGAGGTTCAGGCAAGATAAACTACAGATTAAAGAAGGCTTTTCCTTTTGTGTCATAAGGGGAAAAAATGAAAGGCTTCAGTAAGAGACTGCAGCAAATTATCTCAAATATTTTATTTGGTCTGTTGTAGCACTTTTCCTAATTTTATATCACAAAAATTTCAACTTCTAAAAATATTTGAAAGAACTGGCAATACTTGTCCCACAATGACAACAATCATTAAGAAGAGGGCTGCATTCTCCACACTGCAGTCCCCACAAATGGATGCTGTCTCCTGCCTGTGGTTACTTTACTCTTTTTTTAACCAGAACCAAGTCATTTCTTTTTATTATAAATTTGGCTACTACAAGCAAACCTTACTTTTGTATCATCAAGTAAACAAAGACTAAAAAAACTATAGATGGAATTCTTTAGTCACAAAACAACATAAAATACCCAGAATAGCCAAATCTAAAGGCAAAAAAAGATTAGTGGTTGAAACTTTCTACAGCCAGGTGGTAGAAAATTTAGTTCTACATGAGGAATAACTGATAAATGAGTAACAAGCTTATTTTGGGGGTATGTTATAATATTAGATAATTGCACAATTCTGTACTAAAAAGTTAAACTTTTCAGCTATCCTTTGTATTTTATAAGTTTCATTTTTTAATCTCACTGTGAAAATTTCTATCTATCCACCAATCCGTTAGTTTGCATCCACTAAAGCACACCATTTCTGGCAAAAGATTACAAAATAAATTTTTCCCTAGTTGGTTTGGCTCAGTGGAGAGTACACCAGCCTTTGGACCAAAGGGTCCCAGGTTCGATTCCTGTCAAGGGTACAGTACCTTGGTTGCAGGCTCTTCCCTGACCCAGGCTCTAGTCAGGGCTAGAACAGGAGGCAACCAATTAATGTGTTTCTCAGATTTTCCCTCTCTTCCACTCTCCCCCCAAAAAATCAATGGAAAATGTCCTTTGGTGAGGATTAATAAAATAAATCAATTTTGATATCCTGGACCCAATAGTGTCAGAGGATTTAATTTTAGCTTACAGTCTAAAAATATTTCAATTAAATTAAAATCTTACTCTTTCTTCTTCTTGTTGTTCCCACAGATCCATGTCTTTAATTCTCTGTTCTTCATAAGCACTTTTTATTAAAGGGATTTCTTCCAAACGTTTAGCTCTTTCAAAATAATCAATCTGAATAACATGAAAATAAATGTAGTTTTAAAATATATATTTTTTAATCTGACATGTTAAAATTTTACCAGTTCTTTCATTTACCTTCTTTTCTTGATTCTTCAGGCGTTCCTGAAGTTCCTTCTTTTCTTTCTCTAGTTGTTCAACCTGCTTAGCCATGATGAAATCTGGATCCAGTTCTTCAAGATCCTGAAAGATAATACAAATGCACAATCATTAATAAGAATGTAATAAAAATGCAATGGAGCACTGCTTCTAGAATCAAAACCTAAATTACTTTCTACACAATGAGTAAATTTAAGCAATGTAAAAATGTTTTACAACAACCATGTTTCCATTTGATTATAAGGACAAAAATATGCATGTACCCAAACTCCCTTTTAACAGTGTTGAAAAACTGTACAGCTATTAAAAACAAATTAGACCCAGTGCACAAAAAACTATAGATGGAATTTAGTCACAAAACATATTGCATGATTCTATTTACATAAAATACCTAGAATAGCCAAATCTAAAGGCAAAAAGATTAGTGGTTGCCCACTGCCAGGTGGCAGAAAAGTTGTGGCCTAGGGGGTGGCGGGGTAGTGAGGTCCTTCAGCCCAGCATGTCCTACTGATGGCTTAGGCCCGCTCCCTGTGGCCTCCCTCTGTGGGAGGCGACAGGGCTGATCAGGGGAAGGTGCCGCCCCCCATCACTGCTGCTGCCACTGCTGGCCGTGGCAGCTGTGAAACCTGAACCCTGGGCCTAGCAGGCGCTGGGGCTCCTGGCTGCCTAAGCCCATGGCTGCATATTACCCTTTTATTCTTATAGATATATGGTCAGAAAACTGTGGCTCTCGAGCCACATGCAGCTCTTTGGTCCCTTGAGTATGGCTCTTCCACAAAATACCACAGCCCGGGTGAGTATTTTGAAGAAGTGGCGTTAGAAGTTTAAGTTTAAAAAATTTGGCTCTCAAAAGAAATTTCAATCGTTATACTGTTGATATTCGGCTCTGTGGACTAATGAGTTTGTCGACCACTGATATAGATTATTAGTATAGATGCTTACTTCACAGATTTTAGTTAATAAATCCTGTGTACCAAAAATGAATCACCAAATAACCCAAAATAAACCAATAAGCGATAAAGGACTGTGCTTCTAAGAAATCTGGATAAAACTAAGTTTAATGAGTAATGTACTACATACTTCAATATCAATATCTTTGAATGCTTTGGCACCCAGTTCTGTTTTCTTGATCTGTTCCAGCCGCTCACGAACAGTTTTCTTTTTGATTTGTTCATGTTCTTGTAAGATGCGTTCCTTCTCTCTCTCCTTTGCCTCCTGTCTCAGCCTCTCTTCTTCAGCCTTCCGTACTTTCTGGAGTTCAGCTTCCCTCTGCTCCAATTCTTCTTTCTCACGCTGAATATTCAGACTCTCAAGCCGTTCTTTCCTTTCCTCAATTGTCTGACGGCGAGCAAGGATACGCTGATGCTCTTTCCGTGAATTTTTAAGGTATGCAGTAACAGCCAACTGATGTTGTTCTTCTTTCTCTTGCTTCAAAAACAAACGCATTTTAAAAATTAAGTGACATATCATGGTATTAGCCATCAAAAATTACTAAATAATCCTGAGGTATTACCCCTATGTGTTTGCATTTAATAACAGTAGATGAATTATTCAAACTACAAACTCTCAGTTCCAAATGCTATGTCACTACTCCCACAGCAATGATATAGCTGAAAAGCCTGTATTTGCTAGGTCAACTTTTCTCTGCACCAAATCTCCTTTGAAGTGTTCAAGCCAGGGAGGAATACTAACACACAAAGAAAAAGTCATAGGCATGAAGGCAAAGCCCAATCAATCATAGTACCCCCATTTGGGATCATCATTGTGTGGTCTGCTGTACGCCCATTTAATACTTGTATTATTTTACCCAATGGAAGGCATCTTAGTATTCTGTACATCTGATAGACATTTGCTAAAAATACCAAAAATACCAAATACAACTGAATAGATAATCTATATTAAATCCCTTCTTTCAGACACCATCTCAAACCTTTTTGTGAAAGACATAGCATAAGGGCCCCTCATAATTTCTGTAGTCTATTTCTCCCAAAGATGCATACCAATATATGAGCTGGTTTAATGACTTCAAGTGCCTTTGCGAGTACTGAGGACATGGCTGTCAGCTGGTTTCTTATCTGTTCCGAAGGCATACTTTGCAAATAAGGACCAAGTGGAGCATCTTCTCGAGTAGCATAATTCAAATCAGATCCAAAACTAAGGGTCCGAGAAGTGTGGTCAATACGAACCTTTGAAAAGTAAATATTATCATCAATAGTTAAGTCTATATTTATATATCAAGTCCAACTTCTGATAAAAAATTTCAACTGAACTTGAGAAAAAATTAATGAAAGAATGTTGAATACAAAACCTACAAGATTAGCTCAGGAAAGCTTTAAATCGGTGCCAATGTACCAAGAGCTAAGAAACAAAGGTTTTGTGTTTTTAGTCCTTAAAGGGCCTTGCCTTCCCCTCAGTGTCCCCTTACAGCACATACCTGCAGGTCACAATGCCTGGCTGCATCTACAATAGCACGTTCCAGTTGGAAAGCATCAACAAAAGGAACCAGAGAAGTCAAACGAGAAAACTCAATGCTCTGATAAATTTGTGCCACCTGTATAAAAAACAACAACACAAGGTTACTAAGAATAGCTTATCGTTTATTCAGCATTTTTTATATGCAGTCTTAAAAATCACTAAAGGCTCAGTGCAGTGGGGTCCCCCAACCTGGCCTGAGCCCTCTTGCAATCCAGGACCGCTTGGGGGATGTCGGAGAACCAGTTTTGGCCTCATAACCACAAGCCCGGCCAAAGGACCCCCCCGGTGCACAATTGAGGCCAGGAAGGGACCGTGGGAGGGTACAGGGCATGTCCAGCCCATCTCACCCAATCCCGATCAGCCAGACACCAGCAGCAAATTAACCTATAGGTCACAGTGCCTGCCCCCTGATGGTCAGTGTGCATCATAGCAACTGGTTGAATGGCTGAACTAACAGTCAAGACACTTAGCATATTAGGCTTTTATTATATTATATATTATATAGGATAGGATGGGAAGTAGAAATTATGCCCATTTTTCAGAAAAAAGAAGCTGAAGCTCAGAGTAGCTACATTAACAGTACATTGCTAGAGTTGGCATTCCAATCAAAGGCTCTCAAACCCAAGTCTCATGCTTTAAACCAGTGGTCACCAACCTTTCGGACCTCACGGACCACTAGTTGGCAACTGCTGCTTTAAACAGTCACCCCACATCATTTCTGAAAAACATCTATTCATAGTTTCATAAAACAAAACAAAAAAACCTAACTGGTCACAAATTTGCAGATAAACACCAGCCACCTAATTCACCTGAACGCTTTTTATAAAACTGGTTGTCTGAAGGAGACTGGCAGCATTACTACTTAGTTACACTGCTAATTAACCTTCAACTATTTGTATAGCACATGAGAAATAACACTGCTCACATATATGAGAAAGCAGGTCAATGAAATGTGCGCAAATACTGAAGTGAACATATAAAAAAAAGCCCCTCCCCCAAATGAAACAAATGAAAGATAAAACAAACTTTTAAGCTGTATTATAAACTACACTAGTCAAACTTGAGAAATCAGACTAAAATATGTTAAAAGACTGAAAATACCTTGTGTAAGCAGGAGAAAAGGCTTTCTCATTTACAACTGGTTATGTCCCTTAATAGACCCTTTTCAGGAGCTACTAAAGCTTTAAACATGTAAAGTCTATGCCTAATTCTATGCTACAGAAAATCACAGAAGTATGCAAAGATAAGTGTAAAATGCTCACTGCAACATTTTTCTAATAGCAAAAAGCCGAGAAATAGATTTATATCAACAGTCTGAATATTCAGTCTTAGTACCCTTACTAGGGGTGTCGAACTCAATCAGAGAAGGGGCCAAAACCTAAAATCCAGCCTAAATCGCGGGCCGAATGGTTTACTGAACAGTCATAAACTGTCATTGTGATGGAAACGCAGCGGAGTGCAGTGATGACAGCGCGGTGCGGGCCACATTGCAAGGCCTGGCGGGATGGATTTGGCCCGCGGGCCTTGTGTTTGACACATGTGCCTTAGACAATGAAAAGCCTTGTAGGTATTAAACAAAATGAGGAACCTACATTACTAACAAGGGAAAATGTACAAAGATACTGTTAAAAAAAAAAAAAAAGCAGTTGTAAATTATGTAAAATTCTTTTTTCATATCAAATAGAATATTAATTTTGGACAGGGAATAGAATTTGGGGAGACCTTCACTTCCTATGTCATTCCTAAATTTTTCAGTTTTGCAATCAAAACAACCAAGGAAGGAATCCCAGTTCTTACATAACACATCCATTTTTCATTCGTACCTGCTGCAGAAGACGGAGGATGGTGTTGTTTTGCAGCTGTGGGACATACTGCTGCAGCTCTGGTTCCTTCTCAGGCTGGTCCTTAACCCAATTTAGAACCTATAAAAATCCACTAAATTAAAAAGACTTCTACTTTCTATGTAACAGATACTAAAACATCTACAGAACTTTTTCAATTTCCTTAGACAAAAATATCAACACAACAAAAAATGCAGAATGTGTAATGAAGCTGTGAATACTTGTCTGAAGGTGACTGACAGCAATGGCTAAGCAGGGCCATGCTGCTAATTTACCTCCACAGGTTTGTTTAGCACATCAGAAATATCTTTTCTCTTGACATAAAGAAAAAAGACAATGAAATGTGCACTGACTTCAAACACAGGACAATACTTCTCTCTTAATAGAAATATATCTGAAACTGCACTAGGACAAGCTATATGGTGATACAATCAAACATAAACGCAAAGGCTTACCTTTGTGACTCTCTCACAGAGTTTTAGGGGGTTAAATTCTACTTCCAACCAATTGTAAAGGTCTTTCACTTCCGAGACAACGTATTGTAGTACATTGAATCTGACCTACAGTAAATAAAACAAAAAGTTTAATTGTTTAAGAAAAATTGTGAACTGATTTTAAAAAAATACAGAATTAGAAATCTGGAAAATGATTAAGAAGTAAAACACCAGTATTTAATCATGAATTGTAGAACCTGAATTTTCTGTTCAAAGCATATATAATACTAGGAGCTCAGCAGGAGATTTGAAATCACGGGGCACTGCCCATCCTTGAGTGACTAGTCTAGCCCTGCCTTGTCGCCAGGCCCAGCAGTAGCCACAGCCCTGGAAGCAGCCGATCGTGCCTTCTGTCTCCAGCTCTGGAAGGAGCCGGAGCCAATCAGGCCCTCCCCCAGTGCAGGTGTGAAAAGGCCCCTTCTGCCCTGCCCCCGACATGGCACAGGCAACCTCTTCCTGTCCCGATGACCAGTTACTGCGTCCTGGTTAATTAACATATTTCTCTTTTTTTTATGTGTGTGTGTGTGTGTGTGTGTGTGTGTGTGTGTCTATAATAATAAAAGCATAACACGTTAATTAGACCATTAGTCCTTCTGAACGACCTTCTGGACAAAGCGAGGGCTGCCAGGGAAGCCAAGGAAGCCCGGGTCCCGGGTGCCGGGTACCAGAGGGAAGCCAGTGCTGGTAGCCAGGGGAAGGAAGGCCTACTTTTGCATGAATTTCGTACATCAGGCCTCTAGTGTATATTTGCATGCTCAAACGTATACCAACCATATCGTTAATCAGACCAATTCGTGTTGGTGGGGCTTGAAGACCTAGCAGTGTTGCAAGGCGCCGTTGTTTTTCAACTATGATGCCATCCATATCCAGGAGTCGAGCAATGTCAGTACGCTCAGGGGTGATAGGGATGGAAAGAGTAGCCAAAAGCACTCTAGTAGACATTCTGCAGAAGAAAGTTACAAAATCCGTTAAATGTGTAAATGTTACTTGATAAGCAGAAAGACATTACTCTTTAACCATTCTAGCTAGTATGATATGCCAGTGACAGACTATGTATATCACTATGTGAGTGTGAACTATATTCATAAATATTTGTTAAAGCATAAAATTATATATAAATGGACCGTACTAAAATAAATACCTTAAGAATAAAAACTTCATCCACCCACTTACTCCTGTCAAATCTAAGAATAGGTTTTAAATACTTATATATATGAATAGAAAGCTTATACCTTAACACTGTCTTTTATATTCAATATTTTTAATATTCCATTTTTCTCAATTGCACCATTGGCAGAGTTGGACAAGATAGCTACTGAAGATCAAGAATACTACCCAAGCCCTAGCCAGTCTGATTCAATGGATAGAGCGTCAGCCTGTGGACCAAAAAGTCCCCAGGTTGATCCTGGTCAAGGGCACATACCTCAGTTGCAGGCTTCTTCCATGCCCAGGCCCTGATCAAAGCAATTGCAGGAGGCAACCAATCGATGTGTTTCTCACACATCAATATTTTTCTCTCTCTTCCACTCCCTCTGAAAATCAATGAAAAAATATCCTCGGGTGATAATATAAAAATATTAAGGAAAAATAATTTAAAAAAAGAAAATAATACTATCCAAGCAGAGTATCTGGAGACACTTTTGGTTATCACAAACTGGAAGGACTGCTACTAGAAGCCAGTGAGTATAGACGAGGAATGATACTAACATCCTAAATGCATAGTCCCCCACCACAAAGAATTATCCAAACCCAAATATCAATAGTGCAGAGGTTGAGAAACCCTCATCTAGAACATGTCATTCAGTAATAGACATTTGTTTCATAACATCAGTTCTATCCAACTATAATATTCTTACCTTTGCATCTCTTCTTGGGTAAGATTCTTTCTCATTTCTCTAGATAGATGGTAAAGACGATGGAGCGTAGATGCATGAAAAAGAGCATTTCCAGATTTCCAAAAGACAGTTGAGACTTTGTTATAGTAATTTGCCATCAACTGAGGTTTAGGTGGTTTTTTAGATAAAGAGAATAGTCCATGAATGTCTTCCACAGCTTTGAATGCTTCCTAAAATTAGGAGAATAAATTAGTCAATACATTCTAAACGAAACAAAAATCTAACTCAAATCTCATTATGAAACCTAAAGCACAAAACACAATAAAAGTGGCAAATAAAATGCTTTCATGTGTGGTTCTTTTTATTCATCTGTAACCTAGTATCTGATATATTTCTAAAAACTGCCATAATTGCAAAAATACAAAATTCTTAAAACTCTTTAAAGTAGAAAGAGCAGACTTTAAAAAAATCTAGAAGAACACAAAACACAATAGAAGTTATTGAGTTATAAGATCATATATGAATATTGTCTTTACAATTATCCATGTTTTCTATAATGAACACATAACTTTTTTTTTAATAACTTATTTTATTGATTATGCTCTCACATAATTGTCCTTTCTACATAACTTTTTCCTCCTTAATTCATCAGGTAGTTATTTTAAGGATGTCCCTACAGAAAAAGGAAGTTATCATAAGAAAATAGTAGAAAATCAAATCCCATTTTTCACCTGGCTAAAAAAATTACTGATTTCTCTTCAATTTCAATTAGATTTTGGGGGATTAAATATATTAAAGTTTCAACTTCTGACTACAAAATCATGTGAAAATGTCTTTGTGGAATTCTTAGTGTGAAAAGGCCAAATAGAGAATGATTCCCAACATGGCTGGGATTTCCAACATAGCATTGATTACCCATCATGTATGCTAAGTTGAAGCAACACCAAGAAACCTAGGAGAAAAATGCAGTGCATCACTTTTTTTTCACAGTAAAAGACAAGTTTTGTTTTTTAATTTCCAACCTGACATCACCAATACTTTTACAAAATACAGTATCATTCTCCTCTGGACTTATTTCATCATGCAGTAAAAAGTTCACACATTAGGTAGCACTGGGAAGAACTATTTTATATGGAAAGAAACTGGGTCCAAAAGAAATTACACGATTTGGCCCAGACTTCATAGCTGGCACCTAGAACCAAAATATTGTAATATTTCCTGTCCAGAACTCTTCCTACTGCATCAGACAAGCTTTAATTCCTCACTTATAAAAAACTAGCCAACAGCCGAAACTGGTTTGGCTCAGTGGATAGAGCGTCGGCCTGTGGACTGAAGAGTCCCAGGTCTGATTCCAGTCAAGGGCATATACCTTGGTTGCGGGCACATCCCCAGTGAGGGGTATGTAGGAGGCAGCTGATCAATGTTTCTCTCATCAATGTTTCTAACTAACTCTGTCCCTCTCCCTTTTTCTGTAAAAAAATAAAAAATAAAAAAAAATCAATAAAAATAAAAAAAAACTAGCCAACAGGTATCAAGATAAAGATACTTAGGAAAGGGGAAAATACAATATAAGCTGTTACCTGCCACAACTCCATGCTAATAGCACTGTCCAACTGAACAAGCCTGGTCTCCAAATGCATAGACTGGCTCTCTGGATTGTTAAGGTTGATTGCTGTACTTTGATTGTGGTGACGTTGAATTTGAGACAAGTGCATTCTCAAATTGTCACACAGCTTACGGAATTCAGCCTTCCGGGTGTACTGGAGGCAGAATTTGAAAGCTATAAACATAAAAGTAAAATGTATTAGGTACTTTCCACAATCAACTTAGGTATTGAATAAGTTTTATTTCATGTATTAAGATAAGCTATTTAAATAAGATTTACCAAACTAATCATGTCTTTAGAAGTGATTAGAGTTATAATTCACTTCATATGCCCCAACCACCTTTTGGATATCGTCATTAGCATGTCCTAGGACTAAATTATGGTTCTGACTTTACCAATGGGAAATTATTCAAATCGGGGTCTAAGAAAGACTCACCTTTCAAACACTTATTTCAAATCCTAAAACAGCAAAAAAAAATTCTAGCCTGAAATACAGACGACCCTTGTACAATGCAGGTCTGAGCTGTGCAGGTTCACTTACACCCAGGTTTTTTTCAATAAGTACTAAAAATTTATTTTTTTTCTTCCTTACAATTTTCTGAACATTTTTCCCCATCTGGCTTACTTTAGTATAAGGATATAGTATGTGATACTTATATAAAACATGAGCTAATTGGTTATGTTATTAAGACTTCTAATAGTGGACTATTACATTTCAAGTCAAAAGTTCTATGCAGATTTTCAACTGCATGGGGGGCCGACAACCCTAATCCCCATGCTGTTCAAAATGTACAGTGAACTTTATAACCTAACTTGCATAGACAGGTAGCTTTTGTACTCATGAAAACTGTACCCATTGGGGACTTGTGGTAAGCTAATTTTAACTGTGTACATAGATGTGCATGTGAACTACTTGCTGTCATTAAAGCATTAATATTCCGCCCAGCTGGTGGGGTTCAGTAGTTGAGTGTTGTCCTATGAATCAGGAGGTCGCAATTCCATTCCCAGTCAAGGCACATGCCCGGGTTGCAGGCTCGATCCCCAGTCGGGGGTGTGCAGGAAGAAGCCAATCAATGATGTTTCTCTCATCCATGCTTCTATCTATCCCTCTCCCTTCCTCTCTCTAATAATAAAAATAAATAATATCAATAAAAAAGTTTATATTTTTCAATTAGTACCTGGAAAACTCCAAAATGACTTTAAAACGTCTTTCATTCATCAATGAAATACATTTCATATAAAATTACTTCAAATAGTAAAACAATTTCTTAAAAAGTCATTTACTATTCAAATTAATGCAAATATTTCAATAGGGATAAAAACTATGTAAAATAAGTACTACGAAAAAGAAGTACTACGAAAAACATTAACAGTTAATCTGTTGCAAAATCTATTGGTTAAGATTTTTTTAAATTATACTGATTTCTAGAGAGAGAGGGAGAAAGAGAAACACTGTTGTGAGAACAAAACATGAATTGGCTGCCTCCTATATGCCACCCATCAGGATTGAACTTAACAACCTGGGCATGTGTGCCCTGATCAGGAATTAAACCAGCAACCTTTCAATGCCCAGGACAAGGGCCTGAGCTGCAAATTATATTTGTAAGTCAACTTATCAAATCAGTTCTTGTTTTACCTTGTTGGGCAATATCATGGTAGAGACGCTCTACTCTAGAATTGTTTCGAAGAAGGTCCAAACACTGTCTGTATGATTCCCACAGGAATTTAACCCATGGAGTTAAAAGTAACCTGTCAGTACGATCCTGAGTGTCTTCGCCACTTACAGCACTTAGGAGAACACTACAAAAACATAAAATATATTGAAAACATTTTTAGACACGGTTTTCTACTTTGCCATGATGAAAACACCAAAACCGATAATCATTATAAAATAGTACATAATCTTTTACAACTTTGGACAAACTATAAAGCTTATTAGTGTCCAAGTATTTGAATTCCCAATCCGTAGTACAACCATTTATATTAATATATACCAATCTAAAGGTTGTACTTTTTCACTTTTATTAACTTTGACTAACACATGATTTTTTTGGTTACCATACATTTGAAACCTCAAATATTAGCAATCTTTCTAATAAACACCTACTTCAAATCAGGATGGAGACACATGTATAGAAAAACACAGAGAAGTTTATTAGCAGTTTAACCCACATACCTCTCAGGAGTTTGAATATTATCCAGATCTTCTATGTCTAAGACCATCTGCTGGGATTCTTCTTTAGCTGCTTCAGTTTTTTCCTCTGCCAATTTCAAATATGCCCTCACAACATCCTCTAGAGATTTGATGTTCACCTAACAAAAACAAACAAAAAATAAATAAAACTTCCCCAACAAAACATATCTTGAAAGCAAATTTTGTGGCATAGCATATATTTACTTTGAACGGTAAAGTCAAAATTACTAAATGCACTTATAAAAAAATATTAAACCCAGCTCTGTACATACCTGTTGACAAATGTTCTTATACTGGTATAATCCTTCTTTAGCCAAATGGCTCTTGCGAAGATCCACACAAAGTTCCAAGTATTTCAACATGATTGGTTCGTGTATTTTCTGCCATGTTCTATGTTTCTTGCTTTTCATAACATCATAAAGAACATCCAAAGCAGGTTGCTTTTTGCCAACCTCAAGAAATTCTGGAAAGGTAATTCAACAGAATTAAAATCAGTAATATATATTACACAAAAGTCTAAATCTTGCTTTTTAAATTGGCTGTTTTACTTTCTGAACTCATTACCATCTCTTTTTAGGTCACATTTATTTTTGACATCTAAAACTATGCCAAAATTATCTAAGACAAAACCATGAAAACGACCCTAACCGATTTGGCTCAGTGGATAAAGCATTGGCCTGCAAACCGAAAGGTCCCAGGTTCGATTCTGGTCAAGGGCAGGTAGCTTGGTTGCGGGCACATACCTAGTAGGAAGTGTGCAGGAGGCAGCTGATCGATGTTTCTCTCTCGATGTTTCTAACTCTCTACCCGCCCCTCTCTCTCTGTAAAAAGTCAATAAAATATATACTTTTTTTAAAAACAAAAACATGAAAACCGGTTACTATCTCAAAATATGGTCTACAATTCCTCTGAAATAAACATATCTTTCTAAATGATTTTAAAGTTTCAGAAACTGAAGTCAATGAGGGAAAATAAGTCTCCCCAACAAATGGAGAAAAGTGTGATTTTAGTCACCAGTGCTCTGAATGATGTAATCTTTGCTTATAGTTCATGCTAAGAATTGAGGCAAGCTCTAGCCGGTTTGGCTCAGTGCACAGAGCGTCAACCTGCGGACTGAAGGGTCCCAGGTTCAATTCCGGCCAAGGGCACATGCCCGAGTTGTGGGCTCAATCCCCAATAGGGGACATGCAAGAGGCAGCCGATCAATGATTCTCATCATTGATGTTTCTATCTCTCTATCCCTCTTTCCTCTCTGAAATCAAAAGAAATATTTTTTTAAAAGACAGTGTTTAAAAAAAGAAATACTTGAGGCAAAAAAACATATTAAATTTATGTTCCTTTAAGATCAGTTGACTGTGTCAGTCTATTTCTGGGCTCTCTATTCTGAATATTCTCTATTGATCTATCTATCTAGTCGTTTGCCAATACTTCACTGTCTTGGTTCCTATAAAGGAATGCATGGTCAAGTCTTAGACCAGGTAGTGTGAGTGTCCTAATGCTTTCTTCAACATCGTGTTGGCTATACTAGGTCTTTTGCCTTTCATATAAACTTTAGAATTAGTTTGTAGATATCTACAAAATAACTCGCTGGGATTTTCAATTGGGATATTCTATACATCGAGTTTGGTAGAACTGACAATTTAAAATTTAGTCTGCCAAAACATGAGCAAAGAGTATGTCTCCACTTATTCCAGTCTAAACATGAGGAAATAGTAAGACAGATTCCCAATTGAGGGACATTCTATAAAATACCAGACCAATACCCCTCAAAAATCATCAAGGTCATCAAAAAGGAAAGTCTAAGAAACTGTCACAACCAAGTAACCCTAAGGAGACAGGACAACTAAATGTGATGCATCCTGAAACACAAGGACATCAGGGAAAGCTGAGGAAATCTGAATGGTTAATAATAGTGCATCAGTATTTGTTCATTAGTTGTGTCAAGTGACAAATGTACTATTATACTAATATGTTAATAGGGGAAACTGCCTGTATATATGGAACCTCTGTACTACCTTTGCAGTTTTTCTGAAAATCTAAAACTTAAGATCTCCAATTTTTATTTTTTAAAACTGGGGAGGTAGGGGGATGTTTTAGAATATAAAGCAAAGAAACACTCTTTTGAATTTACTGCCAATTAAAACTGAAGGCAATATTTGGCAATAGTTCAAAATCTAGTTCTAATCTCATGTTCTATGTATATTGTTCATTTTCAAATTCAGTCAAAAGCAAAGGTCCCTCTATCACATTATTTCTGACTAAAGTTGAAATTTATCTTTTTTTTTTAAATCATTTTTTGCTTTCTTTTACACAAACAATAAACTGGGGGAGGGGTTAAGTCACCAGGTTATGTTCAACATAAACTCAATATGTAATTGCCAAATTTCACATACAGTACCTTTTCATTGAACATTTGAACAACTTGGGAGCACTAAAACACTAGTTTTACACTATACAAAATGTCTTAAAACACTACATCTTCATTTTAAAATCATTTAATTTCCTCCTTAAAAAAGAAATCTGGCCCTATTGGGTTTGGCTTAGTGGATAGAGCGTTGGCTTGCATACTGAAGGGTCCAGGGTTCAATTCTGGTCAAGGACACATGCCTGGGTTACAGGCTCGATCCCAGTAGGGGATGTGCACAATCATGGATGTGCCAATCAATCATTCCCTCTCATCATTGATGTTTCTCTCTCTCTCCCTCTCCCTTTCTCTCTGATATTAATAAAAAATATATATTAAAAATTTTTTTTTTAATCTGCCCTGCCTGTGTGCCCCAGTGTTTGCATATTGGTCAGAGGTCACTGGTTCAATTCCCAGTCAGGGCATATGCCTGAGTTGTGGGCTTGATTCCCCAGTGGGGGTGTGTGTAGGAGGCAGCGATCTCTCATTCATGTCTCTACATCTCTATCCCTCTCCCTTCTTTTCACTCTATCTAAACAATAAAAACGTATTAAAAAAAAAAAAATGCTTTGCCTTGGCCAGATAGCTCAGTTGGTTTAAGTGTCATCCCAATATGCAAAGGCTTTGGATTCCATCCAGGTCAGGCAGCCAATGCATAAATAAGTGGAACAAATCGGTGTTTCTCTGTTATTCACTCCTTCCTTTCTCTCTAAAAATCAATAAATTTTTAAAAATATTTGACAAAGAATTAAGAATAAACTGACAATGTGTAGCATTATCTATCATGCAACTCTGTGCTAACCAAAGGATAGGCAAAAGGGCCCCTTATTTGGGGGTTTTACTAGAACTACAGGTTTAGTAATTCTCTAATATTTCTTCTTCCAATTATCACATCTTTCAGGAATGTTGACTGAACATTTTTTGCCCTGAGAAAGCTACAAACAACATTGTAACTCTCTAGTATAGAAAAAGCTTGCAACAGGACACTAGTAAATCACAACACAACATACTGAAATAAATACCTTTATATAATATCCTACTTCATCAAATATTCCTCATATGTAAATAAATGCAAATCCCTCTTTAATACTTCAAGTTAATAAACTGAATATTAACATTTCCGTTAAGAGAGAAAGTCCTTTTTCAGTTGTCAATTTTATTACACCCTTCCCCCAAAATGCTACAAGACGTGTTATAGCTAGATACCTTGTTGGAATAATAAACCTTTCTTGTTTTAAGGGGTGGACCTATCGGATCTTATTCCTGGAGCATGCACATGAGGTTACTTTCTAAAATGCAACAGTAGAATTTAGGTCTTTTTCACAACAAAAACCGTATCTACCAGCCAAAAATTGGGGAGAAAATGTTTTTAAATGTATCCTTTACATTGAAAATATTGTTAACAGCAGCACTAAAATGACCTATTCTATACAATTCCCAATCTTATATTGAAGATTTAAACCTTACATTACTGTATTAAGTACTGTCAATATCTTGTTAACATAAAATAGGGACAAAGAGAGTTAAAGTTGAGAGCTGGCCCCAGTATGGTGTGATGGCAAAATACTAAACTGTCTAAAAATAGTTCACTTTCCCAATCTCTTGATTTTTAAATGAGAGAGTATGGTTTCTTTCTTTTTTAAAAAACTATATTTTAATGATTTTTTTTTACAGAGAGGAGGAGAGATAGAGAACTATCGATAGAAATGTTGATGAGAGAGAAACATCGACCAGCCGCCTCCTGCACACACCCCACCCCCCCACCAGGGATGTGCCCGCAACCAATGCACATGGCCCCTGACCGGAATCGAACCTGGGACCTTTCAGTCCACAGACCAACGCTCTACCATTGAGCCAAACTGGTTTCGGCAAGAGTATGGTTTCTTAATGACATTCTAAAAATAAGTCTTATTTAGGAATAGAATTAAAAGTATTTTTCACTCCTAGAGAGCTAATTACATTTGCTTCCGAATCCCATACATTCTTTCAAAGCCAAAGCAAATGCATTAAAAATAATTTTTATTGAACAAGCACTTCAACCATCAACAAATAGTAACAACAAAAACATGGATACCAGGCGAGGATGTTTTTAAAAGAAAAAACTAGAATGGGTACAGATTTCTCATGATAATCCATGATGTCTTTACCCTAACATATACAAGGAGAATTTAGATGTAGTTTCTCTGAATTATCTGATTTGGGGTGAGGGGTTAAGTCTGGAAAGAACTGTCACACTAAAGGCTCTATTTTTATGTTTAAAGAATGTTCCTTTCCAGATTGATATTCCTGAACCAAAAATAAAAATCTGGAATTATAAACTGTTAGTGCATCCTGAGTTTACCTTCCAGCCACAATGAGTGACACTGTGTGTCTACCTATAAAGAAAAAGTTTAGGTGAACCTCTCAATCTTACTTGTTTCTTCAGCAGACCAACTAGATAAGCTATATTGTTACACAATTTGTGGGTTTAATAACAACTATTTTTATATTCCTCGTGTAGTGTAATTAAAAAGCTTTTACAGGATCAGAAGCAGCTAACTTGACACTACTAACAATATAATCTGGAAAAAGGGTTTTTCCCAAGTGATACCAGGTTATGAATTTTTTGCCTGTAGCTGCTGGGCCAAGCTCTCATATTCCTGAAAAATTACTGCAATTGTTTCCAAAAACATTGCTCTGGTATACAGACTCAGGGTGACCTGAAAGATTATTCTACTTAAATTTATTCACATTTTATTAATGGATTTGCTCTTAATGTGTTTGAGGTTACAAATGTTAGATAAAACATTTAGATAAAATGAGGTTATTCCCATTGAAAGGTGCTTTTTATCATCATCCTATTTAGTTTTAAGCAGTGTCATTCACCATCTACATTCTGCTCACCTTGACACTGAAGAGATCTCTTACAAGATCAAAGGTACAAAAATTAATACATGAATGGCAAAGCCTTTCATCTCTACCACAGAAACACCCATCTTACAGCTTAAAAGGGCCAAAACAAGGAGCCTACAGTCTTTTTTGCAAAACTACAGAAACAAAATTCACTCCCGGCCAGCAGTATCCTTCTCATCTTGCCTACTTTAATTTTAGATGCTTTGCCCAACTTCCCCTTCATGAATCAAATCAATTTCAACTTAGAAAATGTGAAAAGTTTTTAAGATTTGTTACACATTATGTATCCTTACTAAGTGTAAAAAGTTACTGAAATATTAAGTTCATAGGAAGGTTCAGAAGGGAGGAGTGATGAAGGAAATAAAACCTGAGTAACTTTCAGGCCACGGAGATTACAGTGCGCTTCAGCCTATCAGAAAGGGAGAAGGAAGCCGTGGGTAAAAGCATTCAAATGACTGTGAAACAGACCTACGATGGCAAACCCAGTCGAGTTTTACCCAAGTCATTTAACATCATGGTAAATTTTGAAACTTTAAAAAAATATGTCCTAACTCTGCTACAGGTCATCTTTATTTTGTAATAAATTTCTATTTTCTTTCCTATAAACTTAAACAGCTCCCCTGTTCTAACCACGAGATAGCTGGTTAGAATGGGTAGTTGATCAGATCTTTAGATGTAGCTTTTTTAAAAAACAATTACTCTGCCCACAGAATGTAGAATTAACCTATTCCAGACTGTCAACTCTTCCCGAAATGGTTACTTTTAGTTAAAACGATAAGCAAGTGACAAAACACATCTCTAGCCCTGCCAGGTCAATTTCATGCAATGACTGACCTGACCTTTCCCAAAAGAGTTTTCAAACCAGCGAACACAACATAAGCCCCACAGACGTTAACACTGTAACACGCCAGGTATACCCATCAGCAACAGGGATGAGACCCAAAACTGGTGTGGGGCGAGGAAGGGTGCAGACAGGGGCTTTAAGAAAACCCTAAAGAAAGTTTTTTTTTTAAACTTAATTCAAGATCCGAGACAGGCGTGATACACGTGTAACCCCCATAACGCCAACGTGGATGAGTGCCCGCTGAATACATCGGGGCGCGCACGGGTTTTCCCCGAGAAGGCCGCGGGCTCCAGCGCACACACCGGGGACAGAAGTCGCCGCGGCTCCTGGGGCGCCCGGGGGCCTCAGCCTCAGCCCCGGGCCAGCCTCTCACCGCGCAGTGACCTTGGGCAGCCCATTCCCTCCCTCTAGGCCTCAGTTTCGTTATCTGGGGAGAGAACGTGCAGTCAGTCTCTCTGTGACTACTAACTACTCCGGCCCAACTTCCTGTGATTCCGAACGGGCTTTGGGGCAGCCAATAATCAATGCCGGAAAAAGAAAAAAACACACCACACTGAAAACCGGTTCTGTGGGTCAGAGTGCCCGAAGCCAAGGCCCGGGGTGGCCGGAGGAGAGTCAGCTGGACCCTGACCCGGCGGGGCACCGCGCGGGGTTCGGGGGGCGGAGGGCCCCGGGGGCAGGGCCGGGGGTGGGACCGGCCGGCCCCGGCCCCGGCGGGAGGTGGAGTCGAGGTTCTCGCGTGCATTGTCCCCGGGAGGGAGCCATGTTTCCTCCTCCCCGGCACTCCCAGATGGCGACCCGGGGCGCCGGGGGCCTAAGCAGGCGAGGAGACCCGGGGCCTGGGGAGCGGCGGCGGGGGAAGGCGGGGTGGGGGAGCCAGCTCCAGCCCGGGGGGCTCCGTCTCCGGGGCGGCGGCCCCCCGAGACTCACCAGAGGGCGACGACGGGGGGACGGGAAGGGCCCCAGGGCGACGGTTCCCGGCTCCGCGCCTCCCACTCCCCGGTCAGTTGGGACGAGAAGGGAAACCATGCCGCCAACTACGGTCTGGGAGGGCGGCGGACAGGCCGCCATCGACCCCCCCACCCCCCCGTCTCCGGCCGTCGTCAGGCAGCGGAACAGGGAGAAGCCAGGCGCGGGCCCCTCGACCTCTGAGGCCTCGGCCGCCCCAGCCCGGAGCGCCCCGACCCCCTTACTCACCGTTGGCGCGTTTGAGGGCATTTTCCGGCCTCTGGAAGTAGGCCGGCATCTTGGCGGCAGGCTCAGCTCACCCAGCGTCAGGGAACTCCTCAGTGGCCCGGGCCGAAGGGGAACCAGCGCGAGGTCCCACGCGCCTCACCAGCAGTCGCCCGCGCCCAGACAGCCAGCCAGCGATGGAAAGGAGGGGCCCACGTGACCTCCGCGCGGCGGCGGCGCCGCGGCCCAGGCCCCGGATGTAAGGGGGCGGGCCTCCGCGTGCGCACCACCGGTCTCCCGCGCGCAGGCGCGCTGGCCTGACGCGCGTCGGCTGACGTGGCGGCGGCGGCGGCGGCGGCGGGCGCGCTCTCAGAGGTCCCCTCGGAACGCGGGGGTTTCACGCGAGGGGAGCGCGTCTCGGGCCCCGCGCCGCTCAGGCGACAGTCGGGCTGGGAGCGGAGAGGTTTGGGTCAGAGTGTCCGCCTCGCTAGAAGGCTGGCGTCCGCACAGATTTATTTTTACGGTGATTTGTGCGGAGTGGTGCAGAGTTAGAATCAGTCGGGTCCATCGCCCAGGAAAGGCCCGCCTTGGCCGAGGGAAAAGGCAGAATGAATGGATCCGTGTAACGGAAATGCCCCGAGCAGGTATCTTCAGGTCGGCGCTGCTCACCCCGGAAAAAAGTGGGGGCCAGTCCCATCCCGGACTAGCATGGGGAGGAGCGATGCAGCAGATAACTACAGAAGCAAGCTCATTGCATATGTAGGTGAAATAGAAATGTTAGTGAGCCCCAGCCGGTTTGGCTCAGTGGATAGGGCGTCGGCCTGCGGACTTGAAGGGTCGCGGGTTCGATTCCTGTCAAGGGACATGCCGGGTTGCAGGCTGGATCCCCAGTAGGGGGCCTCCAGGAGGCAGCCAATCAATGATTCTCATCGTGGATGTTTCTCTACCCTTCCCTTCCTCTCGAAAAGGTGTTGTTGTTTTGTGTGTTTTTTTTAATAAAAACGTTGGTGACAGAGATTGCCTGAGTGAGGGGGGCGCTCCCAGACAAGGCTAGTGGGGAGCTGAGACCTTAAAGATGGGACAGACCAGGGACAGCAACCCGGCAGAGGGCAAAAGCGCTGCAGCAGAACAGACCTGCGTGTTCGCAAACACGTGGAGTGTTGTCGCCTTTACATACAGCACACATGGCAAACGTAAGACAAATAAGCGTTAGTGACCAGTCTATCAATGTATAGCAGGCCTTTTGCTGCAGTCTTTATTGTTGATTAATAACCTTAATGTGCAAACATTATTTACACCTAGAGTTTGAAAGCCACTGAAACATAATATAATTGCTCAAGCCCTTGGTCTGAAATGAAGATGACTTCAGAAGAGAAATTCAGAAAGCAGCAGTGGAATAAATTATTGCAATTTGTATTGCACGTTTTGTAATAATGGAGGGTATGTGTGAATTAATGAGTACTACATTAATGAACGAGAAAAACCACAGTATGTACACACAAAAAGAATTTCCCCTCATTTTTTCTGCCTCAGCAAAGGTGTGCGTGGGGGGGGGGGGTGTCTATTTAACTGTAAACTTATCACTGTGAAAAAAATTTGGGGAAATGCATAGACAAAAAAAAAATCACAAATTCTAAAAAAGATCATTTTTAAATTAAGTTTCAGAGAGTTCTTCCTCCAAAATGTTTAAACCATTCCAAATGTCTGAGCTTACTCCCAAAAACGTAAGAGCCAGACAGCGTTGAGCAACAAGTACTAAGAAGCTGTAGGAACTGTTTTATGGGGCAGGATCAAGAGACTTGGGTGTGTATATAATAATTAAGTCAAAATTAAAGAGCTACACATAAGAGCAAATACAGCTTTTAAATACTGTAGATAAAAAACTAGTAGGCCACAGAGAGACGTAACAGAATAAAATGGAAGGAAACCTGGCCTAAGTATCGATAGCAGAAAAAGCTTTCTAACATTCTTATCTTTCCATTATCTTATCTGAATGAAAACAGTAATAAAATTACCTCATTAATTAATACTCATTATTTGGCAGAAATAATGAAAACAAGGAAAACACTAGAAAATTGGGAAGTAAATGAAATCCAATATCTCTGTTTCTTTACCTTTTCTCTTTCAAGTTAAAGCATGTGAAGCATTTGGTGATAACCGATGATCCTTTAAGTGCACTAAGTAAAGTTATTTAGGGTCTAATACTGTATTTGTGAATAAGTAAAGGGATAATGTCAATTTCCAGGATAAATTTACCTATTAAATTCAACCAGCAGGTATTCAGTACTAACTAACAGCCATAATATTAGATGCTGGGAATAAAAAGATACAAGATGCCTACTTTCAAGGACTTGATTCACTGGTGCAGGTCATACAAGATAGGATCTATTCTGGGCCAGGAGAAAAGCAACTTGCTGTTGATTAATGCTCACTTATCCTATATAATAAAAGGCTTATTGCAAATCAACCAAATGGCAGAATGGCTGGTTGCTATGATGTGTACTGACCACCAGGGGCAGATGCTGATGCAGGAGATGCCCCATGGTGTTCAGTGTACTCCCACGGGGCTGGGGTGGAGGGAACCACTCATCCAGAAGCTGGGCTCGAGGCTGGCGAGCATAGTGGCAGTGGCAGGAGCCTCTCCCTCCTCTGCAGCAGTGTTAAGGATGGCCTGCTCCCAGTGGGGGGCGAGCCTAAGTCAGCAGTCAGACATCCCCCAAGGGCTCCCAGACTGAGAGAGGGTGCAGGCCAGGATGAGGGACACCCCCACCCCCAAGTGCACAATTTTGTGCACGGGGCCTCTAGTGAGAAAATAAGCAACATGAATATGTTAGAAACCACTTTAGGAAATGGTAAGAGGAAGGGATCAGATTGATGAAGGATTTTTTTTTCTTAATGAGGCTACTTTTATACTACATATGACTGGATAATTGCTCTTAATATGATATTTTGGGGGGTTTCTGACTTGAGGGGAGAAAATAAGATTCTCAAAAAAAAAAACAGTTGTTAAGGGTGAAACAGAAGTACTACCTTAAACATACTTGCAGCATAATATCTTACAGCTTTAAAACAAGCATTGTATTGTTTTTAACATATTTTATTGATTTTTTACAAGCATTATATTTTAGAGTTTACAGAATGCTTTTACATTCATCGTTTTGTTTATAAGAATGCTGTAATGATGATATTTATACGGATGAACATAAATTTCAGAGAGGTAACCTAAGATTCACAGTTATACATTCATTCAACAAACCTTTATCAAGTGCATACCATGTGCCACACACAGGAAGTAAGCACCTGTAGGTACACAGCAGTGAACAGGGCAGATGTGGTTCCTGCCTGCTTAGACTTTGCTTTCTAGAGAGAGAAAGACTTGAAGCACTTGCCAGAAGCTTTATGAAGATGGAGACTCTAAGCCCCCGTTGTCTCTCCAGGCCCATGTCTCACCACACCCAAAGTCTTTCAGTGCCTTAGACCAGTGTTTCCCCACCTTCTCTCATGATGAGAATCACCTGGTGGAGTTGTTAAAACACAGATTCCTGGATCCCAACTAAGAAGTGCTAAACTAGAATTTTTGAGAACATATAGGTAAAATTGCATACCTAACTTAGTGCTCTGTATATAAAATCTGTCTTAGAGCACTAGTTAAGTATACAATTTTACCTATATGTTCCCAAAAATTCTAGTCTAGCACTTCTTAGTTGGGATCCGGGAATCTGTGTTTTAACAACTCCACCAGGTGATTCTCATCATGAGAGAAGGTTGGGAAACACTGCCTTAGACAGCTCTCTCCCGCCTCTACTGGGAGGCATGCCATCACTTCACTTGGAACATTCTTCACCATCCAATTATTGCTCTGATGACAGCCACCTATTTATATTTAAGGTTAATCGTCACTTCCTCCAGGATTCTTTCCTGGCCCCCAATTTAGTTTAGATACCACGGCAATGAGCACTAACAACATCCTGCCTGCACTGATCATACTTCAGTGTAATTTCTTGCAGATTGTGCACTTAGAGAGGGGAAGGACCATCTTTGTGTTGTTCACCATTGTGTCACTAATGCCTCGCAGAGAATCAGGCAGACAGGATGCTCTGAAAAAATGCTAGCGAGCCCGGCTGGTGTGGCTCAGTGGTTGAGCACTGAACCTGTGAACAAGGAGGTCACAGTTTGATTCCCTGTCAGGGCACATGCCTGGGTTGAGGGCTCAATCCCCAGCAGGGGGTGTGTAGGAGGCAGCCAATCAATGATTCTCTCCCATCATTGATGTTTCTTTTTCTTACTCTCCCTTCCTCTCTGAAATCAATAAAAATGTATTTTAAAAATAAATAAATAAATAAATAAAATGAATCCAGCTCCTATGTACTACTAATGCATTGGGTTCCATCTCTGCTCACACACAGTGTTCATCATGCCATCCTTCCTGAGACACTTTCTTCACTTGTCATGCTTTCCTGATTTTCTTCCTGCCTCTCTGAATACCCAGTTTCCTTTGTTGATGTCTCCTCACCACTCCGACCTCTAAGGTTGGAAAGTCCCAGGGCCAAGCCCCTGGACCTCTTCCATTTAACTATATTCGGCTCTTGTTTCTAGCTCGTGGCTTCAGACATCACCTCTATGTTTATAAGTTACAAAATTGCATTACCAGCGCTTGGCTTCTCTCCTGAAAGCCAGTCAGTCTCACACCCAGATGCCTATTTGACACATCCATTAAATATTTGGCATATAGCATAACCCAACCTTCCCCAAACCAGACTCCTTGTGTCTTCTGCCATGAGCTAGCTGCTCCTGTCATATTTCCCATGTAAAAGAATGGCAGCCTTGATCTTACACTTGCTCAAGCAACAAATGTTGGAGACATCCTTGACTACTTTTTCTGTCACATCCCCACATCCAAGCAATCCTTCAACAAATCTCATATCTACCTCCACAGCGTATATAAGACCTGCTAACTTGTCTTCCTGTTTCCCCTTCCCTCCCTTCTCTTTCCTCTCCTCACAGCAAGCAGGGGAGTTCTTTCAGAACAAAAGTGAGATGATCCTGTCAGTCCCCCCATCAGACCCTCTGTGGTTCCCCAGCTCATGCAGTGAGAGCCAAAGTCCTTTAATGACCTGTAGGGCCCTATCCAACTCCTCCCCTTCCCCTTGGCCCCTCCCATCCCACACCAGTGTCACCTTCCCTCAACTATTGATTTCAGAGAAGAAAAGAAAGGGAGAGAGAGAGAGAAACATCGATGATGAGAGAATGCTTGACCAGCTGCCTCTTGTACGCCTCCTCCTGGGGATCAATCCGTTCCTGTCCTTGAACGGAATCGAACCTGGGACCCTTCTGTCCACAGGCTGACTGAGCTCTATCCACTGAGCCAAACTGGCTAGGGCCACTTTTCTCTTTTTAAAAAAATTTCCCTCCATAGCATTTATTTGCTTATCACCATCTGATCCCGAATGTATTTTTGAGTTTGTCTTTACTGTCTAGATACTAAGTTTGACAAGGGCAGGGATTTGTTTTTGTTTTGTTCAACTGCTGTATCTCTGATATCTATACTGCCTGGAACAGAGGAAGTACTCAATAAATATTTGTTGGGGGGAAAAAAAAGACTTACTTGATTAAAGCAAGCCTCCTATATAATAATTGCCCATCTGCATGTTGTTCTCCTGGAAGTCCCTTGAAGGTCATGACTGGGACGGTTCATCTTAGTGTATGGACAGCGCCTGGCACATGGTCAACCCCCAGAAAGTAGTTTTTTTTTTAGTGTATGCTTCAGAGCACCTCATGGTTCCAGCTTCGTGATAACAAACAAGGTCCGAAACCTCGAAGCCTCTCAAGTATCCAACTGGGATTGGAAATCTTTTCAACGGTGGTGAACCGAGGGCCGATGGATGCACTATGCCTGTGCCAGACAGTTCTCACGGGATCTTTAGGTTCTGCAGATTGAAAGCAGGAAATTGGGATGCAGATTCACTTGCGTATATTTTTAGCAGGAAGGTGTCCTGGCAGTATTTGTACAAATACTTACACCCAAGAGTCTTCATCCATTAATATTCGCCAGATTCCAGTACAGCGCTGAGGGGAAGTTAGAGGCATGTTTGTGGGAATTAGAGCACATACTTACGCCATTGTTGGCATGCCTTGAAGCCCAGCTCCCGCTTGGGAATTTAGGAGGTTAAGCCCAATAGGGTGAAGAAAACAGAATGAGTAAGACACTGTGCACAGTGGTTTTGGGTGGGGTTTGAAAACAGGCGTCTCTGTTAAGTGTGTAAAATATGATTAGAAGGAACCCTGCAACCACAGGGTGTGGGCTTTGCTCTTGGTTTTGTGGATATTAGACAGCCTTTACGTGGATTTTTCAGCATGTTATCTTCTCAGGGAGCAACTGAAATGGCCCCTCCTCAGGGATTTCCTCTCCTTTCCTGACACCAAATTTAAACCTAAATTCCATCCTATGTCAGTTCTCAGCAGAGCTTTCATTGCTAACTGATAGTTTTCTTAGTCTCCTTGGTTATTGTCTGTCTCACCACACTAGGTGGTAAGCTTTAAGAGACCAAGCTTGTCTTCTTCACCACTGTTTCCCCAATGCCTGGAACTATGCCTAGCTCAGGGAAGGCACTCCATAAACATGAGATGTGTCAATTGTGAGAATAAACAAGTATTCTTTTCTGTCAAAGAACAGTTTAGACAGTCGCCATTTTGGCCCACGTGACGTGGCAGCCACCATGTTGGCCACATGACTTGCAGCTCCCCTGAGGGCCACCATCTTGAACTGCAAAGGCCAACTCCTCCCTTCAAATTAGCCAATTGAGAAAGACTGTGTGCCTGAGCTCCAATCAAGAGTGAGGGACAGGTCACATGCATCAGAATGAAAGAGTGGAGCAGACTGCTTGCTCAGTGTGTGCGTGCTCCCAGACCATGTCTTGTGCACCCTCCTGCAGGAGTAAAGGTGTTTGTCTTGCTGCCTGGTTCCTGAGTATGATTCACATTCTACCAGGACCCCTGAATTTGGGGGCTCGCCTTATTTCTTACAGAATAAATAAAGGAATGGAGACTGAGGTAGGCAGATTCTAAGAGGCTCTTCCCACACACACACACAAGACACCCCCTTGTACAATACCTGGAACTGTAAATATCATGTGTTATTATTCCTGTGATTAGGTTATACATGTTACAATTGATAAAAAAGGAGAGCTATCTGGGTTTGTCTGACCAAACTCATGAGCCTTTTAAATCTCTTTAAAGCATTCAAAGAGATTCAAAGCAAGCCTGAGAGGAAATATGGAGGGAACCACAGGGCAAGGAATTGCAGATGGCCTCTGGAAGCTGAGAGTGGTCTGCCAGCCAACAGCCAGCCAATGAACAGAGACCTCAGTCCTACAACTGCGAAGATCTGAATTCCATCAACCACTTGGATGCGTGTGGAGGCAAATTCTTCCCCAGAGCCTCCAGAAAGGAATGCAGCTTGACCAGCATTTGGACTTCGGTCTGAAAAAACTCTGGAGAACCCAATCATGCGACACCTGGAATTATGAACTACAGAACTGTGAGCTAATAAATGGGTGTTGTGTTGTTTTATTATATATTTTTTTAATATATTTTTACTAGAGGACCAGTGCACAAATTTGTGCATGAGTGGAGTCCCGCCGCCTGGCTGGTGATCAGGGCTGATTGGGACAGGCTGGCCAGGGGGAGGGACCACAGAAGGTTGGCCAGCTGTGGGAGGTTGGCTGTGGGAACACACTGACCACTAGGGGAAGCTGTTTTGTTGAGCGTCTTCCCCCTGGTGGTCAGCGCGTGTCATACGCAATAGGTCGACCTGTCATAACAGTTATTTAGGCTTTTATATATATGGAATGATTTCATAAAGGAAGGGAGAGGGAGAGAGACATAGAAACATCAATGGTGAGAGAGAATCATTGATTGGTTGCCTCCTGCACACCCCACACTGGGGATTGAGCCTACAGCCTGGCATGTGGCCTGACCAGAAATTGAACCAAGCTACTCTAATATTCTGATATTAGCTTTCATCCCTACCTTCTCTTTTCCCCACACCTACTACCCTGTTTTCCCGAAAATAAGTCAGTGTCTTATATTAATTTTTTCTCCCAAAGTTGCACTAGGTCTTATTTTCAGGGGATGTCTTATCTTTCCATGCGCTAGGTCTTATTTTCGGGGAAACACGGTAGTATACTCATTAGGTACATAGGGTAATGAGTTGGGAAGACAGCTGGAGAAGTGGCGTAGGAGACTCAAGTAAGAAAGGGTTGAAATAAGAAAAGAGGAAGAATAGAGGGGCGGGGGAAGGGTAATGGTGAAGAAAAAGAAAGAGAAGCCCTAGCTGGTTTGACTCAGTGGGTAGACCATTGGCCTGGGGACGGAAGGGTCCCAAGTTCGATTCCAGTCAAGGGCACATGCCTGGGTTGTGGGCTGCCTTCTACACGCCCCAGTGGGAGGCGTGTAGGAGGCAGCCGATTACTAATTCTCTGTGATCATCATTGATGTTTCTATCTCTCTCACCCTCTCCCTTCCTCTCTGAAATCAATAAAAATATATTTTAAAAAAAGAATCAATGAATGCATAAATAAGTGGAACAACAAATCAATGTTTCCCTCTCTCCCTTCCTCTATCTCTCTAAAAAAAAAAAATAATCACTGTAGGTAATGAATTTTATCCTCTTTAATGTTGTTTGAAAAATGTAGATAAGGATCTGAATTTACTTTAATTACCGTTTTCTTGCTGAACGGTTTCTTTTAATGCAACACAGCTCCAAAGCGAGGCTTCCTGGAGCCCGGGATCTACTCAGGTCCCATCATCAGCACCTGAAACTGTGGAGACACAAGAACTGCTTCCTTTGGGGAATGGTCAGGAAGCCTCACAGACGCAGGAAGCCATTTAACCCTCAGGACAGTGTCAGGGGGATTGACTGAAGCGCCTTCCAGAGGTTACTTCCTGCTCCCCAAGCTGCCGGAAGCCCTTAAAGAGCTGCCACTCCAGTGGCTCTCTCAGCTGACACATGCCTAATCTCTCCTTAAGTCCAATCATGAGAAAAACATAAAAAGGGCCCATTTGGCTCCCAGGGACTTGGGAATTAGAACATCTGTGACCGCCTTACAATCCCTTGTCCACACGCCCAGACAGTTTGGGCGTTTTTCAAACCCCCATTGGTGCCAACCACTTCTTTCTCTTTTCCTGCGGAGTAATGAGCCTGCAGGCTGTGCAAACCGGACACAGCTTAGGAAAGTCTGCTGTTCAGTAGGCCCTTGGCTAGTGTCTGTGAACTTCGATTTCAGGAGTGCTCCCACCATTCCCAGCATTCATAAGCGTGACTGACTCTGCCTCCACTTTCTGTATAAACAATGGGGTTCATGCTGACCACGTTTCCTTCTGAGAGCCTGGAATTTTTATATGAGTTAGGCAGAAGATGCTCCAATAAAAATCCCGAGTCTCTAATGAGCATGGGTCTTTAATGAGCTTCCCTGGTCAACAGTTTTCATGTGTGTTGTCACAACTTGTTGCTGGAGGAATTAAGTGTGTCCTGTGTGAGGCCACTAGAAAAGGATTCTGGAAGTGTGGGTCTATTTTTCTCTGGACACCACCCCATGTGCCTTTTCCCTTCGCTGATTTCACTTGGTATTCTCTGGCAGTCATAAATCATAGCCATGAGGACAGCTATATGCTGAACGTGCGAGTCCCCCAACAAATCATTGAATCTGAGGCTGATTTTGGGGACCTCTGACACAAAGCTATCTCTATCCATAAAAACAGCATAAAGGCTTTTTTCTTCATTCAGATCTTCATGGGGAGAAGTACAGAGGACATGATAAATAGTTCCATTTGATCACTGAGAAAACAAGCACAGAGAAGAAAGACAACATAGTGAGGTTTCATAGCTAAGATGGCAGAGCTGGGACTAGAGTTCAGGTTTGTCTGTTTCCACATCCCAGTTCCTTCCGTTAGTGACAGTTCAACACTCTTATTGCTAAAGATTGGGAATACCTCCCTTCCTTCTCTCCACCCCTTTTTCCTTCCCCTTAACTCTGGTGAACCTGTCTGGCAGGTCTGGCAGCACCGAGTGGTGAAATGGGAGGAAAGGTGGCATCAATTCCACTGACCCTCCCTCCTACCCATGGATAACCTCTTTACCCTGGCCCTGTGTCCCACTCCACCCAAGCTTGGCCACTGCCTCCATTAGCCTTCCCTCCCTGCACCCACCAGCTTCTAACAACTTTGTTTTAGAATCCATTGACTGCTGTCTTTATCCTCATTCAGTTTCTGAGTGCCCCCTATGTGCCAGAGACAAAGGTGGCACCTACAGGCCTTGGCCCCATGGAGCTGCTCCCTAACATTCATTGAGGAAATATTTAGGGTCAGGGCCTGCTGAAGACACAGCATGAACAGCCCCCCCAGGGGCAGGGAGAGGCCATTCATTTAACACCGTGGTCGGCAAACTGTGGCTTGCGAGCCACATGCGGCTCTTTGGCCCCTTGAATGTGTCTCTTTCACAAAATACCACGGCCTAGGCAAGTCTGTTTTGAAGAAGTGGCATTAGAAGAAGTTTAAGTTTAAAAAATGTGGCTCTCCAAAGAAACTTCAATCGTTGTACTGTTGATATTAGGCTCTGTTGCCTAATGAGTTTGCCGACCACTGACTAACACACTTTCATCCTGCTCCCACCTCATCTTCCTTCTCAGCCTTGGTTCCTGATGGGAACAGAATGGAGGGCCGGAGAATATACTTTTTAACGCCTCTGTCCCAGAAAATAAAATTATGAAATAACAATAAAAGGTGGAGAAAAAGCTGCTGAAGTCTTACCTACTTGGAGAAAACTTTTTCATTAGCATCTGTTAGAATGTTATTATCTTCAGCATTTTCAATGACATTTTTTACAGCTATGGACCTTGCATATAGTACATTTATTATGCATAATGTACTAAATATATACACTTAAAAGTATGTATAAATATAGACATTTATATTATACACTTCTAAATATATAGGCATTTTACTTATATAGTTCAGGGTACTATATATATGTTGATGTAAACAAAGCTGACCCCATCTCCCTGTGCCTTCTAATTTCCCCCTAGTTTCCATGCTGAGTCTCAGCCAACACCAACGCCTCCTAGTTAATGATTACTGTATCCTGTAACCGAGATTCCTGTCAGTAAAGGGCCAGAATGACATAGCAACCGAGATAAATATCAAACTAGGTACTGGCATCGATGGTAAGCAATTATCCATCATAAGACCACCTGGAGGTATGGTTCCTGGCTCAAGCTGCATTCTTTGTCCCTTTGCCTTGTCAATCATTAGCAGTTCAGCTGCACTAGAAAACCTTTGCTGTAACAACTGTAGAGTAGGGAAGAATAATCTGTGTAGACTACTGAGTCATTGTCTTTCCCATCCCGACTCAATCTTCCCTGTAAGTAAATTACCTTACAGTAAGTTCTGTTATATTCAATAAATTCGCCTGCTTTGTTTTTTGGTCTTAAGACACCTTTATGGTACGGTGGTTACTATAGCTTCACCTTGACACAGGTGCACAGCCCCCAACCTTCCTTCACATTGTTCCCCCACACCCTTCCTCTGAGTTAACCATTGTCAGCAGCTGGGCGTGCATATCTCCAATCATATATATACACACACATATCGGAGGGAAGGCGTGGGAGGGTGGGTGGGTGGGAAGAGATCAACCAAAGAACTTGCATGCATATATGCATAACCCATGGGCACAGACAGTGGATGGTAAAAGCATGGGGCAGGAATGGGCATGGGCTAGAAAAGGGAATATATGTAATACTTTCAACAATAAAGAATTTTTTTTTAATACATAGGCATCTATCTAACCTGGTAGTTCTTTTTTTTTTTTTTTTTTTTTTTTTTTTTTTTTTTAACAATAAAGATTTTTTTTTAAAACAAAATAAAAAATTAAATACATATTGGTTTGGAGTTTTACATACATATGGGATCATAGTGAGTTAGTACAAATGTGTCTGCCTCACTCTCTCAATGACTGTAATATGGAACATGCCATTAATTTTTTCAGTTTTCTTTATTAATAGAGATTTGTGTGATTTTTCACTTTTGCTATTACTGGCAGCTCTGCATGAACATTCTTGCACGTGCATATTTGTGCGCATGTGTGTTTCAACAAAAGCAGGTATTTGAGGTGCAGGTTGATGCAGGCTGATATATTGTTGAGATTGTTAAAGCAAATCCTCAATAGGATCTATTTTGTTTTGGATGAATGAATGAATGAATGAATGGAGACACTTCGTCCATCCTCAGGACTCCTCTTTAAAAACAAATTATTGATTGCAGAGAGGAAGGGAGAGGGAGAGAGAGAGAGAGAGTTAGAAACATCAATGATAAGCCAAAACCGGTTTGGCTCAGTGGATAGAACGTCTGCTTGTGGACTGAAGGATCCCAGGTTCGATTCTGGTCAGGAGGCATGTACCTTGGTTGCTGGCACATCCCCAGTGGGAGGTGTGCAGGAAGCAGCTGATTGATGTTTCTCTCTCATCGATGTTTCTCTCTCTCTCCCTTCCTCTCTGTAAAAAATCAATAAAATATATATTTTAAAAAAAGAAACATCAATAATAAGAGAGAAGCATTATTAGGCCGCGTCCTGCTGGGGATTGAACCAGCAACCCAGGCATGTGCCCTTGACCAGAATTGAACCTGGAGCCCTTCAGTCCGCAGGCGGACACTCTATCCACTGAGCCAACCAGCCAGGGCGGGACTCCTCTTCTTAGCGCAGTGCAGAGGTAGGATGAGGAAAGCCCAAGGGATGTGGGTTGAAGGGAAGGCGGGTGAACATCTGGGTTAGAAGCTGCGGAGCCTGAGGGAGGCTTCCGAGAACCGAGGGCTGAAGGTGAATGGAGGGGCCGGGAGGAAGTCCGGACACGTGGGGCGGAGCCTGGAGGAGGGGCGGGGCCTCAGCCTGCGGGTGGGGCCAATGGGTGGGCGGGCCCTGAGGAGGGGGCGGGGCCTGCGGGCGGGGCGTCGGGAGCGGCGCGCTGCGGCGGCGGCGGCGGCGGCGGCGGCGGCGGCGGAAGATGGCTGCGGATGGGGCGGCGGACACTCAGCTGATGCTCGGAGTAGGGCTGATCGGTGAGCACGCAGGCGCCCTGCCCCCAGGCCCGCCCGCACCCCAGTTCCGCCTCTGCCTGAGCCTGGGGCGGCCCCTCCTCCCGCCCCCTGCGGTGGGGAGGGCGCGACCCCCTTCCGGTTGGGCCTGGGCAGGGGGCGGCGCGGCCAGGCCTCTTGGGCGCTGGGTTCGACCCGCGGCCACGGGCCCTTCCGCCCTCGGTGCCCTCCCGGTTCGGGCGGCGGGGCGGAGCGGCCCTTCGGGCCTCCCCGAGGTGCAGGGAGGGGAGCCTTGGACGTTCCGGGCCCGGACGGGGAAGGGGCCCGGGCTCCCTCGCTGCGAGGGGCCGCTGTGCGGGCGGGACCCCGGCTGGGCCGACAGCCGCGCTCAGGAGGGGAATGGGGCGTGGGGGCGGCCGGGCGTCTCTCGGAGGTGGGCACGCCTGGCCCGCTGCCCGACTGGCCTGGATCATGTGACCCAGCGACTGGAGACGCGGTGGCCAACCACCAGTCCGGGTGCAGCGTTTTATGCCTGGATTGTCTCCGTTTAACGCGCCCTTCGGCTCCCGGGGCTGCGGGTCATGCTTGAGGCACACTTTTCGGGGTGTCCACCGACGCACCTTCGAAAGGGGCGGGACCAGGATTGGGACACTTGCAGGATGGTCCCAGAGCCCCAGCTTCATCGTAGCAGATACAGCTTGTGCCCGTAGCGCGGGTGTCGACTTAATCCCCTGGGTGGGCCCCGCCGGTTTTGAGGAATCAATGGAGAGGAAGGAAGTACGTGGGGATTTTGGGGCGGCCCAGGCCGTGTGCGGGGCGGCGTGCGGCGTTTCGGGGTTGGGCTTTCCAGGAACCATTCATCTGATAGGCGACGGCGAGCACGGGGTCGGTGGAAGGAACGTCTGTCGGCTGCCTAGGTGCCATGTCCTTTGAAGAGAGATTTCTACAAACCCCTACACACCAGTTCCCTGGTGCATACAAGGATCATTAAAGAAAAAACGGGCGAAATGTGCTGATTACTTTTCAGTGCCTCCAAGAAGTGCATTTCTCTGGAAATGGCTTCTTGTAGTCACACCTTTAAAAAAAATTAAATCATTTTTTGATTTTTAAATTACAGTTGACATACAATATTATATTCGTTTTAAGGGGACACCTCAGTGATTAGACATTATGTAACTGACTAAGCGATCGTCCCGATAAATCTCATACCCCTGTGAACATTTCTTTAAGTGTGATTTTAAAACTGTTTCATAGCAAACCTAAGTGACTTGGGCATCTCAGTCCTGCCTGGGTAAGGCTGAGTTAAGGCTGAGTTAAACTCTGACTTTATTTGGTAACAGCGAAGATAAAGATGACTTAATCATTTTCAATTCAGCAGGCTTCGTTATTTTTTGCTTCAAAATAATGGAAGGGGAAACACTCCTCCCCCTTATGAAGCAAGGAGGGCCAGATGTTGGTAATTGTTGAAGCTGAGAGATGAGTGATGAAGATGGGGGAATTTTGTTATTCTCTCTGCTTTTTTATATACTTGATATTTTCCGTAATAAGTATTTTTTTAAGTCTGTAAAGCAGTGGTTCTCAACCTTCCTAATGCTGCGACCCTTTAATACAGTTCCTCATGTTGTGGTGACCCCCAACCATAAAATTATTTTTGTTGCTACTTCATAACTGTAATTTTGCTACCGTTGTGAATCGAAATGTAAATATCTGTTTTCCGATGATCTTAGCCTTTACAGCAGCGACCCACAGGTTGAGAACCGCTAGCAGGGTCACCTAAGACCATCGGAAAACACAGACATTTACATTATGATTCATTAACAGTTGCAAAATTAAAGTTATTAAGTAGCAATGAAAATAATTTTATGGTTGGGGGTCACCACCACATGGAGAACTGTATTAAAGGGTCCGGCGTTAGGAAGGTTGAGAACCACTGCTGTGGATCAAAATGTAGATTCTTGGTGCTATATGTGCAGTAAATTTCTCTAAAATTTAGACTGTTTTTGCTTGGAGTTTTTGTTATTAGTAGATTGCTCCTCTTGTTATTGAGCTGTTTACTTTGAGGATAAAATTAAAGTTTTAAATATAGAATTTGCACCATCAGTAGGTAACATGATTTACTCCAGTAGCCTACAATTCCAAGGTCAGGAGCGCTAGGCAATCTGAGCAGTAGAGGCAGGTGGGAATTAGGGGTCTCACCAGTTCCGGGTTGCTTTGTAAAATAGGATGTTAAAAGTGATTCCACTAAGTGCTTCTGAGTAACCACTCAATTCACTTCCTTGCTGCTGTTTGACATTCTCACAGTGACCATCTTTCCACCGTAGAAAAGGACACAAATGGAGAAGTTCTGTGGGTTTGGTGTTATCCTTCCACGACAGCTACTTTAAGGAATCTGCTGCTGAGAAAATGCTGCCTCGCAGATGAAAACAGACTCCTCCATCCCTTCGTCTTTGGTCAGTACAGAAGAACATGGTTTTATATCACAACAGTTGAAGTTCCAGATTCTTCAGTTTTGAAAAAGGTATGACTGCATAAAGGTAAAAAAAATATATATATATATTTAAAGTGGTGTAAGATTATTTTAGTAACTCTTTTTAGCTTATATTTTATTATTCACAGTGTGCTTGTGCAAAACATTAAATATGATTTTCTTTTTTTTGTAATGTTTTTATTGATTTCAGAGAAGGAGAGAGAGGGAGAGAGAGATAGAAACATCAGTGATGAGAGGGAATCATTGATTGGCTGCCTCCTGCACACCCCCGTAGGGGAATCTAGCCCATATCCGGGGCATGTGCCCTTGGCCGGAATCGAACCTGGGGCTTTTCAATCTGCAGGCTGACGCTCTATCCACTGAGCCAAACCGGCTAGGGCTACATATGAGTTTCATGAATGTTTTCTTTCATGTTTCACTCGCATTCATGCTATAAATGTTTGTTGGTGTGTATTATGTGACTGGCCCTGTAGCTGGTGTGGTGAAGCCTCGTTCGGGTTATACTCTGACGGAAGAGAAATATGTACAAGTACTTTCAAAGTAATATCTGAATAGAAGTATTTTTCCATCATTAAAACCTATTTTAGAGGATATAATTATCCTTGGCATAGTTAAGAAAATGTGTTTTTATTCCCTTGTGGCTGGTTAAAGCTATATTAAAAATAGAAAGGGTAATTAAGGAAACTCAAGTATTCAGCCGGTTTTTTGTTGTGTCATTTGACATGGACAGGATCAGTGTGACATATTGAAAACCACTATGTGGTCCTTGTGAGTGTCCAAACAACCAGCAGGTTTTTTCAAAGAAAATAATATTGGGGAGAAGTGGCTGAGCTCCTGGCATGCTCCTGAGGGAAGACTATCTTTTCAGGGATAATTTTACAGCCAATAACCAGACTGTATGAAGCATGTCCAAGATACCAGTTTAAATATAAGGAATTACATTTAAAATAACAATTTTAAGGCAATAATTTCAAAACTGGTAGAGGTTTAAGACAAAATAGAAATTCATAATTAGAAAATGTAAATTTGCTAAAAGGTGGTTTTCCAAATGTTACAAAATCTTTGGTTTATGTTTATTAAGTTCTTGCTGTGAAGGCTTGATGTATTCTCAGGTAGATTTATTAAGTTTTACCCTGCAGACTGTCAAATTATATCAACAGCAATTTCAAGTCTATTTTTCTAGATTTGAAATATAGCAAGATTTTGAAATTTTACCCTTCAAAATATGATTTTTAAAATGTATTTCTTAAATGCTTTGCTTTTGTAAAGTTCTAAATTTTTTCTCATTAATGTGAATAATGGGTATAATGATTATCAAATTTATATTTATGATAAATGAGGCATATAAATAGGTGAAAGATATTATAACAGTGCCCTTTAGATTATATAGCAATTTACAGAGAATTAACTATTTCTGGAATGGTATACTTTTTATTATAAGCATTTTACTGAGATATATTTTTGTTGTTTCCCATCCTTCTATTTCATTAATGAAAAATAGTTTGCTAAATTGGTAGGTCTGCTATAGCATTCCTATTTCTGTTTTGATGATGGTAAGGGGTTTAAAATAAAAATGTACACACAAATAAATAAATAAAATAAAATAAAAATGCACATCTTTGACATTTGAAATATTTTTGTTTTCAAAAAACACTGGCAAAGTATTACACTCTTGTGTATGAAATGCAACATATATGTCTATGTAATGTTTTATGTGTGCATATACATAGAAGAGTAAAAGAAGCGAGTGAGAACTTGGTTACATTTTGGTCTTTTCCTTTTTGTGCAGGTATATCTTGTACAAGCGGTTGTTAAAATATAGTGATAAAATGAATTCTATTCAAGTGTCTTTAAAAAGTGTACTTTTTTTTGTTTCTTTTGGACAGGTGACTCATTTTTCTATTGTTCTGACCGCCAAAGATTTTAACCCAGAGAAATATGCCGCCTTCACTAGGATATTGTGTAGGTCTGTATGAAAACCGTATTAAATACTAATATACAAAAATGAAGATCTTAGTGTTAGAGCAGATTTCTACACTGAGGAAGTCGACTTCTCCTTTGTCTCCCCAACTTACCCTTTCCTGGCCCTTCACAGACTGTTTTATAAAGAGGAACTGGCTTCCAAGATATGCTCCTCTTATTTGGGAGAATTTGAGGGGAGGAGAAGCTGTTTGCACAACTGTTGTGGTTTCTGGGTGTTTGGACTCACCTGCCATGTTTGGTCTGTTACTTCTTTCTACTCCTTTCCAATCCAGAATTTTCCTAAACAGAATAATAAATTAAGTGCTCTATGAAGTGGTAGACTGCTTTGTATGTGGCAAGGTCTGTGTGTGGGAGTCCTTTTGGGGAAAGTTAATGAGCATTTTGAATTATGCTAAAGCATCGGAAAACATCCCTTAGCTGGAATAATGAGCTAAAAAATCACTGATTGGTTAATTGTGATTCTGGTAGACTTCTTTAGTTTGATCCTAGTTGTTGAAAAAACTTATCTAAAATGCACCAATTTACTTTCTTACCTTGGCAAGCATATCTACCAGACTTGATTAAATCTTTCTTGTGTGTGAGGAGTATTGGCTTTTTTATTTAATATATATGTTTGATTTTTATTGATTTCAGAGAGGAAGGGAGAGGGAGAGAGAGAGAGAGAGAGAAACATCAATGATGAGAGAGAATCATTGATTGGCTGCTTCCTGCATGACCCACACTGAGGACCGAGCCAGCAACCCTGGCATGTGCCTTTGACCGGAATCAAACCTGGGACCCTTCAGACTGCAGGCCGAAGCTCTATCCACTGAGCCAAACCAGCCAGGCGATATTGGCTTTTTTCTATAATGAAAACTTGCGCAGGGTTTTAGTTTAGTTTTTTAAAAACATTGTTGTCATGAGTTAGACGTAGAAGCCTCGGTGTTCTGTGTTACTCAGCCCTCAGGCTCACATCCAGGGAGGAGGAGTTTGGGTTTGGTGTGCATGAGGCGAGTTTTGTTTTTCCCCGCTATAAGCCTGATAAATGGTTTCTTTTTTGCCATTTTTATGTGCATGCACACGGCATAGCCGTTAGGTTGTATTTTGGCAAAATGAAGTTTTCCTGTTTTTGCAGCCAGCTATGCTAAGAAAGACTTCTTGTCCTAAGATAAATTCCAGGTGCATGGCTCATATCAGCAGTTGTCTGCTAATATGGCACAAAAAGAGATTATTGTTGTTAGGAGGGACGCTGTTCAGCAGCTGTGAACTAAAGCCATTGGAAAGGTGTTTTTGAACAAACATTGGACTCCCATTTCAGTTGATGGAGGCCGGATTAGGTCACTTCACTGAGTTCCAGGAAGCCCAGCGCGTTTCTCAGCTTCGGTGGTGCCATGGCCTTGTCGCATTCTGGATTCTCTTCTGCGGCTGTGCAAGGGCATTGAGCACTCAGACCTATTGCCAGCCCCTCCTCTGCTCCTGCCTCTTAGTGAATCCTCCTACTTTCCTTTACATGTGTACACACCAGTGTACTCAAGTGCATGCATGCACACACACACTCTCCATAAAGCCATGAATGCATGTGTTTGCATGCACATAGACAAACACTTTTAAATATATTTTTTAATATTTTAGTAACTGTTGACATGCAGTCTGTTAGTTTCAGATGTGCTAGTATGCCATAGTGAAGAGACATGCTGTTATCATGGTGAGGTGACCGTGGTCCTTTCACAGCATGCTGCTGAGGTGGCACGGAGGCCACATGGGGGTTGGGGCTCATTCCTCTATGGGATCCAGGTCAGTTGGCACGAACCTCTTCCTCTTCTGGCCCCTCCCGCTAATGGCTCTGGTGGAAAACCTGGCATACTCACAGTCCGTGGCCTAAGCCACGTGTGACAGCTTGTGGCTCCATCGGAATATGGTCCCCTGGGTTGTGCTTTGAGTTTTTCCTGTGAAATGGTTTTGGGGGGTTTCTCCCTCTGTTCAGTCTCTCATGGCCCAGGCTTGTCATGGGGGAAGTCATCGTATCCTACCTTTCTTAGGTTCTCTCTTCCTTGTTGTCGTTTCTATTTTATAATGTGATGGTGTGGTTTTGGGTTTGGTGTATTTTGGGTGGTCCTGTAAGCACGGAGTTAAAACACACACAACAGTGCTGGAGGGTCTACGCAGTGAAAACAGTCCCTTCCCCGTTCCCAGCTTCCAGCTCTACCTCCCGACCCCCACCCCCGAGGCCGCTCCTGGCCTGCTTTATGTGTATCCAACTGGAGATGAGCTGTGGATGAGTTCATGGCGTGACTGTGTTATATATGATAGCTTGCCATAGTCATTGTTCGGTACCTTTTATTTTCTCATTCTATACATTGAAAAAAATAGAAAAACACTGATGACTGACAAAATTTGATAAAACAGTTAAAACTCCTTTTCATGATCTTAATTAAAATCAGTCTACAATAAGTATCATTTTCAAGTGATCTCACTTAAACGTTGGTTTTATTTTCTTCCCGATTTTCTGCGCCAGCTGCTAAAAGGCCCAAGCAGACCCAGCCCTGCTTTCCAAGCAGAATTTAGATTCGGTTACTCACAGGCAGACATTTCCGGGGAGGGATTGATTTCACAGCGAGCTATTAACGGAGCCAGCTTCCTGTCAGCATTTTCTGGAAGAGTCAGCTTGATGAATGTATCCAGGGTGCATTTATCACCGAAAACTCAAAAAGGAGTTTGATTTCTTAATGATCTAAATATAGTTATCTCTGGGACTCTGCTATTAAATACGGGTTTTACAACTAATTACTGCTTTCTCTGGGAACACTGCATAAACCTCCTTTCTTGTCAGAGGAATCCAAGCAATAAAGCAGAGTCACTATGACTAAGCACACCAGCTGGGAATGAGTGTAAGACAGAAGGAGATAAGTGTTCGCTGTTCCTGAGCAGAATGAGGCCTGGGAGGCCCTGGTTTACACTCCTGCCCCAGCGGGCTGTAGCGGGTCTCCCCAGATATAAGCAGGGGAGCAGCTGCAGAGGTCTTGCAGGTGATGCTTTTTTATAAACACCTTTTCAAATTAAATTTTAGAACTATCACTTGCCAGGAAAAGAGTCGGCAATCAGGGTGTATAAGCAAGTTGGCTTCAGCTTTAGAAAGGGCCACGCCTAGTCTTGGTGCATCTCTTCACGTGACTCGTGTGAAACAAAAGCATGACGGCCGTCTCCTTTCTCCCAGACTGTACCTGAGGCACGGGAGCCCGGTGAGGATGATGGAGAGTTACATCGCGGTCCTCACTAAGGGGATCTGCCAGAGCGAAGAGAACGGCTCCTTCCTCAGCAAGGACTTTGACGCCCGAAAGGCATACCTTGCGGGCTCCATCAAAGGTAAAGAAAACAAACCCCCGCCCCGGATTACTTCACCGACAACAGAATCCCAAGCCAGACAGTCTCCCAGTAGACTGCTTTTCCACCTTTCCACATAGATTGCCCACCTAGCATTATTTCCCCTGTAGACAGTACTTCAGCCTCTCCATTGCCTTATTGGATTGAAATTCTGTCAGAGGAAAGCAGACTTTCGTGGGGTTCCTTTCCAAAAGATTCTGACTTTTACTGTTTTTCTTGAATTTTGTTTTCGTGTGTGTGTGTGTGTGTGTGTGTGTGTGTGTGTGTGTATTTATATATTTATTTATTTTTAGAGAGAGAGAAACATCTAGGTGAGAGCAAAACATCAATCGGGCCGGGGCCGGTTTGGCTCAGTGAATAGAGCATCGGTCTGCGGACTGAAAGGTCCCAGGTTCAATTCCGGTCAAGGGCATGTACATTGGTTGCATGCACATCCCCGGTAGGGGGTGTGCAGGAGGCAGCTGGTCGATGTTTCTCTCTCATTGATGTTTCTAGCTCTCTATCCATTTCCCTTCTTCTCTGTAAAAATCAATAAAATATACTTTAAAAAAACAACAAAAAAACATCAGTCGGCTGCCTCCTGCATCTCCCCCCCTTGGGATCAAGCCTGTGACCCTTCCGTACATGGAACAACACTCAGCCTTTAGCCACACTGGCCAGGGCAGGATTCTGACTTGGTTGTGAAATATGGAATGCTTCATGAATTTGCATGTCATCCTTGCGCAGGGCCATGCTAATCTGTATCATTCCCATTTTAGAAAGTGTGCTGCTGAAGCGCGCACCGATTCTGACCTTTAAAACAGAAATGTCTGTCACCAGTGAGCTGCACTCCAGGGCTCCACTGGCTCCCAGAGTGCTCTTTCCTTAGAGCCGTGACTTCTTCCATCTGGGCGCTCAGGCCGGACCCAGGCTTCCCGCCCGGCTCCTGCCTTTTCCTTCTCCCTGGAAAATCCAAAGTGGCTGGGACAGTCGAGGACTGAAGCCGCAGACTTCCGGGCCCTTAAGAGAGGGAGGAGAGGAGAGTTCCTGGGGCAATGCCAGCCTTTCCTCTGGTCCTCCCTCAGCACCTGCCTGTCGTCACTAATGCCACTGTTCTGTCTGGTTCTGAGCATCCCTGGAGAGGTGCCAGTGTCACCCCGCTGTCTCAGAAGGACTTAAGTAATGATGTGGGTGGTTGAGAGGGAGGGGCTGTCAGTGGATATTTTTTAAAACTTGAGTTTGCCCTCACTGGTGTGGCTCAATGGTTAGAGCGTGAGCACTGGAACCAAAGGGTTGAGGGTTCAGTTGCCTGCCAAGGGCACATATCTGGGTTGTGGGTTTGCTTCCCAGTCAGGGAAGATGTGTGGATGCAACCAATTGATGTGTCTCTCTCACATCACTGTTTCTCTCTCTTTCCCTCTCCCTCCCTCCCACTCTCTCTGTAAAGCAATGGAATAAAATGTCCTTGGGTGAGGATTGAAAAAAAAAAAAAGAGTTTTTCAGACAGTGCCGGTTCCCTTTATACCATTACTCCACTTTCTTGTGAGTCTGGCTGTATGTATGTCCCGTGGGGGACAGGTGCAGGCAGCTGTGACACCCACCCTGGGGAGCACATGTATGGACTGAAATGCCCATCCACCAGATAAGACAATTTTGTGCTTACCACATTTACCGAAATTTATTCTCTGTGTTGAAAATAATTTTGAATTCATATGATAAGAGTTCTTTCCAATAAAAACCTTATTTTCTTATGTAATATTTAATGTAGTAAAACTATATTTTCTTTTGTTTTAAGACGTTGTATCTCAGTTTGGAATGGAAACTGTTATCTTACACACAGCACTGATGCTGAAGAAAAGAATTGTCGTCTATCACCCCAAAATAGAAGCTGTTCAGGAGTTTACCAGGTATTCTCTCTAATCCTTAAGACAGCGTAGATGTTGGTGGTGGCTAGTTTAGGACAATGTGTGTCAGTGTACGCTCTTTTGTGTTGCACATTTGGTAAAAATAGAATATGTTGGCTGGGGTGGAAGTACCATTTTGGTCTTATGATCCAGTTTAGATTTATTTAGCAATTCAAGGTCACTGAATTGGAACAGATTCTTTTTTAGAAATATGAATATTTTAGAGCAGCGAGTTTACAAATTTTTCTTTGCCAGAGGGGAAATATTTTAGGCTTGTAGGCCTTATGGTCTCTGCCCCAACTACTTAACTGTTATGGGTGGCATAAAAGCAGCTGTAGACAGTACCTATGTAAGTGAATGAGCATGGTGTTTCAATAAAACTTTATGTGTAATGACAGGGACTACCTGTGGGTCAGAGTTTCCTAACTCCTGTTCAGTAAGTTGTTCTTTCTGTTCAGTTTTACCACATTCTTTGGTTTTACCACATTTTTATAATAAACTAGTGGCCTGGTGCACGGATTATTGCACATTGAAAGGAAGATAGATCCTACTTCCTCTTCATTAGCTAATTTCCTCCTTGCGAACTGGCCGTGGGGTAGGCTGCTCCTGGAGCATTGTTGGCCCCGAAACTGCTTTACCTGCACCCCAGACCCAGGGAGGAGGGAGCCTGATGCCTCATTGGCTGTGGGGTAGGTTGCTGCTGGGGCACAGACCCATTGGGGGATGGCAGAGGCCCGGTGCACGATTGTTATACTGGTGGAGTCCCTCCGCCTGGCCTGCCCCCCTCACAGTCCGGGACCCCTCAGGGCATGTTGGAAAGCCAGTTTCAGCCCGATCCCTGCAGGCAGGCTGAGGGACGTCACCGATGCACAAATCCATACACCGCACCTCTAGTATTGAATAAAAATTATATATATATATTTTTTTTTTTTCCTTTTTTTTTTTTTTTCTTTCTTTTCTTTTTTTCTGACAGAGCCCTCTTTAGATTGTACCTTCAGATCTGAGACTCCCTCTCCGTGCAGTCTATAGTGTAGAGTGTTTGGAGAGAAACCTTTGAAGCATTTCTCTTTACCAGGTTTCTTTTGAAGCTCCATCTTGAGCTTTTTGCAGCTAATCTGACACCCAAAGCAGAGTGTAAACGTTGTTGTTTAGAGCCTGGAGCCGATGGCCCATTTGGGGCTGGTTCTCCCTCTGCCTCTCATCCAGTTCCTCCCCCAAGAAGAGGGAAGCTGAGTCTCCGAGGTGCAGGCCAGCAGCCATTTGCGTTCTCACTTTGATTCCCCAGAACCCTGCCTGCCCTGGTGTGGCATCGACAGGACTGGACCATTCTCCACTCGTACGTGCACCTGGACGCCGATGAGCTGGAAGCCCTGCAGCTGTGCCCAGGTAGGCGGGCACAGGCCCGGAGCGGGCGCTTGGCTCTAACTAGGATTTCTTGGTTCTTTGTGTGTTGGTTTTTTTTTGGTATTTTGTGTGTGTGTGTGTGTGTGTGTGTGTGTTTGTGTATGTTTCTGGGTGTGTTTCTGAGGACAGTACTGATCAGTTACTATTTCTTTGGCAAATGGAACCAATCCTCCCCGACCCCTTTAATTTAGGAAAAATTGAATACATGTAACACAAAATTTCTCATCTTAATTTTTTTTTTTTTTTTTTTTTTTTACTTTTTAAAAATTCTTACCTGAGGATACGTTTATTGATTCCAGAGAGGGAATGAGCAGGGGGATTTGAGAGAGAAAATGGGAGAGGACATTGACCTGCTGCCTTCCACACACACCTGGACTGGGGATCCCAGGATCAACCCTGAAACATTTCCGTGTAGGGGATGATGCTCAAGGAACAGAGCCTGATGATGCTCAACGAACCAACCAGGGCTCAGCTCAATCAGTTTTAAGTGTGTAGCGCAGTGGCATTAATACCTTCACATTGTTATGCAGCCGTCATCAAAATACAACTTATTTTTAATTTGTCAAGTCTTAAAATTTCCTTATCAATGATTTGTATAATATGAGCCATGCCTTGTCATAGATTTTCCTTAAAGAAAATAAAATTATTTTTAAATGATGTTGTTATACTTGTATGCCCAGCTGGTGTGGCTCAGTTGGTTGAGCATCGTCCCAGGTACCAGGAGGACACTGGTTCCATTCCCAGTCAGGGACGTGCTCAGGTTGATGGCTTGATACCCAGTAGGGGGCATGCAGGAGGCAGCCAATTGATGTTGCTCTCTCATCAATGTTCCTATCTCTTGTCCTCTCCCTTCCTCTCTCTCAAAAACCAATAAAACCATATTTTGAAAGAAATGTGAGAAGTCTGGGGATTGTTCACACCAATTCCAAAAGTCTGCTAATTCTAGCGTTGCCCTGATTCCCATAGCACTTACTGCATCAGTTCTGAAGTTGGTGAAAGATAATGATGATACTGTTTCCACCCACTGACCCCAAGAAACCTGGGTGCTTGGCCATGACATCTTGAAGACAAGGACCTACAGGGGGAATGCTGATCAAAAGCACCCTTGCTATTTTCTGCCTCATCTGTCATTTTTGCCCCAAAAGCAACGACTGAAAAGTAAATGCTTTCCTTCATCCTCCTTCATTGACTCGAAGTCTGGCTTTGGAACATTTGAGTTATGTGAGATTCTTCAGGCAATGACAATAACGTAGTCTTAATAAATGCCGCAGGCACAGCTAATGTGCCCTGAATAAGTAAAGCAGTGAGAAGCAGCAGCTGGTTAGCTTTTTAGACTAAGTTCTCTTGATGTGTTCACAATGTGATTTCTTCATACTCAATTTTTCACACAGGCTACATTGCCGGATTTGTAGACTCGGAGGTGAGCAATAGATCAGACCTGTATGACGTGTTTGTGAATCTGGCAGACAGTGAGATTACCATTGCCCCACATGCGAAAGGTTAGTTTTCTGTTCTGTTCTGTTCTGTTCTGTTGTTGATACAAGATGTAAACCAAGCAGTTGTATTTTTTTAGACTGATCCTCTAAAACCAGTATTTGAGGGTTTGCTTTAACTGCTGGAGGGATTTTTGTGTGTCTATAACACGGCATTTATTCTTATAGGAATAGCCATCTACCTATATATATAAAAGCCTAAGCAACCATTTAACTGGTAGCCATGATGCGCACTATATACATACTAGAGGCCCAGCACGTGGATTTGTGTATCAGTGGGGTCCCTCATCCTGGCCAGCAGGCATCAGGCTGAAACTGGCAGTCTGACAGCCCCTGAGGGGTCCCAGATTGCCAGAGGGCACAGGCAAGGCCGAGGGACCCCACTGGTGCACAAATCCGTGCACTGGGCCTCAAGTGTTAGTAATAATCCTTGATATGCTGCACAGTGTGTGTTAATAAGATAGTCTTAATCTGTTTCTCCACTTCATATTCTTTTTTTTTTTTTTTTCCCATTCCCCGCCCCCCCCCCCTCCACTTCATATTCAAACAAGGCATATTGTCTGTTGCTGTATAAAAAAAATCCCTTCTGAACTTAGTGAAGGGATTCAAAACAACAAATATTTATCTCACAGTTTTGGTGGGACGGGAATTCAGGACTGACTTAACTGGGAGGTTTTGGCTCAAGGGCTCTCATGAGTTTTCGATCAGCATAGTGCCAGGGCTGCAGTCATCTGAAGGCTCAGCTGGGGCAGAGGCTGCACTTCCCGCTGACTCACAGGGCTGTTGGCAGGAGCCCTCCACCTGGGCCTCTCCACAGGCAGCTTGGGAGTTCTCATGACCGGACAGCTGGCTTCCCCCAGAGACAGAGCGGAGAGCACAGTGCCCTTATGACCTCGTCTCAGAAGTCACACATCACTTCCTCCGTAGTCTGTTTGTCAGAAGCAAGCCAATAAGTTGGTCCCACGTAAGGGAGAGGAAACAGGCACCTCCTGAAGGAAGCATTATTAAAGGACGTGGAGACATTTGTCACTGTACAAGGGTTGACTGTGATCCTCTGTGGAAATCTGAATGATGTCTCAGTAAGCCAAGGACCTGAAAGTATTCTTGGAGCTACGATCAAGAAAAGGTGTTCTAGTGTCATTTAGAAGGGAAATTGTCCCAAATTATAGCTACGTAAAATGGTAAATGTTGAGTTAACTGTGTTGGGCCCAGGCACTTGTGAGGTGTTGGTTATAGATGGGAATTCCTGGGAATAGCTTTTCTGTTGTCATTTATGTATCTTTCTCTTGAAAGTAGGAATTGCTGAGTGTTGGCTGATGAAGGACTTTGTTAGATAGAACCAGAACTACTTTTCTCTCATTTGTTTTAAAATTGCAAACAATGCATGCTCATGGTGAAAATTTTTAAATATAAAACCACCTTTAGGCAATACTACCTTTTGTAAAGCAAAAGTGATAGGAAACTAGCTGTGGCTGGGCCACTCACATTGCTGAAAGGGGGGCCATCTCCTTGCTGCCCTGTGTTGCTCTGAGTCTGTAAAGTGGGCTCAGCCCAGGCAGCACGTTCATGTTTGCCCCTTGGGGTGACAGACAAACTTGTTACTGCCCTTGCTGCAGAGTAGGGGTGTCGAACTCAATCAGAGAAGGGGCCAAAATCTAAAATCCAGCCTAAATCGCGGGCCGAATGGTTTACTGAACAGTCATAAACTGTCATTGTGATGGAAACGCAGCGGAGTGCAGAGATGACAGCGCGGTGCGGGCCACATTGCAAGGCCTGGCGGGATGGATTTGGCCCGCGGGCCTTGTGTTTGACACATGTGCTGCAGAGAGTAGCACTGCTTATAAGTAATGCAGCTGAGTGGTTTTCCCCGCTCCGTTGTAAGGGCCCTGCCACACCGAACGCTCAGGGCTTCCGCGGGCTGTCAGGAAGTGCTGCTTTCACAATATTCCTGCCAGAAAGATAAACGTGCCTTCCTAACGGTAAAGACCTGGGCAGGAAGGTCAGGCTCTGGGCTTAAACTTTCGTTAGGTGCTGTCTAGAGGAAAATAAAAGTGTTCACCGGGTAGGTCTGAGGAGAAATTAGTTTTGGTATTGGTGTGTGTTTATTGTGGACACAAAGTATATAATTCATGATTCTGCCTTTTACCTCCCAGCATGTGTTTAGCAAGAAGGAAGTTGGGGGGGCGGGTTGCCAGTTGCTTTTTTTTTTTTAAATAAGATTTTTATTTGAACCAAACTGACAACATATACCTGGGAGCAAGATCTCAAATAGCTCCGTGTCAGTTGCTTTTTGAAAATTCCCTCTGTTTGATCTTTCAGATTTTCAGATAGATGGCATGATTATTTATTATTTTTTTATCCTCACCCGCCGATATTTTCCCACTGATTTTTAGAGAGAGTGGAAGAGAGAGGGAAAGACAGAAACATCGATGTGAGAGAAACACATCTATTGGTTGCCTCCTGCAATAGTCTGGACCAAGGCCTAGGCCGGGGAGGAGCCTGCAACCAAAGTACGTGCCCTTGACCAGAATCGAACCTGAGACACTCTGTTCATTGAACCAAACCAGCCAGGGCTATTTATTATTATTTAAACTTCTAAATATTCACACAACATATTCTTAATCTCACCAGAGGCCATGACAATGGGCAAACTGCACAAAGAGATGGGCCATCTGATTGTTCAGTCTGCAGAAGATCCAGAGAAATCGGACAGCCAAGTCATACAGGTAACTTCTTACCCGACGACTCACTCAGCTCCTGAATTTTCTATTGAATTTTCACTTTTTCTAATTTATAAAGTTAATTTAATATACTTTTAAAAATATCAGGAAGGATTCTGTTAAAATGCAACAAACCAGTCCTATTTCTCAGTGCTAACGTACTGCATATTTTCCTGTTTTTATTAAAGGACATTTCCCTAAAAACAAAAGAAATCTTCACCAACTTGGCACCATTTTCAGAAGCTTCAGGCGACGGAGGAAAGCGTGTTCTCAATCTGGAGGCACTAAAGCAAAGACGGTTCCCACCAGCAACGGAAAACTTCCTTTACCACCTCGCAGCCGCCGAGCAGATGCTGAAAATCTGACTGCCAAATGGTCTCGCTGAGGACGCGCCTACCCACTAACTATGTAAAATGCTGAAAATAACAAAGAAAATGGTCTCTTTTAATGATTTATTTGGAAGTATTGAGATTTGACCTGAAAAGCACTGAAACATAGGAAAACACGATTTTCTCTTACCTGATCAGTTTCACGCCTGTTATCCATGTCGGACCAAGTGCTGTAACTACAATACCACACATGAGTTATAAAATGGCCTGATGTGCTGGCGTCAGAGAAAAAGTTCTGTCGAGTTCCCGTGTAAGTCACAGCAGATCCGAAAGCCTTTGTGATAAGTTCCAGTTTGTCTCATTGTGTCGCCACTAATGATTTATTTTCAGAAAGCTGCCTGAAATTTTGCTTTGTATTCTTCTAGGAAGAACTTTAATTCCTCATGAGGAACTCTCCTTTCTGAGCCAAACTACTAAGTTTTCTGCAGGACTGTCCAGAGAGCATTCAAAAGACCCTGCAGGTGCACTTTCTTGTAAAAAAAAAAAAAAAATTTACGTGGCCTTTGAACATTTTACCTATATTCTGAGGCTTTTGCATAGATTTTATACTTGAGTAGACAACTTGAATAACCCGTATTTATACTGTCTCAGAGGTAAGCGTTTGGCAAACGGAAGCTCCAGTGCTCAATTAACCCTGCTGCTAGCAATATTCCTTTGAAAGACGCCAGTTCTTATTGCATAGCAGAGTAAGACAAGCAGCCATTTGGAATATAAATGCCTGTATAACTGAACTAGCAACTTGACACGATTGGCGAGCGAGTGTAAGAATTAGCTGCCTGCAGGGGCCTGAATCAGAGGTGTTCGGGTAACGCCAGTAAAAAGTGACTTAGTCACACAGGAAGCTCCTGTTCAGTGTGTACCTCTCTCTTCATAGGAAAGTCCTTGTTAGGTTATTGTATGTATTCACATGAACTCTGAGAGGTTATTTGACAGTCAGTACTGTTGTCCTTGGAAATCTCACCCAGAAAAAATGTTTGCAGAAAATCTTGTCTTTAGTGGCTCTTTCCCTTGAGTAAAAGGTTTAAAATAGCCCTTTCTCCCCTCGGCCGGTAAGGGTGGACCTGAAATGAGGTTTTGTTTACTAAGACAATTTAAAGTTAATTCTGCACTTTATGAAAATGAATACTAACATTTTTTTCTCCCTCATTTTTGTATAACTGCATTAGCTAATGATCGAAATTGTTACAATTGCAAATGTATGATGCAGAAATAAAATGGAAATATTTTGATACTCAACCATGTTTAGGTAGATGAGAAATGGTGCCCTTTCTCGAATTTCTCTTCTCCAAAAAAAGCAGCACCTTCCAAGTGCAGGTGTGCGGGGGGTATTAAAAGACGCCTCTGAAAGTGACGAGGGGCCAGGCTCCTTTCCTCCACCCGCACGTCCAGCGCCCGCCCTCCAGCGCCCAGCTTCAGGGTGGCCCTCGCCTTCCGCTCCTCTGTAGCGGGTGAGCCTTCACCTGGGGCCTTTCACGTTTTGTTCTTTTGTGGAGTGTAAGCCTGGGGCTGCACTGAGACATCTGGTAGGTCAGTTTGATTAATTTTATCCTATTAGGCTCTTGTGAAACACTTATCATCAAATTAGGCGATAAACAGCATTCTGGTCCAGGGAAAACTGAAAGCCAGATATATTCTTTGATGATTTGGGCAGGGTGTGTCGGAAGCATTTCTGCAGGATGCAAATGTTCGGGTACCTACTCTGCACAGTGCACTGTTGTATCCTAGAGCTTCGTTTTTTGTTTTGTTTTGAATATATTTTATTGATTTCTTACAGAGAGGGAGGGAGATCGTTAGAAACTATCTAGAGAGAAACATTGGTCAGCTGCCTCCTGCACTGTGCCTGCAACCAAGGTACGTGCCCTTGACCGGAATCGAACCTGGGACCCTTCAGTCCACAGGCCGACGCTCTATCCACTGAGCCAAACCGGTTTTGGCCCTAGGGCTTACTTGATGCACAAGGCAGTTCTTGCTCTCAAGGGACAGTCTACAGGGGCACTGGGTCTGCAAACAGGCCATGGCACTGTGCTGTGGCAAGTGTTAGACACAGTGCAGGGGGCACAGGAGAGGCAGCTGACTCAGCACTGGTAATCCTGGAAGGCTTCCTGGAGGGAGTGACCGAAGTCCAAGTCAGGCCTGAAGCATAAGTAGGAGTTAGAGCAGAGAGAACACGGCCTCCGAGGAGCCTGCTGTTGGTCCGGAGTGAAGAAAGGGAGCGGTGTGAGAGGAGTACGGCCGAGGCTCTCTCAGCCCGCATGGCAAGGAATTTGAACTTGATCCTGAAGTGCTGAGAAGCCGCTGAAGGCTTATTACACAGGTGTGGTGCAGAAGAGACAGCTGGAGCCTGGACAGGGAGCCAAGCAGAAATAAGGCGTCTCACCAGCAGGGGGTGCTGTTGGACTGAGCTGGCCGTAGCTGGGGACAGGGAGTTCTTGAGATGACTTGAATGGGAGTGGGGGGAGGAGGGAGTCAGGGTGACGCCAGTGATCCTGTCGGATGCAACTGAGGCGTTTCCACTTCCTGAGATTGGGAGGCCTCCAGTGGGCATCCAGAATTGCAGGGGCAGCTGGGTGTGAGCCTCTGGCCAGGGCACAATAAACAAGCCCAAAGCCTGGTGGAGCAGCCAGCAGTGGCAGCACAGTGTGGGCGGGCATGGCTGACAGTCTCAGTGGAGGAGAAGGTGGGGTGGGAACAGGGAAGGTAGACAGTATTTGAAAAAGCTTGTCTATGAATGAGGGCTTTGCCTTTTTTTTTTTTTTTTTTTTTTTTAATCTTCACCTGATATGTCTATTGATTTGAGAGGAAGGGGATTAGAGAGAAACATCGATTGGCTGCCTCCTGACTGAGGACCCAACCCACAACTTTTTGGGGTATGGGATTGATACCCCAACCAACGGTCCCACCTGGCCTGGGCGGGGTTTTGCTTTTTAATGAGACGGGTGCGCCAAGCAGTTTAAGTATCACCGGGAAGAAGCAGAGGGGCTGAGTAAACCAGGGACCAGCCAAGGACCGAGGCCCTGCTGCCCTGCGTGCAGGGGGAGGGGGCTGCGGTGGAGAAGGGGCTGCAGGTTTGGGGCCAGAGGTTCCATGGCTGCCAAGGCCTTGCTTTTCCCTGCGGAGCAGGAGGCAGGGTGGTTGGCCTGTGAAGAAGAAGAGGAAGGAGCTGCTGGCGGATGGCAACGCTTTAAGTAGCTGTCCAGGATGGGAGTAGGCTGAGCGGGAAAAACAGCTCACCTGGGGTCCATGTTTACCTGGAGACGCGCCATCCATTTAGTGCCTGTGCCCTGGGCTCCATAGATCCTTCTTTCTTTTCGCAAACACTCAGCTTTAGACCAGTTTATTAGTAATTTCCCAGTGCCCTCTCGCAGGCTGACAAACAGAAAGCGGAATCTGCCATCACCCAGCCCCTCGGCAGTCCCCGTGGGGAGGCATCTCCTCTCCCATCCAGGCCGGAAGCCCGGGCATGACCAGCCTCCACTCGGTCTTGGCACACATGGTTGGCAGCCATCCTGTCTGCGCAGACACCGCGGGGCTTTCCCAGAGACCGGGCTCAGGGGTGGAAACTGAAACCTTGAGAGGAAGGTTTTCAGAGCAGAATCCAGCGAATGCACCCCTACACCCCTCTGTTATAGAACAGTTCTGTCTCTTCTGTTGCAAACTGAATTTCCTGTTCGAGCTTACTGCACTGGATCTGAAAAACAAAGTTAGGATCTTAATAGAGTAAAACTTTGCTTGCTTTAGAAGCCAAGTTTTTTGTTGTTTTTTTAAAGACATTTTCAGAAAGCATTTATTTCACAGCCTAACTTTTTGTCAATTAAGTCTAATTTAGAGCAATAATAATAATAATAATAATAACCTCACCTCTTAAAAACATTCTTCTGGAAAACGTCGAAAGGAAGCAAATGCAGAAAGACTACAATAAGCCCTCATGTCTGCATCACTCAGCTTCCCCTATTAACAATCCACCAGTCCCACGAGATTTGAGAGCTGCTGTCAGTGACGGCACCTGCCGGTAAGCCATCCACTCAGGGCAAGGCAACAGGCGGGATTACTTGCAAAGGGTTCGCTTTTGTTGCACTCGTAGCAAACTGTTCTAAAAGAGGACTGAGGATTCAGAAGGTTTTTCCTTCTGTTTTATCTATTTTACTACTGGGGATATGCCCGCAACCAAGGTACATTCCCCCTGACCGGAATCGAACCTGGGACCCTTCAGTCCCCAAGCCGATGCTCTATCCATTGAGCCAAACCAGTCTTGGCCGATAGCAACTATCTTAAATAATTTAAAACTTTTATGCTAGGCGCTAGCAAAGTTGCCAGTATTAACGATAATATAAGCCTAAACTTAGAGAATTTGGGTTGTGAATAAAAGCATTCCGTAAATATACAAGGTGGGGCAAAAAAAAAAAAAAGAGAAAAAAAAAGAGAAAAAAAAGACAGTTGTTCCCATGGAAATAAAATAATAAATAGTAATATAAGAATAAATTGTTTTGTGTACTCAACTGTCAACCTACTTTAGTGCTGTGCTGTAAATGCTATGATTGTTGTTAATCCTCACCCGAGGATATTTTCCCATTGACTTTTAGAGTGGAAGGGAGGGAGGAAGAGAGAGAGAAACATCAATTGGTTGCCACCCGCCTGCACCAAACCAGAGATGGGGATTGAGCCTGCAACCAAGTACATGCCCTTGATCGGACTCAAACCCAGGACCCTTCAGTCCGAGGGCCGATGCTCTGTCCACTGAGCCATGACAGATGTTTTTCAGTGACAGAAACAGGCATTTGAGATGTTCAGCCAAGAAATGCCAGAAACCCCTAACATCCATTAGCATCAGCAATGTCCTTGGGACCAGCAACAGAGACACTATCACTGCCATCTCTCTTTGACAGACAGAGACAGAGTCTCAGGGTTTAAGCAAAGTGATCCAGGTCTGGAGGAGCTGGGTCCAGGCAGGCCAACTCAGCACGAATGATAACAGGTCCTAGTGTACGGACCTGTGCAGCCCAATACCGTGGCCACCAGCAGCATGTGATGCTGATTTAAGTTACAGCTTGGTCCCTTAGTCACACCAGCCGCATTTCAAGTGCTCAACAGCCACACGATCAGTGGCTACCGTACTGGACACCACTTTTATAGGACATTTCTACCATTGCAGAGTGTTCCACTGGAATGATAAAACCTTTAAAATAGCTCAAAGGTGGTGATGTTTTTTTAACATCCCCTAAAAACGCTTCTGATATACTGTTAAGAAAAACAAAATCCAACCTGGCCAGTGTGGCTCAGTGGTTGAGCAACAACCTATGAACCAGGGGGTCACGGTTGGATTCCCTGCCGGGGGTGAGGGTGGGGACCCTGGTTGAGGCTCTATCCCCAGTGGGAGACATGCAGGAGGCAGCCCATCCATGATTCTCTCTCATCATTGATGTTTATCTCTCTCCCTCTCCCTTCCTCTCTGAAATCAATAAAAACCTATTTAAAAAAAGGAAAATTGAATCCAAAACCGCACAAGGGATCTGGGGGGGGGGGGGTTCTGTGTCAATCAAGTTATTTTCTTTTATACTTAGAGAGCTAGAAACGTCGATGAGAGAGAAACATCGACCAGCTGCCTCCTGCACACCCCCTACCGGGGATGTGCCCACAACCACCGTACATGCCCCTGACCGGAATTAAACCTGGGACCTTTCAGTCCGCAGACCGACGCTCTACCACTGAGCCAAACCGGTTTCAGCAGAAAAAGTTATTTTTTGAGAGGAAGTCAGGTGGGGGCACTTACCCGTTGTATCTGCGGGAACATGCTGAAGGAAACCGGCACCATCAGTCCCATGACCAAGATGGTACAAGACAGCTTCAGGGTCCACAAGGACTGGGGGTATCGCACGAACAACGGGGTCCTGGGAGGGAGAAGGTTACAGGCTCCTTTCAGAGGCAGCCAGTCCAGGCCCCGGATGAAGGACTAGATGTGCATCTGCTCCTCTGATCGCTCCCCAGGATCCCCCCCTCCCCCTGAGCGCGCGCGTGCGCACGCACACACACACACACACACACACACACACACACGAGACAGAGCCACTGACCCCGGCCTTTGAGAGAGTGAGAGACAGTGTGGGAAGATGCAAAGAACCCCATCCTGGGGGTCAGTCCGAGCCAGTGGGTACTGCAGTCTGGTGGGGCTCTGCATGGGACTGGGCACTCTCAGACACGTCCCTTTCTCCTCTGAGCTCTGGGTTCATCCAGAGGCAAAACGAAAAGAGGTGAGCCAGCCACGGGGTCACCCTGCCTTGGATTCTATCATGGCTGTGGGGTGCACAGGGTCCTTCTGGGCACCCCAGGGCCCCCTGGGAAACGAGGACCATCTCTCCCCAGCAGACAGCCGGTCCCATTACACAGGCACCCCGGGCCCCAGCTTTCCCGGAGCCCAGCTCAGGCCAGCAGAGCCGTCCAGCAAGATCCTGACCCAGCAGGAGTCTCCACGCCCCTCCAGCCGGACTGCTGGTGGGAGGCCACAGTTCACGCCGCCCAGGACGCTACTGCTTCCTGAAAAAGATGCTCCCACCACGCTCCTGGCTGGGGCTTCCTAGCTCCCCATGCTGGACCGAGCGGATTGGCTCAGCAACAGGCAGGTGACCCCACGTGGGCCGATGGAATCCTTCCCGGGAGCTTGTGAACTGAGCAAAGGACATTCCCTGCCTCCCTTCCACCTTCCCCCATCTCCCCGTCACGTCCTGGGTCTGCTGTGTTTCTCTTTTTCATCAGGACACTGTGAGGCTACACCTAGGAGGTGTCAGCAGTCACATACCTCATCCACGGGAAGGAATGTGAGGCGGGAGAGGAGAGGGCTGTCCCCACACTGGGCCGCTGCTGCTCAGCTGCCTGCACCCGGTATCTAAACCAACACGGCCCCCTTCCAGCCTGCACTACGGCAAGCCGGGCTTCGCAGACTGGCTGATCCCTGGGCCCTCCTCCCAACAGGCTGGTGCTTGCTTCTCGAATGGGATGACAGGCGACTGGGCCTGGGGCCACTTACGCTAATTTAACCCATGCCTGGCAGGAAGGAGGGGCAAGAGGCTTGGGGCAGCCTTCATAGCACATCAGAGCTGGGAGAACCTGCAAATCACCGACACTCGTCGTCCTGGAAGCGGGGGAACGTGCCTCAGCAGACGCTGGGACGTGGCCGAGCACAGAGCTAGCTGCGGACAGCCCGGGCCCGGCGCCAGGTCCCCTGGCATGTGCACATCTGGATTCCAGGTCGGTCCTGTCCCCAGCGGGATGGAGGTGCCCAGCAGGAAGACCACGGAAGCACGTTCCTCCCGCCCTGCCCACCAGCTTTGGATCAGACACGTTCTAGAAGGATTCTGACTGTCAGAACGTGTCCTCCTCCCCGGGGAGACGAGCTTGCATCTTACTTTTTAAAAAACTGCGAGAAGACTTCAGGAATAAAAGCCGAGGTCCCGAACAGCACGACTCTGGATATCGTTGTGTCTCTGACGGCCTGACGGGAAGCGAAAGGAAGCGGCTTAGGATGGGGAGGAAGACGATTTCCAGGGGCCCTGTGATCGAGGACAGAGACAAGCGAACGGCAGCCCTCCCTTCTCGCTTCAAAAATCACAGGTGGGCAGAGGCGGAGGCAGCACCTGGCGTGGACACGCTGGCAGGACAGCTGGGGTCAGGGCCAGGAGTAACTGAAGGCGGATTTACCTCCCGACTCCGCAATGGCCTCCATCAGTCCACTGACCGTTCCAAATAAAACGCTAAGAATAAGCAAAGGCAGCTAATAAGCAAACCTAGAACCAAATGGCAATCCCCCCGGTAGAAATGCTGGTGTTTGCCATGAGGACCAATCTGCATTTTCTTTCCAGGCCAGGGTTCTGCCGCTGGCTTCCCTGTCCTGAACAGCCCCCCGTTATTGCCACCCCTCCCAGGCGGAGACTGCTCCAAGAGCCCAGCTCGGAGTGCACCAGGGTCACACCCACGGGTCTGCATGTATGCACCCATTTTTGCTTGTGCAATTAAAAGTAACCCTAGCCTGTTTGGCTCAGTGGATTGAGCGTCGGCCTGTGGACTAAATGATCCCAGGTTCAATTCCTGTAAAGGGCACATGCCCAGGTTGTGGGCTCAATCCCCAGTAGGGGGTATGCAGGAGGCAGCCGATCGACCATTCTCTCTCACTGATGTTTCTCTCTCTCTCCCTCCCTCTCCCTTCCTCCCTGAAATCAATAAAAATATTTTAAAAAGTATGCTATAAAATTTTACTTTGCACAGACAGGTATGTAGATCTTATAATGTTTTGTCATCTTTCCTATTCTGTACATGTTCTATGCGGTGACCATGTAAAGGTATAATTTACTGTCTGGGTTACATGCACAAAGTCATGTGTACTAGAGGACAATGTAGGAGACTTTCAGGGGAAATTATGGCCGCCAACGACACTATGTTAACTTCAAAGTCCCCCCCAACCTCCCCTCCCCCCCCCCCCCCCCCCCCCCCGGGTAAGACACAACCCCACATACACCACTGCTCTGTGCAAGGTACATAAGGACACAGGCCTCCTCCCCTCCCAACTCCCTGCCTCCCACCTCACTCCCCGGGTCTTGGCTGAACCCGCACCTGCTCCTCTGATCCCTCTGCAGACAATGCCTTTCCCTGCGACCACAGAGGGAGCCGAGGAGGGTGGGTCCCAAAATAAACTTTCAGGAACAAAAAAAACAAAACTGCTCCGCTTCCGGCAGAGAAGAGTGGCCGTGAGCATGGGGCGTGCCACCGTCCGTGGGTGAGGCCGGCCCCCGTCCACGTGTCCCCTGGGCGAGGGGCAGGCACGCCGAAGGGGACAGCGCCAGGCGCCGCTCGCTCCGCGTGGCTGAGGAGCCGGGGAGGGAGGACAGCGTGGCCGGAGCTCAGACTCCCGAGCGGAGGTGCCCGGTTACCATCAGATACTGCCGGTTACGCACTTGCTGAAACTTTAGCCAACGAGGAGAAACCTTTCGGCGGCAGAGAGATGCTCCGAGAACGCTCACGCTTACGCACAGGGGCAGACACTTTCTTCTTAAGAAAAAGACACGCTTTTCTTTCTAAAGCAGAGCATCCGAGCTTTCTTTTACCCCAATGTGGCATTCGTAGCAAAAAAAAAATAAAAAAAAAAAAAATGCAGTTCCTCCCGGAGAGATGGACTCGATACCCCAAAGGCAAGCAGCTACTGCGTCACCGTGGTCCCCTACCTTCGTCCCGGCTCTCCGGGAATAGCCGATGACATTGCCCTCCTTGTCCATGACCTCAATCCCTCGCAGGGGCTCCAAGCTGCGGGAGGTGGCCACACTCAGGGCACTGACCTGGGCTGTGAAGAGGACACAACAGAGAGGTGAGCTTCCGTCCAGGGCGGGGGGACGTCTGCTCTGGGGCCCAGCCTCTCCCTCTGCGGCTGTGCCTCCGCAGCCTGCAGGGGCCGCCGGGCTGGGGCCGGGCCAGCCAGGCTGTCCGCGGGCACTGGAGCCCGGGGAGGACTGCTGGCCTGTGGGTCTTGGGTCCTGACCACAACCCAGCACCAGGCAAACCAGGCTCCAGCCCCCCGGAGAGTCCAGCCCGGCTTCCTGACAGGATTCCAGGAGAAACCCCTTTAAGTCTGCCCCCGTTTTTGGCTTAGCTGGTCTGACCAGGTTTCCATAACAATGTCCCAAATGTCACCACTGACATTCTGCCAACTCTTCAACGCACCGATTCCCAAACCCAGATCTGTAGTGATTCCCAAACCCAGATCTGTAGCGTGAGCCAGTGAACGTGCAGACGGCAAACTTAAAATAGCTGATCAGCCGAAACCAGTTTGGCTCAGTGGATAGAGCGTCGGCCTGCGGACTGAGGGGTCCCAGGTTCGATTCCAGTCAAGGGCATGTACCTTGGTTGCGGGCATGTCCCCAGTGGGAGGCGTGTAGGAGGCAGCTGATCGATGTTTCTCTCTCACCGATGTTTCTGACTATCTCCCTTCCTCTTTGTACAAAATCAATAAAATATATTTTAAAAAAACACACACAGTTGGTCAATGTCTCTGTCACTCCCTTGGAGTCAGACCACCAGTCCTTCCGATGACCCTCTCCTGCCTCAGTCTCCTCACCTGTAAATGGGGGTAATGTTGCCCACCCATGAACTGCTGTCAGGGTGAAGGGAAAAATACAGGGAGAGGGCTTGGCAGATCGTCTTTAGAACGTGCTTTGTGTTTCCAGGTGTGTGTCCACCCTTTGACAGTTACAGGGGTGTCTGCAGAGAACGTGTCACCTCTCACATCAAAGACCTCGTGTGGGCCGGGGCGCCCGCCCGCTGCCAAGGGGGGCTGTCATGAGACCTGGCCATCCCCGAAGAGGGAGAAAGGCTCACAGCCTCACGGAGCACAGCGCCCTGCTTACTGAGGATGGCGGCAGGCAGGGTTTCCCGGAGGAACACGTTTTTCACCGTGTTCTTCATTAGGAGCAAACGAGGGAGTATCTAGAAAAAGAGAGAAAAACCATTACTGCTCGGGACAAGCCATTAGCTGAACATACTCGACGGCAGAGAGCTAGCATCGACCTCATTCCTATCACTGGTCAGACCTCGGCCAGTGCTCTCTGTTTTTATTGATTTCGGAGAGGAAGGGAGAGGGAGAGAGAATCATTGATCAGCTGCTGCAGCCCCTCCCTGCCCCACCCCCCACCAGGGACCAAGCCCACAACCTGAGGGGAAAATCGAACCATGACAGGTTGGTTCATAGGCTGATGCTCAACCACTGAGGACACCAGCCACGCTCTCGTGTATTTTTACTTTACTTATTTATTTGTAAATGTTTTTCTTAATGAAATTTTAGAGAGAAAGGAAGGAAGAGGGACAGAGATAAGACAGGAACACCATCAACGAGCTGCCTCCAGCACATTCACACAGGATTCAGCCCGCAACCTGGGCATGTGCCTTGACTGGGAATCGAACTGCCAACCTTTTGGTTCCTGGGTCTATGCTCAACCGCTGAGCCACCCCAGCGGGGCTCTCTGTGGGTTTTTTAATCTGTGCAGCCCGGAGCTGTTCTCCTGGTCATCAGAGGAATACACGGAGGTTTCAAGAAGGGCCATTAACGTGCCCAGAGTCGCTAAGCTGTTCAGGAAGTAAGCTAGGATACAAACCTAGCCTCACCTGACTCTAAAGTCTACGCTTCTAACCACTCTAATGTCCTGACACCCAAAGCAGCATACAATGTGGATACCACGTTTGTGGAGCATAAATTAATTTCTTAAAAAGATAACCATACCGCACATATGCCTAGACACCTGGAATACTCACGTGAGTATAGGGGGGACAGGGTTACAGGTGATTTATTTTCTTCTTTACTCTTAATCGTGTTGTATGAATTGTTTAAGGTGGAATGTAAGTTTACCATCAGAATAAAGTTTTGTTTTGTTTTGAATTCTGAAGAGCCAAAGAGATTTTAGCCCTAGCTGGTGTGGCTCAGTGGATCGTGTCAGACTGTGGACGGGAGGGTTGCGGGTTTGAGTCCAGTCAAGGGCAGGCACCTCGGTTGTAGGCTCGATCCCGGCCCTGGTTGGTCAGGATGTGTATGGAGGCAACCAATCCATGTGTCTCTCTGGCATGGATGTCTCTCTCTCTCTCTCTCTCTCTCTCTCTCTCTCTCTCTCTCGCTGTCTCTCCCCCTCCCACTCGCTTTAAAAATCAACGGAAACGCCCTAGATGGTGTGGCTCAGTGGACAGAGCAGTGGCCTGGGCACTTGACGGGTCTCAGGTTCGATTCCAGTCAAGGGCACGTACCTTGGTTGCAGGCACATTCCCAGTAGGGGGTGTGCAGGAGGCAGCTGATGGATGCTTCTCTCTCATCGGTGTTTCTAACTCTCCCTCTCCCTCTATGTAAAAAATCAGTAAAATATATATTTTTAAAAAATCAATGGAAAAATATCCTCCAGTGAAGATTCACACACACACACACACACACACACACACACACATTTTAAAATACCTACTCCGAAAAAGGCTGTAGAAGCAATCACTCCCGTCGCTAGTAACACAGTCTCGTAGAGGCCACGATGCTGGGGAAAAACAGTAGGGTGTGTTTAGCCAGTGGCACAGTTTACCCGGGAAAGATAACGAACACAAAGAGTAACCCCAACAGCCGCAGAACAAGGCTGCCACCCTCCGGGGCCCCCGGTACTCACGTAGCTCTTGTTCCCATTGATGAGGTTGAACGCCGTGCTGTAGGTGCAGAAAGACAGCTGTGGGAAGACGGGGGCAGAAAGTCACAGTTTGGCTTTAAGAACAGACTTGAGCAATCAGGACACTGAAATGCGTGCTACCTGAGGCAAAATGATAGACTTCAGGCTTTTCACCTGCACCAGCGACAGAAATACCTTTAAAAGAAGGAAAAAAATTAAAAAGTCGTTATAGTGTTTCAGGGGAGCGAGAGCTCGGAGGAGCCAAGAACTTCCCAGGGGGCGTGCAGAAGGGCCCCCGGGAGCTGGGACGAGGGGAGGACGGGGTGATGCAGGGGCCACCGGTCATGGAGCAAGCGATGTAGAATGGGCACCACCTGGGCAGCGAGGACACTGGTCTCACCGTGGCCCCTGCCTCTGAGCCCTGCCGCTGAGCAGGGCAGCTGAGGAGGAGGCCTCCGCAGGGACACCGAGGGGAAGGTGTGGAAGGAGCGGTAGAGCCGTGCTGTCACCTCGTGAGAGCCACGCTGGGCTGGCCCCGGTGAGGGCAGTTCCAGGTCCCAGGCGGGGGCGGGTGGCAGGGCGAGGGCTTGGGGAGAAACGGCGAAGGGGCATTCCGTGGGGAATGCACCTCTCAACGCATGCGGCTCCTCCTTGGTGCCCAGGAGGCAGTCAAAGCCAGGGCTCCCTGGGACACCCTGTGGACCTCCCGGAGGCCCGGCTGCCTGACCAGGTACGTGGGGCGTGGTGTGGGGCGGGCAGGGTAGGTGACGAGCAGACAGGGCCGAGGCAGGGACCAGGACCATCTCTCAGGCAGTCCCGGGCGGGGCTGGGAGCTGGAGGTGGGAGATGGATGGGCACCCTCCGAACCTCCCCCACCTCCCAGCGTGCCTCCCGCTCGCACAGCACGGAGCGGCTCACTCACCATGGGCGCCGTGAACGGCAGCAGAGCTGGCAAAGAGAAGGGGGTCAGTGGCCGCTGAGAGGCCAGAGGGGCAGCCCTCCCCACACCTCTTCTCCAGCCCCTGCAAGGCACGATGCCAAAGGGTATTTCTTACTCGTTCTTATTTTCTTTCTTTTTTTCAAAAAATATGTTTTATTGATCTTTTTACAGAGAGGTAAGGAGAGGGATAGAGCGTTAGAAACATCGATGAGAGAGAATCATCGATCAGCTGCCTCTTGCACATTCCTTACTGGGGATATGCCCACAACCAAGGTACATGCCCTTGACCGGAATCAAACCCGAGACCCTTCAGTCTGCAGGCTGATGCTCTATCCACTGAGCCACGCCGGTTTTGGCTTCTTATTTTCTTAATAAAAATAACATGTGCATGTGGCAAAAATGTACACGAGCCCAGCAAAGGAAGAACTAACGAGGCTCCCGCCCACCAGCCTCGCCGAAGGTAGGCAGTGTTAACCGGCACCTGGGCACCCTGCCACGCAAACGTAATACACCTGTGGTTTATCTATAATAATAAAAGCACAGTATGCTAATTAGACCGACGTCCTTCCGGACGACCTTCCAGGGAAGCCCGGGTCCCGGGTGCCAGAGGGAAGCGGGTGCTGGCAGCTGGGGGAAGGAAGGCCTGCTCTTGCACGGATTTCATGCACGGGGCCTCTAGTAACAGTAACACACAAAATGTGTGAATCTGCTCTCCTTCCCCGTTCCCAGCACAGAGATCCTAAACTTCTTGGAATTTCCCAAGGGAGAGGAACTCGGTCAAGGTTACGGTTACTCATAACATGCTCCTTCCAGCCACACCGAGTGCACGGCAGAGGGGACTCTGGAAAGCCCCCAGGCTGGAGGCTGGTTGCCAGGGAGCCAACCACCTGAGGAGAAAGCTGGACCTTTCTGCGCCCCTCCCCAACCTCCTCCTCCGGGGAGCAGAGGGGCTGGAGGCTGAGCTCATCACCCAGGGACAACTAAGAAAGCCTCCATTTAAAAATACTAGCAGCCCGGTTTGGCTCAGTGGATAGAGCACCTGCCTACGGACTGAAGGGTCCCAGGTTTGATTCCGGTCAAGGGCATGTACCTTGGTTGTGGGCACATCCCCAGTGGGAGCTGTGCAGGAGGCAGCTGAGTGATGTTTCTCATCAATTTCTCTCTTTCCCTACCTCTCTGTAAAAAAATCAATAAAATATATTTTTAAAAATAAATAAAGAAAGAAAGAAAGAAAGAAAAGAAAGAAAGAAAAATACTAACAGTTGCCCAACCTGCACAGCTCAGGGGTCATGGTTCAATTCCCAGTCGGGGCACATTCCCAAGTTGTGGGCTCAATCCCAAGTAGGGGGCGGGAAGTACAGGAGGCAGCCAGTCAATGATTCTCTCTCATCATTGATAGTTCTATCTCTTTCTCCCTTCCTCTCTGAAATTAATAATAAAAATATATTTAAAAAACAGACATTAAAAAAATAACAACGCCAGCAGGCGGCCTGGAGAGCTTTGGGGTTGGTGAACACATGGAGGTGCTGGGAGGGCGACAGCCTGGCTCAGGCAGGAAGCCTGTCCCTTCCCTCAAACCCCAGCTCTCTCCCCAGCACTGGACACCACTCCGGGCCCCAAATCTGCTCTCCCCACGGCTCTCAAACGTTCTTGGAAAGAGGTGGTTTCTGAAATCCTTCCAGAAAAAAAAAGTTACAATAAGCTCTCAGAGATCACCTGCTCCAGCCCCCTCTGCCATTAGACGCGGCTCACCTGCAGGTCGGAACGGACCCGGGATCAGTTTGCTGTTGTCAGGATGCACTGTTGCCTTCATACAGGGAAGCACACAGGTTAGTGTGATGTTTGGCTTTGTTCTTTTCGGGGCTAACCATTAGGAAGGGGCTGAAACTTACAAGACTTCTGTTCCAAGCTGCTTGGATCTAAAAAGAGAAAAAACAAGCAATAGTTTAGAGTGTGAGAGTGTGTGTGTGTGTGTGTGTGTGTGTGTTTAAATACATTTTTATTGATCTTGGGGGTGGGGGGGAAGGGAGAGGGAAAAAGAGAGAAACATCAATGAGAGAAAGTCATCGATTGGCTGCCTCCTCACAATCCCCAGTAGGGACTGAGTCAGCAACCTGCTCATGTGCCCAGACCGGGAATCGAACTGGTGACCTCCTGGTTCCCGGGTCGATGCTCAATCACTGAGCCACTTAGCAGCTGGGCACAAGCAATAGCTTTAAAGGTGGCCTGACAGCAAACAAATCTCTCCTGTCTATTTCTGATGCTGCCTTTGCTCCCCTTTTCAGAGTGGAGGGCAGACTGCTACATACCACAGGGAGAGCACAAACCAAACAGAAAACGAGCTTACAACAACCACAGAGATAATCCAAGTAAAGAAAAGAGCAAGCCTGGCCGGTGTGGTTCAGTGGTTGAGCATCAAACCATGCACCAAGAGGGTTCTGATTGGATTCCTTGCCAGGATACATGCCTGGGTTTTGGGCTTGATCCCCAGTAAGGGCATGCAGGAGACAGCCAATCAATGATTCTCTCTCATTGATGTTTCTCTATCCATCTCCCTTCCTCTCTAAAATCAATATATACATTGAGATATATATATATATATATATATATATATATATATATATACTCAATTAAAAAACATCAACAACCAAAACATTAAAAGTCCCTAAGCCTCTGACCTTGAAGAGGACTCAAGGCCAATACCTAACCGATCCCTGACCCAGCACATCATTAGCTAAGTCCCTGGCAACAGAGCCAGCCTCGAAGTCCAGCGGCCCCAATAAGAAATAGATTCCAACTCGGGAGACCCGCCTCAATTCTGGAATGTGCCACAGGGCTCCAGGAATGGACCACAGAGAATCTCCCCCAGTGTCCCTTCCATGGGAGGAAGCCCATGATTTTCTTCCTCCTTATTACTGGTTTCTCCTACTGGCACCGGATATTAATCTGGTTCATGAGAAGGAACACTAACAATGAAAAAACAAGCCCCATTTGAAAAAGCGTGCCCCCTGTTTTCAATGACCAAGGTCCACCAGCTTTCAGGGCATCTGAGGGCAGAACCCCCCACAGGCCACCACACCCAGCCCTGAACCAGGCAGGCGGTACCTACCCTTTTGTCCTGCAAGTCGTGAATGGACCCATCTTCATTTGTTAGCAACAGTTGCCTCGCCTTCTCTATTTTGCTCTAAAATCAAATATAAAGAAATCTTATAAAACCAAATTTAAAGAAATGTTAAAGCTTAACAATCCGATGTATCCACAGATTTAAGAGTCATGGCTTTGCTCTGACCGGTTTGGCTCGGTAGATAGGAGCGTCGGCCTGGGGACTAGCATTGCCCGTCTGCCCTCCGTCCCCAGCAAGGCTTGTCTCATCCCCTCTGAACTCCAGCCCCTGGCCCGGGCTTGTCCTCGTGTTACCTGGATGCCCACTTTTACTTATTACATTTCCATCTAACAAGCTCATTCGAAGGACTAGTAAGAGCATGGTGATCTATGTGGATTGTTATTTCACCTGCTCTCCACAGGTTCAGAATAAAAGGTAAAATCCATGAGCTCCGAAAACAAGAAAAATACTTACAATCGAAATGAACAGATTTGTAGGATCCAATAACTCTGTCCACTGAACAAATCTCTGGAAAAAAGACTTCAGAAAAGCACCCCGGAAGTTAACAGCAGAACAACAAAGATGTTCATGGTTAGCATTATTTCGGACAACCTAACAGGGTGGTCTACCTGCAGCTTCTCCCAGAATCCCTACAGGTGAGAAGACTGAGGCTTAGAAGGGCCCGATGCACTCCAGGAACCCAGCCGGGCAACGACTCGTGGCCTGTGCTCTGACCCACTCCAGGATCAGACTGCCCTTAAGGAGTTAAACAGTTGTCATGCGGAGAAAGGAGGTGCGGTTTGCTTCAAAAAGCCCCCAGACCTCACAGGGTTTGAGTCTGGGCTCTGCCGGGACAACATGGGCTCCCTGTCCCTTCTCCACTTCCCCACCTGGAAAATGAGGCCTGGGCCCGCCTTCAGGGGATGGCTGAAGGAGAATGTACTAGAACTGCGCTGTCCAATTAGCCACACGCGGCCATGGAGCCCTGGCTAGGTGGCCCCGCAAAATCAAGATGTAATTTATATGTAAAACATACACCGGTCGAAACCGGTTTGGCTCAGTGGATAGAGCGTCAGCTTGTAGACTGAGGGGTCCCAGGTTCGATTCCGGTCAAGGGCATGTACCTTGGTTGCAGGCACATTCCCAGGAAGGGGTGTGCAGGAGGCAGCTGATCGATTCTAACTCTCATTGATGTTTCTAACTCTCTATCCCTCTCCCTTCCTCTCTGTGAAAAATCAATAAAATATGTTTTTAAAAATAAAACATACACCAGGTTTCCAAGACCATAAAAAGGATGTAACCCTGGCCAGGCGGCTAGGTTGGGCTGTAGACCAAAAGGTTGCAGGCTCGATTCCTGGTCTGGGCACACACTTAGGCTGTAGGTTCAATTCCCAGTCAGGACCCTCCCAGAGGCGACCCACAGATGTTTCTCTCTCCCTTCCCCCCCCCCCTCTGAAAATCAATAAAACTTAAAAAAAAAAAAAGTAAAATATCGCACTAATAATTTTCTATAGAATTCACGTTGGAATGTTAATGTGTTGTAGCTATTGCGATTCATACAATATATGACACAAATTCATTTCGGCTGCTTCTTTTTGGCTTTTGTAACCTGGCTGCTGGAGAATTTTAAATCACCCAGGGACTCCGGTCCTGTTGCTATTGGACAGCGCGGCCCGGCCACTGCCTGCAGGCGGGGCCCGTGTGGCCGGTGCCGGCGGCCCAGGCTCCGGATGGCCGCGCCTCGGAGGCGGGGAGGCGGAGGCTCGGGGAGGACCTGCTGGGAGACGGGGGCTCGGGGAGGACCTGCTGGGAGGCGGCGGCTCGGGGAGGACCTGCTCCCCTCCACCCGGAGGCCGCCCCCGGCTCAGGGCAGCCCGGGCCGCAGAGCGCGGACGCCGGCGAGGGCAGCTGACTCCTCCGCGGGGCGATCTGCAGGGGACCTCCCAGCAGGCCCGGGGCAGAGCGGACGGGGTCCCAGCCAGGGTCTCCCCAGGGCCCTCGGGAGGAGGCGCGGGGAGGGGTCGGGCGGCCACGTGGCTGCCCAAGGTCACCGGGCCCGCCCGCCCCGCCCCCCGCGCCCGCCGTACTTGGCGCTCGGTCATCCAGAAGTGCGCGTTGGGCTCCATCTTTTTGGACAACCCCGCACGCCCGCTTCCGCCTCCGCCTCCTCCTGCGGGTCCTCCCGGGACCGGCGTGATGGCCGGAGAGGCCGGCGGCCGGGCGGCGGGAGGAGGAGCCGCGGCGAGCCCCGCCCCGGCCGTGCGCGCTCCCGGTGCCGGCGGCGGGGTGTCTCCACGTGCGCGCCCCGCGCCCGCTGTGTGCGCCGCCCGGGCCCCGCCGCTGCTCCCCGCTGCTCCCCGCTGCTCCCCGCTGCTCCCCGCTGCTCCCCGCTGCTCCCCGCTGCTCCCCGCTGCTCCCCGCTGCTCCCCGCTGCTCCCCGCTGCTCCCCGCTGCTCCCCGCTGCTCGATGTCACCCGATGTCACAGCTCCTGGCGCTCGATGTGCCTGCTGCTCGGTTTCACCGCCTCCTAACGCCCCAGATCCCACACTTATGCCTCCCTGTCCCAGTCCCGGCGCACCCCCTGTTCCTGTGGGCCCACCTCTCCCACAGACCAGGGCATCGCCACCCTGCATGGCCATCCCCTAGGTCCACAGGCCGCTTCCGGGCAGGAGCGCAACCTAAGCTTTGGACATTACCCTGAGAGATCCCTCCTGTTGTCCCTTACAGCCAGCGTGCGGAGACGGGGGATAATCAAAACTGCAAACTGAAAATGTGGACTCCTTATTTCAAAAAGATGGAGAAAGGTCCACATCAGAGCATGAAACCCAGCTGAGTGTACTGTTTTCTCCAGCTCTGGGGCAAAACCAGATCGAGTAGCAACTGGTAGAGAGAAAAACGCACCTTCCTTCTTCCTGCGGGCCCTTACCTTTCGCCCAGTGGGACGGGCAGGGGGTGTGTGTTGGTAGAAGCTAGTGTGAGGCTTGGGGTGCTCAGGGTCCTCAGGAGTCCTGGCTGGGGAACGAGCACCGCCCGTTGGTTGTGTGGGTGGGCCTAGTCAAGTCAGTCTCTCCAGGTCTCTTTATATATTATTTTGATTTTTTACAGAGAGGAAGGGAGAGAGAAACATCGATGAGAGATAGACATCGATCAGCTGCCTCTTGCACACCCTCTACTGGGGATATGCCATCAACCAAGGTACATGCCCTTGACCGGAATCGAACCCGGGACCTTTCAGTCCCCAAGCCGACGCTCTATCCATTGAGCCAAACCGGTCTTGGCTCTCCAGGTCTCTTTATGAATCTGTACAATGTCACTTAATTGTGCTGACTCGGGGTTTGGTTGAGGATCGATGACAGAAGAGGTAGAAGCCCTGACATGGCGCAGGTCCTTTGGAAGTGCTCAGTTTGGGCCGCTAATACCCCACCGACCTATTTCTTCTCTTGCCTTCCTCTGCAGGAACATGAAACCAGGTCATGGTTCCCTTCAGGCCCACGTGCCTTTGCAGCTCCTTCTGCTCAGCCCATCTGGCTTACCTTTCAATGATCTTCACACGCCACCTCCTCTTCCAGGAAGCCTTCCCTGACGCCCACAGCTGGGTCAAGTGCCCTCCTCATGACCCAGGAGTGCATTTATTGTACCACTGTCTTTAGCACACCCGTATTATTCTGTTGGTCCTATCCCCGTGTCACCACTCCAGCCCGGCTGACCTCTCTGCTCCCCTTTGGACCTTTGCAGTGTAGCCTGAACAAAGGTGCAAGTAATCGTTTTCGAACAAGATGATGTAACTCTTCTCAAACCTTCCTGATATTTCCCGCCTGGAAACAGAACCCAAAGGCCTTGGCTGCCCCTCAGGCACCCGGGCTCATGAGCATTCCCCCCTCCACTGCTCCTGAGGTCACAGGGCCCTTCTGGCCTTCGTTCCCACAAAACCGCTCTTGCCGTGGGCCTTTGCCTAGCACCTTCTTGTTTTCCTAACTCCCTCACTTTCTGCATGTTATTTATCCTCACCAAAACCCTAAGACAGGTACAACTGCCCTCATTTTACAGATGAGCAAGCAGACCCGGAGACGGTCTCTCCCCAGGCCTTCCCTGACAGCCCTACCTACAACACCTGCAGCTCTGCTCTAGCCTCCGCGCCAATGTTTCCTTCCAGTCTGTGTGTTTTTATGTTTGTTGTATTTTCCCCTCTAGAGTGAAGGTGCAGGAAGGAAAAGGCTTGTCTTTTTTGGTTCACTCTTGTGCCTCCAAAAAATCACCTGGCAAATGGAAGGCACTCATGAGCTTATTGAAATAATGAACAGATGCTTCCATTTCTCTCTTCCCCTTAAACTGAGCTCCTTGGGCATGGAGCCATGGTCTCATTCCTCTCTGTGGGCCCCGAGTGAAGTACATTGTCTGCTGGCGTAGTCAGAGAACACTTAGAGCCCACAACAGCCGGACCAACAACGAATGACGTTGAAAATGCAAATATTTTAAAATATATATATATTTTTTATTATATGCTTTACATTGAGCGCTTCAGAAAATATAATTGTAATGATTTCAAAATGCAATTCCTGGATTAAATAAATATCCTCTATAATTACCTCCAATCAATATTTAGAAATGTATGCAGACATTAAATCAGCTAACAAATAAAATAAACAAAATAACTACTGAAACTACAATTCTTAGGGATGAGGAGCATGCATGATCAGTTAGGTCACTTTGCCACTTTTTTTTTTTTTTTTTTAAATACATGATTCACATTGTTTCAATCAAATATATCTCTACTCCAAGAGTTAAAGTAGACTGCTAGTACTAAAACTTAAAGCTATAATCTTAAAAAAACACACACAAAAATACCCTGTTTAATACAAAGAAATTCAGAAAGGAAATTTCAGGACTCTTGATCAGAGGCTTTCGCTTACTTGTCCTACACAGGTGTACACAGAGGTTCAGGTAAAGCTAAGAAGTGTTTCCAATTGAAGACATGATCAAAGAAACAGGTGAACTAGGCAGTCTATAAACTAGCTAGCCATCAAGAAGTTACCAATAAAGGACTAAGGTTAGTACCTAACCATGTTTAAAAAGCCTTAGACAATGTTACAATACAAAACATCTAGAGTATTATTTATGAATGCAAACATAATTGCTTTTTGCTTTCTACACATAATCATCTTTGAAATGCTAAAAATGAGCTCCAACTGTGGTTCTTTTGAGAAGCTGCAGGTGTACATGAGATGATCTACTGGTTTACCTTCTCAAAGTATTCTTTGGAAGCTGTTGGATGCGGCTTGATCTGAAAAGACAAACATTTAATTAGCTGACTTTAAGATAGTAGTTTCAAAAGTGAGTTGAAAATTCTCCATTTTTAGTTTTTTTTTTTAATTAAAAAAATATTTATATTGATTCAAAGAGGAAGGGAGAGGGAAAGAGAAACATCAATGAGAGGGAATCATTGATTGGCTGCCTCCTGCACACCCCCTACTGGGAGTTAAGCAGGCAACTCAGAAATCTAACCATGATTTCCTGGTTCATAGGTTGATGCTCAACCACTGAGCCATATCGGCCAGGCTAGCCTAAAATTCTTTACCTTTTCCAAGGCTGAACTGTTTCCTTTAAAACACATGGGTGAAAATTACATTAATAGCTTGCCTAACCATAGGTCCCCCCTCTCAGCAGCTTCATTCATTTGTGCATCATCAGTGGCCTTGCTCCGGGTGTGAGCTCCTTTTATGGACATTCCAGGCCAGCAGCCCTTGAGGCAGTGAGTACCTGTTGGGGTCCCAGGGCTTTAGAAAAGGAAACCTACCGTAGGGGAATCCGGGGTCCAATTTGCTGGGCAGACTTCTCCATGGACTTCCACAAACTGGAATGCTTTCACCAGGCGGAGGGTCTCTTCCACGCTTCGGCCCACCGGGAGGTCATTGACACTCAAATGCTTGATGACTCCATTGGGGTCAATGATGAAGAGGCCTCTGCACCAGAACTGCCCCCATTAGTACATCCCCAGTCCCAGGAGGAGAGAGAATCTAACTTCTACTCCCTCCTGGCTTTAATGCCCCTTATAAAAGCACTCATTAAGTGCTATCACATGCTTAAAACAAAGTTTTCAGCGTTAGGCAGGACTGGACCAGGCCGCCATGGAAAACAGGCAGTACGGTCAAGTTCACAAATGGGACCTAAATGTCACGCAGGATCTAAAAGTCACACAGAGCAGAGACTTCTTTCCTTATCAGTGACTTAGCGAGCATTCTTTGGGCGGCTGTATCAACTCTTGGCAAGAAACCATAAGCAAATGGGAAGGGGTACAGATGTGTTTTATCTATATTCAGTAAATACTAATAAAATGAGTGAATTCTTGGGTACATGGGGGAAAAATCCCATGGGAAAATCTTTGCAGAAAGAATTTCGTCTATGCAGAGCAAAAATCTAAAGGAAAAACCTACTTGAAACTTAACATATATTTTATTTTAGAATAGTTTTTTCTTCTTTTTTATCGAATTGATTGGGGTGGCGCTGGTTAATAAAATTATATAGGTGTCAGGTGTACAGTTCTATAATACACCATCCACATATTGTACCGTGTGTTCACCACTCCAAGTGTCCTTCCATCACCATTTAACCCCCCCATGAAACTGCTTTCTGGAGGTAAAGTTCTACCAACCCTTCCTTCACTCAGCGGCCATCAAGATGCCAGTTCTAAGGTACGTTCTGTTCTCTGTCTCTTCCAGAAAGGCGGAGCTTGAATGTGGGACTCAAAGGCAGAAAGCGTTCACACTTAAAGGAAAAAAGGCCTAACCACAGAATCCACAAAAGCAGAAATGGCTTTGAGACAGGGGTCATACAGGTGCCAGGACCTGTGCTGAGAACTGTAGCTGCCTCATCTTGCTTAGTTTTCACAACCAACATGGGAGGTACATTCTCATTTGAGCTACGGAAAAACTGGGACTCAAGGACGTGACATAACTTGCCCTAAGTTGCACAGCTATTTAGGAGCTGAGCTTGGATGGACGGATGGACAGACGGACACACGACACTCGGACTCGGGGACACACACACACACACACACACACACACAAAAACTCTAGCTGTTTTTGATTCCAAAGCTTTTTGACATCTCACCCATTCCAGGATACTGACTTCTACCCTGCCAGTTCCCCTCCCCCAAAGATGCCAGGAATGTGCGCCCCATGAGAGCGGCTCTCAGAAACAGTGGCGCAGTATGAACATCAAGCCACGAGATCCTTCTTCAGAAAGAGACACAGGGCGGTGCTGGGGAGGGGTGAGGAGGAAGGGGGAGGGGAGACAATGACAAACATGTCTGGGCTATTTCTGAAAGACTGCCAACCCTCGAACAAGGCATTCATCGGTGCTTAGCAAAAAGCTAAAATTAAAGATTTTTGGTTTTCCAAACGCTTTACCAAGGTCTCTATAAATTCCCTAAGAAGTGGGATGATGCTACACATGAAAAACAATGTTAAATTCATAAGGAACTGGATCTTACCTTAGCGCAAGACCAGGACCTTCTAACAGCACACCGTAGTCTCGGGCAATCTGCTTAGTCAAATCTGACAACAGTGGGATGTTCATGTGGCCCAAGCCGCCATTCTAATAGAAATGCAAACAGGGCTGGTTCTCGTCTTTGCTCTCGCACAGCCTTGGCCAGGTGCACAAGGTGCGGCCCGACAATCATGGCAACAGGCGGCAGTCACTGAGCACCAACAACGGCCCCGACACTGCTCTCAGCTCCATAGCTCACTTCCTCTAGCCGACTACCCTGGAGCAGATACTACGACCACCACCATTTACAGGGGAGCAAGCTGCAGCGCGGACGGTAAGTCACTTGCTCCAGGTCACAGGTAGGAAGGGACAGAGGCAGGATGTAAACCCAGCTAATACTAGCCCTTTCTTTTCCTAATTCTTTCTCCCCCCCCCCACCTCTAAATATTTATTTGAGAAAGAGAGCGAGAGAGATACATAGAAAGATACAAAGCCATGCAGGGCACATGGGATGGACAGGTACATGGGATGGACAGGTACATGGGATGGACAGGTACTGGCGGGAGGGGAGGCAACAGACCCAGACCCCGCCGTTCCCCCGCCCTGCTGAGCCTGCTCCCGCTGCGGTTTGCTCTTGGAAGACAGACGTAGCGGGGAGTAAAGATGCATGCGAAGCAATGCCACGGAAGACACAGCTGAACAGAAGCTGCCAGCAGGCGAGTTCCTGCAAACAGCCACTGCAGACTACTCCTGCTTTAACAGCTTCCAGGCTAGTCTTCAGTTGAGGTCAGAGCACAGGCGGGCGAAGGATGCCTGTACCTTCCTCGGGGTGTTGATCCAGGCGAGGTGGGTGAAGTGGGAGTCCACGGAAACGGCGACGACCTCACAGTTCACATCGTGAAACTCGTTGGCTTTGTCGCTGAAAGCGATGATCTCTGTGGGACACACGAAGGTGCTGGAGAAAAAGGGCAGAGACTCTCATCAGAGAACTTGAGAGGATTCAAAATCTTAACAATAAGAACTCTGAAAACTCGTCTGATTTCCTAAAGATGAAAAAGGCAAAATGGCTAACATCCTTACTGGACTCTCCTTTCTAGTTAAGAATCATATCTAGAAATGGGGTGGGGGTGGAGGTGGGAGGACAGTCTAAAAATAAAGAACGATTTTATTTAAATAAAGCAGCTTTACCCTGGCTGGGTGGCTCAGGTGGTAAGAGCATTATCTGGATGCATCAAGGTTGCAGGTTCGATCCTTGGTCAGGGCACATACAAGAACCAACCAATGAATGCATAAATAAATGAACAACAAATCAATGTTTTCTCCTCTCTCTCTCTCAAATCAATCAATCAATCAAGTAGCTTTATAAGAAAACTCATTTTGCCTGGCTGGTGGGGTTCAGTTGTAGGGTTCATCACCCCAGGAACCAAGAGGTCACCATTAGATCCCAGTCAGGGCATGTGTGCAAGCTGTGGTTTGATCCCCAGTAGGGAGCATGCAAGAGGCAGCTGATTGATAATGTTTCTCTCTCATTGATGTTTCTATCTCTATCCCTCTCCCTTCCTCTCTAAAAATCAACAAAAACATATTTAAAGAAAAAAAAAACACCTCATTTTATCATCTTGACTTTCCTCATTTTCCTCTAGACCACTGCAAACTTCCCCATAGACTGGCTTGCAGGAACCACCATTCCAGAGTCTTCAGTAAGAGTACGGTCTCACTGTAAAACCCTGCCACTTTAAAAAGAAGGCCACCCCATCCTCTAACTTTGTTACTTGTAAAGTAGCTACAGATACAAGCTGTATCAACAAGGCCATCAGTAATAAAAACTCGGAAAGAATCCTTCCTCTGAGAAGAAGCCTAACTAGACACAGGCAATGACAGTGTGCAGGGATCTTTGCTTGCGCTCACAAGGACATAAAAGCATCATAGAAACGACACTTACAAATCCAGAGGGTAGAAGAAGAGCACCAAATATTTCCCCTTAAAGTCATCCAGGCTTAGTTCTTTGAACTCTCCCTGGACAACGGCTGTGCCCTTAAAATAGGGTGCGTGCTGGGTGACGGCAGGAGCATGACGGGAGGAACCTGAAAAAACCCACAGGCACACAGAGTTCGTTGTTTGCTAAAACAAGCATTCGACTGACTGTATTTAAATCTCGCACAGTAATTACTGGGCGGCGTAAATTAATGAAAAGAATCAGTTCAACTGTACATCTTGGCAAATTTCTTTTTTCCTCCCATAGTTCTAGATTGTACACAAATTCAATGGCAAGTGCTGTGGAAACTAAAAAGATGTCTGAAGATGTCAGGGGTGGAATCACAGAGAATTAAGGAAGACATGGAACTGGACATGGATCCTAAATATGGTTCGGATCCTGCCAAGTGCAGGTGGGACAGGGCAAATGGCATGGAGGGAGGAAGAGGGTAAACGTGCGATCAGAACAGACAGAGCAGGTGTGCGCGGGAGAAGAGCAGATAAAGCAAGAATGGCTGATGGCCGTGCTGTGAGGGCCCTCAAGTATCAGGCCGAGGAGTCTGTTCTTGGAAGAAGAGATAAAGGAGGCTCTGGGGCTGGAAGAGGGGCTGGCTGGCTGTTCTTAGGAAGAAGGTTCTGGTAGGGGAGGGTAAGGGGAGCGGGAGGAGGGGAGGCTGCTGTTAGGAGATTGCAGTTATCCGAGTGAGAAGCAAGCCGGGGAAGGGTGTGGCAGGGACCAGGGAAAAAGGAAAGAAATCCAGAGATGTGGCAGCGCTGGGGAGGACATGCTTGTATCTGGGAGGCAAGGGACAAAAGAGGTCCCATGCCAACGCCTGGGCCTCAGAAACAGCAGGAGCTGCAGGGAGTGGGCATCTGGGACCCTTAACAAGGAAAGTTGTCATTCTGTGGCATCAAATCACCACTAGGAAACTGTAAATGTTCCAAGGTGATAACATTGTAAAACATTTTAGGACATTTCATCTGTTCACAAAAGCGTTGCTGAAGTATATCCCCCAAACCATTATAAGCGTTATAAAAGGTGAGAGAAATTTAAAGGACCCGTTTTCAAATATCACTCGTTATCTGAGGCTGATCTTAGCAAAGACCAGTCTAGAAAATGGAGTGTAAATCTCAAATAGATATGCTTCCCTCAGATCATGGAGGGGTCCGTGGTCTAATGCGACACACTGAGGCCAACACACAGGTTTGAATCCAAAAGCCTAATTCCCAACATGCTGTCTGCCAACCCCACTTACCTGACACCCCTTCATGCCACAGAGGGCATCTGAGTCATCTCTCCCCACCCTGTTCCCAACACAGGACTAAAACCTCTGCTAAGCAACAAGGAAGTGAGACGCAAGGGCAGTTTTCCTGTGATTTTCAACTCTGGCTGCACGTTAGAATCACCTGGTGAGATTTTTTAAAAAAATATACTGATGTTCTGATCTCACTCCAGAGATGAACTTAACTGGGGTGGGACTAGGGCAAGATACATTTTTAAAAGCTCCCCAGGTGATCCCTGGCCGGTTTGGTTTAGTGGATAGAGTGTCAGCCTGTGGACTGAAGGGTCCCAGGTTCGATTCCAATTAAGGGAATGTGCGGGGGTTTCGGGCTAGGTCCCCAGTGGGGGGTGTGCAGGAGGCAGCCGATCGGTGATTCTCTCTCTTCGTTGAGGTTTCCATCTCTCTCTCCCTTCCTCTATGAAATCAATGAAGATGTACTTAAAAAATAAATAAAAGCTCCCCAGGTGAGTCTAACATAGAGCTGGGTTCAGAGCCCCTGGCCAGAGATGAGGACTCATGTTCCCATTACCTGGGTCAAAACAAGGCATTAACACTTACTGGTGCTGAAGGCGGATGTTGCTTGACTGGAAGCAGGCCACAATACATTTGGCAAGCATGTTCTTCGAGAAGCAGCAGGCCTGAGGGTTGCAGAGGCAGAGATGCCCCAAGGAATGGCACTCACGTGTCGGGCAACCTGGAGAGAGAAACACGTCATGTTAGGAAGCGGTCCCAGAACGGTGGCTCAAGGCCGGCCCTGCGGAAAGCCGGTAAGCCTCAGCTGTCCTTGTTTCCAGGAACCAAATACCGAACCCCAAACTCTAACTGCATGGATTGCATCTCCATGTTCTTAACATTTCTTCCGTTTCCTTCTCCTTCAAGACTGCCAGGGATGTTGGTCCAAGGATACAAAGTTGCAGGTATGCAGGATGAAGTCTGGGGAGCTATTGTACAGCATGATTATACTGAATACAGCACTGAACCCTGGGAATATGCCCAGGGAGCACCCATCTCACACACACACAAAGGTAACTGGGAAGGGAGGTTACTTTGACTGCAGCAATCACTTGAGTATATGATATCAAATCATCATGTTGTACTTCTTAAACACACACTTTTTTATTTAAATATATACATTGTTAAAAAGACTACAAGGGATAGGGAATTCCAAGTCCATAAAGACTCCATGCTCTTAAAAGCAACACATGGGCTTCAAAAACCAAGAGGAGCCCTGGCCGGTTTGGCTCAGTGGATAGTGTCGGCCTGCAGACTCAAGGGTCCTGGGTTCAATTCCGGTCAAGGGCACATGCCTGGGTTGTGAGCTCATCCCTGGTTGGAGGCCTGCAGGGGGAGGCAGCCGATCCACGATTCTCTCTCATCATTGGCGTTTCTATCTCTCTCCCCTCTCCCTTCCTCTCTGAAATCATTAAAAAAATATTTTAAAACAACAACAAGGGGACTTGGCAAGGCCCCGTGCATTTAAACCGCTTTGCCAGAATAACACGCTGCGACTATCTCCCATGTCAAGGTTTTCCTTAGAAAAGACAAGGCCTTTCCAGCGCCCCACGGACAAGCAAACAAGTGGAGCAAAGTTCAGCCTGCAGGAGAATTTGGATGGGGCTCAAGGGAAAACTGTTTGCTCAGTCTAACTGTCCGGCGTGACTCAAAGAGAAGGCACTGCAGGGAACCCCGCCATGAGCAAGGGGAAGGTGGGTAGCAAGAAGGTCCTAGCCTTTCTGGCCAGGACAAAGGCGAAAGGGGCAGGCCCGGGGAGCGGGAGAGACGTGCCTTCTGCATGTCAGACCTGGGTCGCTTTAGCATTTGGGCTTCCATCCAGCAGTTGGCGGATGCTCACTGCCATTCCCCGAGGTAGGCACCATCCTTTCCATCTTAAGGTAAGAAAAGTGCAATGAGATTCGGGAAGGCGAGGTCCCTTTCCAAGGTCATGGCGTCTATTGCAGGACCGGGACCCGGGGCAGGTCACCGCCTCCAGGCCCAGGACCCTGTGCTCGGGGCAGGGGACGGGCGGCGACTCCGAGGCAGGAGGAATTAGGGGAGGGGACCAACGCGGGGGTGGAGGAGGGGAACAGAGGTTCTGCGCAGGCGCAGGGAGCCTCGCCTAGCGGAGGCCTCTGGGCCCGTTACCCGCGGACACCCTCCAAGAGCGGAACCCCCCCCAGGCCGCGAGGGAGCGGGGTTTTGTCCGATAAGCACGTTCCCGGAGCCACCACGGCGTCTCCGCACTTGCTCCCAGCTGGCAGGCACTCACCGTGGCCCGGAGCAGCCTTCCCGCTGCGACCGCCATCTTCAGTGCACGCGGGAGCGGCGGGCAGCGCGCGGCTGCAGAGGGGGCGGGGCCTGCGGGGCCGCGGCCGGAAGGGGCGGGGCCTGAGCTGGAGCCCAGGCGGGCCGCGCGGAGCCACAGCCGCGCCTCCTTTCTGGATGCTCCGCGTCTAAAGGTCCCTGCGGGGGCAGCCCCTATGGTTGGGGGTAAATTCCTGTTAGGGCTTTTCTGAGGCTGAATACTTGGGAAAGCGATACTTTGTCTCTGATTGTCGCCCCAACCTGAAAAGGACTAATTCAGGTGGGGAGCTGGATACTTTTTACAGTAGCTGCTGATTTGTTGTTGATACTGTTTACACCTGTTCTGCAAAAAGATGTTTCCTGTTTTGGCTTCTGCACGTGGAGTTAATTTCAGTGCAGTTGTAGTCTGTTAATAAGCTAAGTGGGTAAGACACGTCGAGGTTTTCAGGTCCTGAAAACCTTTGGGGTTGGTGTGTGGGCCTCCATTTTGGTCTCTCTTCCCAAAATTGGGAGAATTGGGACAGGTTTAAATTTTGGTTTCTGTCGATTAGGAAGATTTAAGTCATCTGTGGTAAGTATGGTACTCCAGAGCAAGCTCATTAAACAGATAGAAACCTCACAGGGGCCTTGCGGTAAAAGAGACAAGCTGAAGGCACTACATGGCATTTTCCAAACACCAGTCAGTGCATTACCGACGTAGTTTGTTGAGTCTGCATATCACCTGCATATTACTTCCGGTTCTGCCTCTGCAATCGAGGGTCATCACCTTGGGGACTCGCCTGGTGTTGCCCCTCTATTCTCTCGTGTGTGTGTGTGTGTGTGTGTGTGTGTGTGTGTGTGTTTTACGTAGGTTCTGTCTGCTCCTGTCTTCCTACTTGGATGTGACAAGCAGAAATGCCTCCAGACATTGCCAAATGTCCCCTGGGGGACAAAGTCACCCTGGGCTGAGAAAACACTGCTTTAATGGTTAATGGCAGAGCTCTGGAGCCACCAGGACCTGGGGTCACATTCCTGGTCTGTCACTTGTAGTTTTGCAGGTGACTTGAGCATCATTCCTAGACCAGTTGCTTAACTTTTCCATTCCTCAGTTTCCACATCAGTCAGTAAAATGGGAATAATCATGGCATCTACCTGAAAGCATTAGCAATGAAAGATTTAGAGAGAGAGAGTGAGATAGAGAGAGAGAGAGAGAGGGAATGGTTGCCTCCCACACACACCCCGACCTGGGGTGGAGATTAAACTTGCAACCCAGGTATGTTCCCTTGACTGGGAATCAAATCGAACCCTGAACACTGGTGAGTAGGCCAATGCTCTAACCACTGAGCACTCCAGGCCCATTTTGTAATTTTTATCTCCATAAATCGCAATCATCCCTTGGGCAGGTTAGGCACACTCAACACAGCATTCCTGTTTCTCTCTCACCAAGCAGGGGCCCAACACAGCAGCCCAATTCCCAGGTCGCTAGGCCGCTCGAGAGGAAGTCTCATTGCTTGTTGCTTTTTTTCCCAACAGGATGCTGAGACCGTTGCCTGCGGCTAAAGAGCTTTCGTCCAGGCGCACCAGATCCATTGGCTCCGGGACATTGGAGGGACTGTCCGGTGGACATGCTGGCTTCCTGGTGGCTGATCTCTATCGAAAGGTTGATCTCCCTGCCCTAAGGGGAGTGACATACCCTAGCACCTCAGGCCGAGAGGCCCAGAAGGAATTTCATACAGGAGTCTTCCAAGGACCTGTTCAGGATTGCAAGATGAGTAGCCTTCAGCTAATCCTGGGCTACAGCCAAAGCTTCCGGATGGACAGGCAGAGCCCTCCATCTGTGCATTCCAAGAAAGGTAACTGTGACTGGTATTTTGTCACCAGTATCAGTTCTGTTCTTCCCAGCTGTACCTGACCTCCTTCTCGGTCCATGCAGGTTAGAGAACCCTCCCAGGTGCCCAGAAGGCACCAGACACATCTTTCTCATCCTCATCGCTCTTGTCATATCACATGGGAATTTTATTGTGCTGTGTCTGGGTCTTAACCATACTGTAAACTTCATGTCTTACTCATCTCTGTGGCCCCGGTGGCTAGGCTAGGGTCTAGCTCATATCGACTGCTCAGAAATAGTTTGCCGAGTGAGTAAACAGTGCTGACATGGTAGCCAAATGTTCTTTCCACATTTATTCTGGGGAAAAACACCATCTTCCTATTCAGCTTTCTCTAGCTGTCACAGCAAGGACACAAATGGTTTCCCTAGAGGAGAAAGACAAACGGACCTTGTCCTCATTGCCAAAAGAGTAGAAAGTCACTGAAATTCTCCTCTTTAGTTCGGGAGGAGGATTTCTGGGCCTCGTGGAGGGAAAGACAGATGAAAAGCCATCGCTGCTTTTTATGATGATTAGGAAAATACCTCCTTGCGACCGCAGGCTAACATTCTGGGAGCTGGGGCTACAATTAGAGATGGCAACATCACTCTGGGTTTTGCTGAGTCCTTCCTCTTTCCAGGGCAGAAAGCAAACAGCACGGGGACATGAAAAGCAGCTTCTCCCGGCACATGACCTGAGGCCCCTCACTGAGGGAGCCCTGGCAGGGCAGGGAGACGGAGCCCAGATGCGTTGCAGACGGTAAGGTTTGGTGTGTATGGTACATGCTTTGTGACCTGGCACTGACTTTTCTGAAGTGTCCATGAGGAGGAGGAGTCAGGAACTGTTTAGGCCAGCAGTGTTGTTGTTGTTATTGTTGTGCTAAGGGTGGAGGGAAAATTCATCTGAAGGGGAAGAAGGCTCTTTGATCTTAGGAAAACACCTCGAGAGGCTTTTAGTTATTCGAAATCAAATTCCTACCCGGGGATGGAGACGCTGGGGATAAAGAGGGGTTAAACTGGGCTGCAAAATACTCAAAAGTGCCGAAACCGGTTTGGCTCAGTGCATAGAGTGTTGGCCTGCAGACTGAAAGGTCCCGGTTCAAATCCGGTCAAGGGCATGTACCTTGGTTGCGGGCACATCCCCACTAGGGGGTATGCAAGAGGCAGCTTATCGGTGATTCTCATCAATGTTTCTAGCTCTCTATCCATCTCTTCCTCTCTGTAAAAAAATAATAAAATACATTTAAAAAAATACTTGGAAGGGATGTCTCCCTTCGGGAAGGGAAGGCTGATGGTGGCTGGGGACCCCTCTCTTCCTGGGAAACACCAGGGGTGGAGGTGGGGTGGAGGAGGAAGGTTGGGATGGAGAAGAAGGCAAGGTCAAAGCTTGCTCTAGGTTAGGGGTGTCGAACTCAATCAGAGAAGGGGCCAAAATCTAAAATCCAGCCTAAATCGCGGGCCGAATGCTTTACTGGACAGTCATAAACTGTCATTGTGATGGAAACACAGCGGAGTGCAGTGATGACAGTGCGGTGCGGGCCACATTGCAAGGCCTGGCGGGACGGATTTGGCCCGCGGGCCTTGTGTTTGACACATGTGCTCTAGGTAGTGCTCTCCCAAGTCGGATGGATGCAGGGCCAGAGGCCGAGAGGCTGAGTAGAGGTGGGGTGAGAGGTTGTGCTGTTCAGGTCATGTTTTGCCCAACAACCACTTCACAAGCAGAATCGCCTTGGCAGCCTGTGGGGACTGCATTGTAAATGCACTGGCCCAGCGCACTCATGGACTCATTTGTAGACCACAGAAGGAGGAGCCTGGCGTTTATTTTGTCCTTCAGGGCTGGCTGCAGCTCCCCATCGTCTGTGCTAGATGGCATCCTCTCTCTACGGAGGAGACTTTGACAGCCACGGGGAACGAGTGTTCTTGCACAAAACTTATTTCTATAGCGTGGTAACACACGCCTTTGCTTCTCCAGGAGGAAAAGAGGCTGCTCCAAATCAATTAAGCAAATTAGAAACCAGGTTCTATTTTATGTAATTGTCAAAGAGCAATCTGCACAAAACATTACATTTTAAAAAATATGTTTTTATTGATTTTTAGAGAGGAAGGAAAAGGGAGAGATTGAAACATCAATGAGAGAGACAGCACATCAATTGATTGATTGGCTGCCTCTTGCATGAGCCCTACTGGGCATGTGCCCTGACCAGTGAGTGAACCAGAGATCTCGTGGTGCATGGGAAAACGCTCGATCCACTGAATCACACCAGCTGGGCCCACACATTACATTTTTAAAAACTCTCGAGTCTTTGTTAAATTCTATTTAGCATATAACTGGCTAGTTAGCTGAGATTTCAAGAAGGGAACAAGTATGCCCTTTTATTCAGTCAATTAAATATTCACGTACCTACAATGGCCTTTCTTAGGAAAGCAAAAACCTTGTACTGAGATCTCAAAGATAATTAAGCTCAGTGTCTCTGGAAAAGGAAAGTTTATGTTATTGCAGCATTAAGGTAAAACCGTTGGAGCCCAAGTCACCTGTGAGTCATCTAGTTTTACGGGCTTTTTTACATTGCATTAAATTTATCTTTTTTTTTAAAATACATTCTTTTTTTTTTTTTTTTTTTTAAATATATTTTATTGATTTTGTACAGAGAGGAAGGGAGAGAGATAGAGAGTCAGAAACATCGATGAGAGAGAGTCATCGATCAGCTGCCTCTTGCACACCCCCTACTGGGGATATACCCGCAGCCAAGGTACATGCCCTTGACCGGAATCGAACCTGGGACCTTTCAGTCCCCAAGCCGACGCTCTATCCATTGAGCCAAACCGGTCCTGGCTTAAAATACATTCTTATTGATTTCAGAGAGGAAGGGAGAGAAAGAGGGAGAGATGGAAACATCAATGATGAGAGAGAATCATTGATGGGCTGCCCACTGGGGATCGAGCCCACAACCCGGGCATGTGCCCTTGACCAGAATTAAACCTGGGACCCTTCAGTCCCTAGGCTGGCACTGTATCCACTGAGCCAAACCTGCTACAGCACATTGTTTATCTTACCTCCTCCTTTTAAAGAAACAGTTCTATCTTGGTTGTCAAGACTGTAACCAATTTCAATTGTAGGCTATCAAGCTTAAACAAATGAACCTGGCTTTGGTCAGGTTCACCTGGTAGATGCTGGTTATAAAAAAGATTATAAGTGGCCCTGGCTGGGTAGTTCAGTTGGTAGAGCATCTTCCCGATATACTACGGTTGTGTGCTTGATCCTCAGCACATACACACAAGAAACCACCAATAAATGCAAAAATTAGTGGAACAGCAAATCAGTTTTCCCCCTCTTCCTTTTTTTCCTCTCTCTCAAGTTAAAGCAACAACAACAAAAGACCATAGTGATGGTTTGGAATTTTTGCTTATCCATATTAACAGAAAATCATTGACTTTTCAGTGGAGTATGTGAGAAGAGCCTGTTTTTCCTTTTCCCACTCTGAATTAGTTTTTATACTTTTGCTGTGTTTTTTACTTACCAATTTTAACATTTTTTTCCTCCATCTAAATCTACCTGATTGCTCAGCACTGCACCATTTTCAGGGTAGATATTTTGTTTCACTTACTCTGAAAAGTGGGTTGAACTTGGTCTGCTTAGTTTCTTTTAAAGTTGTATAATCAGTTTTTTAAAAATATATTTTATTGATTTTTTTACAGAGAGGAAGAGAGAGGGATAGAGAGTTAGAAACATCAATGAGAGAGAATCATCGATCAACTGCCTCTTGCACACCCCCACTGGGGATGTGCCCGCAACCAAGGTACATGCCCTTGACCGGAATCGAACCCTGGACCCCTCAGTCCTCAGGCCGACGCTCTATCCACTGAGCCAAACCTGTTTCAGCTGATCAGTTTAATGAGAAGGCTGATCACAGGACTCAGCTGCCTTTGAAGATGGAGGTACAGTCAGACAGATGGAGGTACAGTCAGACAGCTGGAAGTTCTAGGCCCTGAGAGATTGCCCATGGCTCTCTGTGATGTTTACTCTGATACCTGGTTATCTCTGATCTGGCAGAGCTGTGGGAATTTTGAATGTTAACTAGTATCCCAGAGGTGTAAGTGGGGTTGAGTGATGCCATATTTGCTCCAAGTCAGCAAATATTGCCAAATACTCACTGCATGTAAGGCACTTAGTATGTTCAGGCCTTTGAGTAGGGAAGGCAGAGGCTTACCTAAATAAATATCCTTACCAACCACTTAGCAGTTGACCTTGGGCCACAGATCTCCTCTAAATACAATGGAGGCAACAACTTTTTAGCAATCAGTGCCCAAGTAAGTCTGCTGTGGGGACTCTGCCAACTGAACCTGGCACCAGGGGAGGGGGCCTGTGTTCTCAGAGACCACATGTGGTTGAGAGCATCAGCAGACATGTGCATTTCACCAGGAATCTCCTTTCTGAACTTGCAGTTCAGAGCTCAGAGGATGAACCTGGAATGTCTTGTTATCAAGCTGGGTGTTTAGATGGCCATACGTCGGTGGTCAGCAAACTCATCAGTCAACAGAGCCAACTATCAACAGCACAACGATTGACATTTCTTTTGAGAGCCAAATTTTTAAAACTTAAACTTCTTCTAACGCCACTTCTTCAAAATAGGCTCGCCCAGGCCGTGGTATTTTGTGGAAGAGCCACACTCAAGGGGCCAAAGAGCTGCATGTGGCTCGCGAGCTGCAGTTTGCCGACCACGGCCCTAGGTCATAGCCATTCGGCAACACCAGGGTGAAGCCTCCGGACAGATGTGTCATCAGCTAGTTCCTCCTGAACCAAAGGCTTCCCAGGCCCCATTGCTTGGAGGTGTGTTGCTTGGAAGTCAGTATTTTCTGAAGTGTGATACTTCTATTCCTCCTCACACTTCACAAATGTAATGGGCTAGGATGAATTAAAAGTTTTAAAACAACTTGACTTTAAAGAAAAATATTAACAGAAAAGTGATAGATGGTCTACTGCATAGCCAAAATTTTATATGTGTGTATATATATATATATATATATATATATACACACACACACACACGCGCGTGTGTATATATGTGTGTGTGTGTGTGTATATATATGTGTGTGTGTGTGTATATATATATATATATATATATATATATATATATTGATTTCAGAGAGAAAGGGAGGAGAGAGATAGAACACCCTCTACTGGGGAATCAAGCCTGCACCGCGGCATGTGCCCTGATGGGGAATAGAACCGTGACCTCCTGATTCACAGGTCGATGCTCAACCACTGAGCCATGCCGGCTGGGTGGCATAGCAACACTTTAATGTTCAATTTGGTAACCACTGGGGCCCGTCCATGAAGGGTCTTCTCAGGGGAGAGGGAAAGCAACTAGACACCTCACAACTCCAACCCCGCTCTCCGTTCTCATCTCTCTGCCTTGGCATCGTCCCAGGTGCCTGGAATCACTTCTCTCTCTCCGTTTCCCAGCCCTCTGTATATTTGTCCACAACGGCCTTTATTCCACCTCAGTGGGTTGCTTCCCAGTTTGCCTTCCTTCCTCTTCTGGGAAATCACCTTGTTATTCCCTCCTGTGCTTGGCACAGAGGTAGACTTTGAAGAATGAGGGAGTGAGCGGGAGAATGAAAACACTATCTCCAACTGTTTCTGGATGATTAGAAAGTCTCAGTGAGGCAAGGGAAGAAATGAAAACTCCAGCTCCGGCTCTATTCACGAAGTTTGATTGTTCGGGCCAAAGCAATCCACGTATTAGGACGAAGGTAGGTTTATCACTTTCCAAATAGCCAGTTCCTGTTTAGGAGAAGTCTGAACCAGCAGCTTTAGCCATGCGAGAGAGGTGCCCACAGAATGGGAAGATTCCGTTTCTTTTGATTTCCAGCTCAACTGATCCCGAGTGGCTTGGAAGCGAGTATTTGTCTTTGGCATATTCCCATCCCTCTCACACTTACCCAGTCCTCCGTTTGGATTTCCGTTCTTGCTATCAGCCAACAAGAGTCTCTATTTACCTACTGACATTTAATGAATCAAACCCGTTTTTCAAGGTGACTGTGAGTAGTTAATGCAGTTAATTGAAAGGAATGAAGCTTTAATGGTGGGATTGTGGACAGGGATGGAAAACCCTCAAGTCTTAATCATTTCGCCAACTGCCTGCTTTGCCTTCTTACAGTGTAAGGTCAGCCATACAGAACAATAGCAACCAAGTTGTGCCTGCCGGCCTGAGCTAGCCAGAAATTAAGTGCAAAGACTCTGATTCAGACTGCTGGGTTCAAATCCCAGGTCGTCTACTTATTATTAGTTGTGGGACCTTAAGTTATAAAACTTTTCTAGCCTGGTGATTTTATCTATAAAATGGGGCTCTGTCTCTACCTCACCCAGACATGATGGTCAACGAAATAACCCATGGAAAGCACTTAGCACAGGGCCCGGATTACACTCGGTATCCTGTAAATCTAGCCATTATCATTCCATTCTTGTATTGGAATGTTCTCATTATTATTATTTTTTTTCAGAGAGTCACAGATACTTGAAATACAGCCATTTATTTTGGAGGCAGAGAAGCAGATAGGCGATCGCTTGCCTAAAGACCACACAGAACTACTTATTCTAAAAGGAGGTGGGGGCACCCAGGGATTTTTTCCCAGCGTTACACACCCAAAAGCCTATAGAAGCAAAAGAAGTAAAATTGCTGGTGACTTGGGCCCGATATCAGGCATTGGAGGGTGGTGAGGATTATAACTGTAGAGCTTTGCTACTTACAATGCGGTGCACTGACCAGCAGGGTGGACAGAACCTTGGAGTTCGTTAGAAACAGAACCTCAGGACCCATCACAAACCTAGTGAAACAGAATTTACACGTTAACAATATCCTTAGATGATCTGTATGCACATACACGTTTGAGAAGGCTGCTAGGAAGGACAACTCATCGAAGGCATTCAAATTTAGTTTTTGTTTTATTATTATTATTTTAAATATAGTTTGATTTTTTTACAGAGAGGAAGGGAGAGGGAATAGAGAGCTAGAAACATCGATGAAAGAGAAACATCGACGAGCTGCCTCCTGCACACCCCCTACCAGGGATGTGCCCGCAACCAAGGTACATGCCCTTGACTGGAATCGAACCCGGGACCTTTCAGTCTGCACACCAATACTCCATCCACTGAGCCAAACCGGTTTCGGCTAGTTTAGTTTTCAGAGTGTGTGTGTGTGTGTGTGTGTTTTATATCAGCCAAAATAAACCTAGGACTGCAGCAGGCCTTACGGACCTTCCTATTCTAAGTTAGGGCTCTGGGCACGAGGGTATGTAGCCAAGACCAAGCCTAAGTGGCTGACGGGGGACAATCCCTGGAGCGGAAGGTGCCCCAGAAGTCAGGTAAACCGTTACTGCCTCTACTTTGCAGACAAGACAAGAAAGGCCCGGGCAGTCCCACTGACCCACATCCAGACCCGAGGAAGTGGAGGTGGCGGTGGCTGTGGGTGTAATCCATTAGGAAACCAGCCTTCGGGTTTCCAAGGCCTGGAAAGTCTATTAATTTCTTCATGTTCTCCAATGCCTAATAATTGTTCTCCGCCTCTCCCGGCACCTCCCTGCCACTTCCTGGCAGCCCTGGGGACAGAAGGTTTCCTCCTTTTGCACGGAGAAGGCCCACGGCCAGCTTCGGAGGAAAGGATATCCGGCCCGCAGGATGCAGAGGAGGCAAAGGCCTCATTGTTCTTAGGGTCAGCCCACTCCCCGCCCACCCCGCCCTGGTCGCAGACCCCAGGGTGCCGGCGGGCCCATTTCCCGGGAGTGGGGCCTTCAGAGGAAGAGAGGCTGAGTGTCCTGAGCTTACAGTAGGAAGGCGCCAAGAGCTCCAAAGCCGGGAATTTGAAAACGCACTTGCAGCACCAGCTTGGCGCTGTTCCCCGTGAACACTCCCCAATGCCGGCTCAGGCGATTCCCTCTTCGCGCATCATCTCAGTGAGCTCGGATGTCATGCGGCTCGTGGATTTGCGGACTCCGCGTGCTACAAGGCAGTTTGTTAGCCACACCGGCCGCTTCCCACGCAGGGACCGCCGGAGTCCCGGCCGCCGCCAGGGGGCGCTCAGGCTGCGCGGCCACCGACGCGGCCGCCGGTGCCCGGCCGCCGCCGAGCGGCAGATCCCCTGGCGCCCTCGGAGGAAACAAAGTGCACCTTTGTCAGCGGCCGGGCACGTGTGCGTGCGAGGCGGCGCACAGCTCCGGGCCGCCGGGTGCGGGCCCGCTGCAGTCCCCGCGTGGCCCACAGGAAGGGGGTGCGGCGCGCGGCCGGGCCGGGCCGGGCCGGGCCGACCTTCCTCCGGCCCCGAGTAGATCAGACGGTCGGCCGGACACGCACCGGCTCCGGCTGGGCCGTGGCACTTAGCTGGCCGCCGCCGCGGCCTGTGACTTCGCTCTCCGGGCTCGCGGCAGGGCGGGAAACGGGCGAGCCGGACCCCGGGGCACGGGCGTGCGAGCTCGGCCCCAGGGCTGAGGGCTCCTGCTCAGCCAGCCGGGCGGGCCTTTGATTCCCCCACCCACCTCTTACAGCGCCGCTCCCCGCCTTCACCCTGGGCGCCGGGCGCGGGCGGCCCTCGGGACTCCCGCAGCTGCTGCGTGCCGCCCCGGCCACCGCGCGGCGCGCCGGGGAGACTACAAGTCCCAGCAGGCCCCGCGCCCCGGGCGCCGAGGCAGTGGGCGCGGCCGGGGCCGGCGCCTGCGCAGTGAGGCCCGCCGGAGCCTAGCTAGTACCACACCCCCGGGAGGGACGGAGGGGAGGCAGAAGCATCCGAGGCATTAAAGCATCCGAGGGAGCCGGAGGGGAGGAGAATGGAGTGACAGAGAAGCGCCGAGGGTGGGGGGTGGGGGGGAGCGCGTTGCGGGAGGGGGGAGGGGGGACCAGAGGGAGGAAGACGCGGCGGCGGCGGCGGCGGCTCCTCTTTGCAGAGGGGGAAAACTCTGAGGGGACCAGAGCTGGAATAATGCGGTAGGAAAGGCGGGCTCCCGGCTCCGGCTCCGGCTCCGGCTCCGGCTCCCGCAGCGGCGGCGGCGGCAGCACCCAGCGGCAGCACCCCAGGCGCTGACAGCCCCGCCGACCGGCTCCCTCGCTGACCGCCGGCTGTCAATGGAGCTGGAAAACATCGTGGCCAACACGGTCTTGCTGAAAGCCAGGGAAGGTAAGCGGCGGGGCCGGGGCGCGGGAGGTGCCGGTGCCGGGCGGGCTGGGGCGTGTGCGGCGCGGGGTGCCCGCGGCCAGTTGGTCCGAGCGGGACGGACACCTCGGGGAGCTGCCCCGCCGGCAAGCGCTTGGGCTCGGCCGCCCTCGGGCTCGGGGAATCCGCACTTTGGTGGAGAAGGAGAGGGACATCGGGGCAGGGGATGCTGGAAGGTCCCCCCGGCTTCCTGCTCTGCAGCCTCCCGGGCATCGCGGCGGCTGGCGGAAAGGTCAGCGGGGAGAGCATCCATTCAGGAAGAGAGGGGCCCGCGTGCAGACAAACAAACAGCTTTTGGAGCGGCCCGGGATGGGTCCTGGGAGTGTGGATGGGGGTGAGTGTGTGTGTGTGTGTGTGTGTGTGTGTGTGTGTGTGTGTGTGTGTGTGAGTGTGTGTGTGTGAGTGTGTGTGTGTGTGTGTGTGTGTGAGTGTGTGTGTGTGTGTGTGTGTGTGTGTGAGTGTTGGGGAGGGTGGTGGTGGTGGTGGTGGAATTAGCAGGAGCCAAGTCTTCGCCTGCGCAGGCTGAGTTGATACAGGCTGTTGCTGGAAACCGGCCGCTGGGAATGTTTCGCAGGGAAATCCCGTCGTGTGGAAAGGAAGCCTTTTAAAGGCAAAGTCAGATGTTGAGGAATCAGCCTGTTCCTAGAATAACGAGAGGATGGATGTACCAACCATCTAGAAAACAAGTCAGGATTTCAGAGGTCATACCCCCCCCAGACCCCCCCCCCACTTTTTTTGGCGGGACGTGAGGGAGGTAACTGATTGGGGCTCAGTTAAGGAGAGATAGGTAAGCGTGGCCGGTGCTTACATGCGTATTGGGTGCGAATCATTACATTTCCTGCGTTGAGCTGGCAGGAAATGTCTGCACGGAGTGGGTAAAGATCCGAAAGTCAGAGCTATAAACACGTTTTGACGCTTCCTTGAGATGAAAAGAAAAAGAAAAAAAAAGAAAAAAAAAAGAAAAAAAGCGGCCCAGAAACTTAGGTGGTTCCTGAAACGACCCTGCGCCTGTAAACATACGACAGCCAGGAGCACCTGGAATTTACATAACGTCTCTCCTGCCAAGATTTGAGCTCTGGGGTGCAGCCTTTCTCTTTTTAAAAACGGGGACGTGGTTTCCCTCCATCGTGGGAGGAGACTTGATTTGACACCCAAGGTAGAAGGCAGCCCAAGTAAGGTCCTGACTTCAGAAGGGTGTCCTCGGGGAGCAGTCCACGAAGATGCCATGCCCCCGCCTGAATGTTTCCACTCTCGCACTCTGATGAATGGAGGAGGAATGTTTGGCCAGCAGTAAAACGGTGTGTGTTTACCCAGCCGGTCCCATCACCTTGTGGCTCCGTCCACGCCACCGAGCGGTGCACAGCCCAGCACGTCAGCGTTCGCGTCGTAATTCCGTCGTCACTTGTCCCTCTAAAGCCGTTGGTCGCCTGGAAGGTTTGCTTTGAAAACGCCAGCAGAGTTTAAAATATTCAGATCTATCAATTATTCACCCCCCAGTTGCCCAGCTTTGGTGAGAGAACAGATTGGAAGGAAAGGCAAGCTCAGGTTCTGAGGCCTGATTTTTTCTTCCCTTTTTGCCAAATCCAAAAATGTTAGCGAGCTGGATCCAGTGGGGGCTGGGGGGCTTCCCCCCGGCTGGAAAGTGCGTCCCAGAGGGGAAGAAGCTGAGAAAACAGCAGCCCACGCCCCCACCTTTCAGACGCCACCTAGTGGCGGGATTGGGGTGTACACCTCAGGGCTCGGGGGCTGGGAAAGTTTCTCTCTCCCCTCTCTGTTCTGAAATTATTTCTTGGGAAAGCACTGGGGTGGACGTGCTGCTGGAGGCTTTGCGGGTTCCGCTGGTTTCTCCTGTTGTCCGTGGAACTTCGCTCCCGAGGCTCAGAGGTGTGTGGCTCCACACGTACCTTTGCCTGGGGGGTGCTTTTTCCTGTTCGAATTAGGTTGCTTCTGTTCAAATGTTTTGCTTGGGGTGAGCCAAGTGTTACCAGTTTTCTTCTCTAAAGCGATCTCCTCAGTGTTGTTGTGTTATTGTTTTCCCATCGAGATTAATGCAGATATTTTGGTTCGGCCGGTTAGCAGTTTGTGTTTTATTCAGAACCTCAGGCGGGAGCACTGCAGGCTGGAGGTTTCTGTGGAAGTGGGAATTGCAGGGATTAAAAGCTCTCAGGAAAGTGCCCTACGCACCCTTGTCCTTTCCGATTTCTCTTTGAGAGTTTGGTAGGCGATTTCTCTTTGAGAGTTTGGTAGGCTTCTCATGGTGAGAAAACAGCTCCTGAGGATGCCTTTGAAATGGAAAGGGCCTTGCCTGGAAGGAAATGGAGAGACTGACACATGAGTGAGAAAAATTAATCACTTACATGGAGACTGCATTTTAAAATTTGCTTCTCTCCTCCTCTTTCTTTTGTCTAAACAGAACCCATGATGTTAAGTGCTCCCATTTTCTTTCTGCTGGGTCTTTATTAAAAATGTGAGCACATATATTCTAACTAGCCTGGGAGCCTAGAGAAATAAAAGCGATTTATTTTTCTCTTCTTGGCTCTCACATATTGGAAGCCATTCTTTTAAATGAAGTAATTCTGCAAATAATTATATTATCCAAATACTCAGAAATGAAGGTTCTAGTCAGCTTGGTGAAATATCTAACGTAAAAACCGATAGTATCTTTTAAAAATCCGAGTTGTTTGGAATGTTTAAAAAACACTTCTTACTTGAAGATTCTTGTGAATGGTTGCGGATGGAGAAATACAGCTGGTGCGTGTGAAATTTAATTTAGTTGACTTAACAAAATATATTGTAAACAATCTGAAATGTGGCTTTCAAGTAAAAGTCATATTTGTCCCAAACAATAGAGAAACAGGCCTCTGAAGACAGACAGAAACACTTTGCAAAGGCTGTTAAGGAATTTGTAGCTGTCTGGATGGATGGGTAATTTTGGGGCTTATCTTTTGTTATTGTTATACATTCTCCAAGGCAGATTACTTCTAAATTCATTGTAAATTTAGATTCTTTCCATAATGAAGTATATAAAGTGAAAGACCTGAATATAGCAATACAATAGAAAATCTATACCTAAATATCAGAGTAAAAATAATTCCTTGTTATTAATTACAAAACATAGCAAGCAAATGACACCTCTGTGACTGTTTGTTTTTTTTTTTTTTTTTTTAATAAGATGGAGATCTGGGTTCAACATTTTAAACCTCCCAAACGTATTTTGCGGGCTGTTTATTTATCTTGTTTTCATGAGAAAATATCAGTTTGGTCACTCTTCGGAACTTTAGGTAACTTTCCCAAAATGTGATTAGGAGGGTGGTGGGGGGTGGGGAGGAAAGAAATTGAGACAATTCATGCCTGTTTATGGAGATGAGCTAAATGATTAAGTTCGGACTAATTTTATCTACGTACATTTCAGTATCTCAGAAAATTGGCAAGCAAGCTAGTGTGGAAGTGACAGCAGTGAGAGTGTTTGCAGAGTGTCTTTCTTTGTTATCTGTTGCAGGAAGGTGTTTGTGTCTTTATCATATTCTAGATCTGTTGCCTCACCCTGAGTGAGCTGTGGTGAGGAAAGGGCGGCGGGGGCTCACCTTCCCTTTCTCCACCGGCCAGCAGGAGTCCTATCTGCTCAATCAAGATGACAGGGAGGACTGATACAGTTTCCTGAGCGGGCTTCTAGCAGGCACCGAGCACCGGAACTGAGACGTCAGAAATGTAACGACTTTGCCATTGATCACAACTGCTGAAAGCCAGAATATGCAAGAACCGTTTCCTCCGGTAGCTTGTTGACTTGTTGGCTTGGCTCTTCATGGTGATCAAGACTGGGGACCTGGGACTAGGTGCAGTTGGGGGGCTAGCAGAGGCCCGGGAGGGCAGGAGGAGAGAGGGAGCCCGCATCCAGCAGAGGGGCGGCTCTGCCTGGACAGACTGAGTGTCCCCCAGCAGGCTGGAAGCCCGGCCGCCTTCCCTTTCCCTCCCGCCCCACGTGCACACGATGAACTCGGAAGAGCAGCAGCTGTCATCCGCGCAGGCAGCCCTGAGCGTGGAGGCTGCCTGGCCTCGGAAGGGCAGTGATGTTAAATGAAACTGCCTTTTACGTTTTCCAAGTTTCTTTTCAGTACCGACAGGTTGGAGGTAGAGAAACCAAAAGCCGTGTTTTCAGAAGGCCTTGCCCTCTCGCAGAAAGATTTTTAACGAACCCAGCTGCCTGTGTTTAAAAATCATCAGATAAATGCTCACAAGACTCTCATCTTTCAAGAGCTTAGCTGCTGCTTGTCAGATTCTAAACTCCAAAAAGCTTGATTCTTGCAGGGCCCAAGCTAATCCTCGCTTGAAGTATGTCTTCAGAAGCTTTTGCTCTTGCAGTGGCTTGCTAAATGATACCTCTTGGGTCTGGGCTGCCATAATGTCCCAGTGAATTTCAGGACGGAGCTCAATATGCGAGCAAATTCACCTTTGCCAAGGGCTGTTCAACCTTTACCTGGAGCTTCCAGTGTTTGTAGAAAAGCACCCAGGACTGCAGGCAATTATTTAAAGTTAATGTTTGTTACCAATATATTTGTGGCTCAAAGTAAAGTATTATAACATCTAGACAGTTTTTAAATAAGAAAGCCTTATGGTTAGCTTGGCCGGTGTGGTTCAGTGGTTGAGCATCAACCTATGAACCAGAAGGTCAAGGTTGGGCTCCTGGTCAGGGCACATGCCTGGGTTGCAGGCTCGATCCCCAGGGTGGGGTGTGCAGGAGGCAGCCAATCAGTGATTCTCTGTCATCACTGATGTTTCCATCTCTCTCCTCCTCCCTTCCTCTCTGAGTGCTTCCTCCAGTGTTTAGATAGTACTAAATGGAACAATATTGTTTTCACCCCCCCAAAAGATAAAAACTAGAAGAGCTTTGATTTATTGATTAAAACATTTTCAATATTTATGTTGTTTTTAAATGAAACATTTCACTGAACTATAACAGGATGTGTTTTAAAGTAGAAACCACTCCTATCATTTAAGCCCACATAATCCATTTTAATCACTTAAAGGCACATCTCAAAACCCTTGTCTTCACTCTTCTACTTTGATGTGTGAGGTGCGTACAGTGTGTTGGGGCGGGTGGGGGGGGTGATGGGGGAAGGGGAGCCTAGGGTTAGTAAGACTGAACAAATTCCTTTTCCATGAGTCACCTGTTTGTAATCTCTTTCTATTGTTTCCTGCAGTTACACGAACTCCTGTCACGATATCTTTTTGTAACCATAAAACTTAATTTTTTAAGAAATGTTTTTATTGCTTTTTCAATAGTGGTTTTTCTGGGTAGCATCCTGGGTGGAGTTGAGGGTCAGAGTTCTGGGGTTACAGGCGTCTAGCCCTCTAAAGGTATGCTGTCCAACACGGTAGCTTATGGCCGTAAGTGGCTATTTACATTTAAGTGAATTAGAATTACATGTTCCATTCCTGAGCACGGGAACCACGTTAGGGCTCCGTGGTCCATGTGGCTAGTGGCTGCTTGTTAGACTTCCCGGAAGCAGAGCCTTCTGAGCACTGCAGGAAGTCCACTCGGACAGAGCTGCTCTGGAGGTCCACACACCGAATTAAACAGGAGCGTGGTAACCCCGTTTCTGACACGATACTTGGGGGAAGGTTGAGGAGGGTGAGAGGGGTAAATGGTGGGGAAGGAGAGGAGACAGAGGGGAGAACGGGGGAAGAGACCAGAAGGGTGTGGGCTGAGTCTGGGGATTAGGACTGACTCCAGAGAAAAATTCAGTTCATGGACAATCATAGATGTTGGTGGTCAGTCACCCATATTTCCTTTTAAATTAAATTAATTTTTTTTTTTTGCTTTGAGAGAGAGAGAGAGAGAGAGATAGAGAGAGAGAGAGAGAGAGGGAGGGAGGGAGGGAGGAAGGGCGAAAGAGAGAGAAACATCAACGTGCTGTTCCACTTATTGATGCACTCATTGGCTGACTCTTGTATGTGCCCTGACCCAGGACTGGACCCACAGCGCTGGCATCTATGGGGAGGTGCTCTAACCAACTGCGCTACCGGCAGGCAGGGCATCTTTTTCTCCTTCATATTTTGTTGGGAAATTTGCCTAGCTTGAGCAATTGACTTTCCTGATTCAAATTAAGTGCATACTATGGATACATACAGAGCCCTATGTTCCTTCTTGAAACTCCTGATAGGAGGCTATTTTTACTAAGAAAAAAAAGTAAGTTATATGTAGAGTAATTCTACAGAAGGAATTAAAAAACAACAACAACAACCAAAAAACATACCTGTTTCCATGGATTTCAAAAAGGCACTCCAAAATGAGGGTGAAAATAGGGAAAACAACGATAGGGGTTTCCATTTCTTTTGAACAGGGACAGACTGAAATAAGACCGCAAAGAATGATGTCAAAAACACACAAATGGTTTCTCTCTAAAAACCGTTTCCTGTGAGAGTTGAAACATTTTAAGGATAGCCCAGTTAGAGAGGCCGGTAGAAAGAAACATTAGCATTGGAAACAATGAAACAGCCCGGTGCTGGGTCTTCGGTGTCACAAGTCAGTAATACATTAGCCTGATTTCCATGGGGCCTGCCTTGTCTCTAGCCATTTGTAATCTGTGGAGAACTGACACATTTTTTTAAGGCGATGACGATTCCATGAACCTCAAAGGGCAACTCGGGGGGCCTGGGCAGAGAGCAGAAGACGCTGAGATAGACAGACAGGCACATTCCTGTGTCATGAAGTGGCGGAGACCCCGGGGCAGGCAGGGCCACAATGCCCCGAGCCTTCTCAGTCCGTCTGTCCTCCACTTTCCAACACGGAGGTTTCCCTGGTCCAACAGAGGGGGACAGAGCGGAGACAAAACAAAGCCACTGGGCCACGGTCCCTGGGCCACTGTCCAGACTCCTTTAAATGTTCAAAAAGAAGTCTCCCCTCTTCCCTGCCATACTGTACGCCGAAAGCCAAACCCGTTCCTCAGGACAGCATCGTTTCTCAATGGAAGCCCCCTGGGGCTGTCCCCGTGGGAGAGAGAGGAGGGGCTCCGTCCCACTTCCTGGCGAAGGGGCCGACGCGGGGCTGTCTCTTTCCTCCCCCACCCTGCCTTCGGCCAAGAGCCAACCCGAGCGCCATCGGAGAGTGCAGCGGTCGGCAAACTCCTTCGTCAACAGAGCCAACCATCCACAGTACAACGACTGAAATGTCTTCTGAGAGCCTGATTTTTTTAAACTTCAACTTCTAACGCCACTTTTTCAAAATACACTCTCCCAGGCCGTGGTATTTTGTGGAAGAGCCACACTCAAGGGGCCCAAGAGCCGCATGTGTCTCGCGAGCTGCAGTTTGCTGACCGCGGGGATCGTGTATTCCTGTTAGGTTGTGCGTGCCTGATAGGTGAATCCTCGCAGTAGGTGTTTCCACTTTAAGTGTCGAACTGTTAGTCAAGTCAAATGAATCAGTGATGGAGGAGAAGGGCATGTATATATTATACATACATGCCTACACATGTGTGTGTGCCCATACAAGCTGTGATCCTTTCTGGAGCCCCATTTACCTGTGTTTTTCTTATACCCATGTGTCCCTCTACCCCTTAACCTCCACCTCTGTTTTCACACACACACCAACATATTAAAAGTGCAGGGTCAGGTCAGCACTAGCAGGTTTGGCTCAGTGGATAGAGCGTCAGCCTGTGGACTCAAGGTTCAGTTCCTGTCAAGGGCACATGCCCGGGTTATAGGTTTGATCCCCAGAAGGGGTGTGCAGAAGGCAGCCAATCAATGAGTTTCTCTCATCATTGATGTTTCTATCTCTTCCTCTTCCTTCCTCTGAAATCAATAAAAATATATTAAAAAAATAAATGGCAAGACCGGTTTGGCTCAGTGGATAGAGTGTTGGCCTGCGGACTGAGGGTTCGATTCCGGTCAAGGGCATGTACCTTGATTGCGGGCACATCCCCATAGGGGGTGTGTGGGAGGCGGCTGATCAATGATTCTCTCTCATCGATATTTCTATGGGTAGGTGGTGGTGGGGACCTGTCGTTGGCTGTGGCCTCACCCCCTCCTTTCCTTGCCAGAGTCACGGGCAGGCCAGTTCCTGCTGGCATTGGCTTGCCAAGTGCAGGCCACATCTGCCCCAAGGTCTCCTTCCTTGGGGGCTTGTTGCTACCCCTTGGGGGATCCTTGCCCTCAAGCACCTCTGCCTGGTGGGGGCACCTTAGGTGTATACTCATGTCTCTGCAGCTTTCTGTACCTAAAAATGTAGGGGGCTGGGTTGGGACAGGTGTGACTCATCTGTGAGATTCGGGGTACCCTCCCCACCCCTTCTTTGTCCTAAAGAGAATGTGTGAAGCAGCCCTTTTCTCTGGAAAAGCGCTCAAAGGGTTAGCCCCTTCTTTTCCCAGTGGTAACCTTATGGCTGCTTGCATTTAGAAACCATATCAGTGTGTGTGTGTGTGTGTGTGTGTGTGTAGAGTCTTAAGAACTATGGACTTCCTTGGGGGTCGCGGTGAGACTGGAGCTTCGGCCTGACATCCCACCTGGTAATGAGGGGACCGGAAGGCAGGCCTTTGATCTGCTCCTACAGAGAAGGTGAAGCCCGCGGCTTCTGGAGGAAGAGGGGTGAGGGATAGGGTTACCCAGCTGCAGGCTGGAGGGAAGGCAGCCAGTGTAATTGGCCCACGTATCTGATAGAAGGCCTTGTGAAACCTCATTTGAAAATGAAATTCCATCTTGGCCTGGGTCGCAACACTCACTGGCCGGGGAGATGGATACAGGCTGGAGAAGGTCAGATGGCCCGGGACCAGCAGCGTCATCAGGCTGATGCCCACGTGCTCTCGGTCTCTCCTCCGAGTCATCCGGTCAGGCGCTCAGGGAGAGCTCTCAGGGTGCTCAGGTAACATCCCCCGAGAGGGAGTTGGAGCTCCAGGGAAAATAGGAGGTGGGGCGGGACAAAGAATTGGGAAAAGGGGGTCTCAAGACCCAGCTCTTCCCAAGCCAAGTGCCCTTGTGGGTAGATGCCACTAAGTCTACAGTCACAGATGAACGGAACATAGTAGGTGTTCAACAGAAGTTTCCAGAAACGATGGACTTGGATGCTACATCTAAGTTTGTGTGTGTGTGTGTGTGGCGGGGGGCAGGGGGACAGAGACAGCAAGATCCTCCAGAAGTGGTCTTGATGTCACAGTTGATGGTAAATTAGAAAATGATTCAACGTGGCTCAGAGAGATTAACTAAGGGTATAGGGCGAATTGGAAAATGTTTTCCAAATGTTTATCTTTGCTGTGAAAAACGCCTGGCCAACTCCCCCACCCTTGTCCCCGATTTGGAAATGGTTTGTTTTACTTGTTTTGGGAGAAGTAAATATTTGCATTAGACCAAACATTTGGGGCAAAACAGCTCGCCCCAATTCCGAGGCTCCGTGTGGGTCAGAGGCGATGGTCCACGCTGTACCACGCATACCTTTTTTGGCTAACTCGGAGGTAGCGTAGGGTACCATCTTCACATGCTCTTTCCCATCACGACGAGGACGAGGCTGAGAAAATGGAAAGAAAACAGGGAGCCAAACCAGTGATCCTCCAGGCCTAGGAATGGCTGATGACCTGGCATTTAAAGGATGTAATCGTTCTAGAAAAACTGCCTTTCTCTGCTCATGGGCAAAGAGGCTGGATCCAATTAAGACAAAGAAAATGTATGGTAACCCGGAGAAGAAATTTCTAAACAGTCAATTCTGTAATCCTCTCTGAAGAGGAAGAGGCCAGCATGACTGGGCTCTGAGGAGGATGCCAAACCCTATGATATATAATAATTAGTAACCACTGGTTATTTCGCCGCACGCTCATTTTCCAAACCACTAACCATGGCTTGGGACGGAATGCACGGGGCCTAGATATTCGCCCCAGATGTCTTCCCATCGGTAGTACCCAATTAGAGGGATTTTAAAAATTAAAGCTTAATTCTCTAGAACCTATCGCGAGCCTAGAAATGAGAGGAGGGCAAACCTGGTTTCCTCGACAGCTCCTGGGTGACCGAGGTGAGCGTTGGGCTGTGGGGACGCTTCCAGTCCACGTCTCAATTGGCTTGCTGGTCACCGCTGGGTGCCTGACGGTTGCCTACCCCGGTGCCTGCTCCTCTCGCCGGGCTCCTTGGCAGCTTGCACACGTTTCAGGAATGACCGTGAGGGGTGAGCGTTGGAGAGGCCTGTCCGGAGTCAAGCTCCCCCCGAGCCAGCGCGTGACGTGAACCCGTGTCATTTCCTTCGCCCTGGGTGTCGGCCGAGAACTTTAGGACGTCACGGGAGCCAAGTTCCGATGGGCATGGCCCTGCCCGGGCTTTCCTCTTCCCCGGCACCATCCATCCGGTGTGTGCTTAGCACCTGGCACCACGCTGGCTCTGAAAGGAGGACTGGCTTAGCCACGGAGTCTCCCATCTCCTTTCTAAAATGATCATTTAAAGAAGTAGGAAGTCTGGGTTCATTGTTTTAGTTGATCTTTATAGTCCTGTGAGGCTTGCCTTATTCTCCCCCATTCTTAGAGGTTAATGACTTACCTTAAAGCCGTGGTTGGCAAACTGCGGCTCGAGAGCCACATGCGGCTCTTTGGCCCCTTGAGGGTGGCTCTTCCACAAAATACCACGGCCTGGGCGAGTCTATGTTGAAGAAGTAGCGTTAGAAGAAGTTTAAGTTTAAAAAATTGGGCTCTCAAAAGAAATTTCAATCGTCGTACTGTGGATAGTTGGCTCTGATGACGAATGAGTTTGCCAACCACTGGCCCTAAACACCCGCCGTGGGGACCCAGCACCAGGCTTTGCATCTGACACTCTTTTCTGCTGCTCACAGCTCCTTCCCTCGGGAATATTCCCAGCTATTGGGAATGGCCATGCTAACATATAGAGACGTTTGAAAAGCAATCACGTGTGCAGCTGTGACTCACAGTTAAATAGGAATCATTCTAATTAAAAAAAAAAATTGATTTCAGAGAGGAAGGGAGAGGGAGAAACATCAACGATGAGAGAAAACCATTGACCAGCTGCCTCCTGCACACCCCTCCCTGGGGATCGAGCCTGCACCCCGGGCCTGTGCTCTGACCAGGAATGGAACCGTGCTCTCCTGGTCAACACCCAACCGCTGAGCCATACCAGCTGGGCTAATTTTTAAGATTAAAAAAATAATAAATCTGCACCGGCAATGCTTGCTAATGAAAATTCAAACAGCAGTGCAAACCATTAAGAAGAACATCAGACTCTCTCTTCTCGCAGCTCTGCTACCAGCCCCAGCCCGGAGCGTTGCTGTCAGCGCTGAGGTGGGCATGTCCCCCCGTTTCCGTGTCTGTGCGTGTATGGGCGCACAGAGGCATTTTAGACACACGGGCTCTGAGCCTTCGCGCCGCCCCGCGGCTGTTTTCAGTCAACAGTGTGTCGTAGAGCCTTCCTGGATGTGTTTACAGTTTCCCACGAAATGGATGGGTGTCAGGAAAAATTGTGAAAGACTTTGGAAACAGAGTGTCGTTCCAGTGGAATGCTGGGTGTTTCCCAGCAGACCCTGAGGGCTTGTTCGGAAGGGGTCCGTGTCCCCGATTGTCTTACCCCCGTTTAATAAAACACCCTGTCAAACGCTCCACGGCGAGCCACTTAAGTTCTCCGATTTTTAAGTGCGTTGTAAACAGGGTAGGAACATCCTGCCCATAGTATAACATCTTTATACATGTATTTAAAAACTTTCAGTTTGTTGGTGTGTGTGTTTTTCCCCCCCCAATGGTGGTATCTGTTTAATAGCATCCTCCCCTTCCTCTCCTCCCCACACTTCGCTTGGGGAAGATTAGCGATGATTTCTGAAGGGGAGCTGTGGCCCTCGAGATGTAAAAAGTACGTTTTCTTATGAGGAAGGCACATGATACGCATGAGGTCGGGATGCTTTTTAAACCTGTGGAATCTGATACTCCCCTTTACTGCCTCCCCCTCCCCCCACTCCATTCACTGTTCAGTCATCTTTCCTGTGGTATTCAAAGCTTGGATTAGGAAAATCAGGTTCAGTCAAAGACTGTACTTGGCAAAGACATTGTAATTGCCCCTGTGTTTTGAATGTGTAAATTGGCAGGAAACACAGGCAAAGCCCCACAGCTTTGCAAAGGTGGTCCCGCATTTCCCTCCTTTGATCATCCCCGCAACCCAGACATGGCAGCTCTGTTGATTATCATTTCCATTTTAGGAAGAAAGAGAAATCAAGCACCGAGTGGTGAGATGGTTCTCCAAGGGCACCCGGCAAGGACCCACTGCTCTCCCATCCTCCTCAGGGGCTGACCCATTGCATCTGTTCCCACCCGTAAGGACCTTGAACGGCTCTAGGGAGGCCTCGGTCACGCCATGGAGATGGTGGATCTGGAAATGTTCCCCTGGGTAGAGGCGCCCTTTCCTAATTCTCTCAGGGGTGTGCATGTGCCGGTGTTGGTTTCACGGCGCGTCCTTCACTCCCGTCTTTCATTTGGCACGGTCTTCTCCTCTGTGGAAGTTGTGGGCCCTTCCGTAGGTAACTGCTTTGACTGAATGTTTGCATGTGATTTACCTACATGAGTGTGCCATGAGTCCCTTTGAGAATCAATAGCTCAAATAGAAACAGTACTATACAACCTAAGCCGCTGGCCTTGCCTCCCCACGCCGTCTCCCTCTGAGAGAAGCTGGGCAGGAGGGTATAGTCCAGAGCCTGGGGGCTTTACTATTTTTGTCAGTGTTGGAGGAGGGAGTGGTATTTTCTTCCCGGAAGCATTCTAGCTGGGCTGGCTCGCACTCCCGTGGCTCACAGCTGCCTGGAAGCAGCAGAGAGACCAGACGGAGAAAGGCTGCCCATTAATTGGGTGATTAATCTGAACGTGGCTGCGGGCTCCTTGTCATCTCAGAGTGCAGGAAGCCAGCTCCCTTTTCTCTAGAGAAGGGGGCCGAGGACCGGAGGGAGCCCAGGTGGGCGGCAGAATGTGGGGCTGGAGCAGAAGCCGTCTTTCACTCCGAGTCCCAGGCCTGGGTTTTCCTCCGAGCAGTTCAGCGGCTCTGTTACTGACTCCCAGGCTCTATTCCTTTCCTAGGGCTACCTAGGGCTGCAGCTCAGAGCCACAGAAACGTTTCGCCTCACAATTCTGGAGGCCAGATGTCCGAAATTGATTGTAGGCAGGCCACGCTCCCTCTGGAGGTGCTGGGAGTGTCTGTCCCAGGCCCTCTGCTGCTCTGCAGGGCATCCGGAATAAAGGTCTCACCCTTTGCTGAGAACGCCTTGTGATGTGGGATACCCACTGTAGAGCTGAAGCCGGAAGCCTGGCCTCTGGCTTCTCAGGTGAGGCCAGTTCTTCCATCGCACATCACATTGGAGGGACAGACACACCAGGGCTAGCATCTGTTAGTAGACGCCAGTGTGGTGCTGCTGACATCTGGCAAAGCTCACGGACATAGCCGGCTAATAACTTCCCAGAGTTGGGGCAAGACACCCATTTTTTTTCTTCTTTTCAAGGTAATATGATACCTTATGCTGTTCAATGCACCGAGCCAAGATGTTTCAATTCCCATTAAAAGCTCTATTAATGCTTCTCCTGGAAAGGCTGCAGGGCAAGGGAGAATGTGCCACCACCATGGCTGTGTGAGCTTAGGCACATTGCTTGACCGTTCCGAGCCAAACTTTTCTCAGCCGTATGGATGTGTACCTTGGCCCAGGTGATTTCTGTAGCTATTTTCACCCTTCAGATCTTGAGATTTTTGCTGGTGCATTTCCCACCGATAGTAATACAACTGTGGGTACTTCATAATAAGATTTGATGTTAATTTGAAGAGCAGGCATTACACATTAAAATTAAAATTACCCCCAAGGAAAGAATGGGAGCTGGGAGGGGTTAGGTAGTGCAATAGAAACAAACAGGAAGGAACCTCCTTGCTGCTAATGGAACCAATGCCTGCAATCTAAGAAAGGCAAGTCCATGGTTCTGGTATTTTCTTTAGTGGATTACAGAAAGGCAAATTAGATCAAAAGTAAAAAATAAAGCAGTTTGATTGTTCTGCACTGTATTATCTTAATAAAAAGCCTTCCTGGAAAGCTTAAAAATACACAGGGCCCTGTCTGGCCAAAGAAAACAATGTCAATGTTGTTGAGAAAAATGTGAGAATTTTCCATGAGACGTGAGTGAGGAGAGGCATTGTCATGTGGATCTGGAGGCACCCCACAAGGAGTTGGAGACTGATAAGCATTCCCTACTTGTCAGGGCTTGTGGCTGGGGACAGTTGTCACCCACAGGGGGAGGGCTCAGAGATGGGAATGGGCACTGCCAGCGTTCCTGAGGGCTCCTGGCAGTCCGACCCATTTCTTCACTCACCTGCAACTTCATGCGTTTGGGCTCGGTGTCCTCCTTCTCTTGGCTGGTGACGCAGATGTCACAGTCAAGGGTTGGTGAGTCTTTTGCTTACCCTTTCTCAGCTGGAAGTGGCGGAAGGTGGAGGCTGCCATTTGGGTTCTGTCCTTGCGTTGCTCTTCATTTGTCTCGGGTCCCAAGGCCAGTGGCTTAGTCTCTCTGTATGTTTATCATCACATACGGACAATGCCCTCATGATTGTAGAGACCAAGGAAAGAATATGGATGGAATAGAAAGTCTAGATACAGATACACAAGTGTATGTAAAAAAGTTAGTATGTGGAAAAGGCAGCATTTCAAACCCATGGAAAAGAATGGCTTCCCTAAGAAATGGTGTTGAGATAACTGGCTAACTAATTATTGGGGAAGATACAATGTTAGATTTATTATATTAACTAAGAAAATTCTAGAATCATTGAAGATTTAGAGGGTTTTTAAATATATATATATTTTATTGATTTTTTACAGAGAGGAATGGAGAGAGAGAGAGAGCTAGAAATGTTGATGAGAGAGAAACATCGAACAGCTGCCTCTTACACACCCCCCACCAGGGATGTGCTCGTAACCAACGTACATGCCCCTGACCGGAATCGAATCTGGGACCTTTCAGTCTGCAGACCAACGCTCTACCACTGAGCCAAACCGGTTTCGGCAAGATCTAGAGTTTTAAAAGTGAAACTAGTCCTAGCCAGCTTGGCTCAGTGGATAGAGCAGAGCGTCAGCTTGTGGACTGAAAGGTCCCAGGTTCCATTCCAGCCAAGGGCACCAGCTTGGGTTGTGGGCTCGATCCCCAGAAGGGGGTGAGCAGGAGGCAGCCGATCAGTGATTCTCTATCATCACTGATGTTTCTTTCTCTCCTTCTCCCTTCCTCTCTGAAATCAATAAGGAAATATATCTATCTATCTATCTATAGATATATATATATATTTTTTTAATGAAACTATATACAGTCCAGAAGAAAATATAGGTGACTGTTTCTTATAGTTTGGGGTACAGTTATAAGAAAAAAGATTGACGCATTTGACAGTGAAAAATAAAATTCTCTGAGAAAAGAGATCATAACAAAAGATAAAAGTCAGTGATAAGCTGAGAAAATAGCCCCACTATATGTGATTCATAAAAATGAATCAGAAAGAGGAAACACCCAGTAGAGAAGTGAGCAAAGAGTGTGAAGAGGTGATTCACAAAAGAAGAAGTATATTAATTAAGCAGTAAAGAGGATATATTAATTGGGCAGGAGTCTTGGTTGCCAGTGACAGAAATCCAATCTGGACGAGCACAGACATAGGAGAACTCTCTGGGAGGAGACCGAGGTGGCGTGCATGTCAGAGGGAGGGAGCGGAGTGCGGGCCTGGGATGGCCTCGGGACCCCCGTCACCTGGAACTGGGACCTCCTGGCACCCTTCACTGCCCTCCTTATTGCCCTCATCTACTTCTTTCAATCTACCAACTTCACATTTCCTCACTATCTTCTCCATACAATGGGGAAATGTTCATAGTTTCACATCGACAGCTTCTACCAATGGAGAGAAGACTGGTCTTTCCTTCTCCAATTCTGTTTTGGAAAACCTTAGGCAGCGGCGACCCCCCCCCCCCCCCCCCCCCCCTCCCTGGCTGTCTTGGGTCAGTGGATCACTCCGGGACAATTACCATAGATTGCAGGCATCAACTCTTAGATTCTCAGATTGCAGGTCATAGGGGTGAAGTTATAGGAATATGGTGGCTCTGGTTACAGCCAGAGAAGCTGGGGTGGTTTCTAGGGTTAAAAAAGAGGGTACTGGTCAGACAGGCAGTAATAGGGACCACTACTCATGAAAAGATGCTCAGTCTCACTAGTCAGCAGAATCTTATATACGCAAGATCTTAGATTGGCAACAATTTAAACACTGATAATGCCTGGTTAAGGTAGTGTGGGTAAATAGATTCTTTCAAACAATATGTTCATGCCCTGGCTGGGTGGCTGTTAATTTGGAGCATTGTCCTGTACACCAAAGATTGCGGGTTCAATTCCAGGTCTGGGCATATACCTGCACGACCCACATTGGGGACCGGGCAACCCCTGTGGGTGGCGATTTTGGCGGAGGGGAGCGGAGGACAAGAACGAAGGAAGTAGGGACGGTCCTGATGCCCTTGGGCATGGCGCTGAGGGTTTGCTTTAACAGCAACCACCATCACTTTGCTTATTTAAAAAAATGTCTTTATTGATTTCAGAGAGGAAGGGAGAGAGAGAGAAAAAAAACACACCACATTAATGATAAGAGAGAATCATTGATCGGCTACTTTCTGCACGCCCCCCACTGGGGATGGAGCCTGTAACCTGGGCCTGTGCCCTTAGCCGGAATTGAACCTAGGGCCCTTCAGTCTGCAGGCTAGCGCTTTATGCACTGAGCCAAGCGGACTAGGCCTAGGGCATCACTTGCTTATTTTATCTTTATCTCTGTGTGATGGTTGGTGGGAGGGGAGCACTTTGATTCTTGTTTGACAAGCTGGGAGTTGAAGAAGAGAGAGCCTGACTGTCTGAAATCCTGAAACCAGGGCCAGCCGGTGAGCGGGAATACTCTGGGATGCACAGAATCCGAGTGGATGTCCCTGAGAGGATTCAGGCCCTCCTGGGTGTAGCATGCTAGCCGAGGGAAATGTGATGATGAAAGAGACCGCTCCTCCCTTTCTGGGACTTCCAGCCTAATTGGGGGAAGGACGGAACACGGGGAACACGGCGTTTGTGGGATGGAAGTACAAAGGCGGCCTCGATAGGGAGGGGCTGTCAGTAAAGGCTTCATAGGGAGGTGCATGGGGCTGAGCTGGAAGCTGGTGATTGATAGTGGGAAGCTGGTGACTATTAGCAGAGCCCTTACAGAGAAATTGCTAGAGATGCGTTTTTCACTGCAGTCCGATGAGTTATGTATCGTCATTTGCACGTGACAAATCCAGCAGAGAGGCGAATGTACTTGCCCAAGGTCGTGTAGCAGGTGAGCGTTGGAACTTGGATGTGATCCCGAAGCCAGAGTTGTGGGGGAGAGTTTCGCCTCCTGAGGCTCCGGGCTGGAATGCTGTGGGGACAGGGGGCCCTGGCAGCGGGGAGGGCAGAGCCAAATGGTGGTGAGGCGGTGACGGGGTGTGAGGCGGCGTTTGCATGGGGCGTGGAGCAGTTGTAGGGACTCAGGGAGCAGGAAGGCTGGAGGTGGGACTGTCTGTCGTTCGGGGAGGTCTCCGAATGCCAGGCGGAGAAGCCGAGAGTTAAACTTTTAGGCAAAATGGGGCCACTGAGCACTTTTGAGCAGAGGAGGCTGATGCTGGCTGGGTTAGAAGGCGCTGGGTCCGGCGCACAGACTGTGAGGCTCAGTGGGCTGTCGTTCTGAGAAGTGGGTGGGGGAGGCCAGGGTCCTGCAAAAAAAAAAAGGGGGGGGGGTGGGGTTATTGGGGGGGGGATGGGTAGGAGCAGCATTGGGGAGGCCGAATCTATAGCACTGACCCCTGATGGGATGTGAGGGGCGTGGGACAAAACAATGAAGTCTGAACCCAGGGGACACCGCAGGGCAGCTGGGCGGTGCTGCTGGCTCTGGGAAAGGGCGCAGGTGTGGTTCGGCCCCAGCGGGTGGAGGAATGGCCAGCACAGAGCCTCCTGGCCGAGGTGAGGCGTTGGGAGGTGCCGCACGGCTGCGGCTCTGGAGGACGAGGGAACAGATGGCTTTGTTGTTTTTTTCCTTGCCAGGCCCCCACGCCCTCTCACCCTGGCCGCAGCACCTCCATTTTCCCAGGAGGACCACGCCTCATGGTCAGCCCACGAGCTTGGTGGGGGATGACTTCTCATTGGCTCCACCCTGGCCAATCAGAGCACGGCTTCTCTCTCTGACCTCAGGGACCAGGTCAGGGATGAGGATGTGATTCAGGGTCCAGAGAGGGCGGAGGGAAGCCTGGGAATGCTGGCCGCTGTTGTCACCATCTTCCTGAGAATAAAGGCGACACGGGGGAGAGACGCAGGCCTCATCGCATTGTCTGGTTGTGGCTGCCAGCCATCCTGGGAGCCAGATGTACACCCCCACCCCTTCCTGTTTAGGCAAATCGAAGAGTTGACACTTACAGTCAAAGGATGCTGACTCACCCTGGGCTAGAAGCCACATCTTCAGGGGTTACCTGCCTTAAAGGGCCCGAGAAGGCAGGCCTGGAGGGGAGGGTCCTGGATGAAGAGGGGCTGCCCTGAGTCAAGGAAGGCTGAGTGAGCACTTATCCTAGACTTTGCCTGGACACAGAGGCAGGTGCGTTTGATGTTTGCCACAAACAATACAATCCTGACCTGGCTGCCCTTATGGACTCCAGTTATGGCAAAAAGAAAAGAAAAAAAAAAATCAGGAAACAAGTAAACAAACAGGCCAGTCTCCATGGATATGTGAGCCCAAGGTGTTGGGAACAATGGCTGAGTGTGAGTCCAGAAGTGGATGCTGCCTGCACAGACCTTAGTTATATCCCAAAGCTGCTTCCTGGTGGGAGCCCGGACACGTGTGTCAATTAATTGATAGCCAGCCCCTCCCGGAGAGGGCAGCACCTCCGATAAGCCTTGGTTTCACCGTTATTAAAATAGTTATAAACTTAATGCGGCGTTTATGCACTCTTAGGGCACTCTTTACAACTGCCCTTTAGGTAGATAACTGGGATATTTTTACCCCAGTTCCACAGAGGAGAAAAAGGGGGCTCAGAGAGAGGCCTTCACTTGCCCAAGGTCACAGTTATTAATGGGAAAATCAGGATTTGAACCCAGGCCCCAGCATTGGTATCCTTTCAGCCACCATGTTTCACTTCCTCACATTGGTGTTGGCAAAAAATTTTCAGTAAAAGTAGCTAATACTTACTGTATACGTCATATTTCATTGAGTCCCTACCACAAATCAATGAAGTAGGCCAACTGGTGAATCCCATTTTATAAACGAGGAAACTATAGAGGTATAGAGGATTTAGGATTTCTTCCCAAGTCCTTCAGCCAGTGGGAGGCAGAACTATATTTTGAGGTTATTTTTTGAAATTTGGGAGCACAGGATGGGTGATAACTGTAATTCCTCAACCTGGTTTTTCTCAGTTATGATGTTCTTCACGCGTAGATTTTATATGAAAGAAACAAACAGGAGCCTGGCTGGTCTGATCAGAGGTTGAGCATCACACGCCCGGCTCAATCCCCAGTGGGGGGGGGGGGGTGCGGGAGACAGCCGATCAGTGATTGTCTCTCATCATTGATGTTTCGCTTCCTCTCTGAAATCAATAAAAATATGTTTTAAAAAAAGAGACATACGAGGAGAGTGAACAATGTGGCCAGAGAGTAAGAGCAGTTTGATTTGTCTGTTATTGTTGGAACACCGGACCCTGGGTTTCACTGACATGGAAGTAATTGGAAAACGTTAAAACAAGAGAGTAAGGCTTACAAACAGTGTCGCACCTTTAGGGTTATGTAAATTAGCTCCTTGGCGAAGAAGAAACCCACGTACTACTGTTTGCGGGCTGGCTGCCCGCTGCGGGCGCTGTGGAGTGGGAGTGTGACAATTTTATTGTCATTGAGGACCCGTGACAAGGCACATTCCAGCTGCTCACACTCCCCCAAGTTCATGAATTGGTTCAATAACAAAAAGCCATTTTCATGTGAAGGTAAGGGGTAGGGACATCTGCTTGATTAATTTCTGACTTTTCTTTTTTGAAAACGTGTTAGAATTTGTTGTTAGAAAAAAAGATGGCTCTGGAGACTGGTAGCCTAGAAGCTTCGGGAGGACTGGCCACGTGTCTGTGGCTTTTTGTTGTGTGACGGGTATACATGAGGTGCTCAATAAATACCTTTTGAATGAATGATGAATCCAGGATCCAGACTCTGGCCCATGCCAGGCCCACTCCTCCCCAGGAGATGCCTGAGGCTGGCAGAGGACCAAAGGCGAATGGAAGCTGAGTCCCAGCTCATGTGGAGGCCCAAGGTGGGGCCCTGGACAGCGAGGGTAGGCGGCCCAGTCTGAAAGCTCAAGGGCTCCTGTCTTCCTCAGGCTCAGCTCCAGTCTCACCTCTCCCACCTGCCAGGAAGGCTGGAAGCCCCTCTCCACCGGGAAGACGGAGCCAGGGAGAGAAGACATTGCAGGAAGCCTCGGGGCCTGGCTTGGAGTTGGCTGGAGCTGTGGCTGGTAACGGCTCTGGCCCTGGCTGCTCCCAGGGGGTGTAGAGTTGGGCACTGAGGTGACCTGTCTGGGGAGACCTTGCTTCCACCCTCTGGGACCTCTAGGTCACCCTGGCCTCACTGCTGGGGAGCTGTCTTACTCAGGAGCTAACTTGTTATGGGTCCCTGAACGTGTGCTGTGCACTGTGCCAAGTACTAAATCCATTCTCACTGGTGTTTCCCTTTAGGACTTCAATTTCACCTCCAGTTTCCCTTTCTGTTCCAAAAATGTGTTAATATCTTTACCCCATTCTACAGCTTAGCATGCATTCTCTCTCAGTCCTTAGAGGGATCTTACTAGGAATGTGTCCCCATTCTCCCCATTTTGCATATGAAGAAACTGAGGCTTAAAGAGGGTAAGTAACTTGCCCAGGGTCATGCCTCTTCTCAATTGTTTAAACCAAGCAAGGGAATATGACTCTTACACTCACCTTTCTTCTCTGCGGGGCCCAATCCCCTGGTTTGGGTTAGGGAAAGAAGGTCCAGACTCTGCTTGGTGGATTATTTGTCCGAGTTACTGGTTTTTGCTCCATCACAGGGACCTGGGAGGTAGTTAAGGGCTTTATGCTCAGTTATCTTGTATATATGTATTGGGACAAGGCCACTGCCCATCACATTCTTCATGGATCTGTTTTAGCAAAGCTGACTGTGAAGTGGATTTCTGTAATGTGAACTTGAGTAAAGTGAATTACAGTAAAGTGAATTCTATTTCCTGATTGCTTCCTTCCTAAAAAATAAGATCATTCCCAGAAAGTGTCCCAGAGGCTACAGCCTGCAGAGGAGCTGGGCTTTGAGTGGTGGGGCCTGGGACCTGCTTTTGGCCACATGCCCATCCCCAGGCCTGGCTCTCCCCCACCCCATGGCCAGGGGGCTGCTCCTGGCACTGGGTTCTTCCGTGCCCAGTAGCACGGGGCCCTGGTTGCACCAGGAGCTGTTTTTCACCTAGTGCAGGGGTCACAAGGGCTTGGCCCACACACTATTTTAAAAATCAGAACATTTCACATACCATTCCCGATATAAGACTTCTCTTAGTAAATCACAAGTTCTAGGTAAGAATTAGGTAAGAATGTTTTCATGACAGCATTTGTCTATAATTGGAGTTTGTTCGATTATTTTGGGGTCGACATGTCACCACACACCACACTGTTCCCTCTCGCCTCACACCAAGTCCCCGTGCTCCATTGTGTCACCTGACGGGCCTCCGGGTGTGGGGCCCTTGTGCTTTCCCACAGTGTATTTGCCTCACAAACTTCGTTATGTAATGGGCCAAGTTCTTCTTTGAAAAAAACAAGCCAGTTGTGCAGCCACAGTTTGCTTAAAGTGTAATTTCAGCAGGCACTGGAAATCTTGCTCATTTACTGTGGAGCCCTGGCAGGAGCCCTATGTAGGTATTAGCAGTAGGAATATGTCGGAACCAAGGAGCCAGCAGGCATGACCTGGGGCCTTCCCCCAAGAAAGGAAAAGTCACACACAAAGCTTCCTGATCGAAGCAGTATTCAAGGGGAAGACCCTTGAACTTCAGGGAGACTGCAGGAGGAAGGGAGGGGGTGAGAGTGGGAGCAGGGTGGTGGGGGAGGGGGAAGGCAGGTGAACACTCCCCCCCTCCCCCCTCCCCCCGGTAAACATTCCACAATAAAGGAAATGGAAGCCGTGAGCTGGGAAATACCTGCCTGTAGGTTTGAATGATGCTGTTTACATGTCCTTACACGAAAGACTATTGTGGGCGAGTTCTTAATGGGCTGTGTCTGTCTGTCAAGGGGAGAGGCTGGGGTGGGGGAGGGGCTCCCGTTGACGTGGAAATGGCTAGAAATGCTGGAAGCTCTGCTGCTTGCATGGCATGTCTTTCCAATTACCATCAGCCAGGGGATTACAAGTGTGTGTGGGGGGAGGAGGTGCGTGTGCGTGTGCGCGTGTGTGTGTGTGAGTGTGTGTGTGTGAGTGTGTGTGAGTGTGTGTGTGTGTGAGTGTGTTTGTGTGTGAGTGTGAGTGTGTGTGTGTGTGTGTGAGTGTGAGTGTGTGTGTGTGTGTGTGTGAGGGTGTGTGTGTGAGTGTGTGTGAGTGTGTGTGTGAGTGTGTGTGAGTGTGTGTGTGTGAGTGTGTGTGAGTGTGTGTGAGTGTGTGTGTGTGTGTGTGTGAGTGTGTGTGTGTGAGTGTGTGTGTGTGTGAGTGTGTGTGTGTGAGTGTGTGTGTGTGTGTGAGTGTGTGTGTGTGTGTGAGTGTCTGTGTGTGTGTGTGTGTGTGTGTGTGTGAGTGTGTGTGTGTTGTTTTCTGAGCCCAGAGAGGGTTTTCCGGTCTGCGGAGGAGAAGGTCCCCCTCCCAGCGGCCGGGGGCTGGCCGGATGAGCGGCGGGAGAGTCGGACGTTCTTGGTTTCCTGGGTCTGGGTGGAGGGTGGCGTGGATGGAGAGGAGCCTGGCCCTGAAGATTTCAATTAAACTTTGGACCGGCTCGCCCAGGGAGGTGGCACGACTTCCTCCGGAGGCTGAAGAGAAAGAGCAGAGGTTCGATTCCATCTGGCACGCTGGGCGTGGCCCTCCCTGCCCGGCGGCTGGGATGGACCCAGTGATCGCCCAGCCTTCTTTGTTTTGAGACTAGACACCCCCCCTTCTCCTCCCCCCTCCCCGAAAGTTCTGGATCCTGAAAGATTTAGTCTCAGCACTTCAGAATCACAGCTAGGAAAGAAAGACCCAGAAGCTGGATGCTCTGGCTTGGGGGCAGCTAGCCGGAAGATGCCCACCTTCTGCGGACACGGAGTAGCTGCAGGGGCTTGCGCCGCCGAGGCAGAGAGTGAGTGGGACGAGAGAATCCCCTCCCCTGTGGAAGTGGCTGTGCCCTGACTGTCTCAGGGCCGGCGTTTACGTGCCCTCACTTCGTTGTCTGGCAGTGGTTTCCACTCTTCTCCGGGCTTCTGATCCCCTCCATCCCCCCAAAGCGGGGTGATGGTATGGCTGGTGTCAGGGTTAAAAGTGTCCCTTTTCATTCTTAAAAGGGTCCCTGTTTGGACAATCCATTATAGTCGCTCTACCGTGCCAGGCCAGGAAAAGCTCAGTAGAAAACGTTGTTTTGGGAGGGGGTGTTGAAACCAAGGCATTTGAAAAATGTAATTTTTTTCCATTTTAAATATGTATATATATATATATATATTTTTTTTTTCCTGTTCTTTTTTTGTCATCTAAATGACATTGCAACCTTCAGAGCCTAACTTCTTGCTGGAAAGAGAGGAAGCGAGTTTTGCTATTGAGAAAGATTATTAAAATAAATAATAAAAAAACAAACTAGCACAACAAATGAGAGAACTGGGGAGCTTCCCAGTCAGGAGCCCTAACCCTGCTGGGGGCTTGGGGGCCGCATTCTTTTTAAAATATATTTTATTGTGTTTTCACAGTGAGGAAGGGAGAGGGATAGAGTCAGAAACATCGATCAGCTGCCTCCTGCACACTCCTCACTGGGGATGTGCCCGCAACCAAGGTGCATGCCCTTGACCGGAATCGAACCCCGGGACCCTTCAGTCCACTGGCTGTTGCTCTATCCACTGAGCCAAACCGGTTTCGGCTGGGGGGCTGCATTCGTGCCCCTTGGAGCTGCCTCTGTCAGCATGGGGCAGCCCGGGACAAGCATGGTTTTGAAAGGAAAGGGGATGCAGAGAGTCCTCGACTTGATGCCATGCAGCCGGAACATGGAGGAATGCAGATGCCCGGGCCAAAGGGCCCCAGGCCAGAGGAGCAGGATCCCTGCCAGGGCTCTCAGTGCTTCGCTGGGGGCTACGTGGTCTGTCCTTGAGCATGGCTGATTGCAAGAGTGGGGACTACGGACTGAAAAAAAAAAAAAGAAATCCAGGTTCTAATTGTTTCTGTTAAGAGATGAACAGGCATAGTAAGCATTTTAAGGGTTTATTTGAGCAAAAATCCCTTCAAATCAAGCACTGCCAAACCAGACGTGGTTAGGAGTGCTCCTCCAAACGGGGCCTGGGGATAGACTTTTATAGAGAACGTGTGGAAGCAACGAAAGAAAATTGTTTGATTGGCTATAGCTTCAAGCCGAGTTGGCTGTTTGTGATTGGTCGCCTCTGGCGTTCTGTTTTCGTAACCTTGAGACATTAACAGACTTAGGTTTTGGTTTGCTTATGTTGGCTGCCAGGGCATTAGAGCCACCTAGGTCCAGTGGCCTTGTTGAATTAGCTTAACACTTCCCAGCTGGAGTGACCTATAGCCGCTGGTTCTCCTACAGCCTCGGTTTTTCCATCTGTGAAATGGGGATGGTACCCTCATCTATCCCCAGGGCTTCTGGTGAGAACCGAACGGAGGGCAAAGGGCATCCGTGATCTCAGATGGCCCATGTCCACAGGAGGGGATGGCCCCGGGCCCCTGTGTGGTCCTGAGGCCTGCTGACTCCTTTGGGCAGAAAGGAGGAGTGGCCCTGAGCACCTTCGTGTCAGTGACCCAGGACATTTGACCTTCAGTGCACTCTCTTCGCAGCCCTGTGAGCCTATGACAGGTTCAACGAGGCTTTGCCAAAATGTGCAAGTTGCTTTTCCTAATACAGGTTTTTCTTCAGATTTCGTCCCAATACGGCTAATCTCGCTGGGAACATCTTTTGCCAAAACAAAGCTGGCAATGCTGTAGAAAGAGGCAGTGTTATATGTGATTATGAAACATGGCTTAGTGCCTGGCACGTAGGATATATTCATTTTTTTTTCATTTATTCATCCACCCAACAAGCAGGTACTGAGACCGGCTCTGGTCCCAGGCTCCGGGGCAATTGGGGTGGCTGGGCAGATGAGGGATCTGTCTTGATCTGGGGACTTGCCTCTTTGAGGGAATCACCTGCCAATAACACAGGTGACTTACAATCTGTTAAAAGAGAAAGACCAGGACACCAAAGGTGGAGGGCTCAGTGGGAAAGTTTTCCTGCCAGCTCGGGAACCCGACAGCCTGGGATCTTGACTGTGAGGCATGAGGTCTAGGCAGGGAGAAATGGCGGATGTAGGTCTCTGACAGCTAAACGAACGTACGCGAGCTGTGTCTCAGTGGGATGGGGAGGGGACCTGGCTGGTGATGTCTGTGCTTGTGCGTTAGGTGGGCACGGGGCTAGCTAGCCGTGGTCTCTTTTGTAACAAGGACTGCCCATGACATCATCATCATGGTGCCCAGGAGTGTCCACGGCATGGGAAGGTCTGCTGAGTTAGGGTATAGCACCCAGGGAGGTCTGCATTGGTGTCAGTTGGCTGAGCGGCCCAGTAGGGGCTTGTCCCATCTCTAATGGGGTAGGTACCACTAAAGATGAAAATGATTAAGAAGATGTACAAACATGAAAAGTAATACATGAACTCTTAAATGCAACAAGTAGCACATGAAAAGATCACAACCACAGTCCTCAGAAATCCTTTGGTAGTAAGTGACAGAAACATAACTCTAACTAGCTTCAACAGAAATGAGAATTCATGGCCTCGTGTGTCCGAGGCGTAAAACAGTGTTTCTGGGGTTCTTTCTGTCCCCAGCTCTCAGCTCTGCTTGTCTCCCCCCTGCTTCATTCTTGGCTGGATGGAGGCTCCTATCAGCTCTCTTAGCAACCCCAGTGCCAAGAGGGCATCGCCTCTGGAAAGGCCTTTTTGGCGTCACAGCATCACTTGTCTTCACCTGGTGGGGATCACAGGACTGGCCCTTGTGGGGAAACAAGTAGTGCCGGGCCGGTGTACACCATGACTGCCCACCCCAACCAACCACGTGAGAACCAGGCATCTCCTGGTTGGGCATGAGGCTCAACCAGTAACGGATATGCCTGAGTGGTAGAAGCATGGATTTTAAAGTTGTTGGCAGTGACGCTAATCACAGTGTTTAAAAGACACTCATCTGACCCACAATGGTCCCTTCTGTCACATTATGCGTGTAGACATACTTTTTTTTAAAATTAAAAAAATTATATATATTTTGTTGATTTTTTACAGAGAGGAAGGGAGAGAGATAGAGAGCCAGAAACATCGATGAGAGAGAAACATCCACCAGCTGCCTCTTGCACACCTCCCACTGGGGATGTGCCCGCAACCAATGTACATGCCCTTGACCGGAATCGAACCTGGGACTCTTCAGTCCGCAGACCGACACTCTACCACTGAGCCAAACCGGCTTCGGCTAGACATACTTTTTAAGCCTTGATCCTACATATCAGTGCTTAGCCAGGCTTCTCAGTAAAGGGCAGATAGTAAAAATCTTAGGGTTATGAGCCATGTGCTCTCGGTTGCAACTACTGAATTCTGCCATTGCAGCTTGAAGGCAGCCACAGCCTATCCCTCCACCAATGACAAGGCTGTGCGTCAGTGAGACTTCATTTTTGGCAGGTGCTGGGCCTGTACCACACTGAGCCTGTAGTTAACAGTGTGGCACTGTGTTACGTAATTGAAATTTTCTTAAGGGAGTAGATCTCACGTTACATTTTTTTAAACTACACACACTGTATCTGTCTACCTACCTACTAAGTTGTATAACAGTTGAATTTTTGTTCTTCCTGTGGTGAGAGCATTTAGGAAATACTAAACTGACCCCACCACCAACGCAAAGATTTAGAACCGACCTGTCCAACGGGGTGAGGAATGTTCCAGCACAAAGGAGTCGACGGAGGATGTCGGTCTTGGCCTTGGAAGAGATGACCCGGGGAGGCCACAACGTGATGGCCGGGCTCAGTGCTGGTCCGGTAGCTTTGTCTCGCCAGTTTTGGCAAAGCACCCACTTACGTCATGCCTCTGGGAGCGGTGTGGCATGCCTGGTTGAGGTTTAAAGCTCCCTCCTGTGCCCTCCAAGCCAGGTGTTGGTTGGGGTTGAAAACATTCACTGTTTGGTCAACAGAAGGCCCTCACAGCTCTGGTGGGAATGGCACCTGAAAAGGACCATCTCCTCACAGATTTGCATTTTAGCACCTCCAAGCTCTGCTCGGGCCAGCTGCCGCTTTAACGGCACAGAGGAGAACGGGCTGAGGGCCCCCGGGAGGGTTTGCTCAGACCCGAGAACGAGTCCCAGGTCCCAGGCTCAGAGCGAGGGCTGGGGCCCTGGTGTTTTCTGCAGATGTGATTGTACAGAGCCGGAGGCAGCCGGGCCAGTGACAGGCGGAAACTCTGAGAACATTCCATTTGAATAAGATGCATTTAATAAGAGCAGTGGAAAATGGTAAACCTGGCTCCGGGAGAGGGAATGTGCTCTTTCATGTAAAACAAACAAACAAAAAATGTGACTGTGGGAAGCGTCCAAAAAAAATGGGATGACCTGGAGGCTGGATTTAAAAATTGGCACCGAGGGAAATCTCATTTCCCCCGTCAGTGACTCCCCCTCCGGCGGGAACGAACCGAAGTAACTCCATCGTTTAAAGTTTGTGCGGGCAGGGACGCCGCCCGGAGTGTCACCCCGCAGATGGAGACCTGGGAGACTTTGCTTACGGCTGCCACCCTTGGTCTGAGGGCTGATGGGGCCTGAGAAGGCGAGGTGATGCATCGGTGCAATTAAAAGGAAGAATCACACTGATCGAGCAGGCCGGACGCAGGCGCTTACTCACTCACTGTAGCTGATGCCACCTTTGTTTGCGTGTTTGTTTGTTTTCCTCTGGGAAGGATGCCTTTGTCCTGCCGTAATTAATTGTAACCAGCTTGCGCTTAGATCAGGGGACATGGAAACCGCCCAGAGCTCAAAGCATGTTGGCAAGTGGCGCCTCGTAACCAGGACCTCAAACTTTTTTTTCTTTCATTGCGCAAGTAATAGAAGGATGCATCCGGGATGTAAAAGGTTCAAATTATAGAGCCAAGTACACACCCCGGAAAGCAGACACCCCCTCATGGACACCCCCCCCCCCCCCCCCCCCCGCTCTGGCTGCTCATGCTTCCTGCTCCTCCAGATCTTTTTCTGATTTTGCCTGTCTCCGTGGCCGTGAAAAGCACGTACACACACACACACACACACACACACACACACACATACACACACGTATATAACCAGTTTTCTTTCTAACACATATGTAGTTATGAGGTGTGTATTGACGCACAGCTTGCTTTTTCCACTTAACACGGCCCGAGCTGCTTCTCGTCGGTACATGAGTGCATGAATGTTTAATGCTGCAGAGCATTCCACAATATGAATGCAAAGTTTATTGAGCCATTTCCCTACCCGTTGCTATGTGATGGAGTCACGATAGCGGAGAGCATGAATGTGCCTCCGGGAGCCGGCTTTTGGGGCCGTGATCAGGGCACAGGGAAACGCCCGACTTTGAAGAGGGAGGTCACTCACCCTGGGGGTGACCTAGGGCGGGGGTCCGCAGGCCACTGCCCTCGGGCCAGATGCACCCTTCGTGGGTTTTTGTATGGCCAGTGGGCCAAGAATGATTGTCTTATTTTTAAATGGTTAAAAAAAATAGAATACAATATCTCCCGATAAATGAAAGTTACACGACATAGAAAATTCGGTGCCTATAAATAAAGTTTGTGGGAACGTAGCCACTCACAGTTGTTTACCTGTTGTCGGGAGCTGTGTTCATGTCACAGCAGCAGCGTCGGGTAGTTGTGACAGAGACCATCTGGTCTACCTAAAATATTCGCCATCTGGCCTTGAATGGAAAACATTTGCTGACCCCTGACCTAGGGCAGTTACTAAGCCCTCCACGTCTTAGCTTCTTTTTCTGTAAAACAGAGCTCATCATAATTACTGCCTTGTAGGGTTAAGTTACTTGATACAACTATGAAATAAATATCCCATGTGGAATCCACCAGATGTACCACGTAGCAAATGTGCATGCATAAGTTACATGTAAAACACTTAGAACTTTTCAAACACTCAGTATGCCCGGCTGGGTGTGCTCAGAGTTTGAGTATTAACTCAGGAACAAAGGGGTTACCAGTTCAATTCCTAGCCAGGGCACATGCCCGGGTTGCAGGCTCGATCCCCAGTAGGGGGCATGCAGGAGGCAGCTAATGGATGATTCTCATCATTGATGTTTTTCTCTCTTTCTCCTTCCTTCCTGTCTGAAATCAACAAAAATATATTTTTAAAAATAAAATGCTCAATAAAGCTTAGCTACTATAACATTCTTGTTATGATCTTGACTCTCTGTGCACATGTGCAAGGGCATCCCAGACACCTGGAGGTGGGCTTGATGGGAGGGGTGTGTTGGTCAGTCTATTTATCTGCCTTCCAGAACCGCTCCACCAAGTTTTGCTCCCACCAGTGGAGTCTCTGCTTTCCCACAGTCCTAACAAACACTGGGTAGAACTCAGGGAGCTGATAAGAAAACGGAGTCTGAGAAGATCTGGGTCACGATGAACTCTGTCTCGGCTCTTCAGGGTCAGAACCACCCTTCGGAGCGCCGTGCCCAGACCTCCGGGCTGACCCTCCCTGGAAGGCTCAGAGTCAGCACACACTCGCTCATCCTTCGTTGAGTGAGAGCCTCTTCTGTGCTGAGCCCTTTGACCTGTAAATTCCCATTTTCAGTGTTCACAACCCGCTCTGTCTACAGATGAAGGAACAGAGGGGCTCCGAGAAGTTACATATCTTGCTCCAGGTCCCCAAACGAGTAGAGCCCAAGTGGGGCCCGCATCCAGTTATGGGGACTCCACACAACTTGCTACTCTACTCCCCTACTTCCGGGAAGGGACAAGGGGATGTCAGACACCCTACGTCTCCCGTCTTCACTTTTCCAAATCAGCATCATGGGGTAGGAGCTCCGTGAAAAATGGGAAGTGAACTTGGACGAGAGTGGCCCAGTCATGGCTGACTTTATCTCCTCCTGTGCTGAGTGAAGGGAATTTGTGATAGTGCACGTTACTGCATTTTCCCTGCTCCCATGTCTTAGTCTGTGCTGCTCGGTCATGCTGAGAATGATGCAGTTCGAACAGATAACCCTCCTCGGGGTGAAATGTCTATTTTTAGGCATCTCCTCGCGCTCCTGTCAACGGCCTTTGCAGTAGCATTTCTCATGTGCCGTTAGCGCGTGTGCAAAACCCGAGGCGAAGTTACCCAGATATTCTTGAGCTCGTGCATGGGGTGGTGGGGGGTGTTTCTGGTTTTGTGTGTGTTTTCAATGACGAACATTTGCATTCCTTCCTCTCCTCACTTTCCCCCCCCTTACATTAAGAAACAACAACAAAACGGCTGCTTGCCCTAAAATGTAACTATTGGGATCTTGTATAGACAGTAGTTCCCTATGAGGAATGCGAAACATTTGACAGAATTTCTCGCAGGAACCAAGAGCCGAGTCGCCCTGATTAAAACCGCGTAAAACAAGAAGTAGGCTCTGTACTCCGAAAGACCCTGTAAGAGTGACTAGTCAAATGAAAAAGGCAGTTCACGTGGGTGTGTATGGCCCCCAAGGTCTTTCTGGAGTGCATAAGTTTTTAAAATATATATATTTTTTATTGATTTTAGAAAGGGAGGGGGGGGGAGAGAGAGAGAAGCATCAATCAGCTGCTTCCTGCATGCCCTACACTGGGGATCGAGCCCTCAACCCAGGTATGTGCCCTGATGGGGAATCGAACTATAACCTCCTGGTTCATAGGTCGACACTCAACCACTGAGCCACGCCAGCTGGACCATTCCATGGTTTCTGCCTTATGTTTTATGGGGTCTTAAAGGCGATCCCAATAATGAACATTCCTGCCCTAGCTGGCTTGGCTCAGTGGATAGAGTGTCAGCCTGTGGAAGGGTTCCGGGTTCTGGGGGCTGTGCAGGAGGCAGCCGATCGATGATTCTCTCTCATCATGGATGTTTCTCTCCCTCTCCCTTCCTCTCTGAAATCAACAGAAATATACTTAAAAAATAAAAATAAAAAAGAACATTCCTCTTCCCTGAGCAAACTGAGCGATGAGGCCGTGGTTGAAGGTTTGAACTTGGGAACTTGCCCAGATTAATTTATCAAGTAAGTCATTCTCCTCCCCCGGGGCCTTTAAATCAAGTGTCCAAGCGGAGTTCTTAGGGAAAGTGACAGACACTGGAGGGCAAGGGTCAGCGCTGACGGCCCAGGCCCCGCCCCACACTGGGCAGGGACTGTTGGCCCGGCCTTGACATTCTCCCGCATTGCTTCGGCCGGTGTCAGACCCCTGCTGTCCTAACCTGCTGGGGTGGAAGTGTGGTTGCCATGCCTTTCTGAGCTAGAGCTGGCTAGCGGTGACAGCCCAGGGGTGACACAGGGGTGTCCACTCCACCCCGGGCTCCTCTGCGCTCAGATCTGGTAACTAGCGGGAGTGCAGTGCCCCCTGATGAAGTCCTTACACTCCAAGGGAAAGCAGAGGGATGGGAGCTGCCATGAACTATTTCAGGCTCAGCATCGCATCACAAAACAAGCCCGGAAGCAGGGAGGCCTGGGACAGCCTGGCATGCCTCCATGTGGGGTTGGGGGAAATGAGAAGAGATAAACCAGAGAACTTACACAATTACTAGTGTATGCATAGCCCATGGACACAGGCAATAAGGTAGTGAAGGCCTAGGGGGTAGGGGTGGGGGTGGGGATGGGGAAATAGAAGATTTTGTGATACTATCAACAATAAAAAATATATTTAAAGGAGTTCATCACCGCCAAACCAGAATTATATGAATTGCTGAAGGGGGTTCTTTAGGAAGAGGAAGTTAAAGATAAAAATTATGAACAACAAATATGTAACTATCAACAAGTGAATCTAAAAACCAAGGGAATTAAAAAATCTGATGAACAATATTAGCTGGTGAATATAATTGAATCGGAGGTATGGAAGGGGAGTGGACTGACGATTCTCGGGGAAAAGGGAAGTGGGGGGTGCGGGAAGAGACTGAACAAAAACTGTGCACCTATGAAATGAGGACAATGGGGGTGGGAAAGGGCAGAGGGTTGGGTGGGAACCTGGTGGAGGGGAGCAAGGGAGAGAGAGAGGGGAAAAAAAAACATTTGTAATAATCTGAACAATAAAGATTTATTTATAAAAATAAATAAAAGATAAAAAAATATATATATATTTAAAAATGAAAATGAAAAGTAAAACTTTGCACTAGCCTCCGATAACAACAACAACAAAAAGAACACAAGTCCCACCAGGTTGCGGATGTTTCTCTCTCCCGCCTCAGTGGACCCCACAGCCCCCTGCACCTGCCTGTGGAGAAGAGGGGCACACTTTGTGCACCCTCCCCCCCACTTTTCACCAGAAGCTGAACCCCTCAATGCAGCTGCTGTATTTGACGTGCCCAGCTGATGGACTCTAACCCCTGCTGGGCCTGGCAGCCTTTCCAAGACTGGACCAGCAGCCCGGGCTCCATCCCTGCACATGCCCAGCTGGTCTGCAGGTCACAGCTCAGCGTGGACGTGTTGTGAGTGGCCAGTGCTTTCTTCCCTGTGGCTCTGGGCGGCCCAGCCCCACTCGATCGGGTGGATGCGAGGCCGTCGAGTGAACTTCTCTGTGATAATGACACAATTCTGGAAGAATGCAGCATCTCCCTGTACAGCTTCTGGAGCTCTGCCTCAGGGAGAGAAGCTTGGAGGGAGTTCAGTGTTTGGCTCTTGGCGGTTCTTTGCCGCAGGGGTGCGTGTGTGCGTCTCTGTGTGCATGCATACATGCTTTTTCACGGGGCTTTCTCCTCAGCTGCTCATGTGGACCCGTTTCTGGGGAGGCCCCCGGGGAGAAGGAGAAAGCACAGCATGCTATGACACCTGATGGAAAATATTACGCCTTAGTCAACGAGGCTGATGTGTCTGCTCTGACGCTTGCCTTTTAGCCCAAACCAAACACCAACTGGAGAGGATGAGCCACACATGGGGACGGTTGGGTGGCTGACTCCCCCTGGAAATGGTACTGCCTTAATTCTCAACGCCCTTGGAAAATGCTTTCGGAATCATGCAGTGTTGAGGTCCTCCAGCTCGAGGCCTGAAAGGTCATCTTGGCCAAATGGCTGATTTTATTTATTTAAAAAAAAATTTTTTTAAATAAGTTACTTTTCTTTCTTTTTTTTTTTTTTTAATATATATATTTTATTGATTTTTCACGGATAGGAAGAGAGAGGGATAGAGAGTTAGAAACATCAATGAGAGAGAATCATAGATCAGTTGCCTCTTGCACACCCCCCACTGGGGATGTGCCCGCAACCAAGGTACATGCCCTTGACCAGAATCGAACCCGGGACCTTTCAGTCCGCAGGCTGACGCTCTATCCGCTGAGCCAAACCGGTTTCGGCTAAATGGCTGATTTTAAAGGAAAAGGAAACGGCAGGCCAGAGAAGACCCAAGACTTGCCCAGGGTCGCGCAGCAAAACTGAATTCTGTCTCTTGAAGGCCAGAAAAGGTTTTGTCTATTTTGTCCTACTTTAATCTTCAGACAATATATTGTGACAAGTTTTAGAGTGCCCCCCCACTCTGGTCTTGTTCATTTAATAACTCTGACTGTCACACACCCTGTTCCAGGTGCTGGGGAGACAGTGGGGAGCAAGCACACCTGGTCCTGCTGCTTAGGGGGCTTATAGTCTAACCAGAGGCCCACTGCACGTCATTCATGCACTTGGCGGGGGGTAGGGTGGGGAGGGGGTGTCCCTCAGCCCAGCCTAAGCCCTTTAGCAGCCTGGGAGTCCTCAGGGGATGTCCGACTGATGGCTTAGGCCCACAGCCGCAGTCAGACATCCTTGGCTCTCATCAGCTGATGCTACCATGTAAAAGAAGGAATTCTTATCATTTGTAGCAACCTGGGTGGAACTGGAGAACATTATGCTGAGTGAAATAAGCCAGTGAATGAAAGAAAAACACCACATGATCTCACTCATTTATGGATAGTAAGGAACATTATAAACTGATGAACAAAAAGATAGATACAGAGACAGTAAAGCAACAGTCAAATTACAGCGGGGAGGGTAGGGAGATATGGGGGAGATAAGAGATCAACCGAAGGACTTGTGTGTATGCATATAAGCATAACCAATGGATGCAAAACTCTGGGGAGGGAGGGCATGTATGAGATTGGCGGGGCGGGGGGGGGGCAATGGTAAGATATGTACACATATAATACCTTAATAAAAAAATGGAAAAAAAAGTGAATCCAGAAAAATAACTAAAAAATTTTTAAATGCAATTATAAAAAAGAAAAAAGAAGAAGAAAAGAGAGGATGCTGTGGGTGGGGTGGGCGGCCCACCGGCTTGGCGCAAAGCTTACTTTTACCACGCCTGGGCTGCCATGATGCAATGACTCCAAGGGTGTGTTTGAGGCCCTGGCTCAGAGTAGTGCCTTCGTTGTCTTTTACCTTCCCCATTCATTTCATGACGATGTCCTTTATATGCAGTAAAACCCACCTTTGTACAACGCACAGTTCTGCACATTCTAACAAATACACAGTCAGGTAACTACTACCATCATCAAGAACACATACCTCCCTCCCCCCACAAAAAAATTCCCCCAGACTCTGTTAGAGTCCCCGACTGCCCCCGTCCCCAGCCCCTGGCAGCCACTGGTCTGTTTCGGTCCCTATGTCTCGTCTTCACAAGAATGACGTGTAAGTGGAATGGCACATCATAGAGCCTGTGACTCGCCCTCCACTGAGCGTCCTGCGTTTGGAGTCGCCGTGTTGCCGGCGGTTCAGGCCCTTTTACTTCTGCGTAGCATTCCATCGCTGACCTGTTCCCCAGCCGAAGGACCTCTGGGCTGTTGCCAGCTTTTGGTGATTACGAATAAAGCCGCTATAAACATTCATGAACAGCTTCTTGTGAGAACATACATTTTCTTTCCCCTTGGGTAAATCTCCAGGAGTGGGATTCATGGGCCATGGGGTAAGTTTATGTTTAATTTTATAGGAAACTTCCGCACTGTTCTCCAAAGAGCCAGAGCACTCTACAATCCCGGCAGTGATGGGCATGCATTCTTTATCCCTTAGGTCACATGTGTCAAACACAAGGCCCGCGGGCGTCCCGCCAGGCCTTGCAATGTGGCCCGCACCGCGCTGTCATCACTGCACTCCGCTGCGTTTCCATCACAATGACAGTTTATGACTGTTCAGTAAACCATTCAGCCTGCGATTTAGGCTGGATTTTAGATTTTGGCCCCTTCTCTGATTGAGTTCGACACCCCTACCTTAGGTTCTAGACACCCAACCCCCCAAAATATCTCTTCGGAGCCTCTCTGAGCTTGGCTTTTTTCGTTGCGAGGAACAGAGACACACTGCTTACGTGTTTTGGTTTGGGCTCCCCCAGAAGTAGACGGAGAGGTGGTGATCTGAGTGTAAGTGCTTTGTTTGGGAGGCGGTCCTGGGAAACGCCAGCAGGGGAGTGGAGAACCGAGGACACAAAAGGAGGCCAATGAAAGATTGTCATCAAGCAAGTCACCACTGGGGGCAACTCACCCTCGGTGCCTCTGGGACCTCTGGAAACAGTACAGAGCGCATGCCTGAGTCCCTTCCCACCCGAGGGCCCAGGGGCCGGGCTCTCAACCATCCCCCCCCGTCATTGGCCAAGGGCCGCGGCCCACGGCTCCTCATTTCCGGGCACTTCCAGCTGCTGGGAGTGCGGGGAGAGCTGCTTTGGCGGACAGCGTCCCAGGTGAAGAGCGTTTGGAAGGGGCACGCTCTTCAGGTGCCCGATGACTCCTTCCAGCTGCTCTCCATGCCCCCTGTTTCAGCATGGCTCCATCCACTGGCGGCCTACTCTCTGATTCATAATTCCTGCCGGGGTGTCTCTCATTTCCCACTCCCAACCCACTGACTGAGGGTTGAGGGCAGACTCCCCAGAGAGAGAAATTGATTGGTGAGTGAGTCACTGCCTAGAAATGGGGCAAAGCCCTTGATTTAGGTCATCCTATAGGCACACTGGCCATTCATTGGCTGCCCTTTGGTCAGGTGACCTGACCTGGGCCAATTGGCTGTGGCCAGGGGGAGGGTCAGAGAGTTCAGAGCCATTCTATCCAGCAGAACCTCTGTTGATACACATGACATCTGTGGGATGGTATTCGGAGCTGAGCCTCTGGGAAGTAACTAGAATTAAATGAGGCCATGAGAGTGGGGCCCCAGGTTGCAATTAGTGTTCTTAAAAGAAGAAGACGAGGGACCTAGCTTGCTTTCTTTTTGCCATGTGAGGACACACTGAGAAGGCAGTGTCTATAAGCCCGGAAGTTAACCCTCACAGGGAACCCTCATTGGCTAGCGCCTTGATCTTGGACTTCCCACCCCCCAGAACTCTGAGAAATAAACGTTTGCTGTTTAGGCCCCCAGCCTGGAACTTTCTATGGCAGCCTGAGCTGACTAAGACAGTTGGGGTTCTCAGCCCCCCTCTGGTGCCTGGGCTCCACGGTGACAGCAGCAAGCCCCCCCCCCCCCCCCCCCCCCCCCCTTCTAGAAGGGCATGTGCATAGTTCCAGGCGTTCTGGATGCACCAGCAACACCCTGGGCTCTGCGGGGCCTGGTCTTGTACCGCTGGCCGGTGCCCTCTGAGCTGCAGCCAATGCCAGGAAGTTGCTCAGGCCAGGGCCCTGCTTAGGTCTGAAGCCTGGGCTCCGCTCTGAGCAGTCCTGGTCCCATGCACTGAGCGACCTTGGTTCCCTTTCTGGGGCCCGCAAAGGGAGTTCTCCCAGAACCCCACCCCCAGCTGAGCCCGGGGCCACCTGGAGACCGGGCTCCCCTGGCTTCTGCTGGGAGGATGTCGTGAGCGAGGCAGTCGCCCCCATTGTCTCCGGGAAGTTTATCCGAGGCGGCTGTGGCCTGAGCAGTCTGGGTTCTTAACCTACTTTTAGAAACAATGCCGGTTGTTTACCAAAGAGAGCCCTTCCCAAATGCGCAGCCACCCTCCAGCGAGTTTTTCCTTCCCTTTCATAGCTCGTATGTTCTTAAAGGTAAGGAAGTTTAAATAGTAAAGCCGTAGGGTCGGCCAAGGGAACACTGTCAATCCTTGCGGCTAGCATCAGAGCTGCGGAAAGGCAGCGCTACATGGAGACTTCGCTGCTTTTACTTACGGGGCAGCTGGTCAAGAAACCAGAGGGCTTTTCCTTCTGCTTTCCCACAAGACCTGGATCCCGCCAGTTTGCAGGGTTCGGGGTAGGGGTGGGATTATGGTTTTATTATCTGGCACTGGTTGCTCACCGGTATACATGGCCCCTCCTGCCAGCTTACAGTCTGGGGGCTGGATTCATAGTTGCTGGGAAAGCTGGCATCGGGCTGCAGGCTTTCTCGCCTTGGCCAGACAAGGGATAGCCACCTGGGGCTGGACAGCCCTCCCCACAGGAGGCTGAGCTGACTGCGCCCTGATTTAGGCTTTGAGGACGGTGGTAAGTTGAGAGGCAAAGCCTTAAACCAGGGCACCTAAGGGTGGCCTGTGAGCCCTCCCTCTGTACTTGTCTGTAGAAGAGAAAGACTGCGCAGGCTACCAGGTGGGAAAGGAGGAGGCGAGGAGGCTGGAGCCTGAAGCCAGGGCCTGGGTGCCTCAGTGAAGTGGGTAGGTCTTTAGCACTAGGAAGCCACGGAAGGTTTTGATGCTGGAGCAACCAGCGGTTTCGAAAGCTAACTCTGTGGCCTTCGAGAATCTCGTGGGCTGCAAGGGGCTGGACCCACCCCTGCAGACTGTGAGGCAGTCTTTGTATCCTTCCCGTGGCACACCGCTCCGATTTCAGCATTTCCCACTTCCGCTCCTCTCTAGTCTGGGTCTAGGGCAGCGTAAGGGCTCCAGGCCCTCTCGTCTGTGTGTCTATAGGATGACCTAAATTACTCCGAGCGGCTGTGCTTGGATGTGATTCTGACCTACAGGCATCACACATGCTCATGTGTGCTCTTTCCAAGTTGCCTCTCTGTTCTGCTCGCCGTGTGGTTTTATGCACCGATATGGGATGAGTGAGTTCCATTTACTGGTTTGGTCTGAAAAAGGGAAACGCCGTCCGGCTGTGTTGCCCAGTGGATTGAGCGTCGTTCTGTGGGCCAAGAGGTCCCTGACTCAATTCCAAGTTAGGACACAAACCAGTAGGGGTGCACAGGAGGCAGCCGATCAATGTTTCTCTCCCATTTATGTTTTTCTCTCTCTCTCTCCCTCTCCCTGCCTCTCTGAAATAAAAAACAAAACAAAAACACTATATATATCTATCTTAAAGCTTAGCTGGTTTGCTCAGTGGAACATCAGCCTGGGTTTGATTTTGGTCAAGGGCATGTATCTTGGTTGCAGGCCCTGGCCCTGGTTGGGAAACTGTGCAGGAGGCAACCAATTGATGTGGCTCTCTCACATCTATGTTTCTCTGTCTCTCCTCCTTCTACCCTCTCTCTAAAATAAATAAAATAAAATAAAGCAAAATAATGGAAATCCCGTAAGAGTTAATTCAGGAAAGGGGAGGGTGGTTTATTGCACAGTTACAATGGGCACCTCAAGACAGGCTCCATGAGGATGCAAAGTGGACTGGAAAATAAGGAACAAAGGTCAGGGTTTTTTGTTTGTTTGTTTTTTGCATAATTCAAGGACTGCTTGCTAACTTAGTCCCTGGCCCACGGTGGCCGCCTTGTCCCCCAGGCTGTGTGATCCTGTGGCTCTCATATCCCCATGGCTGAGTGCCCCCAGCTTTGTCTCAGGGTCCTGGACAAAGAGTTTATCGGTCCTCCCCAGTCTCCAGAACCAGCCAGCCTAGGGATGGGAGTCTCTTGGGTTGAGTGTCCATCCCTCCCCAAGCAGACACGTGATCAGCCCTCCTAGTGGTAGACCCAGAGGGGCAGGGGTGGAGGGGTGGGGGCGGGGGACGGCGTAGGCCCCGCCCTGCCGAGGAGAGGCTGCTCGCGGCCTTTCAGCCGTTTGGCAGAACCTGCTCCGACTCGTGCTGCCGCTCCTAGAAGATGGCATGGTGGAGCCGGGATGAAAAGCACCGACCGGACCTGGTTCTGGCACGCAGGTCCAGCACCGCCTGTGGGCCCTGAGCTTTGTTCTCCACGAAACAGGGGAGGTCAGGTTAGAAGACCTCGAGGAAGGTTTTCAAAGCTACGGTTTTGATTGGGAGGTTTGCCTTGGCACAGCCCCACACACGGTGACATGGGACCGGGGCGGCTGCTTGAGCATCGGAAAATGGGCCCTTCCCCCCACCCCGTCTGCCCAGCTGGGCCCAAAGCCCTAGTTGCAGCCTCACGGGAAACAGTGTCCCCTGAGGATATGATGGGACTAAAGCCGACTGAATTCTGCAGACACAGGAAGAGGACAGGGTCCCCTCATTTGTGCTGATCCCCAAGCCAGTGTCCTCTCGGAAGGCTGCCAGGGCTTGGGACCTGCAGGGTGTGTGTATTGTTACCAGGTGGCAGAGGATGTGGTAGAGCCGGCTGATGCCAGCTCTGCCCCGTTCGGTGCACTGGCATCACCCACACCAGGCGTGCACGCCGAGGTGGAGAAATCCTATCTGTGGTCTGGCCTCACCGGTTACTTCTGAAGCGGCAGATGGGAGAATTGAATTAGCCAAGTCAACTGTCAAGCTTTGTGTTAATTAGGCAACTATAATCAGATTATTTAAAAAACAAAATCCAACTCAGTGTTTTGTGTGTGTGTGTGTGTGTGTGTGCGCGCGCACAAATGAATGAATTTACTATTGGGGGAGGCCTGCCTCGACCTCCCTCTGCCTCATGTGAGGGCTTCACAGATGGTCCTGAGGTCCGAGGACCCGCCTCCATTCGTGCGGCCGCGTCATGAGCTCGACCCCTTTGCTGCGTTCACTGCACAGACGGAGTGTGGCTGTAGTTGGAAGGCCAGGTGGCCTGGAGTTGACAACCCCGTTTCTCTGAGCCTCTGAGTTCCCATTTGTGATATGGGATAATGACGGAGTTGTTGAGCTTTAAACATTAACACATGGCACATGACAAAGGCCAACTAAGTGTGTGTCTTTGTCATAGGAGCCCATGGCCTTAGTTGTCATTGTCCTTGTTGTCATCATCTCGGGACATAGAGGAACGGGCTGCCCTGTTTGTTTAGTCATTAAAGAACCTGTCCGGGCCCAAAGGTGGGGTCCATTCATTGTCTGTAGAGGCCTGGGCTCCAGCTGGCCTCGCTCCTGGGGTGACTAGACAGAGGGGGTGCCGTCACCTGACAGCCCAGTCCCTGTGGGCCCGGGAAGCCACCCTCCAGAGGGGGGAAGGGTGTCGAGGCTCCTTCTCACGGTAGAAGTGGGGCCTTGGTCCCAGGCGATCCAACTTACCTCATCCCACACGCTTCCGGGCCGAGTGTCTGTTTTGTTCTCTCATAGAAACATAGAAAGGAACCGGCATCTCTTCCAAACAAAGAGGGACTTTTCCCAGGAAGCGTGTAGCCCCGACACCTTCTCCTTGCTCGCCGTGGCGTGTGGCTCCTTCTCGGACAATCGGCGCGGCTGGCTCGGGGACAATAGACAATGGTGGTGGCCTGCTTCCTGTGAGGAGGAAGAATGGGCACAGGTGGGAGTCCCGAGGCCCGGCCGGGAGGGATTTCCTGAGAGTGTCCCGCAGCCCCTCGCCATGTGCTCAGGGGCTCCTCACGGTCCCCACTGCTGGGGGTTCGGCCCAGCGATGAGAGCAGGAAGGGCTCACATTATCGAGGGTCACACGTGTTAACTCAGTAATGCTGAGGCAGCCTGGCCGGCGTGGCTCAGTGGATGGTCATCCACCTATGAGCCAGGAGGTCACGGTTCAATTCCCGGTTAGGGCACACGCTCAGGTTGGGGGCCTGGTTCCTGGTGTGGGGCATGCAGGAGGCCGCCAATCAGTGCTTCTCTGTCATCACTGATGTTTCTGTCTCTCTCTCCCTCTCCCTTCCTCTCTGAAATCAATTCAAATATTTTTTTAAAATTCGGAGGCGGTGCAGGACTGACAGAGAAACTGAATTCAGCTCTTTAGGCCTCGTCCTCGGAACCATCCCGGAAGAGGTTCATCAGCCCCAGGCCTGGACCATGGCACAATTGGGAAACTGAGTCCCTGAGAGATGCAGGGACAGGCTAAGGCCACTCAAGGGCAGAGTCAGATGTTGACCTTTGGGGATCGGGGCTTGTTACCCCTGCCTGCCCTGTGAGCTGCACCTCATGCCCATTTCCCTGCTTTGTCTACTGCTGCCATCTGGCCCCCTTGTAGGTCCCTGAGTGTGCCCTCCCGCACACTGATGCCACTGCCCGCACCCCTCTGCCTTCTCCCTTGCCTTTCACCCGTTCCATAAACCTCAGCTTCTCGGGGGGCTTTCCTGTGCTGTCTCAGTAGCTGGGCTCCTTTGCCGACCACTGCCAGCGCCTTCATTCCTAATCACAGCCCCTGTTCGCTTCTTCCTTTCCTGCTCCTCACCAGAATTTGTCACTGTACGTCTGCTGCTTCACTGGCGTGCCATCCACCTCCCCAACTGGACCAAAGCTGCTTGGGCCTGCTCCATGCTGCCCATTGCCAACTCCATCGCACCAGCCTGGCTCGCAGGCCTTCCCATGCTGGGAGGATGTATGAATTAGTTTGGGGGAGGGGTGTCCTCTAGATTTTCAGAGGTTTCTTCTATGGCGTGATGTTGAGAGTTAAGTATGGTTTTTGTCAGTCAAACAACAGGCATTTTCCTTCTAGCAGCTCCAAACATCAGTGTGCCCAGCACGCAGTTCAAATAAAAAAAATAAAAAAAATCACTTAGTTCTTAGGAAGGCATTCAGGCTAATGGGCCTGGCTGGCCTCGGGAGCAATGCAAAGGTGGAGTTTGAACTCTACCCCACCTCCGAGAGAAAAGAGCGATAGGACAAACTGCATTTAAATGTCACGCGTGTTATTATTAGTCATAATCTTATCTTTGTTAATAATAATAACAGGACCCGCCCAAAGGTTGCTGAATAGCAGACGGGCGCTTTCCAAAGTTCTCGTTGTCAGACGAGACTGGGAAGCCCGAGGAGGCGCCCGCTGGCTCCGTCACCGCCGAGGAGAGGGGCTGGCGTGCTGGCCGGAAGCCCCACCCTGGCCACACGTGCTCAGTCACATCCTCCACGCCCTCTGGGGCGCTGGTCCTTGAGAGGCGCCGTGGAGACCTGTGGCCTCTCAGCCTGCCCGCTGGGCAGAGGCCTGCGGGCTGGGACCGCAGGGCAGTCTGTCTGTCTGTCTTCGCAGACATCTCCGCGTGGCCTTCCCTTCTATTGTTTCCTGCCCCGGTGACTTGCTGGAACAATGTGTTTCCTACAGATTTTGTTTGCCTGCGTGGACTTCTTTGTTTTGCCCCAGTAAACAGACCGTTAGCATATACAGACCTACACATCCGACAAAGAGAAATCTGAGGCCTGAGGCCTGGACCCCGGGCTGCCCTGAGTCACCGACTCCTTGAGCCTGCAGACCTTGGGTGGTCTAGCCCAGTGGTCGGCAAACTCCTTAGTCAGCAGAGCCAAATATCAACAGTGCAATGATTGAAATTTCTTTTGAGAGCCACATTTTTTAAACTTCAACTTCTTCTAACGCCACTTCTTCAAAATCGACTCGTCCAGGCGGTGGTATTTTGTGGAAGAGCCACATTCAAGGGGCCAAAGAGTCAACCATGGGTCTGACCTTGTAAATGACACATCCCATCCCATCCCATCTGCGCCGCCCTTGCGTGCAGAGGTTCAGCTGTTGGAGGGGATGCTGGGCTAGTCCAGGGGGACCCACGTTTGAGAACCAGGTTAGTTGAGATTGAACCCCTGTGCCAAATCGTTTCTTAGTTGCTTACCTGGAAAGTGTGTTTCCTCGTCGGTAAATACAGTACCTACCTCATAGGGCTGTTGGGGGCTTAAAGGGGTTGATATTTGGAAAACAACGGGTATAGAACCTGGTGCTGGCCACTCTTGCTACTTGTCTGCTGGGCTCTGTTTTGTGGACTCTCCTCAGCGATCCTTCTGGGCAGGGCTTCCCTGCAGACCCACTTGACCCGGAAGTGGAATCGAGGAGCTCATGGCTGTAGGCTGATGAGATCCTCCCGGGTGTGGCCTGCTCATCAGAAATGGTTGAGAACGTTCTGCACTCCCGCCTGTGTGGATGCACAGCCGAACAGGACAATAGTACGAACTTGGACACCGAAAGGAACAGACCTGGGCCTTCAACCTGGCTCCTGCTCTCACCAGCTGTGTGACGTGGACATGCTGCCTCTCTCCTCCGAGCGTTTCTCTTTCCTGAGTCACGGGGACGGGGGGCATGAGCATGAACTGCGCTTGGATTTGTCAGGTGTGTAGGTGGGCCTGGCCCTGGCCCAGAGCCAGCACATGGGGGGCCTCCCTGAAGAAGGGGGTGGGGAGCAGTTTCCTGGCCTGTAAAATGGGCTCAGGAGGATCCCTGCTGCTGGATTTGGGGAAGAAGAAACCAGATGGGTACCAGAGAATGATTACTGGCACACTGGGGAGACTCAGTAGGTGGTGTCCTTCCCATTGTCATGGTCATAGTGTATCTCTTGCCGTCGCCGCCCCCCCCCTCCGCCGTCCCACCATCCTCGTAGGGAGCGAGGTTTCTGTCACTGAGGGTCCGGCCCAGATAAGCATCCAGAGCCAAATGACAGGGCACACCATGATCTGCGTCTTTGGTTTCTCGTCTCCAAGCAGCGACCTGGGTGTTGGGTGGCTGTGACCCGGGCCTGACCCGTCCGGCACAGCCCCGGGCGGCCGGGGTTCCTCTCCCCTGGGCGGGACGGCTCCGTGACCACTGCGCCTGTTACCACTTCCTGGAGACAGCCCGTCCTTTCAGTTTTGCGTTTCATTTACTTAAACTTTCCTGCGAGGGAGGCCTGATACGGAGGAAGAAAAACAGACGCCGAACCATTTATTTCCTGTGATAAACGATGACCTTTGGAACCGAGGTCAGGCCTGAATTCTTCAAGGCAGAATTTATTTCTTCTGCTGCCATGGTGTTAAAGTCGTGGCACGCTGTGCTTTTGGCTGCTGCTCCGTCTGGCTGAGGATCCGCGTCGGATGCCAAGAAATGAGATGGGTGCCTTTGGAAGGCATTCAGAAATTACTCACTGGAGTAAAAATGCCGCGTTGGTTGGGGGCGAAGGCTGAGCACGTGTAAAAATGGGTGTTAGGCACTTAACATCGGCATCAGACCGGACGGCCTGCGGGAGCTCGGGGACCGTCTTGCTGGGGTGCCGGAGACTCAGACAGGAATCCCCAAGTCTGGTGTCCTTCCTTCTCGTTCGCACACACGTTTAGCCCCAGTGATGGGTTATGCTGGGCTTTGGCTGGAAAAACGTACAGCTCAAATCCTGCTGTAAAGGGTGAGATTTTATTTTATTGATTTCAGAGAGCAAGGCAAAGGGAGAGAGAGAGAGAGAGAGAGAGAGAGAGAGAGAGAGAGAGAGAGAGAGAGAAACATCAATGACCAGAGAGAATCCCTTCCTGCCATACCCCCAACCTCAAGCAACCACTTATTCTGCTCTGGTCACTCTGGATGACTTGGCATTTTCCAGAAACGTCTATAATTGGAGTCATATAAGAAGTATTCTTTTGTTTTGTGTTGTTTCTTTCACTCAGCATAAGCATTTTGAGATCCTCATGTTGCTGTGTGTTTCGATAGGCTACTCCTTTTCATTGCTGAGTAGTGTTCCACTACATGTACATGTACACCGAGTGGCCAGATGATTATGATCTCTGAATGCATAATAATCTGGCCACTCAGTGTAGGTGTGTGTGTGTGTGTGTGTGTGTGTGTGTGTATCTTGGAGCCCGGTGCATGAATTCATGCATGGGTGGGGTCTGGCCAGGGGAAGGGGACATGGGCAGTTGGCCGGCCTGCCTGCTGGTCGAACTCCTGGTTGAGGGGACAATTTGCATATTAGCCTTTTACTATATAGGATATACACTGAGTGGCCAGATTATCATGCGTTCAGAGGTCATAACAGTCTGGCCACTCAGTGTACACCACAGTTGGCTTATTCACTCACCTGTCTGAACATTTAGGTTATTTCCAGGTTTTTTCCCTGTAACAAATAAAGCTGCCAGAACATCTTATACATCCTTCTTTGGATCCACATTTCTGTTCTCTTGGTAAATAACTAGGATGGCATGGCTGGATCAGGTGATAGGTATAGGTTTACTGTTTTTAGAAATGGACCCACTGCTTTCTAAGGTGATTATACCACTGTACGAGGAATCTGTGTTTTTACACAAGCTTCCCCAGCGATTCTCCCTTAGCCTTTCCCTCCCTGAGACCAGGTGACGGCCCTGTGGCTGGCCTTGAGTGGCAGGTCTCTCAGAGCGAGCCTGGCCCTGGCCTCTCCCTGCAGCCGCCCCTCTGTGTGGGGACGCTGGAGAAGCAGCGGCCGCAGCTCGGACTCTTTCCATCCACACGCACCTTCCGCTCACCCACGCCTCTGCAGAGGCATCGACTTTCCAGAGGGTTGATGGGCCACGTGGCAGGGAGCGGCCTTATCTAACGCCACAGACTCCACACAGAGGCTTCCCCGTGAATGCTCGTCTGCCTTGGGGGTCATTTCCGGACTGACCGCTGGCTTGACATGAGCCCCCTGAGGGTGCAGTCTGGAATCTGAGCAGCCAGAAGGGATGGGTCAGAGGCCCTCTTTCCCCTCCGCCTCCCAGCCTCCTCCCGGCATCCTCCCATTGCTTCTGCCCATCACCCAGCACTTATGGTCGGCCCCTCTAGTGCCAAGCCCTAAGCGAGGTGCTCCTTGTAGGGATAGGACAGTTCTGTCCCTGGCGGAGCTCAGCATCCTGGGGCAAAGGGCAGGAGGGGCAGATTTTCGGATGGAAGGAGACTCCGAAGGGGGCAGGGGCAGTGCTACTGGGGGTGAGGACAGGGGCAGGAGGGTGGCTGAGCTAGACTTGACTCCAGTGACAACAGCAAAGCTTCCCTCCGCTGTGCACACGCCCCTCCCCTGCACGCCGGGCCCGGGAGGCAGTGGTGTGGCCGGCAGTCCTGGCATTCTGTGGCTCAGGCCAGCTTGAGCCCAGCAGGATAAGGACTGTGTTCCAGGCCCCGCGCCAGCGCTGACACACACGTCAATTGGCCCGTGGTGTTTCAGCAAGTGCTCTCCCTGGAGAAACTCACACCATTTTCTGGCGGGCAGCGAAGTGGAAGGGAAGCTTTTGCGAAAAATAGGGCAGCCTTCGGGACGCGGGAAGTCTGTTCTGTTCCTGGAGGTGCTGCCGGCCGGTTGGCACACACCTCCCGCTGGTGGTGGTGGAGCAGGAGGGGCCGTGCATCCCACCACCCGGCCTCCCTGTTCGCTTGGGTTCCCGCTGTCCCGATCCCCACAAATCTGGTGCCTGAGTGTTGTGCCGGGGCCAGACACGGAAACCCCCTGAATGCACTAGCCAACGATGTTGGGCTTTACCTGTGGGTGTTGGGAAGTCTTAGAACCTTGAACTCCGAGGGCTTTTTCCTGTCTCTGCAGAGCAACTGCGGTCAAGGTGGAAGGGACTTCAGATATGGGAGCAGGGACAAGAGGTGTTTGGGAATGAGTCACCCCAAGCACACTCTGTCTGAGTGTTCGCAGGCGACGATGATGGCAGCGGGCGCTGTAACACACACCATCCGTCCTCCCGTCTGAGGGCTGGCACACGGGTGGTCCCCGGCTCCCAAATGGGCTCTTTCTCGGTGGCTCCGCCACCTGCAGGCGTGTGAACGTCAGCAGAGCCCGCCGTCCCTCCCTCCGCCAGCCTCAGCGGCGGTCCTCGGGGCCCTGATCTGCCGTGTGTCATTCATCTCCAGCTCCCTCCATCTCTGCAGCGGGCTGCCCGGCTTACTGCCTGGCTGTTGCTTAGCGGTCTCAGGGCGGACTGGGATAAACCTGTGGCTCAGCTCCCCCAGGCTTGCCCGGAAGTGCACCGGGTCTCCATTTCGGGGGGCTGGGTCCTTGCTATCTAATGGTTGGACCATCCTCATATGGGGGCCCTTTTTCAGCCTAGCAGGAGTGTGTGGGGGGGCTCCCATAATGTTGTAGGTTTTTTGTCTTTTGTTAGTGTGTGTGTGCGCACTAAAATATGCACAAAGTAGATTTTACTATTTTAACCATTCTTAGGCGCACCATTCAGGGACATACATTCACAGTGCTGTGCAGCCATCACCATGATTCCTTTCTAGACTTTTTCAGCATCTCAGACAGAAGCTCTGTCTCCATTAAACAATGCCTCTCCACTTCTCCCTCCCCCTGGCTCCTGGTTATATCTCTGACGATGTTCTGCCTCTATGGGCGTGCCTGCTTCGGGTCCTTCCTGTAAGGGGCATCGCACAGGATGTGCCCTTTGGTGCCTGGCTTGTGTTACTCAGCACAGTCTTTTCAAGGTCCATCCGTGTCGGAGCGCTTTTTAAAACAAACAAACATATTTTATTAATTTTTTACAGAGAGGAAGGGAGAGGGATAGAGAGTTAGAAATATCGATGAGAGAGAGACATCAATAAGTTGTGTCCTGCACACCTCCCACTGGGGATGTGCCCGCAACCAAGGTACATGCCCTGGACCCGAATCGAACCTGGGACCTTTCAGTCCGCAGACCGACGCTCTATCCATTGAGCCAAACCGGTTTCGGCTCAGAGCGCTTTTTAGCATTCTGTTTCTTTTTCTGGCTGAAGAATGTTCTACTGGGTGGACAGACCCCAGTTTGCTTCCCCGTTCACCCGCTGATGGACACTCCAGTTGTTTCTACCCTCTGGCTATTGTGACTAGTGCTGCTCGGGCACGGAGTGTTCTGTTCTGTGGGGTATGCATCTGGAGGTGGACTTGCTGAATGATGCTTAATTTTTGGAGCAATTGCTACCTTTTCTTCACGAATGCCATGGAGGCAATGATTTCCCATTGCCTGTGGGATACACCCCCAGGGCCTGCCTCTCGCACACAGGACTTGCTCATTCTGGCCCCGGCACACGGATGTGCTCCTGTGGCTGCCTCCACGCTCTGGCTCGCTCATTTCTCTCTCTGGGGATCTCAGGACCTAGTGCAAACCCTGCCTCCGCACCTCCGAGGGGAAGCATCGCCCCTCCTTTCGCTCCCAAGGCGGTTCTTGGGGTCTGACTCCACGCCCCATGCTCCTGGCTGACGCACGTGGCTTAGTGATCTCTGCCCTGAGATGGCTCTCCTCCCCCTCCTCTGGCCTGTTAGCTCTCCTTGGGGTTCCAGCACACCGAAGGCAGCCAGGGACCCCTCGCTGTGGTGGTGCCTGCGCCTGGCTCGCCCCCATCTTGTAGGCCCAGGCTGTGTGCAGGCCGCTGCTCTGCGGTCCCCCGCCCCCACGCGCATCCTCTCCGCAGGGAGGGACCTGGCTGGCCCCTGGCGGGAGCGTGCTGAGCCTCCCAAGCTGGCAGGCTGCCTCAGGTTCCCAGGGTGGTGAGTGAGTGGCTGCCTCTCCTCTTGGGCCCCTGCCCATTTGGAAGCATGCCCTCGAGCGCTGCCATCCCCGAACCAGGCCATCGGGTCCTCCGATCCCCACAGCGCCGAGATGCGGGGCCGAAAGCTCCTACTGTGACTGAGTGACGAAGGAGGACGCAGCCGTGGCCGACTCTGTGGGCAGGTTCGGTGGCTACCAAGCCTCTGAGTTCTTAGGGCGCGTCTCATGACCCACAAAACAGCCCGCGTGGCCTGGTCCCCCAAGCCAGAAAACCCGGCACCCTCTGTCAGGCCTGTCTTGCACGGCAGGTCTCCCTCCCAAAGATCCGCCCTCGCCTCCCGCTCCCCTGTCCGCTGCGGCTTCTTACGTGGTCCCTCCACTGTGGCGCGCCCCTGCCGTTCCGCCTGGGTACGCAGCACAGTCTCCCTAGAGTCCAAATCCAAGCTGCACCCCCAAAACAGTGATTCACTGACTCCTCCCCCCGCAGACCCCGGGCCCGTGGACCACTGCACTGCCCCTCACTCATGGTCTTGCTTTGCCTGTCCCATTCCCCGGGCCTGGAACTAGGAGATCTCCATGCAGGAGTTTAACTGATTAAATGTGGAGTTTAACTGATTATTTACATGGACGCTTATCAATGATTCTCTTTCCTCGATGCTTCTATAATATCTCTGCCTCTTCCTTCCTCTCTGACACCAATAAAAATATATTTTAAAAAAGTAAAAGAAATAGCTGAAATCGCTTTACTCTATTTTGCTTAATTCAGTATATGCAAAATACCTCTAACATGTAACCAGTATATTACAACATGTTACGGTTTTTCATACCGGGTGTTCAAAATCCAGCGTGTGTTTGAACTTACAGCACATCTTCGTGTGGACTGGCCACGTGTCTCGTGTGCTCAATGGCTACCTGTGTCCACTGGCCTCTGTGCCGGGCGGGCAGCTCTGGAGCACTCTGCCAGTCACTGCGTGAGGGCTGGGAGTTGTCCGTCATTGGGATGGAGGGAAGCGGGGGGCGGTGGGAAGAGGGAGCAGCCGATGGAGGTGGAATGGCAGGCCTGAGCATGTGCATTGGGTTCCCAAAAGCGCTCGCTGTGCCTTCCTCCCCAAGTGTGAGCGCTGGGGGAAGCTGCCACACGGGCAAAGGGATGTCCCACCAGGGGCTACCCTCACGCCCCAGCATCCCACCCCCTCTCCAGGAGGGCCCAGCAGGGCCGTGCAGAGCACAAACACCCCGGGCTCCCAGCGTCTGAGCTGCAGGGAGGCCTTGCTAGTCTGCGTGGGGATCTGGCTCGGAGCCGTGTTGCTTTTGGCTAACGGCGGTTGCAAAACTCCCGGAGCCCAGAACAGGTACGATGTGTTCTTGGGAAAAGGTTATGAGGTTTCAGACATAACAGGGGTTCTTGAGTATACAAATAGCGGACGTCTCCGGGCTGGTGTCAGGAGTGAAGTCATCAGACCCATCCATCGCCGGGTCAGCAGGGGCTGACGCAGTTAGGGCTCCTCAGGCTCGGAGGTGGTCCGTAGCAGAGGGACCAGAAATAACCGGGGGGGGGGGGGGTTGCGGGGGAGGGCAGAAAAAAACGAGTTTTCTCAAGCGGGTCTCGGAACATTTCCTGGATTGCTCCTAAGGTGCAGTGGGAGGAGAGTGGGTGGTGAGACTTTTCCTGCCCCCCTCACATCCTTCCCCCCAGTCCTCCCCCCCACCCAGCCCCCTGGATTCCTGGCTTGAGAGCAGAGATCAGAGGAATCTTGGCCAGACTCTATCCACACAAAGCTTCTGAAAAGGTGAGTCTGGGTGGGAGCAGTGAAAGTTGGCCAGGGGAAGCCTTCCGTTATGACTTGATTCATTCCGCTGGAAACGTTTAATGCTGAGGACCGCCCACCGGCCAGGCCAGTGTCTGATCGACAGACCCAGCAGGGAAGATGGATGCTGGCTGGGCCGAGGGGCCCTGGGGAGTGACTGAAACGTCAGGTCAGCATGGCTTGTGGGGGGCCGTGGTGCAGTTCGTAAAATCTGGGGTGGTGGCAAAGTAGTTTAGCGTTTAAATAAACCTGAGTATTTGATAACAGCCACACCCCCTGAGACGGAGTGGAGGAGCAGGAGCTGCTCATGGGGCTGGGCCAGCGGAGGGAGGGATCAAGTCTAAGTGAAGCCCTGAGCCGAGTTCAAGTTCTCACTGCACAAGGTCCTGGTGGCAAGTCCTCCTGTGAACCTGAGCCTCAGTTTCCCCATCTGCAAAACGGGGCTAGTAACCCCTCATTTTCTTAAAAAAAAAAAAAAAAAAATATATATATATATATATATACACACACACACACACACATATACACGTGTGTGTGTGTGTGTGTGTGTGTGTGTTATTCATTTTTTATAGAGAGGAAGGGAGAAGGATAAAGAGTTAGAAACACCGATGAGAGAGAAACATCTATCAGCTGCCTCCTGCACACCCCTGACTGGGGATGTGCCTGCAACCAAGGTACATGCCCTTGACCGGAATCGAACCTGGGACCCTACAGTCTACAGGCCGACGCTCTATCCACTGAGCCAAACCGGTTAGGACTACCCCTCCTCTTCTTGGAAGTTCAAATTAGGTGCTGCACATGTGGAAGCACTTTGTAGGGTCATGCACCTCACAAATCCAGGGGTTATTTTTAAGGAACTTCCTGCGACTATTTGATTTTCATTCATTCTACAGCATTATGGCTTCGAATTGTTATTTTATCCGGGTTTTAAAGACTTTTCATTTTGAAAAATTTCATGTATTCAGAAACGGAGAGGACAGAACGTCAGTCCCCAGCCCCCTCCCGTGCCCTTTAGCCCACACCAGCGATTCTTAGTATTTCATCAAGATTTTGAACTCACTTAATAATCCCTCTCATTAATTGAGCTCCCAAAGTGCTTGAAGTCCTTTGAAGTAGAATCTGACTAAATAAATTACTGAAAAACCTTGCAGAAAGGAAGATGATGGCTTTTTGTACATTAGGTTTTAGGGCGGACACGCCTGCCGCAACCTGATTGGCGTTCCGTCGGCATCTGAGTGCTCGGTGGGCGGCGTGGGCCTGATGGTCCCCGTGATCCCTGGGCATGAGGGCAAGTTCAGTTCTCTCAGGAGTTTGGGGGCCTCTGTGGATACTGCTTTTCAGCTTGCTATAATTGGAAGGGAAAAGGTTGTTGTGGAGTTTAACTGATTATTTACATGGACGCTTGGGAGTGGCTGGCGGGGGTAATGAGGGAGCCGGGAGCCTGTGGTCTCGGGCAGCGGCCTCCACTCATTTCAGCCCGCCAGGCCGGCGCCCCCTGGGAGTGGTCCCTCTGGGGGGACGGTCACCCTTCCCCTCTGCTGGGTGTGAAGGTCCTGGGGGGAGAGGTGTGGGGTTAAGGGGGGAAGGTGCTTTTGCCTGCTGTGTCTGTTCTGGCTCCAAGTGGTCGAGTTTGAGTAAGGATTCTTAACTTGTGGCTCTTTTTCTCGTCTATTAAATGGTGTCCATGCTGATACGTTGGCCAGACTTACTCTGGGTGGGTGGTTGTGAGGGTCAAATGTAAGTGTCTGTTTGGTTCACTAATCTGTGGCCTATGCCTAGAACAGCATCTGGCACATAGTAAGTGCTCAATAAGTTTATATTGATGAATAAGAGGGAGGGAGGGGAAAGCCACCTCCATCCAATATTGTTATTGCTAGAGGCCTGATGCATGAAGATTTGTGCAAGAATGGGCCTCCCTTCCCCTGGCTGCCAGCACCGCCTTTGCCCAGAGCTACCTTTCTACCTTCCCATGCTGCCCAGAGGCCTGGAGCTGCTGGGCGGGGGAGGGGAGGGGGTGCAGAATGCCTGCATTGTTGCCATGCGACGACCCAAGCGTCCTGCTCCACCCCTGGCTGCTTGGCGCCTAGTATGCAAATGAACCAACCATCTTTGTTGGGTTCATTTGCATACTCACTCCTGATTGGCTGGTGGGTATCACAAAGGTATGGTCATCTTTGCATCCTCCTCTTTTATTAGTATAGATTATTATTTTAGAGAGAGAGTGGAAGGGAGGTTTAGAGACACACAGAGAGAGACATCGATTGGTTGTCTCCCACTCGTGCCCTAACTGTGGGGCCGGGGACCGAGCCTACAACTAAGGAATGTGCCCTTGACCACAGTTGAACCCAGAACTCTTCAGTCTGTGGGGCTGATGCTCTAGCCACTGAGCCAAACTGATTAGGGCCATCTGTCTGTTATTAATGCATCACAAATCTTTCATTTCAGGATAAGGAAATTTTAGAAAATCTCCAAGAAAAAAGAAATGCCCATTTCTTCTGGGCCTGGAACATCATCTCTAGTTTTTCTTGTAGGAATTGTACTCCTATCTCAGGCTCGGTTCAGATAACAGCTCATCTGTTAAAATGTTTTTGGACTTTCTCTGGCCAGCTCTACGGCCCCTCCCCTGAGCTCCCATCTCTGTAAAGCCCGGCTGAGCATTGCTCTGCTTTGTCAAATGCCAATGACATACAAGCCAGTGCCCGTACGCCACCCACGAGGTTGGCACTGTCATCTCCACGTTCCCATGTGGGACACGGGTTCAGAGAGGCGAAGTGACTCTCCTAGGGAGACACAGTCGGCCGACGGTTGGGCTTAGATCCAATCTGAGCCTTATCTGATTGCAAAGCCCTGCTGCTGTCTCCCCTCCCAGGCGTGTCTCAATCCTTTGCTCTTGGTTCCTCCTCTGGGCTGGGTGGTCCTCCCAGTCTGTGTCCGCTCCTCCAGGGTTAGCTCAGTGCTAGGGACGCAGAAAGAGAACATTAGCCAAATGGGGGCACATCCTGTGTATGGACAATGGTGTGGGGTCTGCTCCCCTCCCCATCCCAACCGCCTGCAAAGACCCCAGGGTTTTATGAGCCCAGGGTGGGGGGCAGGGACATGGCTTGCTCTAGCCCCTTTGCCACTGGGCTCAGCAAGCTAGCGTCTCTACCCAGTGAGATTAGCAGAAGGTCTCCTGAGGGTAGAGGAAAGAGTGGAGGGGCTCTGAGGACCCAGATATAAACTCCATGCAGACTGGGGCCTGATCTGTCTTGCTAGTTGCGGTGCCTGTTGCAAGGCCTAGCACATAGTAGGTGCTTAATAAACACGTACCACCCTGCTTTGCTGACCTTCTCCAGAGCTGGCTTTGTCGGGGGTTCTGGAGCTACTGTTGAGAGGTGGGTGGACAGGGCCCCAGTGTGACCCTGTGTCTACCGCTGTCACTCCTCCGGCCTGTCTGGGGTGTGTCCCCACAGCCTGGCTGGCTTGGTTAAGCCTCTGCGGCCCTCGCTGCCCCTGGGGTTGTTTCCCAGGGCAGCTGGGCTGCCTGCTCTGAGTTCTCCTCGCCCTTCTCATCTCCCTCCCGGACACTCCGGTCCCGGGTGGCCGGCGGGCCGGTCATCTGGAGAGGGGGACACAGTGTCCACACTAATCCTCCGCCTCTGCCGTGTCCTTGGACTTCCCTTCAAACCGCTCTGCAACCCCCAGCGGCTCTCAGGTCACATTCCCAGGGAGCCTGCGGGTCAGGGCTGCGTCTGTTTATTTTCTGAGATTTCTGAAAAACATGCCTTCCCCTCCCTCTGACCTTCAACAAAACTCTTCCCCCTCCAACACTTGTATTTTTAACTTCATGAGAAAGTATGGCAAGGGAGTGGCGTAGTTTCTCCCTTCACGGCCATTGTAAAAACTTTCTTCGTTTGAAAACAGGCTTCGGGGGCCGGGGAGCGGCAGGTGGTTTTGTTTTTTTTTCAGCGCAGTGGGCTACTTGGATCTATTTCTGCCCGGAGCCCACGGAGGAGGCTGCTGCCCCGTGATCCCACGAGGGTTCTCTGGCCGGGCTGCAGCTGGCCGGCCGTGGCTGTGCCCCCGTTCCTCTCCTGCAGACCCAGGCGGGAGCCGCGGAGGGCTGTGCCCGGCATTCCCCTCCCACGGCGGGCGGACGTGCTCGGTCTCGGCCGTGGGGACCGTGGCTGGGCGGGCTGGGGACAGCAAAGGTTCTGCTCTCGCTCTCCCCCGCTGCGGGGGCCAAGGATGCTGGGAGCTTATCTGAGCCCCTGGGTTCTCTCCTGCTGGATGTAGGATCGCAGACCCAGAGAGGGTCAGCGACGTGGCCCCCAGCCACCGATGGCAATGAGCGGAGGCCGGAGGCCGGGAGGAGGCGGCCTCCCTGCACCTTGGGTGTTTGTGCCAGATGCCCCCCACCCCTCAGTCTACCGCTCGAGGCCCAACAGCAGTTTGTTGATTGACTGACTCCCTGTGGTCCAGCCATTCCCAAGGACCCCGCCCCCTGAGTTCTCTCTGGTCCCGGCACCCTCGGCGCGGCTGCCACCTCCCTGTTCTCCCGGGTCACGGTGAGATGGCCCTCCTCTGGGTAGCCTTCTAGGTGCCGTGGGCTTGGCGTCCCCTTCCGTAGCCCTAGCGCCGTGGCCCGCAAACCGCGGCTCGCGAGCCACATGCGGCTCTTTGGCCCCTTGAGGGTGGCTCTTCCACAAAATACCCCGGCCCGGGCGAGCCTATGTTGAAGAAGTGGCATTAGAAGAAGTTTAAGTTTAAAAAATGTGGCTCTCCAAAGAGATTTCAACCGTTGACCTGTTACTATTTGGCTCTGTTGGCTAATGAGTTTGCCGACCCCTGGCCTCGTCTGTTGGGCATCATCGTCCACTTCCGTGCCTGTCTCAGCCTCTGACTGGGCTCCCCTAACGCGGGGGCTTTCCTCCAGTATCCCAGCGACAGGCCAGCGCCGTGCCAGTCAGAGACGGGAGCGCTGATTCAGGGAGCGCACCCGGGGAGGACGGTGCAGAGCACGAGGGACAGGAAAGCTGGTGCTGTGCGAGCAGCAGGGGACGCTTTGTGGAGGGTGAGACTCGGGTGGGCCCTGGAGCGGTGAGGAGGCATTCGGGTGGTGGGTGGGCTTGGGTTGGGGGTCTCGGGTCCTGGGAACGCCCCGAAGGAGGCCGCGGGAGCCCGCTGTGGGCAGGTGCTGGCAGGTGAGCAGGGCGGGGTAACCGGACGGGCAGTTTTCTCCACGGTCCTGGCGTCTCCTGGGGCTGCATCTCGCCCGCTCTCTGCAGGCGGCACCAGAGGCACAGGAGGGCTCCTTCGGGGTCCCAACGTGTCCCCAATTCACCAGGAAAGTCGATGCTGCCCTCCTGGGTCGGGGGTTCAGCCTGGTGTCCCTGGAAAAACAGGGATCTGGGCACAGGTTCCCTTTGGGGTCACTTGTCCAGGTTGAGGCTGGGTGAGTGGGTGTGGCCCGGCTTCCCTGGGTGCTGGTGGGTGCAGAGCTGCTGCCCAGAGCCAGGAAGGAACTGCCTCCTGGGACCTCCTCCTCCTGGGACCTCCCCCTCCTGGGACCTCCTGCCTCTTGGGACCTCCTCCTCCTCCCTCCCCCTCCTCCTCTTCCTCCTATTCCTCCTCTTATTCCTCCTCCTATTCCTCCTCCTCCTCCTCCTCCTCCTCCTCCTCGGTGCTTACAATCGCTGGTGCTGGGCCCGCCACTCATCCGCTCATTGTTGTGGGGCTGCTGCCTTGGGCGGGTGGCTATTTTGAGGGTCTTTCAGAGAATTCAGAAAAAATAAGTAAGCCCCCAGCTCTGTTCTTCACCGCAGGGACTAAGTGCATTTGGGGTTTCTTCACCGCAGGGACTAAGTGCATTTGGGGTTTTACCCCAACTTCAGCGTGCCACTGGCCAGCCAGGGTAGGGCAGGGCTCCCGGTCCTATTGACTTTGTGGCCTGCAAAGCGCCTTTAAGAGCTTAATCCCGGGTAGCATGGGGCTCTCGAGTCGCTCTGAGCTCTGCACTAAGTGCTTCGGGGCATCATCTCCTATCGCCTTCCTGGCAGTGATAGGAGCCGGAATTGTCTCATTTTATAGATAAAGAAGCTGCGGTTCGGTCCGGAGAAGAAGTCACGACCCTTGTTTGAGGTCGTCAGCGCGGAACTAAGCAGACATGGGGCTCATTTACATTCTTCTTTGAATCTGACGGCAATCATGTGAACTAGAAGGGGGAAGTCTTTTTTTACCTCCCATTTCACAGATGAGAAAACCGAGGCTGGGAGAGCCCTACCTAGATGCATGCGGCCTGAGCCAGGCTCCTGACCTGTGATCCAGCGCGCTCTCCTCTGGCCACGCTGCCTGGATCATGTGCTCCTCGCCCCAGGACCGTTGCAAAACCTCGACGGCAGGGTTGGCATCCAGGGGAGGAGCAGCGGTGGGCGGGCACTCAGTCGTCGCCCTCTGAGTGACTGCCCGCGGGCATCCTCCGCTGACCCGTGACGCTGGGCGGCAGCAGTTGGCCAGGCACAGGCAGCAGCCAATTAGCTTGCTGGTGAGAGCTTCCCCCCGCACAGACCTGTGCCAGGAGGTGTGCTGTGGGAGGGAGGAGGGGATGGTGCCCGGCAGCCCTGGCAGCAGTCAGTGCCAGGAGCCGGTGGCGCAGGTGCTGCCCCATCGTCCCTCGTTGCAACGTCTCTGGGAGGTGGTATCCGGGTCAGGAGCGGGAACAATACCCTGCTCTGATGCTGAACCTGAAATGGACACCGCTGGTTGGAGGACGCGATAGGTGTCCATCGTGTCCAGCGGTGACAGGAGCACTCTGTCTTCAGGTGCCTGGCAGTCACCTGCTAATCCCCTGGGTTCCGCGGCGGCAGTGAGTTGGCTCCCCGTGTGGCCCCCCCTCGCTGGGGAAACACTGCGACCAGGACCAGCAGAGCCCGGGTCAGGCCTTAGGAAAGAGGATTAATGGTTCTAATGGGACGCCCAGTGGGGTCCTAGTGAGATAGTTTGAAACCCCCTGGTGTAGCCAAGCTCTCGTTCTGTCAGTGAGGACGAGAGCGGGTGGGTTGAAGGTGCCTCCAATCTCATGGTGACGGCGACAGAGCCGTCCCCGGGGTGCCACGTGCCCCCCGTGAAGGCAGGCTTTCTGACGCAGCCCTTGATCCTCACGGGCGCTCAGCTCCGGGGACAGCGAGCAGCCCCCAGCTGCGGCGCCAGACTCAGACCGAGGGCACCTTTCCCCTCCGCTCAGCAGCCTTTTCTCTTAGGGGAGAACGACACGTGAAATTTAAAGGTGGCACTCGTGTGTTAGAACACTCTCCCGCCTTCATATCTCCACCGGGAGGCTTACAGAAGCCTTCCAGACCGTTGGGGGTGGGCTTTCTATTGAGGGGCAGTGCTGCTGGGAAAGTGCGGAAACCGTGACGCACTGTGGGAATCATAAAGCACACGCATCCTGGCACCTGTGCCCCCGTGCCCTCTGCCCCGAGGTGGTTCTGACCCCATGGGTTGGTGCGTGGATCGTCCAGCGTGTGCTCTTTCGCCTCCGGCTTCTTCACTCACGCCCGGCGTCGGGATTCAGCCACGCGGCTGCATGAGTGGCAGTTGGCTTGTTGTATTGTAGTATTCCACCGTCTTCCCCACGCATTCGATGTTCACAGCAGCCCCTTGAGGTTCAGGATGGGGACTGTTCTTCCTGCCGATAGAGGAGGAGGCCTAGGTAACACCCTTTAGCAGCGGTGGGCTGGGGTCCCTCCGGATAGAGCTCCCCAAATCTCCCTCCCCCTCATCCCCGTCCCCTCTCCCCCCCCTCTCCCCCCCCACACACACACCCTGAGACGCTGCACCAAGAGCCTCCTCCTTCAATTCGGTGTGATGCGTTCTGGAACCTTCCCCTCCGGTCTCACGCTAATCCTGTAAGGCCAGGGGGTTCATTTCCCCCGTATCCTTTTGTTCTGTAGAGACAGGAAGCTCTCCTTCCCTCTTCTGGGAAATAACCCGCATTCCCTGGAAGTCACCCAGTGGCGGGAGGCTGAGGGATGTCTTGAACTTGCCCTTCTTCCAACCCTGTAATTATCCAGGCTGCTCACCTCTACGCCTCCTCCTCAACGGGGTTGGCTTTCCTGGGAAGCCTGCCCCAGGCCGTCCTGCTCGGAGGAGCCTGCTCCTGGGGCCTCATGCTGAGATGGAAACACAGAGGCAGAAGTGCCTATTTTGTCCCAGAAAAGTACCCACGGCGCCCTGCTGGGAAGGCCCGTGCTTTCCTCCCGCACGGCCCTGGCTGGCGGATGCCAGCAGGGGACATTCTGTGCCCAGCGGCTCCTGCCCCCTGGCCTGTACACAGGACGCCCCCGTGTACATCAGGGAGACCCCGCCCCGCCCCCGCCCCGCAGTGCAGCAGCAAACTGTGTTCCTGACGCTGGGAATTTATTTCTGGGCCCTAAAGGTCAAATGTCCTCCTGCCTCCTGCAGAAGCCCGGGGCTGTGTCTCTCTGAGGAGCTGGGACTGGACCGGCGGTTGAATGACAGCCCAGATGGGGGATGGCTCTGGGACATGTCCCATCGGACAGCTGCTGAGGACGTGACTTGATCTTCCTGGGAGTGATTTGTCCCTTTGCCCTTGAAATTGCCAGGGGCTCGTTCTTTGCTAGTCCGAGGCCCCTGGCTCTCTTTCTGAGTTACTTTGACCAGATTTCCTTACCAGTTGAATCCTAGGCTTTCTGAATTCCCACTGCTGGTTTTGCTTTTTTTATTTTTTTTTTTAGCTAAGTCCTCGACAGCAAACATGTAGCATGCACAGCATTATTCCCCCTGCCCGTGCCAGGGGCAGACATTGCTAATCAATCGTGGCACTTGCGACCCCTGAGTTCCAGCAGCCAACGCCATCTGTCTGGAGCTCACAAGCTTAACAAAATACTTTTGTCATTCAGCTCCACCTGCACCCTACCTACCCTGTTTCCCTTTATACTAGTATATACATATCCTGGTCAAGGTGACGGCTTCTCTTTGGCATATCGGAATGGCCAGAATCACCATTCTTGCACTCTGGGGCCATTGTCAAGTAAAATAAGGGCAACTTGAAAGCAAGTGATCCTGGGACAGTCAATCTGGTAGCTGAGAAGGCCGCTAAGTGATTAACGGGCCGGTAGGTAGGTACACGGTGTGGATGCACTGGACGGGAGCATGACTCACATCCTGGGCATTCAATGTTCTCAAAGCACGGTTAACCAAGGGCAGTTGAAGCCGCAGATAGAGATGTCTACTGTGTTTTTTGAATCCAGGGGTCCATGTTGGCAGGGTGTCACTTGCTGCTTCTAGAATCACGCTTTCAAGGAGACCTGAAGGTTGGAAAATAAGTAACTGGGCTCACTCCCAATCCTCCGAGGTCCCACCATCATAGAGCCCCCGGAATGCGTCCAACAGGACGAAGCTGGGACTTGGTGCAAGGCCCCAGTTTGGGAGACTCACTTCCTGTTTCCTGGGTGAGACACCCCCTGGTGGAGGGATGGGCTGGGGTGGGTCAGGGTGCCTGCGCTCCTCGCCCTGCGGGCTTCACTCTGGGCTCACGGAGGAGCTCACCGCCTCTGTCCACAAGGGCCGGCTGTTCTCGTTCTCCAGCAGGTGGCTGAGGGCAGAGGGTGGGGAGGGGGCCCTGGAAATGTGGTCACTCCCTCCCTGGGCCCCGCGTCTGCTGCCCGCCCCCCAGCGCACTCTGTTATTACAGCTGGGCAGGCCGGGCAGATCGGCCTCGGGCCAGACTACCTGGTGGTTGAAAACCAGACCTAATCAAAATGTAAATACTTCTGGGGGCCAGAAAGCAGGGCTGTCCAGGTGTTGAAGCAGCGGCTGCTGGGCCGGGAGCCGGAGGGAGGGCAGGGCAGGGCCTGTCGGGCTCTTTCCTCTCAGGTCTGGGGTTCCCTGGGGCCTCTGCCAGGGGCCTCTGGAGGCACCACCTGCTGCCAGGGTGACCAGCGCCCCACCTGCCCCGCCACTGCTTGTAGACGCTGTGCCTGGCGCAAAGGTCGTTCTGGTGGTGACAGCATCTGCTCCCTTCTCCTCCCCTGCCCCACCCTGCCCCTCTCAGAGGCAGTGCTAGGAGGTGTCATGTCACAGCGGGAGTCAGTGGGGTCTGGGACCCTCCCCAGACTGCTCAGTGGGGAGGAGGATGGTGACATGCGTTTATGGAGGACCGTGTGCCCAGAATTGTCTGGACTCTGAGGATGAGCAGTGACCAAGGCAGGTGACCCTGCCCTCGGAGAGGGGTGCTGGGCCAGTTGCATGGCAGGAGGAGATGTCCAGAATAGCAGCCGTGAAGCAAGGAAGCAAGGATGATCTTGCCATGTAGGAATAAGTAACCCATCAGTGCATAAACAGTAATAATTCCTGATGGCGATGCATACAGTGGAGCCAATGAGATGAGCAGGATCAGCTGATGGGCCCAGGGAGCAGAATAAGGCAGACTCTGCAGGTGACGGTGCCTCTTTAGGGGGGATGCCCAGGGAGTCTCCACGTGAGTCAGAAAGGAGTCAGCATGAGACTCATCTGGCCGGGGGCACAGCTGGGCAAAGGCCTGGAGGCGGGAGTGAGCTGGAAGTCTCCGTGGGAACGGGAGGAGGGCAGCGTCTGGAGTAGAGCATGGGCCGCTGGACATCCTTCCCAGCTTGCTGGGAAGTCATTAGAGGACTCTGAGCAAGAGACTTCCATGATCTGATTTGGGTCTGGCTAACTGGCTGCTGGGGAGCAGATGCTGTCAATGGTTTGGAGGGTGCGAGAGCGTGAGGGAGGCCGGTCCAGTTGCATGGCAGGAGGAGATGTCCAGGATGGCAGCCGTGGAGACAGAGGGAGGAGACAGGGATGGGTTTTGCTCTGGGGCCCACAGATTTGGGGCTGAACCCGGTGTGGAGCGTAAGGCAGGGGAGGGAGAGAGAAGAATCCAGAATGTGTCCTGGGCTTGGGGCTCAATGGGACTCCTCTGTCCCACTCACCTCCCAGGTTGCTCACTCAGGGTGTCCTCTCCTCCGGTGGACCCAGGGTCCGTGTTCTCCCTGAGGTGCCAGGCGGCGCTGGCTCCTGCACATGCCCACCATCCCACTCCGAGGGGCTGCCTGCAGCTGCCTTTCCGGGGCCAGAGGGCTGGCCGGTGTGCTGTTGTCTGGAGGCTGGGGAACTGGAAGACTGGGAGTTTGGCGATTCACCTGGACTGAGTTTAATGCCAGAGCGGCAGCCGTGGGCAGCCCTGGCTGATGGGCCCAGGGAGCGGAATACGGCTGGGGAGGGAGGAAGGTAAAGCACGGGGCTAAGTGGTTGGTCCTCCGTGACGGCAGTGGCGGGACAGGAGCACTCAGCCTGGACCGAGCCAGGAGCCCACCTGAGTTTTCTCAGCTATTCCCAGCCCGGGTGGCCAAGTACACTGTTCCCATTGGTAGATATGGAGACCGGGGCTCAAAGCCTGTCTGGCCCAAGGTCACCCAGCTGGTGATGGGCTGAGCTCACCAGCAAGCCCTTGACTTCCGGTATTAAGTCTTTTTAAAAATATATATATATTTTATTGATTTTAGAGAGGAAATGAGAGGGAGAGAGAGAGAGAGATAGAAACATCAATGATGAGAAAGAATCACTGATTGGCTGCCTCCTGCACGCCCACTACTGGGGATTGAGCCCACAACCCAGGTATGTGCCCTTAACAGGAATTGAACCTGGGACCCTTCAGTTCACAGGCCAGTGCTCTATCCACGGAGCCAAACCAGCCAGGGCCAGGTATGAAGTCTTAACCAGCAGCCAGCACTGTCACCAATGTGCCATACTGTCCCCCCACCAGCCATGCACCCGGGGGTGGGGGGGCCCTCTCTGCCTGCTCCATGCCTGTCCCTGTCCTAGGCAGGGCCCTGAGAACCGACACCCCCATCCCCGTCTGAGGTGCTGGCTTTGTGCACCGGAAGAGGACCGCAGGGATCTGCGGAAAGAGCTGTCAGCAGCTGTCCTTCTCTTACTGAGGGAGGGACCTTTGGGCACCTCCCTCCTCCTTCCCCTCCAGCTCCTTTCTCCTTGCTGTCCAAGAGGGCTGCTCCGGGCCCAGGCCTGGTGAGAGCTGCAGGGAGAGGAGACCTCTGGGCCCCAGCAGGAGCTCTGCCAGCCCTGCCATCTGGGTGGCCACCGCAGCTGCCTCCGCCCTGCCCGCCTCGTGCTCTGCCACCTGCAGGTCACACCTGACCAGGCGCCACCTGATCTGCCCCCAGCCTGTTCCTGCCGCCGGGGAGTGGGTTTGGGCGAACCCAGGGGACTCCCTCGGGGTCTGAGGACGAGAGTCACAGCGGCAGGTTACAGTGCCACGTTTTCCTGAGCGCGGAGGGGGGCAGTCATCGTTCTGATGTCCGGGGGAAGAGGGTGTGGCCCGTGGGAACTGAGATGCGGTGGTGTATCACATACACTGGATTTCAGACTGAGTGTGAAAGGAAGTGAAACGTCTCACTGATCACTTTTTATACTGATTCCATACTGACTCAAAAGTATGTTATTACAATTAATTTCACAATTTCCTTTTCCTCTTTCTAATGTGACCACCAGCCAGGTTTACACTGGCTTGCGTTAGAGCCCTCTCAGGCAGCATGCCTTGACTGAGCTATGGTATTCGTCTTTGAAAGGCTCGAGTGACCCGGGCTGGAATCCCGACTCTCCCATCCCTGTGTGTTACCAAAGGCAGGGCTCTGAGCCTCAGTTTCTTCGCCTGTGGTGTGTGTGTACACCTAGGATGCTCCCCTGTCTCTTAAAGAGGCAGGCTCTGATTTTCTGTTATTTTTTTTTGTGTTTTATTTTTGGCCAGGCCATGACTGAGCCCAGCTCCTGGGATTCAGAATACAGACTGTTTTGAGTCGGAGGAGAGTAAATAAAAGTGAAAAGTCACTGTGCCCCAAGGCAGCTGATATGTCAGGAGGGAGTGTAGGAAGGCAGGCGGGCTGGCTTCCTCTCGGCCCGAGGAGCCCCAGGGTGGGGAGCACAGGAAGCGGGGGGCAGGCGGGTGGCTGCCACTGCGCCCCACCCTGAGTCCCTGGGGTGCTCCCCTCCCCCAGGCCGTCACAGCCCGTGCCCTCTGTGGTTCTGGGCGGGCGCTTAGGTGCCCGTCAGCAGCCTTTGTGTTCAGCGAGAGGCTGGCGGTGGACGTGTGGGAGGGTGGCGCATGCTTTCCTCTCCGTCCCCGGGGTCCAGTGTTCCGGGCCTGGAAGGGGGGGGGCAGGCTCAGGACTGGGATGGCGTTTCGGAGCCCTGGGGCCCTTGGCAGCTCGGGAAGCCACCAGGACTCACCTTAGTGCTTGGGCTTCCCGTCCATTTCCTCAGTTGGTCCTCCCAATCCAGGAAGCATTAGCCCATTTCACAGAGGGTAAAACAGAGGCCAGGAAGGGAAGCGCGTTGCTAAAGGCCACGCAGGCTAACAAGGGTAGACCACCAGGACTTGAACCTGGGTCTGCACTGGGTGCCTGGAGGGTGGACTTCGGACCCAGTACCCGGAAGTTTCACAGCTGGCAGGGCTAGCTAGATGGGCAGGGAGGCCTGGAGCTGCTTGTCTTTTAGAATATCATTCATTTACTGTGTCTACGTGGGTCTGTCCGTCCCTCTGTCTCCGGCATGCATCACTGGGTGGTCTCTGAGCCCGCTGGTTAAGGCCCTGGCTCCTTCAAAGCAAGGAGAGAGTGCCTGCGGTTCCTCCGTGTCCTCACCTGTCAGAGCAGGACCTGCCTCGCCCGGGTGAGGGGCGAGTTGAGAGAGCTCAGCCTGGAGAGAGCATCACTCGGTAACAGCTAACGCATGTCTGTTTGCTTGGCTGCCCCCAGTTTTCTGCATCCAGTGCATCCGCTTAAGCATTGGAAACAGACCCTGACGATTGACAGCAGCTGAAGGCACATGGCCAGCCCTGCACCTTGGCCTCATCCCAAGGTCAGTGTGGCCAGCAGGTGGGGGCCTGTGCACTCTAGCCGCCTCATGATGCTGAAGGATGAGGTGCAGCCGCTGGTCCAGGTATCCAGGCTCCCAGGGCATCTGCTTCTTACGCTGGGGGTGGTGGCGGCGGCAGGTGTGCTCCCCAACCTGCTGCGGCTGAGCAGAGTGTCTGTCTGCGGGGAGCCCTGGGGACGTCAGGATGGAGGTGTGAACCGCGGCTTGTGCTCGTCACCGAGGGCCTGGCCTCGAGCCTCTGACCTTTCAGCTCCCAGGGCTCCGACGTGCCAGGTTCTGAGTCCTGGAGGGAAGGGAGCACAGATGGCCAGCTTCTGGGGGGGGCACTTCTGCTCGCTCGTTCATTGACAGACACTTACTGAGGTCTACTGTGAGGTCTTCTGTCCGAGGCCCTGGTCACGAGGTGAGCTACAGGGGCGTCGTCCCTGTCCTCTTGGAGGGATCCCAATAAAGACAGATTAAGCCGCTTGGAAGGAGAGACTGGGAAGCAGTGGGAGAGAAATGTGGGGACACAGCTCCTGGATGGGTGAGGAGGGGTCCAGGGAGTGATGAGACTGAAGACTTGGCCAGGTGAAGTGGGGATGATGTGTGTCGGAGTGCTCAGAGCAGCTTCTATGCGATGGTGAAAATCTGGGAACCATAACATCCATGTGTCTCAGCAGGAGCGGATGAATGAAATATTTTCACAAAACCCGCAGCTATCTATGTTTTATACATTTTTGTTCCCTTTGAGCCTGAAATATTTCACTTTAAAAAATGCTGCTGGAAGTGTCTGTCTGGCAGAAGGAATGGCATGTGCAAAGGCCCTGGGGCAGGAAATAATTTTATAATTTTCCCAGTGAGGACGTACGTGAAGGCCTGGCTTTTGTTCTGGAGGCCACACCACTCTGGGCATCTCTCTGTTTGAAGGTCTGCTCTCAGCTGTCTCTGACACCCTGGGAAAGGCCTTCTTCTGAGTCTTGGGAAGGCCTCCGAGGTGTCCTGGGTGTCAGCTGGAGGTCAGAGTAATGGTAGGAAATGGAACCATTGGGGGCAGAGCCCGCCTAGGCCCGACTTGTGTGCGGGCAGGGCCCTCGGAGTGAGTCAGCCTCTTTGGCTGGAAGCAGCAAGCCTCGCTGAGCTTCTGCCAGGTACCCAAGGGCTCGCCATGATTCCTCTCCCATTTTGGGGAGGAACTTGCCCGCCGAATGGGCCTCTGCGTGAGGCGAGTCACTGTTCCCCGTTTTATTCATCACCATCACCTCTGAGCGGGTCTGCTCAGCCTCAGCTGTACCCGGATGGACTCTGACACCTGGCCCAGCCAGCCGGCGTGTGCTGCAGCTTTGTGCCCACACACTCCTCTCTGAGAGCGCTCTGAAGCTCGGTCCGGGGCCCCGAACCCTGGACACACGGGCTGCAGATTGAGGGCCACTGGTCTGGTCCAGGACCTCGCTTTCCTGATGGAGGGGAGATGGAGGCCGGAAGAGGGGAGGTGTCCGATGTGAGGTCGCCTGGAGAAGGAAGGAAGTGAGGGGCCTGGCTCCCATTTGCAGTCCAGAGGACCTGCTCCTGGCCCTGATCCTGGGTCTTGGTGTCCCGCTGGACCTCAGCCCTGCTGACCCCTCCCGAGGAAAGCTGCGCGCTGTCTGACGCTGGCTCCCGGGCCTGGAGGGTGGGGTGGGAGCGCGGGCATGAGATCCTGGCCAGGGGCGGCCTCACCTGCAGGTGCTTCCTACAGACGCTCTGCCAGGGAGCTCCGCCCTCCCCCTCCGTGTGACCGGCTGGCTGCCGTGTCCTCCGGCGTCTCCCGGCTGCAGAGCGGCCTCAGGACCTGCCGGGCCTCGTTCGGGCTGGCCTGTGGCTGGCGGTGGTTAGCAGAGGCTGGGGGTTGCGTGAGAAAATGCTGTGTGACTCACTCTCCTCTCTGGGCCTCTGTGTCCCCAGCTAACTCAGAGGGTGCAGCTCAGCGCTGGGCAGGGCCGGTCCCTCCCAGCTCTGACGTCTGTGAGTCCTGAGTCTGATGCAGAGGCGAGGGTAGCTGACGCGCTGTCACTGAGCTTTCCTCGCTGTGCTAAACGCTGTGCGTGCCTTCGCTCTGTGGTCTGCAAACTCATTAGTCAGCAGAGCCAAATATCCAACAGTACAACGATGGAAATTTCTTTGGAGAGCCACATTTCTTAAACTTAAACTTCTTCTAACGCCACTTCTTCAACATAGGCTCATCCAGGCCGTGGTGTTTTGTGGAAGAGCCACACTCAAGGGGCCAAAGAGCCACATGGGGCTCGCGAGCTGCCGTTTGCCGACCACGGGGCTAGGTGAATGGGGGCGAACCGGGCAGAGTGTGCTGCTGTTTGTGTGAAGGAAGAACTCTGGCTGGGACCCGCCGAGCTCAAGGCAAGGCATTAGGTCACTTTTTATTTCTGTCCGTGTGACTGGATGAAGGGTGGTGCCCTTTACCGAGAGGAGGAGGGGGCATGTTCTGGGTGAAGTCAGGTGGGAATGAATCAAGCACCCTCCCTTGGCCCCCATTCCGGAGACTTCACCTCTCTGTCAGACACTTCTCTCCACGGCGGCCCCGGTGCTGTGCTGGTTTGGGGCTCCCGTGGCTTCAGAGTCTGGGGACCCTTTGCCGGGGCCCAGTCCTCATCTGTTCCTTGAGCCAACTCCGTGTCAGGCTCATGGACCGAGAGTTAAGAACCAGGGATCCTTAGGTACAACTCCCAGCTTAGTCCTTGAGCGGCTGTGTGACCCTGGGCCAGATACCCAGCCTCTCTGGGCTTGTTCGTCATCTTTAAAAAACATGCACTTAGCTGTTGTGTGGGGAGACCCCAAGGTGATGGGGCTGAAGCGCTCAGGCCGGGGCCTGGCTCTCCCGGGCCCCGCTGGACCGCAGCCCTCTGCGTTTTCCTGCGAGCAGTCACGTTGCCGAAAGAATGGCCCAGGTCGCCGGGCAGACTTGATCGGGGATGATTTCAAAAGAGTCTGTTCAGCTTCTTTTGAGTAGGTGATGCATTCTGGGGACAGCAGGAGTAATTATTACTCCCAGAGAAATGCAAATATTTTTATGAATATCCTATGAAAAATCGGGGCATTTTTCTCGCAGGAGCAAATAGTCCTGTTTATTTCTCCAACAAAATAGTGGCCGTTGTGCTGCGGGCCCGGGTTGTAACTGCCAGTGGCTTTTCTCAGAGTCGGTTCCCCTTCTTCTCCCCCCTCCTCCCTCTCCCCTCTTTCTCTTCTTTTTTAATCCAGAGAAAACATCGCGGAGACAAACGTGACCACGTTTGGGCTTTGCTGAGAGAAGGGGATTACTTTCGCAGTGAAAAGTTAATTTTTGTGGCCAGACTTTCTCAACTGTGAAAACCGGTGTGGGCAGAGCGTAGTAAGCCCAGAAATACATTGGAAAAATGATTTTCCTTGGAAAGGACATTTTTTAAAGCAGGCCATTAGTGTTTGCAAGAGGAGAACGGGGGTCTGCTTCCCCGTGAAGGAAATGTTCTCGAAAGTCCTAAAGAGACACAGGGGGAGAAAGGAGAGGGGGAGCCACAGGGAGGGGAGGCGTGGGAGCCAGGACGGGGAGTGAGAGGCTTCTGCGTGTGCTGGCTTGGCTCCCGCCCAGAGCCTGGCCCAGTGCTAGGGCTTTGAGTGCACTCTGCACCTGACTCTTACAAAGGGCATCTGGCTGTGCTATCAGTGAGGGCCGTGGTCGGCAAACTGGTGAGTCCACAGAGCCAAATATCAACAGTTACAACGATTGAAATTTCTTTGGAGAGCCAAATTCTTTAAAACATAAACTTCTAACGCCACTTATTCAACATAGACTCGCCCGGGCCGTGGTATTTTGTGGAAGAGCCACACTCAAGGGGCCAAAGAGCCGCATGTGGCTCGCAGGCCGAAGTTTGCCGACCTGGGGCCTATGGCTACTCAGCGCCTGGACGGAGGTGTCAGAAGGCCAACCCTGCCCGTCTTTCTCTATGCTGCCGGGGAGAAGGGGCCCCTGGTCCAGGGTCGGGACGGCTACCACAGTGAGATGTGGAGGATGACGATGAGGATGATGGCGGTGGGGATGGGGATGGTGGTAGCCATGGCGATGACGGTAACATGAACAGTGGTGATGGTGTCAGGGATGGTGGTATTGGGGGTGGTGGTGGTGGAGGTGATGGGAATGGCCACATGTTGTGAGCCTCCTACTCTACGCGAGGCACTTGCGCATTTGGCTCTCATTCTCAGCACCGAGATGCAAACTGGACAGGGGCATCTTTGCGGGGGGAAAAGCCCTGCATGACTGAGCAAGGCCATAGCACCGGGGTGCGGCAGGGCTCCGGTAACATGCAGTGATACCCGCTCCCCCTCCCGCTGTGGTGAGGAGGCCTCAGGGCATCGGAAACCCCGGCAGACGGCAGCTGTCGCTCAAGGGCGGCAGCCTCTGGTCAAGGTGGCCCAGGCTCAGGGCTGCCCTTGGCAGCAAGGGTTTCCTGGGAGGACCGTGCCCAGCTGCCCGCCCCCCCCCCTCCGCAAAGCCACACCAGAGGCCTCCTTGCTCAGAGTGCTGCTGGGGAGGGGCTGTGTCTTCCCATCCCCATGGCAACCGACTCCCAGGCCTGGTGTTGGTTTGGGTTTTCCTAATTGAGGTGTGGGTTCCCTCTGGTGTGCCTGAGGTTTGTCTGCTCTGGGAACCCGCCTGCGGTGAGCCGTGAGGTGGGGCCCGGAGGTGCTGGGACCTGCCCGCAGGCCACAGGCCCACAGGCCCACAGGCCCGTGCCGCCTCCCACGCCTCGCCCCACTTCAGCGAGGCACTTCCTTTGAAGAACTTTCTGGAGGTTTCGGGTTCTTGAGGCTGACAGCTACAGCACCACGAAATGTTCTGGGGTCAGGAGAACTGCGTATCTTCGCCGCCCCACGTCCTGTCCACAGGGTGGAGCCGGCCTCAAGGCCTGGGTGTGCTGGTGTCCGCTCCCCTCTGCCCGCCATGGCTTTGCGCTGACCCTCCCAGCAGGGTCCCGGGGCAGCAGAAGCCCCGGATTAGAGCTGTGTTCAGCTCCCAGGCTGGCTGACAGGACCCAGAAAAGCTCAGCCCTCCCCTCCGCTGCTTCCCTCTTGCGTCGCTGAGGTTGGGCAGAGTGTCCCCCTGGCCTGGCTGTGCAGCTCCAGTGTTCGGGGCCCATTCCAGGTGTCTGAGGTGGTAAGAAGGACCAGTGCCCACCACGTGCTGAAGGTGGTGGTGGCGTTAGGCTGCGGAGAGCACGTTTGGGTAGGAAGAGGCTCTGTGCCCCCCAGACGCCCCCTCATCCCTCTCTCCCCCACCCTGGGGCGCTGTGCCCAGCTCAGAGGGCGCTGGACACACTCCAAGACACCAGGGCTCCCTGCTGCTTCCGGCCCTGAGGACTCAGGACTCAGGCCACCCAGCTTCAATGGCCCCCACCCCCCGAGATCCGGCCCAGGGGTGCCTTTGGTGGCCCCTCGTGCTGTGACGTTTTCTTCTAAGCAGTCAGTCATTGGGCAGTTATGGAGGGGTCCTTCCCCCCCTCCCCCCTCCGGGGCCACCAGAGCCCGGCCTCCCACTTGAGTGCTTTGGGACAGTGAGGTAACTTAGGAGCTGAGGGCAGGGGCTGGGGGGAAATTGAGGAGTCACCTTTTTAAAATATATATATATTTATTGATTTCAGAGAGGAAGGCAGAGGGAGAGAGAGATAGAAACATCCGTGATGAGAGAGATCATCAGCCAGCTTCCTCCTGCATGCCCTGCACTGGGGATTGAGCCCGCAACCCGAGCATGTGCGCTGACTCTGAATCGAACCTTGACCGCCTGGTTCATAGGCAACGCTCAACCACGGAGCCACGCTGGTTGGGCATCCAGGAAACTTCACAGCAGAGAGTGCCCTGAGGCAGACACCCTACAAGTGCTGGGAATTTCCAGAAAGTGAGACCCACACAAGTAGGATGGGGGCCTGGTATATTGTATTTGCAAGCTCCATTCTCCTCCCTCACCCCACACCTACCCAATCGTCTCTCTTGCTGTCTATCTCACCTGCCAGGATCTCCCAAGAAAAATCCTTTTGAAGTAAAGGGGTTCTGTTGCCCTGCCTGGCACCACCCGCCTGATCCCAGATGAGAAAGCAGTGGACAGAGGGGTGCTGCTTTCTCCTGCTGCCCCAGTGGCCTGCCTCCCGTTCACAGCGGTTGCCAAGCGCCTTGGGTTGGACAAAGTCCCCTGCAGGCCGAGGTCACCTCGAGCGCACTTAGGCTGTAATCACGGCCCTTCGAAAAGGCTCGAGTCGCTGCGTGACGCTGCCCCCGATCGGGCCCTGTAATTGGGATCCTGCCTTGTTTGGGGCTGAATGAAAAGAAAGTTTGCACCAGTGAGATGCCACATACCTCCCTCATCAGCTTCAGCGGGGGTGGGGGTGGGGGAGGCACTCTGGTCGTGACAGCAAGGTCAGCGGGAGGCAGGCAGGAGTGGAGGCGGCAGACGCAGGGGTCCCTCCCTCGGCAGAGCACCCGGCCGCCTCCGCTGGGCCGTGGCCTTGGAGAACGCCCACGGCCTTCCCAGGGTGTTGTTTTCTGGAAAAGCAGCTCTGTTGGCAGTGCCGTGGAAACTGAGTCGTGAAAGCTTACCTGGGCGGAGAGGCACGGAGCAGATTCTTTAGCTGCACGGACGTCAAAGGCTAAATGGTAACCCTACCTTCCATCTGACCGGCCGAGAGCCGGTGAGTCATCGGCATCTCGTGGCTGGGAACACAGAGCATCCTTCCCACGTACGGTCACTAGGATACTTGAGAACCTCCCAGACCTTGATCACGGTGTGCTGAGAGCAGCTTCACGCTCCCCCTCCGCCCCCCGCCACCTCCCTATACGTATATTCTGAAGACTACTACCCAGCAACAGAATTCGGATTGCTAAACATTTACTCCCTCCCGTAAGCGTAAGGCTGACTTTTCTAAGCCTCCCGGCCCCTTGTGACCCATAGACCGTGCCGTGAGTGGACGGGAGAAAGGAGCCCTCCTCGGAATCCTGGGGCCGCCCTAGCCCGGGCCTCTCTCTACCCTGCGTCCTTGTTCCTTTGACCAGCGGCGCCCTGAACTGTTGTGGGAGGGGGGGTGCCTGTGTCCGAGCTGCCTGTGGTTACACCGGGCACCGTCCAGGGGCTTCCGGTCTGAACCGGGAGGCCCACTGAGAAGTTCCCTGATGGAGGAAAAGGCAAGCGCAGAGGCCCTGAGAGCCACTCCAGGGAGGGAGGTGACGCGTGGGGAGATGGTGGCCAGAGAACGAGCTGATCTGCGGGTGACGGGCAGGCCTGGGAACCGGCCATCTGCCTGCAGGGGCCGGGCTGGGCCCTGAGCAGGTGGGAGGTTGCCTTGGAGGCCTGACAGCCCTCCCAAGTGGGGCGGTGGGCCTGGGGCAGCCGGGGCCACAGGGTAGGTTGGCCTGGCCACCTCAGGACACTGAGAAACGAGCAAGTCCAACTGGAATAATAAACAGTATCAAATATGCAATTTAATAACCTACCAGCTTACTTACAAGCCAAATATGTGTCTGGAAGTGGAGACCTCTTTGAAGCAGGTTTTCTTTGTTGTTAAGACGAAGAACCTTGCCCCGTCCTATCCGAGTTCTGGAGGGGCCGGCTTTTAGGGACTTGTAGAGGAAGGGGAGGGGGGTATGCGTGGCTGGGCCATCCAGGGCCCCTGTGGCCTTTTAGGGGACACCCTGCTGAGAGCGGTTGAGAACCGCTGAAATGAAGCCTCTGGTGTCTGTCTTTCTTGCTAGATTGGGTGACCTAAGAGGCTGGAGTTCCAAGTACGTGACACCCCATCCATTTTGCTTCTCACCATGTCCCCAGCGCCTGCCCAGCACTCAGCATTTAGTAGATGCACAACACTGGTGGTTGAATGAATTGACGAATCTGTGTTAATTTTCTTAAGTTAATGGATAAGTTCATTGATAAAAAATGCACGCACACACACACGCACGCACATGCACACGCACACACATATGGATAAAATAGACTCCTGGTTTCTATAGACTGGCCACCTGAGAATTAACTGAGGAGCCCTTCAAGATGTCACGTTCCTGGCTTCCAATCACAGAAAGTTGGGGAACAGCCTGATGGGGTACAGCCTAGGAGTCTATTGTCAAGAGTACTTCATTGGTTTCTCAAAAAACTAAACATAGGGGTACAGAATGAGTCACCCCAAAAGGTGCCTCTATGGTATGTGATGGTTTTGAGCTAAAGGCAATTGAGATGGGCTCATAAGAAACTGCTACTTCTCCCTTAAAGAATTTTAATTAGGGGCTTTGCCCATAATAAGGGTTATTACCACAAAAAAACTTTATGATCTGTCTATAGGGAGGGCAAACTTACAATTATGGCACATCCTGCAACGATCTTCCTCCCCTGTGAAGCCCCAACATGCCTAATCCCATCCTTAGTTAGTTCAGAATGTTGTATACACCTCGTGTTACCTGTCTGTCTCTGAACCTCTCATGTCTGTGAGGTCTTTGACTCTCTTGTATTCGTTGGGTTCCCAAACATATGTATTTAATTAAATTTGGTTATTTTCTCCTGTTGCTCTGTCTCATGCAGATTTTCTTTAACTCTAAGTATTAGAATTAAAGAAAAGCAAACGAACCTTGAATGGAAGAGAAAAATTTCTTCCTGCCCCACACCAGCAATTCCGCTCATAGGCATATACCCAAAAGAATTGGAAGCTGGGACTTACATCCATTGAACACTATTCTCAATAGCCAAAAGGAAGAAGCAACCCAAGTGGATGAATGGATAAACAAAACAGGTCTCTACACACAACTGACTATTATTGAGCTTTAACAATGGAATGAACTCTGACACGCTACAACATAGATAAACCTTGAGGACATTATGTGAAGTGGAATAAACCAGTCACAGAAGGACACATATTGTATGATTACATTTATATGTGGTCCTTAGTGTAGTCAAATTCGTAGAGGTAGGAAACAGAATGGAGGTTGCCAGGGGTGGGTGGAAGGAATGGTGAGTTGCTTGATGGGTATAGAGTTCAGTTTACCTAAAAATGGTTAAGAGGATCGATTTTGTGTGGTGTATATTTTACCACACACAAAAAAAGCACTTCATCCCGGGTCTGGGAATGACGAGGGTGGGAATGGGGGGAGTGGAAGGGATATGGAATGCTGATGCTGATGGCCTTTTGAGGCTTTGCAGCCTGTGAGTGGCTGAGACGGCAGCATTGGCTTTGCAAGCCTTCTCCTTGGGGGCTGCACATCCTGACCTCTGCCCCCCAGGAGGCTGGGCAAGCTCCTGAGTGGAGGCCACAGGGCCTGTCCACAGGGCAGCTGCTGCCCACCTCCAGCTGCTGGGTTATGGGGTGAAGTCTGAATTGGATTTGTATGCGAAATCTCCTAAGGTTTAGCTCTTGACTGTTGGTCCAGTGAATGGGCAAACCACACCATGTGGGTCAAACAGAAAGTCTGCAGCCTTGGGTCTGGGATGGCGTCTATTTCTTGGAGCTCATAGTCTCGGGCCACAGCGAGGGAGATTCCCTCCCAGGTCCTCTTACAGGTGCTGTGTTACTTCTGAGGTCTGACACCAGACTTCTCTGATCTCTTAGAAGTACTCGTGCTTTCAGTGCACCTGGAGGGAGAGTGTCTAAAGGGTGGGGGTGAGTGCCTGGGGTCTGCATTCTGCTCAGGCTGGGGACCTGGCTCCGCCATTAGTGAGTTGTGAGGTTGTAGGCCTCCCCCCCCACCCCCCGCTTGTTTCCTTGTCTGTCCCATGGGAATAGTAATAGTTTCACCAACATCAACTGACATCTGTCCTCCATCTCTGCAGGGGGCGGAGGAAAACGCAAAGGGAAAAGCAAGAAGTGGAAGGAAATCCTGAAGTTCCCTCACATCAGCCAGTGTGAAGACCTCCGGAGGACCATAGGTGAGTGTCCGGCCTCGAGGGAGCGTGGGGAGGAGCTGAGGGGGGGGTGCGCAAGGGGCTGTTCACCCCCACATGGCAGGTCGGACACAAACCAACCAACGCCATGATGCCAGGCAGGGCTCCGGGCCGGCGTCCTTGCTGATTGACGTAAAGATGCAGCGACGTTTATTGAGTATTCGGTGGGTGCTGGGCAGATTGCCTCTGTTACCCTTTGAGGCAGGTACTGTTATTCTACTCCCCCTTTCAGATGGGAACACCGAGGCGCAGAGGGTTGTGTAACTGGATGGGGGTGACACAGCCTGAGGGAGAATGGCGGAGGGGACCAGGCCCAGCATTGAGCCCCGAAATGTAACAGTTCCCTTCCTTGGGGGTCCTGCCTTTGGGAAACGACCCCAGGCTTTTGGGAGCCAAGACTGAGGTGAGCATCTGCTCTTCCCTCTCCTCTTGTGGGGATGTCAGTGCTCATGGAGGGGCCACCCTGCTCAGTGGCACAGCTCCCACCTGGTCAGGTACCTCCCACAGACACACTGTCCCCCCCCTTCTAGTCAACCTGGCCCTGCCCTCATCACTTCCGCTTTGGGGGACGCTGGGAGCATAGGATTCACCTCAGCTCTTCTCTGCCCATGGACCCCACCCCAGGGGTCCTTCCAGGTCCATGGACGTCCTCTTGGCAGGACCCACTCCCCCGGGAAGGTGTGAGACACGTGTGTGCTGGCGTGGGGACGTGAATTCTCCGTTCTCCTAGAGCAGTGTTTCCCAAACTTTTGACATATGTGTACCCCTTCTATAATTTTTGTAACGCTGAGTGCCCCTCGTTCTCATGAGAACGTAGAATTAGGCGCAGCTAAGCACGGTGCAGTGCATATCCCCACCAAACTCCGGTGCAACGCGTACCCCCACCAGACTCTTCCCGTGCCCCTGGGGGTGCGCGTACCACACTTTGGGAAACCCTGTCCTAGAGGATATAGAAAAGACTCTGTGTGAGTGCAGAGTGAGGGGACCGGGGAAACACAGGAAGGCCGCCGCAAACCGGGGCTAAGCCGTGGCCCGGGCCCCAGCGCGGGGCCTGCCGCCTGTTTACAGTCCGTCGCCCCGGTGTTTGCCCAGCTCTGCTGGGGTCCTGTTGGAAGGCTCTCTCAGTAAAAACCTCACTGCTCCTCTGGACCAGGACACAAAGCAAACAGCGGCGAGAGCCGCGTTTATTTTCCTTGTGGAGCCATGAGCTCCCTTTCCGAAGCCCTTGGGGAGGACAGCCCAGGACAGGCTCGGGCTGAGGTGAAAGGGCGTTTGGGCCCAGAGGGCAGCATGGGGTGGTGCGGGGGAAGGCTCTTGATCGAGCCCATTTTGATCAGAGCCCAGTGGACATGCAGAGCCCATGGGGACCCAGGGATCAGAGGGACGCTGCCCCCTCTGGATTGCCCAGAACGGTGGCCCGGGAGGCCATGCCCGCCTTGTCCCTGCCCTGCCCTGCGCAGCCACAGGCCACTCCTTTCCAGTGACTCTGGAAAATGAAAACTGAGTCCCCTGCCGCAACCTCTGCAGAGTCCTCCATCCCACCCGGAATAAACCCAGACCCCCGCCCGGAATAAACCCAGACCCCCGCCCGGAATAAACCCAGACCACCCCCACCCGTGGCTTCCTTCCTCTCTGTAAAAAAATAAAATAAAATCAATATATATATATATATATATATATATATATATATATATATATATCGAATATATATATGTGTGTGTGTGTGTGTATATATATATATATATATATATATATATATATATATATATAGTCTTTCTTAAAAAACAAAAAGTAGGTTGTAGGTGCATTTTTTTATTCAACAAGTGTTTACTGAGCAGTTATTATGTGCCCCTGGAGTTCATGCATGGCTTTGCCCAGGAGACAGAGGGGGAACAAGCAGAGATAACAAGCTAAGAAAGTTGTGTGATGGAGAAGCAGGTTGCTGAGCTGGGGCAAAGTATCAAGGGTCTGTACCCATCAGGAACATGACCATCCCTGGAGGAGGTGGCATCACGCTGAGCTTCCCAGGGCATCCGTCTGTGTGAGCTCCCTGCGGGCATGGACCACGTCCTGTCCATCTTGGAGTCTCTGTTGCTGGCACAGTGAGTGGGTGGGTTGATAAAGTAGCGGCATGGATGTTGCTCTCCTCCCAGCCCAGACACTGTAATTGGCAGCGATGAGTATCAAGATAGAAATTCCTGCCACACATCTGTGAGCCCCAGACGTGAGTAACTGATCTTAGGCAGCCGTGGCAGAGGGCAGCCGGGCCATGAGAGGAGGAAAGGGCTCTTAATGAAACACCCAACCGTGACATTGCTAATCAGCTAATTGTTCTCACAGGGGTCCTCAAACTTTTTAAAGTGGGGGCCAGATCACGGTCCCTCAGAGAGCTGGAGGGCCGGACTATATGAACTACTAATTCCTACTGTAACACCTCGGCTGCGCTCACTGCCCAAAAAACCTGGCGGGCCGGATCAGACTCCTCTGCGGGCCGCATGTGGCCCGAGGGCCGTAGTTTGAAGACGCCTGAATGAGAAAGGCGCAAATCAAAGGCGTTCTCAGAACTTCCAAAACTTGGAAGGCGAGGGCGTCATTGTGAAGATAAAAGATTGTTGAGGTCTGCAAATATTTCTCAGTGACGCAGAAAGCTCTGCTGGGGAAAAGTGCGGCATTTTTATTTATTTAGCTCAGGCTCATTGCGTACTTTATTCTTTCATTAAAAAAAAAAAAACACGCATGAGGGGGCTTGAGTGAAAGAGCTGATTATTCCGCTGTTTGGCAATATTTCTGTAGGAACTGTCCAAAAGCTATATCGTAAATCAAGGCCCCCTCGGCGCCCCCTGGCGAGACTGACGTTTATGAGGAGGCTGGTAGCAGAAACGAGCTGCTGTGGTGCCCGGTGCCCCCACAGACCCCCGGGCCCGGGGACGTTCCGTTCGCCTGGTGGTAGAGCCTCCGGCCAAAGCCTTAACCCTCCGCGGGAGCAGGGACTCTGAGCTGCGAACCTTAGCCTTAAAGAACAACACCACAATAATGGGAAGCCTGCCTTGAACTGGCCTCGGACCTGATAATTCACTCCCCCAGCTTTTGCGTGTGTTCCTTTGCACGTGAGGCGCCCAGTCGCCCGTGACTGACGCTCTGCTTTCCGTCTGGAAGACAAAGCAGGCTGAGGGCTTAACGTGTTAAACCAGAAACCGGCCTACGGATATCTGTCGAGCCCCTGCTGTGTGCTCGGCATTGGTGCAGGCGCAGAGCTGGGCTGCAGGCCGCAGAAGCGGGCAGTCTCGGGGACGGACTCGGTCACAGGCCCTAAGGTCCGATGGTGGCTCCACTGCTCCCAGCCGAGTGATGGTGGGCGAGTGGTTTAATTTCTCCAGGTTGCGGTTTCTCTGTCTCTAAAATGGCGACACTAATGCCAAGCTGGTAGAGCCGGTGGGAGGGCTGGCAGAGTGCCTCGCATATGCCATCACGTCGTGGTCATCATCATTGTTGTCATCATCAATGTGGTTCCAGTGGCCTGAGGGCAGAGGTAGAAGGCCCTTTCGGAGGGCCTTAGAGGTTCCTCAAGAAGCTGACTTGGCCCTAGCCAGTTTGGCTCAGTGGGTAGAGTGTCGGCCTAAAGACTGAAAGGTCTCAGGTTTGATTCCAGTCAAGGATACATGCCCGGGTTTCGGGCTCCATCCCAGTGGGCTGCATGCAGGAGGCAGCCGATCAATGATTCTCTCTCATCATTGATGTTTCTATCTCTCCCTCCCTCTCTGAAATCAATTACAAATATAATTAAAAAAAAAAAAGAAAAGAAGCTGAATTGACTATAGGAATGAATGAAGCTAGCCGTTTCTATGCTGACACCACATGGGTCCAGTGTCCCAGCAACCCTTGCCTTGGGGGCATTGGAATCCTACCCTTTCTTAAGTCCCTGCCTCCAGTCTCTTCCTCCTGGAGGCCCGCCCGGAGAGATTCCTCCTGGAACCACAGCATGCCCGGGGAAGCCGAGCGCCACTCTCTGCCCAGCCCCCTGGCCTGGCGGGAGGGTTTCTTTGCAGGGACATGTGATTGTTTTGGAAAGTTATACCCCTAACAGGGAAGGCATGGAGGTTTGCTTTCTCTGTAAAGTGGTATTTTAAAGGGACAGTGAGTGGGCATCTTATTCGTGCCATTAAAAGCTGAATGAATAACGACCAGACCTGCTGTCTGATGCCACGGCGGGGCAATGGGGACAGTGACGCCTGTCCCTCTTCCCTGGGCGTTTGGTCTCCTGATGAGTCTGTGGACTCCGGAGGATGGTCGGAGCCTCACCGCTGTTGCACACCCTGAGGGACAGAGGAGTCCCGCAAGTGGGATCTCAGGGCCTCTGTCCTGCGAGGCTTTGGAGGGAAGCCCAGGCCTGGATGAGCTCAGTCTGACCCGGGACCCCATCTCTGGGGTGTCCAGCCTCCTTGTAGGTGCTCAACTCTGCAGTCCGATCAGCAGCGGCCCCTTCCCGCAGTCCACGTGGTCCCTGCCCGCACAGCCTCGGTGTCACTGAGTGGAATGGGGGCTCGGGTCCTCTCCCGGGGATGCAGCAGGGGCTGGGCTATGAGACACCTTCCCTTTCTGCTCACTCCTGCCCACGGGCTCCTGGCCCCTGGGGTCGCCAGGCACACGGCAGGGTCTGGAGAGGATTCCGGGCTCCTGGGACCAGTCCCGCCTCCCCCAGGGGGGCCAGAGTGACCCCGTGCCCTTCAGGCTGCCAGGGTGGCATCGAGCTCTGGATCTCGTCGTCAGGGAGACGTCATCCTCGTCCTTGGGGTGATAAGGGCGTGTCACGTCTGTCGTTCAGCCACTTACGGTTCCCTGATAAGGCCCCCATCTGCTCGTCCTTGGAGGGCGAGATAAATTTAGATGTGGCGGATTTAGAACATCAGGTGACCTGTTCGCAGCTGTAGCTCTCGGGAGCGGGAGCAGCCTGGCTTGTCTGCCCGCTGTTTTCCAGACGTTGCTCTCGCCACCCCACCGGAGGTCAGGGGGCCGGGCGCTCCGTGCCGGCACGAGCTTGAGCGCGTGGGAGATAGTTGCTCAGCCATCCGGTCAGCGGGTTTCACTTCTGATGCTCGGGATGTCGCTCCGAGAAGGATTCTCCAGACGGCCTGGCGCTGTGATTGTCAACGGCCGCTCCGTAGGGATGGGATGGGGCCCTGGGAAAGCGTCTACCTCCTCAGGGTCTCTTTTTCCCTTTTTGGTTTGGGCCTCTGGGCAAGGTTTTATTCCAGCGTTAAAACCAAGTTTGACACCCACTGCTCCAGGCCAGGTCTCCCATTTTCCAGACCAGTAGGTTGAGTCCCAGAATGACAAGTGGCTTGCTGAGGCTCCCCCCCATGACCTGACCCCAGGCAGGCTTTCCCCCACTGTCCCAGTTTGTCATACAAGTGCCACTGTCTGGGGACTTAGACACCAGCGAGGCATGAGCTCCCAGCCCGGGAGGCTGCAAGTCTCCGGTAAGGATGTGGGCCGGCTGGTTCCTTCTGAGGGCGGGGAGGAACAATCCAGTCCAGGCCTCTCCCCTCACTGCGGCGTGCTGGGATCGGTGGCGTTCCTGTGCTTACAGGAGTGCCACCCGTCTCTGCCTTTATTTTCACATATTCTCCCTGTGTGTTTGTGTGTGAATGTCTGTGTCCAACATTCCCCCTGTAGAAGGACACCAGTTATTTTGGGTTCGAGCCCATGCCAATGACCTCATGTTCACTGGATCGCCTCTGTAAGGACCCTGTTTCCACATAGGGCCATCTTCTACCCTGTTTCCCCGAAAATAAGACCGTGTCTTATATTAATTTTTGCTCCCAAAGATGCGCTAGGTCTTATTTTCAGGGGATGTCTTATTTTTCCATGAAGAAGAATACGGTACACATTTATTGTTAAATGAAAATAAAGGAAATTTATTACCTGTATACGGTAAGGGAGTAGGGTGGTTGTCAACACAAACCAGACAAACAAATCCTACAGTATCAGGAATTTACTCATTTATTCAATGACAATCATGTCATCATCTTCTGGAACATCATCATAACAATCCAATTCCTGAATTTCCTGGTGAATTTCTTGTGACTCCATTTCTTTCAGAATCAGTGGACCAAATCTCTCATGTTTAGCCTAGTGGGGGGGGGGGGCTTATTTTCGGGGGATGCCTTATATTTCACTCAGAAGGAAACCTGTAAGTAGGTCTTATTTTCAGATGATGTCTTATTTTCGGGGAAACACGGTAAAGTGCTGGGGTCAAGACTCTAATATATCTTTTATGTGGGGACGCAATTCAACCCCCGATACCCACCTTCTCACATGGTCTGTGGAGGCCAAGTTCCAGGAGCCAGGGCACCCTGACTCCCATGTCTGAGGGCAGACCCTTCCCGCCCTCCAGAGCCTGGTTCGGGTTAACCCCTGCAGGCCCAGGCTCCCCGAGTGTCCACAGGCCACGGGAGCATGTACGGAGGCTTAACGGCTTCCCAAACCGTGCGGCCTGGTCTTTCCCATCCCTTCTTTTTGCCGTTGTCGTTATTGTTCCAGTCATGGCAATCGGTAAAATTATTTTGCTAAAACACACACAGAAAATGTTCAGGGAAGGCCACCGGTAATGTCACTCCGCTCTAAGCCGGCATTACCACTCCGTGTTCCTTCTAGCTCTCCCCGGTGCACATACCCACAGTTGTGTGTCTTCCTTTCTTTCTTAGTACAATTTCAAAAAATATTTTCCCATGTCATGAAAATTCTCTGTAAATGGGATTTACGTCTTTCCAGTTGAGACATATTTATGGAGTGTCAGGCACGGAGGCTACATCAGTGACCAAAACACAGCATTCCTCTTGTCTCGGCTGCCCTCTCCAGGGGAGTGGTTACCCCTGCGGGGCCAGCAGGGAGCTAGCCCATTGCCCCACCCTCCCTTTACCCCTCTGCGCCCCCTACAGTAGCAGCCAGGCCCCAGCTTCCCCCGCGTGTGGCTTATTTCTTTTCTGTGGGTGATTCTTCCTTTGAGGTATCTTGCATACAACCCCTCGTCCCAGAGCCCAGCATAAGCCTGAACTGCAAGGGCTTCCTCCATACCCAGCACCTGCTTATGTTGTGCTCTTCGATGTGGTGTGTCCTCTAGCGTTTGCCATGACAGTGAGCGCTCAGACGGACATCTTGGCGGTCCGCTGTGACGTGCCCATCTCTGGCTCAGGGGTCAGGAGGCCCACACGCATTGAGCTGACCCCGAGCAGCAGGTGCAGGGGCCTCTGCCTCCTTTGCTTCCCCCGGAATGTTCCATCTCCAGCTCAGCCCCTGCAAACGCCACTCCCCTGAACCTGCTGTCGACGGGCAGAGCGAGCGGGGTGTGGTGAGCACCCCGGGCCCCGCCTGCCAGCCCCAATCCGCCGCGGGCCCCGGTGTGAGAAGGGCTTTTCTGTCCACGCGAAGGCCTGTCGCTGAAAAGAGGGGAGACACAAGCCGGTTTAGGCAGCCACAGGGACCTCAAACCGGCCCGCCCTCGAGGCCAGCCGGCCCCCGGCAGCCTGAGCAGGACATTATCCGCCGTAAAGAGGTGCTGGGACAACACGGGCTCTGCCCGGGCTCTGTTTACGGATTTTACTGCCCGGGCTCCGTCTGCTCCTTGTTCCGAGGACCCGGAGCCACACCCAAGAGAGGGTGAGGAGAGAAAAGGTGGGTGGAGGGAGAGTTGGGGGCCAATATAAACTTTTGAAATAAAATAAAACAAAATGACCAACCAGAGAACAACAAAAAATGTATCCCCGCCAAGAGCTCCTGGGGCTTCTGGCCGCGGCCCGTCCCAGCCGCTGGCAGAAAGGAAAACGCCAAGTCCAGGAACTCGCCAAGCGCGGCCTTTGGTGTGTTTGTGGGCTGTTTTTTTGTTTTTTTTGTTTTTGTTTTTGTTTTTGTTTTTGGTTTCGCGCTTCTGCTATCCTGGCGTCATCTGGAGCAATTATTTTTGAGATGATCTTTCAGCTCTTTTTCTCTGTACGAAAATGGTATAGGGATCCATTTCCCACGTACAATCTAAAAAGAGGAAAATTAAAACTCGCCGCTGCGCCCTGGCCAGTGTGGCCCGTTGGTTGGGCATTGTTCCGGGCACCGAAAGCTTGCCAGTTCAGTGTCCGGTCTGGGCACCTGCCGGGACTGGGGGCTCGATCCCTGGTAGGCAGCGTGCAGGAGGCAGCCGATCGATGCTTCTCTCTCCCCGTCCTTCTCCCTTCCTTTCTCTCTGAAGACCAATCGAGAAACTTGCCAGCGAGATAACCGCAGTTAGCATTTTGGTTTCTGGCTCTTTCGGAGCTTGTTCTGCTTCTGCGGGGAGAATCGCACCCCCTGTCATCTGCGTCCTGGCCCAGGAGTCAGGCAACACTTTGCTCTGAGACATGTGGCTGTAACGTCCCCGCTGGGCTGGGAGGCGGAGGCCCCTGGCTCTCGTGCTGCCTCCTGGAGTCAGAGTCTTTGGGAAAGTTACGCAGCTTCGATTGGCTCAACTTTAAAATGTGGACCCAGGGGATGACCAAGTGGCCACAGGAGTTGCTGGCGCAGAGGGATTGGTAGTGCGCTCTGCAAATGGTGTCCGTTTTCAATGTGGTTTTGGGGCCCTTGGGTGGGGCAGGCGGCTGAGGTCATGCCCCTGTCTCCCCGATGACCAGGACCCTTTCCTCTCCAGCCGCCCTGTGTCTGATCTTAGTGACCGTCACCACCTCCCACCCACTGCCCAGAGGCCTAGAGCTCCCTGTCCCGCTGCCCTGCCACCCTGCCCCTGCCCCGGGCACATGGCCTGCCTCTCTCCGAAACCAGGCAGCGCTGCCTCCACCGTCTGTGTTGGGCCGGCCCCTCTCTCCCCATCCCCGCTGTTTCGCTCCTCCCGGCGCTTTCCTCGCCTGCTGAGCTGCTCGGTCACCTTGGACTCCCCCTGGGCTCACTCCTTTCCAACCAGGCGCCATGCGGCAGCCGGAGGCTCTTTCTGAAAATCCCATCCACTCCCATCACCACCGGCTTCTGTCGCTTCCCGCCGTGGTCCACGCCGAGCCAGAGGTCTTCCGAGCGCTGGCCGGGCCTGCCTTCCGCACCCCTGCTCACTGCTCCGGCTTCACCCCGCCCACATCCCTTCTCAGCCTCTCCTTCCGCCCCTCCGCCGTCAGGCCTGGGTGTCATCACCCCAGGGGTGCCCAGCGGCTGTAAGCCCCGTGCTCTGCCCCAGGCAGGTCGTCTGGGAGCAGACGGTTGAGGGGCTCAGTCACGTTGGGATGGAGACCGTGAAGAGCATGAGCTCGCGTGTCTGAGGGGCCTGGGGCTGAGCCAGGCTCTGTTCCTTACTGTGACTCGGACAAGTGGTCTCACGTCTCTAATCCTCAGTCTCCCCGTCTGCAAAACGGGACTGGGAGCGTTGCCGGGGGTAACTGCAGACTGAGGGCAGCTCTGCCTGGGGCCTGGCACCCAGGGAGTGCCCGTGGGCAGCAGCTGCTTCAGCTCATCTTCCTCTCCCTTCATCGTCATCGTTACTCATCGTCCTCACCGTTGTTCAATTCCCGTCTAGTCAGAGCCTTGTTTCCCAACTTCCCTCCACGCCCGAGGCGGCTGCCAGATCCCGCTGGCTTTCAGTGTATCTGTTCATTCATTCGTTCGTTCATCTGGTAAGCCCTCGCTCTGTGCCAGGGACCCGGGGAGCTGCCAGGTGGTGGGGAGCTGCTTTCACAAGTGGCTTTTGGCAGCATGGGCTGGGCCACAGTTACTGCCTCCATGTAACCTGGACATAACCGCTTCCCTTCGCCCCACTCCCATCCCTCACATGGCTAGTTACTAACTCTCAGCCAACTTAGGGGTTCTAGATGGTATACTCCTCCCCTTCCTAAAGGCCATCCCAGCCCTCCATTCCTCCTCCAGGCAGCAGGGGCCTCTCAGACTCATGGGTGATGGGCAGTCCCATCCACGAATCCCTGTTCAGCTTTCACTCTGGGCTGGGCGAGGCCTGCCGAGGGTCCAGGGGGGAGATGAGGCCCGCTCCATCCCTTACGGACCTGGCCTGGTGGGAAGACAGGGCAGAAAGCGCACACATGGTGCTGGGAAACAGCCATGAGAGTGGGCAGCTGTCACATGTCTGTCCTTAGTACCAGCTGCCCAGAGGTTGGGCAGGGCAGGGAGACAAGGACATCTCTATGGGACAGGAAGCTTCCAGGCGACAAGTGGGAGAAAGGGGAGACGTTGGCAGTTCAGCAGCATCACATCACCCAGCCAGCAAGCATTTCCTGGGTGCTCAGCGTGGCCGGGCTACTTGCTTTGTAGACAAGCTCAGTGAGTGGTTACCCACCCCTCCCGGCCAGGTGCATTTTCCAACCCGTTTTACGGACGAAGACGCAGAGATTCAGAGAGATGAGTGCATTGCTCAGTTACAAAGCTCTGGAAGCAGCAGAAACCTGGGCCTGAGACAAGGCCAGGTTGGCTGTGGATTTCTACCCCATTGGTCACACCCTCTCCTTGGAGGTGGGACAGCATGGGGCATATAAGGGGATGATGTGTGTGCAGCTTTGGTGGGCTGCGTGAGGAAAAGCCACGAGGGAGAAGGTCCAGGAGAGGCTGGGTCAGGCCAGAGACTCCATCTGGAAAGGTTGGGTGCTCGTCCGGCAGGTAGTAGGGAGCCAGTGAATGTTCACCTCTGACAGCCCCTGCAGCCATCCTCAGGGTGAGAGCGGAGAGCAAGGAGGGGCGGTGGGCAGAGTAGGCCGGGCCTCCGGGGCGATAAGAGAGTCCTCCCCTTCCTTACCCCCTCGATGCCAGGGAGACACGAGACAGCGCCCTCCGGTGCCCACCCAGGCCCTGCCACGCCCCGCCAGTGCCCCCCTTCCGAGGCCCGCACACCGAGGCTCGAGGCAGCAGCTGGGCTTCTGCCACCCACAGCGCCGGGCTGGGGGCAGGTTTCTCTTCGTGACGCGGGTCCCGGGGTGAGGCCTCTGAGCCAGCAGCTGTTCCCGCCGCCCACCTGTCTCTCCTCCCGCTTCTGGGGGGCGGGCTCTCGCTCCCCTGCTGGCTGTTCTCGCGCCCTCCTCCTCCTGCAGGGCCGTTCGGAAGGTGGCAGATGGGCATGGATGTCACACTGTCCATCTCTTTGCCCCTGCTGTGCCCGGAGATCATCTCGGTCACGTTCCAGGAGGGGGCTGACTGGGGATCAGAATGTGGGTCTGGGGCGCAGAGGGAGCGGACAGTCCCCTGGCCGGCCGGCCACGAGGCTCATTCTCTTGGGCTTTTGCCCTCCCCTCCCTGGCCCCGGCCTCGTTTGACTTGAACTTGAAGGGAACAGTTCTCCGCTCTGCTTGCATGAGCTTCCATGCAACCCGAACATAACCGCTTCCCTTAGCCCCACTCCCATCCCTCAAATGGCTAGTTACTAACTCAGCCGACTTAGAGGTTCTAGGTGGTATAACTTAGCTTCCCCCACCCCCAGTCTCCCCCCAAGTGCCTGGGCCTCTGTGGGAGCTGGGAAGGTGTCCACAGAGCCAGAGTCACCGAGGGAGGGCCGGGAGGAGTGAGTGGCGGGAGGGCACCACGTGGTGGGGCCCGAGAGGGGTCCTCGGGAGCGTCCTGTGCAGCCGCAGCCGCTCACGGCCCGGCCCGGCAGCCTCGGCCTCACACCTCCGCCGTCTGCAGGGTTCTGGCGTGTGTTTCCGTTATTTCCTGACCGTGACCTCCTGGGTCAGAGCTATCATTTCCTGGACAGGAAGGAAAAAGCCCCACGGGGCTGGGGTCACGGAGGGTGAGCGCGCCCCTGCTGGAGCTGGCTTCCACTGGCGGGCGCTGCCGGCCAGCCTCCCCCACGGCTCCTGGCAGGCCTGGGTCTCCGGGGACACGCGGGCTGAGCAGCACGGCCCAGGCGCCTCCTCGGGCTCACAGGCCACCTGGCCGGCCCTTCGTGTGGCTTCAGAGGCCCTGGCTGGCTCTTGGGCCCTGCTGGGGAGACTCAGGGATGGCGCTCCTCCCCGCTCACGGGACCCCCAGGGATTCCGATGATCCTCGTGGGGGTTACTCAGCCCCATGGCCTCGGCGATCGCTCCGAGTGTGCCTGTCTCCACTCCCCACCGAGGCTGCGGGGGCTGTGCAGCCTGCACGGCCCTCTCCACACTCGCTGAGTTCACGTAATCCCCCAGCAATCCCGCCAGGAGGTGGTATCTTCATTCTCGCATTACACACTGGGCTCCTGGGAGTTTGCCTAAGTCACCAGTTTCCGGGCCAGGCCTGGCCGGGGACGGCTCCCTGCTGCTTCTCGGGGTTCATTGGGGCGGCGAGCACCCCACAGCCTGCCTGGGCATAGGGGGAGGGAGGAGGCCGCCTCTGGGCCGGTGGCGGGGTGGCTGAGCCGGTCCCTGTCAGAGGAGCCCCCTGCCTCTTTCCTGGGGACCCTCTGGCGGCAGCGCCGTCTGCACGCTGCTCTCCCGCCGTCTGGTCCCCGGCAGCCCGCCGCCTCCACCTGCCTCATTTCTCAGATCTGCCGTTTGGCCACGGAACGGTGAGATGGCAAGAGAAGCCAGTTACCTTTCTGTCCGAGTTGCCAAGTAAAACATTCTCTCCATGCCAGCAGCCCTTTGACTTGGTTACTTCTTCGCAGGCCCAGTGTACCGTTTCCCATCAAAACATTTCCGTCTTCCCCAGAAAGTGTCTGTGACACACAGGCGGGTCCCCCTGCAGCCTTGTCACCGCTCACCTTTCCTCCGGGACCCCGTGTTTCCAGAACGTTACCGCCCCTCGCTCCGCGCGAGGCCCATGCTCCCTGGTGGAAATACTTTGCAAGGATGTGTTTAGCGGTGGCGGCGGCGCCAAAGCCCTCCGGGTTCTCTTTGTCCTCCTCCGCGAAGAACCCCTTTCCCGCGACGTCCCTGCCACATTCCGCTGGCCACTACGGGCCTGGCCGGGGCGCCGTGAGACGGACCAAACCCCATGACAGCAAAGGCTGCTTACGGTTCGTGGACGTGTTGGTGGAAACCATGGCAGACTCCTCCGCTGACAGCTCACTTCTGATGTGTAAGCTTTTGATAGAACACACGCCCGGCAGCCGAAGCGTTTGGACAGCCCGTGGAATGTGCTGGAATGGAATCGGGCTGTGCTCTCCGGCCAGGTCTGTGAGGAATGTTCTCCTGCTCATTAGGCAAACGTTCACCAGGCTCTTTCTCCGTCCCAGATGCTGGATTCATCAGAGATGAACGCAGCCCGGCCCGCCCTCAAAGAGACCGGTTGTTAGGGAATGGGAGATGCGTGTGCCCGTCATTCCTAAACACAGCAGAGCCGCGCCGGGGAGGGGGGCAGGCACGCCTCTTCCCGTGTGAGATGACTTCAGGTGGTGCAGGGATGAGCTGTGGCTGTGCGTTTATTTCCGTGCATGCCATTCAAAAATAAACAGTAACCGCCGGGCCACGTTCCACCGCGCGTTCCACCGGATAGCGTTTAGAAAGGCCAGGTTGAAAAATGCTGAGGGAGTTCATTAAAATCCAAGTTAAAGAAAGAAAAACACCAAGTAAATATTGTAACTAAGTAACCGTGGTAACGATTACAGGTGGTCAGTCATGGTGGAAAGCAGTCATGACAGGGGCTCACCCGTGGACTGATGTCTGGAAAAGTTAAGTTCAAGTTCATTGCATGCTCGTGGGATGCCAGGGGCTTTGCCTGTGTTGCTATCCCGACTGACAGCTGATGAAAGCGACGCTCAAAGAAGTGAAATGGTTTGCCCGAGGTCACATGACTAGGAAGGAGAAGAACTTGGATTTGATCCTGGTCTGCCTTACCACCCAAATTGCCTTTCCTAAATCCTACCCCTCAGGCAAGGCCACCTCCTCCGGGAAGCTTTCCTGGATTATGCGCTGGGAGAAAATAATTACACCTTTATTTGACCAACTGCAGGACTGTATCATATAGCATAAGTAGTTCCTGATCAGGAGCCAGACAGACCAGGATCAAATCCAGGTGAGGGCAGGGAGCCCCAGGCAAGGGCGGGGTTCTGTGCCACTCACGGCAGGCAGGCAGGCCGTGGTGAGGCCTGGAAGCTGCAGGTTGCCACCCTCTCTTTCTCGTCACCCCCTGGAGGCCTGTGTTCCCCTTTCCCTTCTCGGCTCTTGGGCACGCCTGCTGGCTAGCTGCCAGGAGGAGCAAGTGTGGACTGGAGTTGCCCAAGTTATCCTGAGGATTTGTTCACGGAAGGTCAACCAGTCATTCATTCGAAGCCCCCTCTGCTGAGATGTGGGGGCCTTTTGTGTCTGAAATGTGCCCTTTTCACTTTGGGAGGATTTTTCACTTTTTTGTCAGCCCGTGGAGAGAGTGTCAGGGCTCTCACTGCCCCGGAGGTGGAAGGTTCGGGAGCTGAGAGGTGGGATGAACCCCAGGCCTCCCTTCTCGATGGGAGACTTGGCTGCGGCCAGTTAGAAGTAGAAGCAGCGGGGATGGGGGGGAGGGGGGGAAGACTCCAGGGCTCTGTCTGTTGTGCAATCACCTCCAAGCAGGTAGGATTGTGAAGAGGCTGCAGAGATGCTTTCACGGGGCCTTAGAAATCAAACCGCTATCAATATGCTAATTACAGTGGTACTTGTTTACCATTTCATCGGGTCCTGGAGAGCTTTTCCTTGGCAACACGCCGACAGGCATTCTGTTCTTGAAACAGAAAGGCTGTTACTTTCTAATGAAAACCCCCAATCCAGGCTTCCCCTGTGTCCAGCCATCCCTCTTGCAGGGAGTTAGTGGGTCCAGCCCGGGCCTCCCCAATTGAAGGTGGGGTGGGGCGTGGCGGAGGTGCTGACGCACTTCGGAAAGCAGGCAGCTCCTGGAGGCGTCGGCCTGCCAGCGGCCCACGTCCCAGGCCGGGTACCTGCTAAGGTCGTTATACGTCTGAGCCTTATTTTTAGCAGCGGCCTCGCTCCTAAAATCGGTTCTCCTGGCGTCAGTTCTGGGCCGGAGGAGGCAGGTGCTGCTTGGAAACGTCTTTCTCTCCCCCCATCACTTTTGTCCTGAAAGAACCTGACGAAACACTCAATGGCATCCACACCGCTGCCGAGGGCAATCTAAATATTTGTTTGGGAAACAGAGGGATGGGTGCTTTATTGGCTCTGAGGGTGGAACGCAGAGCGCAGGAAGCAGAGCTGACCACACCCCTCCACTCTCCGAGGAGGAGCATGGCTGGGGCGGGAGCCCTCTGGGAGCTGGAGGGCTTTCTGTCACTGGCCTTGGCTCCAGGGAGGGGTCGGAGATACCCAGCGATGGGAACGGGGCCTTTCTGAAGAGGCGGCTGTAGATGCTAGGAGAAGAAGAATACGTCAGCGAATGGATGTGTTTTGTAAATCCGATAAATATTTAAGCACCCACTGCGCAGCAGGCCTGAAGTAGGCACTGGAGAGACACTGGCCAATGTTCCACGGCTGAGTGACGCAGGGACATGAAACAGCTAGTTATTATGCTCACAGACTCTGCGTCTGGAATTCAAGGAGGGTACAGCAGGGGTGGCTTATTTCTGTGTTTTAACACACACACCCCCAACCCCTTCGAAGAGCCTGGGGCAAGACCTGAAATCTGGGAGCGGGGATGTGCTCACAGGTCTGGGGGTTCTGGCTGTTGGTGGGGCCTCGGCTCCTCTCCTGGGCTTTCTCACAGTTGGTGGCTGGTTCCGAGGGTGAGCATCCCAGAGATGGAGAACTAAGCAGAAGCTACCAGCTTTTTTGTGACCCAGCCTGGGACGTCACAGAGCGTCTCCTTGCCCACGCCCTGTTGGTTGGAGTAGTGACGAGGCCACGCCCAGACTCAAAGGCGGGGAGCACAGACCCAGCCTCTCCGCGGAAGGGGTGTCAGTGACTTCGTATCAAGAGCCTGTGGGATGTACAATATATACATTTCGTAGCAAGTGTAAGAGAGACTGGGAACTATGAGCGAGGAAGAAGAGGCTATAAAAAATGGCAAGGCTGCTGGGACTGGTTTGGCTCAGTGGAGAGAGTGTCGGCCTGCGGACTGAAAGGTCCCGGGTTCGATTCCGGGCAAGGGCATGTACCTTGGTTGTGGGCACATCCCCAGTAGGGGGTGTGCAAGAGGCAACTGATCGATGATTCTCTCTCATTGATGTTTCTAACGCTCTATCCCTCTCTCTTCATCTCTGAAAAATCAATAAAATATATATATTTTTTTAAAATGGCAAGGCAGATGTGAAAAGAGGACTTTGCAAAATGGAAATTTAATAAATGAAAGTAAAAATTCAATGGCTACATGAAGGAGCAGATTAGACTTAGTGGATGCAAAATTAGGCAGGTGAAAGCTACGTTTAAATAAACGAACTAGAACGCAGCCCAGACCCATACCGAGATGGGAATAATAAAAGACAGGGTAAGAGGCATATAGGACAGAGCGGAAGGTCCAATACCTGTCCTGCTGGGTTGTCAGAAGGAGATCATACAGAAAATGGGAAGGAGGTCATGTTTTAAGAAATAATGACTGAGAATTTTGCAGATTCTTTTGACAGATATGAAACCTCAGATAGAAAGTTCACTGAATCCCAAGGATGATAAATAAAATAAAAATAAATCTGCTGTGCACGTAGGACAAAGAGATGATTTTAAAAGCAGCCAGAGAGAAGAACAAGATTTTCCTTCTGGGATCAGTGAGGAGTCTGTGCGTGGCTTCTCAACAACAATTATGGAGGCCGTAAAATGGTAAAATATCTTCCAAGTGCTGAGAGAAAGCCATGGTTAGCCTATAGTTCTATACCCAGTGGAAGTTCCTTTCGAGAATAAGAGCAGCATTAGAGACAGGAGGTAGAGAAAGAAGAACAAAGCTTGGATAATTTTCTGCATATTTACTTCACGCTAGGATGTTTGGAGGCAAAAGAAAACACTAGACAGAAGGTGTGAGGTACAAGGTGGGATGCTGTGCAACCACTTTGGTAAATATTTGGCTATATTTAAGCAAATGCTGGCTGTATAAAATGATGTCTCCATTGAGGGATTAAATAAAAACAAGACAGAGCTAAAGTACCGGACTGTAGATTAGAACATGTGAGCTGGGAGAGCATAATCAGAATGAATGCACTGGGAGCTCTGGCTGTCTCTTTCGGGAGGGAAGTAAACATGTTGATGAATTTTGGATTTGTGAATGACAGACAGTGATAACTTGGAAACTAGTAGAGTGGCAATTTCCAAATGCAGATGAGGACTTTTAGAGGACCCTGAGGCCCTTTCGGTGAGGCCAGAACTATTTTCATAATAATGCAGAACCATCCCCAATCATATTATTTTTCCTTTTCACTCTTATTCTCTCGTGCGTGTAGAATAGTTTTCTCGAGGCTCCTTGATGTGTGATGACACCATCACTCTGAGGGTTAATGGAAGGTACACTTGTCTATTCTTGTATTTAAAGTTTTCTCAATTTTATGTCCTCATATGGAAAATATGAATAGATATAACCCACACAAACAAAAGCTGTTTGGGGCCCTCGATTTTTAGAGGTGCAATGAAGTTCTGAGTCCATAAAGTTTGAGAACTGCTGAAGTAGAGGGAGGGGGGAGGATAAGAGAAACAGTGAGTTAAAAGACAATCCTTATGAAAAGGCATTTTCTGAGCCTTGAGAACAATTGTTATATTGGTCTATAATTATCTTTCATTCTCTTCACTCTAAAATAACTCGTGCTAGAATTGTTTAAATTTAGAGAACTTATGAAGTAAGGTGCTAATACAGTCTGTAGGTCTGAGAACCTTGATCGGAAAACACAGATATTTACATGACTATTCATAACAATAGCAAAATGACAGTTGTGAAGCAGCAACGAAAATAATTTTATGCTTGGGGCTCACCACAATATGAGGAGCTGTATTGAAGGGCCGCGGCATCAGGAAGGTGGAGAGCCACTGCAGTAGACTCAGCCCAGCCACCACTGGTCCCTTTGCTCACGAGTTCTTGACACAGTCTAGGGGAGGATTTGCCTTCCTGTGTGGGAACCCTTCTCACATTGACAAAAGGATAAAGACTTTGCTTTACTGAAATGTAGTCTCCAGCTCTCCCTTTTCAACCCACCAGTGCTTGGCTATCGCACGCTCCTGCTACGGCATTGTCAGAGCAGACCCAGCCTGGGCCTGCGAGCTGCCACCCGCACTGAACAACAGCTTGTGGGTGACGCCAGGCGAGGGGAGGAAAGATTCTTAGCAGCCAGTGAGGTGTAGAAGCAGCCGGGGCCAAGCAGAGCCCGGAGCCCAGGCAGAGAGCGTGCTGCCAAGTGCTTTGCCCTGTCCGAGGCAATAAAAGTGTTCTGTACATGTTGTTGTTTTTCTCCTTTCATGTGACAGAGCAGGGCTGAGTAAGGAATGGCGATTTGACCAATTTGACCAAAAATGCAGGTGAAGCTTGTTTTTGTTCCAAAGATAAAGCGACTAAATGGGAGACGGGTTGGGCTGTGGCCCTCTGCTTACTCTGGTCAAATTCCTTTGCGCCCAAGACAGTCTCGGCACCACAAGGAGGTGCCTTAAGAGGATCCTGTGTCTTGCCTGCAGATCTGTCTCCTGGGAGAGAGGCTAAGGCACCACGGGGGAGCATGCTGGGTGCCATTGATGCTTGCGGTCTGGGAGATGTTTGAAAAGGTCATGGTCATTAACGGGGATCGGTGGGGAATGTCCGCTCTGGTGCATACCTAGACTGAATTTCTGCCCCGTGGGTGGGGGGTGGGGAGCATTAGAGTCCAAATTCTTGTTGGTTTGGCTGCCCTCCAAAGACCTGTGTCCAGGCGCCAGGGAAATTGTGACTGAAGCTCAAACTCAGCACCCCGCCATTAGACAGCTCTGCTTGTGTTTCCACGCAAGCAAGGGTCCCCCATCGCCTTCCCACCTCTCACCCCCCACCTGCCCTCGTGGCCACGTGGTGACCCACGCACCCCCTTTGTGTATCAGAGCTTCTGCATGGCCACTAGCAGGGTGTTGGATGGGTGGGGCTCCTGCTCCTTGACTCAGACGCCTTGGCCCCATGGAGACTGGGTTTTGGACAAGGTGTTGTGGCAGCCTTCCCAACGGGGCCGGGCGGCGTCTGCCGAACAGATCCTGGTCCTCTTGGGATGGCCGTGCCAATCACACGCCGAGGAGAGAGGCCCCGGTGTATGGAAAGTATGTGGGCCTTGGATCATACTGTGGTGGCTTGGCATGGCTTGGCCGTTTCTTTCCAAGACCCCAGCTGATTTCCCCATTGTGCCCTGAGAGGCAGCAAAGGGCCAGCTCACGCAGGTCCCAGGGCACCAGTGAGTGCCTCGGGGCCAGGGGTAGTGAGGGCTGGGAGGCAGCGTTCCTGAGGGGCTGCCCCGAGGGCATGGCTAGCCCAGGCTCCAGTGCTGTGCCCATGTTAGCATCGGGCTGCATTCCCCGGAGCTGCAGGATCCTCATCCCGTTGCTCACCTGAGAAAACAGACTGAGTGTGCCTCACTCGTAGCAAATGCTCCCCCTACAGTAGACGCTCTGATCATGTGGTTTGTCTGGGGCCTCCCAGGTGGTGAGTGGTGAGCCAGGACTGACCTTGTGTTCACCTCTTGACCCAGGCCAGACCCTCTTACCCTGCCACCTGACTGCCTTCTCCTGGGCATCCATAGGCCTCTCGGGGAAGCAGGCAGGGCAGAGAGAGGCATAGCTCTATTTTACAGACCAGGAAACGGAGGCCAAATGGCTGTTAGAGATCACGGAGCTTGTAAACGGCAGGGCTGAGCCTCAAACCTCCCTCTTTTGATCACATGCCCTGTGTTCGTCAGCCCGGGCTGCCACCACAAAACCCTGCAGGCTGAGTGGCTTCCACAACACTTGTTTCTCACCGTCTGGGGGCCGTGTGCCTGAGCTCAGGTGCTGATAATAGAGTTCCTTTGTGGTGAGGCCTCTCTTCCTGACTTACAGACAGCTGCCTTCTTTCTGTGTCTTCACGTGGTCTTTCCTCTGGGGGCGGGAGGAGGAGAGAGAGAGGGGGGGGGGAGGGGGAGAGAAAGAGAAAGAGAGAGGGAGAGAGGGAGGGAGGGAGAGGGGGGGAGGGAGGGAGGGAGGGAAGGAGGGAGGGAGAGAGAGAGAGAGAGAGAGAGAGAGAGAGAGAGAGAGAGAGAGAGAGAGAGAGCAGTCTTTGATGTCTCTTCCCTTTATAAGGACACCAGTCCTGTTGAATTAGGACTTCATCCTTAGGGCCGATATAACCTTACACACCTCCCCGAGGGCTCCATCTCCAAAGCTCACTGAGGCTTAGATCTTTGACATGTGAATTTGGGGAGGTGGGGATGGCGGGCACAATTCAGTCTGTAATGACCCTGAGCCCCTGCCAGTTTTGGGCCCCAGATCACACCAGGAGATGGCCTCTACTGCACATCACCGGAGTCACAGTTGTGCAGGAACCCAGGGGTAGGGCTGGGCCATCGGGAAGGCTTCCTGGAGGAGGTGTGTGTGTGACTCTGGGGGTGTCTGTGCATATAGAGACTTGCTGGGCTTGGGAAGTTGGCCCATTTGGGACTCCCGCCCATTTCAGGGCAACCTCACACGAGGTCCCCCCACTGGTTCAGGTGAGCTGTGGCTGCTCTCCAGGAGCCACTTCCTCTCCGTTGATGTGGCAAGAGGGGACTGTCTGGTCCCGTGCTTGGCCCACGCGGCAGCTGTAGCTCGACGCAGCCAGTCAGATAGCATTTCAGGTCTTTGATGCGGAAGAGAATGGAATTCCAGGTGGGCAAAGGAGGGCAGGCGTGGCTCCAAGAACCCAGGCCTCTGCGCATGGCAGCCAGCCCCGGCTCCTTGGGGAGCCTGGTCCTTCGGCAAAGGAGCACTGAGCTCGGACAGGACCGTGTGCAGAGCCCTGGCTGTAAACTCTCCCGCCCCGCCCCCAGCGTCTGTCTGCCCTTCTCAGACTCCCTTGCTCGCTGTGGCCGGGGAGGGAACCCTCACTGCCAGGTTTAAAATGCACAGTCCTGCCTTGTCTGCATTTCTGGAATGCGGGCGGTGTTCCCCAGGCAGAGAACGGCGTTCGTACACCGAGTCCTCCGCGGGGTCCGGGCAGATTCCAGTTCCAGGCGGGGCTGTAAGTAGGTGCCCAGCCAGGAGGGACAATGCAGACGGCTGGGGAGTCTGGGGGAGGCGGCGGAGGGGAGAGGGTGCTGGAGGAGACTGGGGGAGGCCAGGGGAGGCCAGAGAGCCTGGGGAGGCTGGGGGAGCCTGAGGGACTCAGCTCTTTTGGTAGAACTTCCTGTTTCTCACAGTCCCTCCACGGAGGCCTCCGTGCCAGGGGCTGCCCCAAAGCGGACTGTGAACGCGTCATTTTTGGGTGCAGAGCCTGCCGTTGGCCTCTCACGTCTGCTCCTCCGCTAGCACACCGGGCCCCCAGTGGCCTCCCAGGGTGTTCAGTAAGCTGCTTTGCAGAGTGTAAGCCGCAGCTCGTCTGAGAGGGAAACGGCCCAGGGAGCCGCACGGTCAAGTCCTGGACGCTCTTTGCTGCCCCTGCTTAGCCAGACGGAGTGTCTACCTTTCCGCCTCCCATCCCTGGCCTTCCTCCTCTGCCCTTGGCCCAGGGCCCTCCGATCCAGGCCGCGCGCTGTTCCCAGGCCCGGGTCTCCCTTTGGCCCGAGGGAGGCCCCTGAGTGTTCCTGAGCCCGTGGCCCCGCGGCCCCTCCGGTGGGAAAGGACGGCTTCCCGGCGAGGGAGAAGCAGTGTGCCCTCCGCCCTCCGATTCCCAAGGGCAGGTCTCCTCTCTGGGACGGTCCGGCCAGGCCGGTTCCTGCCTCCTGGGTGCATGCTGGGAGCAGTGGGGGCTTCAGAGCCAAGGAGGCCTGGACTCAGACCCAAGCTCCTCTCCCGACACGGTGTGAGTGCGGGCCAGGCCCTCGGCCCCGAATGCCAGCCCGCAGGGTGGCAGTAAGTGCGAGCATGGGGTCTGAAAGCGTGTGGCTGCCCGTAGGTGCCGAAGACATGTGTGGTCACTATGGTGTGAGTGTTCCTGGCACCTGCGGGCGCACATGAACAGATGCCCACGCTCATTCTCCAGGATGTGGCCTCTGCTGCTCTCCAGCTGCCTGGATGGAGCCTTCACCTTCCTCCTCATGATTAAAATCACGCCGCGATTCAGCAAGCCCAGCATTCATTCATTCATTCATTCATTTATTCATTTAGTCATTCTCCCATTTCTGAGAACCCGCCACGTGCCAGGCTTTGCTCTGGGCACTGGGGACACAGGCATGAGTCACAGACCCAGGGGGCGGGGCGGGAATCACTCAGACCATCCGCAGGCAGACTGGAAGGCCGCCTGTGAGGGCCTGGAGGAGAGGTTATGGGTGCCCCGCACCGGTGGAGGCTCCAAGGGGCTTCAGAACTGAGAGGCAGCCCTTGCCCATGGGCAGTATGGGCACCGTTGCGGGCTGCCCCCACTCTGTGCTCTGTGCCATCAGAGGCATGGCTCTGCAAGTAGAAAGTCAGTATTAAAAAAAAAAAAAAAAAGAAACACCAGTTCTTAGGAAGCCCCCAGTGGCCCTGTGTACAATCTGTGTTTAGCTGCTTAAATAAAGGGGTAAGAAACTGCCTGGATGCCTCCCCCTGGAGGGGTGCCCGGCACCCACCTGCCCAGCCCTGTGAGGGAAGGCGGGGTCACCACAGGTACTGTGTGGCCAGCTCAGGGTTGCCCCCCTGCCCATGCCCCTTGGGGACCCCAGAGACACGTGGGTCCGAGTGGCTCCCGCGTGGCCCCCACGAGGGCAGGTTTGCACAACTTCCCCGGCCTGCGAAAACAGATGCGGCTCCCAGGGTGCTGCCTGGAGTTCCTGGAAGCAGAGTGTTTGTTTTATATAATATACAGCAAAAAAAAACACTTATGTTGACTTCACTCCCTTCCAACATCCAAACTATAACTCTTGCTGAAATGCCCTTTAAAAGCGGTTACCCGGGAGATCGCGGGAGGAAGACGAAGCTGTGCTCTGCCTTTCAGGCCGGCGTCCTTAAAGTAAACCCAGGCTTTCTGAGACTCGGGGACTTAGCTCCCCCAGGGCACAGCCCTCGGTCTCCCACTCAAGTGCGGGGGACCCTGGGAGCCTTAGCAGAGCCTGTGGGTGAAGGGAGGGTGGGTACCCCGTGTTTGGAGCAGCATCTGGGCCTCCCACTCCTGAAACTCCGCCTGGCTAAGGAGACGAGGCTCAGGTGGATCAGCCTGGTTCCAGTTAACCCCTCATTGGCAGTGTGCGCTCACACTCTCTCCGGGTTGGGTGGTGAAGGAGGTGGGTGCAGGGCAGTGGTCAGCAAACTGGGGCTCGGGAGCCATATGTCACTCTTTGGCCCCTTGAGTTTTTGGCAAAGGCCAGCTTAGGAGTACCCTAATTGAGTTAATAACGATTACTACCATACGTACCTACCTATATAGTTTAAGTTTAAAAATTAGGCTCTCAAAAGAAGTTTCAATCATTGTACTGTTGATATTTGGCTCTGTGGACTAATGAGTTTGCCGACCACGGGTATAGGGGGTTTGGGCAAGAATACTCCTTTGAATAGTAGTGGATAGCTAGTGTCCTCTGAGGGTGTACCATGTGCCAGGCTGTGCTAAGCACTTCGATGGAATCACACCGATGAGGTCAGTCATAGTATGGCTATCTCCATTTAAGAACAAAGAAAGTGAATCTCAGAAAAAGATCCTACAGCTAGGAGGTGATGGTTCCAGGCAGAGAATAGGTTCAGCTACGGTAACAGAGACCCAGACGAACGTGGGTTTAAATAAGGTAGCTTATTTCTCTCCCATGGAGCAATGCTTGGGAAGGGGTCAAGGGCTGCGGTGGGCGTTCTGTGTGGCTGCTCCTTCTCTTCTGTCTTTAGGATGTTGTTGTCTTCTACACGATCCAAGATGGTGCCCCGCCGTGTCTGCAATCTGGTCCATGGAAAGGGGGTGGTGAAAGAATGAAGCATTTCCTTTAAGGGCATAAGCAGAACTAGATTGGACTCACTGTTTCTGCTTACATTCCATCGGCCAAAAGCCACCTTGGTCATATCACCAACACGTAGCCCCAGAGGCGATTGGGAAATGTAGTTTTTCCTTTGGGTGGCCATGTGCCCAGCTATAAGTAGGAGTCCTGTTACAACAGGAAACATGATGCACAGACATTGGGTGATTGGGATGTGAGTCCAGGTGGCCCATGCCCCTCACCTCGCCACCGCCTCTCATCCAGGAGGAATTCTAGGGGAAAAACCCAGAGCTATACCGTAAGCCCCTTGGGTGGGTGAGGTGGTAGGCGTTTCTGATGATCCCTTGACTTTCTGGGCTAGCTCCCAGCAGGGCACCAAGGGGGATGGGGTGGGAGAGAGGAACCTGGCCTATCAGATCCAACCTCAGCTGCATGAGCTGAGCAAACCTGGCTGTGAGGAATGTGAGGAGAAGGGGGCTGGGAAGTGCCGTGACCACCGCCAGCTGGCTGCTGGGTCAGGATTCCTTTGAGGGTGGAGTCCGCAGCTACTTCTGTCTGTACGAGAGGTTCAGGGTGTCCTGCCGGCTCCCCCAGCTGAACCCCAACGTGCCTGAACGATGTCTGCAGGCTGAGCTTTCAGGATGAAACGTGATTCTGAGCCCCCTTTGGGAAGAGCTGGACTCTCTCCCAGTGGCGGGCACCTGGCCGTGTGTGTACATTCCCGATTCCCGTCCTCCTGCACACACGTGTAGGTGCTGTGTGTCAGCTGCAGGCCCCTGCAGACCCCATGCAGGGAAGGGCCTCCGCCTCTCTCCCGCCGAGCCCCAGCTGCTGGCTCTCCCTGGCCCTGACTCATCCAGAACAAGAGGCAGTCTCAGCCTGACCTCTCCGAGCCCGGCCCCGGGAAGACCGTGCTGAGCCCGGGAGCGGAGAGCTCGGCTGCCCTGTGGTCAGCTGCATTTTCTCAGCGAGGCTGCTCTGCGCGCAGGTGCTCAGGAGGAAAAACAAGCCGGCGTCGGGGGTTTCAGTGTGGAATTTTTCAATCATCTGAACATTGTTCTTGGCAAGGAATGATTTAAAACAAACAGCCGTGTGGGTTACACTGGAGACCAGTTGGAACTCGGGGTTTCACCGCAATGGTATTCTTTGATCGGCTCAGTCTTTCCTCTTAGTCTTTTCTCCCCAGCCTTCTCTCCTGTGCTGAGTAATGGAGGAGGCGGCCTCTTAGGTGGAGCATCAGTTAAATATCTGTCAAAGCGTCTGTTCCCAGCCAGGCCGGCGGAGGGGGAGGAGGAGCGCCAGCGGAGAGCCGTGCCCCGCTGAGCCTCGCTTCCCAGGTCTAGACAGCGATGAGCTATGTGGCACTTCACAGAGAAACCGGGACGAGAGGAGAGCGTGCGCTCGGGGTCCCGCAGGCTTCTGTTCCGTGTTTGTATAGCTGAGAGGGCTTCGGTTTCAAACACGTGGTATTTGGCAAGAAGTGGTACTGCCTGCTGGCAGATCAACTGCTGTTTTATTTCGATTAAAAAAGGAAAAGGGCACGAGGCCCTTGCTTCCCCCTCCTGATGAGCAAAAGCGTCTCCTTGGCTCCACGCAGAGACGGGCCCCTGAAGATTTATGTGAGACACCTGCATGGCATCGACCGCAGGATAGCTGCACTTCACAGAGTTTAAAATGCCAGTTCCCAGCCGAAACCGGTTTGGCTCAATGGATAGAGCGTCGGCCTGCGGACTGAAAGGTCCCAGGTTCGATTCCGGTCAAGGGCATGTACCTTGGTTGCGGGCACATCCCTAGTGGGGGGGGGGGGGGGGCGTGTGCAGGAGGCAGCTGGTCGATGATTCTCTCTCATCGATGTTTCTAACTCTCTATCCTCTCTCTTCCTCTCTGTAAAAAAAAAATCAATAAAATATATTTAAAAACAAAATGTCAGTTCCTGGGGTTGGGTGGTGGTGGGGGAGGTTTGAACAACTTGATCGGGCATCTCGGCGCCAGACCTGGGTGGGACCCTCGGGTGAGGGCCTTTGAATTGTAACGAAGGACTTCTCCTCCCTGTTCATGCTGATCCAGAGCCTTGGAGTAGCTGAGGCAGCTAAGCAGGCACCAGGGGGTGGACAGGACAAGGCCCCTCCCCTACCTGGGCCTCCGTTTCTCCATCTGAGAGATGAGAGGGTCAGACTGGCTTTCCTGCGGGTTTTCCGCAATGTCTGTGACTGTGCTCCCCCCAACACAACCTTCCCTGCTTTGACACGACCGCACGGCACAGGAGGAGGAGGTGGGCGCCAGGCAGGGCTCTTTTGCCGCGTGGCGGATCCTTGCGTGACCCTGACACGGCACAGAGTGATTGGGAAACAGGCATGCTAGAATGCCTGTTTCGCACATGGATGCGTTAGGTCGTCAACCTGTCACTCATTCACTTGTTAACTGTTCCTGCCTGCCGGCTCCGTGCCAGGCCCTGTGCTGGGTGTGGGGCCAGGGGTGGGGGGAGTGGGGGGCGAGGGGGTGCAGGGAACAAGGCAGCCTGGGCCCTGCCTGCTCCAAGTTGGGTCCAGCCCTGTTTGGACGCCCGTCCTGTTGGCTTGCAGGCCTGTCTCGCTGTAGGTCTGAGCGCAGGAATGTGCTGCGAGACGCAATTCCAACACCCTATTAAAAAGCCAAGCATTGACGTGTGGACACGGGGGACTTTTAAGATCGCTCCCTCCAAGGAGCAAAGGGTTTGTTTTGACGAAAGAAGGGTAAACAGGAGCCTGGCGAGTGACTTTTCTCACGGCTGCTCCTGCTGGAGTCCGTGGCTTCGTTTTGGGTGAGCTCATACGTATGCACACCGTCCAGGGGGAGGCGGCGGAGAGAGAGAATTTGTGGTTCAGGTGTGGGGACAAGGCTAACTCTGAGGACAGCAGCCGAAGGAACGCGATGGCATGTAGGTTCTGTGTCCATGTAGATGCGGGCCTCCCAGCCGTAGCGCTCAGAGCTGGGGAGGGGGCGGCATTCTCGGGCTTTCCGGAGGGGGCGAGGACGGAAGAGTGCTCCAAAGAATTCCGCGCCGGCCCAGCCCTGGAGCGCACGGGCCAGCTGACAGCGAGCCCTGAGCGGCCTGGCTTCCCCAGGCCTTCGTCTCTGGAGACAGGAGCTTCCGGACTCAGTGTGCAGAGCAGCCCTGGGCCCGGAGCCTTGGAGTGACCAGTAGGTCATGGGTATGTCCAGGTTTCCAGGGTGCCCTGCCCTCTGGGCCGCTGGAGATTGCCAGGATGTTGAGGTTGGGTCCTAGGTCCTTGCCTGCTGCTGAGGCAGATCCCTAAAAGCTAAAAGATGCAGAAAAGTTGTTTAGCAAAACAGGAAGAGAGGAGTTCAAATCTCACATCTGCCTCTTGCTCTGGGGCCTCGTGCTACTAAATGCCTTCGCCAGCTCCTCATTCTTTGGCATCTAATAATGTAGGCTGGCCAAAACCGGTTTGGCTCAGTGGATAGAGTGTCAGCATGTGGACTGAAGGGTCCCGGGTTCAATTCCAGTCAAGGGCACGTATCTTGGTTGCGGGCACATCCCCAGTAGGGGGTGCGTAAGAGGCAGCTGATCAATGATTCTCTCTCATCGATGTTTCTAACTCTCTGTCCCTCTCTCTCTTCCTCTCTGTAAACAGTCAATAAAATATCTATTTTAAAATGTGGGCTGGTATTAGCGCCTGTTCCGTAGGGCTGTTGGGAGGATTGCAGGAAACAAAGCGTGAGAAGTGCCCAGCACGTTGCCTGCTGGACAGCAAGCACCCCATCACTTTCCGGTTTCACTCACCAGGTGGCAGTGGGAAGTGCACCATCGGACCCGAAGGAGGGCTCTTTCTGAAAACTAGCTCTGCCCCGCTCCGTGCAGCCCCGGCTGAGATCCCAGCACCGGAGCGTGACTCCGCTAAGGGGAGTCTGGCCCGAGACCCCAGCTGTCTCTACGTAGGTTTCTACCGAAGCAACATGCCTCTCCCCTTCCTCCTTTGGAATGTGAGCTTCGGTGACTTCTGGGTGCTGACCAGTGCACCCCTCTCGTCCCAAATCGATCCCCTCCTGGGTCTGGGTCCGAGCTGAGGCAAGGTGGCTTGAAGGGAGGCGTGGACATGGTTTCTCAGTCGGCTTCCAGTGGCCGGGGCGCTCCGGGCTCTGTTCCTTGGGGAAGCCCAGACTGGGTTTGGCCAGTCTTACGGGTGCTGTGGTGAGGTAGCGGGGAATTGGGCTTTTATTTTCATCATCATCATGATTTGGTGTGAGCGAAAACTCCAGGAGCAGAGAATAACTGCCGCCTAGCATTTGTCCTCTGTACCCCAAAAATGAGGACCGGGGGGGCAGGTCTGAGGGAAAGACGAGTTCGGTCTCAGATGAAGAATAGACTTTTCACACAGTTTCGATGAAGAGGGAGGGCTGAGCCCTTTGCAGGCGAAGTGCACGGACCCAGGCTGACTGAGCCTCTGAGGAGGGTCATGTTGAGAGGCTCCGGGTGGCTGAGCTGCTCGGACCCTGAGCCATCAGCACTGGCAGGAGACTGTCCGTCTGTTGCCTTCGCCTCGCCAAGCATTTCCTCCTCCTCCTCCAGCGCCTTGGGCCGGCACAGCTGGGAGCCCCGATAAGCCCTGGCCGGCGGCCCAGGAAGCAACAAGCTGCCTCTGCACGGAGCCCGCTGTTTGCCTTGGCCTCGCTCGCCCAGCCACTTCCTGGCACCGCCCCTGTGGCTTTTGCTTCATTAGCTCAACTCCAGGTGAGGCCAGTCCCCAGGGCCCTGGATGGCTTCTGAGCTCCCTCTGCCCCCCTTACACCCCCTCCCCATCTCCCCGCTGTCTCCCCGCAGGCCAGGGCAGAGGGCAAAAAGGGGGGACAGGCATTGTCATCCAAGGGTAAATGACAAGAGCACTCTGAGAGACCAGGCATAGAGAGGAGGAGTAACAGCTGGGCTCCTCACAAACTGCTGGAGGCCGGGACCCCTGGCGCCTTCGAGCAGCCCCGCCCAGGCCTCCCAGAAATGCTGCCTGTCCAGCTCACGCTCACTCTGCTGGCACTCCGGCCCGGGCAGGCGCTGGAAGGCAGGCAGCTGCGTGGGCTTAGGGACCCTGGTACTGGGTAGAGGCCCATGCCCATGCCCATGCCCCTGTCTCCACCCCCACCAGCCTTCTCCCCGTGGAGCCACCAAACTGGGAGGCGGGGCACTTAAGTTCCCTTGTGAACCAGCCTCATTTTGTAGAAGGGGAACCAAGGTCCAGAGAGCACAATGGCAGGTCTGAGGTCATGCAGGGGTCAGAGGAGGAGCTGGAGGCGAAGTCCAGAGGCCTGGCCTTTGCTGAGCTTTTCTGGAGCGGGGGTCGGGCAGGGCCCTGCTCAGGCCCACCTCTCTTTGGGGGTCCTGGGCCATCATGGCTGCCACTTCCCAGTGCAGCACACCACCTGTCCCCCCCCACCTCACTGGGCACCCAGAGCCCTCTGCTCCCCTCGGACGGAAGCCCCACTGGGAGCAACTGTCTGTCATCTAGTTGCTTCAGGAGACCTTCATTTCTGGCTGGTTAACTATTGGGGGGCGGGGTTGAGCAAGTTCAGGTCCAAGGTTTCTACTGCTGGATTTGGAAGCATGTGGTCTCCACATGTCCCTGATCGGCTTTGTCATTCCTTCGTCTTCCATAGGCACCCTCGCTCCTGCTCTGTCCAGGCACCGTCCCAGGTGCCGGGGATAAAAAACTGGGCTGGCTATCCAGTGTAGCTTGGTGATTGAGCATCGACCTATGAGCCTAAGAGACCACGGTTCGATTCCCAGTCAGGGCATTTGACTGGGTTGTAGGCTGAATCCTCAGAGTGAGGCATGCAGGAGGCAGCCTATCAGTGATTTTCATCGTTGATGTTTCTCTCTCTCCTCCTTTCCTCCCTGAAATAAATTAGATAGATAGTAACGTGTTTTTTGTTCTTTGTTTTACATATTTTTTATTGATTTTTTTTGTTTGTTTTGTTTTTTTACAAAGAGGAAGGGAGAGGGATGGAGAGTTAGAAACATTGATGAGATAGAATCATTGATCAGCTGCCTCCTGCACACTCCCTACTGAGGATGTGCCCGCAACCAAGGTACATGCCCTTGACCGGAATCAAACCTGGGACCCTTCAGTCCTCAGGCCGACGCTCTATCCACTGAGCCAGACTGGTTAGGGCAAAAAATATGTATATGTATATATATTTTTTAAAGCTGAACTGGACATTTCATGCAGTGTTGGAATCACCCGGGAGCTGTAAGCAGTGCTGACCCACCCTCTGAGATCTGACGCAGTGGCCTGGGTGTGGCCTGGGCATCTCAGTTACCAAAGCTGCTTGTACCCACATGGACGTTTCTTTCCAGGGAGGAGAAAGCTTTAGGAAGAATGTGGCCCCAGCAGGATGGCGGCCCCAGGTTGGCTGTGAGCAGAGTGAGGGAGGCCTAGGTCACCGATCGCCCACCTTGGGGACCTCACTGACCGCCAGGTGGCGAGCACTGCCATGGACGGAGGCCTTCCCAGGTGCTGGGACCCCCGCAGGCCAGGCAGGGCCGAGCAGGGAGTTCTGCACTCGCCTGCACCAGGCGCTGCACCCGAGGGGGTCGTGTCTGGCGGTCACAACACCTTTGCTTCCCAGGCCACAGCTGCGGGCCCTGTGTCCCTGTGTTTCCTTCTTGTTGGCATTTTCGGGAGCTCCCATGCTGCTGTGCCCGGCGCCTCTGGGCCCTCCTGTCAGAGCCCTGTGCGAGCACAGAGGGGAGGCTGACGGAGCAGTGCACATAGGACAGCCCGAGCTCAGCGATCACAGACCAGGCCTGGAACCCGGGCCCCCGCTTGGTCCCCAGCCTTCCCAACATGCCAGGCTCGTTCCCGCCAACCCTGCACAGCCTCGTGTCTACCTAGCCACTCCTGGGCCCCCCTGCGCCGCCTTCCCCTCCATCCACCCACCCAGCTCTTCGTCCCTTTCCCTACTCCTCTGCTTTGCTTGGCCTTGAGAATAAGGCGAGGTCACTGCCTAACGGGGGAGCCCGGTTATTCCAAAGGGCCCCACGGTGATGGCGTACACCCCTGTCCTGCCCAGCTCGGCCCCCAGCCCTTTTCCAGACTCCCACACATCTCCTAGGGTTTGACTGCAGCCGGCGGGTTCAAGCCAGAGACCTGGACCTTCATCAAAGAGGCCGGGCTGGTAGCGGCTGCTGCCCTGAGCCCCTAGAAGCACACTCCAACCCACCTCCCTTTTTCACCTCACAGATCCACACACAAGGGCCCCCTTTCCTCCCCATTTCTATCCCTTCCCCGCTTGGCAGCCCAGCCTCAAACACCCTACCACCGAGTGGATGGTACCTGTGGCTTGTCCAGGTGCCACCGAGCTTGGTAAGACGTTTGGTGCCGCAGAGAGACACGTGACACGTATGACACGTGGTGAAACTAGAGGCCAGGACGAGAGGGACACACGGCACAGGAGGACGGGCTTAATCTGGGCGTGTTTGTGTAATGTGCCATATGCCGTTTTTCATCCACATAGAAACATCTTCCTTGAAGTCATCGGAGCCCACTCAGCTGTTGCTAACCAAACACCAAATGTTTCCCTTTTCCTCCCGCCTGCGCCTTCCAGGAGGCGGGCGGGCGGGCAGCGGCGCGTTGCCGTTATCCGTGATGCTATCTCGCCTTTCAAACGTCAGAGCGCCTTCCCTCCGAGCAAACGCCCGATTGTTCTCCCAGCGCTGGCAGGAATGTCTCAGAGAAAGCTGTTTCCAGAGCACGTTCCCGATGGCTGTTTCAGACCTGGCGTGTGGCAACGTCAGGGGCTCCTGTCCGACCCAGTCTCCTTACATCTGTTTTCTTAAATTGCCGGAGGACCTACCAGGAACCACACACACACACACACACACACACACACACACACACCCGCCCCCGCAAGAAAGAACCATAATAATCCCCAACTCCTGGTATTTCGATAAAACAATGTTATTAAATTAAATCAAATGAAACAGAAACAAATCCCCAGAAGGTAGAGATGGCTCCAGGGATCACTTTGGGGCACCCCCCCCTTCACCCTCCCCCCCGCCCCTGCCCCCGCCCCCCAGGTACAATAAACATGTGGTTTCATTTCCAGGGCCTCGGGCCTGAGTGGTTCCATTTCCTCAGGAAGCTGCGTTTCTAGCTCTTACTTCTGAAATGGGACGTGCATTTTCATTGGCCCAAGTTCAAGGAGGGCCTGGGGCAGCGAAGAAAACAGTCCTAAGCAGGTTTCAGCCGCGGGCCACCCCCTCCTCCCCCCTCCCGGCCGTGACTCCTTGCTCCCCCTCCGAGAGGGATCGGGGCCAGCTCTCCGAGGGGAGGCGGGCAGTGCGGCCTCGCTCCCGGGGCTCCGGCCTCCGGAGCGGGCCGTCCCCGTGTTCTGGCCCTCGGTTGGGAAAATCTGGTTGCCCTCCAAGCGTCCACATACCACAGGCTCTTAATTAAGAAAGTATGTTCCCATTTCATGTCACTCGAAAGGAATGAAAACAGTGACAGCATCTATTTATCTCCACTATCAATATCATTCCTGTTTCCAAGTCCCACGGGGGGGGGATAGGAGTCTTGAAGGAATCGGCTGTGGGTTGTGAGAGTTTAACCCCGGCCATGTGCTCTGAGGACACGTGTGGCTTCTCTCTGAGGGGAAGGCTCCGAGTGCGGGAGCCGAAGGCCGCCGAGGCCTGGCCCCTGCCCTCCGGGGGCCTGGGGGCCTCCAGCAGCTCAGCCGTGGGTGGGGTGGCTCGCTCTTTCCTTGGTGCTTATGCAGTCAAGGCCCCGTTCGCTAGCCACTGCCCTCCCCCCACGGCATCCTCAGGGGAGTAAAAGCCACCGCTCCTTGGGGCTTGTGGAGGAGATGCGATCTGTTCAAATGGCAGCTGTGTATGTAGGGCCCGCCTTGTGCTGAGCCTGGGCCGGGCACGCACGTGGACTGGTATTGCTGGCGCTCAGTAGCAACGGCTCACCCCGGTTGCCCGCGTGGTGCGGGAGGCAGGATTAAGGGATTTGCCCAAGACCAGATAGCAAGGTAGTACATTTGGGCTGCGGTGGCAGAATACCAATGATAAACAACAGAAATGTATTTCTCATCATTCCGGAGGCTGGGAAGCTCAAGATCAAGGTGCTGGCAGAGCCTGTGTCTGGGGAAAGCCTGCTTTCTGGTCCATAAGCAATCATCTTCGCACTGTGTCCTCCTAGGCCAGTGGTCGGCAAACTCATCAGCCAACAGAGCCAAATATCCACAGGACAACGATTGAAATTGCTTTTGAGAGCCCAATTTTTTATTTTATTTTATTTTTTAAAAATATTTTATTGATTTTTCACAGAGAGGAAGAGAGAGGGATAGAGAGTTAGAAACATCGATGAGAGAGAAACATCGACCAGCTGCCTCTTGCACACCCCCTTCTGGGGATGTGCCCAAAACCAAGGTACATGCCCTTGACCGGAATCGAACCTGGGACCTTTCAGTCCGCAGGCCAGTGCTCTATCCACTGAGCCAAACCAGTCTTGGCGAGAGCCCAACTTTTTAAACTTAAACTTCTTCTAACGCCACTTCTTCAAAATAGACTCGCCCAGGCCGTGGTATTTTGTGGAAGAGCCACACTCAAGGGGCCAAGGAGCCCACGTGTGGCTCACGAGCTGCAGTTTGTCGACCACGGTCCTGGGGCAGAGGGATGAGGAGCTCTCAGGGTCTCTGTGGAAAAGGCGCCAATCCCACGCGTGCTGGCTCCACCCTCTCAAAGGCCCCGCCCTCCAGTACCATCGCAGTGGGGATGAGGTTTCTGCAGGTGCCTTTTGGGGGGTGGGGGTACCATCAGCAGCTTACTGTGACAGCAGCCTGGGAGATTCTCAGCAAAGCACCCAAATGACACAGAGGTGGGGAGGATGGGCCCCTGGTCTTGTTGCGCCCTCTGTTGGTTGGCAGCTGTATGTACGGTATATAACGTTTTTCAGTCCTTGCATCGGTCGGTGGACATTTCGGTTCCTCCCACATTTCGGTACTGTGAAGGGTGCCACAGTGAACATGGGCCTGCACATAGCTCTCTGACGTCCTCATTTCGTTTCGTTTGGGCAGACACCCCAAAGTGGGGTTGGTGGCTATATGATGACAATTTAATTTTCTGTGGGTCCTCCACCCCCTTCAGCGGTTCTCGAAGGCTCCCTGCAGTGATCTGAGGCCTGGCCTGGGATTCTTGCCCCTACGCCTCCTGGCTTCCCACCTGGGGATCTACCCCCCCACCGTGGCTTCTCCTCGCCCCGAATCCTCACCTCTGGCCCCGTTTCTTTGGCTTTGACCTTTTTCTCCTTCCCCAGCACTCAGCCTCTCCCCTGCCGGCATTGCCTTCGGCGACCCTGTCACTCCCATTCCCATGTTCCACGTGCTGTCCCTTGAGCACCACCGAAACCCACCCGTGGGCATGCCGGCAGCATGTGCCTCCTCGAACGTCTGCAGCGTATTCTGTGCTGCTCTTCCCAGCCAATCCGTGAATGGAGAGGGGCCTAAAAGACCATCACAAGCTCCAGGACACGGGGCTGTGCCCTTGGCCAGGGGGCCATGCGCTCCACGGAGGGGCTGGAGCCCACTGTGCACTCAGGAGGGCGGTGAACGAGACCCTGGGAAGGCAGGCTGGGCTCAGACAGGCCAGGGCTGGACCCCCAGGGCAAGGAGGCCAGAATGGAGTCACTGAACCACTGTGGCATCCACGATGTCAGAGCACCAACGATTCCTTTGGACACCTGTCCACCAGATCTCTGGGACTGTGGCCAAGGCCACGTCACTAGGACCACACCCCTATTCTTGGTCTCAGCTGATGGCCAGCTGTTGACTCTAGGCCTGGATCATTAGCCCACTAGGGTGTATAAGGTGCACCCCTTCCCACCCAGTTACCCACCCCTCCCTCCTCCCCAGGTGTTAAATTCAAGAAGAGAGTCTTAGAGTTGAAGGAACCTTCTAATATCAGAAAGCAAGAGACTTCGGGAGAGAGTCTGTGGGCTAAGTGAGGGAGCTGAAAGAATACAGCTGCAGTGATTGGCTGATGCTGGATTCTTTGGGGCAGCGGGCCCTGTGCCCCTCCTGTCATACTTAACAACAGCCTCTTTCTGGCTGGAGGGAAGGACCAACAAGGCGCATGGCCCAAAGCAGGAGTTCCGGGTTCTAGAAGAGCAGGGGTGTGTGTGTGTGTGTGTGTGTGTGTGCGCGCGCGTGGTGTCTGTGTGCACAGCATCCAGCGGGGCCCCAGCCTGAGAGATTCAGACAGAAGGCTCTGCCCCACTGTCCTGGACGCTCCTGCTCACCAGCCCCCTCACCATCCCAGGCGCTTGGATTTGCACCTCCTCCCGCCCCTCCATCAACTCCCGACTCCTCCCCACCTCCCCTGGCTTCGTTCTCCCTTTTCTGAAAGATGCACAAGCGTCGCACTTTGGTTTTGTCGCTCCTGCTGGTGCCTCCTCAGATTGGCCCATTCTCCCCACTTATGCTGAGAAAAGAGCCCGCATAGATGATTGCTCCTCCTTTTATTTCTCCCTGGGCTTCCGGGGGGCGGCGTGCTTGCCTGGGATGCTGAGTGTCGCTGGGAGCGGCGGAGAACGAACGGAGGTGCTGACAGCTCATGTTGGGTGTTTACTACGCTGTGAGTTTATGACAGCCTTGTTTCCATACTGACAGCGAGCGCCATATGGAGAGGGAAAAATGCTGTCAGATGAGCCCTCAGGCAATCACAACACAGTACATGAAGCCTCATAATTGCTTTCGGAGGAGCGGGGGCGGGGGTTGCTTCAGCCACATCAGCAGCGCGGCGCGCGGTGCCAGGATGGAGTAAAGCGGGAGTTTGACAGCAGGTGCTTCCCTCTCCTGTGTCCGGGCCGGGGAAGCTCCGCTGATGGGGAAGGGCAGGGGGCATTTGCTTTCCTCACCTGTGGGCGTGGGCGTGTGGGCGGCAGGGAGCAGGCAGGCCGTGCCCGCAGGGCGGTGTGCTCACAGGTGCAGCCCAGACCTGCCACCCTCCAGGCCTCCTTCCAGACTCCCACTGTGGCTGAGGAGGACACTCATCTGACCTGACATTTTATTACTGTCACCCGGGATCTTGTCAGCTCACCTCCCCCCCCCCCCCCATCCCCCACACACACTCCTTTCCAACAGAATCCAAGATCCCTGAGGCCTGGACCACATCCCATCCTACAAAACCGCAGGGCTGTGGGTTGTTTGTGAGCCGTCTGTGCATGGAGAGGTGGACTGGATTAAGGGGATAGCTCAAGGCTAGTTTCAGCCCCCAAACCACTCAAGGAGGGGCCCCCACTGATCAGAGTGCCCACTTGTGAGAATGGGAAATGTGGGAGTGGCTTCTTGTCCAGCAGAATAGCTAGAGCTGTGAGCTCCTGCAAAACCAGTCCCCGCCCTCAGGCAGTTTCCCGGGAGAGAGCTGGGCTGTGAGACTCTGGCCTGGAGACCTAGTCACTTGCTCCTTCAGTTGCAAGAGTCAAACCCAACACCAACTGGCCTCAGCACCGACTCTGGGGTGAGGACCCTGCGGGCACCGCTGGCCAGGCAGGCTGGCTGGCTCGGGCCCCTGTGCTGTTTGGTCACCAGGTTCCCACTTCCCTCGGCTCTCCCCCCGGTGCTGGCTTCGTTCTCCTGGGCTCACTGCCTGCTGGAGGGACAGTTGTGGCAGCTCAGGGGTGGCCAGTTCCTCAGCCTTGTCACCCAGAGAAGAGCAAGTACCTAGCAAAGTTCTAACAAAAACCCTGGAAGAGTCCGAGGCCCACTCAGGTCAGGGAACCTATCGTTGTGGCCATGGGAACGGGGCTCTGATTGGTTAGGGATGGCTGGGTTCTTACAGACCGGGAGAGAAGAGTCCCCAGAGCAGTGGTCGGCAAACTGCGGCTCTGTTGACTAATGAGTTTGCCGACCCGTAGGGGTGTCGAACTCAATCAGAGAAGGGGCCAAAATCTAAAATCCAGCCTAAATCGCGGGCCGAATGGTTTACTGAACAGTCATAAACTGACATTGTGATGGAAACGCAGCGGAGTGCAGTGATGACAGCGCGTTGCGGGCCACATTGCAAGGCCTGGCGGGACGGATTTGGCCCGCAGGCCTTGTGTTTGACACATGTGGTGTAAGGCATTACCCTTACCCAGGAAGTTTTGGCTTCAGGTTAAAGACATTAGTACATTATCACAATGTTTTTTTTAAGTGTTTTTCCCTAAGGCAGTGGTCGGCAAACTCAGTCAACAGAGCAGCAAACCGCAGCTCGTGAGACACATGTGGCTCAAGAGCCACAGTTTGCCGACCACTGCCCTAGAGGAAGGGAGATGGCGCAGACTGAGAGTCCACACCCATGATGACAACAGGTGGTTTGTTAAGCATTTGCTATGTGCCAGGCTCTGGTCTGAGTCCTTTCTACGTGTTGTCTCATTCAGGCCTCGTGATAGTCCCAGGAGCTGGGTCCCATTGCCGTTTCCAGTTTTCGGATGAGGAAACCTAGGGATAACTGTGTCCAGTGAGTTGTCACATGGGCAGAACGTGGTGAGGCTGGGATTTGAACCCAGGCGGTATAGCTCCATAACCCAGGCTCACAGCCCCCTACTCCCGACCTGCCCGTGGCTCCGTTCTTGGTGCATGGACACGATGGCCGTATTGGTATCTCCCGTTGTGGTCCCCATCTCCAGAGAAACACCGCGTCCTGGCTCCTCCTCGGAGGCAAGGACAGTCGCCCTCCTGTCCAGGCAGCTCCTGACCCAGGTCTGACTCAGCCCCCATGAAGTCTCCGGACCGTCTCTGCACAGCTGCAGGGTCAGAGGCAAACTCACGGCGCTCGAGGAGGCTCACGGCCACGGCCTCGGCCCTTGAGAAAGCCTCTGGTAGCCACTGCAGGAAGAGGCGAGAAGGGACCCCCCCCTCCCCACCCCCAACCTCCATCTGACGTCCCACGTGGGCTTTCATTTTCCAGAGGAGCCTGGGGCCCAGAAAGGACACGCGAGCTTCCTGAGGGCACACAGCACGTCCGTGGCGAGGCCTCTGGCGGCCACTGAGCGGCTGAGGGCTGGCCACGGCCACTTCTGTCCCTGGGCCTCTAGCGCCTCCGGGGGCAAAAGCAGGCTTTTCGTAATTCGAAGCATCCCAGACTGGCTTTGTTCCAGTTGGACAAGAATGAAAGTTTTTTGTTTGTTTTTTACTGTATTCATTAGGATGCTTTGAATTACAAGTAATTAACTCTCCCCCCCCCCCCCCCCCACAAGCAAGGCTCTTTATTAAGTGTTTCAGATATGGTTGGGCTGCAGGCGGGGTTTGATCCAGAGACTCATGGCCCCACCAGGCCCCACGTCTACTTGTAATCCCCCCAGTTCTGGCCTCCTCTGCGAGTCAGCCTTGTCCTCGCAGCTGCTCCCTTCCCAGGGTCAAGAACGCGGCAGCAGGCTCCGGCCTTGCCCCTCACACCCCTTCCACAGGCCAAGAGACCACCTCTGCTCAGCCCGCCAGTGTGATTCACTCTGGTTTTCCTGGCGTGGGAGAAATGCCTGCCACCCTTATCCGGTCACGTTAACCCAGGCATGTGACATGCTGATGGCCGGCCAGGTGCAGCCATCATCCCCAGAACGGATGGCACCTCCACACAGAAGCCAGGGCATCGGGAAGGGGAGCGGGCTGGGAGCGGAGGCTGAGTCTGCGGGGCCTGGGGGCACAGAAAGGCCCCTGAGAGTTTGCCAGGCACCTCGCTCCCTCCACCCGGGACATTACATCCGGGTGTGGGTGGGTGGGACTGGGACGGCCCTGGCTGGCCCTCCCCCGGGTCTCACCGCATTCTTCTCTTCTTGTCTCCAGACAGAGACTACTGCAGCCTGTGTGACAAGCAGCCGATCGGGAGGCTGCTCTTCCGGCAGTTCTGTGAAACGAGACCGGGGCTGGAGTGCTACATCCAGTTTCTGGACTCCGTGGTAAGTCCCCGGTCCCGGGGGGAGGAGGGCCCTGGGTCCCGGGGGATCAGCGATCGCGTTTGCCCAACGAAAACGCTGGGCCGTGTGGCTTGGAAGGGCGTGGCGACCAGAATGGCTGCTCAGGAAACTTCCGTGCAGACAGGCGTGTCCTCTCCAGGTCTGCACCCCGGGCGGCCGCGGGTGGCCATCTCCCCGCCGGGCCCCATTCCTGCTGCTTTAACAGGAGGCCCTGCCAGCTCCCTCATTCCGGGGCCTGGGCTGCGCACGACTGCACTGGGGATGCTGTGTGGTTGTCCCAACACCCCGAGGTCATGCTGGAACCCCATTGTCTAAAAGTCCAAAGTTCGTGGTCATAGACTTGTTTCCTGTCTACTGCCCACTAGGAAGCAAGCTCCCTGAGGCCAGGACCCTGGCTCCGGGTCCCCCCTGCCTCACACAGAGCCCAGCCCACTCTGGCATCCAGCAGGTGTGTGTGCACTGAACGCGTGTTGGCGGTTTCCAGCTTGTCTGACAGCTGCTGGCACATGGGCCGTGATTCCCACCACGGGGGCCGCCTGCCCCTGTTCTGGCCGCTCACCTGCACAGCAGATGTGAGGGACCGCAGGCAGGGATGCGCAGGAGCTCCTCCGCCTGGCCTCTGCCCCCAGGTTCCCAACTGGCTGCAGCCATCCCACCGCTGTCTTGGTGTAGGGAACGGCCCCGTAGGGCCTACGGTTCTGTGTCTTCTCCCGGGTCTCGCTGTGGCCCTCTGGACCACAAACCCAACTGCCCATTGACGGTCTCCACGGGACCCTCAACGTCAGCATGTGCTAAACAAGTGGTGGGCAAACCATGGCTCGTGGGCCATAGGCAGCTCTTTGGCCCCTTGAGTGTGGCTCTTCCACAAAATACCACGGCCTGGGCGAGTCTATTTTGAAGAAGTGGCATTAGGAGAAGTTTAAGTTTAAAAAATTTGGCTCTCCAAAGAAATTCCAGTTGTTGTACTGTTGATATTGGCTCTGTTGACTGATGAGTTTGCCGACCGCTATCCTAAACACCCAGAACTTCTCCCCAGACCCCCCAAACTACCAGCCCTGACTCGTTCCCTGGGCCAGTAACCAGTCACCCAAGCCTGAATCCTTTGCATCGTCCTTGATCTCTCCTTCTCCCTCCTCCTTTCTCCCACCCGATCAAGGACCCTGTGCAGGGCTCCTGGATCCTCCCAGACCGGCGCCCTCCCCTCCATGGCCTCCGTCCTGGTCTTAGTGCAGGTTCTCTGCGTGTCTGCTGTAAGCAATTTCAGCGTTCTCCACCTTGGCTGAGCAGTAGAAACACCCGGGGAGCCTTAAAAAAAATACCAGCGCGCGAACGGAAGCCCAGACTCCACAGTGTGTTTCTCTGGGGGGGTGGGGCCTGGCATTTTCATGGCTTTTTATTGTGGAAAATGTCAAGCTAGAAAGGTAAGAGCCTACGGAGTGGGTTAACGAGCCCCCACGCTTCCTTCACCCACTTCAGCAAGGTTGAACTCAAGGCCAGTCTTTTCCGCCCACCTCCGCGCCTCCGTGGCGTTCTGTAGCAGATCTCACATGTATTATTTTATCTGTGAACATTGCAGATGGGTCTCCAAACGAAAAGGGCTCTTTTAACGAAGATATAACCGCAATACCATTACCATAACTCAAATATTATTATCCCCTATTACCCACTATTAGTCCGTACTCCCACGTCTGGCTCCCCCTGGTTTATAAATGCCCGTGTTAGCGGTTGACAGCCGTCTCCCTCGTCCACCCAGAACAGAGCCCTGTGGTCGGAATGCTGCGTGCTCCCCCCCACGTGGCATTTAACAGGCTCCTCTGTGTTCCTTGTGAATTGCTCAGTAATCAGGCCCATTTCAGCTGGAGGGAGGGGACTGACTGCCTAAGTGGCTTTGAGTTGCTCTGTCAGGGGTCATATACTCTCTGGTTGTCCTTCCTGACGCTGCAGCAGCCGTGAGAACACCCAGCCCTGGCCGGTTTGGCTCAGTGGATAGAGCGTCGTCGGCCTGTGGACCAGAGGATCCCAGGTTCGATCCCAGTCAAGGGCACCTATCTTGGTTGCAGACTCCATCCCTGACCCTGATCAGGGCACGTGCATCCATGTGTCTGTCTCACATCAATGTTTCTTTCTCTCTGTCTTTCCCGCTCTCTTCCACTCTCTCTAAAAATCAATGGAAAATACCCTCCGGTGAGGACTGACAACAGAAAAATGAAGTGCTGATATTCAGTACCCAAATCTGTTGATGAATGAGGGGTGACACCATGGCGACATCCTGAGTCTGTCGTCCCTTCATTTGCTAACTGGGAAACACGTTCGATGACTACCTGGTCACCCAGTGGTCAAGTTCATACAGGAAGTGCTTTATTCCTTTCCTGGTTTCGTGTTTTCAAGTACCCACCGGCTCCCTGGCAGTGACGGGCTCACGGGGTGCGTTCTGGTGCACAGCGGGCACTGGTGTGGATGGTCTCCTCGTTGGCCAGTGGGAGCCCTTCGGGTTGGCTGCTGGGCCCTTGGAGGACACGGTGATCGCGGCGGCCCCCTGGCCATCTGCTGCCGTGTGGTGGCAGCTCAGCCGGTGCTTCCTGTCCCACGCCTGGAGCTCCTGGTGTCTCCAAGGAGCCCTGGCTCCGCTGTCTGGGGAATGGACTGGAGACCGCGTGGCATTTGTAACATTTCCCGACTGCACCGCGCGTCCAGGCGTGGGAAGCATTGCATCCAGGACACCGTCTGAGTTCTGACCCTGATGTACCAGACCTCCTACCAACAGGCCCTGCCCGCCCTCTCGTCCTCCACCTCCCGGGTCTTGCCGGGCCCTGAATTCTGGCCCTGCCCCTGTTGGCCGGGGCTCCTTCTTGCCAGGATGGTCAAGTCTCTCAGTCCCAGCAGGAGTGGAGGGAGCAGGGAGAGGTGTCAGTCATGCCAGACCTGTGCCGCTAAAGAACTTGTAGTGACATGGGGCACTGGAGGGCTCTGAGCAGAGCAGGGGCGTGGTCTGAGGTCGGTTTTTAAAGGATTCTCTGACTCTGTGATGGGAACAGGCCATGAGGGGCCGGGGCGGGAGCTGGGAGCTCTGGTTAGGGGCGGCTGCCGTCCAGGTGAGAGCTGATGGCGGCCCAGCCACGTGGCAGCATCTGGCAGTGGTGAGCGTGGTTGGATTTGGGGCATGTTTTGAAAGCAGAGTTAACAGTGTTTCTTTTTTTTTTTAATTCTTACCCGAAGATATGTTTTGCTGATTTTTAGAGCGAGACGAAAGGAGAGAGAGAGAGAGAGAGAGAGACATCAATGTGAGAGAAGCATCTATCATCTGCCTCCTGTATGCACCCTGACCAGGGACGGAACCGTAACCTTTGGGTGTACAAGATGACGCTCCTACCAACGGAGCTGGTAGGAAGGGACCTCCCTCGTATGTGCCCTTTGATCAGAATCAAACCCGGGTCCCTTTGGTCCACAGGCTGATGCTCTATCCACCGAGCCAGGGCAAGTATGTCCATATTTCCAAGTATGTCTGGCCCGGGCAAGAGTTCACAGTGTTTCTGATGTATTGGTGGGTGAGAGAGAAAATGTACAGATGACTTAAAAGTGTTGACCAGAGCCACCGGAAGGATGGGGTCAGAGGGTGGCTGAGGGCGGCTCGTTGGGTACACTGAGCTAGAGACGCCCATCAGACATCCAAGTGCGAGGGAGGTATGTGTTCGAGCCTGAACGGGGGAGTTGTCCCCGCACAGCGAGTGCTCAGAGCCGTGGGCGGGGTGGGCTCACCACGGAGACGCATGTGGATGGAGAGGGCACGGACCCCGAGGGCGAGCCCGGGACCCGGGCGCCCCCTTGGGGAAGACGCCTTTGCGTCCGCAGCCGTGGGACCAGTCTGGAGTTGATGAGGCGGAGCCGGCGAGGCTAACCCAGGAGCCAGTGGAATTTTCCAGCCACGGGTCTCGTCAGATGCTCAGTTTGAGGAGAAGAAAACAGCCCACGGATGCCCAGGCCCCTTCTCATCCTGCAGACGCCCCTGCGGCCGGGCCGGCTCCGGGGTTTTCAGTTGGAAGGGAGACGTGAGCGTGGCTCCCGGTGTCGACATGACAGATGCTCTTTACGCACGCCCTGACCGAGCTGCCACCCAGGGAGGCCGCCCGGCTCCCCGGTCCTGTCCGCCTCTCCCGGAGCCGGCGGGGCCTTTCCATCGCCCATCGTGACGTCAAGCGGCCGCCTCTGGGAACACCTTTGACGCATGAAGCCGTTGTTGAGTTTTCCAGGGCTGGCGTGATGCTCGTCTGGAATACGTGGGGGTTTTTTATTTTCCTTCCTTCCATCCGGACGGGAACTCCGAGGAGGGAGAGGGTGGCATTGCCCTGCGCGTCGCATGCCGCCCAGTGCCAGTGCCCCCTGGCTCAGCCGGCGCTGTCCTCACCGTGCCCACCTCTCGCCCGAATTTCTGCCAAGTGCAGTTTATTAAAAATAACCCGTCCTGTCGGGCTCTGACCTCGCCCTCGGGAAAGGCTGGTCCTCGTCTCGAATCCGCAGGAGACGGGCGGCTTCAGAGCGGGGCCCCGGGGCTGGGGGCAGCAGAACTGTCTGTGCACCTGCTCAGACCGCAGGGTGACTCAGCCTTCACCGTGCTTGTCCAGGGGCTCCCAGGACCCTGAGAAGGACGACCCCCTCCCCTTCCCACCAAGAAATAGAGTCAGTGGCCTAAATGAGGGCTATGGCTAGATTTGGCTCCTGGAGGGCAAAGAGGATCAGAAAGAGTTCCAGTTGCCATGGACTTCTTAAAAATGGACATACTTGCCCTGGCTCGGTGGATGGAGTCAGCCGTGGTCCCGGGTTTGATTCTGGTCAAGGGCACATGCCTTGGTTGCAGGCTCCTCCCCAGCCCGGGCCCCGGTCAGGGCATGTGAGGGAGGCAACCAATTGATGTGTTTCTCTCACATAGATGTTTGTCTCTTGGCCTTTCCCTCTCTCTTCCACCCTTCTTAAAAAGATCAATAGAAAAATATCCCCCCGGGAGGATTAACAACAACAACAACAACAAAACGGATGACCTTGCCCTGGTTGGCGTGGCTCTGTCGGGCATTGTCCCATGCACCAAGAAGTTGCCGGTTCAATTCCCAGTCAGGGCACAGGCCCGGGTTGCCGGCTCGATTCCCAGTGGGGGGCCTGCAGGAGGCAGTCGATCAGTGTTCTACTCTCACATTGATGTTTCTCGCTCCCTCTTCCTCTGTCTCTAAAGATCAATAGAAATGTTTTTTTTAAATGGACATGCTTCTTCTCTAACCTATTTTCTGGGAGTCTCATGGCCTCTGAGCTCTGTTGGCATCCTGCCATGCCCACACTCAGGGCCCTACTCAGGTGTGTCTTAGTGATCGAGCTTCGCCCTATGAAACAGGGGGTCATGGTTGATTCCTGATCAGTGGGGGCCTACAGGAGGCAGCCAATCCATGGTTCTCTCTCATCATTGATGCTTCTATCTCTCTCTCCCTCTCCCTTCCTCCCTGAAATCAATAAAAAACGTATTTATTTAAAAGAGGGGGGAGGTGCAGGAACCATGGTGTCCAGGCCGGGGAGCCAGCAGCAAGGTGGGGAGTGGCTCTGGAGGGGCAACTAGAGAGTCCCCTCCCCCAGCCACATGGTCAGCACAGGCAGGACACCAAGGCCAACAGGGCAGAGCGGGTATTTCTCCAGAAAGGGCCATGGCGAGCACCGCTGCCAACCAGCACGTCACTGGTCCCTGCTGTGAGGACTGGAAAAGCTGACCACATCGGTGATTACAGAGCCGGAGGGGCCAGACCTCATAGCATCTCTGACTTCACCTTCCTGTCAGGGCACCAGAAGGTCTCCCGGGAGAAGGAGGTGAAGCTGAAGCTAGAGGCTAAGAGAGTTCCATCCAGCTTGCGAGCGCGCGCACGCGCACGCTCTCTCTCTGTCTCTCTCTGTCTCTCTCTCTTTCTTATATATATATTTATGGGGGGTTGGGGGAGAGAGAGAGAGAGAGAGAGAGGGAAATATCAATGATCAATTGGCTGCCTCCTGCACACCCCGCACTGCAGATCGAGCCAGCAACTCCAGGCATGTGCCCCGGCCAGGAATCAAACTCTGACCTCCCAGTTCACAGGTCAATTCACAACCACTGAGCCATGCCAGCCGGCCTGACACTCCGCTCTTTAAACCAGTTTAATTGAAAACATGGAGGTCCCTTCCTACCAGCTCTCAAACACCCTCTGAGGAAGCGTGTCTTACGAGAAAGGACCTATTTCACCGCGTCCTCTGAGGTCGGTGGTTCAGTAGGAACAGGCCGGGAGAGGGATGCGTTAGCTTATAACCGAGGACGCACACAGGTCCTGTTCTCTCTCCAGCCGCAGGTACATACACAGCCCCTTTTGCCTTCAGCGCAGGGTAGCGTTTCGCTCTCTGTGTTGGAGCAGCATCTTCTTCCCACAGGGCACTCGCTTGTGGCATAAACCCCAGTGCCAAGAGCGGGTGCCTCCGTCAGCGGGCACCTCGATGTATCTGGGGAAGAGAAATGCTCTCCGAGTGGACGGGCCTGGGTGCCCTTTGGGGCCCTGGCTGTTAGAGCTGAGCTGTGGGCAGCAGCTGGTTTCCTGTGGGAATTCCTGCAGAGAGAACGGTGTGTGTCCCCTCAGTGGGGGTGGGGACAGGTCCCAGCACCCTCTCTGGCAGGAGGGAGTTCCGCCGTTTCCCTGCCAGCTCTCATGGTGATGGCCTAGGCTGGCGGCCCCACCTCTCCTCTGCTGCTTATGGCTTCCGGTGGAGGGTGATTTCTGCAGCTTTCGCCCACTACCCGGGCACATGTGTGCCCACGGCAGCGGGTTTCCGGGGGGGAGGGGGGCACCCCCTGCCTCAGGTGGTGGGAGCTGCCTGGGCTCTGCCCACAGTGGAGCAGCCAGGGGCCTCCTCTCTGCAGGTGGCCTCTTAGGACATGGCTCCCATGAGCCCCTCCTGGTGTGTGTGTGTTGGGGGGGGTGGTGTCACTGAGGAGACAAGGCTGTCACTCCAGGAGACCTAATCAGCGTGGAAAGCCCACCGGGAGCCGCCGCTGGTTTGCTGCCTCCCGACACAAATCTCTGCAGGCGGCGGTGACCTGACGTGGACTCCGGGAGAAAGGCCTTTTGATCCCGGCCGGGATGCTGTCCCCGCGTGCTCCCGGCTGCCTCCCTGTGGAACGGCGGCGCCCGCCGCCCGCCAGGCCCTGCTGGGAGGCAGCTGACCTGACAGCGATGTTATTTTGTTTTCACGTGGGTTTGGATACACACCGAGAGCAGGGATATGCTCAGCCGGCTATTGAGGCTGATTAGTGAGTCTCAGGTCTCCGAGAGGTTAAATAGAGCCGTCTTCACCGATGTATTTTGGGACGGTGCAAATCCAGGGTTTTGCATGGGATTGAGTTACCCCAAAAGGTGGTCTGGGCCTTGCAAAGCAGTCTGGGTAAATTCCCCATGGTGCCAGACCACCAGGCGGGGCGTCCAGAGCAGCAGACACGGGGTGCTTCTCTCCTCACCCTGGAAAAGCGGGGTCCGTTGTACTCCAGACTCAGCTCCGAGCCCTGTTGCTTGCCGGCTTCATTGCATTTGAACTAGTTGTGTTTGGCCTCAGTTTCTTCATCTGTAAATTGGGAATAATAATACCCACCTCTCAGGGTGAGTCTAATATACTCCATACTGTGTGGAGGTGTGTGCTCACATGAGTATCAGTTTGGGGGATTGTTGGGGAGCATAGAGTGAGAAGGAAACAGGAAAAACTCAAGAATAAAGAGCTACCTTCTCTCCTTAAGTGGTCTCAGGACATCATGAATCAAATCATTAAGAAATGACCAGGCTCATCCTAATGGTGAGGGCCATTGGCCTTCGAAGAGGAGAGGGGCAGAGGCCAGGGCCCCCCAGAGGTCAGGAGGACGGTGCTCTGTGCTGGCTGCGCTGCGTCCAGCTGTGTGACCTCAGGCCAGGCCTTGACCTCTCTGAGCCTCGTGTCCAGCCTGCAGAGCAAGTGGCTCGGATTCCTCCAGACCCACCATCCCATCGTCCTGTGTCTCCAAGGACTGTTGTGTCCATGTTTCTTCCTCGGAGAAAGCCATTGCATCTTGGCCCTCCGTTAGAAGAGGCACAGTCATGCGCGGACACTCACTCACTCCGGATGGAAACGTGCCTGGCCGCCGCTGTGGGCGTCCCCAAGGCTGTCTGCACCTCCCTTTTCCTGGGAGGGTCTCTGGGGGGCCTGGGAGACACTGGCCTAGCCACGGGGTCCAGAGGTCGCCTTGAACCAGGGCAGGAAGGCCTGGGGCATCTAACTCTGCAGAGGGGCAGCCAAAGTGGGGAGGCGTTCTGTCGTCTGTGCTGACGTCCTTGTCTCTGCCTCCTCTGGAATAGCTGTGCTTTGGGGCCGAGATTGACAAATCCTCGAGCGGGAGGTGGTGTTGACATGGCTGTAAACAACGTGGTCAGCTCCCCCGTCCACACGGGAAAGGCGGCTCCCGCGGGCTTCTGGTCAGCTCCAGGCTCTCAGGCGCTTGGCAAGGGCGCCAGGGCGGTGACGGAGCCCCTGGGGGTCCAGGGGAATGAAAAGGCTCCCCTTTCTGAGGCCTCGCTCCCTCAGGGCCGGGGCCCACTGGCTGGGTCTGCTGCCTCGGGTTCTAAATTCCCGGGTGGTGTTGACAAAGTGCTCTGGGCTGGGAGGGCCACGTCCCGGCCCTGCCACCTCCCCTGGGCAACCCCATGGAACCCCCCTCCACCACCCCTGCTCTTCACAGGCAGAGGAAGGGGGTAGGGGAGCCCCGCCCTCCCCCTCGTTTCCTGGGCTCTTTGGAGGTTCCGATAGGAGCATCTGAAAAACTGTGTCCTCTGGCGAAGTGTGGTCCTAACAACAGCCACCCTGATGGCAGCTGTTAACTGAGTGTTTACTACCCTGTTTCCCCGAAAATAAGACAGTGTCTCATATTAATTTTTTCTCCCAAAGTTGCGCTTGGTCTTATTTTCAGGGGATGTCTTATTTTCGGGGAAAACGCGGGTATGTGCCCCGCTCTGGGCTAAGAGCTTTCTCCCGTTCTCGCCGCACAGAGTCCCTGTGAGTCCGTGCTTTTTCCGTGTGCATCTCGCAGAGGTCAAGGACGCTGTCTCAGGTCACCCAGCCTGGAAGGTCCGAGTGGCCAGAGGCGGCCGCTCGGGGGTGGGCCTCCCGCTTCGGTGGCTTGTTATTTTCCAGTGACTTCCTTTGATTTGTCTGCGCCCGCCCATGATTCTCAGCCCTGCTTCCTGGCATCTCAGCCTCGGCCGCCTGGATGCCTGGCCCTTGTCGCCAGAAGGTCTGACCGGGGTGGGGCGGGTGAGGCCCGGGCACAGCGCTGGCTCCCCAGGGGTTCTGACGTGCAGCCCGGAGGAGAGCCGCTGCCCCGGGCACGTGTCCACGCTGGTGCGGAGCAGGCTGGATGGGGTGGCGGGCCCCCTGCCTCCCAGGGCCTCGGCTCCCTGCCCTGTAGAAGGGGACGGGCTGCTCCAGGGAGTCTCCTTCTGGGGCCCCAGAGGTTCTGTGACTCCAAGAGGCTCGTGAGCAAATCTCTCACTGTTCTTTTTCCTCCTTCCGTTTCAGGCAGAATATGAAGTTACTCCAGATGAAAAGCTGGGCGAAAAAGGGAAGGAAATTCTGACCAAGTACCTCACCCCTAAGGTAAGAGGCTGCCCACACCCACGGCCGGAGGCCTGGGGGCCTGGCCCAGGAGCATGGGCCCCAGGTCTGTGCTGGGCCGTGGCCGCCATGGGTCTCCAGAGACCCAGGATCTTCATCCTTCCCCAGAGAGTGCCCATGCCTGGCAGGACCAACACGGGTGCCCAGGCCAGCAGGGGGTTGTGAGGGTTCGTGTGGCAGGGAAGGGTTTGGGGGAGATGGGAGGGGAAGTGGCCGAGGCTGTGTTGGCAAAGGCGATGCTAGTGGAGCACATAACAGACTGCAGAGTGTTCTGAAGCAGGTTCTGGAGCACACTGAGCGTGCGGGGCCGCCCTGACCCCACCTCAGGAGCACCCCGTGGTGGCTGAAGGGAGAGAGGCAGTGCCAGCCCCTTCCATTCCTCCCCCCAGGGCCCTGGCCGCCTTGGTCTTTGGAACTTGTGTCTTCTTTCCCCCACTTGACAGATCAATGTGCCCACGTCAGAGGAGCTGGCCTGGGCGGGGGCTGGGTTTCCATCCCAGCTCTGCCAGCCACGCCGTCCTGTTTCCTCTGGGCCTCCGATTCCCTTACTTAGACGTGGCCGTTCCCCCAGACCCGCCTCCCGGAGGCACTGAGCGCCTGCCATGGGACCAGCACGCGGACAGCTTTGTGTGCGTCCTGCATCCTGTGGGCAGCGGGGCCTCATCCTCCCCCGGGACCCGGACTCTGTGGGCGCCAGCCCCCCGGGAAGCTCGCTCCTCACGCCCAGGCCGCTGGCGGAGTAAGGGCACCGTGGCCTGTGGGATGGGGTCCTGGCTGCCCACCCACCACACCATGTGGCCGGGGCGGCCACACACAGGCACGGAGGCCGGGAAACCGCCCCCTCCTGACGCCCACGAGACCTTGGCTGCCCTCTGCCCCGGCCTCGGTGTTCTCTGCTGTGAAACGGGTGAGGCTTGGGCCGTACATGGCAGAGGGTCCCTGCACACTGGACAGCCACAGACTCTGCCGCCTCCCAGCCCACACCGAGGGAAGGACGGGCTGTTCACAAGGCGGGAACCAGGCGAGAAAGCAGAGGAGACGCTTCCAGGCAGGGAGAGGCGTGTGTTGCGGGTGGGACACGGAGACTCCCAGGGTGTGACCTTTGCCCCCTGACCCACCTCAGAGTATTAATCAGTTGACCCTTAATTAGCTTGACTCCGAAGGCCCTCCCTGCCCACCACCTGGGGTGCTAACCCCGGGGCCCGTGTCCGTGGGCGACAGCACTGAGGCCGGGGCAGCCTGGTCCCCGGGCGGAAGCCACTGGGGAGACGGGGAGTGGGGGGGGGAGGTGGACAGGATCCAGGCCACGTGCAGCAGCGCCCCCAGCAGCAGCTGGGCTGCTGACAGCCTGCAGCCCCTGGTGAAGGCGTCTGTGGGACTCCAGGGGGTTAACCCACAGCAGCCCCTTCACCCCGGGGCTTTGAGGAGGACAGCTCACCGGCTGGGCGCCTACGGGAGCCAGACGCCACCCCGACGTTCTCTGTGATGGAGTGCGGCCCCCGGAGAGAGACGAGGGACAGACGGCCGGCGCACAGGCTGAGCGGCCGGGAGCAGGGAGCCTGCCGCAGGTGCAGCCGATGGGACAGAGCAGGCCGCTTCCGCGGCGGCTCAGCTCTGCCCACCTGCCTGAGCTCCCTGCAGGCAGTGCCGCCATGCTGTCCTGAGGACCCACTGTGTGCCGGCGCCATCCCTTAGTCTTTGCGGTCACGTGTGAGGTGCTGCTGTTGGCTCCGCCTTAGGAGGAGGGCGGGAGGCTCCTGACCGGCTGTCCCTGTCCGGGGTCACTCAGCCGGGATTGAGCCCGGCTTGGGTGACCCAGGAGCCCGGGTCCCCTGTGGTGCACTGTTTTCCACGCCTGCAGCCTGGCTGAGCTCAGCGATGATAAAGAAGGGGCTCTTTGCCTGGCCTCGCCGACTCCCTCTGCCTCTCTGAGGGCTGCCGTGGGCTACCTCTCTCTCCACCTGGCCAGCCTCATCCCCAGCCTCTGCCAGGGGACCCCCAGGCGGGGCCCTCCAGGCCGCCTCCCGCTCCGGGCAGGCAGCCCAGCCCCCCGCAGCTCAGACAGCTCTGCACAGGCCTGAGCCGCCAAGCAGGTCCCTCTCACGTGCGCCTCGGTTTCTAACGTTTAAACTGCACACATGTTATGGCCCGGGGCTGGGGCCGACTATTTTCCGACAATAAATTCTGCGCCGCTTTCCCGGCCTTCCTGTGGCTGCTCTCCCGGGAGCCGGCTTCCCTCTCGGCCCCTCAGACGCCCCGGGTGCTGGGGAGCGAGGGGCGGCCAGTGGCTGAGGCTGTGGTCCCCAAGCCCAGGTGGTCCGTGCCTCGGGTTTCTCAAGATGCAGCTCAGGTGCCTCGGCTCCAGGGGCCATTTTCCAAGGCGGGGGTGGCGGGAGGAGACTGACCCAGGAAACACCTCTGTGACCCAGCTCTGTGGTCAGCAAAGCGCGGCTCTTGAGCCACATGTGGCTCTTCGGCCCCTTGAGTGTGGCTCTTCCACAAAATACCACGGCCTGGGCGGGTCTATGTTGAAGACGTGGCGTGAGAAGTTTACGTTTAAAAAACGTGGCTCTCAAAAAGAATTTCAATCATTGTGCTGTTGTTAGTTGGCTCTGTTGACTAACGAGTTTGCCGATCCCTGCCCTAGGCCACCTGTCAGCAGGGCCGAGGCTAAGAATCCGGGTGTAGAGGTGAGGCAGGTGTGGGAGTCAGTGTTGCAGGGTGGGAGGTAGAGGGGCCGCGCTCTGTGACCTAGCCCCGTGTCCTCACCCCCTAGCCCCGCAGCTGAAAGCATTGTCTGTGTGGCAGGCCGGTCTCTGAGCTGCTGAGACGGCCAGGAGCATGGCACTTCTTTTTTTTTTTTTTTTTTTTTTAATATTTTTATTGATTTCAGAGAGGAAGGGAGAGGGGGAGAGAGAAACATCAGTGATGAGAGAGAATCATTGATGGGCTGCCTCCTACACACCCCCTACTGGGGATCAAGCCTGCAGCCCAGGCATGTACCCTGATCAGGAATCGAACCGTGACCTCCTGGTTCATAGGTCGACGCTCAACCACTGAGCCAGGCCTGCGGGGCAGCAGGCCATGTCTCACAGCTATTCTCCGGTGTGTCAGCTCAGAGGAGCTGCCCAGGGGCCCCCGGATGGAATCAGACACGTGTGCTGGGCTCTGTAGGGATCTAGGCACCTCACCCACAAGGTGCCTGCAGATTGGAGCGATACGGGTGACAGGTGTTCAGCGGCAGGGCTGCTCTGGGCTGGGAAACATGGATAACAATAATAAATGACCCTGAAAGCAGTATTCTATGCTGTGATCATTCATCACTACAGACTTCACTTTGAAGTACTGGCTGTAGGGAGGTATCATGCACATACCGTAAAATACACCCTCTCAAAGAGTACAGTTCACTGGTTTTTAAAATGTCCGGAGTTGTACAGCGTGCACCATTATCTGATTCCAGGACATCTTATCAGCCCCGATAGAAGCTCTGCTCCTATTAGCAGCCTCTCTCTTTCCCTTTTCCTCCCAGCCTCTGGCAACCACTCCTCTGTATTCTGTTTCTATGGATTTGCCTCTGATGGACATTTCACACAGATAGAATCAGACAATGTATGGACTTTTGTGACTGACTTCTTTCCCTTAGCGTGTCTTCACGGTGCATCCATGCTGTGGAGCGTGTCAGTACCTCCTTCCTTTACGTGGCTGAATAGTGTTCCATTGTGTGGGTAACACATTTTATTTATCTTCCCATCAATCGACGGGTAGATTGAGTTGTTTCTGCTTTTTAGCTATTATGAATAATGCGGCTAGGAGCATTCATGCACAAGTTTTTGCATGGACCTATGTCTTCATTTCTTTGGGGATACACCTAGGAGTGAAATTGAGGGTTACATGGTAACTTGATGTTTAATCACTTGGGTACCTGATTAAAAAGTTTTCAAAGTGGCTGCACAGTTGGCATTCCCACCGGCAGTGTATGAAAGGTCCTCTTTCTCTGCATCCTCCTCCACACTTGACATTTCTGTCTTTTTCATTCTATGCATCCTAAAAGGTGCAAAGTGGTACCTCACTGTGGTTTGATTTGCATATCCCTAAGGACTAATGATGTGGAACGCCTTTTCATGTGCTTAGCGGCCATTTCTCTGTCTTCTGTGGGGAAATGTCTACGCAAATCCTTGGTCCCGGTTTAAGATGGGATTGCTCATCTTCCTCGTGTTGAATTTTAAGAGTTCTTTGTATGTTCTAGATACAACTTCCTTATCAGATCAGTGACTTGCAGACATTTTCTCCCATTCTGTGGGTTGTCTTTTTACTTTCTTGGCAGTATCGTTGGAAGGATAAAGATTTTAGATTTTTATGAAATTTGGATTGTTTTTTTTTACTTGTTTTTACTTTGTCTTACCTGTCCTTGTAAGAAGGCCTTGCTTTGGGAGGGAGCAGGGTGTGTATGGGGACAAAGTAAACAAATGGTAGTGCACGTAGGACAAGCCCAGGAATCTGTCTTTCTTTCTTTTTTTCTTTTTTAAATATATTTTGCTGATTTTTTACAGAGAGGAAGGAAGAGAGATAGAGAGTTAGAAACATCAATGAGAGAAAGTCATCGATCAGCTGCCTCTTCCACACCCCCTACTGGGGATGTGCCCGCAACCAACGTACATGCCCTTGACTGGAATCGAACCCAGGACCCTTCAGTCTGCAGACTGACGCTCTATCCACTGAGCCAAACCGGTTTCAGCAGGAATCTGTCTTTCTGTGGAGAACCAAAGCCCAATGGCCTGCTGGGAATACTTGGGCCAGACCTGCTCCTTCAGCAATATTCCCGCCCTTCTCCTAGTTGACATGACAGTCTTCTTTAGGCCGTCTGTGTCCAGCACTGCCATGCCATCTTACACGCCTGTTCCTGGATCTCCCTAAAATGGGTATGAGTGTGCCCATTTTTACACATCAGGCAACCGAGGTTGGGGAAGGCAAGAGGCTGATTTAGAACAGCGGAGGCAGGCCTACGTGGAGCCGCTGGGCATCCTGCTCTGGCAGCAGTGTCCGCAGGACACCCTGCCGTGGTTCATTTTAATGGGGGCCCAGGAGCACCCGTGCCTGGTCTCCAGCTTTGAGCTGCTCCGCCCCAACCGCTGTGCCTGGCAGGCGGTACAGCGGAGTCCGAGGGAGCTCAGACCTGGGCAGGGACGGCTGACAGGCCCGTGTGGGTTTCTCCTGACAGCGAGGCGGACAGGTGTGTGGGAGCAGCCCGGTTGTGTGGGGGATGCTGGGAGGCCCCGCCCTGGTGGCAGCCCTCGGAGACCATTTCTCGCAGGAGGTCCGCTGGCGGCGTATTGTTCTCTGGGCCTCCCCAGCCACAGCCTCTTTGTTTCCGGAACAATGCCAGGGCAGGCAGGGAAGTTCGTTCTTGTTAAGGGGGTGTGTGTGGGGGGGGCTCCCCATCAGCCCAAGCTCCCGCACAAACCAAAACCTATTCCTGGTGCTTGTTTGGCCTGCCGAGTTTTACAGAGTAAAGAGTTTGAACGAAAGGAAACAATAATCACTCCCCTTCCTCACCCAGGCGGCAGCACAGGCGTCTGAGCTAGCCCGAGCCGGCCGGCTGCCTCTCAGAGGGGACAGTTCCCCGGCCACGGGGGCAGTTAGCAGCTTCCGTCCCTGTCCTGTTTCACGTGGAACCCGGTCCTGCCCGTTTCCTGCTGAGCCTCCTTGGAGCCTCAGTTTGCCCATCTGAGTAAGGGGCTGATAACGATGTCCCCAGGGGCTCACGTCCATCGGTCATTCTCAAAGCACCGTCACCGCTTTGGCCATAATTGCACACCACCCTTACAATTACTTTACATACGTTTTCCTTTCGATCAAGCCGCCTTTTCGCAGAACAGGAAAGGAGTGTGAAAAGGAATCTTTGTATCAGGAACACATCTGGAAAAAAAAAATGACTGGAAACGTGGATAGTGAATTCTCGCTGGATCCTCTTGTCTGCCTGAGGCGCTGAGCCTGAGGCCTCTTTTCTCTGTTTGAAGGCGGTTGGTAAGGATTGGAGATGCGTTAGCAAGATGGCAGCCCCACACTGAGACTTCCTCCTTCAGGCTGGGAGGCTTGAGAATGTAAAAGGGACGGCCGTTTCCCGGAGGGATTCAGCATGACTCGCCTCCAGAGACCACCTCGGCATCTTTGGGAGATGCTGGGATAACCACCTCCCAGCCACGATGCATTTCAGAAATGGCGGCTTGTGACCTAGAGCCGAGAGCAGGAGTCAGGCTTGTCCTCTGACCCTCCTTCCTGGGGTCGCTGGCCTTGGGGGAGCCAACGTAGAGTCCGACCGCCCATCGGACCACGCCTTGGTTTCCAGGGCAACCCAGGGCCCAGAACATGGGTGGCTTAGGCACATCCCTCTGTTCCAAGGGCCTGCCCCGTCTCTGTGGGGTTTGGGGTCCCAGCCCCTGGCCTTGGACCCCCTTTTCATCTCTGCTAACATGGCTCGGCCCTCGTCTGTCTCCCAGCTCCCGGGACAGCCTCTGTCCTCGGGGAGCCTGGGGAGCTCGCACTCCCCCCGGCTTGAGCCCCCCCTGAGCCGGACTGGAAGGGCAGCTGGGCCGGCTCTTCCCACTTCCTGCCATGGAGTTTTCTCAAGCCACACGGAGGGGGCGGGAGGAGGGAGCAGGGAGAGGGGACAACAAAAACAAAAACAAAGCCACAGTTGGGCCACTAGCTCTCCTGGGGCGAGACAGATGAGCGCTGGCTTCTGTTGGGCAACTGCCCTGTGCCCGGAACTCCATGTTTCCCCGGCTCCCAGAGCCGCCCGCTGGAATGGTGAGGAACTGGGGCTCAGAGGGGGGAGCCGAACCCCGGTCTGTCCTCTTCCCACTCCCCTCCCAGCCACAGGCTCCTGTCCCTGGGCCTCCCTCCCCTGCTGGTGGGGGAGGCAGGCTGGCCAGGTGCTGTCTGACGGCGCCTCCCACTCTGGCCACCGACAGTAGTAAGACCTGCAGGGAGGAGCAGCTCTTACTGAGCGCCAAACACGGCATTGCTTCTTCAAAAGCTAATCAAAGACAAAATCCCCCCCAAACCGGCCTCCCCGGTGCCTCAGGGATGAGTAGATTATCCGGGAGGGCAGGCGGGGTGAACGGAGGACGTCCCACCCGGCCCGTCTCTCCTGGCCCCTCTCCGGCGATCGGCCCCGGGCCCGGGCACCGACCGGCACTTTGCATGGTGTCCTTAGCATTTCCTCATGTCACCATCTCCCCACACAACATTGAAAGTGACTGTGTGCTTGTCCTTCAAATAGACAGGCCTTCTTCTCTCCCCCCCATCACTCCCACCCTCAGCCTCCTGGAAAACCAGTTCTCTTTGCCCAAAGCCTGGTTTTCTCGTTTCCGGCTCCTCCCGGTGTCCTGGAGTCGGCGTGCCAGCTGGGGCTCCTCACAGCAGGCCCAGCAGGCCCGTCTGGTCCCTCTTCCTTTCTCGTGACCTTCCAGGTCAGGGAGTTGGATGTTCCTTTGATGCTGGTGGAGCCAGCTCTGGCTCTGACCCCGTTCCCATGTGTGTGGAGTATTTCCTGCCCGGCGTTCCTCTCCTCAGAGTGGCTGGAGCCAGAGGAGTCAGCCACGGGCTTCCTGCCCCCACCCCCGCCCTCGGGGGGCAGTGACAGGGTCCCCGGTGCCTGTGTGTGGCCCGACAGGTGGGCCCCGGCAGAGAAATGACGTTACAGGGAGGGGGTCGTTACGGGGAGGGGGTTGGTTCTGTCCCCTGGGTCTTCCTGCCCCTCCTGCCCCTCCCCAGCCCCACGGAATGAAATCCTCACGGGGGGGAGGGAGATTGGGGGGAAGACCTTCCAAGATATTTCCAACACAGTTGCAGAGCAGGGCCGGTCTGGAAGCCGGGGGATGGGAGGATGTTCTGGAAGATGGAAAGTTGGCTCGCCACACTCTGGCCTCTCACGCACCAGGAATGAGGGAGCCTCCCCAGGGGAGCACCCTGCACCCAGCCCTGCAGACCAAGCTCCCCCGTCTCCCTGGACGAGGCCGCTCTGACCCACAGCAGAGCTGGCTGGGTCCAAGCCGCTCACCAGAAAAAACCCCACTCGCTCCTCCCACTCCCGAGCCCGCTCTCGGCCGTGCAAACAGCCGTCATCCCCCCTCGCACACCGTGTGGGGTCGTGACCGGGATTATCGCATTGGCAGAGCCGGGCCGGCCCCCTCCACATCTGCAGGCACATTTCATTTCGCTAATTAGCCTTCTTCGCTCTTGACGCAAAGAGTCAAGGTCTGGGTCAGGGTTGCTTGTGTGTTTTCCCTTCTTCCTCATTAAAGCTGCCCAGCCCTCCAGGCCCCCCAGAGGAGCCCTGCCAGCTTGGAAAACATCCTCCCCCGTCCTGCCTCTCAGTCCTTCAGCCTCGTTTCTGCGGAGCCGCTTGAGCAGCAAAGGAAACGGGGGTCGGGATCCTCTACGCCCCAAACTGCGGTGCCCTTCGCGAAGGGCCGTGGGGTTTCTCAGGGGCTGTTTCTGCACGTCACTCACCCGGGGAAGTGACACCCGGGACGGAGGGCGGCCAGGCAGCAGGGCATCGTGGGAAAAGGCTGGAGCCCCTCCCTCGGCACTTCCTGGCCTTATGCCCCCCCCCCCCCCCCCCCCCCGCTCCCTGACCTCTGGAAGCCTGCTGTGTGTGCGGGGTCCTCAGGGCCATCCTCCATGTGTCCAGAGAAGCGTCCATTGGCCACAGGCCTCCTCAGAATATCTCCCAGGGGGCAAGAGCCAGAGGCCGAACGAAGGAAGGTCTTCCTATGGCCCAGTCAGAGCCCTGCAACCCCCAGACTCCGTCAGACCTCACCTCGGCCACGAATCCGCAGCGTCCCACGTGGCCGCCCCTCTGAGCCCTCCCTCCTGGAGGCCACACTCAGCTGCCCTCCGCTGGCCGAGTGGACAGCTGGTCGGTAAGTCCTGGGAGGGGACCGTGCACTGAGCACAGCCTGGGCACCGGGGACCCTGTGTGGCTGGCCGTGCGGTCCACCCACCAGGCTGACCATGCAGACCTCCGGGAGGAGCCGGGGGTGTTCTGGCCCAGAGCCGCGGGGCACAGACATCAGGCCCGCGCGGCAGGGGCGGTGGCCTCATGGCATGTCACTCGTGAGCATGGGGCCGGGCTGATTTATTTCCCCCGGTGACCGAGGAGACAACACCCCGCCTTTTCCCTTTGGTCCTGCTCTTGTTCGCGGCTCGGGTCTGCTGCCCGGCCGTGGACAGACAGAGGAACAGCCCCAGACGGACGTGGTGACGGTGGCGGCGGTTTCTCCGCATGGCACCGAGGGTTTGGATGAACGAGGTGGAAGGACGGCGCTTTCTCTTGAGTCAGCCCTCCAGTGAGGAAACGCCACCAAGGCTGCGTGCAGGCCGCTCGCCTCTGTCTCTGGTTGTGATTGGACACACAGGTTTCATTTCTGGCCAGGAGTGAGGGTTGGAACGCCCCCCCCCCCCCCCGCCTTTTCCTCTTGCCTGCCCGGCCCTGCTTTCCTCACCCTTCCCGTCCCTGGAGCCAGGGAGCTGGGCTGAGGGAGTGTGTGGACCTTGGAAGCAGCCCACTGGAGGACGGGAGAGAAAATCAGGAGAGAGAAGCCCCTGGTGGCTTGGGTAGCGTTTGGAGGGTCCTCCTCGTCACCTGGCCCACCTCCTGGTCTTACAGATGGTGAGTTAGTCTGGATTCTTGGCACCAAGGGGCAGACACTGAGTCCAGTTGCTCAAACAAAGGAGGAATGTATTGGCAGGTGAGGGACAATTGAATGAACTTGAGAGAGACATGGCTGAGGAACCCCTGGGCTGAGGGGCTGAGGAACCGGGATGCCTCGGCCCCTGCTGGCCACCCCCACGCCTCCAGCCCACCATTTTGGCCTGAGACAGGCACTCCAGCCAGTTGTGACTAAGACAATCCCAAAGGACTCTCACTGACCCCATTGTCATGAAGGCTGGGGGTCGACCAGATGGCCTGTTGAAAGTGCTTCTGATGGCCAGACCCTGTGCTCCCTGCTGCCTCTCTCCTGTGGGCACACACATTTCTTCCCCACGTGGACGGGTCTCCCGTGTGCCAGGAGCATCACCATTCACCCCAGCAGAGCGAGTGGGGCGAGAGCGGGACTGGGAGGCAGGCCGGCCTGGGTTGGAGTCTCAGGTCCACTGCTGACCGTCAGTCTGTGAGCGGGTAAGGGGAGCACCCAGCGCGGTGTGGACCCTGATGGGACAGGAATGAGCAGGAGCGTTGCTGAGGCCTAGTCTCTGCTGGTGACCAGGAACAGCCTCCTCCCCACTGCCCCCCACTTACAGTTGTTCTGGGGAGCAACAGAAGTAGAACGTTGTGGGGAAACTCACGTCGAGGCATCGTGACCGTCAGGCGGCCCCCGTCCCAGGCGCTCACAGTGGAGCCCGGGTCCCACCCGCCCTCGCCCACGGCCGGGCCCCGGCAGCTGTGCGCAGAGCTTTGGGCCGCTGACGCAGAACCCCCTCGTGACCGGTCTGTGGGCGGCAGGGTGTGTGGTGAAAGCACGCCTCCCCTGCTCCTGTGCTGGAGGGGAATGGTGGTCCCCCCCCAAAAAAAAAACCACACACAAAAACAGCTGCCCCCACCCGGTCTGGCAGGATGGAAGGACCCCAGGCAGCCCCTCGTGTGGGAGGACGGGGACCCTGGACCCTCTTTCTCCCAGAGTGCCTTGCCTCTCGGCCGCCCCACTTCTCCTGAAGGCCGCGCCCGTCCACATTGGGAAACGGCACACAGTTTACATGGGAAATGTCAGCTGCCCACATATGAAAATATACACGTCATTAAGGCCTAAGTGCTTGCGTCTGGAGATAGAGCGCCCGTCTCCCGGGCTGACCTTTTGTTCGCTGATGGAAGCGCCGCTAATGAGCGCGGAGCTCCTCGGCGGGATGTTTTCATATGTTGAAGCGAAGCATATGGTGGCCATTAGCCTGGGATCGGGGGGAGCATTATGCAAATAGCATTTGCCCAAACAGGCAGAGTCCGCTGCACCTCATTCTCCGACCCCGTGGCCCTAAGAAGGGCTTTCTCCTCAGGGCCAAGGTCACATCCCTCACACTGTCTGAGAAGGACGCCTTGGGGGGCACGGTGATGGGCGGGGGGGAGTAAGGCTCGGAATAGATTGCCAGGGGCCAGCAGTGCGGCCGTGGAGGGGTCCTTCCCTCCCTGGTCTGTTCTGTCAGTCCCCCCTCTGTGCCACGCGTGGGTTAATCAGCTGGGCCCGAAGGGGTCTTCCCAGGAGAGCCCTCTGCGACCTCCTCCTCCTCCTCCTGCTGCTCCATCCTGTGACCCGAGTCTCTGAACAAGTGCAGTGTTTCCCAAACTTTTGACACATGTGTGCCCCTTCTATAATTTTCGTAACGCTGAGTGCCCCTCGTACTCACGAGAACGTAGAATTAGGCGCAGCTAAGCACGGTGCAGTGCATATCCCCACCAAACTCCGGTGCAACGCGTACCCCCACCAAACTCTTCCCATACCCCTGGGAGTACGCGCACCACACTTTGGGAAACACTGAAGTAGAGGGTATGTGCTTTCGAGGGCTCCGAGGGTGACCCCAGGATTATCGACCTCTCCCTCAGGGCTCCCCCCGCCCCCCAAAGGAGCTCACATTATTCCCTCACCTGTTATGACGAGGCCGCACACCTCAGGTCTGAGAGGACTCACTAGGGCATTGTGTCCCCTGTGCCACCCGGTCTTAGAGGCCTGCAGGCAGGTCTACCTGTGGGTGTCAGTGCAGTGAAGCATGGGCGCATGGGGCTCTGCAGCGCCACCTTGTGGACTAACCGTCACACTGGCCGAGGCTGGATGACCTGGTGGGTGCAGGCAGAGCCCACGGGGCTTGGCTTTTGGCTGCCTGGGCACTGAATCATTCCTGGTTGATAATGTGCCTGAATATGGTAGAGGTTTCCATTTAAAAAAAAAATCTTTTATTGATTTCAGAGAGGGAGGGAGAAGGAGAGAGAGATAGAAACATCAATGATGAGAGAGAATCACTGATCGGCTGCCTTCTGCACGCCCCCGACTGGGGATTGAGCCCTTGACTGGAATCGAACCTGGAACCCTTCAGACGCTCTAGCCACTGAGCCAGACCGGCTAGGGCAGCGGTTTCCGTTTTGATGGAGCAGAGATGAGGGAGGTCTGGCCAAGGCCACGGGTCCGAGGGCAGGTCGCTTTCTTCCCTGCGGGAGGGGACAGAGCTCTCTGGCCAGTGCCCCGGGCTGCGAGGCCTTGTCCCGCAGGCACGCCTCGTTGTCTTGAGCTGCCCCGGGAGGTGACCACAGAGCCCTCCCAAGAGCCGCGGGGTCCTCATGACTGTGGTCAGAGGGGACTTTCTGGCAGAGCCGAGGGCGGCCGGCTGGTTAGCTTCGGCTGCCTGTGACCATCGGGAGGCAGGCGTCCAGGGCGGGGCCTCCGGGGGAGAGAAACCCTGTCCCAGTCCCCCCTGGGCCGGAAGCCACGCCCCCAGACTCGGTGCCACACATTTGAAAGGACTTAGACCCCTAAAAGGCAGCGTCCTTCTCAGCCAAGGCCCGCGGGCTGGCGCTGGTTGAGGAGACGCTGTGGTGGCCAAAGAGTAAGTGTCACTTCAGGCCCTGCTGGCGGGAAGGGGTCCCAGGACCCGGGGGACTTCCTCGGAGACCTTCCGGCTGCTGTTCGTTCTGTAAACACCCAAGGCCTCAAGGCCCTTGCTGTTGGACATGGAGGAGGATGGCGCCCATCCCTCCTGCCCACCCTGACCCTTAGCTTCCTCCTAGAGGGACAGGCCCTGGTAGAAGGAGCCACTGCACTGCCCAGCCCAGCTCCCCTGCTTTCCCTATCCCCAGGCGGCATTGCTGCCCAGCCCCCTGGCCTGTAGGGCACACCCCACCTTCAGCTCACCTCACAGGGCCCCTGGGACCGGGAGGGGAAGGGATCAGAACCGTCTTCAAGGACAGGGGGGTACGGGGTGGGGGCTGGGGGTGCTGAGGCCTCAGAGCCTTTCTTACGAGAGGGGGTACACTCGCTGCCTGGAGCGCCCGTGAGCCTTCCTAACGGTCTCCCCCCCGAAATTCACTTCTCCCCCTGAAATGCCCTCTGAGCAGCTGCTCCGTCTCCCCTGGCGTCTGGGTTTCCGGTTCTGACCGGTTCTGGCCAGCCGCTTCTTCCTCCCGTCTTACTGGCAAAGGTGGCATTCCCTGGAGTCACTTGAAAGCGGTTTGGTTGGAATCCTTAATCTCTTCATGTCGAGCCAAGGACTGGATTGAAGCCCCGGTTGTTACATTGAACACATTCTTAGCTGCTCATTAACTCCCGTCCGGCTTCGGCTGTGGGCAGAGCCCCCGGAGCCCCCCGCCAGCCGGTGCCAGAGAGCGGGGTTGGTGTGGCTGAGAAGGCAGCCAGGTGGCTGTCCTCGGCGGCAGGTGGGAGGGACCGTGAGGGGAGGGAGGTCTGAGGCCACATTCCGCTCTGCCTCTGCCCCATCCTCCCTGCAGCCTTTCCCCGATGACACCACCCCGGAGGCTCTCCTCTCCCGGCCCGGTGGCTCGTTGCCCTGAGCTGCCCTCTCCGTACCAGCTCTGCCTGCCTCTGCCAGAGCACCTGGGGGTGTCCTGGTCAGCCCCAGGGTGAAGGCCACACCTCAGAGGCCTTCTGGGAGGAGGGGAGTGGATGAGGGAGCACAGGAGGCTCAGACAACCCCCTACCCACCCACCCAGCCTCCAGTCAGACTCATCTGGTGATTTCAGAGAGGAAGGGAGAGGAAGAGAGGGCTGGAAACATCAATGATGGCAGAGATTCATTGATTGGCTGCCTCCTGCACACCCTACACGGGATCAAGCCCGCAATCCGGGCATGTGCCCCGACCAGGAATCAAACCGTGACCTAGTTCATATGTCAACACTCAAGAGCTGGGAAGAGAAAGCAAGTCTTTCCTAACACAACATGTTTGGAAAAGATGCGTCCACACCCATCTTTCTGAGCCCACTCCCTGCAATTTTCCCAATTAATCCTGTGATTTATTAAAAGCCCACCCCAGGGCCCAGCTGGTGAGTGAGCAGCGGGAGGAGGGTGATGGTGCGGGGTGGGAGGGGCCGCCTGCCCAGCTGGCTGCTGCTCCCCGGGAGGACGCTGGAGCTGTCCTTCCAGCGGGAACTGCTCCGGCCAGGCAGCTCACCCGAGGCGCAGAAGGCAATGACAGGACGTTTACTGCACACGTTTCTGTCACGTGCCAGGATCTGGGCCAAGGGCTTGATCTGGTGGTTTTATTGATTCCTTCTGAGAGAAGCTGTTGTTTCTGATCATCTTCCTGATCACTGAGGCTGAGCAGGGGCCCGCGGCTACAAGGAGCAGATGTGGGGTTCGAACCCTGGCGGGTCGGTGCCAAAGCTCTGATCATAGCGCTGCTGAGCTCCCCGCCCCTCGCTGCTGGGTCGCCCTGTCTGCTTTCCCTTTTACCCCTTCCAGATCCTTCTGGACGTGACCTTGAGGCTGGGCAGGGGCTCATCTCAAGTCTGCCCCTGGGGGGGAGGGGCTCACCAGTGAGCCGGCTTATTGCACGGCTCCTCCCACCGGGAGCACTCCCACCGGGAGCACTCCCACCACATCCGGTTCTGCCGAAGACCCAGGGCATGGGCCATCCTTGTCCATGTTCTGCACATGAGGGCGGCGATGTCACAGGAGCCATGTGACCTCCAGGAGGTCCCCCCTCTGACAGCAGCCGAGCAGAACCCTGACCCGAAGTCTGGGCCCGTGCACCCCCTTCCGGCCCAGCCACCTCCCTGCACCCTGGGCACTGAGCAGGCGGCCCAGGGCCAGGGGCGGGCGGGGAAGACCACCCTCCCCTCACTCACCCAGCCGCCCTGCGCCTCCCCCTCACCCGCCACCTCTTCTCTTCCCTCCAGTCCCCGGTTTTCGTCGCCCAAGTCGGCCGGGACCTGGTCTCCCAGACAGAGGAGAAGCTCCGACAGCGGCCCTGCAAAGAGCTCTTCTCGGCCTGCGCTCAGTAAGTGCCCGGCGGCCGCCTCCCTCTTCCCTCCCTTTCTCCTCCCTCCCTCTTGGCCTTTGGCAGCCACACAGCCACCTGGTGGGGTGGGGGGGCTGCCACCAGCTCCCACCTGGACGCTGGACGCAGGCATGGCGGGCTGGTCGCAGTGGCCAGGGCCCGGTGAAGCCCGCCCAGCTGTTTGTGGACACCCTAAGAAGGAAAAAGATAGGGGGGGCCAAGTCCAAAGAAAACATCAGCTGCAAAGGGCGTTGAAAGCAGTGGCTCTTAGGCTGTTGAGACGGAGAAATGTGCACAAATTTGATTGGTCTGGCTGGTTTGGAAATCCTTCCCAGGCCCCCAGCCCCCTCCACGGCCACCCGCCAGAGGCGGGGGCACTGCCTTCTCTGACACCCCATCACCTCTGCAGGGCACACAACGACCCTGATGGAACAGGAGATAAGTTGGTGCCAGCTCTGTACCAATCAAGCCCCCCTAAACCCCCACACACACACGACAAAGGCTTAACACACACGTGTTCATGTGCCCACACACATCGCTCCCCATGAGCTGACAGGTGTGTGAACACACACATACCTACATGCAAGAGGCCTCTGGAGCAGGCCACCCATAGGCTGGGTGAGTCTGGGACTTTGCTCAGCCTCTGTCCGCAGACAACTGTGTGCCCGCTGTGCGCCTGGCACCGTGCTGGGTGCTGGGTGCCATGGTGAGCAGAACCCAGTCCGGCTTCCAGGGCTCACTGGCAGGAGGGGCGGACAGGAACGCCGGCTCCCGTGCCCTGGGAGCCGGATGATGAGGACGGACACCAGGGAGGCCAGCTGGGGCCCAGCCCGGCGCTGGGTGCCGAGCGGAGACCCCCACGAGCAGAAACAAGCCTGGTTGCTGCCCTCTTAGAACTGGCCGGGGGTCAGGTCTGAGAATGGGTGAGGTCCCTGGGCTGTCCCCCTGAGGACATGGTCCCCCTGACCCCCCACGCCAGCCCCGGGCCTCAGGTTTGTCAGGACACAGCCTCTAACGGGCATGTCCTCTCTGTCCCCGGGTCCCAAGTGCTGGGCCAGGCTGGTCAACATCGCCTCTTTTTCTTTCTTTTTAAAAAAATATATCTTATTGATTTTTTACACAGAGGAAGGGAGAGGAATAGAGAGCTAGAAACATCGATGCGAGAGAAACATCAACCAGCTGCCTCTTGCACTACTCCTACTGGGGATGTGCCCGCAACCAAGGTACATGCCCTTGACCGGAATCGAACCTAGGACCTTTCAGTCCGCAGGCCGACGCTCTATCCACTGAGCCAAACCGGTTTCGGCAGCATCACCACTTTTCAAAGGGAAGCAGCTGGGTTCCCAACCAGGGCCGGGCCGCAGGTGACCGTAAACTGTGCTGCAGAGATGAAATCTCCCCGAGGCTCTGCTGGTCCTGGGCCCTCAGGGCCACACACCCCCCTCGGCCCCTACCACCCACTCGCTCAGAGTCCCTCCCCTGCACCTAGCTGAGTCTGCCTGTTGTCATGTCAGCACCCATTGCCTCTACAGAGAGCTCCCTGACCACCACCCCACAGGGACCTCCTTAACTCTTCTTCCTAACGTGTCCCTGGGGTCCTGTATTTAGTATTTGTCACTCCCCCCCTCCCGATGCCACCCGAGTGCCCACTGCTGCCCCCCGGTGCTCGGTGCCTGTGGCGGGGCCAGCGGGGCATCTCCAACCGCCTCCTCAGAGGATGGGGCCGTTGGCCCCCGTGTGTCTGCCTTTCCCAAACCTGGGAGGGGAGGAGGCCGGCGTGAACCGGCTGGACGCGGCTCTGCCCATCTGAGACCAGGATAGTGAATGTCCGTCTGTTTCCCCCGACAGGTCTGTGCACGACTACCTGAGGGGAGGGCCCTTCCGTGAGTACCTGGACAGCATGTACTTTGACCGCTTTCTCCAGTGGAAGTGGCTGGAGAGGTGAGTACCGCCCTGGCAGTCCACACGCAGGCGTGTGCCAGCGTGTGTGTGTGTGTGTGTGTGTGTGTGTGTGTGTGTGTGTATGGGGGGGCAGGTTTTCACCTGGGAAGTCATGTAAGAATCAGTCCCCTCCGTGGGCCGACGGTTCCCACAACGTGAACGGTCTCTCTCCCGTGAACTCCGCTCCCGTGGGTGCGTCTGGAAGCCCACTGCCCGTGCTTGCGAATGTGGCTTACCCTCCGCTCACCCCCTCAGGCTGTGTGACCCAGGGCCATTGCATCAACGTCTCTGAGCTTTTACTTGTCTGCACCGAGCACAGGAAATGGAGAAACGGGCTTTTTAGATCAGAGAAGTTAAGCCCTTTGCACTAAGTCGCTGAAGCCAGTACATCAGGACACTGGCCTAGAAACGTCCTAAATGATTGACAACCCTCTTCCTTCCTCCTGTCCCCCCACCCTGCCTCTGCCAAGACCGTGGCCCCTTCACGCGATACTGTTGAAATAGTAAAGGGATCTTTTCCCCAAGGTTAACCAAGAAATTCCTCAGAAATTGTATTCCAATGAGTTCCCCAGCACAGGGGCGCTGCGGTCACGTCACCCCACTGTCCGTTCTCCGTGCATCGTAAACTGTCGGGCCTGGGCGCCTTCATGTGGTTTCGAGGGCGGCTGTCGGACACGCTCCTGGGTGATAGCGGACAAGGTGCCTGGCAGGGAGCTCCAGCCCTGGCGCTCCTGCAGAGGAGAGAGACGGAGCAGTGGGTCCCGCAGAGGAGAGAGACCGAGCATGGGGCCCTGCAGAGGAGAGAGAGCATTAGGGCCCTGCTGTGCTGCCCGCGGACATGCCAGGGAGAGGGAGGCACAGCAGTGAATGCCGGGAGCGCCCTGGGTCTGGGACATCCTGTGAGAACAGGGGCGGGTTTGTGGTAAAACCCAGGTCCGCTCCAGGACCCAGCAGCCAGAGTTTCCGCGGAGACTCATTCAGGAGCTGCCGGGCCCACTGTCCTCCAGCCGACCCAGGTCACTGGCCCAATTCAGTCTCGCGCCCACCTCGGCCCCGGTCAGCGCTCTCGGGGGGCGTGGGAGTTGCTCACAAAGAGTTCTGGCCTGGCTGGCATGGATCGGGGGCTGAGCATCGACCTATGAACCAGGAGCTCACGGTTCGATTCCCCGTCAGGTCAGGGCACATGCCCGGGTTGTAGGTTCGATCTCCAGTGTGGGGCAGGAGACAGCGGATCAATGATTCTCTGTCTCTCCTCACTGATGTTTCTCTCCCTCTCCTTTCCTCTCTGAAATCGATTTTTTAAAAGTTGTTGTTGTTGTCTTAGCAAACAAAAAATATCAGTTCTGGTTCCGAGAGCCAGTGTTAACCTTGTAAAGTGGATTGTTTGTTGCTCACCCACCAGGTGACGGACATTTAGATCGTTCCACATGTTGCCTAGTGTGAGCGATGCTGCAGTGCACACAGGAGGACAGGGTGGTGTGCACACCCCATGGAATATTACTCAGCCCTGAAAAGGGAGATCTTTTTTTAAAAATAATTTTTAATTGATTTTTTACAGAGAGGAAGGGAGAGAGATAGAGAGCTAGAAACATCGATGAGAGAGAAACATCGATCAGCTGCCTCCTGCACACACCCCACTGGGGATGTGCCCACAACCAAGGTACGTGCCCTTGACCGGAATCGAACCTGGGACCCTTCAGTCCGAAGGCAGACGCTCTATCCACTGAGCCAAACCGGCCTCGGCTGAAAAGGGAGATCTTGCCATTTTCTGACAACGTGGGTCCATTGGGAGGGCACTTGCTAAGTGAAATAAGCCAGACACCGAAAGACAACTCTCACACGACCTCACTGATACGTGGAACCTAAAACGGTCAAATGCATAGAGGCAGAGAGTAGAGTGCTGGCTGCCAGGGTGAGGAGGGAGGAGAAATGGGGAGATGTTGGCCAGAGGGGGCAAAGCTTCATTTTGCAGGATGAGGACGCTGTGGGGGGGTCTAATGGACAGCATGGTGACCCTAGTTAACAAATACTGCATTATGTGCTTGAAATTTGCTAAGAGGGTAGATCTTAAGTCTTCTCATTAGAAGGAGAGGGGAGGCGGGAGGGAGGGAAGAAGAGAGAAAGAGGGAACTATGGTAATAGCACATAATTAGCTTGATTGTAGTGATCATTCCACAGTGTACATATTAAAACATCAAGTTGTACACTCAATCATACTCAATAAAGCTGAAATAAAAAAGTTTTTTAAAAAAAAAAAAAAAAAAAGCAAGCTGATTGTTCACAGCAAACAGACCAGGGGTGAAAAAGCACAAGCTGCCCGCAACCCTGGGCTCTAGGCAACCAGAGGACCGTCCGTCCGGTCTTCACTCCCCGCCCTGCCCCCGGCCAGAGGTTGGCCTGGGCTAATTAAAGGGGGAGTCGGAGACACTATCAGGGGTCTTCAAACTATGGCCCACGGGCCACATGCGGCCCTCAGAGGAGTCTGATCCGGCCCGCCAGGTTTTTTGGGCAGTGAGCGCAGCCGAGGTGTTACAGTAGGAATTAGTAGTTCATATAGTCCGGCCCTCCAGCTCTCTGAGGGACCGTGATCTGGCCCCCACTTTAAAAAGTTTGAGGACGCCTGCACTAAGTGATGATGACTTCATAGATCCCGCTGGCAGACGGGACCTGCAGTGTTGGAGTCCTGGGGGGACAGCAAAGGGGCCTGGGAGGTGGAGAGGTTGGAAGGGCGCCGTCCTGCTGGGCAGCCCGAGCTCGGAGCCGGGCTGAGCTAGCCGCTGCTCTGGCTGAGATGCGCAGGGGCAGGAGGGCAGGTCTCCGTCATGCCCTCCGGGGGACACTGAGCCTCTGTGACTCCAGCCCTCCCCTCTCCCTGCCCTGGGCTCACGGCCTCCTTCGGAGTGGAGCCACTGGGAGAGGGGAAGCCACAGGGAGAGGCCCTTGAAGCTGCTTTGGCTCACGTTTCGCGCCTTCTGCCTTCCCGCTTGTCTCCCAGGCTGCAGGGCAGAGGGCAGGTGGCCTGGAATTTGAACACCCAGCCCCAGAGCAAGCCCGGGAGGGGCCCCTCTGCAGCCGTCATTCCTGGGGGTCCCCGGGCACGGAACTGTGCCTTGCACCGCCTAAGCCAAATGCTGCCGCTGTCTGTTGCATATGGGTTATGCATCTCACCACCATGATTCTTGCTTTTTTCCAGGCAACCGGTAACCAAAAACACCTTCAGGCAGTACCGCGTGCTGGGGAAGGGCGGCTTCGGGGAGGTGAGTGAGCGCCCTGTTTCCGGTGACAGTTCCTGTGCTCCAGCCCCCTCTCCTGGCCCTTCTGTCTGCCTGAGGTGCCCCCACCTTTGCTCGGTCCACGCCGTTTGGGAGGGTCAGGTGTGTCTGCAGTGTCTGGGGCTGGGGGTGAGGCAGCCTCAGGTTCAAGTCCGGGGAGGAGAAACAGGTGCCCTTGGCTGTGTTTGGCGGGAGAAGGGAGGACACAGGGGGCCAGATGGCACTGCTGTATGGGCTGCTGTACTCTGTCTGAGCTTCCCAAGGCGGGGGCAGCCTGTGGCTCACTTAGGGGCGGGAAAGCTGAGGTTCTGAATGGTGAGGTGGCCCAGCCACAGGCACCCAGCCAGCAAGGGGCAGAACGGAGACAAGAACCCAAATGCCCTGTTTCCCGATCCTCTGAACCATATACTCAGGGTTCTCGGGGGGGATCTCCCGTCCCTGGTCCCCAACGAGCATCTTCCGCCTGCAGCCGCTACTTGAAAGTGCCCCGCGGGCCATGGCTGCCTCTGGTTGGAAGCTGAGGACAGAGATTTAGTTGCCTCTGAGAGAGGGACGGGACCTCAGGCCCTGGCGGCCAGCTCCGCATTGCTGACGATGGCTCACTCTGCACCTCCCAGGCGGGGCTCCCTCCAGGAGGGCTAGATGAGGCTGGAGCCAGATCTCGAGGGTGTGGTCCCGGGCAGCCGTGGGTTCAAGGCCAGGCACAGCCGGCTCTGGCTCCATCTGTTCCCGACCCCTCAGCCCAGCGTCCTGGCCACGGAGGCACTCGGGCAGCCCCCATGTCCCTGACCCCGGCTCCTCCTCGCACCCAGGTCTGTGCCTGCCAGGTGCGGGCCACAGGGAAGATGTATGCCTGCAAGCGCTTGGAGAAGAAGAGGATCAAGAAGAGGAAAGGGGAGTCCATGGCCCTCAACGAGAAGCAGATCCTGGAGAAGGTCAATAGCCCGTTCGTGGTGAGTGTCTGGGGCCAGGGACCAGGGCTTCTGTTCCTTGGGAAGTGGGTGGCCCTGCAGTGTGGCAGCTCCCCATCGCCAGGGAGACGGGAAGCAGTGGGAGGACCGCCTGCCGAGAGGCAGCCAGGCCCCGCCTGCTTCCCCACGCGCCTCTGGGTCCTGGTGGCAGGTCACAGAGCAGGCCTGGCCGCCCTGTGTGTGGGCCCGAGGCCTCTGACCTGCAGGACCACCTGGGACACTGCTCAGTGGCCTGAAGAAGCCCCCCAGGGCCCAGCCGGGAGCTTTATGTCCACAGGCCCCCATAGACCGGTGTCCTCGGTGTCGGTACCCTGAGAGGCGCCATGGTGTGCGCATCTGCTGTGTTCCTCAGTCTAGGCTTCGCTCTGCTGCTGTAACAAATATACCCTGCCTCACCGCAGCTGGAAACAACCCAGACCGTTCTTTTTTTATTTTTTGAATCTTTGTATTGACTTCAGGGAGGCAAGGAGGGGAAAAGACAGAAACATCCACGATGAGAGAGAATCATGGACCGGCTGCCTCCTGCACTCCCTCCTCTGGGGATGGAGCCCCAAATCCAGGCCTGTGCCCTGACCGGAAATTAAACCGCGACCTCCTGGTTCATAGGTCAACCAGGTCACTCAACCACTGAGCCACACTGGCTGGGCCAACCAAGATCGTTCTGTCACTCACATAGAGTCCAGTCAGATCGCCCCCCCCCCTCCCCGCAGCTGCCCCGTCCGGAGTCACGGAGGTGTGCGCAGGGGCCTGCGGGGGCCGTCACAGCCTCGGCTGCCGTGGCGCTCCTCACTCCCGCCCACAGCCCGTGGGCCAGCGCCGGTCCCAGCGGGCACAGGCCAGCTGCAGGAGGGGGGGGGGGGACTTGGAGGAGCACAGGACATACGGTCTGCTCTAGACGTCCGCCACATGTCACCATAACAAACAATATGTGCGCCAGGTGGAAACGCCAGCAGCACAGGCGGAGACAGAAGGAAACCAGAAGGCTCCCTCTGCGGAACCATCCCCACATGCTGGACTCATTACGTTTAGCCAATGGGCTCGCTCTAGACTTCTCATGCTTCCGTCTTCTCTGCCCCTGACAATGTATAATAGATCTTAAAACAAACAAACCCAGCCCTGACCGGTTTGGCTCAGTGCATAGAGCATCTGCCTGCAGACTCAAGGGTCCCGGGTTCGATTCCGGTCAAGGGCATGTACCTTGGTTGCGGTAGGGGGCGTGCAAGAGGCAGCTGGTCACTGTTTCTCATCGATGTTTCTAGCTCTCTAGCCCTCTCCTCTCCCTTCCTCTCTGTAAAATATCAATACAATAAAAAATAAAAAACCCAGACATAGCTGCACCTTTAACAAAAAACAAAAACTATGCCCCCTTCCCTTGAGACATGGGAGAGAGGGACCCTGGCCTGTGGGGGCCCCCCCAGGGGGGAGAGTGATCCTGGGGGTGACGCTGCTGTGGGCGAGGCTGCGCCCCTGAGCGCTGGCGTGGCTGTGGACGTGTCCGTGGCCGCATCCCCTGGCCGAGGCCTGGCTGTGTCAGAGGGTGTGCGCTTTCCCTGTGCTCGCCGTTCCCAAGGGGCTCTCCACGCGGGTCGCCCAATTAAACGCCCACAGCTGTGCCTGGAGGCCGGCGAGGTGTCAGCGAGGGCCTCCGTCACTCCCTCCACTCCCTCGAGGGGGTGGTTTTATGAGGTGACAGAGGTGTGGTCTCTGGGTCTGACCCGGCCTGTCCCCTCCCGCCCCCCCAGCCCCGCCCAGGGGAACGTGCCGTGTGGGAGGTGGCGGTCAGCGTTTTGGCCGTGAGCCTGTGTCACAGCCCTTTCCACAGTGACCCCAGGTCACCGCCTCCAGGCTGCCCATGCAGTGAGTCCTCAGGGGCAGGGCTGGCTCTCGGGGTCGGTGATGGGGAGTCCCACTCAGGGGAAGGGTTGGGCCTGGACCTTCCTCGACGGTGCCCCGTCCTCTGCCCCTGGCAGGACGGTCCCGAGCGCCTCCCGGAGCCCTTCCTCGGGGTCACCTGGTCAGAGCTCTCGCCTTTGGCGCAATCCTCACCTTTCCTCAGCGACGGCCCTGTTGTTCCTGTGTTTGCACCACGTTTTGTGGCGGCCAGATTCCACGTGTGCCAGCCCCTCAGTGGAGAAGTGTCCTTTGCCCCAGACCCAGTCCTCCCCCTCTTCCTCCCTCCCCCAAGCCCGTATCCACAGAGTCTGCACAGGGCTGGCTCCTCTCTATGATGGTCCCTCTGCCAGGCGGGTCCTGCGTGCAGGAGGAGACCGTCTTTGCCAAGTTGTGTTCTGCTTCTCGAAGCCCCTAGCCCAGTGGTCGGCAAACTCATTAGTCCACAGAGCCAAATATCAACAGGACAAGGATTGACATTTCTTTTGAAAGCCAATTTTTTTTTAAACTTAAACGTCTTCTAATACCGCTTCTTCAAAATAGACTCGCCCAGGCCGTGGTATTTTGTGGAAGAGCCACACTCAAGGGGCCAAAGAGCCCCATGTAGCTTTGCGAGCCACAGTTTGCTGACCACTGCCCTAGGCTACCACCCAGCCCACTGCCCGGTCCCTGCGCTACTGGTGCCGGGAGGGAATCTTGGCCCTGCTCTTCTTGACCAGCCACAGGGACCACAGTTTGACGGATGCCCGCACAGCTTGTGGTGTGAACGCAGGAACGCCATCCTGGCAGGCCCCCCCCCTCGCCTCCTCACCGGGAACCCAGCTGGGAAGGAGGGGGTCCTTCACCCGCTGAGAGGGCCAGCGGGCAGGGCACTCCGAGGCTGCCAGGGTTCGGGGGTGGCGTGAAGGCACTGCCCTCCCCTAGCCCAGCCGTCCCGCAGCCGCTCGGGCCCCGAGGAGGGAGGGCGGGCGTGGGGCGGTGGCAGGACCTCACCGCGCCGCTGCCCTGTGTTCCCAGGTCAACCTGGCCTACGCCTACGAGACCAAGGACGCCCTGTGCTTGGTGCTGACCATCATGAACGGGGGCGACCTGAAGTTCCACATCTACAACATGGGCAACCCCGGCTTCGAGGAGGAGCGCGCCCTGTTCTACGCGGCAGAGATCCTGTGCGGCCTGGAGGACCTGCACCTGGAGAACACCGTCTACAGGTGGGCGGCCCGCCCGCCGGGCTGCACCTGCGTCTGGGAGGGTGGGGACCACCGCCCGGGGGCCGAGGCCTGGCCATTGTCCTTGCCGGTGAGGGCGCAGACTCCCACTGACACTGAGGAAGTGAAGTGGGCTGCTTAGGGGGCAGGTGTTCTGGGCCCCGGTCTCCTCCAGTCCGGTGCCCGGGGAAGCTTGGTGAGGCCTGGTGGCCGTAACCTGGACCATCAGCCCAGGGCCTCCGTCAAGACCAGCCCCGGAAGGACCCGGGGAGTCACCACCATAAGCAGGCCTGCGTCCATCCATACTGCCCGGTGTGGCAGGCCCAGGGTCCAGGTTCTGTGGGCAGCACCAGGGTGAGGCTCAGGGCCAACATGGTGGCTGGTGTTGGCTGGACCACGCCTCCCACACTGCCCGTCACCGGGGGCGGGACTTGTCTCACGGCCTCCACGAGCATCTTCACAACCCGAAGATGGACTCTGAAACAGGCCACCGTCTGTTTCCCTGGTGGCTGGTCTCCATGTGTTGGTATGGAAGTTACTTCCATTTTTCAAAGGGGTCCAGGGGAATCCAACTGCGGCAGCATGTTGATTTCCATCATCGTCTGTCTAAACACGCATAAAGCTCTTCAGTGGTGAGGAACTTCCTGTCATTTCTATTCCCCATCCCCCTCCCATAATGTTACCATAATGTAATATATTTTTGGCCTAAAAGTCTTTTATTGAAATGTGTGGGTACATGGAAGATTTTTTTTTTTAATTTCCTATATCAGGAGGCTCTAATCAGGGGTCTTCAAACTACGGCCCTCGGGCCACATGCGGCCCGCAGAGAAGTCTGATCCGGCCCACCAGGTTTTTTGGGCAGTGAGCGCAGCCGAGGTGTTACAGTAGGAATTAGTAGTTCATATAGTCCGGCCCTCCAGCTCTCTGAGGGACCGTGATCTGGCCCCCACTTTAAAAAGTTTGAGGACCCCTGCAAGTGGTCAAATAACTTCTTCTGTTGAGCTGCCGTTATGATTATTACGACTAGGTCTCACTTCTGATGGGGCCCCCGGGACCCCGCTTTTCTCCTGTCGTTGGGAAAAGAGCTGTTGAGAAAGGGCAGGCGGGGGGAGGGAGGGTCCCCAGAGGAGGCAGGGGCACCTGGTGTCAGGGATCCAGAAATGCGCATTCCTGGAACTGCCAGCAGGTGAGTGGGCTCCCACCGGGGTCTCCTGAGCAGTCCCCTGCGGCTCTCAGACCTGGCGTGGAGCTCTGGGCGGAGATTACCTGGGGAGACCAAGAAGGCTTTGGAAACCAGGAGGGGGGTCTTGGTAGCATGCGGTCTCCCCAGTTACGCTTGTGTGTGGTTCTCACTCCATAGAAGGAGTCGGGACAGTTTTCCTAAGGGTTGAAAAATGAACCCTCCACTGGAGTGCCCTTCGTTTACCAAAAGGGCCTCTCCCTGGCGGCTGTGGGCTCGGCCCCGCCCACTGGCCTTTGGGGTCTGGAAGCCCCGCTCTTGCCCTTACTTGGGATTGTTAACACATCAAAAGAATGCAAATTCAACGACAACAGCAACAAAATGTACTTTGTTGTGAATAATTCCCTGCTGACACCAGTCATCACTGTGAGAGGCCGGCAGGATGGGCAGTCACCACGCCCGCCCGCGGGGACAGCTGCCGGCTGTTCCATAAACAAAGCCAGTTGGTGGAGAACCAACCCCCAGTCCAGACGCTGCGGGACGGTTTGCCCAGCGGCTCACCTGAGAGGCACCTGCCATCCCGCCGCTGTGGGTTCACCCTGGGGAGACCTTTCCCTGGCGAACCGGACACTTCTGCTGCCTCTGCCCCTCCTGCGAACAGGGGTTCCCTTTCCTGGGAGCGTGATGATGTCATCAAAGGGGAGGCGATCGCTGGGGACAGGAGGAGGTGGCCGGGCCTACAGCCGCGCCTTCTGCTGTGCTTGCTTCCCCCTGGAGTTGGGGAGGTGCCAGGCTCCTGGGGGCCAATACCCAGGGGGTCTTTCTCCAGGGACACCATCCTCTTCCCTGCAGTTCTCCGTGCCAGTTCTGCAGCTGGCACTTTATCCCCAGGCCCTGCTCTGCCTTCAGGGCTTGCTGAGACCTGGCCGGGAGGGGGGGGGGGGTCTTCCCAGCCCTGGAGGGGTCTGGTGCCACTCCAGCCAGCGTGTGGAGGAGCAGGACCAGCCTCTGCCTCACCTCCTTCCTATCACTCTCCAGCGAGGGGCAGATGCCTGTGGCAAAGGGCGGGAGGAGAGAGATCAGCCCAAGATTCTCTTGACCCAGAGACCAGACCCCCTGAGGTGGGAAGGAAGCACTCGGGCCTGGCTGGCCCACCGGGTCAGCCCAGACGCCAGTGCGCTCCGCCGCCCCGGTGCCCACACTCACACACTGTGGTCTTTCCCTTTCAGAGACCTGAAGCCCGAGAATATCCTGCTGGATGATTACGGTGAGTCCGGGAGGGGCTGGGAGGTCCTTTTCCCGCCCTGTCGCTGAGGCGAGCATCGCAACCCAACGCAGAGGGCCTCTCGGACACTCACGGCCCTGGGCCCGCCGGGGAGCAGTGGGCAAGGGGGAGGGGAGAGCCACTTCTCTCCTCAGTGCTGGGGACCCAGAGAAGACAGTGGGCATGGACAGAGCTCCGAGAGAGAGAGAGAGAGAGAGAGAGAGAGAGAGAGAGAGAGAGAGAGAGAGAGAGGAATGAGATGAGGTGTCCAGGATTTCAGAGATGCCAGGCAAATACTGACCTCACACAGTTTCTCTGCACTTCATCTTCCTTGTTTTTCACTGGAAGCATGGGCCCTGCCAGCTTAGAGGCCTGATGACGGAGGTGAGGGTCTGACAGGATAGCCGAGGGGACATTCTTCGGTCAGCCACAGCCTGAGAAACGTGTTGGTCATTAGTGTCTGTGTGTCGCCACCGTCAACGTTTCACATGGACGGCAAGGGCGGCCGCGGTAACCCATCCTTGTTAGCCTCTCACACTAACTGGTGGGAAACCGTCTCCGCATTTTTAATCTGGAAACTAGATTTGCCCATCTCCACAGAGTGGGCAGGGCCAGCATCCCTGTGCCCATTTCACAGATGACAAGATTGAGGCTCAGAGGAGCCACGCTGCCAAAGGTCACCCAGCGATATCAGTAGGGAGCCGAGCTCAGAGGCCAGGTCTCCTCAGTGTGTGGATGGCCTGGCGATGCTGCCAGGGGGGGCGGCAGCCAGAGGGTCCCGGGCCCCGTTCCCCTGCACGGATGAGCCTCCTGGTCTCAGTGCCACGCCCACCTTTGACTTAAACCCACGTGCCCCCTTTCCCTCTCCTGCCTTTGTCCGGGGCCACTGAGCGGGGGCCTCACTCGGCTCCGACCTGTCGGGGTCCCTGTCACAGGGCCTTGCTCAGGCCCAGGCTGTGGGGGTCCTGCCCTCAGGGACAGCGGGGAGGGGAGGGGTCCTTCCTGAAGGGCCGGGTGTGGCTGTGGCATCCCCTTTGTGCCTGGTGGGCCACCAGGTGAGACACCCCAGAGGCTGGCCCCCGCACAGCCGTCTCTGCTCTTGGGGTTCAGCCGGGGACCGGGAGCTCCAGGCCACCTCCTCGTCTCCGGGGCCCTGGGCGTCTTCCAGTCTTGTCTTTCCAGAGGGAGAAAACAGCCCCCAAAGACCATCTTGGCAGAACGGGAAGTTGCTTCCCTTTTAATTGCCTTATAATTTTTCCCCTTAAGCAAACTGTTGCAAAACGTCAGGAGAATCTCGCATTTCTTCCGTGAGGCAATCCCAGCCTCGGGCCAAGGCGTTTTACACGCTGCCCTCAGCAGTCAGAGCGTCGCATGCGGCAGGTGGCCCGCGTCCAGCCAAGTGCGAGGGCCCCGAGTCCGTGTGCTTCCCTCCTAGGGGGGCGGCTCGCACGCCCTCCAGCACCTGAGTCTCCCCAGGGTCTGCCGTCACCCCGAGATGGCAGATCGGGGGCCCCCTCTGCACGGGGCAGATGAAAACACAGTCCCCGTGCCCTGCCCGGGGGCACGCCGCCTGCCTGAGGCCGCTGACCCTGCCCTTCCCCCTCAGGCCACATCAGGATCTCCGACCTGGGCCTGGCCGTGAAGATCCCCGAGGGAGACCTGATCCGAGGCCGGGTGGGCACCGTCGGCTACATGGGTGAGTGTGGGCGCAGACCCTGAACCCCGAGCCCCCTCGTGGATCCCTGGCCTCATTGTGCCACTCTGATCAGAGGCGGGGTCTCTTCTGATGGTGGGAGGTGGGCGGTCTTAGCCGGGGCGGGTGGAGCCCCAAGGTGTGACGTGACTGGACCCAGCTCTCTGCACCCCCACCTGAGCCCACCTGCGCCTGAAGCCAGTCAGTCCACTTCGGGGCCAGTGGCCAGGCTGGCACTCAGCCATGCTCAGGAGGAGCCCCCGCTGACGTGGGGGTCCAGCCGCTGGTGGACAGCCTTTCGGGAGACCGGTGACAGGAGGGAGGCCGTCAGGAGGGGCTGGGCACAGCGCACTCCGCCTGCCGGGTGCCAAGCATGACTAAGCAGACAGCAGCCGGGGCCCTGCCCTGCCCCCCGGAGCCGACTCCCGACCATCCCCCTGGGGCTGCAGGGAAGAGGCCCAGAGCTACATCCGGGGCCTGGAACCTGCTTCCCGTCAGGGAGGAGGATGCCGGGCCCGGCTGGCATGAGCCACAGCCCACGCCGGGCGCCCGGGCTCCGTGCTGCCCCCGGCGGCCTCTCACCTCGCTGCTCGCTCCCTCCTCGCCAGCTCCCGAGGTCCTGAACAACCAGAGGTACGGCCTGAGCCCCGACTACTGGGGCCTGGGCTGCCTCATCTACGAGATGATCGAGGGCCAGTCGCCGTTCCGGGGCCGCAAGGAGAAGGTGAAGCGGGAGGAGGTGGACCGCCGGGTCCTGGAGACGGAGGAGGTGTACTCCCCCAAGTTCTCCGAGGAGGCCAAGTCCATCTGCAAGATGGTGAGCTCCGAGGCCCGCTGGCCTCTCCCCCTCTCCCACCCTGCCCGCCCCGGGCCGGGCCGCCTCCTGTCCGGCCCCGGTCAGAGCCCCGGGAGGAAAGAGGGACTGGACCTGCCTCCTGCCATTTGCATGTGAGACACCAAGGGAGGGGCAGCATGCACACATGCAAACACACGCCGGAACCACCTGTGGCAGGGCCCCTGCCCGCCTGCCCGGGCCTCCAAGGAAGCAGGAGGTCATGGCCCTGCAGGAGGGTGTGGGGGCCGGAGGAGCGAGGCAGAACAAGGGAGTCAACGGGGACGTGGCTCCTAGGGGTGCTTGAGAACCCGGTGGGTGTGCTGACAAGACTCGGTTCTGTCGGGCGAGGCCTGTAGGCAGTGGCACTGCACTGGGTGAGGGATAGAGGGGAGGGCAGCAGCATGTGTCCCGGATCGGGGTCAGGGCTCAGAGAAGCGCCCTGCCCGTGTCATGGGCTTGGGCACATGGCTTTGGGGCACCTGGACTAGGCGCTGCTGTTTCTCTGCTGCCCCCTGGTGTGCACTGAGGGAACGGCAGCGGCCCCCCGGGGGATCCAGGTGTCACACCGATGTCCCTCATCTTCGTTACCTGGGAGCATGACCAGAGGCCTTGCTCCGTCTTCTGACAAATGACCCTGCGCTGCTTCTGTGTGGTGAACTGCGCGCTCTCTGGTCTGGCAGCCAGGCCGGCCCTGGCCCCTCCAGGCGCCAGCTCAGGGCACAGGAGGGCCTGACTGTAAGGAGACCACAGAGGCCCCGGCAACGCCAGGAAGCTGGTCCCTGACCCAGATTCTGTCCCTCCTCCGGTCTCGGCTGCCACAAGACCTTTCCCTGCTCCTGGGGTGCAGACATTCAGTCATCTCCCTGTCCTCCACTCCCCACCCCAAGCCCCATCTCTAGGTCAATCCTCAGCCCACCTTCCTCAGGCCCCTGCTGGTCCTTAGTCCCAGCACTGCTCCTCCCCACCCCTATGGCCCCTCGGCCTCCCTCACCCCCAAGCAAGCAGCCAGCTTTCGTTCTCTAACCCCATCCGTGGTGCCTGGATGGGTCCTCTAAATGTGATCTTGCTGAGGCCAAACCCTCAGGGCCCTCTCTCCCTTCATCCCTCCCTCTCCCCCTTCCTCCCTCCCTCTCTGTCCTCCTTCCCTCCTTCTCTCCCTCACTCACCCCCATGGGTGAGTTGAGAAAATGAATCAGAGACCTTCAGACCGAGTTCTTGCCCTTGGTAAGCTCGCCGTGGCAGAAGGTCACACCGATTCAGCAAGCAGGGGTGCCCCGCGTTCACCAGGTGCTGGGCATGTGGTCACGGGGAGACACGGACGGGAGCCTTGCTCCCCTCCCCGGGCTCCAGGCCGTGAACGCAGGACCACAGAGCTCACCGCGGCTCCGGAGCCCTGAAGCCGGGCCTGAGCAGGCCGGGCGGTGTCTGCGGGCACCCGGGCGGCACCGGCCGGAGGAGGGACACGGGGAGTCCCAGGGCCGCCCCTGTGAGAGGGAGGTGCCCCGGGCACGGCCTCACGGGCTCTGTCCTCACAGCTGCTCACCAAAGACGCGAAGCAGCGGCTGGGCTGCCGGGAGGAGGGGGCGGCCGAGGTCAAGAGGCACCCCTTCTTCAGGAACATGAACTTCAAGCGCCTCGAAGCCGGCATGTTGGACCCGCCCTTCGTTCCCGATGTGAGTAGCTCCCCCGCCCGACGGGGCCTGTGCCTGCTCTCAGCCTTGGCCTCGCCCACTGTCGCTCCTGGGCCTGGTCCATGGGCCCAGGAGACCTGTGGGCGGGCGGCAGCCTCTGCCCTCCAGGGACAGATGTGTCACCGGGGCTGGGGGTCCTGCTTCTGTCCTGGAGTCGCCTCCTCCAGGAAGTCCTCACCCTCAGACCTACAGGCCGCAGAGCCCCTGGGGGCCTCCCCCATGCCCTCCCCCCCAACTCTGAGTTCCTGGAGGGGAAGGCCTGCCGGGGGCGTCTCCGTGGTCTCGGCAGAGGGCAGCCCAGTGCGTGTCTGGGGGAGTGAGGTGGAGATATTCCCGCCCGCCCATGCGGCCCAGGCTCCCGGGCAGCGCTTACAGCCCAGGCCCGGGGCTCCCCTGGCGCGGCCTGCAGTGGGGAGACTGGCCTGTGGGACGTGGGACGTTCCCAGAATTCCTGAGCAGCAGCGCCGGGACCCAGCCCGGCCCGTCTGGCTGCAGAGCCGGGCCCCTTGGTGCCTGTAACGTGAGGAGGGGATGGGGAGGCGCCCCTCACCCCGGACTGGACTGCGTGTCCCCGGCCCTGGGAGCCAGCGCCCGCTCTCCCCGGGGGGTGGCCCAGAGCCCCCAGCAGAGCGGGCGCTGGGAACAGTTTCCCGTCCCAGCCCCGGGGGCCTCCGGGGAACAAAGACCATCTGATGGAGGGGTGAGCTCAGGGACGGGGTGACTGGCCCTGGGCGCCCCGAGCTCCTGTGTCCCCCGCCAGGGTCCCGTTGGCAGACCTGAGAGAGGGCAGCCAGGTTCCGGGGGCGGGCGGGGAGGCTCAGGCAGGGACGGTGGCCGGGGGCACGCCCGTGTGACGCCCGCTCCCCCCAGCCCCGGGCCGTGTACTGTAAGGACGTGCTGGACATCGAGCAGTTCTCCACCGTGAAGGGCGTCAACCTGGACCACACGGACGACGACTTCTACTCCAAGTTCTCCACGGGCTCCGTGCCCATCCCCTGGCAGAGCGAGGTCAGCGCCGGGCGGCCGCCCCGCCGGGGGCGGTCCGGGGGGTGCAGGGACGGGGGGCGGGTCCCAGCTCTGCTGGGCGTCGTGCGGGTCAGAGGGCGGGGGCGGGTCCCATGGTGTGCTGGGCGTCGTGGGGGGTCGGAGGGACGAGGAGGCCTGGGAAGGGAGGAAAATGGAACTGCGTTGGAGACAGAGTTGGATGGAATGAGACGGAAATGATGGGGCGGGGGAGGGGCCGAGCCCTGGAGTGGGGAGGGTTGGAGCATGGGGGTGGCCTGGGCTGGGTGGGGCGAGCAGGAGGTGGCTGTGGGTCTGGGGTGCCGACTTCGGCTTTCTCAGGGGAGAGGCAGCGGGTGGGAGGGCTGGCGCTGTCTGGTCTCGGCCCCGGTGGACGGAGGGCGGCAGACAACCTAGTGGGGCCCGGCTGGGGGTGGGCCAGGGCTCGGCGCTGGGACTGTCCACCCTGGTGACACCGCAGCCTCACCGCCCGCTGCCTGTGTGTTCCTCCAGATGATAGAAACGGAGTGCTTCAAGGAGCTGAACGTGTTTGGACCTAACGGTACCCTCCCGCCAGACCTGGACCGGAGCCACCCTCCGGAGCCACCGAAGAAAGGGCTGTTCCAGAGGATCTTCAAGCGTCAGGTGAGCCCCCATCCCATCCCCTCCCCCACCCCCATCCCCACCCCCGGGTCCTGGCCTCGGCCCGGGGACCATGGCTCAGAACGTCCTCAGGGTTGAGACCAGCATGCAGAGCCCACCTGGGTGTGGGGCCCGGGGACTGGGGGGCAGGCAGCTGTCTGCGGCCCTGAAACCCACTGGCTGAGGGGCCCAGGTGGAAGGGGCAGGGCCGAGTTGACCTTTAGCAAGGTTTTTCCACCTCAGCATACTGACCTTTTGGGTTAATTTTGTTGTTGTTGACGGGAAGGAAGAGAGGAGAGAGAGAGAGAGAGAGAGAGAGAGAGAGAGAGAGAGAGAGAGAGAGAGACATTGATGAGAGAGAACCATTGATCGGCTGCCTCCTGCATGCTCCCTGCTGGGAATCCAGCCCACAACCCAAGCATGTGTCCTGACCAGGAATCGAACCGGGACCTCTTGGTTCCTAGGTCAGAGGCTGCCTTGCTCGCTCTGCCCCGCCCGCTAGCCCCGTCTTCAGGTTCAGAGGCCCCCACGGGACTGACCTGCTTCCTCTCTCCCTCCCCCCCCCCCCCCCCCCCCCCCCCCCCCCCCCCCCCCCGCCCGCGCTCCCAGCACCAGAACAATTCCAAGAGTTCGCCCAATTCCAAGACCAACTTCAACCACCACATACACTCCAACCACGTCAGCTCCAACTCCACCGGAAGCAGCTAGGTGCCGCTTGGCCCGGAGGTCCACGTGGGGCGGGCTAGGCCCTGTCCTCAGGAGCAGAACTCGTGGCCGGCGGAGCGTCCACGCCGGAGGGTGGACGGGCGGCCGGCCCGGAGCCGGCGAAGGAAGGAGGCGCCCCCGGGCACGGAGCCCCGGGTCCCCAGCTTCCACTCAGGTCTGAGCAGACGCGGCCCGCCCGGGCGGACGGCTCCGTCTCTGTCGCCTGTGGCAGTAGCACTCCGGCCGATAGGACGGCAGCGACGCGCGTGCGTTTTAACAGCATCCTGACTAGGACGGAACTTGGTCTTTATTATTTTTAAAGAAACGTTTTGTAAATTTCTCTATCGCCTCAGTTTACATTTTGTATATTTGTATTTAAATGAAAGTCAGACTTGGAGGGTGTATATTTTCTGTGCAGCCACTGGTAAGCCATGTGTTTTCAGACATTTTAGAGGGGGCGGGGGGGGGGGGGGTCCGGATTTACCAAAAAAAAAAAAAAAAAAAAAATGTGACTCAAGACTTCCACAGCCTCGAATGAGAGACCGTTTTTATTAAACGTAGAAAATGACTCACACGCACCTTGAAAGGGTTGGTGGCATCCTTTCTCTCATCTGTGCCAGCCATGGCCACCACCACCCTCTCTCTGCCCTGCGGCCATGGCCATCACCGTCCTCTCTCTGCCCTGCGCCCATGGCCATCACCGCCCTCTCTGTGCCCTGCGCCCATGGCCATCACCGTCCTCTCTCTGCCCTGCGGCCATGGCCATCACCACCCTCTCTCTGCCCTGCGCCCATGGCCATCACCGTCCTCTCTCTGCCCTGTGGCCATGGCCATCACCGCCCTCTCTGTGCCCTGCGGGCACGGCCACCACCACCCTCTCTGTGCCCTGCGCCCATGGCCACCACCACCCTCTCTGTGCCCTGCGGGCACGGCCATCACCACCCTCTCTCTGCCCTGTGGCCATGGCCATCACCACCCTCTCTCTGCCCTGCGCCCATGGCCATCACCGTCCTCTCTCTGCCCTGCGGCCATGGCCACCACCGTCCTCTCTCTGCCCTGCGGGCACGGCCATCACCGTCCTCTCTCTGCCCTGCGCCCATGGCCATCACCATCCTCTCTCTGCCCTGCGGCCATGGCCATCACCACCCTCTCTCTGCCCTGCGCCCATGGCCATCACCGTCCTCTCTCTGCCCTGCGGCCATGGCCATCATCCAAATGGCCATCACCCTCTGGTCACTTGGAAGAATGGAAATTAGATGCCCAGAGACGCACCTGGGACCCCCCCGCCAGGCCGCCCTGGTCCGGGCCGAGGAGGGGCGGGGGCCAGCTCCGGGGATGCACACTTCCCCCGGGGCTTTGGCCCCAGCCCCCCTCCTCCTGTGAGATGGCCGGGCCCCGCCAGCATCTTCTCTGGGCCCTTCTTTCTAAGAGGCTCTGACTGCCAGTGTGCCCTCGGGCAGCGGGTGTCCGGGGTTTGTTTTATTCTGTTTTAAGAGAAACGGAGTAATCATGGAGCCCCGTGTCCCAAACCTTCGTGGCCCCTGGGCTGCCCCTCAGCGGTGCCGGGCCAGTCCCCACCCCGTCCCCACAGCTCCTCCTCGCCGTTGGGAGGCCGGGAGGTTTCCTAATATGGACCTCACTTTCATGTATCGTTTTTGTTATTTTTTAAGATCTCTCACCAGTGTAATATAGGCTACTACAGGCCCCAGAGTCCTGCTCATGTCCCCACGCCCCCCCTGCCTGCCTCATCCACAGCCCTGCCAGCCCGTTTCATTTTTAAATGTGATTTATTGATTGTTTTAAAGAGAGAGGAAGGGAAGAGAGATGGTTGTTTAGAATATGTTTTTATCGATCTCAGAGAGAAGAAGGGAGAGGGAGGGAGAGAAGGAACGTCCATGACGGGAGAATCGTTGAGGGCCCGCCTCCTGCACGCCCTCTACTGGAGGTTGAGCTGAAAGCTGGGGATCAAACCGTGACCTCCTGGTTCATCGGTGGGTGCCCAACCACTGAGCCGCACTGGCCAGGATGATCACTGGTGTTTCCACCTCTCACCCTCTCCCGTCTTCTCTGAAATCGATAAAACGACATTTCTTACAAATTAAAAACATGCTTCCCTGGGCACCACGCCTTCTGCGTGGCCGTCTGTCTCCCTTGTCGTCCTGTTCGGGCCCCACGCCACGTGCTGAGGAAGAAAAGAAAAAAATCCATTTCCCCAGTCCAGCCTTTCCCCAGTCCTCGTGTTCCCCTTGTTTGTTTCCCTGTGGGCTTTACGGGCTGTCAGTAAAGTTCCATTGAAAACCCCGCCGGTGGCCCTCCCGCCAAGGGAAACACAGACACTGAGCGCTCTGCCCGCGCCTGGCGGGAGGAGGAAGCCGGCGAGGGTGAGGTGGGCTGGGGGCCAAGGGGGCGGGGGGGGGGGGGGGGACTCCGCCACCGACTTCCCAAACCCAGGTCTCTCCTCTGCGAGGCGCTCCCTCCGCGCAGCCAGCCTGGCCCTCGGGGGAAACTGAAGCGGCAGGTCTGCTCCTCGGGGCTCAGCGTGCGGGGAGGCGTGGGAGACCCACGGCTGGGACGGCCATGGCAAAGGCGGAGGCAGGAACGTGGCTGAGAGGTCAGTGACTGCGGTGGTCCCCAAGGTGGGGCATGCAGGAGGCAGGTGGTCAGTGATTCTCTTTTCTTTCCTTTTTAAATATATTTTATTGCTTCTTTTTACAGAGAGGAAGGGAGAGGGAGAGAGAGGTAGAAACATCGATCGGCTGCCTCCTGCACACCCCCTACTGGGGATGTGCCTGCAACCAAGGTGTTGATCCTGGGACCCTTCAGTCCGCAGGCTGACGCTCTATCCACTGGGCCACACCGGTGAGGGCAGTGATTCTGTTTTCATTGATGTTTCTCTCTCTCCCTCCCTCTCTGAAATCAATGAAAGAATAGATGTTTGAAAAATCACACAAAGCCGCCCTCACGCATGAGGCCCAGGTCAGTGTCCGGCTTCGGAGCTGCTCTGTGGCCACATTGATTGCAGCCGGGGGTTAGGGGGTGGGGAGGCCTGGGTGAAGGGTCCAGGGGCCGCACTCGCTGCCTGCCACTTGCTGTGACCCTGTAGTTATGTCAAAGGTAAACGTTTTCCTTGAACATGTGCAAATGGAAGACTAGAGGGAGGAGAGAGGAGCGGCAGGATGTGGGGAGGATTCGGACGGAGCTCCCGGGGGCAGGTGGGGCCCTGAGGCCGGAATGAGCCAGGCCCACAGAGGGACCCGGTTCGCACAGCCAGGAGGGAGAAACCAGTAACAAGGGGGCGGTTCAGTGGGCTTCGCACCGGTCCTCGGCGATCAGGGAGGCCCTCTGAGCCGCCGGCCCAGCTGCAAGGGCCTCCCTCCCCTCCTCGGACCCCGGACTCGCCGACGATCCCAGAGACAACAGAGGGTTTGAGGCTGGAAAGTGCCGGGCAGGGTTTGTTCGTGTTTTCGTAAACGACAGACACGTCCCCCTGTGAGGGGCGGGAAAGCCGTCCTTCTGTGGCCGGACGGGCAACTGGGCACCGGGGCCATGCCCGGCGCTGGGCGGGGTGTGTGCCTTCATATCTCTGCAACGTCGTTCCTGGAGATCTGAAAAGCTGGGGCAGGAGTGGCTTTTTTTTAAAAAAAAATGATCTCTTTATTCCTAAAGAAAAATCGATGTAAACTTTATCTCTGTCCTCCTGAATCCACTGAATCGTTGCTTCTCTGTTCTTCTTCCCCCCCATTCTCCCCATCCCCACCGCCCAGGCCTGAGCTCTGTCTCTGCTCATCTGTCCGACCGTCTTTCGGCCATGTTTTTCTCTCTCTGCGCATTGCTGGACAGAGAACGTGTTTCTGAATCTTTGTTTTTTTGTGAATCCTCACCCGAGGATATTCTTCCCATTGGTTTTTAGAGCGAGCGGAAGGGAGGCAGAAAGAGAGAAGAGCGTAGAGGAACACTGATGTGAGAGAGACACATCAGCTGGTGACTTCCCGCCCGTGCCCAGACTGGGGATCAAACCCGCGACCCCGGGGGAGATCTCAGTAGAATATTCGGCAGCTCCCCAGGTGTGTCCACTCAGGATGGTGGTTTCCAATGATGTGTTGGCGGCACCAGGGCAGGCGGCCGTTATCCGGGCAGCTGGTCCTGGTGTCAGCGGGGACTGGTGTTGTTGCGTCTCTGGGCTGGAGCTGGAGCTGACAGAGCTGAGGGAAGGTCAGGGGCTCCAAACCTCGTGACCTCCAACATGCTAGGGCAGTGGTCGGCAAACCCATTAGCCAACAGAGCCAAATATTAACAAGACGACGATTGAAATTTCTTCTGAGAGCCACATTTTTTTCAACTTAAACTTCTTCCAACGCCACTTCTTCAGCATAGACTCGCCCAGGCCGTGGTATTTTGTGGAAGAGCCACACTCAAAGGGCAGAAGAGCCCGACATGTGGCTTGAGAGCCGCAGTTTGCCGACCACGGTGCTCGGGGAGGAAAAGTCACCATCGGGGCAGGACCCTACTCTACAGCCGATTGTCCACTGTAGGCACCTGGGCCTTCCCTCCCCTGACCTTCTGGGCCTGGCCCGTCGTCCTTGCTCTGCTCGTGTCTCACTGCCCACAGCTGGTGGGCATCACACTCCCTGCGAGAGAGCCCCCCTCTGCCCGGGTCTGTGCTGGCCAAGCTCAGCCACGGGATCTGGGGTGGTCAGGGGGGGGGGGGGTGCTGGGATTGAGAGTCTCTGAGTACAAGGAAGTTCCATCAGTGGAGATGGAACTCTGTCCGAGAGAGAGAGAGAGAGAGAGAGAGAGAGAGAGAGAGAGAGAGGGAGGGAGGGAGGGAGAGAGAGAGAGAGGGAGAGAGAGCAAGAGAGAGCGCAGTGGCCATTTCAACAGTTGAGGCACTTCCTCAGGTCTCACGCCGGACCAGAGGCCCTGAGTGACGAGAGAGGCACGCGCTGATGGGCAGGCCTCGCGGTCTCACGTGGAGAGAACACCTCGTTGCACCTGGTTCTGGGTTCAACGATGCCCACCTGCCTCCCGGCTGGGCCTCCCGAGGCCGGCCGCTAGGGAGCGATCGGACCGTGGAAAGAATCTCGGAGCAGCCTCCGAAACAGCAGAATCCCAGGAGTGCGCCTTTATTTCTTAGAGAGGAACCCAGGAGCTGTTGCCTCGCAGACCAGCAAGCCGGACGAGACGCCTCATGAGCCGGTTAGTCAGGAGTCGTCTTTATTGCGTGCAGGTTCGGAGCAGGTCACCTCTGTCACATTCTGAGCACCCGGCGGAGGAAGCATCCTCTTTTTGTATCCTTTGGGTCCGTGGGTAAGTTATTTTTACAGACCATTTGCAACCTTGAGTGCATATCATATCTATACTGACACCTGTCATATCTATACAGACACCTGTGACCTTGAGTACATATATCTCACAAACACCTGTGACCTTGAGTATCATATCTATACAGGCACCTGGCATCAATATCAGCGTGCCAGTTAGATGGCTAGCTTGCAAGGTCAGACAATTAAGTTTATCTTTTCTATTCAAGCAAAATCAAAGTTATTTTACAGGCTAAAACCAACAGAGTTGACATACAGAATGAGAGACTAAGAATAACAGAGTAGTTCAAGCAGCAGTTTTTCCAAAGGAGGGATCACTGTGCTTCAAAGCGAGTGTCCCGAGAGCACTTCCCATCGAGCTCGGCACTCATGGGCTCTCGCTGGGGAGTGAGGGGCCGAAGGAACCATGGATGAGGGAGCAGTTTCGTCAGATCCTCCCGGGACAGCCACTGGGGAGGAGGGAGGAGGGCACGCTGGGCAGGACACCCCACAGAGGTCACCCGGTTTCTGCTTCTGGGCATTTGAGCGGAAGGAGCACAGCCCCTGCCCCCTGCAGGCCTGGGGACACTTCGCAGAGTTTTACGGGGAGCGGCGTCTGGGCAGGTGACAGCTGTCAGCCCCTGGGCTCCGCCTCCAAAGGAGCTGTGCTTTCCGCAGCCTGCACTGGAGTGGCATAGAGTCTGGTTGCGTCTGAGAGTCTCCGATGCCAGGCGGGTCCCCGCCCCCGCTGTCCCCAGACGGAAGCTGGGTGGGCGAGGCCATCCCAAGCACGGGTTCCATCGCCCTCTTTCCCCTCCCCCTGCCCCCCTGCGGCCCCCCGGCTCCTGGGGGACCCGCGGTTCTTCTCGGGAGGAGGGGCCTGCCCACGCCCCTCTGTGCCACGAGCTGCCCAGCCGTTCGTTTGCTTTTCCGTCTAAACGCCGGACTCCGAACGCCTCAGGCCCAGCACCTGCCGCGTCCTTTGAAGTGGCTGCAGGCGGAACCCAGGCGGCCTCGTTTTTAGTTGCTCGCTGCCTCCCCCGCCCCATCTGCTCCCAGGAGACACCTGCTCCTCCTTCCCCGCCGCCTCCCAACACGACGGCGTGGAACCGGGAGCTGGGGCGGCGGCCTGCGGCTCCCTGTGGCCACCGCGGGAACACAGCGCCAGGAGCAGCCTGGCCCCTCTGTGCCACTCCCTTTCACAGACAGCTCAGTGGCTCTTTAAAAAGTGCCTCCAGCAAGCAAATGAAGGCCTAGGGGCGGGCGGACCCAGAATGACAATTCAGCCTTCAGTTCTTTTTTTTTCCTTTTTTTTTTTTTTTTAATATATTCTATTGATTTTTTTTACAGAGAGGAATGGAGAGGGATAGAGAGTTAGAAACATCGATGAGAGAATCATTGATCAGCTGCCTCCTGCACACACCCTACTGGGGATGTGCCTGCAACCAAGGTACATGCCCTTGACCGGAATCGAACCCGGGACCCTTCAGTCCGCAGGCTGACGCTCTATCCACTGAGCCACACCGGTTTCGGCTGGAATCACTGTTTTTCTTTCCTGGAAATGGTTTTGGCTGACGGAGTCCTCGAAGCCCTCTGGGCCCACACCGAAGAGCTTGTTCCAAAGCGGAGACAAGGCCTTTGGGGTCATCTTTTCTCACTTCCTGCTTTCTTTCCCCGGGAGGATGGAGGGGTGGTGGGGCGGGCAAGGGATGAGCGTTCAGTCTTTCCGGAGAAGCATCTTCCAGAACGTGAACCCACAGCCTCTCGGGGCTGAAAAAGAGGCTCCCGTGCTCCCTGCCCACTGAGGTTTGGGGAGATGGGCTCATTGGGGTGGAGGGGGAGGAGAGCGTGCAAGGCAGCCTCTGGCAGTGGCCTCCGCGGCTCACCAGCGCCCCCATGAGCCCGAGCCGGGAGCTGCAGGAAGGGGTGGTATCTGGGGAGAACATCAGGGCAGCTCCTCAGGCTCGCTTCCCACGGGGAAGTCACTGGGGGTGCCAGAGGCTCCCCAAAGGACATTTCCTGCACCCCCTGCTCCTCCCTTTGGATGCAGAGTGTCTCCCGAGGTGACCATGGGTTCCCCGCTCTCCCACTGGCTAACCCACACCCCTCCCTTTGACGTTGGCCACCTGGCTGGGCAAGGAGCCTAGCTTCCAGTTGGCAAGGGAGCCTTCGCCTGGCCTCACTGCCCTACCCCAAGCCCACCGGGTGTCCCCGCACCCCTGCCTGCCCTCTGCACATCCTCCAGCCCCGAGCCCCACGCTCTCCTGCTCCCGCCTCCCTCTGGAAGCGTCTGATTGGCATTCGGGTCCTGCCATTGGGGCTCTCCGCCTTCCACCATTCAGAGGTCATGGGGTCAAGAGTCCAGGCAAGGAGGCTGAAATGGGTCCAAACCTGCTGGCCTTCTGGGCGTCACCTTGGGGAGACCACTCCGCTGCTCTGGGTCACTGGTGTGTATGGATCCCAGTGACCAGGCACCGAGCTACACACATGACACACATGATCCCGTTGAATCTTATGCCGGGACCCATGTTCTCCCCGTCTGACCACCAAGGAAACGGGCTTGGAAAGGCATGTGCCTCACCCAGGACGGGGAGGAGCCGAGTGAGCATTTCAAACCTGGTGACTGCTCTTAACCAACCTTCTCTCGGTAACCAATAGCCTAGAGGATGATAAAGGTAACAGACACAGCACAACACACAGGTGATGCATTATAGGGCTGTACACCCGGAACCTATGAACCAATGTCACCCCAATAGATTCAATAAAAAGGAAAAAAGAGAGAGAGCTCTAAAAATCTGCAAACTCAGATCGTAAGAAATCATTTGAAATATGAGGGGGATCGGGGAGGGCGACAAATTCTTTTACTGCTCAGATTCTGGGGAAAGCTGCCAATGAAGAGTGGACCCCCACACCCACCTCTGTACCCACCAGGATCTGCACCTCCAGGTATTTGCGGGGCAGCCTGTATCTCACACACACACATACACACACACACACACACACACACACACACACACTCCTCTTAAAGCGGTAGGAGCGGCGACATGTGGACCAAAAGCCACATACTTGCAACGCCAGCCTTCCTCTGGAGACCAAGGAGCCGTAAACTCTCCTCCTGGGAACATCTCTGGCAAGCAGACATCTGTTGCTCTTAGGCGATCCCTATGCCATAACAGTTTAAAAAACAGAGTTTAAATGCCTAAATAAGAAGAAAACCGTTTACCCTACTTGCAAACTAGCATATAAACTGTGCTGAAATTAGCACAAGGGAAGCATTTATCTTCCCTCGATAATCTTTGAAACTGGCCTTTTTGGATGGTGTGTGATTATGTTTATCGGCAGGAAAGATGGTCATGATACATTACTAACGGAGGGAGGGAGAGAGCTGGTGGTGAACAGAGAGCCAGACTTTCTTAAAGGAACACTGGACTCCAGCTCCCTGGCTGGGGCGAGGTCCTTCCGCATGTCCTGCAGAAGGAAAGGAGGCGTGGGTGAAGGTGGGTGAAGGTTGGCTGGGGGGGAGGGGGGGAAAGGGAAGGGGGGATGGGGGTGGGGGGAGAGGGCTGCCTTCTCCCAGGGAGGGTAGAGAAGGAAGCCCATGTTTTAGCTGGAATGGCCACAGGTTTGCCTGAGCAGAAATCTGGCCCAGCCTGGTAGAGTGAAAGATGGTGGGGGTGGGGCCTAAAAGACTGTGGGCTGGCCCTCGCCGGTGTGGCTCAGTGGATAGAGTGTTGGCAGGGACCCGGGTTCAATTCCGGCCAAGGGCATATGCCGGGGTTGCAGTCTCGATCCCCACTAGGGGGCGTGCAGGAGGCATCTGATCAATGATTCTCTCTCATCATTGATGTTTCCGTCTCTCTTTCTCTCTCCCTCTCTGAAATCAACAAAAATATATATTTTTAAATTAAAAAGTAAGTAAAAGATGGGCACTGGGTGAAGATGGGGAGGGGGTGTGGGGTGAGGAGGCTGTCATGCCAACCGGGGAAGAGATGAGGGAGGCGGCCTGGTCAGGGCCCAGGGCCGTGGAAATGGGGATACATGCGAGCTGGAGTTTGGAGAGGATTAACTCAGGGGTCAGACTTAGAAGCGCAGGAAAGGAGAGACTTGGGCCACCCGCAGACGCCCCGCCGCCCCATGGCTTTGTGGGAAATGAGAGACGATCCTTCTTTCCAGGGGCAGACAGCACCATCAGCATTCTCAGCGCTCAGAGAGGGCACGGCCCACACGGCCCTCACTCAGGAGAGGCCCCCGCGTCCCTGTGGGAGCAACTTGGACTTGCAAAGCTCGCAATGCCTGTGGGAATCCAAGGAGAGCCCACCTGCTCTGCCCAAGGTTTGTGCCCCCGCCCCCAGCTGTGCATGAGGTCTCTCTCCCCCCGCCCCGTCTCCCTGCCCAGGCACCAGCCCAGACAGAGCTCACTGCTTTGTCTGCAGCTCCCCGTGGGCAGAGATGCAAACGTGCAGCCCTGGCAGCCGGTGGCTCCACAAGGCCAGTTAGCACTTCAGCGAATGCGAGTTCCAGAACACCCACGGCCGACGCGAGTAAACAGGACAGAGCCGGCCGCAAAGATTGTAAACAACGCGTGCTCCGAGGCAGAGCGGAGCCTGGGGGTGGGTGACACACGGGGACCTCTGTCCCGGTTCACAGGCCGTCGTCAGGGGGAAAGCACTTGGCTGAGTCTCCTCCTCGGGAGCTGACGGAGACCGGGGTGAAGAGCTGTCCCCACAGAGCAGAGCGCTCCTGCTTGTGTTGTTGGTTTTTTGTTTTTGTGTGTGTGTGTGTGTGTGTGTGTGTGTGTGTGTGTGTGTTAATATACAGAGAGGAAGAGAGAGGGATAGAGAGTTAGGAACATCGATGAGAAACATCGACCAGCTGCCTCTTGCACACCCCCTACTGGGGATGTGCCCGCAACCAAGGTACATGCCCTTGACCGGAATCGAACCTGGGACCTTTCAGTCCGCAGGCCGACGCTCTATCCACTGAGCCAAACCAGTCAGCATTGTGTTGTTTAAAAAAAAAAAAAAAAAAAAAAATCCCCCATCATTTCTCGATGAAGCTTAACATCCTGGTACTCGGGGGAGAGGCTTATAAATGGAAGCGGTGTTCCCAGCCATAAGCCTGTCCCAGCCGCTGCGGAGAGCGGCTACAGAGTTTGCACAGGTTCAAGCCTCAGACTGAGAGCGGGCACAGTCCTCTCGTGGCCCCTTTCAAGTCCCAGCGTGGAGGGCAGGGCCTCCCCGCACAATGATAGCCAACAGCTGTGGCTGGGAGCTCGCACCTATGGTGCAAGCACGTGGCCGGCCCCACGTGCCTGAGTGATAGAGGCTGCAAGCAAACAAAGCTCGATCAGGTGCATGTAGTTGAGTAGGATCGGATCCCAGGAGAACGTTGTAAACGTCTTGGCCAGGCCCTCACTTTGCCTCGTGGCATCGGCTATAAAATAAAGACAGGGCTTGTAATCCATGGCACTGGCGCTAGCTCTTCATCAGAGAGGCAGCGTCCCACCCAGACCCAGCTTTCATTCTCTCGTCTGTCTTTTCTCAATCCTTCACCGCCCCCTCTCAGGGTCCTGGAGGCAAGGTTTCCGCCTCCTTTCATCGCCCACAGTCCTGTCTCTAGTATTTGGCCTGGGATATAGCAGGTTCTCATGAAATACGTTTTGTGAGCCAATGAGAACCTTTACCAGAAGACACTCCCCATTCCCCTAGCCCTGGTCTTGGGGGCGGACGGCTGTCCAGACAAGGAAGGGGCAGAAAAGGGAGGGGGGACAGCAGCTCGTTCCAGCCTCAGGCTCTCCCTCTCACCAGCACGTGTCTGTGTGAGGCACGTCATTGGTTTGGGTCTTTGGGTCTCTGAAGTGGGAAAAATCACTGCCTCGTACTTTCGGGGGTCTGTGTGGGGGTGAGGTGATGGGAACGAGGCACTTGGAAGGCGCTGTGTGTGGGTGAGGTGATCCCTCCACACTTCCTGCCACCGAGGGGAAGGGATGGTGCGAGCCATGGGGAGGACGCAGACCACACCTTACACTTAGAAAGCCTGGCTGCTGCCCTGGCTGGTTTGGCTCAGTGGATAGAGTGTCGGCCTGCGGACTGAAGGGTTCCAGGTTCAACCCTGGTCAAGGACACAGGCCTAGGTTATGGGCTCGATTCCCAGCGGGGGGCCTGCAGGAGGCAGTTAATGATTCTATCGTTGATGTTTCCATCTCTCTCGCCCTCTCCCTTCCTCTCTGAAATCATTACAAATAAAAAGAAAGAACCCTGACCAGTTTATTCAGTGGATAAAGTGTCAGCCTGCGGACTCAAGGGTCCCAGGTTCGATTCCGGTCAAGGGCATGTACCTTGATTGCAAGCACATCCCCAGTAGGGGGTATGCAAGAAGCAGCTGATCAATGTTTCTCATCAATGTTTCCAACTCTATCCCTCTCCCTTCCTCTCTGTAAAAAAAAAAAAAAAAAAGAGTAGGAAAGAAAGCAAGCAGGTCACAGAATAGACTGGGAGGGATAATTAAAGTCACAGAGGAAAATGTCACCAGGCCATGCTCTCTGTGCATGGCAAAAGCAGCACAGGGCGTGCCGAAATCGGTTTGGCTCAGTGGATGGAGCGTCGGCCTGCGGACTGAAAGGTCGCAGGTTCGGTTCCGGTCAAGGGCATGTGCCTTGGTTGTGGGCACATCCCCGGGAGGCTGTGGGGAGGACACAGACCACAACTTACACTTAGAAAGCCTGGCAGCTGCCTAGCTGGTCGATGTTTCTCTCTCATCGATGTTCCTAGCTCTCTCTCCCTCTCCCTTCCTCTCTGTAAAAAATCAATAAAATATATATATTTTTAAAAAGCGCAGGATGCACACTAGGGAGCTAGCAGAGAACATAAAGGTGCCGGAACAAGGCATTAGGGAATGCTGGGGCCTGGGGCTCGCTGGCGAGTTCACTCATGCTCTGCCTGAGGCCCCTGCACTGAAGAGGGAAACCACTGGCCCCATCACAGGTGCCTCACCGCAGGGAGAGGTGGAGACCCTGGGACGGTCCTGCTAAGGTGGAGGCAGGAGGCAGGTCTCCTCTTCTGATGCCCTGGCCCCTGGGCCTCGCTAACCACGGAGGGCCCACACCTCCCAGGGGGGCCACAGCTGGAGCCCAGCTTCCACAGCAAAGCAGCCACTGCAGGGCTCGGCTCCCCAGCTCCCTCCCTTCTCAGGCCCTCGCCCCCTGTGCTACCTGCCCTCTCACCCAGGGCCAGGCACCCGGGGCCGTGGAACAGGTGCCAGCCAGCCAGGGACAGCCCCTGTGCCCAGAGCCCACAGAATTTATTCAAACCGGCTGATTCTGAGCCTGCTCGCCGGCGGGCCTTCCTGCGGAAACCACAGCAACGCCTCCTGCCCACATCCGCCCGCGCCCTCCGCCTCCGGGGGGCCTGGGGCTTCCCCAGGTGGCCCGGCCTGGCCCCCTCCTCTGGGAACTGTAACCAATGCCCTTCCCAATGGCCGTCCCCCCGCCCATCGGCCTCCCCGAGCCTGACCCCCGATAGGACCTCCATGTGAGCCACCTGCAGGCTGCACCCCGAGCCTGACCCCCAATAAGACCTCCATGTGAGCCACCTGCAGGCTGCACCCCGAGCCTGACCCCCAATAAGACCTCCATGTGAGCCACCTGCAGGCTGCACCCCGAGCCTGACCCCCAATAAGACCTCCATGTGAGCCACCTGCAGGCTGCCTGGGAGCATCGAGCATCAGGGCCGTGTGTGCCCGTAACTCCCGGCACCTGGCAGCTTTACCCTAACCCCGTGGTCAGCAAACTGCGGTTCGAGAGCCATGTGCGGCTCTTCCACAAAATGCCACGGCCTGGGCGAGTCTATGTTGAAGAAGTGGCGTTAGAAGAAATTTAAGTTCAAAAAATGTGGCTCTCCAAAGAAATTTCCACCGTTGTCCTGTTGCTATTGGCTCTGTGGGCGAATGAGTTTGCCGACCCCTGGGATAACCGACAAAGGGGCGGGCGGACGGGCCGGGGAGCGTGAAAGCTGGAAGAGCACGCGTCTGCTGCACCGGGCCCCTACGCTTCAGCCTCTCTCTCGTCCGCAGGGGCCTCCGGAGCTGGGCTCTGGGCCGGCCTCGGTCTGGCGGGGCATGGGAGGCGGCCAGGCGGGGGGGGGGGGGGGGGGAACAGCGGGGATGTGGCCGAGCTCAGGCGGCAGGAGGCAGCTGTGGTTACGGGATGCGGCTCCCATCCTCTGGCCCTGGGCCTTACAGGCCACCCCTAAGGGAGAGGCTTTGCTCTTGGGGACAGTCCACGGCCTAACTCAGTGTCCTACACCCAGACCGCCGCCACCTCCAAGGGGTTCTGGCCGCTCTGGGGAGAGGGGGAAGCCAGAAAGAGGCCCCAGCCCCCCACCCCCTGTGGGTACAGACTCTCAGAGGCAGCTCCAGGCAGGGTACTCAGCTCCAAGGACCCTGACATGACCCTCTGTCTACACTGGTGGCGGGGGGGGGGGGGGGGGGGGGCACGGCGCTTTGCGCGACCTGGCCGGTGAACTCAAAGTCAAACTAGAGAGCCTTTATTCCTGCAAAAGCATCAGCGGCCCCAGCCAGTGTGGCTCAGTGGTTGAGTGTCGACCTAGGAACCAGGAGGTCAGGGTTCGATTCCCAGTCAGGGCGCAGGCCCGGGTTGTGGGCTCCTTCCCCAGTGAGGGGCGTGCAGGAGGCAGCTGATCACTGATTCTCTCTCATCATGGGTTTCTCTCTCTCTCCCTCTCTGAAATCAATAAAATATAGATTTCAAAAAATAATAATAAAATGCATCCGTCTGCCCCGGCCGGCATGGCTCAATTGGCGGAGCATTGTCCCAGGCTCTGAAAGGTTGGGTTCGATTCCCGGGCAGGGCATATTGGGGTGGGGGCTTCAGACTCAATCCCCAGTAGGCGGCGTGCATAGGGGCAGCTGATCAAAATCTAACATTGATCTCCCTCCCTCTGTTCTTTCTTCTCCGTAAAAAATCTATAGAAATAGTTTGTGGAAAAAGAAATTTAGCTAGCGTTCCTTAGGAAGCAGTGTTTGGTGTTTAAGTAAAACGCATCAGTCCACTCTGCAGGAAGGACTGAGTTTCTCAAATGCCAGGGCCCTTGGGGGTCATTCTGAGCGTCCCTCTCTGGTCCTGGGGGAAGAGGCCTGAGACGTTCGAGGAGGGAGGGAAGCCCTGTGGGGGGTCCAGCCCGGGCAGCTCCCGTGGACGCTCAGTGGGTGGCTGAGTTCTCAGTGAATGGCTCTGGCCATCCTGCCCCGGGCTGGACACTCAAGGGACTGTCCCACGGGCAAGGGGACCAGACGTCCCGATTGTTAACAATTTGTCCCACGTCCTTTAAAAAAAAAAGTCCCATTTTTTTAACCAAAAATGGGGACTTTTTTTTTAAAAGGCCGCGAGACGTGGGACAAATTGTTGAAAATCGGGACCGTACTGCCAGAAGCGGGACGTCTGGTCACCTTACCCACAGGCCACCCTGCAGGAGGGTTGTCAGCCGGGTCACTGCGAACTGCTTCGCCCAGAACAGAACCATCGCCCCCGGGGAATAAGTAAACTCGCCCTTCCCTCTCCAGAGCATCCTGGCTGCCGGGAGAGCGGTCGGTCACCCTCAGCACCGGGCGTGTGTCTGTACACGAGCGCCAGGTCTGCCAGCGGGAGTGGGAGGCTGGGCACACCTGCGGGGAAGGCCTGAGGTGCCAGGAGAGTCAGCAGAGGCACCTGCGCTGAGCAGGCTGGTGGGCTCAGCTCTAAGGAGGGGGTGACCGGGCTGGTGGGGTCAGCCTGGCCCAGCTGGGCTGCCCTCGAAAGGAGCCTTTCGTGGACGGCATTCCTGTCTGGGGGGAGACTCAGCCCGGAGTGCCGCAGAGGGCGGGCAGAGCAGGGTGTGTCCCAGACGGGCCATGGGAGACGGGGAGCCTGCACAGGCCGTGCCCTGGGCCCCACTCAACGCCACCCCCAACCCCCATTGCCCTGGGGACCCGGAGCGACTTCCCATCGTCTTTCTTCCTGGAGGTCTTCTGTCAGGGTGAACCATTTGTCTGTGCTGCATGAAATGTCACAGGCTGTGGGCGAAACCAGGACACACCCGGGCCCAAGAGAAAAGCCCTCTGAGGATGCTCACACTCAGCTCCCAAACCTGCAGGAGCTGACAGGAGGCTGGGGAGGGAGGGGGGAGGAAGGGGCTCCTTTTCCCAGCACTGAGAGCCGCCCAAGAGAAGTATGTAACCCAAAAGGCGCCCAACAGACAGCACCCAGCCCCCCGCCGTGGCCTGAGCCTGTGAGGGCCACCCCGGGAACCTGTGGGCAGGGCACAGACTTGAAAGGTCAGCGGTGGCTACACGTGTTGCCTGGTGGCCTCGCATGACGTTTAATCAAACTGCAAAACGCTCCGTGTCCAGTGTCTAAGGACTCCGCCCACCACGATGAGCTTGTGAACTTCAAAGCAGTGTGTGTGTGTGTGTGTGTGTGTGTGTGTGTGTGTTTTCTACGTAAGACTGGCCATCATGCAACCCTCACTGGCCAGGCCGTTAATAGAATACACAGATCCCACCGACGGGCTTTGTACGTCTGGGTCCTGGCAGACAGTAAAGCGACCCCACCCCTGCACGGTCCCGAGGGGGTCCCTCGTCCACGGGAGCGGCCGTGCCGGCGGCCGGGGCGGGGGCGGGGCGGCGGCTCAGGTGTTGTACGTTCTCGACGCGCGCTTGGCTGCCGTCTGGCTGTCGGGCGGCTCCTCCTCCTCCTCCTCCTCCGTCCGCTGGTGCTTCAGGAACAGGTCGGACTTGAGGAAGCGGCTGTAGCTGTCGTACTTCATGAGGTTGAAGATCTGTGGAGAGAGGAGGCGGCGGCTGAGGGCTGGGGCGGCCGGGCCCTGGCTCGCCCGGCGAATGTTTATTAAACGTAGCCACCGCTCACGCCGGGACGGGGGGGTCCCATGAACAAGCCCCGCTCTGTTTTCCACGGAAGTCGAGGTGCACCAGCCCGGATTCACGCCGTGTGGCCAGAGGCCCTTCGTGTGGGAAAATGGCCCAGGAACCAGACGGAGGAGCGGGAACCGTTCCCGCAGAGGCGGGCTGGGGTGCAGGGCCCTGTCCCATCAGCTGATGCCAACATCTAAGAACTCAGACCCCTGCTCCCGCCAGGAAGCCGCAGGCTCAGTCAGTGCGGGCACGGGAGCCAGGGCACAGCCTAAGGGGCGGGGGAAGGCTTCAGGGACAGGCCGGACGGAAGGGCCGGCGGGAGGCTGCACGGGGCAAGCTCCCTCGCGGGCCCGGGAGCAGGTCCCGGGCAGCGACGGGATTCTCGGGTGTGCCCGGGTTGTGGGCTCGATCCCCAGTGGGGGGCATGCGGGAGGCAGCCAATCAATGATTCTTTCTCATTATTGATGTTTCTTTCTAGCTCTCTCTCCCTCTCCCTTCCTCTCTGAAATCAATAAAAATATAATTAAAATAATAACTCCCAGAAAATACTAAAATCACACCAGGGGTAAGACAGGGGGTGAGGAGTCATCACTCATGGCCTCCCCGGACATGCCAAGCCGACATTACCACCCCGACCCCCTGCCTGGCCCAGCCCTGCAGGCCTGAGAGCCCCACGGGAACTCTGAGAAGCACCTAGCTCCAAGTCTGAACCGGTGCTCGGAGAGTGACTAAGGCAGCCAGCCCCCCGAGACCCGTCCCCCGCACCCAGCCCTGCGCCCCCCCCACCCCACCAGGTCAGGGCAGATGGGACCCCCACTGCCTGCAGGATGCGGTTCCGACCAGCGTCCGTCTGAAGTCTGTGCGTGTGGGAGGGGAGCATCCTGTTTGCCTGTCGTGGCTCGGAGGCTCACACTTCAAAGAGGAGAGGAGAAAGGCAGGGGCTGGAGGCACCCCGGGCCCGGGCCCGGAGGCGGGAGGGCGGGCGAGGGGGCGGCATCGGCAGAGGGAGTGCTCCGGCTGCTCAGCGGCTGGCAGATGCCTTCCCCCCCCAAGCAGAGCCTGAGGCCCAGGCGCCCTCAGCGAGCCGAGGGCAGGGGCCGGGAGCTCGGTAACAAAGGCACAAGGGCCCGAGAAGTCCCACGGGCTGGGGCCTCCTCTCCAGGACCCTGGCCTCCTCCAGGCGCTGAGGTCGCTGGGGCAGCTGCAGCCGGGAGGCCGGACGGATGTGAAAGAGGAGACGCCGCCCCCATGGCCATTTTCTGAGGCCATGAGCTGCCTGGCATCTCTGCACAGGGCCTTCCCTGGCACCGGCCTCGGACCACAGGGCCCTAGGGCACTCCGATCACACGGTCCATGGAGGGTGGAGCTGAGCGAAGACGGCTCAGAGGAGAGAACGCACCAAAAGTCTCTCCCAAGAAGGTGTAACCACCTGCGGCCCACAGCCCTGACCCCGGGGCAGGTGGCGTGAGCGCGGCCCGCTAACTGTCCCCCCGGCGAATGAGCAGACCCGTCCAGCACGCACCCAGCCGGCCAAGTGACTCGGGCAGTGCGGGTGCACCGAGCGCCTTCCAGCCGGCACCAGGCAGAGCTGGTGCCCATGTGACCTCACCAAACCCCGGGAGAAGCCCGGTCGCACGGGGAAAGCAACCGGGCCTGAGCGGCTGGATGCTTTGCCCAGTGGCTGGCGTATTCGTCTGCTTGGGCGGCCCTAACAAGTCCCACAGACAGAGGAGGGGTGGGGGGCGGGGGTGGCTGTTAAACTACAGGGATGTCTCTGCTCCCAGTCTGGAGGCTGGAAGTCCAAGGTCAAGGAGTGGGCCGGGTGGGTCCCTCTGAGTCCTCTCTCTCCGGCTTGTAGGCGGCTGTGAGGCACCCCACCCCCCATGTGTGCACAGGGCCTCTCCTCGCTGTGTCTGTCCCCATCGCCTCTACTCGTAAGGGCCCCGGGTGACCAGCTGCACGGGTTGGAGCCCACCCCCAGTGACCTCGTTCAACCTTGAATAACCTCCTCGTTAGACCCTCGCTCCACACACAGGCACCTGCTGAGGTGCCTGGGCTTAGGGCTTCAACATATGAACGGGGTGGGGGGGAGGGGGCGTGGTTCCATTCCCACTCAGGGCCCATGCCCAGGTTGTGGGCTCAGTCCTCCATGGGGGGCGTGCAGGAGGCAGCCGGTCAATCAATGACTCTCATCATTGATGTTTCTCTCTCTCTCCCTCTCCCTTCCTATCTGAAATCAATAAAGATATATTTTTAAAAAATAAAAACAGCCGAGACCAGGTTGGCTCAATGGATAGAGCGTCGGCTTGGGGACTGTAGGGTCCCGGGTTCGATTCCGGTCAAGGGCATATACCTTGGTTGCGGGCATATCCCCGGAAGGGGGTGTGCAGGAAGCAGCTGATCGATGACTCCCTCTCATCGATGTTTCTAACTCTCTATCTCTCTCCCTTCCTCTCTGTACAAAATCAATAAAATATATATTTTAAAAAATAAAAAAATAAAAATAAAAAAATAAAAACATAAAAACATATATATGTGTGTTTTTAAAACATATATGTTTATATTTTATTTAAAATAAATAAATAAATAAATATAAATATATATATATATATATATATATATATATATATATATATACACAGTATATATATATATATTTTTTTTTTAGTTTTTAGTTTTTAAGGAGTTTTCCCTAGAGCCTTCTGAAAGAGTGCAGACCTCCTGACAACTTGATTTCGTCCTTCCGGCCTCATGAGCTGTGAGAGTAAGTTTCTGCTTTAAGCAACTCAGGTTGTGACAATTTGTTATGACAGCCCTTGGAACCTGAATTACTGATTTCCCCTCCCTCCTGAGTGAGCACAGAAAACAAGGCCGCCCTCAGGCTTCTAGAAGGTTCTGTAAAACCAGGACGCTCTGATAGGGAGAACGGGCCTCCGTGGGCCTGGGCAGGGACCAGCACCTGACCGACGCGCGCCAGGCAGTCTGTGGGGCAGAGAAAACGTGGCACCACACCTGGGACAGGCGTGAGGCGGGCGGGGCGGGCGGCAGAGCGAGGGCGCGGTCCGCCTGCCGGGCACAGGCAGCCGGGGAGGCAGAAAACGCACGCTGGCAGCTGAATGGCATTCCGAGCCTCTTTCTCCTTTTCCCCCCCCGAGACGGCTGTGGCTCAGCAGGTTTCGGTTCTGGCAGCCCCACGTCTGGGAGCTGCGTGCCCGGACTGGGAGCTGTCTGGCATGGTTGCCGGGGGAGGCGATCCTGCCGGGGGTGGGGGTGGGGGCCCACAAGGCCCCACAGCTCGGGGTCATTGCCGGCCGTGCGCCCTCCCTCCCCGGGCCCCTCCCAGCGGGGACTGGCTGGCATCTGTCTTTCCCTCCGTGGGCGCCCCAACGTGAGATGCCCCGGGTCTGCCGCTGCAGACAGGGACTCCCTCCCTGAACCCTCGGCGTCCAAGCAGAGCGAGCTTTCCCAGCCTGAAGGCCCCTCGGGGAAGACTTTCGCGCAGTCCCAGTGAAGAGTTTTCCAGCCCAATAAATCCCCTGCCGCTCTCCCCGGCAAGGGCACGGGGTACAGGGCGGGGAAAGTCCATCTGTACGTGCACGTTTTACTAATGGGGCTTCGTATCTGCTGCAAGAACTGAGTTCGGTTTTTGTGTTAAAAATGGCTGAACGGCCCTAGCCAGTTTGGCTCAGTGGATAGAGCGTCGGTCTGCGGACCAAAGGGTCCCGGGTTCGATTCTGGTCAAGGGGCAGGTACCTTGGTTGCAGGCTCCTCCCTGGCTTGGGCCTTGGTCAGGGCTCGTGCAGGAGGCAGCAAATGGATGTGTTTCTCTCTGTCTTTCCCTCTCGCTTTCACTCTCCCTAAAAATCACAGCTGCCCTCCCCTGCCGAGACCCGACTCCTCTGCCAGGACCGGACTCTGCCGAGCTGCACAGAGCCATGGGACTCCCAGGTCTCACTGTGCAGAGCGGCTGCCGGGCCCCACCTCCGCTGAGCGCATGGCCATCTTGTGGCGGCCATCTTGTGATGGCGTCACGCAAGGGTGTTGTGCCACCTGTGCCTTTATTACATGGGACGGTTGGAACTAAAAGAGTCGTGCGGCATTTGTGATACGTGTGCATTGCATGCTTTTGTAGGAAGAAGGACGGAAGTCTAGCGATCCGATGCTCGTTAGGGTCCTGTCCAGGTTTGGAAGGATGATTCTTTGTTGTGGCTGTGGAGCACGTGTGACTTTTATAGTTGGGTAGATAAAAGTTATTTTTTAAATATTTTTCTCTTGTCACTTAGATCTTCCTCTGTCCCTTGTGCTCCTCCTTTCTGAGCCAGCAAAGCTCCCCACGTCTGCCTCTAGTGGGTGTGGCTGGGCCCCCCAGAGCGGAGTTCCCACTGCATAGAGGGGCATCAGCCCGTCTCACTCCCTGTTCCTGCCTGGGGGTCCGCAGCCAGGAAGGGGGCCTGTCCCGACACGGCCTTCCCAGGCCTCTGCTCCACTGGCCTCCTGGGCTGTGAGCAGCGGCCACAGGCTGCCCCTGACTGGGAAGCAGGTGTGACTTTGTGCCATGGATTTGGCATCCCTGAACCCTGCTGCCTCCGTCACACGGAGCCGTACTCCCTGGCGATGCCGTGGGTGCAGCACGCCCAGTGGCACCGGGCACAGTATCGGAAGGCACATGTTGTGATTTGTGGAAATGCAGTAGGAAACCGTGAAAAGACGGAGGTCCGGGTGGGGCAGACATCTTCGTGCGGCCAGGGCCACAGAGACTTGCCTGCGGGTCATACGTGCCACTTCCTTTCCTCCACAAGCCCGTCTGCCTGGCGTCCTTTCCACTGACTCAACATCGCCTCCGCCAGGAGGCCCTCAGCACGTCTCCCGGCGCACGGGGTCCCTTCAGCACCCACGTCTGATTCAGACCCCAGAGGGGTTGGACGTGCCCCTGTGTCAGGTGGAAACACTCTGCAGCTGCCTCCCTGTTAGCGTGTGTTTCCGATCGGAGGGATCTGGGCGTGCACGATACGGCTCTGTGCCAGCCCGCGGGCTGGACCGGCGGTCCTCAGAGTGCAGTCCCGGGCGGGCAGCACCGCATCCCCGGGACCTTGCCGGGAGGGCAGCGTCTCCTCCCGCCTGGGAGCATCGCATTGAAACAGATCCCGGGAGCGATGGGGCCCGGCGTCTGCTTTAAGCAGCCCTCCCGGGGCCTCTGGGTGCGCAGACGGAGGACGCTGAGTGGAGCTGAAACAGCCGCCACCTGTGTGCCACGTGAGGCCCTCACGTCCTCAGCAAGCACAGGGCCGGGAGGAGTCAGAAACCTGTGCCCCCTGACGACAGGTGTGTGTGACGTTTCACAAGAACGGGGCGCGCTGTGGACAGCGCCCCCTGCCAGCCGTGTCTGTGAGAACCCCCGGTGCCCCTTCCCCCTCTGCCCGCGACCATGGCCATTCCTCACAGGAGAATTTTCCAGAAAACCAACTCACCCCGCTAGGTCCCTTTAAACCTGATTGTTCCTGCATTACGTGCTGCCTGATGGTAACGCTTCATTTTAACGCAGGGGCCTCGCAGGAACGAGCTCTCGGTATTGGGCCACCAGACGCAGGCGATGGTGTTTGGGCATTTGCACCCAAAAACCGCCCCAGGTTCCCGGGCACTTTGAGTCTTTGTGCTCGCTTTCTAGAATGTTCAGCCTGCTCCTCACGGCCGGGAGCACGCCATGTGCGGGCCGGGAGCACACGGTGGGCGGGCTGGGAGTATGCCGTGTGCAGACAGAGAGCACGCCGTGTGCGGGCTGGGAACATGCATGTGCAGGCCGGGAGCACGCCGTGTGCAGACCGGGAGCACGCCATGTGCAGAGAGCACGCCGTGTGCAGGCCGGGAGCACGCGTGTGCAGGCAGAGAGCACGCAGTGTGCAGACAGAGAGCACACCGTGTGCAGGCCGGGAGCACGCGTGTGCAGAGAGCATGCCGTGTGCAGGCAGAGAGCACGCCGTGTGCAGACTGGGAACACGCCGTGTGCAGACAGAGAGCACGCTGTGTGCGGATCGGGAGCATGCATGTGCAGGCCGGGAGCACGCTGTGTGCGGATCGGGAGCATGCATGTGCAGGCCGGGAGCACGCTGTGTGCGGATCGGGAGCATGCATGTGCAGGCTGGGAGCACGCTGTGTGCGGATCGGGAGCATGCATGTGCAGGCCGGGAGCACTCTGGTGTGGGGGAGCCGCCTGGGGGGTAAACCTGGAGCCTGGCTCTCCAGGCCTCTGCTTTGCCAGCACGGCTCCCCCCTCCCTGTGCCCGGCTCGGGGGACCCAGCGCCGGCCGGGAGGTCAGGTTACCTGGTCCTGGAGCTTCTGGAACATGAGGGGATGCGGCTCCTCCAGGATCTTCTCGTTGAGCCGGGACTGCCCCTCCACGTTGACTTGCGACGAGGCCTTGCTGGACAGGAAGGTCGAGTAGATCTCCTTGGCCTTTTCCTGCATCTGCGGGCGACACACACAGCTGTTCCCGGTGAGCTCACCCTCCGGCAGAGCCCCCTCTCCCTCCTCCAGCCTGAGCCCGCTCTCCCTCCTCCCTGAGCCCGCTCTCCCTCCTCCTCCGGCCTGAGCCCGCTCTCCCTCCTCCTCCCTGAGCCCGCTCTCCCTCCTCCTCCGGCTGAGCCCGCTCTCCCTCCTCCTCCGGCCTGAGCCCGCTCTCCCTCCTCCTCCCGCCTGAGCCCGCTCTCCCTCCTCCCGCCTGAGCCCGCTCTCCCTCCTCCTCCGGCCTGAGCCCGCTCTCCCTCCTCCTCCCGCCTGAGCCCGCTCCTCCCTCTGGCTGGACTGGGGCTCTGCCCGCGGCTCCATCTCCTGTCACGGCACAGCTCCACACCCACCGGGAAAGGGTGTGGGGACGCATCCGGCCCCCAGGGTGCCATTGGTGCCGTTCAGAGAGGCCTGTGAACTCCCCAGATGAAGGAGTCCAGGCCGGGGAGGAAGGGGATGGGGGAAGGGGGACCGGAGACAGGGTGACGGGGACGGTCTGGCCTGGGATGGAGGGCACACAGTGCGATCTACAGATCTGGGAGCACAGAAACCCACCCTGACACCCAATGGTCATATTAACCAATGTCACCCCCATCAACTTAATTAAAAGAGAGGAGAGAGAAAATAAAGGACTCTGGGAACCTTGTGCAGGCCCAACAAGGAAGGAAGCCCTGGCACCGGCCAGCGCAGGTGACGGTGAAACATGATGCTGACGGAAGAACCGGACACGGAAGGCACAAAGGTGTGATCCCCTTCACCTGAAGCGCCCGGAACACGCGGATCCACAGACACAGCCCCAAGGCTGAGGCAGCCCCAGATCCGTGTGGCTGGGCCAGCGGACACGTCGGGCCCACGATCCAGATCCAGATCCGGGCCGGGCAGCACCTTGGGGCTGTTTGCCTCTCAAAGACACACCCCCACCATGAAGCCCCCAGCCTCCCTCCCTCCGCCAGCCTCCCTCAGCCCCGCTTCTCCCAGGAAGGAGAGTTTTGGGGAAACGCTGCTGTTTCCCACTTCCTGAAAGTGCCAGCCAGTCCGAGAAACAGCCCACTTCAGCCCCCTCCCCCTCGAACAGCCCCGCCCCCCCCTCACACACACTCACACACACACACACACACATATACATACACACTCACACCACATATATACACACAGAGAGACACACATACATACACACACACACACCCTCTCACACACACTCACTCATACACACACACACTCACACACACACACACACACATGCACACACATATATACACACAGAGAGACACACATACATACACACACACACACCCTCTCACACACACTCACTCATACACACACACACTCACACACACACACACACACACATATACATACACACTCACACCACATATATACACACAGAGAGACACACATACATACACACACACACACCCTCTCACACACACTCACTCATACACACACACACTCACACACACACACACACACATATACATACACACTCACACCACATATATACACACAGAGAGACACACATACATACACACACACACACCCTCTCACACACACTCACTCATACACACACACACACACACACACACACACATATACATACACACTCACACCACATATATACACACAGAGAGACACACATACATACACACACACACACCCTCTCTCACACACACACTCACTCATACACACACACACTCACACACACACACACACACACACACACACACACACACACGCTTCCAGAGGAGCCAGGCTGACTGGGTGGCTCTGAAAACACGTGGGGTGATGGGTAGCTGGAGGCGGAAAGGAGGGGTGTGGGGGGCTGGGAGGGGAGGAGGAAGCAGGCTCAGGGGGACCTGCGCTCACCCCCTGCACACCCCCAGCTGCCCTCCCCGTGTCTGTGGGTCCCCGGCCTCACACACGTCAGCTGAGCTTATGGCCGGGAGGAAGCGTGACCGGGAAGGGAAACCCTGACGCGGAGACCGCAGGCCAGTCACGGGGCCCGTCCCCCGCAGCGCCCCGAGAGGACCCTGCGCTCCAGGACGTTCCGGGGGCCCCAGTCTGCCAGCCCCCTCTGGCTTCTGTGGGGGCACCCACTGCCCCAGAAGGGGCTGGAAAAGGACCCTGCGGGGCCACGCCAGGACTCCCGGCCTGAGGACCGCCTGTGGGGGCTTCGCACCCAGGGGAGCTCCTCCAGACTCCCCGTGAGCCTGGGCTCCTCCCGCCGGCATCAGCCCGGGTGCCGGGTGCCCAGGTGCCAGGCAGCTTCTGCCCCCACAGCACAGAGCACACCGCACACGCAGGAGAAGCGAGTTCCCTCCATCAGCAGAGCAGTCCCCTCCCCCAGGAGCGCCAAGGCACAGCCCCCCGCAACCCCCCACACCCCGAAGAGCATGGCTTTGTGTGTCTGGTTCCTCGCCCTCACCCAGGAAGCAGCCGAAATGTGTCCCACCGGGAAAATAAAACCCCTCCTTTCACTCACACCCTCCTGTAGCTAATGGCCTCCAGCCCCCAGCTTTCTATGGGAGCATCACAACGGCTAAGGGTGCACGGCCGCACTCCCACCGCCTCCCACAGGCTCCCACTGGCTCCCACCGGCTCCCACAGGCTCCCACCGCCCCCCACCGCCTCCCTCCCACCGGCTCACAGAGGGCCACGGAGCCAAGTCCCTCTGTCCCCAGGCCCTGGCCCCGCGCCCAGGCCCTCTCAGGATTCTCCAACACCCCTCTGTCCCTCACCCCCCTCCACGCCCCCCATAAATTCTGGGTTCCCCAGACTTCTGCCCTAGGCCAGCTGCTTTCCTAACCACGTGCTCCCCTGAGATCTGAGCCCCGCCCTCACCTAAGCTGCCAGCTGATCTCTAGAAAGGCGGCCTTAGATGTCCACAGACACCGTGACATCAATCACAGGGTGGTCCCCCCCGCCAGGGGACCCTGCAGCCGCTCCTCCAGGAAGCTGGGGACCCAGATCCCCTACATCTCCCTCCTGACTGCCACTTCCTGCCTCTCTCACCGGCTGTTCCAACGGGAGAGGCCACGTCAGAACACTAAAGGAGCAAGCCGCTGCCCTCATTAATATCGACTTCAGACAGAGAGTGAGGCAAGGAAATAGCAAGTAAGAGACTGGAGAGTCTTTCCGGAAACCGGCTTGGGAAATGGAGAGCATGGAGGGGTGGAGGGGCAGAACGGCTCCCCTGCAGAGAGAACAGACCTCAGCACCTGGGGTGGGGGTGGGGGGCGCCCCGGGGGGGAGGATAGAGCCAGCAAGAACCGTCCAAACGCGGGCAGCGGGTGACCCAGGCGGAGGGATGAAGAGGACAGCAGCAGGAAGAGGCTGTTAGACCCCCAGGCCGACCCGCAACTCTGAGCACCCCGTCATCATCTCCCTCCCTCTCCCCTCCTCCCTCCCCCCACCTGGAGTTGTCTTCCCTAAGGAACTGACCAGAGCATGCAGGAGGGCGAGGAGAAGCCCATGGACGGACAGGTGGACTGAGGGGTGGAGTGAAATCCCGCATGCAAACCCCCTAGCAACCGCCTCCCAGCCCAGCTGATGGGAGGTGTGTTTCCTTCAGAAACATAACCTCGGGCTTGTGGCCTCCAGGAAGAGACCGGAGGGTCTAGAGAAAATAAACAAAAATGCGTGAAAAATCTCCACAGAAGGATTTGAAGATAAAGTGGGAACCCCCAGAGAAATGTAGGCACCAAAAGCCAAAGAGATGAAAAAATAAAGACAATAACCTAGGAACACTGTCCAGAGCCATCGTGTCCGGATGAAATGTTCCGGTAAAACGCCGACACAGGGGACGAGCCCACCCCTCCCGATGCCTCACTCGGCACACAGCTCTAGGACGCCCGTGGCGAAAAGAAGAGCCTGTGCTATATATTTCGGGGAGAAAAAAAAAAACACAAAGAAAACAAGTCAGCTTCCAACTGAAAGCCTGATGCTCAACAGCAGTGAAGACAACGGAACAACGAATGCGTTTCAGCCCGGACTTCATTCCGATCCGCACTCGGTCCGGGTTATTAATGAAGCGGGAGAGCCGGCGGGAGGGGGGTCACGTTCTCATTCAGCAAGATCTTTCCAGGTCCGCCTGCCGGGACCCCTTCCTCGGGAGGCGATGGCTGTCCTCAGGACAGAGGGCACGGCCAGCGGTGGCCGGGGAAGACCCGGGAGCTGAGGTCCGAGGCCCGGGGGACTGTCCCCAGGTGAACCCGGGCCGGAGCGATGAGCGAAGAGGCCTGAGCCCCTGCATTTTATCGCATCGAGAAGCATTTTAAAGGACTCTGAAAAGAAGAAACGGCGGGAAATGGTGCAAAGAAGAAAAATGTTCACTGTAGCGTCCTCTTGGGCTCAGCAGCAAACAACCGACAGTAAATATGTCCATAATGAACACGCAGTAGACAGGATGTGAGTGATGGAACCTCGGCGATAGGAAGAGGAAGTGGCAGATACCATCTGAGAATGAAAGGCGAGCGGGGAAGGAAAGGAGCCGCTGGGCCCGGTCAGTCCCGCCCGGACCCGGCCGAGTCCGCGTGGGAAGAAAGAGGCTGGAGAGAGCCAGCCCGAACCGGAGGGAGAGCGAGCGCTGGCCCTTCCAACGAGCGGATTTCACCTGAGGCTGCACAGGTCACTTTGGGAATTTTCAAATGCTTTTATTTCTTATTATTTTATTTCTTTTATTTCAAATACCTTTACCGTTACTTTAAATAAGAATATCAATGCCGAAACCGGTTTGGCTCAGTGGATAGAGCGTTGGACTGAGAACTCAAGGGTCCCAGGGCATATACCTTGGTTGTGGGCACATCCCCAGTAGGGGGTGTGCAAAAGGCAGCCGATTGATGTTTCTCTCTCATTGATGTTTCTAACTTTCTATCCCTCTCCCTTCCTCTCTGTAAACAATCAATAAAATATATTATTTAAAAAAAAAAAAAAAAAGGAATATCAAGCACTCCAAAATCCAGGATCCAGTTTTAGTGTTAAGTAAGCTACAATGAAAACAATAAATATGATGGACCCGCCCCTAACTCTGTTAACCCTAAAGGATATCATCAATGGCGGCCGGCTCCAGCCGTGTGACGGACGTCGGCTGGTGTCGGAGTGCTTGTTCGCCTGAAGTGGATAATTGTTCTCAAGACGTCAAAGCATAAGCCAGCCGAGAGAGAAAGCCCAACACTTGCAAGACAGAGGGAGTGTCCGGGATCAGGTGAACTCTGTCCAGGAAACCAGCGAAGAGGGCAGAGAGGAATGAACAACCTAATTGTTCCTGACGATGTCTTACAATAAATAAAGATAGCATATTCCGTGCCAGTGCAGGCCGCTCTCAGAGCTCTGATCAGGAGAAACCTTGTCCCACCCCACCACGTTGTCCCCCTCCTCCCCCACTCTCAGTTTGGTTTTTACAAATCTGTACAGGCTGCCACATCCATTTCCCTCTTCTACACTGGCCCAAAGAAAACAAATTCGCTCCCATAGAAATGCTGATTCCTAACAGCAATGAAGACGCATGCTGAGGAATGAGTGAGTGAGTGAATGAATGAATGAATGAATGAATTCAGGAGTAGCCGAAGAATGAACACCTTGTTGGGAGTTTCCTTCTGAGGTTTTGAAAATATAAATGCTGCCTTGTTGTAGCAGATAGATGCAGCTCACATGCTAATTCCCAGGGAAGAGGCGCTGGACAGAAAAATGTTAAACCGCAGAGAAAGGGCACAGGGAGGGAGCTGTGTTGCATGCTGCTGGCTGAACACCTAGGAGGGATACCACCCCAGGGGCCCCAAGGCGGGGGTGGGGTAAAGGGCATCACCCTCACAGCCCCAGCACCCCCACCATAAAGGCAGAGATCAAGACCGCCCAAACCAAGGGGCTGCTTCCTGCCTGTTCCGGGGCGGATCACAGGCCTGGGAGGACGGTGGAGACACAGCTCCCACTGTTTGGAGCCTCTGAGCGTACGAGCCTCAGCAGGATGGACTCACGTTCAACCCTCAAGTCCAAGAGCAGCTCAGAGTGAGAGGGAGGGAGGCTAGCTCCCCAGCCAGGTGGGTGCCCAGGTGCCGTCTGACGTGAGTGGAAGGAGCTGGGAGTCCCGTGTGCCTGGCACTGGCTCAGGCACCCACGTGGACACACTGGGGGAGAAGGCAGGCCAAGATCTTAAACCCTACGGAGCCTGCATGGCAGCAGGGAAAGCCAACCATCAGAAGATGAATAAAGAAATTATACAAGAGCCCTAACTGGTTTGGTTCAGTGGATAGAGCGTCGGCCTGCGGATTCAAGGGCCCCAGGTTTGATTCCGGTCCAGGGCACGTGTTTTGGTTGCGGGCACATCCCCAGGAGCGGGGAGTGCAGGAGGCAGCCGATTGATGTGTCTCTCTCATCGATGTTTCTAACTCTCTATCCCTCTCCCTTCCTCTCTGTAAAAAAAAAAAATCAATAATATATATATATATATATATATATATATATATTTTTTTTTTTTTTTTTTTTTTTTTTTTTTTTACAAAGGAATTATACAACCAGATAAATCAGTAAGTGTTCAGGAGAGAGCCCCTGGATAAACCAGCTAAGAGAACGAACAACAAACCAGTACGGGTCCCAGGGGTCCTCAAACTTTTTAAAGTGGGGGCCAGATCACGGTCCCTCAGAGAGCTGGAGGGCCAGACTATATGAACTACTAATTCCTACTGTAACACCTCGGCTGCGCTCACTGCCCAAAAAACCTGGCGGGCCGGATCAGACTCCTCTGCGGGCCGCATGTGGCCCGAGGGCCGAGGGCCGTAGTTTGAAGACGCCTGCATGGGAGGCAACAGTGAGGTGCCCTGATCCCGCAGCTGCCTTCGTGCACGGTGAGATGAACCCTCGCCGAACCACAGATGCCGTGAGTCTGGTTGTGAAACTCAGCTGAGCCGACTCCTCCCCGCGCTGGTGGCCTCCTCCGCGTTTCTAAATGAGTGACTCCCAGCTTACTGGAGGTTTTACTTCCCCTGCGGCCAGCCCCACCAGCACTTCCCAGGCCCCGGGACGGAGGCTGGCCTGCATCCTGGCTCTGTCCCCGCACGGCCGCCTGGGCAAGCTGCCATCATCTTCAGCCACAGCCCCGGCAGGATGGGCGCCGCCCTGAGGCTCCTGCAGGCAGGTGTGGGCGCCTGGGGCGCCCCCTCCCGGACCCCAGCCTCCTCAGGCCCCGACGGACAGCGAGGCAGCAGGCCCTGCACCGGAGCCACCGCCAGGCACATTCCAGGCGGAAGGACACGAACCTTCCAGGGGTCATAGTCTGGGGGGTGAAGCAGGGGGGCAGCGAGGGGCTGCCGGATTCTGGAAGCTCTGTCTGTGGGATGCGGGTGGGCTAATGCAGCCTACCACATGGCTTTCCCGGGGGCCCAGGTTCTGCAGGTGTGGCCCTGCCGGCCCACCAGCCTCCAGAGCGGCAGAGCCAGGCTGAAGAGCTCAGCAGAGCATGGCCCTCAGCCATCTGGTCTACCTTCTCTCTCCGCTCCAGGAGTTCCTCTCCTCATGCTGCCCCCTCCTCCAGGAGCACGGCCCCACCCCCAAACTCCACTGCCATGTCTGGTGGCTGAAAAGCCACTTCCCCTGGGGGCTTTCCGGCGGCCCGTGGCCTGTGCTCCCCGAACCCTCACTTCCCTCTCCAGCCGCCCTGGCAGAGGCTCAGCCAGCGGCTGCCCTTCCCCGCGCCTGTTCCCCGGGAAGCTCATCTGTCTGGTGCCCGCGTGTCCCTGGCCCTGAGCAGGCACTCCGCGAAGATCGCTGAGCTCAGCCGAACTGAGGGACACACCAGCATGTTCTGCAGGGGAAATGGCGGGGGGCCCTCGGGAAACCTAGCTTCTCGGTGTGTCCAGTGATGGGTGGGCTGGCCAACCTCCAGGCCCCTCTCCCCTCCAGCACAGAAAGAGCAGGCAAAGGGTGGGCATCTGCTCCCCCGCTTGACTCTGAGCTGGGGTTTCAGGTGATGCTGGGCAAACCAGCGGCACCATCCAGCACTTACGGAAGGTTGTCCCGGGGCCCTGTCCCGGGGGCCAAGGGCACTCCGTCCTTGCCCCTGCAGAGAGGAAGGCCACCCGCTCCATCCTGGGGAAAGCGTGTCTGAGTCCAGAAGAGCCTTGGAATAAGCCAATGGACGTTTTCCAGGCTGTGGCCTGCACACACGTGACGGCTGCTGGAGCCCAGCGTTTGGAGACAGATGTGAGTAGCTGGCAGCCCACAGGCCACATCTGCCCACGGATGTGCTGTGCTTGGCAGGCACGGTCTCACTATTTTTTTTTTTTTTTAATTCTGCAATATCAGCTGGTTCACATCAAATTCCAAATGTTTAGCTTCTCTGGAGAGAGAGGCAGCCCTGGGCTGAAGACGAGAGAAAGGCCTTAGGAAGGAAGGTCCCTCGGGTTTCGGGGAGCAAGGGTGGGCACGTGAAGACCCACATGGGCAGAACTGGAAGCAGGGAAAGCCCAGGAGCCAGCTGCCCCCTGACGGCCCCGTCCCACCACTCCCTACAGCCTCACACAGAAAGCCTCACTCACAGACATTACTTTCTGGACCCTGGAAGCACTTAGCTGATAGCCTCTTAGAATCGCACAGTCAAAAAGAAAAAGAAAAAAAAGAAATTCACAGTCACAGGCTTGGTCAACACCCCCACTCCACAGACCTCCTTCCCCACAATCCCCTCCACCTCCCCTTAACCCACATGTGTCAAACACAAGGCCCGAGGGCCAAATCCGTCCCGCCAGGCCTTGCAATGTGGCCCGCACCGCGCTGTCATCACTGCACTCCACTGCGTTTCCATCACAATGACAGTTTATGACTGTTCAGTAAACCATTCGGCCCGCGATTTAGGCTGGATTTTAGATTTTGGCCCTTTCTCTGATTGAGTTCGACACCCCTACTAACCCAACCTTCCCTGGTAAACACGCTGGCTGACATTAGAATGAAAGGCTGTGGCCTGCAAAGTGCACATGTCTCCCCAGGAGGTCAGCCAGACACGTTTCATGTGGGATGCCTGCCAACTACAGGATGTTTCATGAAGACGGAGTGAATAATTGACGATCCGTCTGAGGCGCCCTGCTCTCACTGCCCCGTCTGCCTGTCACGTTACTACGTCTGTACAAAACACCGACATGCTAAACGCAGGGGAGCATCCCCATAACTTATTCACGGAGGAAAAAAACCGTACGCAGTGATGAGCTCTAAGTGACAAACCGTTACTTTTACTTTAAATATTTGTCCATTTGCACAGCTCCATTTAAACAAGGATCGACGCCCTCTTTTTCAATTTATGAATATTTGAGCAACACAGGATACCTCATCTGAAGCTTAAATCTTCCCCCCAAACCCAGTATGGATCAGATGTCTTTAGGCAGTGTCACACTGTATGGGGAAAGGCAGCTGTGAGTTTATACACGGCAGAGAAAAGCATTATGGAGAACACAATGACAAAGTGTAAGAAATACCTGCTTCTTATCTTGTGTTTTCTTAAAATCTTCGCAGGCTAACCAAAATAAAACATTTTCTTCACTGAATTCCTTTTTTAAAAATTCCTATGGATAGAGAGAGAAAAAAATGCATAAAACAGTATTCTATAATACTTTAAAAAACAAACAAACATTTCCCTTCAAGCACTGATTGGGTAAAATCCAAAACGTGAGCATGAAAAGTCCACCCTGAAAAACAAAGCTCTTCTTTAACGTAAAAGCTAGAGTTCCAAGTGCGTTTGAACAGAATGGCTTTGACATTGTAGGGAAGAGTGAAAATGAAGCAAGGCTCTCTCTCCACAAGTCTAAGCTAACAGTAAATTACCAGAAAGTAAATTGAAGCGGAAGATATATTGGTTCCTTCCAGACAATGTTTAAACAAAGTACATTCCTCTAAAATCAGGCCCATTTTTTAAACAAAACAAAAGAAAATATATTAAGCATGTCCAAAAAAAATGTCATGGTGAAAACTATTTTAAGTTGGAGGTGTGTATATTTCTCTTCTGGCAGACATTAGGGATTAGTGACACAGAAAAGTGTCCTCCGTGAGATCTAGACCAAAGTTCACAGTGGCCTGGTGTCCAGGAATATTGGTAGTCCTGCCTGCCTCCCCCCTCCTAAGACCCCAGACTTAAGGACACACTTCGGTGGAACTCGGGCAGACACAGGGAACTTTTCAAATTCACACCATCTCCTTCTGACACGTGGGTTACTGCTGGCCAAAAAAAGTTATTTCTAGGCAGCTCTGACGCTTCTCCATCCATCAGCTTCCTCTTGAAGTTCAACTTCACTTGGCCAGCTGTTGTCTTGCCTGTCTCGCCTTGTTAATAGCCCCAACACACAAAAGAACAACACTTCTGCTCAGAGAGATGCCCCCCTCCCCTCCCAGGCATCACCGAGCTGGGCATTCTTTGTATCAATAGATCCTATCAATGAACATGGTATGTCTTCCCCATTGACCCAACCCCTCCCACTCAGCTATATGAAAAACCCAGACACGCTCTGTGCATGGCCTTCGCTGCTGGTCCATGACTTCCCGTCTTGGCATTGACAGCTGAGAAGTTCTTATTCTTGAGTTGGGACAGTGTTAAAAACTGGGCCTGTGCCTCCCTACACTCCCATCTAAAGCTCAATGAAAAAAAAAGGCAAACCCGAAATTTTTTCACGCCTTCCGGGTCTTCGAGCAGATTCTCCAGAGAGGCCGCCCACTTGGCTGTGCTCTTGGGGTTCTGATGGCTGCTGCTGGAACTCCCATCACTGTCGTGGATGTCTGCAAAGCAAAGTTCACACTGTGTGTGCGACCCAGAGATACTATCGTTTAAAGACATCTGCACACAATCACCCTTGAGGCTAACGGACATTAAGTTAGGTGCCAGAATCTACCCGAGGCCCTTAACCCAGTGAGCTCACTCTAGCCCTGACAACAAACAACCTTATGAAGTAGGAGCTGCCATCCCTCCATTGTACAGATGAGGAAAACTGAGGCTCCGGGCGACGAAGAGACTTGTCATTTCCCGACACTCCCCTTACTTCCTTCCCCACCCCTGTGTCCACCAGCCAAGTGCAGGCAGCCCGCAAGCCTCATCCTCCCAGACACCTGGGCTCAACAGAGTCTCCTTCCCCATCACACTTTCTGTCCTATACTTGTCGTGTGGAGCCGTGACTATAGGCATGACTGACTCTTTCTGGTCTGAAAGCTCCTGTGTATCTTGTGTCTCCAGCACGTAGCTCGTTGCCCGGCACACCAATCAAAGTATGTGCTGGGGCAGGGACCAGGCTGGGGCAAAGGAGGCCCTGGCCACAGGTGCAAAATGTAAAGGAGCTGCCAAAACACGCGGACATCAAGATATTTTCATGCGCCGAAACCGCCCGTGGATAGAGCGTCGGTCTGAGGACTGAAGGGTCCCAGGTTCGATTCCGGTCAAGGGCATGTGCATTGGTTGTGGGCACATCCCCGGTAGGGGGTGTACAGGAGGCGGCTGATTGACGTTTCTCTCTCATCGATGTTTCTAGCTCTCTATCCCTCTCCCTTCTTCTCTGTAAGAAATCAATAAAATATATATTTTTTTAAAGAAATTTTCATGCAATATTTTGAAAAAATTGAAATGAATGCAAAACACCCCATAACGAGCAAAATGCCAACACTGACAATAAAGGCAGGATCGTTGTTACTGATTTTTCCTTTTTCCCCCGGGCTCCAGCATGGAGCCGTTAACTACATGAGTGAACCGAAGGATTGAATGACTCTTTGTACCCGCCCATCTGCTGCCTCGCTCACTCCAGACGCCTCCAAAGCCCCTCGGCTAAGGGATCGGGCACAGGGGACCTCCAGCTGGCACACGTTAGCTGCTTGCCTGGAGGAGGAAGCGACATCACAAACACGCCTCAGTCTACAGGCACTGGCTCCTTCCATGGAGGGAAACCATGGAATGTACTTGGGAAGAGCCCAGGTCTCACACGCAGTCTGGCCAATTCAAACCGTGAGACCGTGGAACACAGACACCCCCCAGAGCCCGGGTTCCTCACGGACTAAAAGGGGAAGCTTCGGGCACCTGGACGCTCACTGTGGATCCCAGCCATGCTATATAGTTCCTCTCTCCCCTTCCCTAAAAGACTATCCGGTGACTATTTTTGTAGCTAATGCTTTTTTCTCCATTGCCTTTTTCCTCTTCTTTCAAGGCAGAGACATGTTTCTATAAGGAAACGTCTGAATCTAGGAGGAAATAAGCTTTTCACGAAGAAATCAGACAAACTGGGGGGAACCCTTTGTAAAGTACAGGATTGTCTAACCCAGTGGTCGGCAATCCGAGGTTCGCAAGCCACCTGCGGGCTCTTTGGCCCCTTGAGTTTTTAGCAAAGGCCAGCTTAGGAGGACCCTAATGACGTTAATAACAATGTACCTACCTATAGAGTTTAGTTTAAGTTTAAAAAATTTGGCTCTCTAAAGAAACTTCAATCATTGTACTGTTGATATTTGGCTCTGTGGACTAATGAATGAGTTTGCCGACCACGGGTCTAAGCACTATGCTGCGCACCTGAAACTAATACAGAATAATGTTGCATGTAAACTGTGATTGAAAAACAAAGACTAAATCAGCCAAGCAGATGAGAACGAGGATGGTTGGGAGGAAAGTTGTATCAGAGCACATTGGACTTAGTAGTCATTCAGCTTCCATGACCTCTACATTCTACTGGGGATCAACACACGCTTCACTTTCTCCAGCAGCTGAGACTCCATCTCCCAGCAGCGAGGAAAACTACCTGGATTTGAGACCATCTCGGGCTGACTTGGGTTAAATTAGGCGGAAGCCAGGACCCCCTGGAAGGCTGTGTTCCTTTTTTTTTATATTATTATTATTAATATATTTTATTGATTTTTTAGAGAGGAAGGGAGAGGGAGAGAGAGTTAGAAACATTGATCACCTGCTTCCTGCACACCCCCTATTGGGGATGTGCCCACAACCAAGGTACATGCCCTTGACCAGAATCGAACCCATGACCCTTCAGTCCGCAGACCGATGCTCTAGCCACTGAGCCACACCGGTGAGGGCGGGAGGCTGTGCTTCCATGCACACTGGTGATGGAGCGTGGGAGGGAACGATTTGGGACAAATCCTTTCCTTTCGTGGAGAAGCGGGCTCTCGGGAGCACATCGCAAATGGATCTGCCGCCTCCTTAAAGTGAACCCCTGGTTCGTGGCCGCTACCTCCCCTTCCTGCACGCTCTGCAGATGCCAGCGGGAATGGCAGGCCGAGGAGCCCTGGGCTTCTCCCCAGCGACGTGTAAATCAGATTAAGAGATCGTTATGAGAAGACACGGCTGCAGCCGCGCTCGCTCTGCCAGGCCTCTCACTAACGCGCTCTTCTGTTCTTGACCCCGAGGGCGCCACTGGCCAGCTGACCCCATCTCCCGGCAGAGCCCCTCTTAAGTGAATAGAAGTGGAGACACAGGATCGGGCTCCGGGAACAGCCTCCGGCGGCTGCGCGTGCCTCTCGCTGTTGCAGATCCATCGGTTGGGCCCTGCGTCTTCACCCTCGGCCTCAAAGGATCCTAAAACGCTTGGCATTCTTTTCCGTCACAAACCAAACCACCGTTGGGGTCTCCACTGAGGTGCTGCCATGCAAATGCACACACGCGATGGACTCCCATTCCGCTAGGAGCGCTCTGGCTGGTGGAGAGCTGAGGCAGCGGTCCCCACCACTGGACAGCGCCCTGGACAGCGGCGACTGCCCCTCGCCCTTCATTCATACACTGACCCTTCTGCACGTCAGGTTTCCGCAACCGCTTTCATTCGAACCAAAGGTTTTACAATTCAAAACCCACTGATGGAAGCTAGCCGCCTTATTTTATGGAGCCCGGGGAATAACAGGTGCAAAGGGCACCTGTCCCACGGGAGGTGACCAGGAACAGCTGGATGGAACCTGACAGTCTTTCGATTGGATTCAGGCTCTCAGTTATGCCTTCTTTCCTATCATCCTTCTTGATTGGTATTAATACAGATCGATCGGTCTGGACAGATCAGCATTTGCAAACTCCATTTCCTTAACAGCATCTCTCTTTCCAGAGCCATTATCCCTGACCTCCGAGGAGACTGCGCAGAAGGCCACTCCCTGGGGCGCTGCCCTGCAGACCGCCCCTAACGCAGCACTTCCGTTCCTCGGGGTCTGTCCCCCGCTCAGCAGACGTCTGCCACTTTTGGGTGTAGGTAAAGGTTCCCTTAAGCTGTCTCAATTCCCTCTAAATGTTATCCTCAACCCAATAATGCACAGGAGATAGAAATAACCTCTTCCATAGCAAGCTGGTTCACGCTCCGAACTTCAGAGTAAAGCAGAACCCGGCTTCCCAGCTGCTGGCGCTTGGAGCCACAGGGCCCGAGACGCTCTCTCCTTCTTCGATCGGAGTGTCCACTGGCGATGGATTCCACAGGGAGGCAGGCTGGGAGCGCACAGCGGGGAGAGAGGTGACACTGGTTTTTCAAGAACCTCAAGCTAGGAAGGAGTTGTTGGTGACAACATCTGTTTCAAGGTTGTCCAGCTCTGTTTGCTTTCTGTTGTTCTTTAGTTCAACTGTAAAACATTTTTGTAACTAAAAGAAGAATGAGTTCTGCCCTGACTGGTTTGGCTCAGTGGGTAGAGCGTCGGCCTGCGGACTGAAAGGTCCCAGGTTTGATTCCGCTCAAGGGCATGTACCTTGGTTGCGGGCACATCCCTAGTGGAGGGGTGTGCAGGAGGCAGCTGATCAATGTTTCTGACACTCTATTCCTTTCCCTTCCTCTTTGTAAAAAAATCAATAAAATATATATTTTTTTAAATGAGTTCTGTACCTCTTGGGCTCTTGAAAGCATTTTAGAACTTCAGACTTTTGCAGACACAATCCTTACTTTTCAGTAACTTTATTTTCAGATGAATCTGCCATTAGCTGATAGTAAACAAGTTGTTTACAATGTTCTGTCTCATAATGACTCTCTGGTGTGGTTCGTATTATCCCCACTCCCCAGGTGAGGAAACAGGCACAGTAAGGTACCGGTGGCCCGGCTAGGACATGGGGACCGTGGCCAAGCCCAGGCAGGCCTGCTACAGAGGGCCTGCCCGTTAGCACCAGGCTGCGCTGTCGTTTTTACTCTTACTATCTGCTGATCTCCACACTCACAGAGGCCAGAAGAGATTACAGCCATCACACCGCGGGGAGAGGACTGAGGGAACTGGGTAGGAGTCCAATTCTGCGCCGACCAAAACTCCCCTCCGACGGTGCCAGGACCGTCTAACATGCAAACACATGTACGCGCACTTTCCGCCCACGCGTATGCGGCTCTGTGTGGCTTCTGGCTTCGTAAAAGCCATTGTGTCCCAGACGGTGCGGCCTCCGGTGCAGGTGGCGGGGCCGGGGCCTGAGCAGGTGGTGCCATGCATTATTCACAGCTGCCACGACGTCACCGCTGCCAGAGACCTTCTCCGCACACCGCCTCCCGGGACACCCAGAAAGGTGTCTGCATCGCCCCCCGGAGCTGAGTGCTTACAGCAGGGATTCCTGCCGCTGGCCTGCAAGAAGGTCTGGGCAGGGACTCTGCTCTGACAGTTTCCCCAAGTCAGACAATATGTTAGTGAAAATCTGAAAGCCCAGCGCCTTCAACAGCAGAGTCAACGTGCAACCTCAAAGGGTCTGTCCCAATTACCCCTAACCCAGAGCACATTAAACATTCAAGCCCAGGAAGAGACAGGAGTGTTAACCCTAAATTCTGAAGTACAACACACACACACACACACACACACACACACGTGCGCATACACCATACTCCTCTAAGATACTCAAAAAAAGTACACACCCCACAACACGTATTTCAACCCCAGATCACCTCCACCACATCAAACATGCTCCATTTAAAAAAAAAAAAAAAAGTCACCCCGACTCAGAAGCAGCCAGTGCGTTCGTTAGGTCCCGTGATCTACGGCAAGCTCTGGAGAAACTGGGTCATGGAAACACTCTATCTTCTAAATATCACTTAAGCGTTTGTCAGCCCCCGTCTCCAGCTTCTGAGAATAATTACCCATCAGGCACGCAATTCCCTGGGCGGGGAGGTCTGCGTGAACTGCAATTAGCCGAAAAGAATAACAATAAAATAAAAAAAAGTGTGCAAGTAATCATAATAATAGCCAGCGTCCAAGAGCGGGGCAGGCAGCAGGCAGCGTGCAGCGGGTTGGCTCGGCTCAGAAGCAGCATCTCGGCCGTTTCCCAGGAGGCCTGGGCCCCCCCTCCCCCCCGAGAGAGCCTGGTGCTCAGGCTGTACCTCCAAAGGGCCCCTGTGCACCTGCCTGCACCCCGCACGGCCCGGCCCCATCCGCCCGGCCAGCGCCCGGGGGCGGGTGAACCCAGGACACCTGCCACGGAGGGGCCGTGCTTACGTTCCATGCTCTGGGTCCGCCGGGGAGGTCCGGGCAGCCCCAAACCTCTGCCTTCTCAGAGGCGCTTCGTGTGAGACAGGCCGGGGGCTGCAGGCCTCCCAGGCACCCTTGGGTCCGAAGGAAAAACAAACCTCAACATCCTCTTTTGAGTGGACTAAACAACAGATGGCCACTGGCTCTGTTCCCCCCAGAGGGAAGGAACTAAGACGGCCGGCCTGGTGTTCGCAGCCTCCCTGGAATCCTTGCTCTCTAGGCAAAGGCCCAGAAAAAACAAGCCTGCCCCCAGGAGCCCCTTCTTGGGGGCGGGGGCGAAGACCCTGTTATTATGGTTTTCACTTTCCTGTTATTATGGTTTTTCACTTTCCCCCGGTGCTTCCAGGAACCTCCTGTGTATTCCTAACCGGGCCCTCGCTCTCCCGCTCCGTGTCACTCTCCCCCGCCCCCTACCTCGAGGCACGTAAGTGACTCTCCCTCCAGCGTCAGCCGGGCAGACTGTGTCGTCCTGCCGTTTGGGGGCAAGCAGAGAGGAGAGTGGCAGCTGTAAAATTAGCTGGCACTTCCTGAGCACTGACCAGATCCCATCTCAACTTCCCAGCAACCCTTGGAGGTGCACGGTTGGTCCATTTCACAGATGAGGAAACTGAGGCACAAAGAAGTGAAATAACTTGCTCCAAAGGAGCAGGCCAGGCAGCAGACGAGTTAGGGTTCAACCAGAGGCCGTCTGGCTGGAGAGCCTGAGCAGGAAGGGGCTGTGAAAGATGTAAAAAATAAAAGGCAGGGCCCCTTACCTCACAGAACTTAAAATTAACTGAGGAGTTGAGACCTGGAGTTCCCAACGGCCATCTGCCTGCAGTGCCCCGGGCCGGCACGAAGTTTCCTTCCCTGGCCCATGAGGAATGAGAAGAAGGAGCACCATGTGAGCCCTGGCTGGTTTGGCTCAGGGGTCTCATGATGGGTCATGGGTTCGATTCCGGATCAAGGGCACGTGCCTTGGCTGGCAGGTTCAATCCCGGGCCCGGTCAGGGGTCGTGCAGGAGGCAACCAATCGATATGTCTCTCTCGTACTGCTGTTTCCCTCTCCACCCCTCCACCCCCTTTCCCTCTCTCTAAAAAGCAATGGAAAGAAAAGCCAAGGAAGCTGGGTGGACAGGGAAAGACAGTCTGGGATTTTTGGTGGCTTTTTCCTTTTTTTAACAGACGATGACAGCTGTGTGCATGGTGGATGATCCCAGGGCTACCGAAGGGGGCACGGGAGGGCAGGTCTTCCTCTCCCCTCCCCCAGGGCCTTTCCCGAGAAGACCTGTGCAGCACAGAGGTCTCCACATGAGATTATATCTTCCCTCCTATCGGGGAGTGAAGGCATCCTGGCATTTGTGGAATGATAAAGATGGTTGGTGATGGCTTTGCTTTTAACATCCCATCTGGAGAAAGGAAGAAAGTAAAAAAAATAATAATAATAATAAAAAGGAAGGAAGGCAGGGAGGCAGGAAAGAGAAAAGTCACCTCCATCTTCATTCTCTAAATACATAACTATTTTTTTAATATACTTATTGATTTCAGTGGGGAGGGGAGAGGGAGAGAGACAGAGAAACATCAATGATGAGAATCATTGATGGGCTGCCTGCCTCCTGCATGACCCACCCTGGGGATCCAGCCCACAACCCGGGCATGTGCCCTGACCAGGAATGGAAGTGTGACCTCCTGGTTCATAGGTCCACGCTCAACCACTGAGCCACACCAGCCGGGCTAAATATGTTTTAATGAGATGACCAGGTAGCTCTTGGCTTGGGGCAGAGATCTGAGTTCTCTGCTCTGTCCCTTTGGAAGTGGGCAGCTCGGGACAAGTCCCTGACCAGGGGGCGGGCCTCAGCAGCTGCCCAGGGAAAGGTGCCACGGATGGGCTGTGTTCCGGGGAGAGAGAGGGGTGGCAGGAGGCTGGAAGAGCAGGTTTGCCAGATAGAGGACACCCTCCAGAGCCAAGGCACAGAGGTGGGGGAATGTAGCCACCAGCTGGGAGGGGGGTGGAACGGGGCAGGCCCGATGAGGGGCCCCTGAGCACCCCGCAGAGGAGAGAGAAGAGCTGACCCACACGCAGGGCCCGGAGAGATGTGAATGCACTTGCAAGGGCACGTGGCCCCCGGAAGTCTGCAGGGCACTGTTTCAGTCCCGGGGAGGCCTCCTGACAGCGCTTATCGAGGAGCGGAGCGGCTGCTGTCCCCCGCCTGGGCCCCGCGCCCGCAGCCCCCGCTGGGGCGCTGTCAGAGCGCTATCTGGGGGAAGCAGGAGCAGCCGGGAGAGTAAATTTAGTTTAATTTAAACAGCAACTTCCCAGTGCCCGGCGGGGGGCAGGGGGCTGGGGATTACTCAGCCGCAGGAGGGAAGTGACTCGGTTCACCCAGGAAACGGGCACCTGTCTAGGCTTCCAGAATGCCTCACGGCAGCGAGGAAAGGAGTCGGCTGGCCATTCAACTACAAAGTCAGTGGAAGTAAATACAGCACCAGGAGCTCCTCTGCCCCAGTCTACAGGCCGCCCGGTGCTCAGCGCTGACACCCGGACTCCGCTGGCTGTGTGCTGACCACGCCCCAATCAAACAACGCCCCGCCCCGTCCCAGCCAGCCTCTCGCTGCCCCTGCCCCACCCACGCTCCCTGAACCCAAGACCAGGGCCTCCCTAACCCCAAGCCCAGGGCCAGGGCCTCCCTGAACCCCAAGCCCAGGGCCAGGGCCTCCCTGAACCCCAAGCCCAGGGCCAGGCCGTTCTGCAGGGAGAGTGTCCCAGTTGCCAAGACTGCTCTGCTGCTGGGTTGTTAAAACAAAGGCATTAAAATTGCTATGTCAACTGTCATCTTTAAATAAAAACTTAAGCCCAGCAATAAATCTGTATTTGGACCCGAAAGTTTAATGGGATAATGCAATACAGGACCGAGGGAGGGCTGCTGAGAGGCTTGGCTGGCAGATGGGGATCCTGCCCGCCCCTTGGGAGATCCTCCTGTCCCCCAGACTCGGTCAGGTCACAGGGCTGTGGCTTTGGTCTTGGCTTTGCTTTTCAACTAAGCAGCATCACAGCTGCCATCAACAGTGCAGGTGGCTGCGGGAGGCGGGGGGGCAGAATCCTTCGGGGGGGTGTTCACACTTTCAGGGACATGAGAAGCACGGGGGGGGGGGGGGGGGGGGGGGGCTGTGGGCATGGGGCCACTCTCCCTCCAGCCTCGGTCCCCAGCACTGGATGGGAGGGTCTGGTGAGAGCTCCCTCCCCCTCCACCCCCGTGTGGCTGTGGAGCACATTCTGAGAAACCTCAGGGAGGAGAACAAGGGAATCCCACCTGAAACCTCAGAATTGGGGGCCGGGAACGCCAAACCCTCCGCTTAAAGACAGCGTCTGCAGTAAGAGAAGCAGGAAGGGTCCAGAGTAAAAGGCGCTGGGAGACGGGGCTGCAGCCAGGTCCAAATCAGGGGTCCTGCAGGGGTGGGCCCTGTTTTTGTGGGGCCACTTTAAGAAAATTAATTCAGCCCTCGCTGGTTTGGGTTAGTATAGACTCTATAGAGCATCGGCCTGCAGACTGAAGGGGTCCTGGGTTCCATGCCTGTCAAGGGCCCATGCCCGGGTTGCAGGCTCCACCCCCAGTGTGGGGCATGCAGGAGGCCGCTGACCAATGATTCTTTCTCATCATGGATGTCTCTATCTCTCGCTCCCTCCCCCTTCCTCTCTGAAATCAATAAAAATATATATTGAAAAAAAGATTTTAAAGAACCACACACACAAAATCAATACAGGGTCCCGTGGTACCTTTGCCTCGGGGCCCACATGCCCCCTTTCTGACTGGCTCCTTCTTTTGCTGGGTGAGACCCAACTGGCAGAACCTGATTTGTCCTTTCCCGTCAGGGGGACAGACTTGAAACCTAAACATCGTAAGGAAACCCAGCCCTTGGACGCCAGGCAGCCAATTCCAAATCACGATCTTTTAGCTACTGACCTCCCTACCAGCCACCTACCCTCATTCTATCCGGCTCCAAACGCCTTGTCCTGAAAGAGGCACATTCCACTGGTGTCCCTGAAACTGCCCCCAGTCTTTCTGGGGTGCAACCTGCCCACCTGCAACAGTACCCTAAAACCGTATCTGGGCCATAACTCCGTCATTCTGTTTGGAAGACTTCAAACCCAAAATGATCCAAAGCCACCTGAGCAGGGATGTTCGCAGCAGCTCTGTTGTAAGAGGGGGGGGGGGGGGGGGGGAGCCAACCACACGTGAGTACTTATTATGCGCCAGGCATTGCCCTAAGGGCTTCATATGCGTTGGTGCATTTAACCCCACAGCTCTATGAAGCCCACTTTACAGATGGGGAAATCGATGCAGAGGCGTATCGGCAAACGAGGGGGTGGAGGGGAAGAGACTTGATTGTTAGCATTTGCCCATTTCCATGATGTAAATATCCAATAGCAGCCCATTTCAAGCTACGTATGGATTGGCAACCAGCTCCCCAATTTCCCAACAATTTAGCAGCTGGCTCAGGGGTCACTAACTGGTCATCAGGGTGGGAGCCAGGAGTTTAACTCTAGAGTACAGCCTCCGGGGGCTGCTCTACACGTCTGTGAACGTCCGGCAGGAGGGAACGGCTAAACGGAACACACATACGGAACTGCTTTGGCCCGCAGTCCATACGACCATATTTCCATGACCACTGACACTCACACATGCGCCTTACAATAACCCTGTGGTGTTCTACTTCATTAGGGTTGTCCTGAATATTAAATGCAATGATCTGCATAACCAGACGAAATCAGCTCCAATTAAATGCTCAAAAAGGGGAAATTCCCGGCTGGTGTTGCTCAGTGGTTGAACGACAACCTATGAACCAAAAGGTCATGGTTGGATTCCTGGTCAAGGCCCATGCCAGGGTTGCAGGTTCGATCCCCAGTTAGAGGCAAGCAGGAGGCAGCCGATTCGCTCTCATCATTGATGTTTCTCTCTCTCTCCCTCTCTGAAATCAATTTTAAAAAAGAAATGTTTGTTTGTTTTTTAAAAGGTAGCTATGATTATTCCACCTTGTAGATCCTTATCTGCATAGACAGACAGGTTCCCCGGCTCCTACGTGGTGGAGATAGGATTCAGGACCCAGCCAGTCCGGATCCAGGCCATCCCCTAACCACAACGTCCCCCATAAAGTGATCTGAGGTGGAAAGAGGGTGGGGACCATGTACAGACTCAAGTTATTCTGGAAGTGGGAGGCAGCAGGAACGCCACTGAACTCCTGAGCCAGGCACACCTGGATTCTTCATCACCAGTTACCCCACAGCTCCTGCCTCGGCTCCCTGGGCTGCGGAGTGGCCCGGACCAGGGGTATCTCACCGGGTGGTCCTAGAGGTGACGGGCAGTTCACAGAGCAGGGTGGACACGGGCCTGGACCCACATGGAGCACCCAAAGGGGCGTAGCTATTACTACAAACAAAAAAGGTGGAATCGAGGACAGGTTTCCTCTTCACGGTGGGAGTTTGGTTGATTGGTTGGTTGGTTGGTTAGTTGGTTGGTTGGTTGGTTGGTTGGGGTTTATTGTCCTATCAGCTTGCCCCAAATTGTAGCTCAGGCTGGTCCAGAGTGACAGCCAAGACGAAACCCTTTGTACCTAATGTCAGCGCTTCCCTGATAGAAACGACAGCGGGGTCCTCTCCGCCCACCCTCATAGTCACGGTGTCCCCACGTTTTGGCTGCAGGTTCGGGGCTGAAGGCGCCCGGCTGCCCCCTCGGAAGCCGGAGGCCAGGTCCCGCCGCCCCCTGGGCGCCCAGCGGGCACCCCGGCCCCGGCGCCCGCGGCGCAGACAGGCGGCTCCGGAGCGGGGACCCAGCGGCCTCCGGAGCCCACACGACATGCAAAGTTTGGGGGGTTCCGCATCTCCTCTGCCCCCATCACTGAAAAGAAGACGCTCCGGTTCCTCCTTCCGCCAAACTTCCTCCCGAAGCCTCCCGGGCGGGCTCCGCGCTCCCGCCGCCCCGGAGCCGCCGCTGGAGCAGCTGGAGCAGCTGGAGCCGCGGAGCCGCCGGGAGCGCCCGGCCGCGCCCCAGTCCGGGCGGGAGGGCAGGATGCTCGGCGGCTCCTCGCGGCTCCCGGGGGCGCCCCGATCCCCAGCCCGCGGCCCCGGGGGCGCCCCGGTCCCCCGCTTACCTGACGGCGGCCGCTTCCTGCTCAGCCGGCTCACCGCGCGGTTGAACATCTCCGCGGGCGCCCGGCGAGGAAGGGGGAGCGGCCCGGCCGCGCGGCGGCTGAGCGGGAGGAAGGCGAGGAGGAGGAGGAGGAGGAGAGAGGAGGGAGGAGGAGGAGGCCGAGGAGGACGAGGAGGAGGAGGCCGAGGAGAGGAGGAGCCGGCTCCGCGCCGCCCCGCCGCCCTCCCCACCAGGCGCCGCGTGGCGCGCTCGGGGTGCCCTGCCAGCCCGCCCCGCGGGGCCTCGCAGTCCCGCCCAGGGGTGCCAGGCGGCCAGGGTGGGCCCGGCCGCCTCCCGACGCTGGGACCCGGCGCCCGGGATGGAGACGCTCGCCCAGCAGGATCCCGCGCCCCCGGCCCCCGCCCCCCCCCCCCCCCCCCCCGGATTTGGGAACCGCGCCCCAGAGGTTCCCGCGTTCCCGGCCCCAGGACTCCGGCGATGCCGCCCCGGCCCCGCCCGTCCGGCTCCCAACTCCAGTCCGTCCCGGGCGCCCTCTTCCTGCGGCCCCGGACACGGCGCGGCGCGCACCTGGCAATCGGCATCCCGCCTGGCGACGCCCAACTTGTCACCCATGTGCCCGCCTCTTTATTTTCCGCGTCAGGGTGGCTGTGTTCTCCGGGGAGGGGCGCTGCAGGAACCCCCCGCGGGTTCCCAGCCCCAGGTTTCCAGACTGGGGTGCCGAGGCCTCGGGGTTCTCCAAACCTGGGTGCGGCCCGTGGCCTCCGCTTCCCCACCCACCCCCGCCGGGGTCCGGGATCTTAGCGCTCCCCCGCGTGCCCACCGGGGCTCTGGGGGCGCTGGGCACACCCGCAGATGCCGGTGGGGCACGGCCAGGGTCCGAGCCGCGGTTCCCCCAAGAGGGACGAGCGGAGCCTCCGCGGGCGGGCGCCCTGGGCGCCACCTGCCCTGGGCCTTCAAGGCTCCGGGGGCGGGTCTGGGGCAATTCTGTGGGAACCCCATGGGCTCCATCGCAGGGTGATGCCTCTCCTGCGCCCGGAGGCTGGCCCGGGACACTCTCTTAACTTCGGGGCCACGTGGCACGCCTTCCGCGCTCCGGCTCTGCTGTTTCCCCTCCCTCGCGCCCCACTCCGATCTATTATCTCGTTTCTTCTGCAAAACACGCCGAGAAGGCATGTCATTAGCCCCGTTTTCTTGAGCGTTTGCTTTGCAAAGAATTGCCTTTCTGGCGAGTCTTATTTTCCTCCTTGTGATCTGGCTTTGTCTCTAAATTGGACTTTATTTTTAGCCGGGCTAATTGCTATTTTTCTAAACCGATCCCCAGTCACTGCCCCCACCCCTTTCACTCCCCCTCCCCTTTCGCAATATTTTCTCTAGTTGGCACTTTCTTTTATATCTTCTATTCTGAGCTTCCCGTTCTGCTCGTTTTTCCGCCCACCCTCTCAGTCCCGGTTCACCCCATCTCTGGCCCCGAGGTTGCGTCTCCTTTCTCTCGCTAGACATCCCCTCACAGCAGTGTCCTCTGGTCTTTCTAAGCACGTTCCCTCTTTGCTCCTGAGAGAGGCTTTTCCGGTCCTGAGAGTTCCAGGGGTTTGGGGCTGCAACTCCACGGTGATTAGGAGAAAGGTTAGAATCCAGCTCAAAAGCTCAAGGTTTTCCTTTAGAACATTTTTATTAAACATTCAGTGCACCCCGAAAAGTTGTTCATATATGCAAAATGTCAAACCATGACAAAGCGAACCTCCCTAAGCCCACCACCCATCGTCGCCAGGGGTACATCTGCCCATAAGGAGGAGAACAGATGGGAGGAGGGCAGAACAGCCCCCTGGAGGCCAGAGCGGTTGGGAGGCTGGGGCAGTCTTGAGCTGGGAGGTGAAGGGTCTGAGGCAGGGCGGGCTCAAGAACTGCTGAGGAGGAAACCTGGGTTCGGTGGGTTGTCACTAGTTGTGTGATCTGGCTACAACCCCATCTCCCCAAGCTCCCGTTTCTGCATCTGCAAAGCAGACTGGTGATAACGGTGGTTATTTGTGTTCCTAGCACCTAGCACCACGCCTGGTAGAAGATGGCACAGAAAACTCGTAGCCGCTGTTGTTACTTCCGTACTGTGCACGCTCGGTAAAGGCCGGCAGAATGAGCATTTTGTCAAACTTGGGGCTGGAACCCTCCGTTTCCTTCCGGGGAGAAAAACGATAAATGATGGGGACGTGCCAGAATCCATGCCCTCACTTCCCGGGACGAGGGGCAGCGCGGGCCGGGGTCAGAGTCTGAGCCCACCCGAGCCCCGGCCCGGCCCCGAACCCCAGCCCCGGCCCGGCCCCGGCCTCGGCCCCGAACCCCAGTCCCTGCCCGGCCCGGCCCCGGCCTCGGCCCCGCCCACGTCCCAGATAGCCCCGCCCCCGACCACGCGTCCCGCCCAGGTCTCAGTTAGCCCCGCCCCCGGCCGCGCGCCACGCCCACGTCTCAGCGAGCTTCCCGCGCGCGCGCCCCGGCCGGCGACTTTCGGGGCTGACGGGCCGGGCGAGCCGCACAGCCTCGCGCTCCGCCGGGCTCCGCCGGGCTCCGGGGTCGCCGGGGCCTCGCCGCCAGGGTGGGGTCCCTGCGGGGCTCCGTCCCCCCACCCCCCCGGAGGCCGGGGACTGAGTGAGTGTCGGCGGGAGCGGGACGGGGCCGCCGGGAGCCCGGAGCTGCGGTTCGGAGCGCGGCCCGCGGTCGGCGGGCGCGGGCGGGCGCGGAGCTCCCCCTCCGCCCAGTGGGAGCGGCGGCGATGCCTCCGCCGCAGGCAGCCGTCTCCCTGCGGTGAGAGGGAGACTCAAACCCGGGCCAGCCCTGGGCCGGCGCGGCGGCCTCTCCCTGGAACGGGGTTTCCCAAACTTCCCTCGGGATGGGAATCCCCTGGTGGGACATAGAGGTGAAACTGTACACTTACCAAGCTTAGAGCGCTGGGTAAGTATGCAATTGTGCCTGTATGTTCCCAGAAACGCTAGCTTGGCACTTCTTAGTTGGGATTCGGGAATCTGTAGTTTAACCACTCCACCAGGTGCTTCTCATCGTGAGAGAAGTTTGGGGAAACACTGGCCCTAGAAGATGACAGGTGACCCTGACCCCGGAAATGAGGCAAGAAGTTAGGCCCCGACCCATGGTATGGAGGTTGCCTGGTCCACCCCCTGCCTTCCTGAAACACTCACACACACACACACACACACACACACACCCTGCCTTCCTGAAACACTCACACACACACACACACACACACACACACCCTGCCTTCCTGAAACACACACACACACACACCCTGCCTTCCTGAAACACTCACACACACACACCCTGCCTTCCTGAAACACTCACACACACACACACACACACACACACCCTGCCTTCCTGAAACACTCACACACACACACACACACACACACCCTGCCTTCCTGAAACACACACACACACACACCCTGCCTTCCTGAAACACTCACACACACACACACACACACACACACACCCTGCCTTCCTGAAACACTCACACACACACACACACACACACACACACCCTGCCTTCCTGAAACACACACACACACACGCGCGCGCACACACACACACACACACCCTGCCTTCCTGAAACACTCACACACACACACACCCTGCCTTCCTGAAACACTCACACACACACACCCTGCCTTCCTGAAACACACACACACACACCCTGCCTTCCTGAAACACACACACACACACACACTGCCTTCCTGAAACACTCACACACACACACACACACTGCCTTCCTGAAACACTCACACACGCACACACACACACTCACACACACACACACACACACACCCTGCCTTCCTGAAACACACACACACACACACACACACACACTCACACACACACTCACACACACACACCCTGCCTTCCTGAAACACTCACACACACACACACACACACACACCCTGCCTTCCTGAAACACACACACACACACCCTGCCTTCCTGAAACACACACACACACACACACACACCCTGCCTTCCTGAAACACTCACACACACACACACACACACACACACACACACACCCTGCCTTCCTGAAACACACACACACACACACCCTGCCTTCCTGAAACACACACACACACACCCTGCCTTCCTGAAACACACACACACACACACACACACCCTGCCTTCCTGAAACTCACACACACACACACACACACACACACACCCTGCCTTCCTGAAACACTCACACACACACACACACACACACACACACACCCTGCCTTCCTGAAACTCACACACACACACACACACACACACACACACCCTGCCTTCCTGAAACTCACACACACACACACACACACACACACACCCTGCCTTCCTGAAACACTCACACACTCACACACACGCGCGCGCACAGCCCTGGTGCGGCCTCGGGCAGGCTTGTGAGTGCTCCCCAGCTCGGAAGGTGGCCAGGACTTTCGGAAATACAGTGAAAACGGAACAGCTTCAGTTCACTCTCGCTGTCCTGTGAGTGTATGGGCACGCACTCTGGTAAAGGTTTAAAACACACAGTTTAAATTTTGCTTCAGGACAGAAAAGTCCGTCCTGAAATCGCTCGTGTCTTGTTTTGTGGGTGAGGACCTGAGAGCCGGCTCCGCAGGTGCGCGGGATGGAGGACAGGCGCCGAGCCGCCCTGTCCAGGTGCAGCCATCAGCGCCGCCTGCGGTTTGCACGCGGCTGCGGCGCCTGCCATCCGGGCAGCGGCGTCCACGTTCTGTGGATCGTCTCAGCCCTTCGCCAACCCTGGGAGTCCTCTGGGCAAAAAGAGAACAGCACGTTGGCCCCTTCCTATCCCTGCTGTTCCCCCTTTGGTTGAGCAAGACCAAGAGGGAGCAAGAGGCCAAGATGTTATAGTAAAGCAGAATGTCCAAGTGATTATTGATTGACCTTAGAGTTTCATATCTTTTTTATCCTACTCAGGAATTTTAAAATACTGGTAAGCTGCAAATACTATCACAGAGTCTCTGAACATATATTTTAGAATCTCTTACAAAGAATATGCTAGGCCATTTGAGGCAGGTGAGATATAGTAAAATAGGTAAGGAAATTATATTTGAGTCGAGCGATTATTTGAGTTGAGGTACTCATCCTGGCCACATAGCAGACCAGCTATGTGTCCCTTAACACAGCCCCCTGGGATTGGACAAGAGAAGGTTGCCACCCACATTCAAGGGTGTGGCATTCACAAGCAATAAACAGAGCATGTGGCACAGTGCCCAGCACATGTAGGCACACAAAAATGTACTCCAATCTCAATTACACCCCCTACAATGTTGTCTCAACAAATAACAAACTTTCGCCTATACACAGTAAAAAGAGACATTTTTTAAAAAGAAACTATCGAAAGTTGGCAGTGTTAGTAGTAGTGATGCGATCGCCAAGCAGAATAAAGAGAGGCAAGTAAACTGTTAGGACTTCTCTGGAAGGCAAGAGAGGCTGGAGTGTCAAGATGCGCTCTTGGTAACAAATGTAAGAGCCTTCAGAATGTTTATATACCCATTGGACCAGTGGATAATTCCACAAATGGTTATGCCAAGGAGAGAAAAGATGCAAAGACTTATGTGCAAAGTTGAACATCACAACACTTCTTTTATCAGTGTATTTATGGTAGTTATTAATGCCCATTAATGAAATGACGAAGTTACAGTAGTATCCTATATAATAAAGAGGTAATATGCAAATTAACCCTCACACCCTCACAAGATGGCTGCCTATGATCAGGCTGGCAGGGGGGTTAGTGAGGGATGACCAAACGACTGAACAAGCAGGCTGTGGGGGGCAACCAGGCCAGAGTGGGAGCAGTCAGGGTGACCAGGCTGGGGGGGAGGGGGTTGGGCGTGCAGTAAGAGGTGACCAGGCCAGTGGGGGGGAGCAGAGGGGCAATCAGGTTGGCACACTGAGGCAGTGAAGGGTGATCAGGCCAGCAGAGGAGGGCAGTTAGGAGTGACCAGGCAGGCAGGCAGGTAAACAATTAGGGGCCAGAGGTTCAGGATTGTGAGAGGGATGTCCAATTGCCACTTTAGTCCCAATCCCCAGCTGTTGGACATCCCCCAAGGGGTCCAGATTGGAGAGGGTGCAGGCTGGACTAAGAGGACCTCCCCCTCCCCACGCAAATGTTGTGCACAGGCCTCTAGTATCCCTATGATGGAATATTGAACAGTTGTAAGAACTGTGTAAAGAATATTTGGTGATGTAGGAACATACATATAATGAAGCTTTCATTGAAAAAAAAAAAAAGCAGGATACAAATATAGAGAAAATTTTCCATCATGGAGAGGAGAAAATGCCAAATGTTACTAAATACAGTAGGAAACTATGCCAATTGTTACTAATAAGGCATACATTTTATTATGCTTTATGGTGCCTCACAGAAGTTGAACTTTTTACAAATAGAAGGCAAGACCCTCTACCAGCAAAAAGATTATGACTCGTTTTATTGCAGTACTCACTTTATTGCAATACTCACTTTATTGCAGTGGTCTGGATCCCACCCACAGCATCTTCGAGGAGGTATTCGTGCATTTTTATCTCTAGATGATGGGATAACAGGTGAGTTTAATTTTCATTGTATTTTCCTGTTTGGCAAAATTTCTGCAATTTTATACCTTTAAATCAGGAGCAGGGGATTCGGTAGTTGGAAACTGGTCAAAATCTCTGCTGGGTCTAATCTATAAATATTTAAGCTCTCGTTTCTACATCAGTTTTGCTCTCTTTAAACTCTGACTTTCCTCTGGGAAAGGCAAGCAGATGCCTGCTTTTCCCACCTTGTATTTCAAGTCACACATTCAGGCCGTATCCCAGCACAGGGATCTTCCGAGGTCAGCTACTCCGCTGCAGGTCAGGAGCTGGAGGCCCAGGTAGCGTGAGGGAGGACAGGCCAGGGCCTGGTGCTCGGTTTCCTGGGTCAGGTCGTCAGCAGGTGGTCTTCCTGGGATAGCACTCCATCCTGTGCCATGCCATGCTGCATCCGTGAAGATACGCCCAAAACGGAAACCTTTATGTATTTTTAGATTATATGGCGATTCCTGCTGAGCAAGGCACATCCATTCTATCAGCATGTGGTCATACTTGCGTGTTCCAGAAAGACATTACAGAGAAAACTGAAGAGGAAACCAAAGATATAATTCAAGAAAATCGCCCAGATTGAGGAGCACATCTCCAGACGGAAAGAGCTCAAGTAGTGGGCACAGTGACAGACCTACACCAGCATGAAATCTCAACACGTAGACAATATCCCTGCAACGTACCAAGAGCACACTGCTGGTGGGAATAGAAAGTGGCACAGCCACTTTGGAAAGCAGTCATATATGACATGATTAAAAGATTCACTTTATAAAGGCAATAGGTTACATTACTAAAACTTATGACCATCATATAATACTTACAAATTTTCATCACCATTTATTAAAAAGAATAGACATTTTGTGAACTAATCACTGTATAAGACAGAACAATTAAAAATTTAAATTGTTTTTAATTCATATTTAAAATGATAACAATTTGATGGTTTTTACTAAAAGTCTTATGGTTATTCATCTATGCTTATAAAACTAACCTCCAAAACTCTAAAATGCTTCTTAAAATCATAAAACCCAACTGAGACATAGAAAGCAATATTGAAAAGAGAGATCATTTATCAAAATGTTCCCATTTCTGATTTCCAGCTACCTTCTACTTCACATCACACCTAAAAGCTATTTTATGTGTTTTCACTTGTGGTTGTAGAAAATATGTGAAAAAAGGTAGTAAACGTATTTTAAAAAATCATCTGACAAAAATGCAGGGACTGCAGAGCATTCCATTCTTGCTTGAATTTTAGCCAGGTGGACACTTTCCTAAAAGTTTGTTTCCTAGGTATACATTGACCAAATTCTCAGAAAACGTACTTTGGCTCAGCTCACAAGTTTGATATTTTTGTCAGGTGTTAAAGGAATATTACATGCAAAGTTTTGTACCATAAAGGCATTTTTTTTAAAAGCTAAAATAATATACAAAGCCATAACTCAGATTTTGAAGATACTTATAGTAAAAAAAAGTGTGTATACACATACGAATAAACGTACATGCCTGCATGTTTATATGAATAAACATACGTGCCGGCATGTGTATGCATATATACATACACATATTTAAATGAGTTTGCAAGCAAACTGAAAAGCCGGGAAGGTGGTTGGCACAGCAGCTGGACAAATGCACTGGAGAGGCAGACAGTCTGCACAACTCCCATCTCTCTGGAGCAGGCATTCATTCCAGAGACCTGGCCATCGTCAGCTCCAACGTTTGAAGCCCAAAGATGTCTCCCTAAAGAGGAATTTCTGGTTATCAGGACCATCAGAGGATCTCTGCTGATGAAGACGGGAGGATCCATTAGCAGTACTTCCTGCCATATGCTTCCAGGCATAAATGCCAAGAGACTTCCCTTAGGAACATCAATCCCACGCGTTTGCCTAATGGGCTATCAAGGGCTCTTCTGGATCCCGTCCATACTTTGAAGGGACTTATAGATGCAGGTAAAATCAACCTCAGTCTTTCCAGCTGCTCTCAGTGGCCGCTACCCCCAACCTTCATCAGTCAGGGTCCCCAGAAAGCTTTTTCAGCCTTCACAGGAATGGCAGTAAATTCTCCAAGTGCGGACCCCCAGTTCCTAACTTTATAGGCTAAATGGATCTGTGACCCTTGGGGAACACAGTCGGTAGGTAACCTGCTACATTTCACAGGCATGTAGGATCTCCCAGTGTTGCTGATCTGCTTCTTCCTTTGTATCTGATACTTATAGGCCTTTAGATTAAAAATGCCAGATTAAAGACGCCAGGGCTGTGCATGCACAGAGGACACTGTGAGGATGTGGTGAGAAGGCGGCCATTTTTTAAAAATTACATCTTTATTGTTGAAAGTAGTACACGTGTCCCTTCTCCCCCCTCTGTCCCCTTCTAACCCGCTTCAACCCCCACCCCAGGCCTTCTCCACCCCATTGTCTGTGTCCATGGGTTATGCATCTATGCATGCAAGCTCTTTGGTTGATCTCTTCCCACCTCTGCCTTCCCTCTAAGATTCCGCAGTCTGTTCTATGCTTCTGTGTCTCTGGATCTATTTTTTTTCATCAGTTTATTTTGCTCATTAGAGTCCACATATGAGTGAGATCATGTGATACTTGTCTTTCTCTGACTGGCTTATTTCACTTAGCATAGTACTCTCTAGGTCTCTCCATGCTGTCTCACAGGGGAAGAGATCCTTCTTTTACTGCTGCGTAGTAGTCCATGTTGTAAATGTACCACAACTTTTCTATCCGTTCATCTACTCATGGGCACGTGGGCTGTTTCCAGATCTTAGCTTTTGTAAAGTGTGCTTCCATGAACACAGGGACACATACATTCTTTCTGATAGGTGTTTCCGGTTTCTTAGGATATATTTCTATTTAGATGTTTGACCTAGGGATCACTCGGTCAAAAGGCAGTTCCATATTTAATTTTTTGAGGAAACTCCATACTGTATTTTTTATATGTTTTTGTTCATTTTTAGAGAGGAAGGGAGAGAGATAGATAGAAAAATGGATGAGAAACATCATCAATTAGCTGCTCCCTACTGGGGATCGAGCCTGCAAGCCAGGCATGTGCCCTGCTCAGGAATTGAACCTGTGACTTATTGGTTCCTGGGTTAATGCTCAACATCTGAACTACATCAGCCGGGCTCCATAATGGCTGCACCAGTCTGCATTCCCACCAGCAGTGTACTAGGATTCCCTTTTCTCCACATCCTCACCAACACTTGTCATTTACTGATTAATGATAGCCATTCTAACAAGTGTGAAGTGATACCTCACTGTCATTTTAAATTGCATCTCTCTGATGACCAGTGAGTGACTTTGAGCATTTTTCCATATGTCTCGTGGTCATGTGAAGTGTCTTTGCCACTTTGGAGAAGTGTCTAAGCCACCCATTTTGTCATGGCAGCCCAAGCAAATTAATATGATCATCATTGGCCTTTGCCATTTTCTGTCACTAATAATAAAAATAAAGGTTAACCTTTATTACCAAAATATATATATGTGCTGGATTAAAATCACCATAAGGCAATGAAATTTGGGGAGGAGTGACACCTGAAAGGAATAGTATCTAGGCCCAAGCAGAGATGATTCTCTTGTTCATTTCCAATGCGACATATAAGTTAAAGATGATATTCCTCACTGTGCTGGAAATACACAACAGAAAATTGACCATCTTCGCCATCCAACTTTTTAAAAGTAATTTATTGATATTTGAGAGAGGGAGAAGAAACAGACCAAGTCTGCAACCTGGGCATGTGCCTTGATGGGAATCAAAGTAAGAATTGCACCAGCAACCTCTCCCTGCAGGGATGGAGCCCAAAGGAGCCCCTGGCAGGGCCATCTTCGCCACAGTTAAGTGTTCAGTCAGTAGGGTACGTACTCACGTTGCTGTGATACAGATTCCAGAACATTTTCATCTTGCAAATCTAAAACTGTGCCCATTAAACAATCCCCTTTCCACCTCCCTCAGCCCCTAATGACCTCTACTCTACTCTCTTAGAAATCTGACTGCTTTAGGTATAACCGCACTGGCATTTGTCTGTGACTGCCTTATTTCACATCGCTTAATGTCTTCAAGGTTCATCCAAGTTGAAGGTGTGTCAGAATTTCCTTCCTTTAAAGGCTGAATCATCTATTGCATGCCTATACATTTAGTTTATCTGTCAGTGGGCAGGAGTTCTTCTACCTCTTGGCTATTGTAATGCTGCTATAAATATGGGTTTGGGTCTCTTCCTATATCTGCCTTCAGTTCTTTTGTGTGTGCACCCACAAGTACAATTGCTGAATCATATGGTGATTCTGTTTTTAATTCTTTTAAGAACTTCCATATTGTCTTTCACAACAATAGCACCATTTAACAATCCCACCAACAGTACATAAGAGTTCTAATTTCTCCATAGCCTCGTCAACACTATTTTCTGGTTATCTTTTTTCTTTTGGATAAAAATGTATAGTATGCTGCTGAATTCCACATTTATTTATGTTAAAGATAAGCAAACTAATCTATGGTCATAGAAATCACCAAAGGGTGATTAGCGGAGATTAGACTAGAAAAGAGCATGAAGGTCTTTGCCAGCAAGGTCCTGTTTCCCAGTCTTGGTGCCACGACACAGATGCGTCCACTTTGTGAACATTCTGGGCTGTGCACATGTGTGGTTTTCTGGGTCACATTCTAAACTCCACAGACCAGGCAGAAAGCGATTGCAGTAGTTTGTTCGGATGGAAGGTGGTAGTTCAGACTTGGGTAACGATAGGAAGCAGGTGAAGACAAGATCTACGGTGACATTATTTTGTTGTTTCTGCTTTTGCAGTCTAGTAAGTCAAACAAAATCACCACCAGACTTAATGTCAAAATTACTAATAAGCATTTGCTGGAAAGAGACAATAGATTTGAAAACGGTTATAAATACTTGAGAGTAAATGCAAGTAATTTCCAGATACATTAATTGAATTGAACTTTTGCATTTGACAGCACAACTAGATTCCGGGCACACTTAAGATCCAACCAAACTAAGCGCATAGAAAAAATAAGGTCTTCAGTAAACATTTACCCTTCTTCAGATAGGAAAGTACACTTGAAATAACACACTATGTAAATTGTGCGCTCACACGGGGGTACCAGACCGTGGAAGATCAACAGTTCAGCTTATCTGCTGCTACAAGTCTTTTATAAGTTGTCTTACTGTCACTTAAGTAAGAAATGTCCTTCTATTCTTATTCTCACTTAAACAAGAAATTTCCTTCTAACCAGTCAGCAAAGATGCTGAAACACACAGACCTGTGATGTCTATGTGCCATAAGTATAAATGCCACTTCAAGAGTCTTAACTGTCACTTCCCATGGCTAGTTCCAAATCTGTTATACTCAGATGCTGCCTGTCCAGGAACCCAGTTCTGCCTTGCTGGTAGCCCCTCTTCCTAAAAAATACCCCCCCCCCCCCAGACTAGCCAGCACCACCCACTCCTGAGAGCGCTGTGCAGGGGCAGCTATGTTCCCCAGGCAGTGCGCTCAGAGACCCTTTGAAAGACAATTGACAAACTATACTGAGTAGCAATCACAGAGATCACGAACTCCAAAAAGTAGTTTTTCTGGAAAATGTGTGACCAGATCAACAGGATTTTCTTCCCGACAAGAGCCAGAAGAGGAAAAAAGGAACCCCCTGCTGATGACGTTTCAGATTACCTTCAACCACAACTGTGCAGCCTCAGAATCTGCATCTTAGCAAGCACCCAGCTGCCTCCAATCAAGTTCTACTCAAGTAGACCACCAAGTGGTGTTCTTGTTTCCCAAGAGAGACTACACATTTACCTTTACTTCCTCAATTACACTCATGCAGGCAGCATTTACTGAACATCTACCATGTGCCAAGTACCATTCATGTAAGACCTAGGGTTTGAACAGTTATCAAAAAGAAGTCCCTGCCCCATGGAGCTTACATTCGAGAGAGGGAGACTGACATAGCCAAAGACATAAAAGTAGCAAAGCAACCTGGGAACGGCCATCCATTTTTAAAAATAGGTGCTTGGTTTTAATAAACAAAATGTGGATTTTGACAGATATCCCAATCCCATTATTTTCCTGAAAATGCTCAAAGGCAGTATTTTAAAACAGCAGCTGTTGGCCAACATCTAATATACAAGTAGATAGACTAGTAAAAACACACCTTAATTAAATAAAAATGATCAGGGCCTATAAGATAAAAATGTAATATTTTATTTTCAAAAACAGGAAGTCTCCTAGTCTTGATAAAATGTGTGTGGTCTTAAACTAATATATTAAATATCAACATCCAAGCCCTGATTGTCAGGCATGGTTTACTTCATCTGCCCAGGACTGTCTGTCCCCGTTTTAACACTTCGGAATCAAGACCTTCTCCCCAGAAGGAGACAGGCCATATGCTAACATGTAACCCAGCTGAAGTAAACTAGCTAAAAATGCTTTTGCAAGTTTAGTCCTTTTCAAAACGAAGCAAACTAAAATTTATTAAACGGGCATTCTCAATTTTGTTTAGCTGACATATATTTACTTTTATGAGCAAAGGTAATCATATTAAACTAATGACTTGAATAGTCCCAACTCATAATTCAACCAGTAACTGACTGAAAAGCTGAAATTTATACACCATTAGTATCCGTTCTCAGAACAGACAGTTGGATATGGCTACATTTTACCCAGAAGGTGCTGGACTTCATTGATAAACCATTATTTTGGGGGGAAAGATGTATGAACAGGAAACAAACAAACCAAAAACATCATAGTTGGGCAGGCAAGTATGGTATACAGCCAAGTCTGGTTTACCTCAAAAATGCAATTCTGCAGTACGACCCGCTAACCAGGCTCTCTGCAAACCAGTCAGTTCACAAGAACGAAGCAGAGTCAAAACACAGAAAAGCTAAACGCAGCTGCAAAACCAACATGTGCACAGAGATGGTTTTTCAACATGCAATCATTCTGGCTTTCCTTTACCAAGCCAACTTCAAGATATGGATCACTTTTCCACAGGAACCTGTCAGTCAGTCATTTGTGCACCTGTTTGATTCCCGGTCAGGGCACACGCCTGGGTTGCAGGCTCGATCCCCAATGCAGGGTGTATAGGAGGCAGCAGATCCATGTTCTGCTCTATAGATGTTTCTCTCTCTGTCCCTCCCACTCAAAATCAATTTTAGAAATCTTAAAAAAAAAAAAAAAAAGAGAAAGAAAGAAACTAAGGTAAAGGCAACTACTTTATAAAGTAATAAACTTTTTTTTAATGCAGCAATTTGGAAAAGTAAAAAAATGTAGCTTATGTATTACAACTGATTTGGTACATTAAGGAAGTCATTATATACACACCTTTAATCAGCTGTTACTCTGACATTCTTGTTTAAAAAACAAACTATGAATATTACATGGATTACCCTCTCTTCCCTCAAACAAAAGCCTAAGTTGACAGAAGGGTAAATTATTATAAGTGCCCCCTTTCCTTTGCCTTAGATTTTTAAAAATCCAAATACCAGTATATATATTCCCCCTTCTCTCTGCTTCCTATATATAAATCAAACTTCCTTCACCTTTAGTCAATTCTAAAACCAAGTCATTTTTGCCCCTAAGAAATATTTACAAATTACCTTGTGAATTAGTTCTAGCCCATCACTTAAGTTTCAAAACAGACCCAATTAAGTACCCCGTATTTCATATTAATATGGCATTTAGATACCACACTAACTATAGTTGGGAATAATACAGTTCTTAAAAGTCATAATTATTTACTTTATTTTCTTGTTTAAAAATAGCATAGATGGCACTCTAATTCGCATTAACCTGTTTGAACACAATTAGGTAGGACATTTTATCACTATACAATAGAAGAAAACCTGCTCATTTAGACCATTTAAGGCTTACATAAACTAGTAAAAATATTGTTTATCTTTCAATGCATACTAGAATGCAAAGTCTCCTTATAAAATTCAATAGTTAATATATTAAGTGGAAGCCCAAATGCTGACTACAGTAGGTAAGATTTTTTAAAAAAATATATTTTATTGATTTTTTTACAGAGAGGAAGGGAGAGAGCGAGCGAGCTAGAAACGTCGATGAGAAACATCGACCAGTTGCCTCTTGCACACCCCCTACCGGGGATGTGCCCGCAACCAAGGTACATGCCCTTGACCGGAATCGAACCTGGGACCTTTCAGTCCACAGACCGACCGTCTACCACTGAGCCAAACCGGTTTCGGCCTGTAGGTAAGATTTAAGTTGGCCATACCAGCTGAAGTGTCCGGATAACTTACTAAATTCTCAGTTTTTGTCTAAATGCAATCTTTACCACCAAAGTTCCACCTAGACATGTAAAATAACGGTTTCCATCATTGTGGACTCTAAATTGAGACTTGACTGTACTAATATTGAACAGAGCATACATTTTTAGAAGCATGCAAATTTCTACTCCTCTATATCCAGAGATTAAGATTTAATTCAACAAAGCTAATGGACTCCTAACACTTCCATAGAACACAGAAACGGGAGTGGAATGTCTATACATTCCACACACTTCACTAACAAATTACAGGAAAATTGCTTATTTCATGGCAACTGGATTATATAATAAACAACAAGAAAAGGCCACTTATTATGATGAGTGTAGTCTTTATTGAAAGACTTAACTTCAACTGTGGTTTACAGCTTTGGCTTAAGTTGGCCAGTCGTTTTAGCCTGTTACTGCCAGCAGACATAAAAACCAAGTGGGAATGCCATGGGGGAAATAACTAGTAGGGATTAGAGCAAAGATGGCAGTCAAAAACACATCACCAAAACCAACCTCAAAATAAACTTTCATTGCATGCCGAAGAATCTGTGCTGCTGTTTCTAATGAACATGGAAAAGGCAACAATTCTTAGGCTTAAATTGGATGAAAATAGCACTGATTTCATTTAGTTATGGCCGGTGTTAGCTTGACAGTTTTATTCTAAGGTAGTGCATTTTGTTTGGATATTTAAAAAACTTACTATGAAATAACTTCCACTAACTGAGCTGATCATGAACTCTCGTTCTCTTTCTGATTAAGTCGAAGGACACTTCAGTCATGTGTTTACTATGGCAATATAATTAATTAGTCCTTATACTTTTATTAATTCATAGAATATACAACTAGGAAATACTGCAGCTATATTTTAGCTGTCATCGCAATAAGCTAATTGATTTACTAGCAGACCAAAAAAGGCAAATTTAATAGGCTTTTATCAATATATTTTTAAGTCTTTAATTGTTCAAGTTTCACATATATTCAAGAAATTTTTTATTAGGAGGCATAATTGATATAATTTGTACTTGAGTGTTCTCTTATAAAATGTAAAGTAACTTTTCCATAACATCCCCCAAAGACACCATGAGCAAAAGAAATAAGGGTAAGTTTTGTAATAGAAGAATATAACAGATGACTATAAAAATTGGCCCAAAGATGAACTTCAGACACTGAATTTTCAGGTATAGTAACATTTGGCTGTATTTCTAAATAGGGGAGAAAGGGAAATAATACCAAAATTATTGTGGTTACCAATTTATAAAACCATCATTATTTCAAAGCTAATTGTAAGATTTCAAAAGTTTCAATAATCATCTGTGGATATTAGTTCCAACTTACTAAACTATAAAGGCTTTTCTCATTTTGGTGTCCAGGCCTCAAAACATTTCAAATATATTGCCTAAACATTTGCACCCCCTAGCTGTCAAAATTCAAATACAGAGGATTTTATCCCTTTTACATCCCTGTTACGATAAAAGTTCGAGGCAGATTTTATCCACACAGCCCGAAAAATGCCTCCGGAACAAACCTCCATCTTCTCCACCTGCTAATTCATTTGCAAACTGCACTCACACAGCCCAGCCTCTGTTCAGGCTTTTCCTCCCTGGCACACTACCCACACAGAACAAAGGAACCAAAAGGAAAGTCACAACTCTGTACGCTAGTCAAAGCAAAGAGCCAATCATAAGTTGGTACAATGAACTGTCTAAATAAGATGTTTTAGCAATCTTGTTTAAAAAATTATCGGGCAAAATATATCTAATTTAAAAAACACCCAAAGACTTTTAAAAAAACACTTGTATTTTACAATTTATAGGAACCTTGAAATGGCTTACAAGGTTTTAAGGTGTTTACATACCAAGTGATGTAAAGCAAAGGGAAAAGGCAAAGAAAAAAATCTGCAATGACATTTTAAAATGTATTTCTGCATCAAAGATTTATATGAAATTAAATTTAAGGCTTTTTCTGTATAGTAATTTGTATAATTTTAATTTTACATAGTAGCCAACCTTGGAAATGTCAGTCTTAAACATTCTTATCAATCCATTGCATTCAATGCAGTGGAGTGTGTTGTTACTTCAAATAATTACATTGCTACTTCTATGTTGAAGCATGCTTTTTAAACACTGTAGTTAATATTTACAATGTATATCATTTAAACTTCATGTAAAAGCACAAGTATGACTGTCTGACTTTAATACAAACACCATACTTGGAATTTTCCCCCAAAAGTGAAATGTAATTTACTACAGTTTTAATAATCAACACTTTTTAAAGTCTTAAAAATATGTCTTAATGTGGATCACCAACATTTGCTCAAGTAACTCAGGCAATGCTGTTCCTTATTTAGGTTGCAAAATTTCTTTATCAGTCTGGCTTCAGGTTTCTTTAAGCATAAAGTAAATATTTCCTCCAAAGCGACTCCAAAACCATGCATTTCTTCTCAACATCACACTTTTTTTCTGCTGACTTCGAATGTGGTCCACCTCAGAGTAGGGGAAGGTAATGTCAAGATTCAGGATGAACTTATATGTGATTCCCAGTTTTTCACGATCCTCCCTTTTTTTTTCCTCTTTTAAAAACAGTGAGTTAAAATACTGAATAGCAAGGTAAAAATGGAATAGTATCTAGTAATCAAAATGTATTACCCATTTCTCCTATAAAATTTGTAGTCAGAATTGTCTTTATTGACTTTATTTTAGTTTTTGTACACAAAGAAAAATCATGTTCATATCCATCATGAACAAAAACTTAAAAAGGCAGAACTAGAAGACATGTGTCCTTCACCAAAGCAAAGCTGTGCTAAAGGTTCCAAACATTTCCATTTTTAAAATAAATATTTCCGTTTTCCGATGTCTACTTCCATGTCTTCAGAGTGTCACAGGAAACTGAAGCTATTATGAATTACAATTTTGTTTAGAGTCCCAGCTCACTGCGTTTGGTAACTTGCCATACCATATCCAGCTTGGTTAGGAGGAGGTATTACAGGGGGGGGAGCTTGTCCTTGGGGGGGCTGAGCACCAAATCCACCCATCCAAGCAGCAGAAGGTGATTGACTTGAAAGAGAAGAAAAACAAACACTTCAGCAAACACAAGGAAAAATCATCTGTACATTTTTACAAAAACCAAGCAGAGCTAAATCACAGAATAGACAACAAAGAATCAACAAACCTACAACAAAGAGCAAAGAAATAACTGATACATAGCCAGCCACATATGTAGAATACATATTACAATATTACAGTCTTTTTATTTTTATTGATTTCAGAGAAGGGAGAGGGGAGACAGAGAAACATCAAAGGTGAGAGAGAACCATTGATTGGCTGCCGCTTCTATGCCCCCCATAGGGGACTGAGCCCGAAACCCAGGCATATGCCTTTGACCAGAATCAAACCTGGGACCCTTCAGTCCACAGGCCAATGCTCTATCCACTGAGCCAAACCAGCTGGGCACAATATTAGTCTTAAATTGTTAAGAAAATACCCACAACTTAACACAATGACTACTCTGAAGAGTAGCTCAAAACTAATTAAGAAAACAAACAAACAAATGGCCCCCTGGCTTGGCTCAGTCGTTGAGCGTTGACCGTCGACCTATGAACCAGGAGATGACAGTTCAATCCTGGTCAGGACATATGCCTGGGTTGCAGGCTTGATCCCCAATAGGGGGTATACAAGAGGCAGCTGATCAATCAATGGTTCTCTTTCATCACTGATGTTTCTGTCTCCTCTTTTTCTCTCTGAAATCAAGAAAAATATATTAATTTTTTTAAATGACAAATGATTCAACACATCATCTACCTACTGTATATTGCACACTGTATATCAATTTACAAGAAATTTTAAAAACACAAGTTCATTTTTAAAAAAGGAACAAGTGAAAATAAAGGGACCTCTGGGGACCAGCCCACTCTATCAAATAAGGAAAAAAAGCAAGCTATTTTTTAATCAGATAAATCTCTGAAACTCCTCACACAAGCCAACAGGTATAAATCATTACATTTCTGAACATATCTAGACAAAGATCTTTTCCACACCAAAATAAACAAATAGATAAAATAGTACGTTAGAAATGTAAACCAAACTCTACCAATTGCTTATAAAGGTAGCAGGACATACCAAACATTATCCCAACCTCCCTTTTCACCTAGGTAATAAGAACATTTTTAGCACCATAAATCTCTTTTCATAAGTTTTTTAATAGCTCGATAAATTTAATTTAAATAAATTCTCCCTAGAAAAACACACTTTTTATTGCTCTTGTCAGAACCATATTTCTATACTGAAAAACAACAAACTTGCCAAAACCGGTTTGGCTCAGTGGTAGGGCATCGGTCTGCAGACTGAAAGGTCCTGGGTTCGATTCTGGTTAAGGGCATGTACCTTGGTTGTGGGCACATCTTCAGTAGGGGGTGTGCAAGAGGCAGCTGATCGATGATTCTCTCTCATCGATGTTTCTAACTCTCTAGCCCTCTCTCTTCCTCTCTGTGAAAAATCAGTAAAATATATGAAAAAACAAAACAAAACAAAACAAAAAACCAAACTTACTCTACTCCAAATCCTTGTTGATTCCATGGTTGCCCGTATACTCCATAAGGCGGTACTTGCCACCCATTTGCCATATACTGTCCGTACTGTTGTGGGTTTCCATAAACTTGGCTCCACTGACCCCACTGACTATAGTCAACCTAGGAAAAAGCAAATTACTGTTTTAGGAAACAAGTAAGAAACACAGTATTTGAAGAAAAGTGGGAGACAAGGAAGAGAAAAACTAAGTAAGCACCCTTATGTGAATAGGACTCTGTTATTTATCATTGTCTAAGTTTATTGGGTGGTGACACCTGTGAAAAGAAAGTATTAAGATTCAGTTAATACCACAAAATAATCACTTTTGAAATAGTATTAATAAAAATCAAGTGAAAGCAGATAAATGCTTCATTTTTTAATTTCAGTTTCTAAAAGTTTTTATGTAGATATTTAAGATAGAAACCTTAAACAGTGCTATGAAAAATCGAATTACCTGCTGGAAGTTTTTAGTCATATCAGGAGATTCTTTACCCCAATAGCATTTAACAACATGTCCTTCGATCGTAGTACCATTCACCGACACAATGGCATGGGCTGCACTTTCGTGGGTTGAAAATCTGAGAGAAAAATAGAAAAAGTTTTTTTTAAAGAACTTAACACAGTACTAGTTTACATACACTCTTGTTAGTTTATAAGTGTCAATTTGGCATTGGTATCGTAGAGTACGTTACATAGGTAGTTTAAAGTTCTACATTACAAAGTAATACTAACATAACAACCTCTGATACTTGGGGGGTGGGGGGAAGATCAAATAATGTAACTGAAAGGAACAAATCAAATTTAAGAGTAATAATATTACAGATAGAATTTTACCTGACAAATGAATAGCCCTTTTCTGGAAAAACTCTTATTTCCATGATTTGTCCAAATGGTGAGAATGTCTGTCTCATAAGCTGATCTGAAAAATAAAAACATATAGATTATTCAAGGTTCATGTTTATCATAAAATTGGTATAATAGTGATGAAGCTCCAGAGAAGGGGGTTAGAAAACCAAACACAATACCTGTTAACCCAGAAGCAATTCCTCCACAGTACACAGTACAATTTTTTGGACTTGACTGGTTTACTACATCTTCAAATCTTAACTGCTTAGTGTTATCTACATGCACAGAGAAAACAAAAATGTTGAGAGATTATTATATTTTATTAAGATATTCCTCATTTGGGGGGGAAAAAGTGAAAGAAAGTATTTTTCTTCATGCTCTGATTTGATTTATATCAGATGGTTCACAGCTCCAAATATAATATCTCAAAGCCCAAAGTTATATTCAAGATAAAACGAGGCTTGCAATGCTAATAAAGTTTTAAGACTATACCAATTAAGACTATGCCAATACATGACTTTGTGAAGCACCATCATTTTAATAGAGTACATGTAGCTTACTTTCTTGTGTGCTTTTAGGTGCAGGTGGTTTGCGTGTGGCCCAATTGGTTCTGATCTGACGACCACCCAGCCACTGACCTCCCATATGCACAATTGCATTTTCTGCATCCTATAGAGAGAAAGAGAAAGAGCAATTACAAACAGAAAATTGTGGTATATAAGACCCAGAAGATGAAAGAAAATGCTGGATCCAATAAATCTTATCAGTAAATTAATTCCCTGAGCATCCTAAGCAAAGCTGGATTAATATACTAAGAAAATTATTTATATTAAGTGATTCATAAAAGCTATTATTATTTATAGATTTCAAAATACCACGACAGCATTAGAGAAATTTATCATAATTCAAATATGCAAGAAAAATATCACAATCCCGTTGATTAAAACATAAAAAGGCAGCCGAAGCCGGTTTGGCTCAGTGGTAGAGTGTCAGTCTGTGGACTGAAAGGTCCCAGGTTCGATTCCGGTCAAGGGCATGTACATTGGTTGCGGGCACATCCCTAAGTAGGGGATGTGCAAGAGGCAGCTGGTTGATATTTCTCTCGCATCGACGTTTCTAGCTCTCTCCCTTCCTCTCTGTAAAAAGTCAATAAAATATATTTAAATAAATAAATAAAATAAAATAAAAAGGCAGAAATCCCATAAAAGTTGTTTTCTAATATTTTGATTTTATGATTTGTAATGTAACTTTTACTGAATAATATATAAAAACTCTAACGTTATGGTCTAAATCACCTAACCCCGAAAATGTACATTCTAGTAGCAATGTATTGTAACTATAACACAATATTAAAAACTCATTTAAAGCAGAAAACTTTCTGCATTGTTGAAAAATGCTGTAAAGTGGCTGCCAATAAAAAATGAATTTGGATTCTCAGAATTAATGCGAATTTGCAACAAATGCAATGAATCTAAGCAAAGAAAGTATATGACCCCTGCTCTTTATCTTACTGCTTCAATAAATGCAGGTAATCTAAGTTGCTGAAATTGTTCTAAAATGCTGATGCCAAAGCCCACTTTATAATCTGATGTTATAGTTAATGCAAATACTTAAATATTTTAGTACTTCTTTCTTAAAAAATACATGCAAAAGTCAGGATGTACTGCTTCAACTTTCATTTAATATCCCAGCTACAAAAGTATGAGTAATTATTAGAAGTTAAAACTGAGATTTTCAAAGTGAAGGCAAAATACAGTCTAACTTCCCTCCAAATTCTGACTACCTCATTTGTCCTACCTTTTAGCTTTACTTCTAAGTTATATCTTACCTTCACCAGTGCACAAATGCAACTTTATTACTCTTCCTTATAAGCAGGCTATCTTTTTCCAGCTATTTCCAAGCTTATGACAAAATGAATTATGCTCTATTGTTAAGACATACAATATTACATAAAAGCTGTGTTTGCAGTTAACATCTAAGACCATTCAAGTTTCAGATTAATTAATGACTAAATTCTGTATTAAACTGAAATTGCATTGAAAGAACGTACCAGTTTGTTATAAAAAGATACAAAACCATAGCCTTTGGATTTTCCAGTTGCCATGTCTTTAACTACTCGGGCGTCCCTGTGAAAAGAAGCACAGCTAAATGAGGGAAGTAAGAGTCATCCTCAAAATAAAAACTAAAAGGAACCACACACACTGTATTGTGAGCATTTTTTAAAATAAAATTTCAGTTAGCCCTAATTAACTACAGTCATTCCTGAACTCTCCCTAACGCTTCTTTACCTGTTAGAAAAAAGCAGTAGGACAAAAACATGTAATAAACATGCAACCTAATCAAATAGCCTGTGCTTTCTAAACTAAATGCTCAAATCTGAAGATAAATAGGAACAATGGTTTCTTTTTCTAATATTCTATTGGCTAGTGTCCTCTAAGGTTTACTGATTCTATAAATTACTGTAACAATGCTAACTACTTTACCACCATGCAATCTCTAAATAGTTAAATGTTTTCTGCCTAGTGATACAAAATATATGAAATATTAAAAAATTGAAAAAGAGGAAAAAATAGGAATTAAAAAGGCATACATGGCCTGTTAACAGATTTCTTTATTTTTCTTGATCAATTCTCTATCATCATTTTGGAGTTTGGGCAGCTGTAAATTTTGAAAAATTGACATTTTCAGAAATTTAAGAAAGGAGAATAAAAAACTAACAACAATGCTAAGCACACCAGTACGAAAACAACAAATTTACACAGAAATTTTAGTGAGTAAGTTAAAATGATTGGAAATAAAGAACTCCACTGAATATAGAATGTTAAAATGTAAATACTAAAATATATGTATATATAAATAAATGTATAATAAGAATAAATAGAAATGAGAAAAAAATCTACAACTGAGTTCCAGTGTGCACAGTTCCTTGCAGTTAGCCTTCAAGATCCTGTCCATTCTTATGAGCAATTCTGCAAAATAACCAGAATGCTATTACTTTTAATTGTGACTTGGACTTTAGAAAAACTGCAGCTCTCAGGTATAAATAAAGATTGAAAAACAGCAAGCTGTATTATTTTTATACTGATTTTTTACTTACCACATTTAGAGATTAAAAAGCAAAGCAAATATCAAAATAGAAAATTAAGAATTAAATATTTCTTTCAAATAAAACTATAGAACAACAAATTGTATACAGAAAGATGTTGTTCTTAGTTGAAACATATTCCTGTAAAGTAATACTAAAATGTATTATTTAAATCTACAGGAAATACGTAAGACAAATAGATCTTAATCAGAAAGATAAATTATGATAAACATTTTATAGAATTGTAACCACTTTTAGTTTTCTAATATATTTGATCAAGTAACATACAGTGAAATTTGAGCATGAACTTTGTTAAAAATTAAACCACATTTGGGCCCTAATTAGCAGAATAAAACACTAACAAAACAGAAAACAATCCAAATTTATGGCTCAAACATTGAAACTTCTTAATACTATAACAACATTTATCATTATAATTTAACATATACATTTTCATTTAACCACAATATACCCCAGGATTTATCTACTTTCCCCCACTAATAAAAAGCTTAATACACAGTATAAATCACATTTATTTTAACCCATTATCTTTAACCACCAAATATCGAAAACATTTGACAAAAAGTTGGACTTCATAATAGTTTTTACCACCCAAACATCTGCTTCAAAGATAACAATCACTTAAAATTTTTAAACACATTATACACAGGATTAGATGAAAACAAGATCCCAAAACATTAAAATGACAACATTTTCAACAACATCTAATAAAAACAAAAACAAAACAAAAATCACACTAATTAGGAAAAGAAAACCTTAATTCTTATACAAGTTAATCAGATACTACTGTGCCTATCACAATTGAGTATAGTATTGATTATGATACTTACGATATTTTACCAAAGGGAGCAAATGCTGATTTGATATCTTCTGTTGTAATTTCTGGACTCAAATCCCCAACAAACACATGGAAGTGATCTGAAATCAAAGCATTTGGTAATCAAATACTTAAGTGAGCTACTAAACCTTTTATTTATGTTTATTTATTTTTTTTATTTTTGCTACTAAACCTTATATAGGCAACAGGAAGGGAAGGGAAAAACCCTACTTAGGCTGGTAATGCTGCCAGGGTAATTTCAGAACTCTTCCACAGGAAAACGCAGCAGGAGTACTTACTGGAAGTATCTTTTTTCTGGCTACTTGGTGTTGTTGCCCAGTTTACTTTGACCTCCTAAAAATAAAGATTATATTTAATAAAATTATTAGGGATATCATTAAAAAGCATAACACTTACCACTTATTAAGTCATTTATCAAGCAGGATAATTTTTATAAAAGTACTAGGCTGAATAAAGCAAAATCATCACTCAGCAGAGCTGAATATTCTTTTAAAAACTTGCTAAGCAATAATGCAAACTAATTTGACATGCAAACACGTATGTTCATTAGGTGCCATTATTCTATTATCTTACCTTTCCCAAAATTTTTCTCCCATTCATAGCAGCTAATGCAGCAGCTGCATCTCTGTGTTCATAAAATTCCACAAAGCAATATGGGTCATTGCTTGTATGCTGCAAAACAGAAAATCCAACAGAAGAGTTGACCCTTCTGCTATCGGGTTGCTGAGAAGAAAATCCAGGAAAAAACATTACTGATAGCTAGGAATGTACAGGTGAGATTGCATAAGTTTATGAAAGCCTAACACTTTATAAAGAGTTATAGCTAGACCTGACTTTGCACCTCAGGATTCTGTTGTACGCCAACAGAACTGCCAAAGCAACACAGAAGTATGACTATCAGCATTAAATCAAAATACAGAATTCTAGTGAAGTATGGTAAATATGAAGTAGAAGTTTATATTAGACCAAACAAAACCTCAGTTCAGATGTGATGGATAAGGACCACTTCCTTACCACTGCTCTTCTTTCCCAACAGAATTCTCAACATGAATTCTATTTATGCATCAGAATCCTTCACTAACTGTAACCCATGACTACCAAAATTACAGAAATGACCAACTTTGCAAACTTTACTCCTATTAGCTCTACATATGATGAGATGAGATTATGTATTTCTTTTATAGATAAGAAATGAGAATAATATTGAAAAAGTTCAAATTTATAACTTGCTATTAAAGTGAATTTCCTTTCAAAATATTTTAATGTATTAGAGATTCTATAAATTTTTTAATTTGGTCATCAAAGACCAGAAAAATAAACTAGTGATTGAGAAAAAAATTTCTAAAAATGTCTTTAACTAAACATTTCAAGACAAAGCTACAATTTTATATCGCAAAAACACTCAAAAAATATTATATATATTCTACAACATTATGCTTGACAGTAGTTGGCAAATAGGTGTTTATAGATGATGAGAAAGTAGTACACCTAATTATATCATCTCACAACCTACATGGAAGTAAATTTTATAAACCTGCAACCTAAATTGGAGTTACACAACTGTATAAATATATTTACATAAGGTTAAAAACAATCATCACTGTACTGTGTAAAATGCCCTAAAAAAATTAAAAATGTGGAATTCTAGTTGCACTTACAAAGGATAAAAATACCAGATAAAATAAAGATCTTTTCAACAATCACTGTTTTTCATCCCAGGAAAGTTTTAGAAGAAAAATCCAAAATAAGACGTCTAAAACAATAGTGGCGAAGCAACCAGAGGCATTTCCTTGAGATGGGAAAAAGTGTGATCATTAATACTAACAAGAAAACTCTGGGCTCCCATACAAAATCCTACTGTCCTAGCAACATGAACACTGTTCTTAAGAGGTAGGGAAAGAAAATGGGGGGGGGGGACATGGGACTCCAAATCTTAAAGCCCTCCTTTAAGAAAGTTAATATTTACTAGTAACGGTCAGAAAAGAAAGGATTTAAAATGTAAATAAGCTAAAACAACTAGTCAATTTTTCCTTTTAGTCCTACCTTTTCTGCCCTATGGCCTCTGAGGAAAGCACTGATAACTGTAGCAAACACAGAAAGTCCAGTGGTAGAGCTATAACAACAGACTTCAGTGAACTCGTCTACTCATGCATGTGGACTGCATGCTTATCTAGGCGGTAGTAGGCCGGACCCCATTCAACGTACGTAAACATGCACATTCATATATTCACACCACACTACATTTTTATCTAAGACCGTACTGATTTCTGCCACATCTCAAATGTCAGATGTGTTAAAAAATTTACTAGGTAATATACATCTATTATAGTATTCAGGGAAAGCTAAGCTCTAAATAGTACCTAAAGTAAAAAACAAACAAACATAAAACTAAGGGTAAGAATGATTTTTAACATGCTGAAATGAAATTCACGAAAGAAAAATAAATGCCTATAGCAGTGGTCACCAACCGGTGGCCCACAGACCACTGCTGGTCCGTGCGGTCCGAAAGGTTGGCGACCGCTGGTTTGGAGCAGCGTTCATGCCCTTTGGAAGCTTCCCACCTACACCACAGGCAAGTGGCACTAAAAATTAACTGCGTCTTAATTACTATGGTCACCAATTTTTAAAAAAATTCTTACCCAAGGATATAATCTTTACTGATTTTAGAGAGGAAGAGAGAGAGAAACATTGATCTGAGAGAAAAACATTCATCAGTTGCCTCCTGTATGTGCCCCAACCGGGATGAAACCTGCAACCTAGGCATATGCCCTGACCAGGAATTGAACCCACAACCATTTTGGTGTATGGAAGGAACACCCACACTCCAACCAACCGAGCCATCCAGCCAGGACTGTAGTCATCAATTCTTGTGGGATGACATAAAGATCAAGACAGAAAAATACAAGGACTTACAACTATTTACAAGTTCAAATGAGGGAGTTGTAAATTTTGAAAAGTCACTAAAATCCCTCTACCCCTCCAATGGCTGTACATGCGGGTTTTTATAAAAACACTTTAAGTCGTTATTAAATGACTTGCAAAAGTTTCTAATGATTCTTTCCCCTTTCACATCCCATTCTCTTCTAGACCCACTCCAACTGGCTTCCAGCCCAACTACTAAGCCACTGAAACTCTGTTATACTCACCAGTGACCTCTGCCAGCTGTGATCCCTTTTGTCCTCATCTTGACTTTCAAGTAGAATTCAAAACAAGTGACAACCCCCAAAAAACCCTCTAAACATTCTCCTTCACATTCCGCTATACTCTCTTGGTTTTTGCTTTCTCACGGGTATGTGTGTGTGCGCGCGCGCGCCCGGTAGTTCTTCTTAACTTAGACTCTAAACGTCCTAAGTGTAGAGATGCTCTGGAGTCCCTCTACTCTTCTCTACATCACTCTCAGGAACTGGATGTCACCTAGTCCCATGGCTTCAAATACTACTGCAAGCTGGTATCATCAGCACTGGTCTCTCTCAAGTACCCAACTAGTTTATCCAACTGCCTACATTTCATGCCAATTTAACTGTCTACTGCACATCTTAAATTTAGCATTGCCAAAAAAGAGTTCCTGATTCCCACCACTCCCCCCCCCCCCCATCCATCCTGTGCCTCCCCTACTCATGCCCTCTTTAGCAAATAAGTAGCATTACCATCCATATAATTGCACAAACAAGAATCTTAGGGTTGCCCTGGCCGGTTTGGCTCAGTGGATGGAGCAATGGCATATAGACTGATAGGTCACAGGTTCGATTGCAGTCAAAGGACACATGCCCGGGTTGTGGGCTTGATCCCCAGTAGAAGCCGTGTAGGAGGCAGCCAATCAATAATCCTCTCTCATCATTGATGTTTTTGTCTCCCCCTCTTCTTTCCTCTCTGAAGTCAATAAAAATATTTAAAAAGAAAAAGAATCTTAGAGTCCTTCTTGAAGTCGTCTTTCCCATTACGCCCCACAGCCAATCTGTTATTCTATCTCCAAAATATATACCACGTTTATATACTTCCATCTCTATGGCTTCCACTCTAGAGAACAAGTCCACATCACCACTTAAACTAGTCTAGTGAAATAAACTCAGCTGGTTTCCCTTCTTCCACTCTTGCCCCTACAATCCATTCTCCACATAACAGTCATTCTCCAAATACAGTACCTTAAAAATTCAAATCAGAATACATGACCCTACTTAAAACCCCACTGCTCTGTCATGGTCTGTACTGCCCTCTGTGATGCCCAACCCTGCCTATCTCTTCACACTCACTTCCTACCACTTCCCCTGCCCCTCACCAGGCTCCAGCTATCCTGGGTCTTTCATTGAACCCACACACCAAACTCATTACCAACTCAGGCTTTGTATACCAACTCTGCTTCCAGCTCTGAATGTAGATGGCACCATCTCGTTCTTCCGACTCAGCTCGGAGGTGACACCTTCCCTCACACCTAGCCCATAAAGCTACCCTCCAATCACCATCCAGAACTGCTTTATTCTCTTCATAGTTCCAGTTTTGAATAATGCCTAGCACAAAGTAAATTTTGTGGAAAATAATGAATGAATAATCAGAAATAGGAAGAAGAGGAAACATAATATATCAGAACAGACTGATAATTATCATTAGTCAGGAAAAAAAGACCAAAAGACCAATTTGCTTTACAGATTTTTAACACTCCCCCTGACTCAGGACATAACACAGACTCCTCAGCACAGCTTGTGGTCCCTACCGAACACTCCTCCTCTCCTCTTAGCATCTCTGTGACTAGCCAACCCCACTGCAAACTCCAAGCATGCTATCACCTCTGTCTTTTCCTTTCAAGCATTTCCGCTGTTTACCAGACCAGATCAACATTCTCCTCTCTACCTGGGAATCCCTTCTTCCTCAACTTCCTTTTTAGCCAGTGTCCACTACTCTCTTTTTCAGCTTCAGCCTAGACACTAACACCTCTAAGAAGCCTCTCCAGACTAAGGCTGACTGGAACTTCCCTGTTCTCCCACAGCACGTGAAACTGCTCCCATCGCGTTCATTAGCCTACATCATTATTGTCTGCTAGCTCCTCTGGCTCCTCATTAGACTCTAACCTACGGGCTCTGCACCATTTCACTCACCACTACATCCCTAGGACTTACCGTAATACCTGCTACCCAGTAAATAATAATTTTTTAACAACTGTTGATACAAAATCATTACGCTAACAATTTCAATTCCCACCTACAATAGGCTACTCAGTTATTAGTATTTACTAAAAACACACAAGGTGCAAAATGTTGCACTATGCAAATAACCCAATATACACCAATTCCTAAACTGTAGTTAAGTGTATACTATCTAAATCAGTAACACTCTTGTTGAATTGTATGAAATGTCATCTAGTTTTTCATACTCTGAGATAAGTTGTATTAATTCTTTCCAAGGAAGAACACCTGAAGGTAACTACATCGTGAAGAATGACCATTTGAGAATAACAGGACAGGAACTTTGTCCCTGCAAATAAAACTCCATTCCAAACCGAGTTTGTCAGCCAGTTCCAAGTAATACGTCAATACAACAAACATGAGTCTCCCCATCAGAATAACTTGAGGTTTACTTAGAATGTTTTTTAAAATACTAGTCAACTCATGTATCTCAAAATGTTAAACATCATGCTAACGGTCAGCACATGGAACTGGGAAGATCTTACCTCCGTTATCATTTTACAGCTTTTACAGGGTCCAATCTGACTAAATAACTGAAGAATAAGAACTTCCGTCACATCTCTGGAGAGGTTACCTACGTATCTGGACAAAAAAAAAAAAAGAAAAAGAAAAAAAATCAGTAATTTCTTTCAGCCCTGGCTCTCGTGTTATTATTTAACTTATCACCTTTTAGTTCATTTTAACTTCCTGACTTCATATAGCTATTCCAATTAAGACTCATTCTATGAAAGTAAAATTAATCCTTGTTTATGAAAGCAACAAATGTACTTAGGCCACTAATGTACCACTTCAAAAGACTTTTATAAAAAACAAATGAACATAATCGTGTATACCAAAAGCATAGTTTTCTCATCTCATTAGAATAAAAATAATGAAAACTTAAAGCAATCTCAAGATAACTACAACTTTTTAATATGAAACACAATTTAAAATAATGTAAAACACACACACATACTCATAATTATTGACTTATCAAAACACCTGATCATAAAGGAATAGCCTTTTATATTAGATATAAAGGAATATAACAAGAGTTTATCTTAGACCTCCAATCAAAGCAATTACATGAACAAAAAAGAGAGTTAGTTACAGCAAAACACACAAAAATCAAATGGGTCTGTTTTGTCTTGCTAAATAAAATTGTTACTTCTTGTTTTGTTTTAGAATAGCAAAGTAAAATAAAATTTCCTAGCCTAAAACACATCGTAATCAACAAAATATATACTGATCTAGATAAAACAAATATAAAGACTTCTTTAGAAACTCCGAGAAAATTTAAGACAAATACAGGTATACTTCTGAGTATGCCTAAAGGGTTGGGATTAGTTTTTGTTTGTTTTATAAATTGAATATATGTATTTTGTATAAGAAGTTTAAAACACAGCCTGGCTGGCATATCTCAGTGGTTGAGTGTCAACCTATGAACCAGGAGGTCACAGTTCGATTCCAGTCAGGGCACAGGCCTGGGTTATGGGCTCAATCCCCAGTGTGGAGGGTGCAAGAAGCAGGCAATTAATGATTCTCTCTCATCATTGATGTTTCTATCTCCCTCTCCCTTCCTCTCTGAAATCAATAAAAATATATTTTAGAAAACATTATCTAAAAAGAAGTTTGAAACACAGAAGAATTTTTAAAAGGAAAAAAGAACACCATCACCTAGAGATGACAACGTTGGTTTTTCTTGTACCATGGATTTTTTGTAATTTAGCTTAACTGTCAAACTTCTAAGTCTTTCTGGTCCTCAGTGTATAATTCCTATAATTTGCCTGTTATGAACCTCACCAAGCAAACAATATTTGTAAAAATTAACAGTTTCTTCTGGAAAATAAATGGACATATGTTTTTATTTTCCTAATATGTTACATATGGAAACTTAGTACTGAGACCAAAATAAGCTTTGCATCTATTAACATACTAAATACATAACTGCTTTAAGATGGAAGACTTTGAAAGGAGGAAACAGACTGAGAAAGGTAAAGTTATGTGTAATAAAGAAAATTATCTGATTAGGACTGAATAGGCACTTTCCAGTTCAGCTAAGAATTTCCTTGCAGTGAGTACTAATACCTTTACTTTGTGTGCTCTAAGACTGAAACACAAGCCCATGTTAATTAACAGAAGACTAACCCAGGGACAAACTCGTTTAGGTCACCCATACCATCCCTCCCTCACAATGACAGCAGAACAGGCCCGGCCAGGGCATGCAGCGGCACACTTCTTCCAGCAGCAGCAAAGGTGAGAGCCTTAGGAGTTAGCGAGGCAACTGCCTGTCCCTTTTCAACTCATATGGGGTTTGTGAGCAATCATGGATGGAATTTCCTTTTTGCACAAGGTAGACCTATCTATAAAGAAAGTGAACAAGTAACCTTGATCTCCTAAGTATTATGTTCATCTAACCTAAAGTGCTAGATAGCTTATTTTTAAGAGATTTGACGTGGATAAAACTAATTTTCACATATTGAAGCTAACAAGTAATAAAGTTAAAACAAAATGATCATTGTGATGTAACAGATCTTAAATTGTTTTACATTTGTATTACTGCTTAAAACCTTGATTTGTTGCAAAGGCACTAATTACCTTCTAGTACAGTATAAGTCACAATCAAAGCTGTTACTGTTTCATACGAGTTTTATTTCAAGCCAATCTATTCCAATACGTTATAATTTTGAGAATTTCTAGAGGCACATTTAGATATATTAACTTACATCTCAAGCACTGATGCCAAAGAGCAAAAATGTTAGCCAGACTTTAGAATGACATTAAATACAGAAAAACCTAGTTTTAAAATGTTTCCTATTTTTCAAATATCTCCACTAAAAGTTCTGTGGTAAAGCAGCAAACTTCTTTCTGCTCTGGTTATAAAGCAGGCCATTTATACTAAAGTTCCAAGTGTTTAAATATAAAATTTCAATTCAAAGATCATATATAAAATAACAGAAAAAGACAAATGACTCAAATTTTGTATTGAGAGGTCAACTCAGAGTAAACGATTTTTAACTCAAGAAAAAAGAAAAGCATACCTTCGGTCTATTTTACCTTCTAAGAACAGGAACTGTAGGAGCGAAAGCATTAAAAGTGGAAAATGATGCCTTCATCCCTAACATCAGGGTTAAAATTCAACTTAAGATAGAAACTTCCCAGCTGCACGGTAGGCAAAAGATCACATTGCCAAACTACTTCCCCTGTCCCACTGGGCAGAATTTTAAGTTAAGAACATCATGCCTTTCAGAGAAATGACAAATCACACATTTCACCACTGAATGTTTTCTTACTCTGGAAAGAGTAACCTACCAGGGCTGAAATTACAGCATTTTTACATAACATAGTATAACCACATTTCTCTGAAAAGTAACGTTTTTACTTTAGTTCTTGAAAAGTTCCTATACAAGCGGAGATTTTGCAACAACACCCTTCAATGGGCATCTAATGAATTATCAATCTGTCACTGTTCATCTCAGGTGGCAGGCAAAGTGCAGGGAAGGGACAGGTGAACTGACCAACCACATAAGGGACACTGATGTTATATTAAGTTGAAAGGCTTAATTACAGCCATAATACAAGCAACTCCATGGTGTAGCTAGTCGATACTACAATGGAATTTAATAGTATTTCCTTCTGCTGTTGCCCTTATTCAGATTATACTCTCAATCACTGGTTTATTTCCTCCTTTCAACTGAGTATCAGTAAGGACAGCCATAAAGGATGACTGCATAAGAAGGTATAATATAATCCCAGATCCACAATTCCTACTCATTTTGGTGCATCAGATGGATGAAGAAAGTAAACTATAATAGAACACCATGATAATTTAATGTTGATTGCAGATTCAGATATACCATGGCTCAAATCACTGCATTTTGAGCTACCCACAACACATCTGAGATGTGGGTCCTACAAGGTAGCTATCAGGCAGTTCAGTCCCATTTGTTTGCTTTTTTAAATCACAAGTTACCCAATACATATTACCCCAAAATAAATGTCAAATGAGAATGGAAAGCAGCAGAAAACAGACCTTTAAAGCAACTATTTGAAAAACTTTAGGCTCAACATCAAAGCAATTCTATACCACTTTAAATACCATCGAATAAATTAGTAATACTGTAGGTAATGAATATTTAAAGACCTACCTAGGCTATAAACACCATATTGTTTTCTGATGATAGAACCATATGTCTTAGCTTGTGTGTGTCTGCAGGAAAAAAACCTCACTAGTAACACACAGGCATTTTAAGGAAACAGTACATTCTTTTAAAACATACTGGCCACTTGAAAACCTAATCCGTAGATCACAATGTCAAATAAATAAAAAGAGCTCCATAAACAAACAAAACCCTACTAGATATCAATCTCTACAGTCACATTCGAAAGTTTTTATTACATTACTTGTATCTAAAGAATCCTTTCAGGAGTAATAAGTAAAATAAACTTAAAACTACTATGCATTGTAGTTGTTTTTTTAATTAAAATCTGATCCCAAAAAAAATCCCCGTTGTGAAACATCTGCTTTTACTTCAAAATTTTACATTTGAAGGTTTTAAAATATATATAAAATCAACAGACAGAATCATGTGCATATGACAATCAAGTCTGCCTATAACTTTAAATCAATTGGACTTTAAAAAAAAAAAAAAGGACTTAATACTAATGACAAGAGTATAATCATTGTAAAATATTTGAATACCTCTTATTGTCCAGGCAGTGAACTAAGTGCTGCAGGGGTAAGACCTAGGAAGATGGAGCAGTCCTTGTCTAAAAAAAAAAAGCACCCTTCCCATGAGAACAGTGGGAGAGGAAACAGGAAGACAGAAGAGTAAGCATGTACATCAAGGCTCAAGACGCTTCCTTACTTATGTGTACACATGTCACATTTTTAGACAGCTGCAAACACAGATAAAGTAAGTGTGTTTTGGAGAAAGAACAGGAGATTGGAGAAGGTACAGGTCAGAAGTAAGTGACAAAGAAGTTAGTTTACCGTTATTGGTCAGTTGAGGAAAGTCTAAGGTCCGATGGAGATGAAGACAAGACAGATGCAGAGATCTAGGAATTAAAAGTACTGAAACAGCATACTTTTAGCATGGCAAGGAACAAGAACTTCTCTTCATAAGAAAGTTAGAGGTAATGAGAATATGCCATGAGGATTTACCAATTATTCAGCACTATTATGATGTAATCATGACGTCTCAGTTTCTTAGATACAATGTAACCTTTTTTAAAAACCGTCTTTATTTGAGAGAGAGAGAAAGGGAGAGGGAAAAACATCATGTGAGAAAGAAACAGGTCAGGCTGCTGCACACCCTAACCAGGGATGGGGCCTGCAAAAACGGAACTGGAGACCTTTCCCAGCCAGGGCATTACAATGTTACTTTTTGTTAAACACAGGCTAGCTGGCTCCAAACCCAGCTTTCCCAGATGCTTCCATCAAAACACACACTAACTAAATATCAAGCCTTGGCTTCAACAGATGTTAACAAATTTCAAGCTTGTCCCAATTCCCTTTCTGGGAGAAGAAGGCCAAGATGGAAGACGGAACAAAACAAATAGAAAAGTTTCGCTAAGCAGGCTTTCCATTCAAACATCTGGTGCTTCAGCTGGCCTCAAATTCTCAAAACAGGATGGCAGATACTTTAGTGAGGAGAAAAATAAGGAATGAAAAAGTGCGAGGCCCCCTCAAAACAAACGAACCGTCAAGCCCGTATCAATATGGTACAGGCATCCATCCGCCTCCCTGAGCCAGTTTCTTTGGTAAGACCCAAGAGATGAGAAGCTTGTCAAGCCTCCTGAGGACCTACCCGCCTGCATCCATTCCCCCAAAAGCAATCTGCCCTCGAACAGCAGAGCCAGGCGAACTCTGACCCTATCAGCACCACAGGGCAGAGGCGAGAGGAAAAACAGAGCAGCGACCGCAGGCAGGCGCTGGGCTTCGAGAGGCTGGGAAAACCCAAGGTGCCCAAACTTAAAACGTGTCATTAGAAACTACTCGACTTTTTTTTTTAATTTTTAATGCAGGAAAAAGGAAGGAGTGCCTCACGATCCAGACGGGAATGCGAGTGCTGAGTCATCACTCTTCCGAAGGCAAGGAACTCCAGCGAGCGGCTGGGAGGTGAAACTCATTCATTAGGTTGGGCTGCAGGTAAGAAAGCCACAGCGAGCTGGGAGGAGGAGCGTTGCAAGGACACACAACGAGTGGTGGATAAAATGCATCATTTTTTTTTTTTTATCCAACCCTGAGGGTCTGGACAGAGAAGCAGGGGGAGCACCCACAGGACAAAAGCAGCCGGCCAGCTGGCTGGCTGTCAGCGGAGCGCAGGGAGCGCGCAGAGTAAACTTCGTGGTCCAAGGAGGGAGAGATGCTCCGGCGGCCGGGCGGCACCCCTCCCTCCGCGCTTCCCGAGTAGCGGGCGCCGGGCGGCCAGTTCCCGCCGCGGGCGCGGGGGCACGTGGGGCCGGGCGCGGGCAGGGGCTCGGCGCCCGGAGGGCCCGGCTTCCGCGGCGGGAGCCCCGCCGGGGAGCAGCCGGAGCCCGGGGCCCGGAGGGCGCGGGTGCCCATCCCTCCCGGCCCCACCCCCGGTCCCACCCCCGCCAGGCCCGGCCCCCGCGGGGACAGACGGCGCCTGGCTCAGCCCCGGACCCTGGAGCGCGGGGAAGGCGGGCGCGCTGCCGGCCCCGCAGCCTCTGCGGAGCAGACGCCGGCCTGGGGAGGCGTGCGAAGGGGGGCGCGACAGAGAGATCGGAGCGGGCCCCGGGACCCGGGCCCCGGGCAGGGACCGGTGGGGGAAGGGAGGGCTTCCTTCCCGAGGAAAAGGGGACAAAACGAGGAATGCACTCCGCATCCGCGCCGCCCCGGCCAGGGCGCCGCCGGGAGCCTCCCGGCCTCGGCCCCGCGCTCCTGCGCTCCCTCCCGCGGCGCCCGGGCCTCGCGGCGCCTGGCACCCCCTCGTCTCGGGTACTCACAGAGTCCGGGGCTGCCCGTCGTCTTCCATCATGGTGGGTGCGACGGAGCGATCCCGGGACAAGGGGGAGGGCAGGGCCGGGGAGGGGAGGGGGCGGGGAGGAAGGGGAGGGGGGCTCCGGGCACCGGGTGGGGGCAAGGAAAGGACACCGACCCCTGCTCGCGGGCTCTCTCCCCCCAGCCCGCTCCGGACACGGCGCTCCAACCAGGAGGAGCAGGAGCAGGAGGAGGAGGAGGAGGAGGATGGACAAAATGGCCGCCGCCACCAGCCAGGCAGGAAACGGGGCAGGGCGCAGGCGCGGCCCGCCAGGTCACAGCTCCGGCCGGCCGCGGCGGCCTGCGGGAGGGATAACTAAGCCTGGAGGGAAACGGGCCGCCGCCGCCGCCGCCGCCGCCGCCGCGGAAACCGTGTGTCCGGTCACGAGGGAGCACGTCGTCGCGGTGCGCCCCCCTGGCCGGCCGGAGCCCGGCCAACTCGAGGAAAGAGTGAGAGGAGAACCGCCGCGAAACCGAAGTCTCTGGGAATTGTGGTCCTGGAAATGAGAGAGGGCAGCGCTTCAAAGCGCTTCTGGGAACTGTAGTCCACAGGAGACACGCGCTGGGACGCGAAGAGGAGACTTCTGGGTACGGTAGTACGCGAGGCCATGCGGCTACCAGGAAGTCGGGGTGCCGGGACCGGGTGGGGAGGAAAAAGGCGACGTAAAAAGGCTGGGAAACCCAGTGGGGGGGGGGGGGGGGGGAAAACGCCGTCCCACACATAAACTACAAGTCCCAGAGTGCCTCGCGCTCCAGGCATTTTAAGGCTCTTCTGTTGGCTCAGCCGGAGCCGCTCCTCCGCCTCCGTCGAGTCCAAGAGCGGTTTCTTCAACCGCGGCTCCGGCGGCGGCGCTCCGGCTCCGCATGGTGTCCGGGCCGGCGGGTCTTCCCGGCCCTGCGCTGGTCCGAACGGCGGGCCCGCGGACGCCAACCGCCGCCCCGCGCCCAGGGCCGGCGCAGCCCCGCAGGCCTGCGGGCGCGCTCCTCCGCAAGCAGGTATTCCCAGCCCAGGCAGCCCGCTTTGCAGAAGCTTTACCGGTTTTAAAGGTTTCCTTGATCTCCCTGGAGAAGGGTAAGGAGTGGTCCTGCATTGAAATGACTCCTTGAGTCGGCGCAAGGTGCATTGGCAATGCCCTCCACCCCTTTATTTACTTATTAGAGTGAAAAAAATAATCATCTCTGGGCGGAGGCGTGCCGGACCTAAGGCTGTGTGTACAGAGACCCGGCCTGTAGGCGCGGAACGGAGCCTTGATGGGCACGTGGGAAGCCACGTTCAAACCGGCGCTCGCCCTGTAGTCCCCCTTCCCCACACCCCCACCCCCACCCCACAGTACTCTCCCCACTACCTCCGCCGCGACCGTCTCTAGGAGGACGTTGTGGAGGTCATACCGCTCTGGAAGCTTATGAAGGATGGTGGCACCGAGGACCGTTTTCAGCCCCGAGCTCAGCGGGCCCGGTTAAACCGTGCCCGAGTTGGAGCGCGGGCCCGCGCTCCTACGGTTCTCGGGTTGGATTCCTGCCGCTTCGCTCCGGGACCCCCGGACAGCGTGCATGCCCGTCAGTGGATAAAAGGACGTTTTTTTTCTCTCCGCCTCCCTCTCTGAAAAGCAATGGGGGGAAATGTCCCCAGGTGAGGAGTAACGAATAAATAAAACAGTGCCTCGAGCGTTGGTTCTACCGAGGTACGGAGGGCCTGCCCTGCTAGCTGCTGTCTGCTGGTTCCACCCAATCCTAATCCCCAGGGGAGTCAGCTGCAGCTAAAGCGGCTAATGTCGGTATGAAGGGGGAGGGTGTGTTTCAACGTGGGCTGCTTCCAAGAGACCATGACTAGGGAGCTGAGCCCCATGGAGAGTCAGTGGGAACAGCAAAGGCCCACAGAGGCCAAGGCCGGGGCTGAACTGTTTGGTTTCCCCCCGCCCCACGGAAGAAATGACGGAAGGCAAGAATGCCCGCAGCACAGGTTGGACGCTTGTGTAAGAGAAGGGAGGAGGGTTTCTGAGGAATTGCCCCAGATTTGGGGCAGCCCTAAGAAAGCCTTGGCTAGGCCCCTGGGGAGCCCCGTGCAGAGACTGCCCCGTGAGGAGTCCCCGCAGACCTGGCCCTGCCCCAGGACCCTGCTCCCGCAGTCTCGCGGGAAGGCCGGTCCCTGCATGAAGGCTACACCGGATGTTAAGTTGCTGTCTTCTAACCTGGAGAAGACCTGGTTAAAATTATGTCCCACTAACTCCACACCTTGTAGCAGGTTCTCTTGCAGGAAGGTCTAGTGACCTTCGTGGTCACCAGAGTCACACACCAGAAGTTCGTACAGGCACAGCTTTGTTTCTGGGCCTTGTTTTATTCCACCGGCCAACCCCCCTGTGCCTGCACCAATGCAAAACTTCCACTTCCTAAGTTCAAATCCTGGCAGGTTAGTCTCCACCTTCCTGCGCTTTAGAGTGTCCTGGCTGTTCTTGGTCCTTGACTCGTCTGTATGGATGAAGCAGAGAAGTATACCAGATGTGTATTGTAGCAGGTAATGCAAGCAGTTGTATGGATTATTATAGGAATGCATGATTTCAGCCTGAGAGAGTTCGTGACATAATTTTAATAACCCAAGCAAGAAGAGCAAAAGAAAAAAGAGCCCGGCTGGTGTGGCTCAGTGGTTGAGGATCGAGCTATGAACCAGGAGGTCACAGTTTGATTCCCAGTCAGGACACAAGCCTAGGTTGTGGGCTCGATTCTCAGTAGGAGGCGTGCAGGTGGCAGCGGATCAATGATTCATCATTGGCGTATCTCTTCCTCTCTGAAATCAATAAGAATATATTTAAAAGGGGGGGGAAAAAAAACACAAAAAAGAATAGTCCAGCAAGAGATACAGATTGAGTGGATTTTAGCCAGTAGCAATAGGAAAAGACAAAGTTATGGATTCAAGATAACTAGTGTAAATTCTGCTTTCCTAAGTGGACCCGATTGATACAGTATTATTATATCCATTTTACAGATGAGAAGACTGAGGCTCAGGAGATTGAAATGCTCACTGCTAATAAGGGCCTAGGCTGACTCCAGAGCCCTGTCTGTACTTCATATTAACATTATTAATCTATAGCAATAGGTGATTGTACTGTATAATCAGCAGCGTGTTGTAGATTATGATGATGATTACTTGATGTCACCTCTATAGGAAGGGTTCTGTTTAACATTCTGAAGGCCCAGCCAGTGAGCCAGCAGAGGGAGCTCTGTCCCTAAGGACCAGGACAGCCGCTCTCACTGGCTCTGTGGCTGAGTGTCAGCCTATAAACCAGGAGGTCACAGATTCCCGTGGGAGGGGAGGGAGGCTCGATTCCCAGTTCGGGACGTGCAGGGGGCACCCAATCAGTGATTCATCATTAACTGATGTTTCTCTCTCCCTCTCTGAAATTAAAAAAAATAAAAGGACTGGGCGAGTCTTTAGCCCTTCGTCACAGGAGACTGTAGGCTCCTGAGCCGAAGGGAAAGGAAGCAGTTAGCATTAAGCCCCACAGATTGCATCTGTTTAAATCACATGTGTCAAACACGTGGCCCGCACCGCGCTGTCATCACTGCACTCCGCTGTGTTTCCATCACAATGACAGTTTATGACTGTTCAGTAAACCATTCGGCCCGCGATTTAGGCTGGATTTTAGATTTTGGCCCCTTCTCTGATTGAGTTCGACACCCCTAGTTTAAATTATGGTAAGCTGGAGTTGCTCTGTTTGAAGAGGGTTCCCTCCAGGAAGAGGGATCCATGGTCCCTTCCTGCCCTCCTCCCACCTGAGCCGATTCCATCCTGATTTAACAGAAGCTTCTCTGGAGTGGGCCAGATTTGCCAGTGGACAGAGTCTCTGAGTAAAAGGGATCTCCGGGTAGGTATGGCTCTCTTTCCTATGAAATAGGATCAAGAATAAGGAAGGGCAGGCCTGCTCCCTGAACACTTAACCACCTTCTCCCTCCTCCCTTCCTCTTTGACCTGCACCAGCCCTGCACCTGGTTCTGAGGTTCCCTTGATCTTGACCTCTGGGTATATCCCTACTTTTCCTTTCATCACAGCCACAAAATCTGAGATGCAAGTATGAGCTCTGGGTTAGTAAATCTTAGACCTCAGAACCTGTAAACAGGTTTCATAGTTCAACCAATACCAGGAAAAGGGGTAGTGCCCAGCTACCTCCTCCTCGACTGGGGTTTGGAGTTACCTGGCATTGCCTCCTGTGCACATGCTCCTGCCGTGGAACTTGGTCTAGGTAGAAGTGACAGGCCAGAGGTAGAATCTGGCTGTTCTTGACTTCCCCTAGCCAAAATGCCACTTTAAAACATGTTGTCATGTGTAACACATACAAAAGAATATATAAGAATAATAAAAAGTGGAGTCCCAGGAGCCCGCGTTGTTATTCTACTCAGTGAGACAGGTGTCTGTCTGGCTGTGTCCTATGACCCCGATGGTACCAGACATTTGTCTCTGCTAGGTGAGTGCTCAATGAGTGGCGACCGGTTGATTGAAAATCCATGGAAAACCTTGATGTTCTGGAGCCTCTAGTGGGCTCTGGCCTACTGGAGAGGATTTAAAACTACCTGCTGTGGCTGCTGCCTCCACCACCATCATCTCTTGCATGGAAAACAGCCATCACCTTCTCTGTTCTCCTTCCTTTCGGTGCACTCTCCACAGAGAACTCAAGTGATCTTTTTGAAAAGATGGAAACAGACTACATCGTCGTTTGGCCTAGAGTCTGTGGCCTCCCATAGCAGTGAGAAGGAGATCCAGATCTGCTGTGGTCTCTACAACCACGCAAGTATGGGTCCCGTTGGGACAGTTTCTCCTGCTCTTCCTCACAGGGGATTGTCTCAGTTCACCAAACAGAGCCCTCCTCACCCACAGCCTCACCTTCGTTCTTCCTTTTGCCTAGAATGGTCTTCCTCACCTCTTCCTGGAGCTGGGCCCTTCTCATCTATCAAGTCTCAGCTCGTGAGTCCCCTCCCTAACCAAACGGAAAGTGGGGTCCCCGGTTACTCCCCATTTATCACTTTATCCCATGTGGGTGCAATCGCAAGCTGTTTCTTTTGCTTATGCCTGTCTGTCCCCCATCGAGAACCTTGCAGGACAGGGCCCCTGTCCACCCTCTTGTCCACCCTCTCTCCAGCTTCCACCACGGAGCCTGGTGCGTTCAGCAGACTTCACATGCCAGGTGCTATCTAACCAGGCCCCTGGGGCCGGAGCGGACTCCTGCCAGACATTCCAGGGAAACCCAGAGCTCAGCAGAAGCAGGAGCTACAGCTCTGGCCCAACCCGGTTCCCAGCACCCGGCCTTCCATCAGAATTCAGATGGGTCCCAGGAGCCAAAAGTAGTTGAAATGCAGAGCCAACAGCAATTTACCTCCACAAATTGGACTCCCTGTTGCTCGCGGGATTAATCTGGTCTCAGGCACTACCACTTCAATTAAGACTCGCACACTTCAAAATACCTCTGCACAGTGGGATGCTGATTGAATTCAAGGAGCCAGGAAGCCAAATAGAAAAATAATAGTAAAACCAGTGATCCTTTTATATTGCCGTTAAAAGCTCGAACAAACAACTACTACACTTCCAGTTTAATCTGGAATAAGCATAGTAACCTACTCTGTTTTTTTAACCCAGCAGGTAGGTATGTCTAGTCTGGTCCACAGTGCTCCTGATTTGAGGTTCCAGTTTGCCTCTTGGCAGTGCTGTTGGCACACAATGTGGGTCAAGTTTATGATTTGTGAATGTTGAAAAGGATCTTTGAATTATTCAAATGAATGCATATGTTTTAGAATATAAAACCTCTGAACAGATATATAATAATATATTTCAAATGCTCTCCTTTGGTCATAAATTGTGGGACATCAGTCAATGAAAAACTGGCCCATTATTTAAAAAGAATGTAGGCGATCAATATGCATTAATATGGAAACGCTCAAGATGATTATTCACTGAAAACGACACTGCAGAGCATTAAGTATAACATCTCTGTGTGCATGGATATGCAGATGTTTTTTCTTGGAAGCATGAAATGTTCCTGGAAAAAGACCCTCCGTTATCTCTGGAAATGGAATGGCTGCGATGATAATCACTAACACGTCAGATGCTGCTCTCTGCCAGGCATTGCACCGAGTATGCTTCCAACGCCTGCGTTTAATCTCCAGGTCACCCTGGGGGAGCTGTCCCTACTGGCTCATTTGCAGGTCAGGAAGCTGAAGGCAGGAGAAGGGAAAGGATCCAGCCTCAGTGTCCCAGATTCCTTGAGGTATTTTTTAAAACCTTGAATCTGCATTACTTCTATCATAAAAACAAACTCCTTAATAACTTAAAATCATTTCCTCTTGGATTCTGAAACCAAGAGGGGCAGTGGGAATGTTCAGTCTCCAGTTCCATCAGAACAGTGAATGCAAACGCTGGTTGCGTCACTTCCAGCGGGTGCCCTTTTCCTGGCAGCCTGGTCTGGAGAGGCGGGCAGCACCTGCTCCAGCCATGAGCAGAGTTCAGCAAAACAGCGCAGGAGGGAGGAAAAGCTGGCGGGAGGGGCTTCAAGATCAACCCACTCCGGTTTCCTAAGCGTGTGATGACGAAGAGCTGACCCCACTGCCACCGTGGGGACGTGAAAGGGGGCCTCCAAGTGGCCAGAACAATTCAAGATTAGCCACTGGCTGCAGCCTTTTATCTGGGCACCTGGAAATAAATTATTATTAAACACTCATTGTGATGCCAGACCTCACACTCATACTTGGTTTGACACCCACAACAGCCCGTGAGCAACATCATCCCCATTTGAACAGAGAATCTGGCACTTTGTGAAATTCATTAGTTTAAGTCCCTCAGCAACCTACAGGGTTAGGGCTGTCTGGCTCCCGTTAACTCCCGCTCTGGGTTCCCAGGGGTGAGCTGGTGGCAGCCGCGTGTCGCAGGTTTCATTCGCTCAGCCCTCCCTCACTAGGCACCCTTCACCAAACTGTAGGATACAAGCCAATGAAACAGTGTTCGCTCCTGCCTCACGAGCCAGGCCCTGCCTGCTCCTCTTCACCTTTGCCTTCTTCATCTTCGCCTTCGCAGAAGGATCGCTGAGCAAAGCAGAATCTGCCCTCGCATCGCCCTGAATCTTGTTCCTGTGGCCAGAGCCGAGACCTTTCTGGATTGATTGCTGCATCCTTAAGTCCCGCTCCTGCTCCGGCTCCGGCTCCGGCTCCCCAGCCGCCTCAGACCAATCTGCCCCCGCTGAACCCTCATTCTAACACCTGGGCCCATTCCCCTCCACGATGGAGCTTGGCAATGAGGGTGCTTGGCCCCAGCATGTCTTGGGAGGGCTCATGCCCTGGAAATCTAGTGGCGTGAAGACATGCCCCCAGCGCCGTTACCCGAGGACTTCCTGATGCTGAATGATGGTGATGGGCAAGTGTGTGCCCGGCTCACCTCATCTTGCACTTGAATCCTGAGCTGCCTGGAATGTGTGCACATGCGCACACACACACGCACACAGGCACACACGTCTCAGACCTTTGGGTCTCGGCTTGCTTCTACCTGAAGGGCCATTCCCACCTTTCTTCACACTACTGACTTAACCAACTCCAATGTCGATGACCTGCTCAACCCCATGCTGGGCACAGCTTTCACTGCACTGGGGTTTGCCGCCTACTCCCCGGCCCCTGGCTCGTTACATGGAAACCGTCCTCCACCGAGGCCCGCAGGTCTTTAAGGACGGAGCTCAGAGTTGGCCCCCGGGCATTGCTCAGTGTCACTGAGGTCTGGCCTGTGCAGGCGCTCAGCAGGTATGTCACTGGCCAGCCTCCAGGCGGCCTCTTCACAAGGCCCCCAGTGGGCCGCTTTAACAGAAGTGCCATGGCTGCCGCCCACCTGAGGTTCATCTGCAAGAAGCTGTGATGGGAGCAGCTTTCTGGATGGAAAATTTGCTTTAAGTCTGTGGCCTGGTCCTTCCGGCTGATCACAGGAAACGATCTCTGCACTGAACCCAGATGGGTGTGTGTACCCGGCTGAGAAATGTTCATCCTGTCTTTGGCCCCCAAAATGTCTGGTACTCACTTTGGAGGAAAATAGAAAAATAGGCTAGTGCAGCCAGCTAGGCTCAATTTTATTTCTCTTAAAGTTTGCTTTTTAGTTTTTTCCCCTAAACAATGGCGAGAGAAATGGGGGTCTGCCGATTTTAACCTGGAGTTGTTGGGGGACCTTTGCTGTTCAGGAGACTGGGTGCCGCTGCCATTGATTTTAAAAGTTCAGGCTCAGCCAATGTGGCTCAGTGTTGAGTATCGACCTGTGAACTAGGAGGTCATGGTTTGATTCCCAGTCAAGGGTCAGGGCACATGCCCATGTTGCAAGCTCCATACCCAGTATGGAGCATGCAGGAGGCAGCTAATCAGTGATTCTCTTTCATCATTGATGTTTCTGTCTCTCTCCTTTCCTCTCTGAAATCAACAAAAACATTATATAAATATTTATATATAAATATATATATAAATATATATAAATATTTATATATATATATATAGTTCAGGAAAAACCCTAACCACACTGGTTTGGCTCAGTCGAGCGCTGGTCTCTGAACCCAAGGGTGCTGGTTTGATTCGGACAAGGGCACATGTCTCAGTTGCAGGCTCCTCCCAGCCCAGGCCGGTCAGGGCTCGTGCAGGAGGCAACCGATGGATGAGTTCCTTTCACATTGATATTTCTCTCTCCCTTTCTCTTACACGCTCTCTGAAATCAGTGGGAAGCCCTGTGAGGGGCCCTGGCGCGGCTGTATTTCTGGGTCTCAGGGAGCCAGCAGGCAGGGGAAGAGTCCCTCTGTATCAACCAAGATTGCCGCCTCCTGCCAATGGACGCAAAACTCTGAGGAGGGAGGGGAGGGGTATGGGTGCGGGGGGGCGATGGTAAGATATGTACACATATAATACCTAAATAAAAAATGAAAGCAAAAAAAGATTGCCGCCTCCTGATGCCGGCGCCAGGAGAGCGCAGAAGCCCCGCCGGCCGCTGGCCGGGAGCTCAGCTCCCTGCCTCATCCCCTGCTGGCGGATGCTGCCTGCCGAGCTCTAATTAGTTAATGAACCATCTGAATGATATTTCTCCAGTCACTCAACCAGCCCCATCCTCGGTGATAACTGGATTTGAGGTTATTTAAAAACATTACTGTATCCAAATGGAGTTTACATCAGCGGACAGTGTGGTTAGTAGTTCCCCTGTCCCCGGTGAAGCTAACCGGCGCCATAAACTGCCTGGTGAGTCCTACAGCATCAGTGAACCCTTCTCCCCACCCGAAGGCAGGCGTCTCTGCCAGGAACAGCCACCCTCTGAGAGGAGGAGGGGAGCAACCTATGGCCAGAATCCAGCTGAACTTGGTTTAGGGCCATGCTCGGCAAACTGCGGCTCTTTGGCCCTTTGAGTGTGGCTCTTCCACAAAATACCACGGCCTGGGCCAGTCTATTTTGAAGAAGTGGCATTAGAAGAAGTTTAAGTTTAAAAAATGTGGCTCTCAAAAGAAATTTCAATCGTCGTGCTATTGATATTTGGCTCTGTGGACGAATGAGTTTGCCGACCACTGGTTTAGGGAGACTGTTTTCAGACGAGGTTCTCCACTGATTTGATCATCATCTTCAGATGTGAATGAATTCTTCCTTATCTTTTTTTAAAAAATATATGTATTTTATTGATTTTTTACAGAGAGGAAGGGAGAGAGATAGTTAGAAACATCGATGAGAGAGTCATCGATCAGCTGCCTCTTGCACATCCCCAATAGGTACCAAGGTACATGCCCCTGACCGGAATCGAACCGGGGACCTTTCAGTCCACAGGCCTACACTCTATCCATTGAGCCAAACCGGTTTCGGCTCTTCCTTATCTTTACAAGAAAATACACTGCCACGGATCTTGGTTTGCCTTCCTTTACCACCATTTTGGAAAATATTTGTGTGATACAGTTAAAAGCATGGGTGTGGCTTACTGAACATCTCCAAGCCTCCATCTCCTTGTCTGTAAAATGGGAATCGTCGTAGCAGTGGGAGTGAGAGTTGACATTGTAGGGCTCATCATGTGACAGCACAGTTCCGAGTATTTTACATGAATTATGACCTTCAGGATAAGTCTGTGACGTACCACCATAGGCACTGTTATCATGCTCACTGCCCATGTCACGGGGAGAGTCAGGGCACATGCCTGGGTTGGGGGCTCGATCCCTGGGGGGCATGCAGGAGGCAAACAATCAATGATTCTCTCTCATAATTGATGTTTCCATGTCTCCCTCTCTGAAATCAATAAAAATATTTTTTAAAAAGAATTTTAAAAACCCAAGAAGGTGTATTAGTTATCTACTGCTGTGTAACATATTACCTCCAAAATTTAGTAGCTGCAAACATTTATTACTCACCCAGTTTCTGTGGGTCAGGAATTTGGGAGCAGCTTATCGAGGTGGTTTTGGTTCAGTGTTTCACACAGTCAAGATGTCAGCGAGGCCTGCAGTCATCCAAAGGCTTGACCGAGGCAGGGAGACCCGCCCTCCTGGAGATCCACTCACAAGTCGGTGCTGGTTGTCGGTGGGAGGCCTCAGCTCCTCCCCATATGGGCCTCCACCAGGCCGCTTGGGTGTCTTCACAGCACTGTGATTGGCTCCCCACCACGGGCAGGATCTGCAACATCTGTTATGTTCTAGCTTGGAAGTCATGCACCATCTGTTCTGTGAATCCCATTAGTCACCCAAGTCAGCATTATTCCCTGTGGGAGGGCGAGTACCCACATCACCTGTACAGAGCGAGTACCTGGGGGAGATGGTCATAGGTCCTGGAGGTGGGCTACCACAGAGGCGAACCGGGGCTCAGAAATCCAGAGCAGCAGCCACCCCCCAGGCAGCCCTCCCGGAGCCACGGCAGTTCTGGACACAGTAGTGGCAGGTGTCCTCAAGTCTTCACTCCTCGTCTCTTCCCTTTACATGACTCAGCCACATCCCTGCTGTCTTCCTGCCAGTTCTTTCCACGTTTCTTACCTCATACTCCTAAAAGCAGAGCCTGAGGCTCAGTTCATCTTTCCCCCAGGTCACCACGGGTCTCATGCTGGGTTGGCTTTCTGGGATCCACTCTGAGCGCAGACATTTGGGGAGGCAAGGTTCACATGGTCCAAATACTGATTCTCTCGCACAGGGCTGCAGTCAGGACAGTCTCGCTAAGATGAAATAGGGGCTAGGACAGGGCTCAGGGAGGGTAACCCACCCAACATAGCTGCTGCTCTACAGGCCCTGTGCTGGACTGAGGGACCACAGGTGGACAGAAGAAAAATGAAGACGAAAGTAAGATGACCGTTGGCCTCTCTGTTTAGAGAGAAAGACACCCAAAAGCAAATAATTTGTGTCTCTTAAGTCTGTACTAGAAGTATCTGGGCAGATGGGGAAGACGCCTTATGGAGACTTCTACCACGTCCTGAAGGATGAGACAGACAGGACCCGGATGAAGAGAAGAGGCAGCGGCATTTCCAGCAGGAAGGAACCTGCTTTGGCTATTATCGTGTGCCCTTTCTTATTCCCTCTTCTGCATCTCTAAAAATCCTTGTCGTTCCTCCTCAGGACCAGCAGAAAAATAGGCGAAAGATAGTCAAAGACAAGGAATTCCAAATGTCTCTTCAGCGCATGGGAAGGTGCTCAATTATGCTCATCACAATAGGAATGCAAATGGGAAGTACAAAGGGAATATCGCGTTAGCTAAGGGCAGACGTTAGTTAACACAGTTTGGTTAACTAATTCATGAGCTGTGAATGCTGCCGCTGCAAGGCCAACCTTCTCTGACCCCCTTGGAGAGCAAGTTGGCAAAATATCTTATTTTAAAATGCACTAGTCCGCCGAGATCGGTTTGGCTCAGTGGATAGAGCGTCGGCCTGTGGACTGAAAGGTCCCAGGTTTGATTCCAGTCAAGGGCATGTACCTTGGTTGCAGGGCACATCCCCAGGAGGGGGTATGCAAGAGGCAGTGATGGATGATTCTCTCTCATCGATGTTTCTATCCCTCTCCCTTCCTCTCTGTAAAATATCAATAAAATATATTTTAAAAAATAAAAAATAAAATGCGCTATTTCGATGACCAACACTTCCACTTCCACATCCAAGCATTAACAGATGCACTCCTATATTCGTGCAAAATGTCATGTGCCAAGGATGTGCATGTGCCATTGTTTGTAACAGCTGAAGAGCAGCTGTGTATTAATAGGAACCTGTTAAATGAATGATGGACTCCTATACAGCCACTTATAGAGGAATAAGGAAGGTCTGTACGAACTGATATGGAAAATTTCACCGGGCCATTATTGCTCAGTGTAAAGCGAGCATGTCAAACTCAAAGGGCAATACAGGCCAAGTAAACAGGTTTAAGTTGATGTGGGCCACAAAAAGTCAAAAGCTTTGATTTTCATAGAAACGTAGGTTTATTTCAATAGAGACTTGCTGAATACAAAAGGCTGAAATAAATGAGTCATCATTAACTTAAAGTAGAACATTTCTAATAAAAATTAATATTTTTTGAACATTAACTTACCAGACACTGAATAACAAATTAATAAGCGTAATGCAAATAAACCTATTTTTCTCTTGTTCTCCGAAAGCAAAATATTTCCTGTTGTACACACCAAACAAGTCAGTTCAAGACTAATGATGTGGCAATCGGCTGCTAAAATATTCTCTGCTAGTGTTAGTGGAGAGAAACGGCGTGCCTGCAAAAAAGACGCTTAAGGGAAATGAATGCAACACGGTTATAGTAACTAGTCATTAGCGAACGTTGTAGTTCATTATTAATAATTACATATAACAGGATATTGTAAAAATTAAGGGGGGTTGGACACGGAGGACACTGGGTGAAGATGAAGCAGAGATTGAAGTGATGCTCAGCAAACCTGAGAAGCCAGGAGAGAGGTAATGAGTACATTTCCCTTCTCAGTCCTAAGGTACCAAGCCTGCAGACGCCCTGGTCTTGAGACAGTAAATTTCTATTTCTGTAAACCAACCAGTCTGTGGTACCTGGGTTCCGCAGCCCTGGCAAACCAGTACAATATCCTTTGGTGTCTTTTTATTTATTTTTTATTTTTTTAAAAATATATTTTATTGATTTTTTTGCAGAGAGGAAGGGAGAGGGATAGAGAGTTAGAAACATCAGTGAGAGAGAAACATCGATCAGCCACCTCCTGACACGCCCTACTGGGGATGTGCCCACAACCAAGGTACATGCCCTTGACCGGAATTGAACCCGGGGCCCCTCTGTCCACAGGCCGACACTCTATCCACTGAGCCAAACCAGTCATGGCTGGTGTCTTTTTAATTCTGTATTATGTACCTGTGTCACCAATTAAAACTTTTCCAACACAAATGTCCAATCCTCCCGTAAGCCTTCCCAGATTTGGCAGGCTGGGCCAACTTTATAGACAGAACATTTTATCCCGCAGCAGCTTTACTGGGTTGTAATATAATTTGACTCTTCCCACGGCTCGTTTCTTCACAAACGGTGCCAAGCTTATGTATTATACCTTTCCTTCATCATTCCAATCATAGAGCCGGGCCCTCAGATGTTTGCTGGAGTAAAGGAATAGGGGTAACGACTTTTTCACTCCCTGCCTACATTTCTATCACTATTTGTTGATTTGGGGGCTTGATAAGCTATCTAATGATTTATGTTTAGTCAGAGTGACATGACTAAAACCTGACCTTAAATTTTTGGAGGATAAGTGGGAGGAAAAATACATCACTTAAATACATATTTAAGAATTTCACTTCAAATGAGTTGGGGGTTTAGTACTTTTCAGGGTAGATAATCCTTTAAACAGATTTTTTATTTTTGGCCTGGTGGGGGATGAGGAATCAGGAAAGGCTTCCTCTCTGAGCTGCTGGTCTGATGAGGGACCAGTGAAAGAATCTGTCAGTCTTGTCCCAAAGGGCAGGCCTGGGATGAGGGAAGTGACATTTGCACTGGGCACTAAAGATCGATAGGCAGGCTCCTCTATTTGTTTCCTGAGCTGCCGTAACCAAGCACCACAAACCGGGTGTCTTAAAACCACGGGGATTTATTGTCTCAAGTGCTGCAGGCCAGACTTTGGCAATCCCGGTGTCAGCGCATTCTGCTGGGAGACTCTGGGGGAGGGTCCATCCCTGCCTCTTCCCTCTTCTGACGTTGGCTTGTCAACACGTCACCCTCATCTCTGCCTCCACCTTCCCAGGGCATCCTCCCTCTGTCTGTGACTCGGTGTGCACACTTCTTCTCAGGCGGACACCGGCCACTGGACCAGGGCCTGCTCCAACCCAGTATGACATTATCTGCCAAGTGAGTTTGCATTCTGAGGGTCTGGGTGAATGTATTGTAAATTCAACCCATTGCAGCTGCTGAGCTAGAGCTCCCTGAGGACGGAGAAGCAGCCAGGGGCAAGGGGGTGTTTAGCCTGGTAGTTGAGTAAGGGCCTTGGACTCGGACTCGGTTTTAATCCTGGTTCTACCTGCTGGTCAGCCAGGTGAATGTGGGCAAGTTAACCCACACCGTGAAGCCTGTGTTCCATCTGCACAATGGGCTTATGCCGCCCGGGTTGCTGGGTGAAGTCAATAAGATCAGGTCCTGGCACACTTAGCCCATTAATTGAATGCGAGAGTCCCCATTTCCATGGCTCCTGGCATGCGTTCAGGGAGGAACGTGGACAGTTAAGTAGCAAAACAGGACAGTTTATGATTAAAGGCTGAGGCCGGTACAGGATGTACCCTGCCACGGAGGTCAGAGAGCACAGCGGGACTTGAACTTCTCATAATAAACAGATGCAAAGCCAGTGCCATAATCTGAAACGCTGCACCTGAGCACTGTTAATTTCCCCCTCCCCTCCACCAGGGCCTATTTCTCTTCTTCTTTTAAAAAATAGGTTTTTATTGATTTTAGAGAGAGGGAAAAGAAGAGGGACACAGAGATAGAAACATTGATCGGCGGCTGCGATCGAACCAGTAACCTCTTGGTTCCTGGGTCAACGCTCAACCCCTGAGCCACATCAGGTGGGCCACCCTGGTGTGATTCCAGAGCTTATCACTGAGACCAGACGTGGCATAACCAAACCAGACCTTTCCTGTCCCCTCTCTGCTCTGCCGCCCACTGCTGAGGCTGCTCTCCCCCCAGCACTGACCAGCAGGGCGTCAGAGGCCTTCGGGCCCATCCCCGTGGATGGCCTCCCACTGTCGGCTGCCCAGAGTGGAGTGGTTCGTCTTGGGGGGCACTGGCTGGTGAAGCTGTGCGCGGCCGTGTGTGTGGATCTGTGATAACATCCCAGACACAAACCAAAAGGCCTGGGGCTGCCCAGCGTCTGGCACAGGCCGGGCGGCCTCGGCTACGCTCCTGTGCCAGCCCCGTGCTCCATGGGAAAGGGACTCACCCGTGCAGGCACGGACATCTTTGCGGAGACATTTTCTCTGAGCACTCACCGTGGAGGCTGGGCTTGAGTCCCCGCGGTGACCTGTGAGTCCTCCCACTGACTCTGAGTCAGCCAGGCGGCTGCCTGCCATCTGCCCCGGCGCCGAGAGAAACCGCGGGCACGCAGCTTTGTTCCCGAGCTGTAGCTCCTCAGACGTTCTCCATGGAGACCGACTGTGCACCCATCCATCCGCTCACTGGGTGTACTGAGTGAGTGCCCGGTGAATGGCATGGGCTTTAGATCCAGTTACCTACATTCAGACCCGCCTCCCCCAGCCATGAGCTTTGGGACACCGAGCAAGTTCCTTAGCATTTAAAAAAACACACATTTTATTTTTATTTTATTTTATTTTTTTTTACAGAGAGGAAGGGAGAGGGATAGAGAGCCAGAAACATCAACTAGCTGCCTCCCACACACCCCCTACTGGGGATGTGCCTGCAACCAACGTACATGCCTTTGAAGGGAAATCGAACCCTGGACCTTTCAGCCCACAGACCGACGCTCTATCCACTGAGCCACACCGGTCAGGGCTCCTTAGCGCTTCTAAACCTTCACTGTTTCATCTGTCCGGGGAGAATCATGCTCACACCCAGAAGGCTGCTTGCTGAGGGGACTGGGAAGCAGACTGAGGCCCAAGGGAGCTTGCAGGATTTGAGGAAGGAATTCTCTTACAGCAACGCCCTTAAAGGGCGTGCAGGAGGCAGGACTGGGCAGAGGAGGGCGTTGAGTGGCCACGCAGTCCCAAAGGAAGGAGCAGCCAGCCCCAGAGGGCGCTCTGGAGCTGGGAAAGCGCCGCGGCCCTGTTCTCAGTCTGTCCAGAAGGGCAGGCCCTCAAGCCCCTCCCTAGGTCAGTCCCCCATGCAGGTTGGGGGGGGGGGGGGAGGCCTGGCCAGGGCGTTTTCTGCAGTTGAGCCAGTTCCCCCGGGGCAGCTGGGCCTGGCTTCCCGCAGTGTTTGCAGCGGGTGGGAGAACCAGCCCTTCATTGCTGAAAGGGAATCCCAGCCCCCACCACCGAGACTCAGTGAGGTAATCCCACAAAGCCCGTAACACAGCACCTGAAGACTCCCTGAAGGGCAGCTGTGACCGCTGCTGCTGCTGTTGAACTTGTTTACCAGGCACCGTGCCAGAGGCTGGCGACACAGTGGCCCAAGATTCTTCTCCGGCCCTGGCCGGTGTGGCCCAGTGGATAGAGCATTGGCCTGGGGATTGAAGGGTCCCAGGTTTGATTCCACATCCCCAGTAGGGGGTGTGCAAGAGGCAGCTAATCGATGTTTCTCTCTCTTTGATGTTTCTAACTATCCCTCTCCCTTCCTCTCTGTAAAAACATCAATAACATATATTTAAAAAATGTTCTTCTCCGGTCCTCAAGAAACTCAACCCATAAGCCAATCAGACCATCCAACAAGCAATTGCAAGGCGATGGACCTGACAGTGTGGCCCAGGGTTTGTATTGGGAGCATCTAGCAGGGGCACAGGACCCAGAGGAGGAAGGTGAGGGGGAGAGGGATGCCGAAGGGGATGCCTGGAGAGGAAGAGTGAGCCAGCCAAGGCAGGGGAAGGCGCGGGAGGAGGGGAGGAAGCAGTGAACGCAGAGAAGAGAAAGCATGGTGCGTTCATGACCCAGTCCCGCCGGTCAGCACCAGGCCGAGGAGTGTGGACGTGGACACAGGGCGATAGGAGCCATCTAACCAGGGCAAGGACTGTCCTTTGTACTTGAAAATGGCACCAGCTGCCGTGTCGGCAATGGATTGCGCCTGGATGAGGTTGGAAGCTCCTGCCAGGCCCGGATGAGAGATAAGGTGCCCAGGGTAAGGCCGGTGGCACTGGAGGAGGAGGCGGCAGCACGGTGCCCAGGGACATTGAGGAAGTGGGATCTGCAGCCTGGGTGATGGCTGGATGGTAAGAGAGGAAGGAATATCCTGGGTCATGTTTAGGTTTTTGATCCGGGACAATGAACTCCAGAAGGCCTGGTATCTCAGCCCCAGTGGGCCTGGGACTCCCACATCTCAGTTCACCCGCGCTGTCCTCACATGGTGGAAGGGTGAGGGAGCTCTCCAGTCTTTCTCTCTTTTTAACAAATATTTCTATTGATTTCAGAGGGAAGGGGGAGAGAGAGAGAGAGAGAGAGAGAGAGAGAGAGAGAGAGAAACATCAGTGATGAGAAAAAGTCATCGGTCGGCTGTCTCCTACAGGCCTCACACTAGGAATCAAGCCTACAACCAGGGCATGTGCCCAGACAGGGAGTCGAACCATGATCTCCTGGTTCATAGGTCAACACTCAACCACTGAACCACACCAGCTGGGTTCCAGCCATTCTTTCTATTCTTCCTTTTCTTCTTTTTTTTTTTTAATATATTTTTATTGATTTTGTACAGAGAGGAAGGGAGAGAGATAGTTAGAAACACCGATGAGAGAGAGTCATCAATCAGCTGCCTCTTGCACACCCCCTACTGGGGATATGCCCGCAACCAAGGTACATGCCCTTGACCGGAATCGAACCCGGGACCTTTCAGTCCCCAAGCCGACGCTCTATCCATTGAGCCAAACCGGTTTCGGCCTTTTCTTTTCTTCTTCCTTTCTTCTTTCCTTCCCTCCTTCCTTATTTATTTATTTTTAATTATTATTATCTTAAAATATATTTTTATTGATTTCAGAGGGAAGGGAGAGAGAGAGAGAGAGAAACATCAATGATGAGAAAAAGTCATTGGTCGGCTGTCTCCTACAGGCCTCACACTAGGAATCAAGCCCACAACCAGGCATGCGCCCAGACCGGGAATCGAACCGTGACCTCCCAGCACATATCATAGTCCATTCATAGTTCGACACTCAACTACCGAGCCACGCTGGCCAGGCCAGTCTTTTTTTTTTTTTTTTTAATGAGGGCATTACTCTCATGAGTGCTCCGCCCTCATCACCTAATCACCCCCTCAAGACCCTCATCCAAATAGCATCACATTGGGAGTGTGTCCGCATGTGCATTTGAAGGGACACCCACTGGGGAGGAGTGTTCTGAGAGCTGGAGTGAAAAAACCATCCAGGACGGACATGCGCTTCCTTATTCGGCATGGCTCCGCAGATTCTTCCCGCCAGCTCTCCGAGGCCCACGGCCACATGTCAGACACGCCCACGGGAGCTCCTGGGGAGCAGCTGCAGTGACCCCAGAGGAACCTGCTTCCTCCCTGATGTAGTCTGGGGGGGCGGGGGGAGCCCAGCTAAGAATGCCCTCTTTGTTTGAACTGCAGCTACAGTGGAAAGCAAATGAAGCAATGGAAGAAGATAGAAATAAAAATTCACTTTGGAGTCAATCCTTGGTAAGCATCAGTATTTCTTGACTCCGGACTCTGGGCTCAGCGCTGTGCTGGGCTTTGGAGATAAGGAAGAACGAGACAGATACTGACCAGGGAACTTGAGGGTCCCCCTCCTTCTTCTTATGGTAAATGAGCACACTGCCATTTCGGTTCATACGTCAGTCTCTCTCGTGTTTGGTGAGCTGAGCCAGCCCCTCAGTCACCTCTGTGTGTTTACAAAGCTGAGCTTTGGGACTTCAGAGAAGAGGAGCAGACCTATGGAAGTGGGAACGGTGCCACTGGCAATGATTGGCAGGCCTCCCCAGCATTTGCTCCAAAAGGGGCGATTTGAGGGCTGAGGTGTTGTCTCTAAGCATCCCAGGGTAGGCTCTGAACTTGAGTTGGAAAAGTGGGCCCAGTCCTAACAGGTGTGGCTCAGTGGATAGAGCCTTGTCCTGCGGACTGAAGGGTCCCAGGTTCGATTCCAGTCAAGGGCATGTTCATTGGTTTCGAGCACATCCCCAATAAGGAGGCAGCTGATGGATGCTTCTCTCATTGATGTTTCTAACTATCCCTCTCCCTTCCTCTCTGTAAAAAAAACAATAAAATATATATATTAAAAAAAAGAAGAGGAAAAGAAAATTGGGCCCAATGATCAGTCCAAGGCAACCTTTCAAAATGTTGTTTTAGGGAAGGGGACGAGTCTGCATGCCTGCAGTTCTCTGGTGCTCATTCATTCTCTCCCCCGAGGGAAACTGGGTGCTTGGTTGAGGTTACTACAAGCGCAGCCATCATTGAGTCAACGACACAAAGTATTTTCCTTTCAATAAGGTCCTTTCTTCCTACATGTATGTCAGGATTTAAGATAGCAAAAAAGGCCCAAACCTCCAAAGAGTGTGGTCTTCCTTACAGTTGTTCGCTGCGGTGCCAGTTTCTGTGTCTGAGCCTCAGGAGCATAAAACTATGCGCCGCTGATGCAATCTCGCATTCTCCCTGGGTTTCCAGAGGCAGGCAGGTGAATTTCCACCCGCTCTTCCACGTTCTCCCTGGCCTCCTCAGGCAGATCCACATTCCTGAGCCCACAGGGAGAAACAAGACACACACACAGCGATTAAAACGTAACCGAGAGCCTCAGCGTCCGGAGCACCGGTACAGGAGGGAGCAAGGGGTGGGGGGTGAAGGTGGGCGAAACTCCAGCTTAAAACCAGCGACTTTCAAGGCCCAACGATGACAGTGTTTTTTATACGAAGGAGCCGCAGACTCCGGTCCCGGATACTCCGAGGAGAGGAACCCCCAACCCGGCCGGGGGCCTCCAGACGCCGCCCCCAGCGGCAGGGGACCCCGGGGGGCCTAGGGGTGGGAAGAGGAGGGGGTGGGGGTGGAGGAGGGGATGGGGCAGGGGGGAGGGGGGAGGAGGGGGAGGGGTGGGAGGAGGGGGAGGGGCGCCCTCCCAGGCCCCGCCCCGCCCCGCCCGCCGCGGCCCCATTATAGCCGATGACTCAGGGCGGAGCTCCGCCCGGGCCGCGCCGCCAACTTCCCTGGATGGGCCCAGAAGTTTCCAGCCGGCCAGCTGCCGCCTCCCTTTATCTCCTCCTTCCCCGCTGGCCGCGGGGCGGCCGTTTCCAGACGCTTCCACCCCGCCCGGGCCACGTCACCCGCCGCTTCGATTCATAAAGGTGCCCCGGCCGCCCGGACACGTCGGCGGCGCAGCTCCCGCTCCGGCCGCGGCCCGAGGCCCCGCTCCCGCACCCGCGACCGCGCGGCCCCGCACCCCTTCCGGGCCGACCCCGGACCCCGGCCCCGGCCCCGCACCCCTTCCGGGCCGACCCCGGCCCCGGCCCCCCCGGCCCCGCACCCCTTCCGGGCCGACCCCGGCTTCCGACCCCGGCCCCGCACCCCTCCGGGCCGACCCCGGACCCCGGCCCCCCCGGCCCCGGCCCCGGCATGAGCGCCGCCGCCCACTCGCCTGTGATGCAGGCGGCGTCCGGCAGCGGCGACCGCGACCCGCTGCCCCCCGGCTGGGAGATCAAGGTCGACCCGCAGACCGGCTGGCCCTTCTTCGTGGACCACAACAGCCGCACCACCACGTGGAACGACCCGCGCGCGCCCCCCGAGGGCCCCAAGGTGAGCCCCCCCATCACCACCTCCCACCCCCACCCATCACCCCCCACCCCCACCCATCACCCCCGGACGGCGGGCGCCTGCCCCGCCCGGCCCGGAGCGCGGCCGCGGGGCCTCGGGGCGCCGCTCCCGGGACGAGCCCCCCCCTCCCGGGCCGCCCTGGGCGCGGGGGGCGCGGGCGGCATCGGGGACCCCCTTCCCCGGCCGCGGGGTGTGGCCCGGGGCCGGCGGGGAAGCGCGGCCCGCGGCGACCTCCGGTCGGTCCGCCGGCGCGATCCGAGGGGCGAGGGCCGGCCCCCCCCCCCCCCCCAGGCCGGGCCCGGGGAGGCGCGCTCCCCCCGGCGGACGGGCCGGCGGGCGGGGGGTGCGGGAGGTGCGGCTCCCGGGGCTCCCGGCGGAGGAGGGTTCCCGCCTCCGGTCCCGGACACGGTGACTCAGGAGACCCTGTGAACGCGCTCCCTTTTCTTCCTGCTTTTCCTTCTCTCTTCCCATTTCCGACTGAAGTTAAATCGGGGTGTTGGGGACGGTCCGGGGGGATCCGCTCCGGTGTGGCTGTTAGACACGGGCTTCCCCTCGGACCCGGCCTCCGACACCGCTCCCGGTGGGACAGGGCCTCGGCCCCTCCCGGTCAGGATGAACCGTCCAGGACTGGGTTTAACACACACACAACCGTTGGGGGACACAGCAGAAGTGTGCCCTGCTTATGTATGTGCAGGGATGAGTGGCAGCTTGAAAATAACTAAAATATTGAAGAGTCTAATTTTAAAAATTATAACTAATTGCACAGAAAATTGTGCAATTATTTATACAGTTGAGCTTTGTTTTTCAGAAGGAAATTTACTAATACTTAGACCTGGCCAGGTGGTTGAGTCGGTTGGAGTGTCCTCCTGTTTATCAAAAGTTTATGGGTCCGATTGGGTTCAGTTCCTGGTCAGGGTGCTGATGGGAAGCATCCGAGGTTCCTCTCCCTCTTCCACCCTCTCCCTAAAAGTCAGATATCCTCAGTGAGGGTTAAACAAAAAAGTGAGCGCTGTAAATGCATTTCTGGGCAAAATGTAAACAAAAGCTCCAAAGAACTGGTAAGTTATTTTGAAGACATAAAAATTCACAAAGTTAAAAGTGCTTTCAAAGTTATTATTTTAGAAGAAGGATTTATAGTCTTTACCTTCAATTTATAAACTTTTTTCTTTAAAATATTGATAAAACTCTAGTGCCCAATGATGAGATGTTGTACACTCAGCAACTTACATTTATAAGAAATTAATTGTATATTTATTTCTGAAAATTAGTACAAGCGACTATAATTAGTGCAAGAGCCATAATTATACTACATTTATTTGTGTGTGTGTGTCTGTCTGTTCAGCCAATTAGTGGGTAAAATTCATGTCATTTCAAAACAGCCCTGTTGCCGAAACCGGTTTGGCTCAGTGGATAGAGCGCGTCGGCTTGGGGACTGAAGGGTCCTGGTTTCGATTCCGGTCAAGGGCATGTACCTTGGTTTCAGGCATATCCCCAGTAGGGGGTGTGTAAGAGGCAGCTAATCGATGACTGCCTCATCGATGTTTCTAACTATCTCCCTTCCTCCCTGTAAAAATCAATAAAATATATTAAAAATCAATAAATAAAAAATAAGCACAGTGTGGGGGGGAAAAAACAAAAAAATATAGCCCTCTTATTGCAGTCTGTGTGGATGTAGACTTTTTTTTTTCTTTACATATTTTTATTAATTTTGGAGAAGAAGGAAGAGGGATAGAGAAATAGAAACATCAATGATAAGAGAGAATCGTTGATTGGCTGGCTGCCTTCTGCACACCCCAGATTGGGGATGAAGCCTGCAACCCAGGCACCTGCCCTTGACCGGAATCAAACCCACAACCCTTGTGTCCGCAGGCTGACACCACTGAGCCAAACCAGCTAGGGCTGCATCTTTGGTGTGGTTAAGAACAGTCATTTTGAGGTTTCCTTCCTGTACAGGCAGGGACAGTCCATCTGCTGGCACCTTTGTTGGGAGGGAAGGTCGAGTTTGAACATATCCGCTCGGAGCGGAGTGCGGTGTGAGACCCAGGCTGCCAGCCCTTTGTTTTCCATGCGAAACTCACCCAGCAAGTTGAGGTCCTCGTGCCCCCATCCGGTGGATGGCTTAGGCTGTGGTTTCATAAAGCTTCTCGATGGAAAAAAGCAGGTTGAATTACTATTCTTCTCAACACACAGAAAATAAGAGCTACTAAGTCAGACGCGGAAAAGTTGACTTGAAAATTCAAGTTGGAATTTGAACGTTGAAAGGTCCTTGGAGATCTTTTAGCTCAGCCTCATTATTATTGTGAAAGAGAAACTCAGAGAATTAAACTGTTTAGAGGTCCCTCAGCTAATACTAATAGCAAAGAGCAGCACACCGGACAGTCCTAAGAGGACGCAGTGTGTGTATCCAGAAGAAGGCAGAAGCATCTTGAATTTGTATGAAGCCCTGTCGTGTGTGGGCTGGAATACTTGGTTATTTTTGTGTCCTTCTGATCGCCGAGGATCGGGTAGCAGATTCCTGGGCTGTGATTACTTGAACGGTGATGGCTGGTTGTGATCAGCTCAAGAAGAGTTCCCCTTACCAAATTCATTACTTGGATTTCTCAGCCCGAGACCAACACGTAAGGTGAAAACTAACATCCAGTTCGTTAGCTCTGGGCTTCATCGCTTTGGAGTCTGTGCTTTGATGTACACACAATATCTGGGTGATTAATTCGGTTTCACTTACATGACTTAAACCTACTCCAGACCAAACACAATGGAAAGCCCTTCAGCATTACTTTATGTGAGAAATCGGTTTCTTTTTTTTCTTTTTTTTGTTAATTCTCACCCAAGGATATTTCCCCCCATTGATTTTCAGAGAGGGGGAGAGACAGAGTAACATCCATGTGAGAGAAACACGCTGATTGGTTGTCTCCCTGACACACCCGGACCCGGGCTGGGCATTGAGCCTGTAACCAAAGGATGTTTCCTTCACTGGAATTGAACCTGGGACCCTTCAGTCCACGGGCCTGTGCTCTAACCACTGCATCCCAGCAGGGCAGAAACCTGTTTCTTTTTTCTTTTCTTTTTAAAATTTTTTTATTGATTTCAGAGAGGAAGGGAGAGGGAGAGATAGAAACGTCAATGATGAGAGAAACTCGTTGATTGGCTGCCTTCTGCACACCCTCTACTGGGGATCGAGCCTGCAACCAGGGCATGTGCCCTTGACCGGAATGGAACCCGGGACCCTTGAGCCAAACCCGCCAGGGCGGAACCGGTTTGTTAATGCATACGGAGAGAAGGGCCCTGGCCGAACAGGGCTGTTTGAGGAGCTGAGCTCAGAGGGCCCTCCGAGCATCCTTGTCTTGGAGATGCTGTCAGTCCACCAAGAGCAGTTCATTGAGCAGGAAAACAGGAAGCCCTCTTTGGGGAAGACAGTTTCTGAGTGTTTACAGCTGAGCCACACTGATGAAGGAATGGCTTTCATTTAGTCTTACACTCTGTCTCCTCACAGTTGATCCTCCCTCATTCCCCTGGCTGGTGAGAGTGACTTTATCCCCACTTTTCCAGGGGGGGAAAGTGGGTGCAAGTGTTACCCTTCAGTGCTGGGGGAGGGGAGCAGCTGGAGGCAAAGGCGTTGGGCTTAATCCGGCTCCACTCTGAGTGCACCTCCACTGCAGTCTTCCTGGGTATTGATTTTCTGCACACACGGGCTGCCCACTCATCTCTGGCAAGTTCATACCAGTCCAGCCGCCTCCCTGGCAGAGAGGCTGGCGTTGGCGTTGGCGTCAGGAGATGCACAATTTCCTTGCTGCCACTCCTCTGGGTTCTCACTGAATAAACAATGGCCAACGCCTTCACCGTTTGTCACCGCATCGCTCTGTCCCAAACCCCCTGGGACCAGCACAATTCCAAGCTTGCCAGTCTCCAGGGAAGCTTTTATTATTAGTATTATTGCTAGTGGCCCAGTGCACAGGTTTGTGCACATTGGAAGGAAATTAGTTAGAAGAAACACTTTATTTTATTTTTAAATATATTTTTATTGATTTTGTACAGAGAGGAAGGGAGAGATAGAGAGTTAGAAACATCGATGAGAGTCATCGATCAGCTGCCTCTTGCACACCCCCTACTGGGGATATGCCCGCAACCAAGGTACATGCCCTTGACGGGAATCGAACCCAGGACCCTTCGGTCACCAAGCCAACGCTCTATCCATTGAGCCAAACCGGTCTCGGCTTAGAAGAAACACTTTAATATCGCTATTCCCCCTTTCTCTATCGTAGAAGTGTCAGAGGTGAAGTGTCAGGTATGTTTTGCCAGTAGTTGGTCTTCAGACATATTCTGCCAACGCCTCAGCTTTCTTTCTGCTTCAGAATGTCAACAAAAACAACCAAATTCTGACCGACAGTGACAGATTGAAACGTGCATGCGATTGGTGCCAATAAGAGCTTTATATGTATTGTGCATGCATGAGTCAACATTTATTTTTAAATTATCAGTGCACATCATATGTACTGGCCAGACGGTCGGATGTATGTATGGTCAGTCACTTAGCATTTTATATATATAGATTATTATTATTTTGTTAATTCTCACCTGAAGATATTTTTTCCATTGATTTTTAAGCATATTTTTATTGCTTTCAGAGAGGGAGGGAGAGATACAAACATCAATGATGAGAGAGAATCACTGATTGGCTACCTTCTGTATGCCCCACACTGGGGATTGAGCCCGTACCAATGATATTTAGAATGGAAGGGAAGAGGGGGGAGAGAGACACACACACACACACCAGTCCACATCAATCAGTTGCCTGATATATGCATCACAACCAGTGCTGGGGATCGAACCTGCAACCTAGGTACTTGTCCTTGACTGGGAATTGAACCTAAGACCCTTCAGTGAGAGAGCTGATGTTCTAACCACTGACCAACACAGGCCAGCGCTCAGGGAAACCTTTTAACACAGATTGCTAGCTGTGTCACTATTTCCAACCTCCCATCCCCACCCCATGTGGAATCCGGATTGCTCAGGGTAGAGCCCAGAAATCTGAAACTCAGAAAAGCTTTCCTGGTGACTCTTGAATCTGCCCAACTTGAATTTGGGGCCACTGAGTGGCATTGATCTCATTTGGGGGGAAGGAGGTGGCGGATTGTGACACAGGACAGTAGGCTGCTGTGGCCCTGGGATCCCTCCTTAGTGAAACGCCCAGTGCCTGGCTTCTGGGAGTTAATATGGGGGCAGGGGGTGATGGGGGAGGAGGGATGGAGCTGGGTGTGTGTGTGTGTGTGTGTGTGTGTGTGAGACAGTGCCAGGTATGGGGAGGGTCAGACTCAGGGAGGTTCCCAGACCCTCCTGCACCCCAAGAAAGCCCGAGTCAGTGTTTCCTTCCGGTCTTCCCGCCAGCAGGAGCCCGGCCGTAGTAATGGACAGATGACCCTCAGGTCCCGGGAGAGGCAGAGACAGGAAATTGGAAGCATTCTGAGTTTCGATTGAAGTAGAGACACCCATTTATTCTGCTCGGGCTCAGCAGAGCCTCCTGGTTTTTCTTGAAGAGGAGGCCATTTGCTCTCTGCAGGCCGATTGCAGACTCTCGTGCTGCTCAGCGGGATCAGAGCAGCCAGGGAGTGGCGGCCAGTCTGTCCTCGGAATCTCCAGCCTTTTGCAGCCACCGAGGGGCAGGTTCCTTTGCGCCGGTGAGCAGTGTGGGTAAAGCTGGCCAGACGCCTCAGAAGTCCAGCTCAGCCAAGGCCCTCATTTCCCCTCTGAAGAGCAGTCTGTGTTCGCTTAGGAAGGACAGCTAATTTGTCCCCCGTTTCGCCGAGTAGATTTGCCCTTTACGAGGGCAGAGTCTGTACAGCATGGCAGGCGGCGCCTGACGTTAGCCAGGCCGGGCAGGCTTCCGCTGCTCATGCTGCTGGGCTGGTGTGAGTCAGAGCTGTGCACCTCCACGGGGCCTGCTTAGCGCTGTCCTTCCCGGAATGACACCCGGTGCCTTATAGAAGCACTCTGCATGTTTATCATCTCCTATCGATGGGATGAAATGATCTGACATTTATCATCAAAAATAGAAAGCTGTGCGTAATCCAAACCTACTTTCTCCACATTTTTAAAAAAATATATATATTTTATTGATTTTTTACAGAGAGGAAGGGATAGGGATAGAGAGTTAGAAACATCGATGAGAGAGAATCATCAATCAGCTGCCTCTTGCACACCCCCCACTGGGGATGTGCCTGCAACCAAGGTACATGCCCTTGACCGGAATCGAACCTGGGACCTTTCAGTCCACAGTAGGGGTGTCAAACTCAATCAGAGAAAGGGCCAAAATCTAAAATCCAGCCTAAATCGCGGGCCGAATGGTTTACTGAACAGTCATAAACTGTCATTGTGATGGAAACGCAGCGGAGTGCAGTGATGACAGCGCGGTGCGGGCCACATTGCAAGGCCTGGCGGGACGGATTTGGCCCGCGGGCCTTGTGTTTGACACATGTGGTCCACAGGCTGACGCTCTATCCACTGAGCCAAATGGGTTTCGGCTTTCTCCACGTTTTTGCTGGCTTAACCTCTTAAATATTTAAGACACTTGCCCCAGCCAGTTCAGTGGATAGAGCATTGGCCTATGGACTGAAGGGTCTCCAGTTTGATTCCTGTCAAAGGCACGTACTCAGTTGCAGGCTCGATTCCTGGGCCTGGTCAGAGTGCCTGAAGAGGCAACTAACCAATGTGTCTCTCTCACATCAATGTTTCTCTCTCTGTGTCTCTCCCCCTCCCTTCTCTCTTTTAAAAAAAAAAAAAAAGAGCCAATGGAAAAATGTCCGTTGGTGAGGATTAACAACAACAACAAATACATTTAAGACACTTTACGAAGAAAAACTGAAGCGTAAGACAAGGGCCTTGCTTGGTAGGAATCTTGTGAGGATGCACTAGTGTGATGAACCCTGAAGCAGCCTGTCCTACCTGCCTGCAGTTCTCCAGCCGGCACCCCATCGCTCCCGAACCAAGCCTGCACCCGGGCCCTCCCTTGGCATGGTGCGACTGCGAGATATTGGGTTATAGAATCTTTCATATTTCTAGGAAGATTTCTTGCAGGGAGGGGCTGGCAGCTGTTCAGGAAGCCAGATAGCTTGCAAAAGCTTAACCAGAGAGTTTCTTTAGGAAGGCATGAACCCAGTATTTTGTATGTGCCATGTGGGTGCTTTCACAAACCTTATCTCTCTAACTCCTCAAAGCAGCTCCCTAGAATAGAAACATTCAGGTGCACTTCTCTGAGGGGGTGTGTCTGCCTGAGGCCTGTCAGCTGTGACCACGGAGCTGGCTGGTGCGGCCAGCAGGGGTGGCAGACTTGCCCCCGTGGGCCTTCCTGGAGGTCCTCCACACTCAGGGCTCGCCAGGCTCGGCCCCGTCAGCAGCCGATGCCTCTGTGCGGCGGAGGAGAAATGCTGGCTCGTTAGTCTGAGCTGAGATGGCGCATCTGCACCCATTCGTCCCGTCTGGACGCACTGACGCCTGCCGTCTGCAGCCCTGTGTCCAGTGCCATGTGGACACTTACAGAGGGCACTTCCTCCCCCACGGCCTTCCCACCGGGCGCTCCCTGACAGATCGGGGGAGGAGGCAGGCGGCCAGAGAGGGTCATTGGAAGGACAGGGGCTGGCACTGCGACTCACTCAACAATCCTACCCCCCCCATCCTACTCATACCTCTCCTATCCTATTCCGCCTAACCGACTCCTCCCCGCGACCTCTTCCTCCCCTCCTCCTCCTTTCCCCCCTCCTCCTCTCCCCCCCCTCGATTCTCTCCTCCTCCTTCTTCTCCCCTCCTCATCTCTCCCCCCTCCTCCTCACTCATCCTCCTCTTCCTCCCCCTCCTCCTCCTCCCTCTCCTCCCCTCCTCCTCCCTCTCCCCTCCCCTCCTCTTTCCCCTCCTCCTCCTCCCCTCTCCTCCTCCTCCTCCTTTTTTTTATTTTTACTGTTCTTCATCACATTTCTGAACGGCCTTTTCCCATAGGGGCTTTAGTATTGATTCCCTGGGTCGCTCTCTGGTCTGTAGAGACTGTTTCCTGTGTGTCCCCGCCGGTGACACAGCACCTCGGAGCAGGCACCGCCGGGCCCACAGCTGCCCGGGGAGCGGGCGCTGGGCTGGTTGTTGCCGCTGTGGCCGCCCTGAGGTCAGACACAGAGCGAGCTGCTTATTCACGGTCCGTGCAGAGCAGCCTCTGCCGGGAGCCCGCAAACAGCCCGGCCCCTGCACGGCCCTCAGCACCTGCCGAAGAGCAGAGTGGTAGCTGCCTGGTATTTTAGATTCTTCTTAGACACGCGTGTGCAGGAAGGGAGCGGCCACTTCATTTTTTGAATCTTCCAGATTAGTCCTGGGTTCCCGAGTGTCCGAGCAGGACCAGCGCCCCTGCCGGGGAGCCCAGCACCCCGCTCCCCACCCTCCCTGCCCTGCCTCCAGTGAGCCCAGCACCCCACTCCCCACCCTCCCTGCCCTGCCTCCAGTGAGCCCAGCACCCCACTCCCCACCCTCCCTGCCCTGCCTCCAGCGAGCCCAGTGCCCTCACTCAACTCTCCCTGCCCTGCCTCCAGTGAGCCCAGCACCCCACTCCCCACCCTCCCTGCCCTGCCTCCAGTGAGCCCAGCACCCCACTCCCCACCCTCCCTGCCCTGCCTCCAGCGAGCCCAGCACCCCATTCCCCACCCTCCCTGCCCTGCCTCCAGCGAGCCCAGTGCCCTCACTCAGCTCTCCCTGCCCTGCCTCCAGTGAGCCCAGCACCCCACTCCCCACCCTCCCTGCCCTGCCTCCAGTGAGCCCAGCACCCCACTCCCCACCCTCCCTGCCCTGCCTCCAGCGAGCCCAGTGCCCTCACTCAGCTCTCCCTGCCCTGCCTCCAGTGAGCCCAGCACCCCACTCCCCACCCTCCCTGCCCTGCCTCCAGTGAGCCCAGCACCCCCCTCCCCACCCTCCCTGCCCTGCCTCCAGTGAGCCCAGCACCCCATTCCCCACCCTCCCTCCCCTGCCTCCAGCGAGCCCAGCACCCCACTCCCCACCCTCCCTGCCCTGCCTCCAGCGAGCCCAGCACCCCACTCCCCACCCTCCCTGCCCTGCCTCCAGTGAGCCCAGCACCCCATTCCCCACCCTCCCTGCCCTGCCTCCAGCGAGCCCAGCACCCCACTCCCCACCCTCCCTGCCCTGCCTCCAGCGAGCCCAGCGCCCTCACTCAGCTCTCCCTGCCCTCCCTCCAGTGAGCCCAGCACCCCGCTCCCACCCTCCCTGCCCTGCCTCCAGTGAGCCCAGCACCCCACTCCCCACCCTCCCTGCCCTGCCTCCAGTGAGCCCAGCACCCTCACTCGGTTCTCCCTGCCCTGCCTCCAGTGAGCCCAGCACCCCACTCCCCACCCTCCCTGCCCTGCCTCCAGTGAGCCCAGCACCCTCACTCGGCTCTCCCTGCCCTCCCTCCAGTGAGCCCAGCACCCCACTCCCCACCCTCCCTGCCCTGCCTCCAGCGAGCCCAGCACCCTCACTCGGCTCTCCCTGCCCTGCCTTGGCCAGGCAGTGACTCAGCACGGCGCCGGCTTCCTGGCCCGGAGCACACGGGAACTGAATGTTCCAGGTCTGGGCCGCGGCCCGGCTCAGCCAGGCAAAATGAAGATTTTCTCTCTAGCTGCATTTAACCCCGGGAAGATGGATATGGAGACGTTATCCACAGCGAACGGTGTGGCAGTAACAGTGAGAGGGTTAACACGTCCTGGCCTTGGTATCAGGTGCTAGTGATCTCAGATAAGTCTCTTACCCTCCCAGAGCCTCAGTCTCCCCTCCTGTAAAATGGGCGTACAGAAGGATCCTGGGGATGGCTGTGAGGGTCTTAGCAGGGAGGATCATGGGGGTGGAGTATGGAAGGTGGTGAGTCAGGGCCCGGCCTGCCACGTGTGTGCCGGCTTGGAAAGGCTCAGGCAGGCCTTGGGCTTTCCCACGTGGTACAGTTCTGGTTGGATGTGGGTCTGTCGGCTCGCAGGTGGATGGGAAGTCTTGTTTCTCAGAAGCAAGGCCGCGTCTTATTCCCATGGATCGCTGGAACTGACTCCTTCAACCTGTGTGTGGGGGGGGAGGGGGAGACACTCCCCCCCACCCCCAAGACTGCCACCATCAGTCAGAGGGGTTTCCTAAGCCACAGTTGATGAACTGGAGTTTTTTCTTTGGGGAAAGAAATGCAAAGTGGTTTATGCAAAATGTGTGTCAGTTGAAGCCCTGCACCCTGATACCAACACACACTTTCTGGAAGAGCCGGTGGATCGACCAGTGTCCAACCACAGGATGAGAGAAGCGGTGAGGACCATGGCAATGTCACAGGAGCTCGCTTTTCTCTAACTGCGGGCACTCTGTTTCCTGGTGTGGGCATTCCAGGTACTTTTCCATCTGCGATTCCGGCTTTAGGTGATTTAAAAAAGTGCCCCCCCCCCCCAGGAGGTCGGCGGTTTTTATTTCCGGGAGCTGGGAGTTCAGGAGCTGGGAGGCTGGTGACCGGAATTCTCGGCCTGGTTCTGCAGTCACTTCCCTGTGACCTTGGGCCACGTCTACGAGGAATCCTTGACTCCGGAGGGGCCGGGGTGCGGGGAGGCTGGTGCGGACTGAGCCCAGCACTGCTCCCAGCAGGAAAAACGCAGCGGGAGGTGCTGGGGCCTGGCCTGGAATCTCCCCTGGGGGGAAGCACTGAGGATTTTGGGGGGACACCAGCGGATCTTCTGCTCCCAGCAGGTCCCCGCCCTGGCTGGCCTGGCTTGGCCTCAGCCTGTGTGTGCAGGTTGGGTGCGGGGTCCCGGCGGTGAGCTTGTCCGGAGTGCAGGCCCCTGCAGAGCAGCTGGCCGGCCTGTGGGAGGGAGAGGGTGTTTGGGGTCCGGCCCCTTCGGTTGTTTCTGACTGTGTGTGCTCCCAGGTGATGGAATGTAGATACAGTTCTCCGCAGAGCAGGTGGCCTCTTTGCTCATCGGTATTCTTAAGGCTTAGAGAAGGGGCTTCTGACCCTAACGGGCTCATTTCCAACCTGACGAGGCCACTGAGAAATCAGGCTTCAGTGTAAATAGAAACCTAATTCAGGTTTTGCCTGTTGGATGCCCAAAACAGGGCTGGGGCTTAGAAGAGACCCTTTATCACAACCCAGTGAGAACTTCAGGAATTCTGAGTTTGGCTGTGTGCATACAAATGACTGTTCATGTATCAAACTAGAGGCCCGGTGCACCGGAGACGGTCCCTCAGCCCAGCCTGTGCCCTTTTGCGGTCTGGGACCCCTCGGGAACATCCCCTGAGAGCCCTCAGCAGTGTCCCAGGCGGAGCGGCTCCTGCGCCCCCGCTGTGCTGGCCGGCCGTTACCTGCTTGTGGCCGAGTGGAGCTCGCCCTGTGGGAGCGCACTGACCACCAGGGGGCAGCTCCTGCACTGAGTGGACAGTGTGCATCATGTGATCGGTTCCACCGTTTGGTCGATTTGCATATTAGCCTTTTATTAAATAGGTTACATAGGATAGCAATAAATACTTAATTCATTTCTTTTTTAATGCATATTTTTATTGATTTTAGAGAGAGAGGAAGACAGAGGGAGAGAGAGAGGAACATTGATCAGCTGCCTTCTGTATGCGCCCCAGCCTGAAATCTAGTCTATCACCCAGGTATGTGGCCTGACCGGGACGTGAACTGGCAGCCTTTCGGTGCACATGGTATAACCGAGCCCCTGTGCCCGGCAGTACTTACTCATCTCTGTGGCCGGTAACACCACGGAAGGCTGGTGGATGTCGCAGCTCAGCTCTGTTTGCTTTAGAAGGAAGCTTGTCTTTTGTTTTGTTTCCTGCGGGGTGAGGTGAGCCAAGCCACTTAATTCTGGTCTCGGTCCTAGATCTACGGGCAGTCCCAGGATTCTTGTTTCCCGAATATTTTTCCTTTGTTGTAGAAGTCTTGAAGTGTCATTAGTAAAAAAATCAGCGCCTGGCCACTGCGAAGGCTCTTCCGGCCTGAAAACCCCGTCATTGGCGTCTGTGTCCTACCTCAGACTCCAGCGCCGGCGGCACTCCGGCAGGCCTGTCCCCTGCTGCTGGCCCTCCGCTCGCCACGCCGGTGGGCTGTACCGTGGAGCTGGGGTTGGGGGCTTGCAGAGGGACAGGTTTTTGGGGTTCAGGGAACTCATTGCGGATGGGCTGAGGCACTCCTGCTCCCCAGTCGTCCCCAGAGCAGCCGAGGCCCCCAAAGCAGCTAAGGCCGAGCACGTATAACACCCCGGTAGTAATTAGCATGTGCCTCCAGGTGGCGAGGCCTGTTCCTGCCCTGCGTCTCAGGCAGGAGTCCTGGGGGGCTCAGCTTCCTCCTCCTCTTGTTTGTGAAACGTGAGGGGCGCCGGAGTCCCAGCGGTTTCTGATAGGATTTCTGTCACCCATGGGCTGCCCACTGCACTGACAGCACCTGATGTGACTTAACCGGAGCAGGAGGAGTGGACTCTTAGATTTCCGTGAGGTCGCTTTCCCCTGTTTTTGAGCTTCATGCACGAACTACATCAGTACGGGGCCTTGGGAATCAGAGGCCAGGAGCCTGTGGTGCTGGAGGGACTGGTTCCCATCAGTGTTCTCAGTGCCTGCTGGGTGGCGGGCCATGCCTATCGAATCAGACTTGGTTGGGGCTGGGCCTAGCAGTTTGTTTTGGGTTTTCTGTTTGCGTTTCCTGGGTGCTCTGAAGCCCCCCCGAGTCTGAGAAACACTACTTTATAAAGCATCTGGGCCTCCCCTTCCTTTACAGCTGAGGACTCTGAGCCCCAGAGGGGCTGGAGCTGCTCAGGGGGCACACCTGTGGAGGACAGACCCTGGGTTAGGACCCCGTGCATCTCCTTCCCCTCCCCTGGCTGTCCCCTCGCTCCCACATTGTGATCACAAACAAGTACTGAGGTAGACGTGCTGCTGAGCAAACAGGCTCATTAAGTTCCAGGGCTCACCAGCTCAGCTCCAAACTCAGGCTTCTCCAAGAGGAATGGGGCGGTTTTTCCTGCTTTTTGTCCTGGCTGCCTTCTGAGGTGTCTGGTGCTCTCTGAGACACACCTCGGAGGATTTTAATGTGTGTGCAAATGAGGAAGGAGAATTAACTAATTCATTTTGTACATTAATGCAGCGAGAGAGGCAGCGGAGTCAGGGTGTTAGCTATATCTTAATTGGTGTTTTTTAAAGGTTTTTTTGTTTTGTTTTTTCATTTCCTGGGTGTTCTGAAGGAACAAAATCCTTTCAAAAATCCTTATCTTTTAGTCTTTGGCCAAAGATAAGGACAATGAGCTGAGCTCCCCTGGAAAACAATTCCTGCCCTGGTCGGACTGCTCAGCTGGTGGAGTGTCCTGTGCGCCTGGAGGTGGCAGTTCCATCCCCAGTCAGGGTGCCTCTGGGAGGCAACCTGTCCATGTTTCCCTGCTTCCTTCCTTCCTTCCTTCCTTCCCTCCCTCCCTCCCTCCCTCCCTCCCTCCCTCTCCCTAAACAGATCCTCACATAAGGGCAATTTAGTTAGTAAGCACTGAAGCCCTTGCTGTGGGTCAGGCCCCAGTGACACATTAGCAGGTGGGTCTGCATTCCTGGTACTGACCTTGTCATAGGCGGGAGTTTCGTTCCTGGTTTAAATGACCCATCATGTGGACGTACTTAGCTGTCTGCCCTGTAAAACTGGTGTGATTTATTAATTTACCCAAAGCGGGGATTTGCCAAACAAAACCCCACCATAGTGTAGGGAAGTTGCTGCCTTTTAGACTTGAGGCTCATGTGTTTTGTTTGCTTGTTTATTTTTTAATTGAATTTATAAGGGTGACATCCTATATAATAAAGAGCTAATATGCTAATTAGACTGAACAGCAGAATGACCGTCTGCCAGGGGTCTTCAAACTACGGCCCGCGGGCCACATGCGGCCCGCAGAGGAGTCTGATCCGGCCCGCCAGGTTTTTTGGGCATTGAGCGCAGCCGAGGTGTTACAGTAGGAATTAGTAGTTCATATAGTCCGGCCCTCCAGCTCTCTGAGGGACCGTGATCTGGCCCCCACTTTAAACAGTTTGAGGACCCCTGGCTCACTTCTGGATGACGCTGGGGCTGGGACATCCGGCCAGCGGGGCCCCAGCGGCCAGGGCTGAGCTGCCGTGGAAGCCCCTCTGGGCAGGACCACGCTGCCGGTGTGGCCCTCATCGCACCGGGCCCGAGCCCTCGGGGGAGACGCTCCCCTCACCAGGAGGGGTCGGTGGGTGAGGGCCTGCCACCGGCTCAGCCCGGGAGGGTGCGGATGCGGGAGGCTTTGTGGTTTCCCGGGGGAAGCAGTGCCCCTGGGCAGCCAGCACAGGCCGCCCACCACGGGTCCAGGCCGGTGAGCCGGGCGGCATGCTGGGAGCGGGCACCCGCAGCACAGGGCTGGGTGCTGCCGCCGCCTCCCCTTGGTGCCAGTCTCACGGCAGGAATTCGGTTTTGAATGTGAAGCCTGGACCCACTCCCTGCTCTTGGGTGACCTCAGACTGGAGCAGCTAAAATAATGCGGCCGCCGAGCACGTGGGCAGTCTAATCTGAGGTGCCTCTCGCTGTGCCCAAGGACACCGGGCACCGCCTCCGCGGGCGCCGGGCCTGGGCGGGGCTCGGCAGCAGGGCAGCCTGCCGGCTGGAAAGGCCTGAATTCCGGGTCTGCCCTGGTGCTCACAAACGGACACACGCACAATCAGTGGCCCATGGCTTCTGTGCAGACCGGCCCTGGCTTCTCCACTGGCAGCGAGTTCCCCCCGCAGGCTCCTGGAAGCTCGGCTCCTGGCATTTGTTTGGGTTCAGAGGTGCCTTCTGAAGGGGCTCGCTCTCCCCAATGGCTGGTCCGCTCCGATGTGCTTAAGGGCAGGAATCCACAGCCCCGACCCTCGTGATGCTCGGGAGCCGGGCGGGACCGGGCCTGGGCTCCCGGCTCCAGTTGCCTGGCCTCGGCTTGGTGAGAAGTGACATTGCCCGGGAGGGACTGGCCGGCCTTGGCATCTGAAACCAGATCTCTCAGTGGGACATCTGGGAGGTGGCCTGCTGCAGGCCCAAAATAGCCAGGCCTCTGAAGGGAGCACTCCCCGAGAAGACACGGGGGACCCCACCGCGCCCCACCAAGCAGGCTTCGGGGCATCAGACCCAGCCCATGTGATCCCGGGGTCTGTTCTCATCCTGTGCTGCTTCTACCCCCCCCCCCCTCTCTCTCCTCGTTCTGAAAATATTCCAGAGGAGGCAGCCTCCCCCGCTGCCCCTTCTCCGTATTTGAGGCCAGCACCACTCTGCATTGTTAGGAAGCCCAAGGGCCTTTTTTACTTTCTTAATCCTCCCCAAGGGTATTTTTCCTTTTTTTTTTTTTTTAGAGAGAGAGGGCGGGAGAGAGAAACATCGATGTGAGAGAAACACATCAGTTTGTTGCCTCCTGCACATGTCCCGCCCAGGGCTGGGGACCGAGCCTGCAATCAAGGTACATGCCCTTGACAAGAATCGAACCCGGGACCCTTCAGTCTGAGGGCTGATGCTCTCTCCGCTGAGCCAGACTGGCTTGGGCCGGGAGGACCTTGGGGGAAGCAGAGAAGCTGCTATGACTTAGCGAGTTGGGCCTGAAGGAGGACCCTCTCGCCTCTGGGTCCCTGGAGATCTGGGAGACAGTGGCTTTCCTGCCGGTGCTGGCTGCCTTCCCAGCGCGGGAGATGCGCGTGCTCAGCAGGCACCTCGCCATGATCCCCTCGCTTCTCTGATTCCTAACCTGTGGAGGGGGGCCTGGCAGAGTGGGGGCAGCGAGCTGGCTGGTGCTGGGGGCGCTCAGCACCCTGTGTCTCCCTCTCCAGCATGTTTCCATCCTAATATCTAACCGTCTGCGTGTCTCCTTTTATCCTAGGAAACTCTGTCCTCTGCAAATGGCCCCTCCCGGGAGGGCCCCCGGCTGCTGCCCGCCAGGGAGGGCCACGTGGTGTACCCGCAGCTCCGACCAGGCTACATTGCCATTCCCGTCCTGCACGAAGGCGCCGAGAGCCGGCCGCCGCACCACTTCTTTGCTGCTGCTCAGCCCGGGGCCCAGCGGTTCCGCACCGAGGCGGCCCCGGCCCCCCAGCGGTCCCAGTCCCCCCTGCAGGCCTCGGAGGCCGCCCCGCCGGACAAGCCGGGCGGACAGGCGGGAGCAGCTGCGGCAGCCCAGCCCCCCGCCGCCCACAGGCCCGAGGTAAGGAGGGGCCTGTGCATGCGACCCGGGGGTCTGGTGTCCCTTAGGCTGGCATCAGGCTCTGCCAGCACCCTGGGCCTGGCACCTGATAAGATGCAGGGCATCTGGGCCTGGCCTGCAGCACGGAGGTCACCCAGCAAAGCCAGCTCGACGGCCCCACGTTGCCCGCCAGCGGTCACAGGTGTGTCGGGTGGGCAGGGACCTGGCTCATTTTTGCAGTTCAGGGCTGCGGCTCAGAAGGGTCAGGAGTTTGGTCCAGATGGGTCATTGCTAGGACGAGAGCCGGGCGGTCTGGTTCCTAACCTGATGCTGCTTTCGCTGGCCTCTCTCGTTCAGAAGCACAGACCTATTTGTTAGTTCAGTTCAATGCTTACAGGTAAGATTAACTATAAATGAGACAGCGTAGCTGCCCTCACAGTGCCCCAGGTTTAAATGGAAATCCAGAATGAGGAGTGGGGAAGGCAGCTGCTCTGTGATCGGGTTTAAGGCTGAAGCCACTAATTCTGAATCCGGTGCTTAGCCGAGATTTGAGGGCCAGCGGACCCGGGAGGGTTCCTGAGCGGTAAGTGCTCCTGGTTTTCCTGTCTGCAGACACTGGCACGGTCTTAGGCACGCATTCCTGCTCCGTGTCTGTACCAGGGCTGGGATTGCCGCCCTCGGCTCTGGTCCAGGGGCCTGGCCTCGCTGTCTGCTTGGGGGTAAAAGGCTATACTTAACGCAGAACACTGGGAAGTTCATTGCATTTCTTGGAGAAGCAGTTGCTATACTTGTAATGTTTTTGCTGTAAAAGTCAAAGGTGACACATCAGAGGAATTTAACCGGTTTGTGCTAGCAGGACCCTCAGAAGCCAGCGGGGACACGCCCTCCTGGTTTCCTGTCTGAATAGAAGGGAAGGGCCTGGCCTGGCTCAGGCCACGCAGGGGAACACAGCTCCCTGTGCCCAGCTGAGTTCTCTGTGGAGCGGCAGGGAGGGGGTTAACAGGAAAAGGAAACGAAGCGACACGTAATAACAAATACAATGTGTCTTGTTCGTGGGCCTTCTGCTCAGCACACACAGATTGCCTTAAGCTCCAGGCCAGCCCAGTGGGGGGCGGGGGAGGGTGCCCTTTTCTGTTTGTGACCAGTTCAGAGACGGTGGAGCTGGTGAGAACTGGAGCCCAGGCCCCGTGACTGCAGGGCTCCCAGCCCAAACACTCAGTCTGAAAGCAGAAAGGCCCAGGATGGGGGTGCCTGTGAGACCTGCTGCCCTGAGCACACAATGGAGGCGGGTCAGAGGGCCAGGAGGGGGGTGCATGGGGCCACACCTCTACCTTATGTCTCGCAGCGATCCCAGTCTCCGGCCACCTCGGACTGCTCCTCCTCCTCCTCCTCGGCCAGCCTGCCGCCCTCCTCCGGCAGGAGCAGCCTGGGCAGCCACCAGCTCCCGCGAGGCTACATCCCCATCCCCGTGATCCACGAGCAGAACGTCGCCCGGCCGGCCGCCCAGGCCTTCCACCAGGCCCAGAAGACCCATCTGCCCGCCCCGCAGGGGGAGTACCAGGCCCACCAGCCCGTGTACCACAAGGCGCAGGGGGACGAGGGGGAGCCCCGGCGGGCCGCCTCCCCGTTCCGGCCGCCCGGCCTGGGTGCGGCCAGCCGGGAGAGCTCTCCGGCCAGAGGCGGCCCCCCCCTGCACTCCCCGGCGCCCGTGCGGGTGCACACCGTGGTCAGCAGGCCGCAGGTAGGCGAGCCGGTGTGCACGTGGCCCCGCAGCACCCCTTTAGGGGCCGGGAGCTCGTGCCCCGTCCCACACGAACGGGGGAAGGGAGATCCTGAATGGCCCCTCACCGCCCTCAGTGCTCTCTGCTGCGTTTGCTCTTTGTCCGTGCATCTGCCCTGGGGGCAGGCTCCAGCCACCAGAGGGAAGCAGCTGGGCAGAATGCGTCCTCACGCCCACACCCAGGGCCCAGGTGTCTTAGTGCCCGCCCTTCAGGGCCCTCCAGCCCCTCCACACCCCAGCCACAGCCTCACCCGCGCCCTCCAGGCAGCTTGTCTCCTTCCTCCAGACCCCCTCCTCCACCCCGACCGTTCTGTCCGTCCCCGTCCGAGCCTCTGCCCAGGCTGGACCGCTCCTTGAAATGCCCTCACAGTCCAGGTTCTCCCTGTCCTGCCAGGGACAAGCCAGGCTGGCCTTTCTCACGGCGCCTCGGAGTCCCTTCCGGTGCAGCACGGGATTGCTCTGCAGGTCCAGTGCTTGCTTTTATCCTCGCCTTAGCTGCGAGCTTGGCGACAGAGACCACCCCTCCCCCTTCTCCTCTGTGGTGGAGGACCGTGCTGTCTGGCCATGAGTCGCCGTCTGGGTGGATGGGACTCTCTCTGCTCTGGGCACGGAGACAGGCGTGGGCTCAGCAGCAGAGCAGTCAGCAGCCCTAAGTCCCCTCTGGCTGCACCTTGAGCAGCTGCATGAATTCTCTGCCACAGTTTTCAGAAGGAAGTCCCTCTGTAAACAAATGGCAGAGTGTCTTTTTACTACAAATAGTGGCACATCCAGAGCCCCTCCCCACCCCCTTTTTAAAAATATATATATATATTTTATTGATTTTTCACAGAGAGGAAGGGAGAAGGATAGAGAGCTAGAAATATTGATGAGAGAGAAACATCGACCAGCTGCCTCCTGCACACCCCCCCACTGGGGATGTGCCTGTACATAACCAATGTACATGCCTGCAACCGGAATCGAACCCGGCACCTTTCAGTCCGCAGGCGGACGCTCTATCCACTGAGCTAAACTGGTTTCGGCTGGCCCAGCCATTTTAAAATCCAAAGAGACGTGTCATGAGTGGTAAGGGCCAGAGTTGAGGGTGTCTGGGTTGGCAGGAGAGATTTGGTGGAAAAGGAGATTGCTGGCACTCGGACAGCGGAGTGCCCACCAGGTCCTTACTCGGGCCCAGTGATCCCAGAAAGAGGTACCACTTACAGAGCTGGAGTTCCCCCTCGTGTCTCCCACATGTTCCCCACACATGGTGAAACAACATTTAACCCTGATAAACCCTGCCCCAGCCTCCACCCAGATATAATAGCTTGTTCAAAGATCCCTTTTTGGAGGCTTGTAAGGAACTGGGCCAATGGGACATTATAGTGGAATTTAGTATTTTAAATTGGAAATACTTTAGAAATAACGTAGTCCAGTTCTTATTTCCCAGTGGATGGAATTGGGGTGTAGGGTTTTTAAGAGGTTTTAGATATTCACCTAAAGGGGAAGAGCCAAATGTTTTGGTTCTAAGGGTAGCTCATTAAAAACAGTATGGTTCTAACTCACAGTCACGTTACAGAGGGCAGCCGGAAGTTAGTGCAGTTCTGGCCCAGATGTACCCAGCAAAATTCCTGCAGGGTTAGCTGTCTGGGGCCTCTTGCTTAGTCTCAAAAATATACATATATCATTCTGGGCAGAAACCACTAGGCTATCCTAGGTTAAAAGAAATGATAATTTCTGAAACAGGAGATGGGAAGGTCACCCCCTGAGCAGGAACGGTCCCCACAGCGTAAGGAAGGGGATAGTGGCAATCCCCTCCACAGCTGCATCTCCCAGGAGGCCGAGGCGCCCAGGACTTGGCTTTGAGCTAGACTAGCTCAGTGGTCAGCATGAGCTTTTAGTGTTTCCTGTTTTGAAAATTATATTGGTTTTCTTTTTTATTCCCCTAAGAATGCCATCTACAGAAAAACCCAGTGAGAGGTCACACACTAATAGACCAAGGTGATGAATGAAAGCATGACACATGGTTTGGTCACACACATGATTAGTGCATGTTTATTTTGTAACAGTTGTTACTGATTTTGAAAATCTCTGTACTGTGAAACTTAAAAAACAAACAAACAAACAAAAAACATTCCCCAGGTTTCTAATCAGTATCCTGCTAGCTAAGAACAACATCCTGTGACTCCCAGCCAGTTATTAAAAATATCTGTCCTTGCCTCTTCTCAGCAGCCCATGACCCATCGAGAAGCTTCGTTTGTCCCACAGCCTGAAAACAGACCGGAAAGCAGGCCCGGCCCGGCAGGTTCAGACCTCCCTGCTGGACACATCCCCATCCAGGTGATCCGGAAGGAGCCGGACTCCCAGCCTGCTGCTCAGAAGCCCCCGCCGCCTTCGGAGAAGGTGGAAGTAAAGGTTCCTCCTGCCCAGGCTCCCAGCCCCGCTCCCAGCCCCGCTCCGGCCCCCAGCCCCGCCCCTGCCGCAGTCCCCGCGTCCCCCAAGAATGTGGCGGCAGCCCCCAGCCCTGCCCCCGCAGAAGCCACCCCCCAGAAGCCAGGAGCGGCTGCGGCCCCCCCCAAACACCCCGGCGTGCTGAAAGTGGAAGCCATCCTGCAGAAGGTGCAGGGGCTGGAGCAGGCTGTGGACAGCTTCGAAGGCAAGAAGACGGACAAAAAGTACCTGATGATCGAAGAGTATCTGACCAAAGAGCTGCTGGCTCTGGATTCGGTAGACCCTGAAGGTCGCGCTGACGTCCGTCAGGCCAGGAGAGATGGCGTCAGGAAGGTGCAGACCATCCTGGAAAAACTTGAACAGAAGGCGATCGATGTCCCGGGTCAAGTCCAGGTTTACGAATTCCAGCCCAGCTCCCTTGAAGGCGACCCGCCGCTGCAGGAAATCATGGGCGCCGTCGCCGCAGACCCGGGTAAGAAAAGCGCTGGAGAAGGGGAGGAGCCCAAAGCCGAAGCCCAGCAGCCAGATGCCAGAGCCGCGGCCGCTCCGAACACTGGTAGCACGACAGACCCCGCTGGTGACCCAGCACCACCATCTCAATAAAGAGCCGCGCGGAGCCCGGGAACTGGGTGTGTGCGTTAGGGAGTTCTCAGTTGCATGCATTTCAGGGACTTTAAATCAATAGGTTTTTACTACTCATCGCCGCTTGGTACGCAGAGACCTGGGTGGAGGCAGACAGTGAGAGGGTTAAAGGGAAATGATGCTTTTCTCCGGATTCTTGTGCTGTACAATAAAGAAGTTGCTTGTTTCAAAAGTTAGCAGCGCTTGTTGCTTCGGGGCCCGCCCTCCGCACGGGCCCACGTCAGCCAGGGTTTAACTGTCCTCCCGCAGCTCTGGACTGGAGGAGTTTGGGGAGGAGCATAGATGGGAAGGAAGTTTCCCATCACAAGTATGAAACCTGTTTTTCAGAAATGTTGCCATTTTAAATGGGATGATTTTCTTCATCTCGAAGCTAAAATGCCTAATTTAGAGCAAAATGTGTAAGGAGCCGCAGGAATTCTGTATGTTGGATGCCTTTACTGTTACATTTTAAAAAAAGAAAATAAAGTGATAATGTGACTCGGCGTTTTTGTGTCTGTAAAGCTTTGACGAGAGCGGCGGCGACATCGCCATGGTCTCGCTGCTTCAGTGGCCGTCGGTGGCGGGTGCCGGGTGCCGGGTCCGCGCCCTCTGCCCGTCCGGCTCGCGGGAAATGAGCCTCGGGTGACACCGCATCCAGGGCAGACGCAGGGCTGTGAACTCGGGTATTGGGGATGTGTGTCCCACACCTCCTCAGACTGCCCAGCCAGTCTGCCACTCTGCCCACCCTGCCTTAGACCCATGGTTCTTGGCCTTTCTAGTGCCGCGGCCCTTTCATTACAGCTCCTCACGTGGTGGTGACCCCCAACCATAAAATTATTTTCGTTGCTACTTCATAACTGTCATTTTGCTACTGTGAATGAATCGTAATGGAAATATCTGTTTTCCGATGGTCTTAGGCGACCCTGCTAGCGGTTCTCAACCGACCCACAGGTCGGGAACCACTGCTGTAGAGCCTAAGGTCATCGGAACACACAGATACTTACGTTACGATTCATGAACAGGTTTATCTTCCCAGATTGGGTTCCTAGAGGCCACTGGGGTTGGGGATCAGATGAACTTCGAAGCTGCTGGATGAAGAAGGTCCCGCTTTCTGTGTGTGTCCGCTAAGAGCCAGGGAAGGACACAGCCCCGGCCGGTGGAGGTTCTGCTAGATGTCTCCCTCGCTGCTTTCCCAGTGAGCCTGAAAGGGAGAGGGAGAGAACGATGAGCCTGGAACTCCCAGGGAGCACGCTGGCTTCAGAGCCCCGAGCTGAATTCCCCGTGACTGTATGGAGTTGAACGTTGGTGCCTGCCTGACGGCTCCGCACCAAAATACACACCGATACGCTTGCCACTCTTAGCCTGCTGAGCAAGGGTGAAGTTATTCCCATGGGACTCTCTGCCCACAGCATTCCTGGGTGAACTCATCTGGAGAGTGCAAGCTGACTGCTCAAGACGCACCGATTCCAGAAACTCAACCGTGTAAATGGAGAGGCGGAGGGAGGACCTATGGGCTGTGTCTAAATTGAATCAAAGGGTGTGACCATTTCTTTTTGGGACTTGGGCATCTCTTCTTACTGGACCTGGGCATTAAGGCTGCTGGAGTGCTGACTGAATTAGGTCGATGTTACTTTTATCGCTCAACATCAGTAGGTAGCCCTGGAACGAAGTTAGAACAGTTTCAATCTTCCAAATTAGATGGGTGGAGATTAGGGCAGTTCATCTGACCTGTGGGGTGGCCCTTGGGCTTTGCTTGGGGCATCGGGCTGGGCATAGAGCTGATTGCAAGGTTCTTACTGACATGACTGTCTATTCCTGTAAGTCAGGGGACTGACAGCCACGGAGGATCTGGCGAGCGCTTGGGGGTGTTGGCTTATTTAACCCTCCCGATGCCCTTTACAGGAATGATAGTTTAGGACACATGCTTGAATCGGAACTCCTGGATCACAGCTCTAGGGCCATGGAAAAGGTACATGGTCCTTTCCCTCCTGGTGGTCCCTTCCGCTGTAGAATGTGGGCGGGTGGAGGAGGAGGAGGACTGAATGAATTCAGACCGGTGAAGCTGTGACAGTAGTGCCTGGCACGTGGCAGACGTTAACTCTTAATATCCTCGTGTACTGGCCGAGGAAACGGGAAGTGACGTGCTTACACCCAAGGAACCAGAAGCAGAGGCAGAATTTGAATCCAGGCCCACGAGACACTGAAGGCCGTGTTAGCCTCACCATCTTCTTTAGCACCTGTGGGGCTGCGGTGGCCAAGAGGGAAAGGACCTAGAACCTCTCACCTCCTCCTACGTCAGGGCATGTGATGTGTTCAAGTCCAGTGAGATGATTCCTGTCTCCCAGAGAAAGCAAGTGATTTGGAATTAGCAGGTAATGGTGTCCATGCTCGCAGCCTTTAGCGCCCAGATCCCCGGCTTTGGTTTCCAAGGCCTTTAGACCATTCTTTCTCCCTGCTCAGTGTCCCCATCCCCCTTCAGCTCCCTCCCACCGGGCATGTCTGCGCTCTCACTCTCTACCCCCTTTTCCAGATCTGACCCACGCCCTGGCACTGCCCTCCTCAGACTTTCCCCAGACTCCCCCAGCCTGTGGTCTAGCTGCCAGAGCCCAGCTGCTTTAACATCTTCAGTCATTCCCAGAACACTGCCAACCCGCTGAGGGCAGGTCCACCATGACACCTCCTTATTCCCTACTGTTATCCAGACCAGACACACAGGCACCCTGGGGGGCCAGGAGGCCCTAAAAGCTCCCTCCACTCAGATCTTAATGACTCCAAGGCTGACATTTATCCAGAAACAAATGTCAAGTGTCAATGGCCGAGCCTTAGGGCTAGCTGTCCCACCAGCTCGCTCTCGCAATCCCCAGATGTGGAAGGCTGGGCACGTTTGTGTCCTGTCTCCGGGCCTTTTTCTCTTCTCACCACCCACACCCCTCACGGTGATGGGGAGGGTCCTGGTGAGTCCCCACTTTGTCGCGCTGTGGTCTCTGCTCTCCTCGGGGCCCAGCCTGGCCGTGCGGCACGGTCTCCGTTCTGGGCTGTGCATTCCGGCGGCTCCCATGTGAGTGGCCGCGCTGCCCGCTGTTCTGTAACATTATACAAACGCAATCATAGGCCAGGGGACGGGCTCCAGGCCTGCAGTTATTTTGGGCCGTGCAGGAGCCTGTGGGAAAATGCTGGAACATGTCTGAGTCACTCAGGCAAATACCTTGCTTTCCGTGTTTCAGCATGTTTGGATTTGGAGGCGACACACACACACACACACAAGCCCAAGCAGCGCACACGCCCTTTGTGTGTCTGTGTGCCCTTCCTGAACAGCTCTCCCTGCCCTGGGCTGGGCCACCACATCCTGCAGAGGGCGGAGGGCGAGGGCAGGACTGGGTTAATCCCTTGGAGGCTCTAACATGGAAAAAACCGAGGTTCCTTCTCCCCACACGAAAACGGAAAACAACAGAACACCACAAAGGCAGTGTAAGGATGGCCCGGATTTGCCATGCTGTATACTCCTGGAAAATGGTACATTAAATCGCCCCAGTTATGGGCGGGCCCCTGCTTTCCTGAGACTCTCAAGCTGCCTGTTGGCCAGCACTGCCCACCAGTGGAAGCCAGACGGACCTGCTTCAGGCCCTGGGGACAGTGCTGGGCAGGGGAGGAGGGGCCGGGCCAGAGGAGCGCAGGAGGAGCCAGCAGGAGGCCATCGCACTCAGTGGAAGGCCTGGAAGGGCGTGGGAGGCGGCCACGGGCCATCTGCACCAATCCCCCCAGACCGGAAGCCCAGAGCAAGGGAGCAGGACTCCAGGTGCAACGGGAAGCCAGTCTGAAGGAGGAGAGGGGACCGGAGAAAGCATTCCTGTTGGAAGGGGCCTTTTCTAGAACACTCTTTCCTGTCCTTGTCTGTCAAGCCAGGGCTTGGCCCCGATGTCCTCGATTGCCCACATAGAGGCTGTGCTTTCTTGGCGACTCAATTGCTGAGAAAGGTCTCTTGTCCAAATAGAAATCCCACCACTCCCTGCTCCTTTCCACCTTGTCTCTCTCTCCTAACTGGCTCCTTCCTTCTCCTTCACCTATAAAAATGCAGACCAAAAAGAAACCTTTCTTGGTTGCTCCTCAGTTTACCCCTTTTATCGTCAAACTAGAGTCCTGGTGCACAAATTTATGCATGGGTGGCATCTGGCCTGCACGTCCCAATGGGGGCTGATTTGGCCAGGCTGCCAGGAGGAGAGGCCATTGGCAGTTGGCTGGCCGACCCTGCCCCCGATCAGGGTGGAGGGGCCAATTGGGGGTGGGGCCAACCAGGGGGAGAGGGCCACAGGCGGTTTGCTGACAGCCCTGCCTCCTGGTCAAACTCTTCATTGAACTCCCAGTTGAGGGAACAATTTGCATACGAGCCTTTTATTATATAGGATATCTTGAAAGAGCCAGCTGATGTCACCCTCCTGGCATCCCATGCACCTGTGCTCCCATCTGCAGTCCTGGCGGGACTTCTCCCATCACCGCCCGCCCACCTCCTCCCCACCTGGCCTCCTTCCTCAACCCTCAGCTCTTATCACAGCGCAGCTTAGGTTTGGGTGTCTGCGTGGCTAGGTGATCGTACCCAGCTATTTAATCAAACCCTCGTCTGTGTTGATGCGGAGGTGTTTTGTAGACGTGCTTACCCTCTACAACCAGCTAACGTAAATAAAGATGAGCCTCGATAATGTGGGGTCATACAATCAGTTGCAGGCCTTTGAGGAAGACATCCTGGCTCCGGACTGCAGCATCCACTCCCTGAGTGTGCAGCCCGCCGGCTGGCCCTACAGACTTCCAACTTGCCTGTCCCCACAATTGCGAGAGCCAGTTCCTTAAAATCAATCTCTTAACATACACACACACACACACACACACACACACACACACACGTGTTTCTCTGGAGAACCCTGACTGATACATACTGTTTACACTCTCCCTGGGTCACTGGCTTCCACTTCCCCGGCCCCAGTGACCTCTGGGTCTGTGTTTCTGGGACCTCTTTCTGCTGAACATCCATCGTGTGCACCGGGGCCTGCAGGGCACACAGGAAAGGGGACATCCACCTGCTCTTCTCCAGAACCTGAGATTCCAGGCCAGGTTCCCTCGGGCTTCCTCCAGCACTGAGTCAGCTCTGTCACAGCACCAGCCGGCCACGGGGCCAAGCTCCGCGCTCACAGAGGCCACCGGTGGAGGAGTGGCGGAGCCAGCTGTCGCAACAGGGGCGGGGTAGGTGTGGGGGAACAGCGAGCTACTGCCCCACCCCAGCCAGTGGCTGCCGGATGGGGTCCTGGGTGCAGTGTTAGAAATGCTTTCCAATTTTCAATAAAAGCCAGACATCTGTTTTTGTGAAACCTCTCCATCTAAAAGTATTTGTAAATGTTTAAAAAAAAAAAACAAAAACCAAAACACCCAGCAGGCCCCACAAAACCCATCTGCAGGGCAGATCTGGCCCTGGGGCTGCCAGTTAGCAAGTTCCAAGCCCCACTGTGCTGTGCATATCCATTCTGTCTCCAGCCCTTCTGTCCTTCCCACGCCCAGGCCCCTGCCCGCCCCGGGAGTTGAGAGAACACGGCCTATGGTAGGATTCTTCACCCTGGGAGGCGTGAGGGGAGACATGGCCGCAGGAGCGGGAACTGGGTGCGCCCCTGCGCCCCATCCACTCGAAGTCCGCCGGCAGCACCTGTGCAGCTCGGAGCTGCCTACCTTCCGGGTGCCCTGCTCTGCCCGGGGCTGCCTCCAGGTCCTTGTGGAAACACGGTCAGACCACTCCTCGTACTGGCCTGCTCCGTTGGCGGGCACTTCAAGGGCAGCGGTGGGTGGACTCTGCTGTCAGATACCGGTAGGCTGAGCCCCACCCCCAGCTTCCCCTCTCAACAGCCGTGAGCACAGGCAGGCCCTTCGCCTTCTGGAATCTCGGGTTCTCCCTGTTCAAAGCGGCCATCGAGTTCTCAGTTCTACACCAGGAACACGGGTGTCCATTGGCTGTACTTATAGGCATGTAAATTGTGTACTTTAAAATTCTTTATTATCCATAAATGAGTGACAACACTCTTCTGAACGCTTTCACCTGAAGGGGGTTCTGAGCCGGCTTTAACAGGGCACAGCTGAACGCAGTCAGCTGACCCGTGGATGCTCCTCCCCGGGCGGCCTCCAGGTATGTCCTCCGGGAGCCCTCACTACGCTCCTCGCCACCTTCCAACAACTTTCCCACACCCCACCCGGGCCCCCACACCCCCAACCCCCACTCCCCCAATCCCTACACCCCCACACCTGCACACCCTGCCTCCGGTTCAGACTTCCCTCACCAAGTTTTCCCTCAAGGATTTTGGTATTCTTTTCTGTCCCAAGAGCCTTCATCTATCCCAACAGCTTTCCTGTCTTTAAAAAAAAAAAAAAAAATTATGTTTTTATTGACTTCAGAGAGGAAGAGAGAGGGAGAGACAGATAGGAACATCAATGATGAGAGAGAACCATTGATTGGCTGCCTCCTGTACGCCGCCCCCCCAACCCCTACACTGGGGGTTGAGCCCACAACCTGGGCCTGTGCCCTGACCGGGAATCTAACCACGACCTCCCGGTTCACAGGTCGACACTCAACCGCTGAGCCACGCCAGGTGAGCCAGACTTTTCTGCCTTTGGATCTCAGAGGAAGCAGGGGCTGGAGCTGGAGATTTTCGCCCCCGGAGGCTTCTTCACTGTGAGGCAAGTTCATACTCTTTAAATATATATATGTTTTATTGATTTTTTTTTTTACAGAGAGGAAGAGAGGGAGAGTGAGTTAGAAACATCGATGAGAGAGAATCATCGATTAGCTGCCTCTTGCACCCCCCCTCTACTGGGGATGTGCCCGCAACCAAGGTACATGCCCTTGACCGGAATTGAATCGGGACCTTTCAGTCCCCAGGCTGACACTCTATCCACTGAGCCAAACTGGTTTCAGCAAGTTTATACTCTTTCTCCCCAGAAGCGCGTTTGCTCATCAGGAGGCATTAAGGGAGGGGCAGCTCTCACCAGCCCTCAGAGCAGCTTGATGCCCCCTCCACTCAGGGCCACGGGCACCTACTTGCCCTTCATTTTCAAAAAGTGAAAGAACCCACTCAAAGAGGAATGCAGATCCGAAGATGACTCAGGTCCACCCTCTGACATGGAAGCAGCTGCAATAATGCTGCTTAATAGGCGGCCAATTATAGTTTTGAGATCATTTTGATGACTTATTGGGTCACAAAGTTGTTTTGTTTTTCAGACAAAAAGTCATTATCTTAAATACATTTTTAAATCCTCAGGAATAGAAAAATATGGTAATTCTTTCATTTTGTTCATTATATTTCACCCTAATGAGCAAGATATCAGAGAATATATAGTTTAAAAATAGCCCTAGCCAGTTTAGCTCAGTGGATAGAGAGTCAACCTGCAGACTGAAGGGTCCCAGGTTCGATTCTGCCCAGGCGGCAGGCTCAGTCCCCAGTAGGGGGCATGCAGGAGGCAGTAGATCAATGATTCTCTGTCATCATTAATGTTTCTCTCTCTCTCTCTCTCTCTCTCTCTCTCTCTCTCTCTCTCTCTCTCTCTCTTTCTCCCCCCCCCAACCCTCTCCCTTTCCCTTCCTCTCTGAAATAAATAAAAATATATTTTAAGATAATAAAAATGAAATAAAATGACAAGCCCAACTGGCATGGCTCAGTGATTGAGCGTTAACCTATGAACCAGGGGGTCAGGTTCGTTTCCCAGTCAGGGCACACGCCTGGGTTGCAGGCTGGATCCCAGTGTGGGTTGTGCAGGAGGCAGCCAATCAGTGATTCTCTCATCATTAATGTTTCCATCATTCTCTCCTTCTTGCTTCATCTCTGAAGTCAATTAAAACATATGTAAATAAAATGACAATTCATAATCTAATTCCATGAACATTTTTAAGGATATCGTTTCTTAGACTGACAGAAAGAAAGAAGAAAGAGAGGCAGGGAGGGATGAAAGCAGGAAGGAAGGAAAGACAGAAGTCTGTCCCAAGAATACCTTACTATTTTTTTAAATTATTTTCTTCTTTAAAAATATATTTTATTGATTTTTACAGAGAGGAAGGGAGAGCGATAGAGAGTTAGAAACATCGATGAGAGAGAGTCATCGATCAGCTGCCTCTTGCACACCCCCTACTGGGGATATGCCTGTAACCAAGGTATTTGCCCTTGACCGGAATTGAACCCGGGACCTTTCAGTCCCCAAGCCGACGCTCTATCCATTGAGCCAAACCGGTTTCGGCAAGAATACCTTACTATTAATTAGTACAAAATGTCTGGCTGAAATGGTCGATATTGGATAAATGTTTTTGTTTTGTTTTTTTTCTGATACATTGGGAAGTTAAATTCAAAATATGTCTTTAGAGCTAAGGGTTCACCGAAGTATTGGAAAGTGTGAAGTCTCCAGGGCGGTCATTTAGGAGGGTCTGGCCTTGGTGGCCTCTGGCCGGGAGCCCTGAGATCCCAGCTCTCCAGCCCAGCACCATCAGCTACTCCCTGGGTGTCTCAGCAAACCGCACCCCTGCCGTTTCCTGAAATTCGGATTAGTTAAAGAGGGGCCCAATCCCACAATCCATTACAACCTGAGGCAAGGGATTTCACCTTCTTGACCAAAAGGGGGCGACTCCTGCCTGTGCCTTCCATTTTCACCCCGGCCTCCAAAGTTCTTCCCTGCTTTCTCATTCCCAAGCGTGATCAACTCCATTTCAGAAGGGATTATTTCTTCTTTCGTGTCAGACAAGTGCTGCACTAAGACTTAACGCCTTATTTGAAAACCCACTCAAGGCCGCAAATACAGGATGTAGGGTTGGTCTGAAGACTGGAACACAGTCATGAATTCATTCACTGTTTCACTCCATGAATAAGTGCCACTTCCCTATTTTCTGAAATTGGGGAGATTTGTGTATCAGAAATAACTATTTCACAATATGATTAGAACTTCCTTCTCATAATTGGGATTCTGGGTATCTGTTCAGATCCTAACTGCTTGCCATAAGCAAAAATAAATTTTATCATCATCCAGAGCTTCAAATTGTATTTATATTTCATACGTGACATCTAGTGCCTAATTCATAATAGAGCTCAAGATAGGTAACAAAACTTAACTAAATAAAAAGCAATAGACAAATCTATGTGAAAAATTGACAAAAGTGGAACCATTTTTAAAAAGAGCCAGAGCAATAATATTGTAATAATAACTATATGGCCAAAACTGGTTTGGCTCATTGGTTAGAACATCGGTCTTTGGACTGAAAGGTCCCAGGTTCGATTCCGGTCAAGGGCATGTACCTTGGTTGTGGGCATATCCCCAGTAGGGGGTGTGCAAGAGGCCGCTGATCGATGACTCTCTCTCATCGACAGTTCTAACCCTCTATCCCTCTCCCTTCCTCTCTGTAAAAAAAATTAATAAAATCTATTTAAAAAATAAAAATAATAACTATGTGGTGTCAGATGGGCACTAGATTTATTAGGGTGATTGCTTCATAAGTTATATAAATGCCTACTCACTGGGTTGTTCACCTGAAACTAATATAATATTGTATGTCAACTAATTGAAAAATAAAAAAGTAATTTAAAAAGTAAAACAGAGCCAGAGCAGCCATTCCAGCGGAACTGCTCACTCCTTGAATGTTTGGAATGTTGGACGGGACACAGTGACCTTTGCCCTGGGCCAGAGCGGCGTGACTTACCAGCAACTGCTGCCAGGGCCTAGGGGTGAGGAGGAACGGGGAGTGACTGCTAATGGGGCTGAGGTTTGTGGGGAGAATGATGGAAATGTTCTGGAATTAGATCTTTGTGATAGTTGCACAATTTTGTGAATATATTAAAGACACTAAATTGTATACTTTATCTTTTTTTTATTAAATTATTATCTGTGTACATATTTTAACATTGCTCCCCCTCCCATATGTACCCTCCCCCCCAGAGTTTTGTGTCCATTGGTTGTATTTATATACATGTAAATTGTATACTGTAAAGGGTGCATTTTTTAAAAAAATTATTGATTTCAGAGAGGAAGGGAGAGGAGAGAGAGAGAGAGAGAGAGAGAGAGAGAGAGAGAGAGAGAGAGAAACGTCAATGATGAGAGAGAATCATTGATTGGCTGCCTCCTGCACGCCCCCTACTGAGGATTGAGTCCGAAACCTGGGCCTGTGCCCCTGACTGGAATCTAACCTGGGACCCTTCAGCCCACAGGCCGACCAATTCCTCACTGAGCCAAACCAGCTAGGGCTAAAAGGTGCATTTTATGGTATGTGAAGTATCTCTCAACACACACACACACACACACACACACACGCAGGCACGCAGGCACACGCATACGCACATGCACACGCACACCGGCTCAGACTCCCCCATCGCAGTGAACCAAAGACTCTGTGGCTGGGGCCAGGCACTGGCGATTTGGAAAAGCCGGGTGGTTCTCAGGAGCAACCAGGCTTGAGAACCACTGTGAGGATAGCATGACTGCTCCCTTCCTTCCCTCCTCTTCTCTCCAAGGAGAAGGCAGGGAGAAATGTTGCATGCTTGCTTCACCATGTCTCCGTTTCTCTCCCTCCTGGTTCTCTTTCCTTTCTAGATCAGTGCAGCAGGGAAGAGATCAAGAAGCCCTATATGGCCAGTTGTGGACTGAATTGTTGCCCCAAAACCCAGGCCTGGAAGTCCTAACCCCCAGGTGACTGTCTTTTGGGCATAGGGCCTTTGAAGAAGTAATTAAGGTTAAATGAGATCATAAGACTGGGGCCCTGTCCTCGTAAGAAGTAGAAGAGCTCTAGCCAGTTTGGCTCAGTGGGTAGAGCATCAGCCTGTGGACTGAAGAGTCCCAGGTTCGAGTCCAGTGAAGGGCACATAGCTCGGAGTCAACTAACCCATGTGTCTCTCTCATATCAGTGCTTCTCTCTGTGTGTGTCTCCCCCTTCCTTCTATTTTCTCTAAAAAAATCAATGGAAAAATGTGAGGATTAACAACAACAACAACAACAGCAACAAAAATAAACGGAAGAAGTAGAAGAGACTCAGGGATGAGCTTACACAGGAAAAAGGGCCATGTAGACCACCGGTTGGCAAACTCTTTGGTCCACAGAGCCAAACATCAACAGGACAGCGATTGAAATTTCTTTTGAGAGCCAAATATTTTAAACTTAAAATGTATAGGTAGGTACATTGTTATTAACTTCATTAGGGTACATCTAAGCTGGACTTTGCTAAAAACTCAAGGGGCCAAAGAGCCGTGTGTGCCGACCACTGATGTAGACAGCACAGAGAGAACAGTCATCTGCAAGCCAAGGAGAGAGGCCTGCGAGAATCCACACCTACCGACTCCTTACATGTGGGCTTCTAGAATCCAGAACCATGAGGAAATAAACTCCTGTCGTTTAACCACCAGGAAGGCTCTGATGCATTGTCATGGCAACCTGACCGTACGGACTCCAGCCTCGTGGTTTCTCTAATGGAGCAGAGGCAGGGACCGCCTGATTCACCCCTCTCATCAGTGGGTGGGGTGACTGGTCTTGAAGGCAGGGCCCAGGTTCCACCCTTCTTTCACTTCCCAAGTTCAGATGTGTGTGGGTGGCACGCCCTCACGGCCTCCCTCCTGGAGGAGGGTCAGCAGGGATCTGACACCATCTCCGCTGTGACTGGATGGGCAGGTCCAACGTCCCTTGTCCTGTGGGTCCTGCCTGTTGGACTCAGTGGAGAGAGAGGACGGCCACGTCTCCCTCGGGCTTTGGTTTGAGTCGTGTTGACTGGAGCTTTGCGTGAAGGTTGGCTTTTGGTTTCCCGTCTGACTGGACATCCATCCGTGGACATAGATTCTATCGGGGTGTGTCCTGGAGTGGGGGGTGGCTCTCCCACAGACTCCCTAGGGGCTCTCGTCACATATTTGCCGGATAAATGAGCGAACTAACAGATGCACCCCAGCTTTCTCCTCCTCTGGTAACAGCACCTACCAGTTAAAATTTTAAAAATACCTAGCATGTTCAGTGCCAAACCTGTTTTGTCTTCCTTTCCATTTCAGTCACCGGTGACTGACATGGCGCTTAATGTGTTAATTAACTTACCCCTAATGCCTTAACAGGGCCAGACCAAATAATGTTCCCACCCTAGTCTAAACAAATCATCGTAACCCATCCCCCTTTATCATAGGTTGGTTAAGAGGTGTGAATTTCACTAAATTCTGGCCAGTGGTGTCTGTAAAGATGTTTGTTGGCCTTTTTGCAAAACTGAAGATGTATGCAAGAGAAACTTCCTTCTTTGGCTTTGCTTGTGAAGACATAATGTTGAGAGCAATAGCTGCCATCTTAACATCACTAGAAGATCATAGAAAAGCTGGTCCAGAGTCATCATATTATCAAGCCAAAGAATTAATCCTGAATTTTCTACCTCAATGGTTATATCATGTGAGAGAAAAATAAATCCTATTATTAAAAATTTTTTTAAATAAAATAAAATAAAATAAAAATTTTAAAATACCCATTCCATACAATTAAAAATAATTTGAGAAAATGCAAGTCTGTTGGGTGTATTTCTCCAATACTTTAAAGCCCTTCATAAGTTTGTTCTTGTTTTTTAATCTTATTTCTTCTCTCCTCACCATCGCCCTCGTACAGCACAGATACTCCCATACGTCTCTTGGCCAAACTTCTCTCTAGACGCCTCTCCTTATTTCTGCTCTTTGCTGAGAAATCTGACCTCTTAGGGCTATGAGGTATGTCCTTAAAAAGAGGCGGGCCTCCTTTTTCGTTCCTCCCCGTTCCAAAGCTCAGTGGATATGGACACTGGAGAGCCACCTGGGGCCATGGCATTGAGGCCATCTCCTAGGGATGGGGACAAGGAAGCTGGAAGTCACCTGCACCCCAGATGCCCGGAGAAACCCTGGATTGGTTTCCTGTGGCTGCCATAACAATGGCCACTGACGGAGGGGGTCCTGTGGCTGCCATAACAATGGCCACTGACGGAGGGGGTTAACACAACAGACATTCATTCTCTCACAGCTCCGGAGGCTGGAGGTTTCCCTGACATGAAGTCACCCCTTCTCTCTTGTACTTGCATTGCTTGGGTCACATTGCTGGAGTAGAGGAAGAGAGAGGAGGGGGTACAGCCACTCTTAAAAAATGAATGAATAAATAAATAAATAAATAAATATATTTTTAAATGAACTATATATATATATACATATATATATATATATATATATATATTTCATTTTATCTTATTTTTTTAAAAAATATATATTTTATTGATTTTGTACAGAGAGGAAGGGAGAGAGATAGAGAGTTAGAAACATCGATGAGAGAGAGTCATCGATCAGCTGCCTCTTGCACACCCCCTACTGGGGACATGCCCAAAACCAAGGTACATGCCCCTGACCGGAATTGAACCCGGGACCCTTCAGTCCCCAAGCCGACGCTCTATCCATTGAGCCAAACCGGTTTCGGCTCATTTTATCTTATTATTACGTAAAATATCTACAGAGTTTCAAAAATCCAATCTACAAAGCAAGGTCCACCCAAATAAATGTAGCTTCTCATACTGTCCCCCCTACCCTATTTCCTCCTTTCCACTAAAGTTAATTATAAAGTTATATATTTTTTATTTTTAAAATATAAGCAGTTATGTACCTAGAATCCCCTCTCTCCTTATTCAATACTATACAAAATGTCTCTACCTTTCTTTTAAAATTTTTATTTTCCTTTTTAATTTTTCTGTTTTTTTATTATGGCAAAATATACATAACAAAATTTATTTTATATATTTTTATTGATTTTCAGTGTGTAAGGGGAGGAAGAGAGAGATAGAAACATCGAAGATGAGAGAGAATCATTGATCGGCTGCCTCCTGCACGTCCCTTACTGGGGATCAACCTGCAACCTGAACTTGTGCCCTTGACTGGAATCGAAATCGGGACCCTTTAGTCTGCAGGCAGATGCTCTATCCACTAAGCCAAACCAACTGGGGTACAAAATATAAAATTTATAATATTAACCATTGTTAAGTGTGCAGCTCAGTTGCATTGAGTGCATTCACCACAGTGTGTAGCCATCACCACTGTCCTCTCCAGAACGTCTTTCATCGTCCCAAACTGAAACTCTATTCCCATTAAATTTCCACTAACTCCCCATTCTCCCCTAAGCCCTGGCAACCACTATTCTACTTCCTGTCTCTCTGAGTGTGACTAGTCTAGGCACTTCATCTAAGTGGAATCATACAATAGTTGTTATTTTGTGACTGGCTTATTTCAGTTAGCATAGTATCTTCAAGGAGGGAGGGTCACTCATAAATACCTCAGCCCTGGCGTGACATATGTTGCAGTTCATTGGCTAGATCTAGTCACATGGCCCCAAATGAACTACAAAGGATGCTGGGAAAATGCAGAGGAGCACATGGAATATTTTGTGAGACAATTGTGTCACATGATACATGCTCCTTTTTGCTTAAGCTAGCTTAAGTTGGTTGTTGTTCCTTGTAACCAATGAATTCAAGTCACACCCATTCTATACATGTGTCTCCACATCTGGTGTAGAGGGGAAGCAGAAAAAGGGGGGGCTGGGAACTTTTTTTTTTTTTTTTTTTCTGAGAACATTTTTGTGCTGCTTTTCAAAATAGAATTACATTACAGGGTGCTGGCATGAAAAGAAACCTGAATCCAGCCCTGGCCGGTATGGCTCCGGTGACTGGAGTATCCTTCCATACACCAAAAGGTGGTGTTTGATTCTCAGGCAGGGCACATACCCAGGTTGTGAGTTCGATCCCAGTTGGGATGTGTGCAGGAGGCAACTGATTGATGTTCCTCACTCTCGTGGATATTTATCTCTCTCTTTTTTCCTTTCCCCTCCTCTCTCTAATATCAAATAACACACATACACATACCCACACACACACCCTGAATCCAGAGTCTAGGCAATATTGTAATTTGACTTTTTGTCGACCACATATCTGTTTCAATCAATATTTATTAGACAAAGTGCACTGAGCACCAATGATGCCTCAAAAACTGTGAGGACTGTGGGAACACAACATTTAATAACATGTAGTCTCATTCTAGTTTATGAGAAAATGTTGTTTTCCCCCTGTTGATTATAATTACTTGTTTGACCTATGACCTAAATGTTGGTTATTATTAGATTGTGCTCATGAGGGAAATCTGTGACTAAACCATGAGTATATTTTTGAGTTGTATAATTTCACTTCCTTTTTCTTAACACTTTTACTATTAGTAATACTGTATCAAATTTCCTCCTTTTTTCTTTTCCTTGTATCTCTCTCTCTTTTTTATTTTATTTTATTTATTATTTTTAAAATTTTTTATTAAATTATTATCTGTGTACATATTTTAACATTGCACCCCCACCCCCGCTCCCATACATACCCTCCCTCCCCAGAGTTTTGTGTCCATTGGTTGTACTTATATGCATGTATACAAGTCCTTCGGTTGATTCTCTCTCTCTCTTTTTCTTTTTTTTGTAAAGTTAAATAATAAGGATGCCACATTTCCCAAATGTTTATAAAATGACTCCTCAAAAATTTTAAGGACCAGAATAACTTTTCTATATCTGTACTTGATGATCCCAAACCCATGATTTGATGTGATTGCACAGCACAAGAGATCAGCAAGCTTGGTAGGGATATAAAAATATTTATATGAATGTAGAATTAGATACAAAGAGGGAATCAGGCCCAGCTGGCATGGCTCAGTGCCTGAGTGGCGATCTATGAAACAGGAGGTCATGGTTCAATTCCTGATCAGGGCACATGCCCGGGTTGTGGGCTCAAGTTCCAATATGGGGCATGAAGGATGCAACCAATCAATGCTTCTCTCTCATCATTGATGTTTCTATCTCTCTCTCCCTCTCCTGTCCTCTCTGAAACCAATACAATTAAAAAAAAAAAAAAAAAAAAAAGGAATCAGTTCTGTGTCTAAGTAATCAAGACACTCAGGATCTCATGTTGGATCTTCCCACAAATTAACGGCATCACTTTGAGCAAATTTTTTAAATTCCCTAGACGTTAGCCCAAAAAGGGAGAAGAATATAAAATAATTTAGAATGGCAGAAAAACAAGGTGAAAACGAGGAAATGGAAGGTTAAATGTTTTCTTGGAGCTGCATAGCTAAATCACATGACATTTTATTTTTACGCCTGCAGAGAAAGAAGAAATCTGGTTATTTATATTTCTCCTGCATTCGATGAAATCTTCAGGAATTAATAATTCTGAAGGGGTAAAAACAACAACTGATATCTAGTAGCTGCTTTGAGCTATCAGCTTGTTGAAGCTAGAGCATAGTCGTTAGTAGATAAATGCTTTTTCGGGAGAAGGTGGACAAAGAACGTTGCAGGGCATAATGAGACAATGCGGGGTCATTCACAAATGAATCATTCGCTTCCACTGGCTCTCCCTCAGACTCAGAAAGAAAGATTACGTGGCATGATTTTCTCCTCGCAACAAAGCGCGGGACAGAGGAGGGCAATGCTTAGCTCACGGCCACCTGACTCACATGACAATGGACCCCTGTTCCAGGGTGTTGCGTTCTGATTGGTCAGAGGCAACACTGCAGAAACAGCAAGAGCAGCCAGTTCCTGAACAAACCATTGCTTGGTACAGAGGGAAGGAAGGAAGCTTCTACTCCTCACCCCATCCTGCCTCCTCTCTAGTCCCCTTGTCTTGTCCTTGGGAACGGAAGCAGGGTGCATCTGTCTGTAGCTTACCCTTTACCCTCGTAGGGCCCATGAGCAAGTTCCTGTGTGCTTTGCCTCTCACCTTCCACATCCCTAACTGGGGACGATCGTGTACATACACTGAGTGGCCAGATTATTATGATCTCTGAACACATAATAATCTGGCCACTCAATATATATATATATATATATATATATATATATATATATATATATATATATATATATATATATATATATATATATATTAGAGGCCTGGTGCATGAATTCATATATGGGTGGGAAGGGGACATGAGCGGTTGGCCGGCCTGCCTGCTGGTCGAACTCCTGGTCGAGGGGACAATTTGCATATTAGCCTTTTATTATATAGGATATACACTGAGTGACCAGATTATTATGTGTTCAGAGATCATAATAATCTGGCCATTCAGTCTATATGAAGTAGACTGATGGTGCCTACCACAGAGTCTTAAGCAGAATGGAAGCTCAAATGTGTTCATTATTCCTATTATATGTTTTCCCTCTGTGGACATTCTTCTCCTTCCTCTATAAAAAGAAATCACTTAGAGAAGACCATCCTGTTTTGGAAGAAGTTTCCTCTGAAAAGCACTGTTACCAGCTTTATGGATGGGAATATGAAAATTTTGAAATGGGAATGTCACACAAGAAGTTATATTATAGGTAGATAATAAGCTTCAAGCTATAGGATCATGAATCTTAGCGATGGGAAGAACTCCTGGATAGCTTATTTAGAAAGCGCTTCTGGGCAACTTGACCAGGAAACCCTTTTTGCTGGTAGAGATGGGGCCTTTGTTGGTTTTGAGTTTATTTACCCCTGGGAAGCAATTATCTTGTTCTTAAACCAATTATTGTGGGTTGAATTGTATTCCCTCAAAAGATATGTTCAAGCCCTAACTTCTGGTACCTGTGAATATGGCCTGAATGGAAACAGGGTCTTTCCAGATGTCACCACATTTTAAGATGGGGTCATACTGGAGCACAATCCAATGGCTGCTCTTTGTAAGAGGAGGAAAGTCTAGACGCAGACCCAGAGGGAGGACACCAGGTAACCACGGAGGCAGAGCTCAGCGTGATGTGTCTACAAGCCAGGCGACGCCAAGCACGGCCTGTGACCACCAGAAGCTGGAAGAGGCGAGGAGGGACTGTGCCCTGAAGCATGAGGAGCCAACTCGGCCTTGTCCACACCTTGATGTTGGATTTTAGCCTTTCTGTTGTTTTAAGCCACACCGTGTGTGGTAATTTGTTATGGCAACACAGGAAACGAACACGCTGACCACGTGACCACATCTCTTTGGCCCCTCCCTTATTTAATCTGCGAAATAGAAGACATTCTTGCTCTCCATAGCTTTGAGATTTCTGATGGAAATTTTAATATAATTACCATGCAGTGTTTTTGTATTAAAATAATAACATATTGGGATCGGGGAAGCTTTCTGGTGACTGAGCTGGAAAGCTTGTAGGAAAAAGAGAGACAGAGACTCTCTGTAAGTCTTCTCTGTGCTGCTCCATCCAGCTCCGGAGACCCGGCCGGAGGACCCAGGCACCATCAAAACCATCTGCAAACGCTGCTGACACCTACTTCCTGCCACTTCAGAATAAACATTTGTCTTGTATGTATTCTGAGCTCTACGAGGGCTGCTGTGGAAAATCAGAGGTAGCGCGATTTTCCTTTTAAAAAATTATTATTGTAAACGAACCTTCCCTTCTTCAGGACTTGTTATTCATATCTTTTCCCTCAAGATACCTTCTCTTCGGTGCCTGACGATGATTCTTGTTCTGACGTCATGGCGAGTCCCCGCCACGCAAAGGTGGCAGTTTTCCATTCTGCCGGGAACTCAGCTGTTCATTTCCATGCCGTCAGGGACTCGTGGCAGAAGAGGACGTTTTGGTTGAATACATCGCCTTGTCCGGTTAAATGCATCCCCGGCACTGTGTTTTTTTTTAAACACATGAAATTGATAGAGGCTCCGTGACCTCATGCTCCTTTTATATCTCTCGGGCTGCAGTGAGTCACACACAGAGCTGGAACTGATAGGAGCTGGTGACCTGGAAAAGGGCTCACTGCTTATTACATCATCTCTAATGACAAGCTCTCCGGCCTCACCCTTTCTAGCTCCAAACATTCCTTGTTCTGCCTGTTGACCGAGGAATCCTGTGTCCTGGTGCTGGGCTGGTTCTGCACGCTTACTTCTGGCTTCAGTATTAACTCTTTTTAAAATATATATATATATTTTATTGATTTTTTTTTTTTTTGAGAAGAAGGGAGAAGGACAGAGAGCTAGAAACATCCATGAAAGAGAAACTTCAACCAGCTGCCTCCTGCACACCCCCCACCGGGGACGTGCCCGCAACCAAGGCACATGCCCTTGACCAGAATCGAACCTGGGACCCCTCAGTCCGCAGGCAGACGCTCTATCCACTGAGCCAAACCGGTTTCGGCTTCAGTATTAACTCTTGTTGTGAGCATTACCAACATGTTTCTTTTTCTCTCAAGCCCTCACGAAAACTACGAATGTCTGTATGGTTTTATATTTCCATGAATATAGCCTTTTGACTCTTATGTTGACTCAAAAAGACTTTTTTATTGCCCATTTTCCACCTTTTTTAGTGTGCTTTAAGAAGAAACACTTTTTGCCCTAGCCGGTTTGGCTCCGTGGATAGAGCGGAGGCCTGTGGAGTGAAGGGTCCCAGATTCGATTCCCGTCCAGGGCACCTGCCTGGGTTGAGGGCTCGACCCCCAGTGGGGGGAGCGCAGGAGACAGCCAATCAATGATTCTCTATCATCTTTGAAGTTTCTCTCTCTCTTTCTCCCTCTCCCTTCCTCTGTGGAATCAATAAAAAAATATGTATTTTTAAAAGAAGACACTTTTCTATGTGAGGTGTTGGTTATGATCAAGGTGTTGTTGTTGTTTTAAGCTTGTGATTCTTCTCAGTCATCTTGCTCGTTCAGACTCCTCGTGCTATTTTTAGTGCCGAACACCTGTTGTTTTAGATTAGATTAATAACAGAACAAATTTCTCGGTTATTTTCCCAGCTAACAAAATATTTGCAATATGCCTCTGAGATGACCATTTTGCAGGTACTTTCACTTACCCAAGAACTCTGCAGAGTATACCAATTCTGCAGGTTGTTGCAAATGTCCAGTTTATGTGTATCTATGTTATTTTATATGGTTCGCATTGTGCTTACCAAAATGACTCCACATTTTGTAGGGGGATTGGATGGACCCCAAGGATGTGTAGGGGATGATGAGAAGGAGAATAAGTGAGTGGAAGATGAGACCTTTAGCTGATGTTATGGGCTGAATTGTGGGGGCTCCCCCAGGTTCTTATGTTGAAGTCCTGTGTCTATATTTAGAGATAGGGCCTTTAAAGAGGTAATTAATATAAAATGAGGTCATATGAGTGGGCCTTAATCCCATATGACTGGTATCCTTATAAGAAGAGAAAGTGAGGACACATACAACAAGTATCAGAGATATAATTATGTGAGGACACAGTGAGAAGGTGGCTGATTATGAGCCAAGGAGGGAAGCTTCACAAGAAATCAACCCTGCTGATACCTTGACCTCGGCTTCCAGCCTCCAGAACTGTGAGGAAATACATTTCTGTGGTTTAAGCCATCGGTTCAGTGGCTCTTTGTCACGGCAGCCTGAGACGCTCAGACAGCTGGGGACTGGCCACAAGTCCTTCCCTCCAGAGGACCGAGGCCTGAAGGGCAGGGGGAGGAGCCTGGAGGAGAAGGATGGTGGCAGAGCCCTCCACCTGGACATCTGCTTGGCACCGCTCTCAAAGTCCCGAGCGTGGCATCGAAGCTAGGCTGGTTGGCAGAGATGGAACCCTGCTTGAGGGTGGGGAAGGGGGTGCCGTGTGGGGGTTGGCAGCCCACACTCCTGGAGCAGAGAGCTGGCTGCGAACATTCGCACGATAATGATCTGGCTGCTGTCATACTTGAGTCCCTGATGGCTGATGGTGTTCCTTTCCTTCAGAGCAAATAAAGCTCTGCCCTTTAGCAGCAGAAGGAAACAAAACCACCAGTGCACACAGGCTTCCATTATTCTCCGTGTGGCTTTTCTAGCTGAGTGACATGGCCAGTTAGTGCATGAAAAGGGGCAGTAAAAGAAGATCAGCCATCCAAGAGACCCACACACCTTCCCTGGGCAAGGAAACTGTGAACGTGACTTTATTTGGAAACAGAGCTCTTTGCAGATGTAGTTAGTTATTTAGATGATATCATACTGGATTAGGGTGAGCCCTCTACCCAACCCGACTCCTTATAAGAAGAGCAGAACCAAGAGAGGCACATAGACACAGGAGGGGAGAGGCTGTGGGATGACAGAGACAGAGCCTGGAGCAGCGCAGCTGCAGGCCAGGAAATGCCAGGGAAGGCCAGAAGTCACAGGAAGCTAGGGAGAGGCGAGGGAGGGCCCCCTACAGCCTCCAGAGGAAGCACAAGCCTGCCGGCACCTTGACTTTGGACATGTGGACTCCAGAATTGTGAGAGAGTAGATGTCTGTTGTTTTAAACCACCCAGTTTGAGGGACTGGATTACCGTGGCCCCAGGGGACTGACAGAGGACGTGAGTAGGGCAGGGGCAAGCACAACGATTGACAAGGGCTTGGTGGCTTGTGTGGTACAGCAGCTCCAGGTCCAGATAAGAGATTTGGAACCTGTGGTGGGTGGTATGTCAGCGGTAACGTGTCTACAACAGACCCTCAGAAATCGTTCTTCCCCTCCTTTCACACGATTCGGTAAGTGGGAACCACTGACTGAAGTTCCACGAGAACATCTTTTTTTTTTTTTTTTTAATACATTTTATTGATTTTTACAGAGAGGAAGGGAGAGGGATAGAGAGAAACATCAATGAAAGAAACATCAATCAGCTGCCTCTTGCACACTCCCTACTGGGGATGTGCCTGTAACCAAGGTACATGCCCTTGACTGGAATCGAACCTGGGACCCTTCAGCCTGTAGGTCGACACTCTAGCCACTGAGCCAAACTGGTTAGGGCAATGAGAACATCTCGAGGGTATCCACTGTCTCAAACAAGATAGCGCCAAGAAAGAGCTTTAGAACGGAGAAAGCCTCGTCAGCTGTGAGGTGATCATTGCACCTCCAGGATAAAGAATCTTCTATGTGCGGAAGCACCCAGAACAGCTGCTGTGGGAGGCAAAACCAGCCAATTCTTGAGAAACCTTTCCCTTTCTGAGAATTATCATTTAGCAACAGGCACAGGACGGTATGTGTTTCCTTAAGTCTTTCGGATGTAAACTTGAAATGTGAAGGCCTGGTTTTAAGGGTTAGTGTATGGTATGCTGGTCTTTTCTGCCCTAGGACTTGTATGAAGACTAGTGAGGTGTACATTGGAAGCTGATTATAAATGCAATGGCTCATGACCAGGCAGATAATCACCGAGCAGCGAGGTGCTGTGGTGGGAATCGCGCTGGATTAGTGACTCCAAGGCTGGTCTCCAGGAGGCCTGACGTCAGAAATGTGCTGCTTGATCCTAGGCAAGTTGCTGCAACTTGCTGAGTCTTCCCCCTGCCGAGGCTGGCTGAGCATGGCTGCTAGAGTGCTCTGCCACTCCCCACCGAGTGAGACGGGAGGGGCCTTGGCCCCCGGAGTGGGTAGAATAGGGTTTGTCCAAGTTCTAACGCTCACTGCCTGTGAACGTGGCCTTGTTTGGAAATAGAGTCTTCGCAGCTGTGACTAACTTTCTCTGGGCTGGGGTGGGCCCTGAACCCAACGACCCGTGTTCTTGTAGGAGACAGAAAAAGAGAAGAGACACAGAGGCACGGGGGAGAAGGCCATGGGAGGAGCTGAGTGAAGACCGAGTTGTGCAGCTATAAGCCGTGGAGGGAGGAAGCCCCAGAAAACAGAGAGAGGCAGGGATCGGATTCCCCATCGCAGCCTCCAGGAGGAGCAATTCTGCCAACACCCTGATGGTGCATTCCTGGCCTCCGGCACCAGGACAGAACACATTCCTGTCGTCTTAAGACACCAAGTTTGTGACCATTTGTATGGCAGCCTAACAAACGAATACGGTCCCCTCGCAGTAGTGACCCATAAGAAGAAATCTTGCTGCATCTGATGACTGGAAGCCAGTGCTGTCCATCTCTGCCGATCTTCGTTAGACCAAATACCTACAAAATTCCAACAGGATTGTTGTATTAGTTTCTTTCTGGTGACTTAAAAGAACACACTTTTATTCTCTATGGTTCTGGAGCTCAGAAGTCCAAAATCAGCCTCACTGGGCCAAAATCAAAGCATCAGCTGCTTTCAGAGGCCTTAGGGTAGAATCAGTTCCTTGCCTCTTCCAGTGTCTGATGGCTGCCAGCATCTCTTGGCTTGTAGCCATGTCACCTCCACCTTTAAGGCCAGCATCTCCAAATCTCTCTCTGCTCTGCCTTCATGTAGACTTCTCCCTCTCTGTGTGTGAAGTCTACCTCAGCCTCCTTTTCATACACACACATGTGATTATACTGAGAGCCCACCTACATAGTCCAGGACAAGCTCCTTAATCACATCTCAATCGTATTTGCAAATATATTTTTTTCCATGTAAGGTAACACTTATAAGGTCCAGAGATTAGCCGAAACCGGTTTGGCTCAATGGATAGAGCGTCGGTCTGCAGACTGACAGGTCCCAGGTTCGATTCTGGTCAAGGACTTGTACATTGGTTGTGGGCACATCCCCAGTGGGGAGTGTGCAGGAGGCGGCTGGTCAATGTTTCTCTCTCATTGATGTTTCTAACTTTCTATCCCTCTCCCTTCCTCTCTGCAAAAAATCAATAAAAAATATTAAAAAAAAAAAAAAAGAAAAAAAAAAGGTCCAGAGATTAGAACCTGCTATCTTGGAGGGCTATTATTCAGCTGGCCACAGGGGCCCAGACTGTGCTTTTATGGAAATGTCAGACAAGCAACCCCAAGCAGTCCAGGTAACAGGGCTGGAAGCTTTGCCTTCATCTGACTCTTTTCCTCATGCCACTCAGGCTGAGGGTAGCGGGGAGCAAGTCCCCTTGGTCTGGGCCTTCAGAGAATATTCTGAATGGATGTCACCTATTTCCCCAATTCTCTCTCTCTCCAATTTCTGAGTGTCTGTCTCCTGCCCCCTCCCAGGCTGATGTCTCCTAGACCTTGTTTTGAATATCACAATTCTTTAAACAGTTTGGGTCCTGTCCTCTACCTCCCCAATTATTTACTACGCCAGGCTTCAGCCTGATGTCACTCACTGAAGACATTTCTTTGTTGGCTCAGAATTTGTGTGTGTGTGTGTGTGTGTGTGTGTGTGTGTGTGTGCTGCTAAGAGTGACCTTGGGTTCCTACTACTTGGGGGAGGTCTCTGGTGCCCTGCTTCCTTCCAGGGAGTTCTTTGACCAGAAAGGGCTGTGGTCAGATTCCCTCTGAATCAGCCAAGGGCAAGCACACCTTCCCACGGAGCATTACATTTCTCCCAAAGACAGCCTAGTCTGCTATCACAGGCTGAAAACACTTTCTTCCTATTAATAGTACTTTTGAATCCACCCCTGGAAAATCTGTATCCCTAGCATTATTGAATAAAATAATTCCTCCCACCTCTATTTTCACCCCAAGGGCTCTGCACTGACTGAGAATAGCTCTCTCTGAGTCATTTGGGATGAATGGTGCTATCCTTGAACACAGTTTCCGATTTCTAAATTTATCTCTTGCTTGGAGTGTGTGTGTGTGTGTGTGTGTGTGTGTGTGTGTGTGTGTGTTCACCCAACCATATGACTGTTAGTGAATTAGAGAATTGGAGAGAAGCAAAAATATATTTGAGTTTAGAAAGAAGGAAAGGACTAAAATGTTAAAAGAGAGTGATCAAAGAAAGAAGGACATATCAAGAGAAGACAAGAGCAGGCTCTAAATTCTCCTAAAATGTAAAAGCACAGAAACATCTTCCCCCCCCCCCCCCCCCCCCCCACTTCTCCACCTCTTCCTCCTTTTTCTTTCTTCTTCTCCTCCTCCTTTTTTTCTTCTTCTTATTGGTTAATTCTCACCCATGGGTATTTTTTCTTTTCCTTTCTTTTTAATATATTTTTATTGATTTCAGAGAGGAAGGAAGAAGGAAAAAGGTGGAAATAGCAATGATGAGAGAGAATCATTGATTGGTTACCTCTAGCACGCCTACACTGGTGATCCAGCCCACAACCCAGGCAAGTTCTCTGATTGAGAATTGAACCATGATCTCCTGGTTCATAAGTCAGTGGTTGGCCACAGGCAGCTCTTTGGCCCCTTGAGTGTGGCTCTTCTACAAAATACCACGTGCAGGCACGCATGTACAGTGCAAATGAAACTTCGTGGTCCATGCACAGAAGTCGGTTTTCGGCTCTCATAGGAAATTTCCATCGTTGTACTGTTGATATTTGGCTCTGTTGACTAATGAGTTTGCTGACCACTGTCATAGGTTAACCCCCTGACAATGCTGGCAAGTGTCAAACCCTGAGTGGCACATGACAAGAGAGTTCATCCAAACTGCCTCTCTCATCGCGAAGATGGCAAATCACTCTCCGCTCCCCTCCCGCCCCACTCTGCTCCCCCACTCACTTTGCTCATCCCAGTGCCCTTCCCCCAACACACACACCGCACTGTGCTCCCTGGCCTCACTGAAGATTTGCTGTAAAATTGAGAAAAGGGATGGGGCAGTGTTCGGAAAACCCAAACCCTATATTTCCTTGAAACGAAGGGTTGCTTTTACAAACTATTGGAAACTGAGATATCATTTTTCTTTAATCAGGAGAAGCAACAACAATGGGTTGAAAATCTGGGCGATTTTTCCAGAGAGGAACCCAGTTTCTCCAGGAGCGATTCTGCCTCTGTAGCTCTCTGGTGCAGTACAAAGCTTTCTCTGAAACATCTCTAAGGTGATTAGCCGAAGGCACTTCAGCCATTGTTACTGATTAGAGGTGGTACAGACCCCAGCAGGCCATCAGCCTGAGTATTATACAATTGGCAGACAGGAAGAACAGGCCACAGCCACTGTTGTGGTTTAGAAAAATGCTGAAGAAAGAAAAAGGAACTGTTCCTCACACTCCGTTTAAAAGAGTATATATAGCACAGAAAGATGGCTTACAGGTTTACCTAGGCCTCGCTTTGACAATGTTTAAGATGGCTTACAGACTTAACGGTACTTCAGTTGGACAGCATTTAAGGTGTTGGGAAATCTCAAAAATATTAAGCAGCGTATGAAGAATAAAAAGAGGTAGGCCTGGAACTCCTGGCTTATCAAGGCAAAAGGTTCTAGATCTTTAGGTAATATGTTACCAAAACATATGTTTTTGGGTGTGGTAGAAGAATGAGTTTTATACGCACACATACACACACACAAAACTAGTGGTATTTTTTAAACATATATTTTTATTGATTTCAGAGAGGAAGGGAGAGGGAGAGACAAATAGAAACACCAATGATGAGAGAGAATCATCGATCAGCTGACTCCTGCATGCCCCCCATGGGGGACTGAGCCCATGTGCCCTGACCAGGAATTGAACTGTGAACTCCTGGTTCATGGATTAATGCTGCTCAACCATTGAGCAACACCAGCCAGGCATATATATATATATATATATATATATATATATATATATATATATTAATAAAAACAATCTGACAGCATTTATTGTCATCTGGTAATAAGGGTAATCAAAGCAATATGAATAAATGTTTAAGAACTATACTCCTAAAAAAGGACACCTAGGAACCACAACCTGTGTTGCCTTCTCAACAATTTCTCACTTTATTAGTCATTTCTAGCTGGAGATACTTTGGAGCAGAGCAATATCTCCTTTTAGTATGATCTGACCCATTTGTTTTCTTGACTTTGTTTCAGAATGAACCTCTTCTGCATCATTTAGTACGAGGTTCATGCACTCAGCAAAACCCTCCATCTGCAAGTTCACTTGCTCTTAAAGCCACACCCAAACTGGAAATCTATTCTGCAAGGTCTGTGGATGAGGTTGCTGGGCTGCATGCTCCCCGTCTGCACTCTCTGGCCCTGGCCATGCCTGGTACACCCTAGTGGAAGCTGATAAAGACTGGACTAATCCAGGCCTTTAAAAAAAGATTTAAAGTATTAAAAGTGCATGGTTATAGCCCTAGCTGGTTTGGCTCAGGGGATAGAGGGCGGCCTGCAGACTGAAGGGTCCTGGGTTTGATTCCAATCAAGGGCACATGCTCGGGTTGTGGGCTCGAACTCCAGTGGGGAGGTGTACAGGAGATAGCCAATCGTGATTCTCTTTCATCGATATTTCTCTCTTTCTCTCCCTTTCTCTCAGAAATCAATAAAAATATATAGTTTTTAAAAGTACATGGTTATAAAAATTAAAATAGTGTACAGAATATAAAATGAAAAGTTTCTACTCTCCCTGCATTCCTGATGCCTTCAGCTGCCACATCTCCTCTCCATTTGCATTCCTCAGAGGTAACCACACTTCCTTGTGTTTTGTTTCAGAATGTTCTGGGCATTAAAAACATGCACTCTCTTCCATCCTCCTCTTTTAAAGACACAAATGGAACTTGGTGTGGTGAACACACAATACAATGTACAGATGGTGTATTGTAGAATTGTACCCTTGAAACTTATAAAATTTTATTAACCAATGTTACCCCAATATCTCTCTATATAAAAGCCAAGTGACCAGAACACCAGAATGACCAAAACGACCCGAATAACTGGTCACTATGACACACACTGCGGCCAGCCAACCAGCCTGATCGAGGCCAGATCCCACCTGTGCATAAATTTGTGCACCAGGCCTCTAGTATTAAATTAAAAAGAAAAAAAATTGGAATACTTAAAAATACTATTCTGCAACTTGGGACTTTTTCTATTTAACAGTATACATTGGACATATTTTTTCAAATTAGCTTATTTAGAACAACCTAATTTTTTAGCTGTCTCTCTCTTTTTTTTTTTAATTGAAAAGTGATAACAGAAAGGAAGGAGAGACAGCTGGCTTTAGACAAATATGAAATTATCACCGTAAAAGGCTAATTTATCTTTCCTCTGGAAGGAGATTAGATGCAGAAAACACATTCCATTTTTCCTCTCTCTCTCACGCATGAAAGATTTATTACAGCTGGTTTAAACAATAACTTGGGTCCTTGACAGTTTTATCAGATCATACAACGAGAAACGTCGGTACTTTTTAACCCCCAAAGTACGGAAATGAAGCAGAGATGGTCTTCTCCAGGGAACAAAGTGATTTCTCTCTCTTAAACCCACATGATGGTCTCTGAGGGACTTGCCCTCTTTTTGTCTTATGGTGCTTCTCAATTAATATCATGTTTTATATATGTCTAAGTGCTCCAAAGTGGTAATTACAGTCTCAAGTTGGATTTAGGAAGTCTGCCCGGCTTCTCTCAGGGCTGGTGAAGGGATGCATAACCTGCCATGGGCATGGAGGGAGGGCCCCACGAGTGGACTGCCGCTCCCAAAGGCCCTTTCCGGGTTCTGCCCGCGTTTGCTCCGGGCGGGAAGGCAGGCCGGGCGGAGGGGGAAGAGGAGAAGGGGGGCGGGGGGAAGGAATCGGCAGAAGCTGGAGGAGACTCAGGCGGCGGGAGAGGAGAGCCCTGCGAGCCCAAAGGCGAAGGAGGCGGGGGAGGAGCCACCAGGGGCGGAGCCTGAGAGGAGACGGGGCGGGGCCACAGAGGGGCGGGGCCAGGGCGGGGCCTAGCGGAGCGGAGCGGCAAGGGGCGGAGCCGGGGAGAGGGCGGGGCGGGCTCACGGAGGGGCGGAGCCTGGGAGAAGATGGGGCGGGGCCAAGGAGGGGAGGAGCCGCGGAGGGGCGGGGCCAGGGCGGGCCGAGCGGAGCGGCAAGGGGCGGAGCCGGGAGAGGCCTCTAAGGCCACGGCCGCCGCCCGCCCTCCCGCCGCCTCCGCGGTGCGTTCTCTCGCGGACCTGCAGCCGCGGCGCTTCCTCAGCCGCCGCTCCGGGGCGCGGGCCCTGGCGGCCCAGCTGACGAGGACGCTCCGCGCGCCCCCGCGGGCCGCCGCCGCCTCCCTCCGCGCGCGGGGCCGGCATGGAGCTCTTCCAAGCCAAGGACCACTACATCCTGCAGCGGGGCGAGCGCGCGCTGTGGTGCAGCCGCCGCGACGGCGGCCTGGAGCTCCGGCCCGGTGAGCGGGCGGCGGGGCGCGGGGCGCGGGGCGCGGCGGGAGGGCGGGCGGGAGGGCGCCGCCCGCGGCCCTGGCGGCCGGCGGGGCGGGCGGGGCGGGCGCGCTGTCACCTTTTCCGCCGGAGGGGGCGCTCGCCCGGCCCCTGGCCCCCGCCGGCCCTCCGCGCGGACAAAGGGCCCGCGACCCCCGCCCCCCGGGGAAGCAGACCCGAGCGCGGCCCGGAGTGGCCTCTGGCCCGCGGGTTCGAACCCCCGCTCGGGCTGAGGCGATCCCGGCCCCGGGGCGCGCGCTGTGGGAGCGCCGCTCGGGCTCACCTGGCTCTGGTCCTTTCCCAAGGCCTGATCGCCTCCGGCTGCCCGGCACCCGCTCCAGTTACCGCCCCTCTGCTCTGACTGGGTTCAATTAACCGTCTTGTCGTGTGGAACTTGGGATGTGTCTGTGCGGTTCGCTGCTGTGCGGCGCCGGGTGATGGGGCCGGGCCGGGGGTCGGGGCCGCTGTGCGGCGCCGGGTGATGGGGCCGGGCCGGGGGTCGGGGCCGCTGTGCGGCGCCGGGTGATGGGGCCGGGCCGGGGGTCGGGGCCGCGGGTTCGCTTTGCGATGGGAAAACTAGTTCACGTTCAGGCGGGGAGTTCAGCCGCCGCCCCGCCCGCCCGGCCCGGTCACACCTCCCCCTTGGAGCGGTCGGTCCTTTTCCTAATCTTCCTCCAGAGAAGCGAGAGAACAGAGTCCTTTAAATAAGTAGAGCATTTCCGGTTTGCTGTAATTCTTGTGTACAATCTGGACAAAGGAATTCCGTGTGTGCATTGGAAAGCCTCAGAGCCAAATGGGCTTTCCACGTCACAGCAGCTACCGTCTGTAGATGGCTCTCAAGGTCGCGGTCCTCAATATCCCACAGCAACCTCACAGAGCAGCTGATGGTATCCTATTCCTTCCCCCACCCCCAAACACACACACCCCCCCCACACACACACACCACACACACCACACACACACCACACACACCACACACCACACACATCACACACACACACCCCACACACACACCCCACACACACCACACACCACACACACACACACACACACCGTACATACACACACCCAACACCACACACACACACCATGAGGACACAGGTACACACACACACACACCACACACATCACACACACACACCCAACACCACACACACACACACACACACCCCGTACATACACACACCCAACACCACACACACACACCATGAGGACACAGGTACACACACACACACACACACACACACCATGAGGACACAGGTATACACACACCACACACACACACCCAACACCACACACACACACACACCACACACACACCACACACACCACACACACCACACACACCACACACCACACACACACACCACACACCACACACCACACACACCACACACACACACACACCCCCAACACCACACACACCACACACACACACACACCACACACACCCCGGGAGGACACAGGTGTGAGAGGCTGCATCTCCGGCCTGAGGTCGGGGGAGAGAAGAACCGGCCCAGAACGCTCTCCGGCAGGGGCCCGCTTTCTGACGAAGGCCCGCTGGCTGATTTGCAGTGAAGGAGAACTTATTTCTTTCCCCTCTAGACTCGGTGTATTCCCTTACAATTACTATGATTTCCTCCCTCCCGAACGGAGGAGAAACGAGGCACCCAGATGAGGCTCTTGATGATCGGGGACAGAAGTTGTCGATAGGCTCGTTTTGGCCAGCCTCCATTCACTGTCTTTCCTCTGTTTTTCCCGGTTTGACCATTTGCCCTGGCCCTGCCCCTGCTCCCTCCCGAAGCGTTCGGGTAGGTTCCGAGTGTAGCTGGGGGAAAGGTAGGCTGCAAATGCCCCGGCTGTGAGGAGCCGGCGGGATCATGGATGGCTGATGGAAGCCGAGACCACCTCCAGCCCTCATCTCTCCCACTGTACAGCGAGGGCCGGGCCTTTGGTCAGTGTACAGTAGGGGTGTCGAACTCAATCAGAGAAGGGGCCAAAATCTAAAATCCAGCCTAAATCGCGGGCCGAATGGTTTACTGAACAGTCATAAACTGTCATTGTGATGGAAACGCAGCGGAGTGCAGTGATGACAGCGCGGTGCGGGCCACATTGCAAGGCCTGGCGGGACGGATTTGGCCCTCGGGCCTTATGTTTGACACATGTGGTGTACAAGATGGAAGTGCCTTTTAGAGCAATGCCAGTTTGTTCCGGGTACGTTTTAGAGGACAGGGGCTGATCTTGGTGTGTTTCATGATAAAAACTCAGGCTGTTTCTAGATAGTCAGTCCCCAGCATGTTTGGGCAGTGACCTGGGGCATATGTAAATGGGGGCTGGGTTGTCTGCATTTGTAGGGCCACTCTCTCCTTTCTCTTAGCCCTAAGACTGACAGATGAACCAAGCTGGTGGAATTACATGGGAGTCATAGGAGTCCTCTGAAGAGGAGCGGTGTGAAGGGAATTATTTGACGTTCTGTTTGATTTGTGTTCGGTTCTCATTATTTGCCAGCGGTGGGCAAACGCGTTAGTCAACAGAGCCAAATGTCAACAGTACAACGATTGAAATTTCTTTTGAGAGCCAACTTTTTAAAACTGAAACTATATAGGGAGGTACATTGTTATTAACTTCATTAGGGTCCTCCTAAGCTGGCCTTTGCTAAAAGCTCAAGGGGCCAAAGAGCCGCATGTGGCTCGCGAGCCGCAGTTTGCAGACCACTGTCCTAATGGTGGTTTGGGGAACTCTTCTAGGCTGCTGGCTAGTGTCCTACCTTTCAGTGGGAGGATGCTTACACCCATACTTCTGAGCTAGAGAAGCTCAGATGAGCCTCAGGTGTGAGCCTTTAAGGACTAGCCCCAGGGTAACCTCGGCCTAGGTTTTGGATTAAGCCATGTGGTTTGAGTTACTGTTTATAAGTTCAAAGTCCACATCGGAAGGCAAGTTAAGAACTTCTTTTCTACATAAATGTCTGAAGTCTTTGCAGTTACATTTATTTCATGTCTGAGGATGTAGGCAACCACAGACTGGAGTAGACAAAAATCTAGAGGAAGGAAGAGGCCATTATATTTCAGAATAACCGCCTGTTTTGATCTTCACGTGTTTAAGTAGAGCCTGTGAATCAAGAATCCCGTGTACTTTACCAAATCGTTTGTCCTATCCAGTACTTGAGATCCTTTTTAAAGAACGACTATTAATAATTGTATTGTAATTCCTCTTTTTTCTATAGAATCGTTCAAAATTCTTTTCATCTTATCGTACCTTTTCCCTCTGCTTTTATTGCCAGTTTTGCTCTTGTTTCTAATGAAAGCATTTAAAGTATTCCATTATTCCCAATGGATAATTCAACTGAACAGGTGATTGACCAAGCCCTTATCTTTTCCACAGGGCAGTGTTATAAGACAAAAAAGCCTGCGGACATTGTGGTTTTTCTGTGTGTGACTACTGACCAACCTGAGTCAGGACTTCCCCTTTTCTTAGAGACCTCAGAAGAGTCAGCATTGATTTTTAAGGTTGAAATGACCATTTCCTTATCCTGGAATGTTTGCTAGGGTTTTCAAGATTAAAATGACTGGTTCTTTATCCTGGAATGTTTGTTACTGTCCGCCTCTTTTCCTGTCTAGTTTATTCTGTAAGACCCAGCTCAGATGTGTGCTCACTCTAGCCCGCATTCCTGGGGCAGAATTGTGGTCTCAATAAACACATTATTGTGTATCCAGGTGTTTATCCACTTAGCACCCACGTTGATTACAGCCCTGACTGCATCATATAATAATAGTTTCCTTCCTTTTTCCTCGGGGACAGTGCATTTCCCAAGGCGAGGACGAACTTGACTCATCTTGGTGTCTCTGGGCTCTAGAGCGCTTAGAATGCAGAAAGCATTGTTGGTTGAGTGGAGCTGAGTCAAATTTCAAGTCCAAGTTTTCTCTCAGCAATATCATTGCCATGAAAATAGGATGCTGTTATGCTTACTCCCCATTTTAGGCCCTGTTTTGAATATCTTCTAATTGGGGTGGAAGATCTCTGTCCAGCTGGGGGAGGAAATAAATGTGAGGCTTTCCACTTGTGTGTGTGTGCGTTTCCCCATTTCTATCTGATTTAGCATCACCATTTTTAAAAGAAAAATCTTTGTATTCCTTATTTTCTTCTTTCCATTGTTTAATTTTTAAAAATTGTTTCTTCTAAACAGTTGATACTGTTATTTTTTTCTGATGCTTTCTTTCCTTTTTTAAAAACTCCTCACCGGAGGATATGTTTTTCTGGTTTTTAGAGGGAGGGGGAGAGGGAGAGAAACATTGATGTGATTAATTGCCTGCCCTACTTGCCACAACTGGGAATCCAACCTGTAACCTTCTGGTGTACTGGAGGATGCTTCAACCATCTGGACCACCCAGCCAGGGCTGATGTTCTCACTTTTTTAGTCTGTAGCACTGCTTTTTGGTGGATGCTTATGTCTATTGCAAAGGGATCCCTAGAGGAAAATATTTAGGTTGTTTTATTGTCTGTCAGGGAAAAATGATAAAGTACTCTGTAAACACTCAATAACTTCCTGAGAGTGAAGTTTTACTATCTGAGTGTAAGGATTGTCCACTGTTTGGGAAGGATGATGTGGTCTGACCTCTTCAGCCTTAAAATTACTTCGACTAGACCTTTGTCTGATGTGACTGGTGTTATGTAATTTACTGCAGTCTATGCTTCATACTATTTGGAGACTGAGTGACCATGAAAAGATGTTGAAGCATTTGTAATACATTCACATAACATTCACAGCCTGTAACCTGGAGAGAGAAATGATATTCTGAATGATGAATACCAGTGAATATGTTTTTGGAGGCGATAACTAGCTATCAATTAGAATTCACAGAAACAGGAAAAGTGTTTCTGTTCTTCTTAGTAATTTTTTATAATGAAATTATTTTTAGTTTGTTATATGAAGTTAACTTTCTTTGAATGAGAAATTATAGTTATGGAACTGAGATCCACATGAAACTTTATCTTTTCAGAATCATATTTTATGAATATAGATTCAGTATACTTAGAGTATTGTGTCATTTGATATTGACTTTGAAAAAAAGATTTTGAACTAAAATATTTGCTAATAAACACAAATTACCATGACAAAATATAACAGGGCATTTTAATTTAAAAATGATTAAATATATTGTAAAAATCTTTGTTTTGTTGAATAACAAGTTTTTTTCTAGTCTTTACCCTTCAGTTTATTTAAATGGCTTGCCAGTTTTTATATTTTGAACTACTTTTTTATTTCTAGCATTGTTAGATTGAAGAGGTCTGTATGTTTTTATGAACACTTATTTTTATGCATGAAAAATAAAAAAGACTTATCTTACCAATTTTTTCTCCCTTCTGGGGTTAAAGAAAAGAACAACAGGGTTTTTCTAATGGGGCAGATATCAATTTTTGAAATCAGGTTTTACAGATGAAGGAAGTTGTTTTTTAAACATATTTTGTTGTCTACATTGTTAACTGAGGTTAAGAGTAGCTAATAACAACAGCTTCTATTTATTGAGCATTTTTCTGAACCAGACACTGTGCTGAGCCCTTTATTTGTACTGGTGATTCCAGCCCCACAAACCTAGGAGGAGGGTTTGGTTATTTTCCTACGGACAGGAGACTGAGGCATAAAGAGGTAATTTGTCCAAGTTCACAGAATTAAGAGGGGGAGAGATGGGCTTCTGACCCACCATGTGACTACAAAGCCAGGTAGATTCCTCTCCATGCTGACTCACCTGTTTTATAAACCTTTCTCTCTTCTTTTTAAAAATATATTTTATTGATTTTTTTACAGATAGGAAGAGAGAGGAATAGAGAATTAGAAACATCGATGAGAGAGAATCATTGATCAGCTGTACATGCCCTTGACCGGAATCGAACCTGGGACCTTTCAGTCCGCAGACAGACGCTCTACCACTGAGCCAAACCGGTTTCGGCCTTTCTCTCTTCTTGACTACAGAGTTATAGTGTTTATACTTTTATGGATAATATCTGAAATGTGTCTTTCGTATCACCATTATATAGTATAGCCTTTATAGAGAATCAAATAGCCTCTCATAAGTCACAGCACACACACTGAGGGAGGATCTGTGTAGAAGGAAAAGGTCGATAATGGGACTTCTGGTTGGTTCTTTGACCCAACACCTATCCCTGACTCCTTGCAAAATTAGTTCATATACTTACAGGGAATGTCACTAGGTAATCGATTGACTAGTTGTTTTTCCAGGTTAGGGTCAGTTTACCAGGTTTCTCCCTTTTTTATTTTATTGTATTACATATGGTAGTACACATATCTTCTCTTTTTCCCCCCCATTGACCTCCCCAGGTTTCTCTTCTTAAGTTTTGAGACCATCTGCAGGTTGGGAAGGGAATGGATATAGAGTAGGTCTTTGTGCAGAAACATTGATATGTGTGGGGTGGGAAGTATTCCAGCCTGTGATGAGCAACCTGAAGCCTTCCGCAGTCTGGCTTTGCCAGAGTCCTGGCTCTCATTTCCCAGGCATCTTCTCAGAGCATACACAGCGGAGTGGGAACGGTTAGGGAGACGTCTTTAGGACCACTGCCTCCCCCAGGGGAGGGGCCTTTGTGGAACCACTGGTCCCCCGGAGGCTGTGCTCTGAGCAGGCCGGAGCCGGCGAGGCCACCGCTTGGCAGAGGCTGGCTTCAGAGAGGAAGCAGGAAGGCCTGTTAGAGGAGAGCACGCAGGTGCCAGCCAGTGTGGTGTCTTTTCCGGGACCTGGCTGCTGGTGCTGCTCCAGGATGCCTAGCTGCACGGCTGCCAGCCTAACTCATTTGGGGCGAGGAGGAGGAGATGTAAATTCATCACCATATTCCTAGCACCTGGCCTCAGCATGTCTTATGTAAAAATTGTCTCTAAAGAATTGAAATAATGCTAGTTAGTCCCTGGTCAACCCTTTGTACTTTGAGCAGCAAAGAGATTGTTGGATTAAATGCAGAATGTAAGAATAGAAGGCCAGAATACTGCCTCTCTTGCTAACTAAAAAAATTTCTTGCTAATTTCTCATTTTATTCAGTAAAGGGGGGGGGAATCTAACTTTTAAGTCTGAGATTCAAGAAATTTATTCTCCTTTGGAATGAAAATAAATGGGACCTGAAGACATTTTTTTCTTATGCAAAAAAAAAAAAAGTTTGTTAGTGATTTGGTCCTTGTGATTTATGACAAAATGAACTGTTGTATTTATAGACAGATGCTAGACTATTGGAAAAATCAAACTAATAGTTTGTGCTATTTATTTTCAGAGCCTAGTCTGGTGTGGTTTTATGGGGGTTTAAATGTTAGATCTTTATAAGCTGTATTACTGCCTCTCTCTGCATCTTTTTGTTAACTATTCTATTCATATTCAGATATGTTTTAAAATATCACCTTTTACAATCTATCCTTGTGGACGAACACACATTTGAGGAGTATCAGCGGTTTCATTGAACCTCTAACAAATAATTAATTACTCTTTAGCTTGTCTATATCATTATGTGTCAACTGGCCATAATTGAATTGAAAAGAACATTTGAATTAGAGTATATTTAACAAAATGGAGACATATTTTTTTTTATTATCAGTTGTTGATAATCTTAAATAATAACATGTAAATAGTATTTTAAAAGTGAGGATAAACACTGAACATTGAGCGTTGCAGTACTATCACAAGACACACTGATAGTATCTTAATTAAACCCAGTGCTTTGTTAGGATGACTCACTTTTGGTTGCTGTGAGACCCTTAAAAAAACTGCTCATTCAGAAAAAGCCTTCACTCCTGCCCGCTTTCTTTGGGAAGGCTGGCTGACTTAAATACAGGTTGATTTTAGGTCAGTGTTCCTTCTTTAGGTTACTTCATTTTGATTTCAGGTTCTTTTAAGTTTAACTTCTCATTTCTTCAACCTGACAGTGGGATATTTAAAAAATAATTAACTCTTTATAAATCTTATTCTTCTGAATCAGCTTTCATTTATACCGAACTTCAAATCCCACAGTTTCTGCAAAGGTCAATATATACCATTTGAAGCAATCATGGCATCAAACTGAAATATTAGGAAATTTTAAACATGCCATATGCTTTTAATTTTAGTAATTTGCATATATAATGATGATGCTTCACAGTATTATTATACATTGTTTTTATGGCAGATATAAACCTTTTCTTCCCTCTGGGAAGAGCTGTGATGGGCAGAGTCACAGTTTGCCAGTGCATTTATTTCCTTTCAGAAATTCCCCCATCTCAAAACAGCAGCCTCTCCTCCCTGCTTCTAACTAATTTAATATTCTATTTTTGTTCAAAATGATTAAGGCTGAGTGTCTGTGACGTCATAATCTTTTTAATTTTTGAAATTAAATTTGTTGAAGACCTTCTGCTGGGCATTGTGCTAAAGTGAAAAGATGGTTAAAACACTGCCTACTCTAGCCGAGGATGTAGTCCAGTATGAGACAGACAGACAAGGCCATCTAGAGTGACAGACTCTGTGATGGAGCTATATGAGACAGCTCTGTGGAAGATTTTTAAAATATATATATATTTTATTGATTTTGTACAGAGAGGAAGGGAGAGAGATAGCAAGTTAGAAACATCGATGAGAGAGAGTCATCGATCAGCTGCCTCTTGCACACCCTCCACTGGGGATGTGCCCGCAACCAAGGTACATGCCCTTGACTGGAATCGAACCCGGGACCCTTCAGTCCCAAAGTTGACGCTCTAGCCACTGAGCCAAACCGGTTTCGGCTCTGTGGGAGATTTGAGCTGTCTTGAAGTTCAGAGTCTCAGTGTTTGTTTTTCTGAGATGGTAAAAAAGCTTTTTTCTAATAAAATGAGAAGGAAGGATACTTTTTTATTTGATTCTGTGAAATTTCTTGAAGTAGTCTGTGAGAGTTTCTTTCTCTCAGAGGAGGGGAAAGCCCTGGAAGAAACAGACTCTGCCCCTGTGGACTTACTTGTGTGTGTCTTGCCAGAAATAACTGTATGCTCAGTGCCTCCATTCTAATTGGGAACTCAAAACAACCAAACCAAACAAAATGACAGGTGAGGATGCCTGGTGCCTACCTGGCTAGACTGAAGTAGTGCAGGTTCCGCCACTCTGTGGCGGGCCTGGTTTGATCTAGTAGGTTCTTCATTTGATCTGATGTGGGTGTGAAGGCAGAGCTTTTTGATGGTGAGGACTGTGGTGGCAAGACCACTATCAGACAATGCTAGATGGGAGAGAATACTTTAACTGTGGACAAAGTTTTCAGGGAAAGCTAGGGAATTATTTAAGTACCAGCTGGGAGAAAGGTTGCACTTATTTAATGAAGGAGGTGCTAATTTTATACATCTTGGTTTAAAAGCTCTAAAATGAGGAAAGGAAAATACCAATTGTTAGCTCAGTTGTGCTCTGATTTTGTTCTCAGAATCCTATTTCCCAAAGTGATATCAAAGGACAATTTGGGGGGAGCAGAAGGTGAGGGACATGTTTGAACACATTGCTGTCTCTTGGGTGATGCATTCTGCATTATTATTCAAAGATTTATCGAATCCTTGTTTAAACTGCTTGTATTTTCAGCCTCTTAGGTAATGAGTTTGGAAAGTTGTTTATTCCCAAACTATGGCTTTTAAACATGCGTCTCCGACTCTGATTCTAAATGTACTGGAAAATACCTCTCATAATGTTATACATTTCCGTTAGGTCTTCCCAGAACCTTTCTAAGTGTTTGACCTTTCCTGAAAGTCTTTTTCTTTGGTTATCTTCCGTTCTTTTTTGAGTTGCATTGGGTCTTTCTTGAAATGTGATTATTAGGACTTTATGCTTCAGATAAGGAATCAATAATCAGTAGGTATTATAGAGTTTAAAAACCAATTTTTAATATCCTTCATGATCATGATAAAAAGTTTGTAGGCTCTTAGCTATAATTAGATGCCTGTTTTAATAGAAAAGTCTAGATATTCTTAAGATCCCCTTCCTAGATAGTATCTCTTATCTTTTAAGCACTCGAAGGGTTATTTTTGAAATGTAATTCTTTATACCAGCTTATGCCAGCTCTCCCTGTATTATGAGATCTTTATGTAATTTATGGTACTTTATTACATTAAAGAGTTTAAAGTTGTACATGACACAGGTATCATTTTGAATCAGACTGATAGGATAAAGCTAAACTTACTCATGCACATTCCATTCAGTAACCTATAATCACTTAGACCAATGGTTGGCAAACTGCGGCTTGCAGGCCACATGCAGCTCTTTGGCCCCTTGAGTGTGGCTCTTCCACAAAATACCACGGCCTGGGCAAATTATTATTTTTTTTTTTTAAGGAAGTGCCCTTGGAAGAAGTTTAAGTTTAAAAAATGTGGCTCTCCAAAGAAATTTCAATCGTTGTTCTGTTGATATTTGGCTCTGTTGACTAATGCGCTTGCTGACCACTGACTTAGACAAATAGAGTATTTCTCCTTTATCCGACGTTTCCCTTTCCTCAGTTTCAGTTGCTCTCAGTCAACTGAGGCCTGAAAATATTAAATAGAAAATTCCAGAAATAACTTATGAGTTTTAAATTGCACACGGTTCTGAGAGGTGTGATGAAATCTCATACTGTCCCGTTGGTAACTTAGTAGCCATCTTGTTTATCAGATCAACATGGAGGTATTGCAGTGCTTGTGTTCAAAGAACCCTTATTTTACTTAACCCTTTGCACTCCGCTGTCCCCTCTCAGGGGACATCGGAATTCTAGCATATCACTCGGATGTCCCCTCTCAGGGGACATTGCAGTTTACGGGGAATTGAGTTAATTCAACGCACGTTTCCGCAGTTAGCATTGAGTAGCTGGTAGCCAATGTCCAGAATGGTTCGGAGTGCAAAGGGTTAATAATGGCTACAAAGCACAGGAGAGGTGGTGCTGGCAATTCAGATATGCCAGAGAAGCTGTAAATTGCTTTCTTTAAGTGAAAAGTAAAAATTCTCCCCTTAGTAAGGACGAAAAAATCATCTGCTGAAGTTACTAAGATCCATGATAAGAATAAATCTTTTGTCCATGAAATTGCCTAATTTATAATTAGGTATGTAAGTATAGGAAAAAATGTAGTGTTCCCTACTGTCCGCAGTGTCAGCACCTGCTGCGCCACTCCACCCTGTGGGTAGGGGAGGCTGCTGGGATTCTCCCCTGGCTGGACCTTACAATTACCTGGAGGAGCTTTAAAACACCTAGTCAGGGCCCCCTCCAACCAACTGATGTCAGGCTTGTTGAGGGGTGGGGCTGCCAGATAATGACCATGAACAGCCAGAATGAGAACCATTGATTTGGAGTTCACACTGGCAATCACCAGCTGCTACAACTTCTGAGTTGGATTAGCTCTTTAACTTGCTGCGTGCCACAAAATCACCAACATTAGAGTTCAAAGAAATGTGTCCAATTTTGCATTTTTAAGATGGCTCCTGAATCAACTTCATCTGTTTTCCTGGCCAAATTAAATTCTGAGTTGAAGCATGGAAGAGCTAGCAATGGGAACTTGCAGTTTTTCATTTTAGAACCCTTTTACCCATCTGTCTGACTTTAGTGATTATCTTTTCATACCAATAATATCCATTGTCTTTAGCAGGAAATGAAACTTGGTCTGATTATTATGCATACCTTGGTACTTTTTTTCTTTCTTTCTAAAACAAACGCAACTGCCCGGGAAATCCAGCAGTTGTGAAAAACACAGGCTGGTTCCTGGGCTGAGGGAGTGCCTTCACTCTGGCTTTTGGAATGAGTGACTCATACTCTCTGCAGGCACCCAGCACTTATCACTTGTTTCTGTGCACCAGGAAGAGGAGGGCCTATGAAAACAAGCCCTGTGCTGCCAGTGAACCTGGAGGTGTTCATTTGGTCAAACAATTGAGCGTTTAACAAAATATTTATACCTTTTAGTGTATATTGCTTTATTTCACTAATTAAAAGTTGGCATTGTTTGTAAAATGCTATACTTTTGTAATTTGTAAGCAACTTTCCTCTTTACTAGATGACTTTGCTAATCCTAAATTTTAAAACCTGCTTGCTAATTTCAAACATTTGTCTTTTGAATTTATCTGCTACATTGGAGCCTACTTTTTGAAGGGAAGATTAGAGAGCAATATGCTTGTTGAAGCAGATCAATTGCATGGCTGTTCTTTGCGGAAGGATAGTATAAGCCCACTGGCCATTTTCTTTGCCATTCCAGTGCCCTCTGCCTCCTGAGTAGTGATAGTGTGCATTACCAAGTGTGCTTGCTACATATGCTTAGACTAATATCATTTACAATTTCCTCCTCACAGAATCTACTAATGCTGATTCTGCTTCCTTTTCAAAGAGGAACAGATTGGGGGAGGGGGTGCACACAGCCCTGGTTGGGTGGCTAATTGGTTGGAACATTGTCCCATATGCCAAAAAAGGTCGTGGGTTTGATTCCTGGTCAGGGAACATACCTAGGTTGCAGGTTTGATCCTTGGTTGGAACAGGTGTGGGAGGCAACCAATTGATGTTTCTCTCTCACATCAGTGATTCTCTAGTTCTCTCTCTCCCTCTCCTTTCCGCTCTAAAATCAGTAAACATACCCTTGGGTGAGGTTTAAAAACACACACACATTTTGAAGTACCTGTGTGCCCCAGGCACTGTACTGGGCAGCAAAGGCACATCAGTTCACAAAGACGCACTGAGCCTCTTTTCTCGGCCAGTTATTATACATTGCTGCTCCAGGCCTTCCTCTGTTGTCCTCTATTGTCTTGTGTCTCCTGTCTCTATGTTGGTATGAGAAACCATGGGCACCAGCTAGAGATTTTAAGATCATTTCCCCGAATGTTTAGGTAAGCTTTCATTGTGAAACAGGCTCATCATTTATTATATTTATTGAGAGATAAATGTTTTTATTAAAAAAAGCTTGTATAGCATTTTTAAAAACAACAACAGTTTAAGTTGGTAGCCTATTAAAAGTCAGTGAAAATAAGCAATTGGTAGAAGTCCATTTTTCATGCTTACTTTTACTCATTTATTGATTCATTTGGTTTAATATCTATTGAATGAATGCCTGTTATGCATCAAACACTGTCATAGACCTCAGGTATATAGTAGTAAACAAAATAGGCATAGAATTAAATAAACTGATAGAGGGGTTGAGACTTAATAATAGTCTGTCTTTTTAATTGGTTAGTTTAAACTTTACATTTATTTTAATATATTAGGAGTTATTTCTATTCTTCTTTTCCATTTATTGTGCTTTTTTTTTTTTTTTTTTTTTTTATTCTATCACCTTTTCCTGTCTTCCATTGGATATCTCAAATATTTGTTAGGTGCCTCTCTGGAAGTTACGTATTCTACTTATATTCTTCTATGGTTTCTTAAGACCCGGTATTTATTTTCACATACATAACTAAAATTTACCAATATCCATGTCTTTTCCCAGGCATAATCTTACCTCCCGTTAGCCTGTACTTCCAGCCCCCCACCCCCGCGTGTGGAGGGTTTAGCGGGGAGGAAGCTGGCTGTCATGCTTGGTTTGCCATTTGGATCTGAACCTGACCTGGGTGGCTGGATGCCTAGTTTTGAGCTGCATCAGAGCCGTGGATCTGTTTCATATTAGAGGAAACAATTTGGGGGGCATATCTAGATATTAAGATTTTTATTAAAAAATTTACTTTGAGGAGGCTTTCAGGAATTATGGCCTTACCATAAGATTTAATAAGTAAAAAAATTGAAGTTTTTCTCTTTCTTTCTTTCTTTCTTTCTTTCTTTCTTTCTTTCTTTCTCTCTCTCTCTCTCTCTCTCTCTCTCTCTCTCTCTCTCTCTCTCTCTCTCTTTCTGTCTTTCTTTCTTTCTTTTAAAGCTGAACGTAGACCCTTGAAATAAAAATCTATGGAGAAATTTACTGAGTGGTAAGAATCTGGAATTTTAAATGCATGTACATTTCCCAACTTGAGCTAAAAGTTACCGAACATTTATGTGCCAGACATGGTGCTGGACACTTTCATATAACTCTCTCATTTGATCCTTATAAAAAACCCTGTAAGTTAGTTGAAATTTCCCTTTACACAAGAGGAAATGGAAGCTGCGAGGTCTTCAGAGACTATAGCAGAGTCAGGACTCTACTGGACACCGTATTCAGGCTGTTCCCACATCATGCCTGCGCCTCTAGACTCTGTCCGGCTCCCAGTTCCCAAGTCAGTTGAGGTTCTCCTTGGACACAAGCTTATCTGGATCTCTGGCTCTGTGCCTGCCCTCTCATGTTCATCCTCTACACACTGGCCTGATGTTCAATCTCAAATGCCAATCTGCCCTGTCTGGAGGAAACAGCCTGACCTCACTGTCTGTCGTCCTCCTGAGTGGGCCCCTGTGTAGCTCTTCAGCCTTGTTCTGGCAGCTCCCTGCCTTTTCCGTTAGGGTCCGGCAGAACCAAACTGTGCGGAGCTCTCATTACCTTCAATGCATACTTAAATGCCTTGTATGTATGAAGCAGCCTGCTAGCTATAGAGCAGACAGGAGCTGTTTAATGATCCAGATGGCGGAGGTCTAGACCCTGGGCAAGGATAGTGGCATGGGATGGAGAGAAGTGACACACTCATCAGATGGTGAGGGGAAAGAATCAATAGGACTCTGTGCGGAAGAAAAGCATTTTGGACATCACCCAGAAGTGCAGCTGGAACGATGGTGAGCTGAAAGTCCATACAGAAATGAGAGTGTTATACCTGAGAACATCTGGTAGGGAAACTCAGGGAGTTCCATGTATGCTAGAAAGAGCCCTGGGCTGGGAACGGGAACTGGCGTTTTGATTTTGACAAGCTGTGTGGCACTGGACAGTCCCTTTGTGTCCGCTAGGCCTGAGGCTTTTATCTGAACTGGAACAGAGGGCATTAGCTTTGCCACTTTAAATAGTGAGCCCTTCTCACACCATTGGCAGCAAATTCTCTGACTTTAGCTTTCTGTGCAGACGTCCATTTGTCTACTCAGCGTTTGGAGCCCGAGGGTAGATCTTAGGAGCTTCCTGCTCCTGATGAGTTTCCTCTCAGTCCGAGACAAACGGGTCAAACCAAAATACGTTGCTATGATGGAAGCCTGAGCAAGGTTCAGGGAGTCACAGAAGAGATCCCGCTCTGTTCCGGAGGAGGGTGGAGAGGGGAATGTGTCGGGAACACCAGTGACCCTTGCCCTGAGTCTGGAATGAAGAGCAGGCAGAGTGGGTGGGGAGCAGCATTCCACACCAGGCCAGTGCTGCTTCTGGATGGCCGCAGGGAGACCCAGATGCTGGGGGTGGGGAGGCAGGAGGGCACAGGCCCCGCCCATGCGGGGCTTACAGGCCTTTCCAAGGAATTCAGACTTAGTTTCTAAAGCTGCGGGGAACAGCAGAAGCAATACAGTTGGATCAGCAGTGTTTATCCCTTTTTATACCAAATGTACTTCCTTCACAATACCGGTAATAACGGTAGGCAAGCTAGACTTTGGGGCAAAGAACAGTATTTGAAATAAAGGCAGTTCTCACATCCTGATAGAGCAGTTCACCAGGAAGATACAGTAATCCTGAACATAGCCTCAAGAGTAAAGCAAAACTTAAGAAGGAAAAATGGAAAAAAACACAAAGCATGAGAGTTTTTAAAAAAAGAAAAAAGGAAAAAGTCCGCTCTTAAAACCTATTGGTTTAGCAGTCAAAGAAATTAGTAAATGCATAGAGAAGTTGAACAAAATAATCAACAAAGTTGATATAATGAGCCTTAGCCCCAAAGTTAAATGGTGTGTTCAAATATTTCACGTCCACAGTAAGAAATACTTTAAAAATCATGATCTGTTGAACACATATGTATGTACCAGAAACAGAATTTCATAAGATATTTTCCTACATGGTGCAATATTTCATGGTGCATTCAGTTTTCTGTTCTATTCTGTTGTATTGCTGTTAATACTAATTTCATACAAAACTGATTTCATGATCCACTCATGGATTGATAGCCCTTTTCCTTGAAAACACTAAGTTAAACATATGCATGCTTTTGTACACACATAGAACATTTACAGATTGACTTTCTGAAGTCCTTCATACCAAGCCTCTGCTGCCTCTCTGTTCCTCTAGCAAAGCTGACTTTGACTCCTATTTTTACTGGGTCAAGGCCATCCAACACATCATCTGCTTTTCTTCTCCATTTCTATATTTAGTCTTTCATCTTTGCTTCTAGACTTAGAAAAAGTGGTATCCTTCCTTTTCAAAGGTTAACTTTTACACCTGGAATTTTACTGTCATCATCTTCTGTTTTCTTTTCCTCCTTTCAAATCTCTGGTTCTTACATCTAGACATTTGTCCTTGATCATCCCACCATGAATTCAGTCTTAATGGGTTTAACTGGTTCTCTTTTTGAACCTCAAATATTATCAGTCACTATTATTTTTAGTCTTTATACCACAAAACTTGGTAATTGTTTTAGTTTTTTCTAGTTTTTAATCCTCACCTGAGGATATTTTTCCCATTGATTTTTAGAGAGTGGAAGGAAGGAAAGAGGGAGAGGGAGAGGGGAAGGGAGGGGAGAAGCAGAGAAGGAGGGGTAGCGAGCGGAGACGGAATGGAGGGAAGGAAGAGGTAGAGGGAGGGAGTGGAAGGGAGAGAGAAAGAAAGAAAAGGAACATCCATGAGAGAGACACATCGGTTGGTTGTTGCCTACTGCAAACACCACAGCCAGGGCCTGGGATTGAACCTGCAACCTATTGAACTGCCATCAATGTTACATTTATGTCCATGTATTTCACAGCCTTTTGCCATCGGGTTCCACAAGAGAATGAAACCCTAAAGTCCTCAGACTTAATGAATTAACTTCTCTCTGTGTGTCTAGATTGGCACAAGTTATTATATTTGGGAGAATTGAGAGAACAGTCACCCACATCATGGTTGGTTTGTGGCTCAGATGAGGAAGCCTGACGGGATGCCTGCCTCACACCGGGCACTCAATACTTGTTCCTGTTATTTTTGCCCTAGAAGTCCCATAAGAGAGCACTGTCTGTCTGGATTTCTTTGCCTGGTGTAAGATTCTTGGGGAAAGGGTATTCTCCAGACTGGGATCCAGTAAGTGGGCATCTATATGGCGGTTTCTCAGCATTGTCTCTGGATTTGGGACCAGCTGTGACTATAGGACTGCCGGCGTCTCTGTTGTCTTGTAGTGCACCAGCCCCTTCCCCCCACTGCAGGGCGCCAGAGAGCCGCCTCCCTCTGAGCCGGGTTTCATAATGTCAGTTCTTTCCCCAAACTGCCCTTAGACAGAAGCTTATTCAGGCTTTGATTGAATGCTTTTTCAAAAATTTCTTGATGGTAATGTATTAAGTTCTGGGTGTCCATAACTGCTGTCCTTGGACATTGGTCAGATTTTACTATACTGTTTTAATTTGTTTTCTGATGAATATTTTCTCATGATTGCTTTTTATTTTATTTTAGCTACTGATCTACTTCTTGCCTGGAATCCCATTTGCTTGGGTTTGGTAGAAGGTGTGATTGGGAAAATTCAGCTTCATTCAGGTATGTTTCTGTAAACTCCGTAAACTTGTCAAACTTATTGTGGCATTTTGACATTTTCTTCTTTGAGGATAAATGTAGATTCTGTTATGGCTTTGATTCCTTTGCCTTAATTTTGAGTCTGTCCAAAGTGGGTATGTTGCCATATAAGTTTCATGAAATAAAAATAAAACTTTAGAGAAAAGGGAGGTATAATCTTTACAACCCTTTCTTCCTCTTAAAACACAGCACTTCTCAAACGCCTTGCACGTGTCAGGAATCATGCTAGTTGGCAGAACGCAGTAGTGAGCAAAACCTGACCCATTCCCACCCTATGGAGCTTATAGTTTGGGAGAGAAAACAGACATTGGAGAATAATCACCGAAAAAAAAAGTACAATTATTTGATAATGATGGTAGGTGCTCTGATGGAAAGATATCCTCCCAACTCACTGATCTCAAAGGAGAGGAGAGTAGGACTAAGGCTAGAGAGGTAGGCAGGTGGCAGACCAGGGCTGTTGTTGGCTTTGGATCAGCTGTCCATTCCTGGTCCAATTAACTGGCCAGGGGAGAGTGTGGGTTTCTTAGTGTGGAGTGTGGGCCTTTCCGGGGGCCCTATCCAGGGCAGACAAATTGGTGGAAGGTCCCCATCTTGGAAGGACAGAAACCTGTGCCCTGGGTTCAGAGGAAGTTTTGTTTGTCTGCAATCACACATTTATTTTCTCCCAGTTCTGGAGGCTGGAAGGCTGAGATTGAGGCGGCATCAGGGTTGGTTTCTCCTGAGGCCTCTCCTTGGCTGGAGATGCCGTCTTCCTCCGGTGCCGTCACGTTCTCTCCTCTGTGTGTCTGTGTCTCTGGTTTCTGTGTGATGCTGGGGAAATAGCTGTATCCTCACACAGCTATCCATGAGAAGATGCTTTAGGCTGGAAACTAAGTGGATCACAAAAGCGCTTTAAATTGAAATTAATTTGAAGATTAAGACAAGGATAAGCTCTGTTGGGGTAAGAAATAACAGAATATAAAAAGCAAAAGTATATATTTCACGATAGATTTAGAAATAGTTTGAAAATTGTCAAAAACCTTGATTAATTTGGCAATAGAGGCTCTTGATGTAGTGATTAGGGGAATTGCTACAAGTGGGATTGAAGTCACAGACAGTCCGTCAGGGGCTCTCATTAAAGCAGTGCTTGCCATCTGCCTGCTTCTCCTTTGAAGTGGAGATGTCTTGGTGGCTGACATGTGAAGTGGATTGTGCACAGGGTTAAGTGTGTAATTTCAGTCCTCTGCGGTCCACGGAGACTTTCCTGCTGTGACACTGAGGACATGAAATACTTTACATGTTTCAGTGATGAATGGAGCGACACTAACATTGCTTTATTCTTTTCTACAAAGCCGTTAGAAAACCCCGTCCTCAAGGCACAGGGGAGGGGGGCCAGGAACCTGGCAGCCCTGCGGAGCGCGGCCTCTGCTGGAGGCCTGGCTCTCGGGAGGGACTGCCTTCCATAACGCTCTGTCTCAATGAGAGCCTTTGGTGTGCTGTCTGGTAAACATGAGCGTTAGCAATGATAATATGAATTTAAAAAGTCATTTAGCCGAAACTGGTTTGGCTCAGTGGATAGAGCGTCGGCCTGCGGACTGAAAGATCCCAGGTTCGATTCTGGTCAAGGGCATGTACCTTGGTTGCAGGCACATCCTCGGGGGGGGCGGCTAGGGGGGGGTGTAGGAGGCACCTGATCGGTGTTTCTCTCATCAATGTTTCTAACTCTCTATCCCTCTCCCTTCCTCTCTGTAAGAAAATCAATAAAATATTAATTTAAAAAAAGTCATTTAATCCTCACAGCTGCTCTCTGCAGTAGGCAGTCTGGTCCACTGCACAGAGCAGTTCAGTATCGTGCTGCCACGCACACGGAAATTAGGGATGGAGCTAGAATTGGAGCCTGAGTTCTGACCTCAAAGTCCAGAACATGGAAGCCGCCTTGAAACGGGAAAGTTATTATACTATTTACAAAATTTCTTCTCTGATGAGATCATTTGTGTTACATTTTGTCAGATTTCTATTTTCTTAAAAAATTTTTAATTGAGATTTTTAGAGAGAGAGAGAGAAAGGGAGATAGATAGGAACAATGATGAGAGAGAAACATCATTGATTGGCTGCCTCCTTCACGCCCCACACTGGCGATGAGCCCACAACCCAGGAATGTGCCCTGACCAGGCATCGAACCAGCAACCTCATGGTTCACAGGTTGATGGTCAACCACTGAGTCACGCTGGCTGGGCAAGGATTTATTTTAATTCAATAAAATGTATTGTGACATTCTAAAGTATATTATGTTTTATGTGTTTTGTTATGTGTTAGGTTTATTGTGTGTTAGGTGCTTGGTAACCTTGATTCATGCCTTCCCAGCACGTGGTAGGTTCTTGGTTAATGTTTAATGATAATGAATAATGAAATGGCTTATAAAAGCTTGAAACTTTAGAGTAGATTTCCACCCTACTTTATAAAGAATTATAAAACACTTTCAAACTCTTGCATTTATTGAAATGCCTAAGAAAGCACATCTTCAAAGCACTGTTCCTAATATGAGAGTTGATTTATATTTGGAAGAAAATATTATCTTACTTTTTTATTTTCCCCTCTCTGATGGGTAAAAATGGCATTACTCTAATGAATGAGTGAGATTAAATACCCTTTCACACATTTAAGGGCCATTTTTATATTTTGTTGTGTTCTTTAAAGGGTTATATCTGATGCACGTTGTGGATTATTCACCTCCAGCCTCCCAGGAGAGTAGCACTTTATAGACACTAGACATTAATAATGACTTTTCCATTTCAGATTTTCCATGGTGGCTTATTTTAATTCGGCAGAAAGCACTGGTGGGCAAACTTCCAGGAGACCATGAAGTCTGTAAAGTTACCAAAATTGCTGTGCTGTCACTTTCTGAAATGGAACCTCAGGATCTTGAGCTAGAGGTATGGTCCTGTCTCAGGAAATTTTTTGGAAACGTGATATGAATATAATAGCAATTATGAGGATTTGGCTTAATAGACCAGAATCATACAATGTTAGACATGGGTAATATCTTTAAAATAATTTAATCTTATGGTTTTCACACTCCATTTTAGTAATGGGAACTTTGTTTCCAAATCGGTGAAATCCAGTATATGAGATGCATCAGATCAGAGCTGCTTTGGTTGAGGTGGTGATGGGGAGTGGGCATGTGCTGTGAACATTAATGTCCAAATTGTTGGCGGGCATTACTTTTCTCTTGGGTATAATACATACCTAGTGATGAAATTGCTGTGTCATGTGGTAACTCTGTGTTTAATCTTTTAAGGAACTGCCAGGCTGTTTTTCAAAGCAGTATGCCATTAAAAAAAATCTAGACAAGGGTATGAAGAATCTGTGGGGTCCAAGTAAATGAGAACATAGGTGCTCTTTCTTTTGGGGGAAAAAATCCTTTAAAGTTTTATAGGCTTGATGTTCCATGTGTGCATATCGTATTTGCTGTATCTCATTGCCTTCATAGATAACTGCATCATTTCCCATATTTAGTTTCCCATCAGACATCTGTTTAAAATTTTAGCTGCAGATGGACATAGATAGACACCAACTTTTAGAGTAAAAATCATGTGTTTTTATTTTCTGAGACAGCAGCCGCACCTGCTCTTGATCCTGACGATGAAGTATAAATTGGTGGAGTAATAGAAAATATCAGGGATCATCGTGGGGCTGTGGCGTGGTCTTCTTTGTGAGAGCATGTGTGTCAGGGCTGTGGTAAAGGCCCGCGCACACGCGACACAGACCTGGCTGGGCCTCTGGAAAAGGGAAGGTGATCCACGCTCCCACGATGAGTTGTGATCCCAAGAACTCAGTCTGAACAGAGCCTTTAGGGCTGGAGAGGGTCTCGGATGTCATGTTCTCTTTGTGGGAGGGCTTCATGGAATCTTTTTAGAAAGTTAGTGGTCTGTACTGTTTTCTAAAGGTAACTGTGTGGAGGATTCTAGAATATTCATCGAAAATGTTTATGTTTAAAGTAATTTTAGACTTCTATTTAGAAAAATCAGTTGTAAGAGGTAGAGATAGACTTCTGGAGAAGATGGTGTAGTGTTTGTGCTTCCCTAAACAGGTCACAGTGGTTATCTGAAACCTTTGGGGCCGTATTTGTTTTAGAGTTCAAGTTTTGATTTTGGAGGGTGGGCAGTGATTGAGGTTATTCCATGTATTTTATGTATGCCCTGTGAGTCTGAGGTGTTATTCCACAATACAACATATTAATATTTCTTAAAGAATCAATCAGGAGAATATTCATATAAGGGAGGTAGCATCATGTCAGTTTAGGGTACATTTTGGCATATTATAAATGAGTGGTAATTTAAAACATCCTAGCAAAATTTCAGGTTTCAGAATTGTTTGGGTTTTGGAGTTGTTGATAAGAAGGGATATTAGGCCCAAACAGGAAGAGGTTAGGTTACCAAAAGAGAGAGCCCTGGCCATGTGGCTCAGTTGGTGGGTGTCGTCCCACGCGCCAAAAGGCTGCTGCTGATTCCCCGATTGCAGGCTGGATCCCTGCCCACAGGTGTGCAGGAGGCAGCCATTGGATATTTTGCTCTCACATCAATATTTCTCTCTCTCCTGCCTTTTGTTCTAAAAAAAACCCAATCAGTAAATAAATAAAAAAATGAAGAAGATAGCGCTAGGCCTGGAGAGAAGTGGCTTCATGGGCCATAAACAGACCAGTAGTTTGAATGGGGCCATAGGCCTCTGGACTTTGGATCCATCATCTTCCTCACCTTTGCCAGTTGGCCCTCACATTTCCTGAAGCCCCTGCATGCTGCTGCTTCACATTTAATCTCGACCCAAAGAGTATGTTTTTGTTGGTCTTGTTATTGCGTGAGGATAGGAGGAGAGGAAGCAGTTGGCGTGTCCAGCTTTTGAGATTCCCAGGAGAGCAGACTCTTGACGTGTTCTAAACCAGAACGCTCAGTTCACTGGCATGAATGAATATTTAGCACAGACAGCTGCGAATTAATGCCCTTGGAGCATAGAAAATGTGCATTTTGCAATATTTAAAATTTTAGATGCCCATTTTTAAAAGCAGTAATTAACTTCAGCTGTGGCATTTTATTTCTCAGTTATATTAACTATAATTATGATCCTAAGCTGAATTTTCCATCCCTAAATCCTGAGTAGATCCTGTCCTGTATTATTTGCCTGCCATCTGCTATAGCTTTCTAATCACTGAGAGCACCGCTGTGTTTACTATGACCAGTCGTCTGCTTGGTCGTTTTTCTAACTCCTGAGGTTTACTTTGAACCGCAGTGCATGAGCGGTAGCATCCACTTCTGTACTCACACATGAACATTTAGCAAGCAGATATTAATAATAATGAATTCTTTCTCTCTCCGTCTTATTTAGCTCTGTAAGAAGCATCATTTTGGAATTAACAAACCAGAGAAGATTATACCATCCCCTGATGACTCGAAGTTTTTACTGAAGACCTTTACGCATATTAAGTCCAATGTATCTGCTCCTAATAAAAAGAAAGTAAGCAAAATCAGAGAAAGACAAGTATCACATGATCTCACATGTGGAATCTAATGAACAAAATTGATACAAAACATAGATGCATAGAACAGACTGCGGAATCTCGGAGGGAAGGCGAGGGGGGCGGGTGGGTGAGAAGAGATCAACCAAAGAACTTGTATGCATATCTGCGTAACCCAAGGACACAGACAGTGGGGTGGGGAAGGCCTGGGGCGGGGTTGGGGGCGGGCTAGAAGGGGTCAGTGGGGGAAAAAGGAGGAACATATGCAATACTTTCAACAATAAAGGTTTAATAAGAAAAAAAAATTTAACTGATACAGGCTTGGAGTTCATTTTTTATTAGGTCAAAATTGAGGGGCAGTTTCCTGCCAGGGAACTTCCTTTCAAACCACCTGTCACATTCCAGCGCTGTCTGATGTCCTGGGATCGGCTTCACTGCTTTCCCAGGAAGGCGTGTATACCCACACAGGCTGTCTTCACCTTCCATTCCTGCGGTGATGGGAGATTCGTATTTTGCAGGTTAAGGAAAGTAAAGAAAAGGAGAAGTTGGAAAGGAGATTACTTGAAGAGTTGCTGAAGATGTTCATGGACTCGGAATCCTTTTACTACAGCTTGACCTACGACCTGACCAACTCGGTGCAGAGGCAGAGCGCTGCGGGGAGGGACCCCCGGCCCCTCTGGCAGAAGGTGCCTCTCGGGGCTCAGGGCAGGGTTTGCCTCCGGGCAGCTTGTGGACTTGTTTGGCTTTATTGGAAAACAAACAACAGGTTTCTGAAATGGTGATTCTCTACCCTTTCCAGGTTGATGATCGATTCTTTTGGAATAAATATATGATACAAGATCTTACTGAGATTGGTGTGAGTAATTGTTTTCTAAAATATTCTAAGATAATTATAGTTAAGCAAATATTTTAAAATTGTCTTAAAATCTCTAATGTTTTTCTGTATAGAATGGGAATCAGTTAGCCAGGGAAAACTAAGGAGTTTGGTATTTTAAGGCAGCTCACAATGCCATTGCTCAGCCATAGGCCTGCCTTTTTAGCAGGCTGCCATAGGTAGTAGTCCCTGAAGACTGGGGAACTAATGTCCTCAGAGTTCCTATAAAAGAGGTCATTTGTTTACCCAGTGGAAATGTTGAAGCCCAATTGTCCTTGAATAATACCACATTTTTTAACTTTCCTGTTTCCTCATCTGGACAGATCTCCAAGGACATTCTAGTATTGCCAGTATTTGAATCTGGGAAGATAGGGAATATGATGAGGTTACTGAGATTTGGTGATTACCGTCTTTCTTTACTCTGTCATATTATGCTGGAGAATGATGACTGTCCAAGGACAACTAATTAATTTACTCAGTCAATCAACAGATATTTATTTGTGGAAAACCTACTATGTGCCAGTTACTGTTTTGGATGCAAAGTGGGCAAATAGTTGATTAGGATCATATATTATCTTGTTGTTAGCCTTTCAGAAATCTCAAACCTTTTGTCCTGGCCAATGTAGTTCGATTGGTTGGAGTGCTCTCACCTACACAGAAAGGTCTCAGGTTTGATTCCTGGTCAGGGCACATTCCTAGGTTATGGGTTCGATCCCTGGTTGGTACATATAGAAGAGGCAACCAATTGATATCTCTCTGTTTCTCTCCCTCTCCCTCACTCCTTCCTTTCTCTAAAAAATAATAATAAACAAACACATCTTCAGGTGAGGATTAAATAAGCATATTATTTTTTTTTAAATTTCAAACCTTTCTCCTTTTTTTCTATTTCTCTTCCTTGGTGGGAGTTAGTAGGTAGATAGTGCCTACCACTAGCTATCTATCATGTCTCAATGGAGAAAGAGTTCTGACCTCTTTATGATGCTGAAACTCTGACCACGAAAACTGAGGCAGGGTTAGCAGTAAGCGTGTGTGGAATGAAAATTTGTCTTGCTTGCTGACATATGGAGCTCTATGTTTTGCAGAATTATTTTGTATTACCATGTAAAACTGATGACTTGCAATAAAGGTGGCATTTGGCAACATACATTTCTCTGTTCCTGTCAAGAGCTTTGCATTTTTTGCTAGAAGGGGAAAAATACAAATAATGGGAATGATGATAAGAATAATGGAGGCAGGTAGACCCTTTACTATTTTCAAGCACCTTTCCAAGATCTATCTGCAGGCTCCATAAAACAACACTATGAGCTAGGACCTGGACTGGGTGGTAATGCGAGAAGAGATTGGTGTGAGTAGTTATGTTCTAAAATGGGGTTTGAAGTTGATGCTGAGATCAGGGCTAGATCGGATTATGGAGACAGGAGAGAAAGAGGGACTAAAACAACTCTTTGGGAAGCTTTTTATATTTTACTGTTTATCCTTTACTATTGCTGATAGTTACTGTAAGCAGGCACTCTGCTAAACACCTTTTACATTTTACTCATTAATCTTCATAGCAACCTTATAGGGTAGTAGTTTTCCTGTTTTTCAAAGCAGGATGTCCAGGCACTGGTGAGGTGCAGTGACTCACCTGGGTGAGTTAGTAAGTGGTGGAGCTTGAATTTGCACCCTGCTGTCTGGCTCCTATGGTGTGGTCCCTCTAAGGCAGTTCTCTTTTGAATGATTATCCTACCTAAGAAAAGAGTAATATGCAAATTGACTGTCACTCCAACATACAAGATTGCTGCCCCCATGTGGTCAAAGATGGCCGCCATAAGATGGCCAGCAGGGGAGGGCAGTTGGGGACAGTCAGGCCTGCAGGGGAGGGCAGTTAGGGGTGACCAGGCTGGCAGAGGAGGGAAGTTGTGGGCAACCAGGCATGCAGGGAAGGGCAGTTGTGGGGGACTCAGGCTTTCAGGGGAGAGCAGTTAGGGGCAATCAGGCTGGCAGGGGAGCAGTTAAGCATCAATCAGGCTGTCAGGGGAGTGGTTAGGGGTTGATCATGCTGGCAGGCAGAATCAGTTAGGGGCAATTAGGAAGGCAGGCAGGCAGGCCAGCAGTTGGGAGCCAGCAGTTCTGGATTGTGAGAGGGAAGTCGGACATCCCTTGAGGGGTCCCAGATTGGAAAGGGTGCAGGCTGGGTTGAAGGATCCCCCCACTCCCGTCCTGTGCACTGGACCTCTAGTTATAAAGAAAAGGAAATGCTCTCTGTTCCATGTGCACTCCTCCCTCCACTCCTTTGTGTTCTCCAGTGAGCAGAGAATACGGTTAGTTTCTAATGAACTAACACATATGTGCCGGCTCCTGTTTGGGTTTAAGAAGGTAGCAGTGCTGTCCAGCATAGAAACAGCGTGATGTTCCTATTGTTTTCAGTCACCAGATGTGGACTACTGGATTATTCCCATTATCCAAGGTTTTGTGCAGATTGAAGAACTTGTGGTAAATTACAGCGAGTCATCGGACGATGAGAAAAGCAGCCCAGAGACCCCGCCCCAGGAGTCCACCTGCGTAGATGACATTCACCCACGGTTCCTAGTGGCTCTTATTTCTCGTCGCAGTCGGCACAGAGCAGGTGTGTGGAGGGCTGTAATCACATGCAGATCAAATCCAGGCCAATGCAAGTCCTGGGGGGGGGGGCGTTGAAATGCGATGGCCATATGGCTCTGGAAGCACAGTCCGTTTCAGCTCACTGTGTAGTGTGACTGGGGACCAATCATTGGATAGAGGTGAACTGGGAAGAGTTAACAAAGGGAGAAGGAAGAGGAGAAAGTCACTGGGATGAGCTTCTAAAATACCATTGTTCCCACCGTCACCAAACGCTTCCTGAGGGCGAGGGCCTTTGGGAAAATCATCCTTGCTTTCAGTGCATAGGAGCTCTGAGCTTCAGTTTGTAAAAACCATGACTTGGGTAAGTTGATCCCGTTCTGCCTGGCAGTTGCACCTTAGATCCCTAAGGCTATCCTGAAAGAGAGAAGCATGATCTAGTTAGACTCCATTTTTTTTAATGTTGCTTTTTTTTCCTTTTGCTTTGTTTTAGGAATGCGCTATAAACGACGTGGGGTGGATAAAAATGGAAATGTTGCAAACTATGTGGAGACTGAGCAGCTGATTCACGTCCATAACCACACCTTGTCATTTATTCAAGCGCGAGGCTCTGTGCCTGTCTTTTGGAGCCAGGTTGGCTATCGTTACAACCCAAGGCCTCGGCTGGACAAGAGTAAGCATGCCCTGTTTGGTTTGCAAATGATGATATCAGATAGATATTAGGTACTTTATAGATTTGGATTTGCTTTGCCAGATGCTTTATTCAAAACAATAACTCATACAGTGAAATTTGGTAGAAAGTGATTATAAACACTAAGAGCAATAATGGTTGTTGACAATTTAAGTAATTTAACAATTAAAAATTCCCCAACAATAGAGCAAAATAGTTTATTGTACATTTTAAATTCTTGATTTTTTTGTATATATTTTTTAATATATTTTATTGATTTATTCACAGAGAGGAAAAGAGAGAGGGATAGAGAGTTAGAAACATCGATGAGAGAGAATCATCGATCAGTTGCCTCTTGCACACCCCCTACTGGGGATGTGCCCACAACCAGGTACATGCCCTTGCCTGGAATCGAACCCGGGACCTTTCAGTCCGCAGGCCGACGCTCTATTCACTGAGCCAAACCAGTCCCGGCTAAATTCTTGATTTTTTTGAAGAATACTTTGCTGGATGCTTAATTTTGGAAAAGGGTAAATGAAGCCAATATTTGTAGAAGGAGGAAGTATCTTAAGATGGCATCGATAATACAAGATGCCTTTATTGAAATGCCTCACTGTGAAGTGTTTGTTACTGTTTAAATTATTGATAAGGTAATTTCTTTTTGTATTTTAACTTTAACACTGGAATAGCTAAGTCACATCAGCTTAATTAGGTTACTGAATTAGGTTGATTTTAAAAAAAATATGTTTTTATTGGTTTCAGAGAGGAAGGGAGAAGGAAAGAGAGAGAGAGAGAGAGAAACATCAATGATGAGAGAGAATCATCCATTAGCTGCCTCCGACATCCTCTCCGCCCCCACAATTGGGGATTGAGCCCGCAACCCAGGCATGTGTCCTTGACCGGAATTGAACCTGGGACCCTTCAATCCACAGTTTGATGCTCTATCCACTGAGCCAAACCAGCCAGGGCAGTTGATTTTTAAAAATTATTTACAAAATATTTTTCTCTCAAAATTGAATTTATATTTCTGAGAATGTGGTAAAACTTCAGTTTTTAATATTCTTGATTGAAGTTTTTTTTAATTATAAACCAGTAAAACCTTTTCTGACAAGTTGGCTGGCTATACAAATAGTGTTATAATTTCACAGTTTGTACTTTGTTTTAAATTTACTCTCATGGAGGGGGGAATAGATTAGATCTTTGGCTTAGCATGTCATTTTAAAATAATTAATTTTAGAAAATCTTACATTTGGGGTGTCAATTTTTTTTTTTTTTTAAGTTTGAGTAAAGATGGAATAGAACTAATTTTTTCTTAAACAGGGGAAGGAAAAATGGATTTTTTATCACTTCTTTGTAGGTGAAAAGGAAACTGTTGCCTATTTCTGTGCCCACTTCGAAGAACAACTGAAAATTTACAAAAAACAGGTGGGCTTTGGTCTCTCGTAGTAACTGTTCCTTTATATTTTGAAATGATTGTGTATATTGTTTTTTTAAATTTAATGAAAAAAACAATGTTCTATTCATAATTAAGCAAAATGGCATTTCTCATGAAGTTAAAGAACACATGTAAGCTAAGAATATTCTTAATATTTTTAAATATATATTTTATTGATATTTTTACAGAGAGGAAGGGAGAGGGATAGAGAGTTAGAAACATCGATCAGCTACCTCCTGCTCACCCCCTACTGGGGATGTTCCTGCAATCATGGTACATGCCCTTGACTGGAATCGAACCTGGGACCTGTCAGTCTGCAGGCCAATGCTCTATCCACTGAGCCAAACCGGTTAGGGCTATTAATATTTTTAAATAAATATTGTTAGCTATTTTAGACCATTTTTATTATTTTTAAAGATTTTAATTTTTAAAATCAGTTTTATTTTTCAATACAATTGACTAGACCAATTATTATGATTTGAAAAGTATCTAGAGTAGGGGTGTCGAACTCAATCAGAGAAGGGGCCAAAATCTAAAATCCAGCCTAAATCGTGGGCCGAATGGTTTACTGAACAGTCATAAACTGTCATTGTGATGGAAACGCAGCGGAGTGCAGTGATGACAGCGCGGTGCGGGCCACATTGCAAGGCCTGGCGGGACGGATTTGGCCCTCGGGCCTTGTGTTTGACACATGTGATCTAGAGTAAGAAGTAAAAGGTATCTTTCATTACCACCCATAAACTTAGTTCTACCTCTGGAAATAACAATTTGATATGTATCTTTCAGTATTTCTTCTTTGCCCACCTTTCTTATATGTTCATACAGTCATGTAGGAATGTGATCATATAAACTAAAATCAGATAAAAGCTGTTAGATGAAATACACGTTCAATAAGATGACCAGATTTCAGATACAGGATTGAGCTGGAACTGTCAATAACTAATCCAATAGCAATAGCCAGTCTGAATATGTAATGCCGTAGGATGTATTTTTCTAACAGCAACAAAGATAAAAGGGGAAGAAATAACCTAAATCTTGTAAGCACACAAAAAAGACCGCGACAGGTGGTGGTGGCGGGGGCAGGGGAGTTACTGAAGAACACAAAAGGAAATCTGAGTAAATGGAGAGAAAATACAATAATCTTAGAAGGAAAGACTCACTATTCAAGAGATTTCTGTTCTTCCAAAATTAATATATAAATTTTGTGCAAATCCAAAGAAAGTCCCAGCAGGGAAATAAAAACCAAACAATTAAAAAAAAACCTATAAAGTTGGATGATGAGATGAAGTCAGGAATGTGGGAAATGAGAACTTTCACATATTGTTAGAGGGAGCATAAGTTGGTACAGCCATTTTGAATGGTTCTGTCATTGAAAATAAAATATGCTCTGCTGTTAATTCAGTAATTTTGCTTTCTGATATCCTACATACTGTATACAAAAATCAGTTCCAGGTGGATATGGATTTAAATGTGTAAAGTTAAACAAAACTTTTTAAAGGAAAACATAGAACATTTTTTGACCTTGGGTCTTAAACTTGACTTAAAAAGCACTAACGATAATTTTAACCCTTTGCACTGCGCGTCCCCTCTCAGGGGACATCGGAATTCTAGCATATCACTCGGATGTCCCCTCTGAGGGGACATTGCAGTTTATTAGTGATTACGGGGAATTGAGTTAATTCAACGCATTTTCCGCTGTTAGCGTCGAGTAGCTGGTAGCCAATGTCCAGAATGGTTCGGAGTGCAAAGGGTTAAAATGGATAAAATTGACTTGACTAATTTGTAAATATTTATTAGAATTTTATTTCTTGAAGCTTTATCATAAATATAAATAATATTACAAATGTTATAAATATTATATTATTATTTTTTTTAAAGAGAGAGAAGGTAGGGGTAGCCTTGATAAGAGAGAATCATTGATCTGTTGCCACCAACTCAGTGGTTGAGCGTAGACCTATGAGCCAAAGGTCACAATTTGGTTCCCAGTCAGCACAGGCCTGGGTTGTGGACTCGATCCCCAGTGGGGGTTCAGCAGGAGGCAGCCGGTCAATGATTGTCTCTCATCACTGATGGTTTCTATCTTTCTCTCCCTCTTTCATCTTCTCTGAAATCAATTAAAAAAAAATTTTTTTTTAAAGTCTTCTAAATATTTTCAACGTTTGCTATTTTCTATTAATGCCATTTATGTAAGCAGTTATCATAAACCTAAATGTAACAAATGAAAATCTAATGTATAGGAAAAAGATTGATGCTTGAGTGGATTTTTGAAGCATAGATAGAAAATATTTCTAAAACATAATTCCAAGTAAATCACATTATAATTCTGTCATCGGATTAAACTAAATTTTTTCTCCTTATTCTTACAGGTTATTGTTAACTTGGTAGACCAAACAGGAAGAGAGAAAATTATCGGGGATGCTTACCTGAAGCAGGTGTTGCTCTTCAACAACGCACACCTCACTTACGTTTCCTTCGACTTCCACGAGCACTGGTGAGCTGCCTCCTGCGACGGTTTTTTAAATCATTTCCAATGTTGTGGTACGATGCTGCCCCAGGGACCCGAGTCTCTCTTTCTTGGGAAGAAAAACTTCTTCTCATTCTTGGAAAAGGAAGGCGTATTATTTGTTTACTTCGTTTTAATTTTCATATGGAGTTTACTTTGGCTAAAAATTTAACTTAGTTGTTCCTGAAATATTTATATTCTTTCCGTTCCCAAATAACTTGCAGACTTAGAGTTCACTTTTCCTTTTCTCATTCAAGTAAAGAATTCCGGGAGCTCTTCTTTTCTGCATGAGCCTGAGCCTGGCAGGGTAACAAGCCCCTTCATAAAAACCATCCTGCTGGCTCGTTTTCACACTCCGCTAGTGACTCTTCTTTCTCAGTGGGTAAATGCACTAGCATTTGCTCTGGGAAATCAACAATTAGTGAGCCATTTTGATGATCGCTTTACCTTGTGTGTATTTTGAAAGCAAGGTTCTATCATGACCCTGGTTCTAACTGGGTCCAGTTATCTCAGTGTTGAGAATGTGACAGGGAGAGAAGCTTTAGCTATCTTTATGTTTCAGTATATTTTTAAGAATATTTTCTTCCACATTACAGATTAGCTATAAACATTTATGTAATTGCCTCTATAAATTACAGTAGTGTTAACCTCATTTACTTAAAGTAATACTTTAACTTTCCAGGCTATCTTAAATATCATATTTTAAGTTAAAGCTTTTTCTTTTTCTTTTGGCTTGTATTTTAGCCGCGGAATGAAGTTTGAGAATGTTCAAACACTAACAGATGCTATTTATGACATTATTCTTGACATGAAGTGGTGTTGGTACGTATTTATTTCATAAGAAATCAGTTGAGCAAACTCTTGGTCGGTGATGCCATGTGTATTTGTGTAGTAACATTAAGCATTAAGATAATAGCAGCAAGCTGAGAAAGCATTTTTGTTTTTCTAGTTTTGCTTCCTGTTTTCTATTCTCCCTGATAAGAGAGGGGTAGGCATTAGGCATTGTAGCTTTGAACCAGGAAGAGGGGTCAAGTGGTTGGGCAAACTGACGTGAAATGCCCGAGGACTATTCTTTAATTCATTTCCTTCGCCTCGTTCTTGCCATCCCTAATGTGGAAGGAGGGCTTACAGGGACCTGGTCTCAGTTGTCAAGCATTTAAAATTATCAGGGAAGGATGCTGCTGCTCATATTACAGAAGGAAGAAGAAACTGGCTTAACGGACAGAAGTTTCTAGAAGACTTAAAGGCCACAGATGGCAAAAGAAATGAGCTGAGCCAGGCAGGCGGCATGTCTGTACGAGGTGGTAAAGTGTAGGAGCCTGCTCAAGCTAATTAGATGCATGTCTGCTTGGAGTCGCAGAGGAGGGGAGGATTGTGTTTGGAAGTGCTTTTTGCTTTTAAATATGCAGAAAAGCATAACCCGTGTCAGTTTTTTGCTTAGTATTTCTGTGACTTGGGGCACATGACTCTTTCTGTCCCTCAGTTTTCTTCCCAAAATGGGGCTAATAATGTATTCCTTGTTGAGTTACTGTATAAATCAACAGTGTCTACATCCGACTCAATAATGCCTGCACATGGTGCTATTCCAAGCAAGCTGATAACCATTGCTGCTGTTCTGATTGCTGTGCCTTAAGGAATTTTGGTTTTGAAAAACGTGTTAAAGTCTTCCATGTGGTAAAATAATCCCATACTGTTTTGAAAAGGGTTGATCAAGCGGGGGTGATATGTAAACAAGAAGGGATTTTCCGAGTTAACTGCATGGACTGCCTGGACCGCACCAACGTGGTGCAAGCTGCCATCGCGCGGGTGGTCATGGAGCAGCAGGTAATTCGGAATCTGTTGGATTGTAAATGTCCATTTTTAATTTTTCCAAGTGTAAGCAAGTAACTTAAATCTTTGTTCTTTAGAACATGTATGGCATAAAGCATCTTGTTGCATTAAAACCTGGACAGCACAACCTCCACTAGAAATAACTTGAACCAAGTGGTTTTTTAAAATATATATTTCTTTATTGAGTTCAGAGAGGTAGGGTGAAGGAGAGAGAGAGAAACGTCAATGATGAGAGAATCATTGATTGGCTGCCCCCCGTACGCCCCCCACTGGGGATCGAGCCCACAACCCAGGCATGTGCCCTTGGCTGCAATCGAACCCAGGACTCTTCAGTTCGCAGGCCGATGCTTTATCCACTGAGCCAAGCTGGCCAGGCGCAAGTGGTATTTTCTTAAGCACGCATTTCAAAATGTGAGGCCAACATTTAAAACTTGGTCGGGCCTCACTGTATGGTCACTTCCGTTTTCCCTCCTCTCTAGCCCCTCTCGGCTGTATTGGGAGCTGCGGGTCAGCACATTATTCTGACTGGCTTCGTGTCAGGCTCTGCCACGGAACGAAGTCCATGAGGCTGGAGGGGAGGGAAGGGACTGGCTGCCTCTCCTGGTCAGTTTCCCGCCAGCAGGGCCGCCGTCAGGGCGGCTGGTTCCTTCGGCCACAGAACCAGCTCTTACTTCAGGCCTCACGTGCTTCCTTTAGGCCTCACGCTACCGCCCTCGTCCGCTTTAGGTCTTTGGCCCCCGACACCCGAGGGATGAGTTCAGAGGTGGAAATTCCTAGCATGGTTTCTTGTTTTTGTTTTGTCTTGATTTTTATTGATTTCACAGAGAGAGGGAGAGGGAGAGAGATAGAAGCTTCGGTGAGAGAGATACGTTGATTGGTTGCCTCCTGCATGAGCCCTGACGTGGGGTTGGGGGGAGGGAGTCGAACCTGCAACCCAGGTGTGTGCCCTTGACTGGGAATCAAACCTGTAACCCTCTGGCGCACGGCTGACACTAACCATGCCAGCTGGGCTGAAAACTCCATTTCTTTTACGTAAGGGTCCTGATCGGGTATGAACATAATTCCTTTTTCTGCGGTATATGTTTTATGCTATGGAGTCTTGGCTTATATGTAATTAATCCACCAATGTGTACATTTTAGCTGAAAAAATTAGGTGTAATGCCCCCAGAGCAGCCACTGCCGGTGAAATGCAATCGGATCTACCAGATCATGTGGGCCAACAACGGAGACTCCATCAGCAGGCAGTACGCCGGCACCGCTGCGCTGAAGGTCAGTGACTGCTGGTCATTCTGTGGCCCGGGATGGGCTGCTTGGTTTCTGAGGTAAAGGCATGTGGCCACAGGCGGTGGCTGACTTCTCTCTGGCATATCTGGCTAAGCAGGGGTCACACACTCATGCTGTTGTGGGGCCGGGCCGGGTGCTCCCGCAGGCGCCCATCCGAGACGGAGCTGGGTGGCCGTAAGGAAGAGCACACGTGGTCCCAGGAGGGCGCTGTTGGTTTCCTGCTGAGGATGGAGGCGCAGGGCTGCTGGGTCTTCCGGTTTTTTGGAGGGAGTTGGCTATGTGGAATTGTGTGAAACACTTGGTTTTTAAAATCTAAGTAGACGAAACAAAACATGTCTGTTGATGGGATTTGGTCCAAGTATGACAAATTTACCCCCTAAATTTGTATCCCCATCCTGCCTTTTACTCCTCTGTAACTTTGGGCAAGTCACTTAATCCCTCTCTCATAGGACAATATACATTCTTACGTGCACATGGAACATTTTCCAGGATCACATGTTAGGCCACAAAGTCTCCACAAGTTCAAGAAGACAAATTCTATCAGGGTGTTTTGTTGTTTTTTGTTTTTGTTTTTGTTTTAATAATAGTGGTGTGAAATTAGAAATCATTAACAGGAGGAAAGTTGGAAAATTCACAAATATGTGGAAATTAACACGCCTGAACAATCAAAGGAAACCACAGCAATACATAGAATCATGAGGCTATACTGAACAATTATATGAGAACAAATTGGACAATTTAGAAGAAATAAATTCTTAGAAACCATACAACCTACCAAGACCGACTTATGAAGAAACAGGAAATCTGAGCAGACCAGAGAATAAGAAGATTGAATCATTAAGCAAAAACCTCTCAACAAAGCCCAGGACCAGATGGTTTCACTAGTGAATTCTACCAAACATTTAAAGAATTAATGCCTATGTTTCTCAAGTTTGTCCAAAACACAGAAAAGGAGGGAACATTCCCAAACTCATTTTATGAGGCCCTGATATCCCTACAAGGAAATAAAACCATAGACCATTATCCCTGATGAATGTGGATGCAAAAATTCTCAAGAAAATACTAACAAATAAATGTAACAGTATCACACACCATAATAAAGTTGAATTATCTATCAGATGGAAGGATTGTTCAACATATACAAATCAGTAAATGGGACATCATGCACTATTAGAATGAAAGATAAAAATCATAATCTAATAGATGCAGAAAAAGCATTTGACAAAATTCAACATTCTTTTATGATAAAAACTCTAAACAAACGGGGTATAGAAGGATTGTATCTCAACATATTAAAGGCAATAATAACAAACCCACAGCTAATGGCATACTCGATGATGAAAACTTCAAAGCTTTTCCTTTAAAATCAGGAACAAGACTTTGGTGCCCACTATCACCATTCCTGTCTGTCATTGAACTAGAAGTTCTAGCCAAAGCAATCGTGAAAGGAAAGTAGGAAGCATCCAGATTGGAAAGGAAGAAGTGAATTTGTCTTTGTAGATGACATAATGTTCCATATGGCAAATCCTAAAAACACTCCACCAAAAACTGTTAGAGCTAATAAATGAGTCCAATAAAATTGCAGAATACAAAATCAACCTTACGAAAATCAGTTGCACTTCTATACACTAACAAACTGTCTGCTAAAAGAACAAAGAAAATAATCCCTTTACAATATCACAGACCGTAAAATACTTAGGAATAAAGTTAACCAATAAAGTGAAAGATAGGTACACTGAAAACCATAAGACATCGATGAAAGAAATTGAGAGTACACAAGTAAATGGAAAACTATCCCATGTTCATGGATTAAAAAAAAAAAAATTTCTCAAAATGTTTATAATATTACCGAAAGCCATATATAGATTCAGTGTAATCACTATCAAAGTTCTAGTGGCATTTTTCACAGAAATAGACAAAAGCAATTTTAATGTTAGTATGGAACCATGAGACCCCCCAATAGCCAAAGCATTTCTGAGAAAGAACAAAGCTGGAGGTGTAACACTCTCTGATTCCAAAGCAATATAACACTGACATAAAAACAGACACACAGATCAATGGAATCGAACTGAGAGCCCAGAAGTAAAGCCACATATACAACTAGTACAGCTGTTATAAGATGAATAAGTTCTGTAGATAATATTCATCAAGGGTGTCAACAGAATACTATTATGGGGAAAGAATAATCTCTTCAATAAACGGTGCTGGGAAAATGGAATAGTCACATGCAAGAAAGTGAAATTGGACCCCTGTCTTATATAAAAATTAACTCAAAATGGATTAAGGACTTAAATGTAAGATCTGAAACTTTACCGTTTACTCATATACGAAAACATAGGGAAAATGCTCCATGAATGATATTTTGGGAGTGATTCCAAAAACGAGCAAGGAAAGGAAAGGAAATAAGTGGTAGGAGTGCATCAGACAGAAATCTAGGGAGCTGTCCACATTCTCCACATCAGAAATTTGTGGTTTTTCAATATATCAAGTTGAGATTTAAAGGCTTTTTGTTTGGTTTTGTTCTATAAATTACCAAGAATGGCTTTACCTTAAAGCTCCAACTACCTGAAGGCTTATTGCTACAAAATTATTTGACATGCTTGGGTCACAGTCAAATACTAATAGATATTTTAACTTAACGGCATTACTGGGAATTATAAAAGCCTACAAAGTTAGTCGTACAAGCCCACCTTGACTTCGGGAACATTCTTGTGCTTAAATAAACTGTCAATGTTTTCCTTGTCAGGGTGACTTTACCAGAACAGGAGAAAGGAAGTTAGCAGGAGTGATGAAAGATGGTGTTAACTCCGCAAATAGGTACTACCTGAATCGATTTAAGGATGCTTATAGGCAAGCTGTCATAGGTAAGAAACGTAAAATTTGTTATTCCTTCTGTGACTGTTTTACAGAAACCAACGTTATTAACATAGTTCATATGTTTATAATATGCGTATGCTTCTATATTGAGCATCTTACCAAATGAATCAAATTCAAATTTTCAGATTAGAATCTGACACATTTTTTAGGCTGGAGCAGCACAAGAAACCTCTCGTTTCCATATGTATCTGTCAGTTTGCTGTTCATGGGACAGAAAGCATGGTTGATGAAATAAGAAATAAGGGACCCTTAAAACTTCATCAACTAAAAACTCCACCTTCTATTTGTTTTTCCCTTACGCAAGGCTGAGAGATGTACCGAGATGTTTTTCTTTCTCTCCATGGGTGTGGTTGAATAGCATATTAAAGAGTATTACATAAGCCATGCTGTTTTGGCTCAGTGAATAGAGTGCCGGCCTGCAGCCTGAGGGGTCCTTCCTGGGATCGATTCCCGTCAAGGGCATGTGCCCAGGTTGCAGTTTCGCTCCCCAGTGTGGGGAGTGCAGGAGGCAGCCAATCAATGATTCTCCCTCATCATTGATGTTTCTATCTCTCTTTTCCTCTCTGAAATAAATAACAATATATTTTAAAAATTTATTCTAAACAATTGAATCCTGTGGGGTTTTTTTGTTTTTGTTTTTTGGAAGAGTTGTAAATGGAGGTAGATTGCCCAGAGGAATTCATGCTTTGGCATGTTTTAAATTTAATTTTTATGAAAACATTTCCTTATAGTATTTAAATAAACATATAGTATGGATTAGAACCAAATGTAATACCGTACCTGTGGTCTCTGATATTTTTAAATCCTATTTTTAAACTTGATGTTTATCATACATTAAGTAATGGGGCCTAGACACGGGCCAATTAGTAGTTTGAGAAGTCTGGTGTAAAGAAGTTTGGTTCATTTGCCATAGGTGGGGGGTGCTGACTGGAAAACTGGGTTTCAGCACGTTATTACAGAAAAGTAGGATGCCTTCCTTGTGTTGGTCAGTCTGATGACTCGGCTATGTCCTTGAGGACTCAGGCTTTGTCCCTTTCTCAGTTTGATCTCTTCAGGGTTGAGACAGGCCAGTTGCAGGCTGGGCTGTTGCTTCCCCTTGTAGTGATAGAGGCAGGTCTTTCCCAGAAGCCCCCTCCAGTCTCATTGTCCCAGACAACTATAGGGAATGGGATTACAATGATTTGTTAAAGTGTAAGCCACATGCCACCCTAGGAAGAAGTTAGCTAGTCTATTTAGATCCTTTTCAAATGGGCTTATTTGTCTAAAAAAATGTTTTTATTGATTTCAGAAAAATGTTTTTATTGATTTCAGAAAAGAAGGGGGGGAGAGAGAGAGAGAAACGTCAATGATGAGAATCATTGATCAGCTGCCTCCTGCACACTTCCCACTGGGGATTCAGCCTGCAACCCAGCCACGTACCCTGACCTCCTGGTTCATAGGTCGACGCTCAGTCACTGAACCACATCAGCCTGGCTCATTTGTCTTTTTTTTTTTTTTTTTTTTTAATCTATTTTATTGATTTTGTACAGAGAGGAAGGGAGAGAGTTAGAAACATCGATGAGAGTCATCAATCAGCTGCCTCTTGCACACCCCCTACTGGGGATGTGCCCGCAACCAAGGTACATGCCCTTGACCGGAATCGAACCCGGTCCCTTCAGTCCCCAAGCCGACGCTCTATCCATTGAGCCAAACCGGTTTCGGCTCATTTGTCTTTTTATTGAGTTGTAGGAATTCTAGATACAAGCCCATCATTAGATAGGTGATTTATAAGCATCCTTTTCCGTTCTGTGAATTGTCTTTTCATTATGTTATTTCCCTTTGAGATACAGCAGTTTTTATTTTAATGATGCTCAGTTTATCTATTTCTTCTTTTTATGATGTTAATGTCCTATTTCCCCCTAACCCCCCCCTCCACAAAATAAAATAACAACAAAGCAACCATGTCTGATCGAGGTCTCGAAGATTTATTCCTGTGTTTTCTTAAGAGTTTTATGGGTTAGGTCTTCATTCCGGGTTTTTTTTTTAATGTATTAAGAAACTAAAATGATGATATTGACACTTTCTGCTCTAGATTTGATGCAAGGCATTCCAGTGACGGAAGATCTTTACTCCATATTTAATAAGGAGAAAGAGCATGAAGCTTTGCATAAGGAAAACCAGAGAAGCCACCAGGAACTGATTAGCCAGCTGTTACAGAGTTACATGAAGCTCCTGCTGCCTGATGATGAGAAGTTCCACGGCGGCTGGGCCCTCATTGACTGTGACCCCAGGTAACTGCGTGCTTACATTCCCCATGCGTTTTCTGTAATGAATGCTAGGACTTAGCCATACACTGTGGGCCTGGTTTTCTCAATACACCTTTAAAGATTTTTAAATTGTTTCATATCTGGTCAAGTTGAGATTTTTTAAAGATATATTTTATTGATTCAAAATACGTTTTGTCATTTAATAAAAAAATAAAAAAATAAATTAAAAAAATGGGTATCAGCCGCGCATGCGCACTGGGCACTGCTCCCTGCGACGCACCCGTGTCGTGTTCGGGGCGGGGCCTGGCTTTGCGGGATCGCGGTGCCGCCCGGCTGCTGGGCACAGCCGGTTCCGGTGCCGCCCGGCCGCTGGGCACAGGCGGCCTGAGCTCTGATCCCTGGGCAGGACCGGACGCCGGGATGCCGCGGGCCTGCAGGCCTCCCCGGGGCGCCCGGCCGGCCCCCGCCGCAGGCCCCGCCGCCGCCAACGCCCTCGCCAACCTCAGGATGGCGTTGCTCCTGTCCGCGCTCACGCTGAAAGCGCCCGTGGCCTTGTATTTTTACTCCAAAATCGTCATCTTCCAAAGCCTTTTCTCCTTCTCTCCCGAGGACAGTGGTTTTTACGCCCTCGTTGTGTCGGTGATGGGGCTGCATGCGCTTGTCTGCGGCTTCGTGCTGGTCCTGTGGCCGGCGGAGGGGAAACGCTAGAACGGGTGTGTGGTTTGTGTATGTATGGTTGTGTGTGTGTGTGTGTGTGTGTGTGTGTGTGTGTGTCGGAAGGGGAAACGCTAGAATGGGGGTGTGTGGGGGGGGTGTGTGTGTGTATGGTGTGTATGTGTATGTGTGGAGGGTGTGTATGGTGTGTGTGTGACTGTGTGTGTGGTGTGTATGGTGTGTCTGTGTGTGTGTCGGGAGGGGAAACGCTAGAACGGGGAGGGGACGAATGGGGGAGAAAGGAGGGCGCTGGCTTTTGATGGAAGGCCTGCTCCGTGCCAAGCGGTCGGATTTCTCTTCAAATCGTCCTTCCTTCCACCCTCCCAAACCAGGTGCTTTTTTAAATATCCAAATGGATAGATTGTGCCCTACTTCTGAAATTAAATGTATACATTGATGACCACCCCCCCCCCCGTCTTTTATCACAAGTGGTTGGCAAAAATGTAGATGAAAATAAAAGTATGTAATTGCCTGTGTCATGTTTGTTTAGCCTCATTGATGCTACTCACAGAGATGTGGATGTGCTGTTGCTGCTTTCTAACTCTGCCTACTACGTTGCCTAGTAAGTTGCTTATTGATTTAAAGCTTTAAATTTTGTTTTAAAATCTGAGTGAATTTCCATTCTAGGAAATTAAGAATCTTTTTTTTTTTAAGAAATGTTGTTGATACAGCTTTGGCAGATAATTTTGTGTGCAGTGTTATCATTATAGTGACGATATAGTGATGAGTTACAAGTGCTTCTTCACAGCCTTGCCAGAATCGAGGGTTGTTTCCCCCAATATTCACTCTTTTTGGCTTTGTGTGAGCTGTTCTGCTTTTTTTGTCATTGGCCTGGGTGCCTATCGGCATTGATCACATGGATTTTCCCTCTTGATTTGGATATAATTTATATACTTTGTTATTCCCAAATACATAGCTTCAGTATGCATGCTCTGTATTTTTTAATTTCCTTTTAGGTTAAGGTTTAAGTTTGTTGTTTTTTTCTTTTTTGCAAAATGTTTATAAAACAAATTATTTTTGCTGTGAATTTTAGTGAAAGATCTATAAACTGACTTTAACTATTGAACTATGTATATCATTACACCTAACTAATGTTTAACTGCGTATTGTGCTACAGATTTTAACTGCATAGTTGTTACTATACCTCAGCTATAAGATCAATATGCTTCTGATTTTAATATTCTTTTTAATCCCTTTTCCTTTGTCTAGTTATGATGATGAAGTTGATAAAGTTAACCAGTACCAACGACTAAGTCTAGAAGACCTGGAAAAAATAGAAATAGGTAAATTAAAGATACTCCCCAAATCACAGGAAGCAAATACTGTTTCTCCCAAGAAGAGGCCACGTTGTTTATGCGCCGGCATACCACCTTCCTAGGACCAGAGGGCTATTGCTAGTCGTGCTTTTTAGGACTTCCTTCTATTCTTTAGAGATTAGTGGACATAATCCAAAAATGAGTTCTTATTTTATTGTCTTGTCAAGATTAACCCAGAGATCGAGAGTTTACATATTTGAGGCTGAAGCAAACCGTCATTAATGCTCGTGTGCTTTTGTTGAGATTTGAAGAAAAAAGTGCTGTTACCTAATGGATGAGTGAGTTGGTCTTTTGGAGACGTGGAAGAAAGTAGACGTGCAGGACTTACACACATTCCTTTGGTGTTCAGGTCCCGAGCCCACGCTTTTTGGAAAGCCCAAGTTCTCCTGCATGCGGCTGCACTACAGACACAAAGAAGCAAGCGGCTACTTCCACACCCTGAGAGCCGTGATGCGCAACCCGGAGGAGGATGGGAAAGGTAAGGAGGTGGAAGACCGAGTGGAAGCTTTCATCTGCTCTTGTACACACAGACGGAATTGGCGGCAGGGCATACCCTTACCAGCTAACTGATCCAGGGAAATAGCTTTGTGATTGGAGACCTTGAAATAGCAACTTTGTTCTCAGCAGCACAGAGAGGTTATTTGAACTCAGGATGCTTTGGGCAAGGGAATCTATGAGAGTCCTGTGTGTGGCCGGAGGGATGCAGGGCCTTTCCCACCATGTGGTCTCACGTGGGTAATAGTCAGGGACCATTTCTGTCTGGTTCACAGCTATTATCCTCGGCATCTAGCACTTAAATTCCAATTGATTTGGTTCCTTTGCTCTTTAATCACTCTTTCTGTTAAAAATGCTTTTACAGCCCTAACCGGTTTGGTTGAGTGGATAGAGCATCAACCTGTGGACTGAAAGATCCCAGGTTCGATTCCGGTCAAGGGCATGTACTTTGTTTGTGGGCACATCCCCAGTAGAGGGTGTGCAGGAGGCAGCTGATCAGTGTTTCTAACTCTCTATCCCTCTCCCTTCCTCTCTGTAAAAAAATCACTTTTACAACACTGAATCAGTGGGGGAAGTACCATAAGTCCCCAGGTTCCGTCGGAGATCCACTCCTACGGTGCAATTTTCACCGTAAGTTGGAACCCAGCTACATAAGTACCGTGTCACTCACATACACAGCAGTAATGTAGCTGTTTTCTGTAAATTGAAGCAAATAATTTTGTATTTAACTGAAAGACCGCAAATTTCATTTAAGGTTCCGAGTTAGAGCTGCTAATTTTTTAGTTGTTTCTGGAGAAAGTGGCAAGCAGTTATATTTGGGTTTCAGACACCCTTCAGTGCATCGCAGAGATGCTGCAGATCGCCAAGCAAGCCATGGGATTGGATGTGCCTATAATCGAGAAAAAACTTGAAAGGTGAGTATACTATTTTGATTTTCCCCTCAAGAATAAAGACATTATTGAGTCTTCTTTAAAAATATTTGCACAGGTGGGGGAATCACATTATGGTAATGAACTGGTATTGAGAGAAGTATCACATTTCTGTGGATTAAAATTATAGCCACAAGTAATATACTTTTAAATTCAGGAACACTTCAATTTAAACAATTTTGTAGAGAAACTAGCCACTATGCTTTAAACACGAGGTTTTTAATTTGGGAAAGAATGCCTATAAACAGATTATTTTAATTTAAATTTTTGAGTTTTCCATCTAATGAGCATGTCCATAGTCTACATTCCTCTAGAGAAGAGAGCCATTTGGGCATCTAGAAAAAAATTGTTCAGTCTTTTGTTAGTAGAGAAAATGGTTTCTGTTGTCTTTGATCTTGTAATTTTTACAAAAGAATTCTTTTGTAGCTGTTTTCTGTATGACCACCAAGTCAAACATTCAAGATACGGGTAGCAAATAGCACAATTTTCTCATTGTACCGGTCGTGAAGGATGCCAAAGGAGAAGCCACTAAATTTAGTTGTGTTAAATGTCCCAAATCTTTTCAGATATTTTCAGATAACCCACAGGGAACATAGGAAACAAGATTCCCCCGCTCCAGCTCTTCCTGAATCCAGCCCGATTGGATTGCGAGCAGACAGCTCTGGTTCCGGTGCAGTAGATTCCCACTCATAGCCAGTGCTGATTTTCCCATCACTTAGGCCTGGATGTGGAGCCTCTGAAAGGGGATTAGTGTGCGTTTGGGGTGTGGGTTTTTGAGAAAAAGTTATTCTCAGGACGCACAGAAACATGGGCTGAGGCCACGATTGGGAGACTTCCCTTCCTCCCTTCGTTCCTGTGCTCTGCATGCCTAGAACACAGCTGAGGGGAACATGCAGCAGCAAACAGAAACACCCAAAGACAAACGGTTTGATCCTAAAGAACTCAACAGGATAAACCCAGTTACCAAGCAGAGTTAAAGTGCTGCAGGCGCAGTGTTCCACAGGATGGCCTGTGTCGCACCTGTGGCCAGCCTGAGGCAGGGAGGACAGAGCACTGGGGGCTGGGGGTGCAGTCACAGCCGGACCCCATGTCCTCAGTGCCTGAAACCACGTGCCAATGTCCTGAGAGCCTCCTGCTCTCCTGCACACTCTGCCCACTGTCTGTTTCAGAGACTGAGCAGAAAAGAGAACAGACCTCATCAATCACCTTAGTGACTACAAGCTGCAATGACAATACTTAGTATATATTGGGTTTAAGTAAAATACTATTAAAATTCATTTCACATTTTTTTAAAAAATATATTTTTATTGATTTTGTACAGAGAGGAAGGGAGAGAGATAGAGAGTTAGAAACATCGATGAGAGAGAGTCATCGATCAGCTGCCTCTTGCACACCCCCTACTGGGGATATGCCCGCAACCAAGGTACATGCCCTTGACTGGAATCGAACCTGGGACCCTTCAGTCCCCAAGCCGACGCTCTATCCATTGAGCCAAACCGGTCTTGGCTCATTTCACATTTTTAACATGGCTATTTTCAATGACATCTACAGCTTGTATATTTCTGGACATCCTGTTTTAGTGACAACCCCAACGGGTTATCTTAGTTTATCAATTAGCAATGCACTGTTTTTATAATAGAATTTTTACTTACTTTAGCAATTGGAAATGGTATGTTGAATTACATAGGAAATTAACTTTTTTCTCTTCTACTTTGTAGGAAGAGCAGTAAGCCTCATGAAGACATAATTGGCATCAGATCTCAAAACCAAGGCTCTCTGGCCCAGGGAAAAAAATTTTTAATGAGCAAATTTTCATCTCTAAATCAAAAAGTGAAACAGACCAGATCCAACGTAAATATTGGCAATTTACGAAGGCTAGGAAACTTTGCAAAACCTGAAGTGAAAGTTAATTTTCTAAAACCAAACTTGAAAGTAAATCTTTGGAAATCAGATAGTAGTCTTGAAACCATGGAAAACACAGGAGTGATGGATAACACCGTCCAGGCGGAGTCTGATGGGGAAATGTCTTCAGACAATGACTCCTACCATTCGGATGAATTCCTTACAAATTCCAAGTCTGATGAGGACCGGCAGCTGACGCACTCTTTGGAGAACATGGGGCCAGTAGACTACGTTCTTCCCAGCTGTGGCATCATTGCTTCCGCACCTCGATTAGGTAGATCCCAGTCTATCAGCAGCACCGATGTTAGCATTTATGTTCCTACAGATGTTACTATTGCTGCTCGTGGAAGTGAGTTTGGAAAAGGCTGTGAGTCGCCTTTAAAAAAAAGCCCTTCTGCTGATAATATACACATACTGACTGGCTTTGCCAAGCCTGTGGATATTTACTGCCACCGATTTGTACAAGACGCACAAAACAGAATGACTCAACTGTCAGAAACCAGGCTTCTTTCTCAGCAGGCTAGTGAGGAGGGAAAGCAAACCACCAATCAAGTTTCCAACGAAGAAACCCAATCTGAATCAACAGAGCAGATACCTTCTCGGCCATCTCAATTAGATGTGTGTGTTCCTGCAGCAGGCCAGCAGTTTTTGTCTGTCGAACCGGTGCATCCAGTTGTATCTCAAAAGACCCCCGGCTCTGGATCCAGCACGCTTGAACTTGAGACAGGGCTTCAGGTAACTCCTTCTCCATCGGAGAGCAGCAGCAGAGCAGTCTCCCCCTTCGCGAAGATCCGGAGCTCCATGGTCCAGGTCGCTAACATTACCCAAGCCGGGTTAACCCAGGGGATAAGCTTCGCAGTGGCCAAGGTTCAGAAGAGCCCCGCGGAGCCTGAAGCGGTTAGCGAAGTCCAGCAGAATGAGCTCAAAAGTATGTTTACACAATGCCAGACACGAATAATTCAGATTTAGTGTTTAGCCACAATCCTGTGGCTTTTACTTAAAGAGAAGGGTTTCACACAGGAGGCCATGTTAACCTGCACTGACTCTGAATTGAGGGATCATAAATCCCATTTCCTGGGAAAAGTTTTTAAAAGAATATGAACTTGAGCAGATTTCCAAATTTGAGAGTCAGGACAACAGAGGTGCATCATCCTAGAATGTGTAGACCTGAGTAGCTTCAACACTACAGAGCTGTTTGTCTCTTTGACTGTAATTCAGGGATAGATTACTTTGGGGTATAATAACCTGAACCTTTTCGTGTGTGAAGTAGACGCAAAGGATGGTCATGGATACATTGAGGGGGTTAGAATTTTTTAAAATTTAATTTTTCTCAGTACATTTCTGTGTATTACCTCTACAAGGTAAATGCATTTACTTTTTAGTGACTTTAAAAGTGTTACTAATATGGAGAAGCATTTTAATATAAAAAGATGGCTTAACCATTCCCTATGAAGAATTGAGGGTTACTGGCATAGTTAAGAAGTGTGTGCCCATTTGATCTTAATTTTCCTGCCACTCTGTACACCCCAAAGCCTAAGAGCATTCAGCTATGTCAGTAATAAAGCCTGAGACATCAGATCTGAATACCAGCACCTATTAATTTTGGCGTTTTCAGGTAAGTTGGTAATTGAAATTTTGTAGGCATTCCTTAACATCTTGTGTAGACTATTAAAACTGAAGCACAATTGTGCTAAAATTGGATTTATGACCATAACCCTGACCACATGGAAACTCTTCTATATAAGCCCATAGATTAAGAAAGTTATTCCAAACAAAATCTGGTTTATCTGGTATCTTTAGAGCCTTACTCTGTTGACGTGATTCTCAGCTAAACATTGTCTGTTGTAACTTTGCTAAGTATTTCCACTTTTGTTATTTATTAGTGATGTATTTTTGTGTGTGTGAAGTGTCAAATCGTGTGACTATTTAAAAAATAAAATACCATTGTAATTTAAAATGACAATGTATGAGAATTCCTTGAATAGCATTTTACGGGTAAGTTTTCTGGTGATTCCAATAGTTAGATTGCCAACTTTAATGTCCAGGTGTATAGCAAGGGAGCAAAGGGCTTCTGAGGCCCAGGGTTCTCTTTCCTACCTGCTCAGAGGGACTGAGTCTGAGGACACAGCATCTCCTCCAGGCAGGGCACAGGGGAAGAGCTGTGGTTCTCTGAAAGGGGGTTTTCCTTTCAAGGGACTTCTCTGCAAGACCAAGCCACTTAGTACTTGTCTTTGGTAAACTACGATTCACACTGGCACAAGAAACACACCGCAGCTAATCTACTCTTAAATTTTATTACCACAAATCCAGGTGAGGTTTCATTTCTCAAAGTTTAAGGATGGTCTAGTCTACCAGTTATAAAAATGAAAACCAGTTAGAATACTAAATATAAACTGATAATTTACATTAGTTTATAAAAAATAGATCTGAGTTTAGGAAAAGTTAAAACTAATACTTTTCACTTGTTTGCTAGGCATCATAAATTCCTTCATTTTCAAGGCTGACCCTGCTTCCTTGGCTAACAATGTCCGTTTAGACTTGGGGGTGGAATTTAAGGAATAATTTAACTGAACCATTAATGTTTCCAATTAGGTAAGTCACTGACTAAATATATAACCACAGCTTAAGTGATGTTTCTAACCTCTCCAAACATTCTGGGAGCCACAATGACACCATGAACAATCATGTTAGAACTGTAACTGGTCTGGGGAAAGCCTACTCAGCAGACAATGTCGATCTAATAAAGTTCAAAAAGAATTAACCTTTTTCTAAAGAGGACCTTTCTTAAAAAAATAACTATTTTACTTTCCTCAAGTGAGTGCCATAAAAACAGTGGTTCCCAAATGTACTGGGGTGAAATGAGAAAAATAAGGACAATGGAGAATTTTTTCAAAAAGCTACATTTATTCCATTTAAAGGACAATCTTGTTCTAAAATTGTCCTAATGAAAAAAAATGTAATACAGTGATTTGATCTTTTAGATAACGGCATCTTTGTCCATCCCAAAATTTTGGGAAATATTACTGGTCCATGAACTCTAAAAGTATGGGAACCACTGCCACATTAAAGACTTATTTTTTTGCAGATTAACAACTGTTAAGTAGGGGGGGGGGGGAAGCTTCTGTGGCCAAATGTTTGGGAAATCATTGAAATTCTGCAGTATCATTTCCCAAACATCTGACCACTAAACACATTCTGATCCGCTGTTAATTGAAAAGATGTAAAAAATCTTAAGTGAACAATTCCTGAATGGAACTGCAATGATTTTCATATGAACAGAGTTTGGCCTATAACTTAGCTTCAGCTAAGGAAATGGTATAAGCAGCAACATTATCTTATCAATATTAAACTTTTAATATCAAATACAGTTTTTACATTGTTACTAATTTATATAATTATAAAACAAACTCCAAAAGCTCCATAAAATCAGTAAGGTAAAAGCCCTCACTGGATATTATATAAACTTCAGGTGTTACCAGGCTTGTTTCAGGAAAAGTCCTTGGTTTTTAATACAAAGTATCTACAAAACAATGGTATAAATGATACTTGCAATTTGCAATAATGTGGCTGTAATTTGCCCCTTACTCTTCAATAGGTATCAGATGTTTAAAGTTCATTTCCATTCACACACTTCTGCTGCTGAAGCCTAGTTCTTCTCAAAGACTCGAGTTGCTTTGCTCTTAGCCATCGTTCTCTTGACAGTGTTGTCTGACCAGCACTGAGAGACAGAAACCTGGTTTGAGATAAGAAACAAATTTAAGTCTAGACCTAGGAATAGGAGACAAGATCTGTGGTAGGACCACAAAGAAGTCAAGAACCGAGTCAGACTTCTACAAAGGAATCCTTTAGTCAAATTTGGGAGATGACCCACTCTGAGAAGCAGGCCTGCTTCCACTGAAGTGATCACTGGCCAAACGCAATTTTCAATGAGCCACTTCACAAAGGTTTTTAAGAGGAAAAAGTTCATTCCTATTTTTAAAAGTTTACCTCAGCTATTACTAAATAATTTAGGGGCTTTATTCATAGCTTATGTTAAGCAATTAATGGACAAGTACTACTCACCGAGCGACAACGAGCAGCTGGTGGAGATCGTCAGCCGTGATGCTCTGAGGGTCATTCTTGCGCATTTCCACAAAGTCGTCTTCAACCGCCTTTATCAAAGAGGGAATGCCGTTTGCATTTAATTGGGAAAAGGAAACTAACATGGTCCCTGCACTGGTGTAAAAATGAAGTCAGCCCCGCTTTTTAGACAAATGAGATAACATGGATGAAAGGACTGAGAACCAAAACTTAATACACACAAATGACGTTACTGATGCAAGTATTCCAAACAAGATCAGGCAAACACGCCAGTAAATACAGGGAAGATGATGTCAGTAAAAATGGCAGAGCAAGGACCTCAGAAAATTCTCTCCATTAAAGGGAATAAGAACTCTAGTAAAAATGATCAAAATCTGCTTCATCAAAATTCTGGAGATTAGCCAGAGGCTTGCAGCAGTCTGAGGAGCATTACTTAAGAAAGGCAGTAAGAACCCCGAGCTCTGAGGAATCTAACTTGCCATTCCCCATCCTCACCCGCCTCCCAGGCAGCCTGAGAATGGCCAGCCTGGCAACCACTGCAGAGGGTAGCAGGGCTGGAAGGCTTCCCAAGCCACCACTCAGAAAGGGTCAGCCTTTGACTGGTGGTTCCTGGAAGAACCTGTTTGTAAGGTTGTCTTTAACCTTACATGTGGGGCTTGCCCAGTGTGAACAGCCTCTTCTCCCAGGGCATTTAAAAAAAGTCACAAGCTATTACATTCTTGGCTGCTGCAGGCACTGGCTAACCAAATTTTTTAAAAGGAAAAACAGGGAATGATAATAAAGCACAAAGGGAGAAAATGAGATTGTAAAGGAGCAAAGTTTTGGGTACTACTGTGAGTAAATTGGCATTCATCTCCAAATGATGGTTACAGTTAAGAGTTAAGATGTTAATTGTAGCTCCCAGGGCAACTACTAAGAAAAAAATTATAAAAGACACGGAAATTAAAGTTGTATACTAGAAATATCTATTTCAAACAAAAAGACATATAGAAAACAAGTGGCAAAATTACCTTATCAGTAAATACAATAAATGTAAATTGATAAGTACTCTAATCCCAGACATACCTTGGTTATTTCGTCAGAGATGCTGTAGTCCAGGAACCGCAGCAGGGTCAGATAAATGCGGAACTTGTTGAGCACAGAAGGCAGCACGGCTGAGAGAAGGCTGTCCATGTACTCCTCCATGTTCGGTGGAATCAGCTGTGGCTGTAAGTGGATCTGGCAATCTGCCTGAAGAGAAACAGTGCACAGTATTTTCCAAGTTCTTAAATTAATTGAAAATGTCAGAATGGATGCATCCTCTCTACCAGCTCCTAAGAGAATTAAAAATACTATTTATTATTGGGGGGATGTCACTTTTTAACATTAATTTTTATACACTATATCTACCTCAACAATAATTACAAAAGTTGGCCTTTTCTTGGTTACTTGTTTCCTCACCAGTATCAACAAACATCCAAGGCAGCCAGCCTCTGAAAAGCAGCTAAGGTTTCAGATGTTTTCTTAATCATAGAATATGTATTCCATATATTAATCATTCTTTCCCACAGAAAGCTTACCAAGGGCCATTTCATCCTCATTCACAGGTAGTTTTCTCAAACCACAAGTGAATGCTATCATACAGAGAAACTTGATGCCTTTGGAATAGCGTATTTCCCATTAGTAAGAGCTGTCAGTCACACTGATGATTTACCAGAGTATTTCACCATCGGCAAAAAAATAATCATCAGATGGATCAGGAACACTTTAAAGGAACCCTAAAATATTTCTCACATAGATTGGCAGAAGTCAGTGGGACAGAGGCAGGAAGAACAAAGGTGTGGGTGTGAATCAGGCAAGTTACTGACAGCCTCTACTTTCTATACCAACAGCTTTTTTCGCTTGTCTTGTGATTTGCTGATAACTGATTCTTCGTAGATCTAAGTTTTCATCCCAAGGCAGAAACAAAATAATTCCCTTATTAGTAATCAGCAGCTACAATTTTGAAACAAGTTTAACTTAGTAATATGCAGTAATCAAGAGACAAAAAATATATAAATATATTTCCAATATAACCTCCCTCCCTTTAAAAATGACTCATCGTACGGGTAGGAGTGATCTCCCCTCCGAAGTAATCAAAACATTAATATTGCAAGGGAATTCCATCTGGTGGTAACTGAAATCATAATCCACCTTCTGCCAAGTTATTAGGTTGCTCAGGGCCGTCACGTTATGCACACCTAGAAAAGCAGGAAAATAACTTCTCAGTCATTTGATTTTAATCACCTAAACAAATCAGTTTTACTGACACTGATTATAAGACACGAGGTTTCTTCTGCTTTAAAACAGTATGTAAGGCACTGTCCAATTTACTACGCTAAGTGTTCATTAGGTAATACTTCCCACGATATCTGATACCTAGCATCTGGTATGCAATTAGGCAAAAAATAGGTGCCCAATTAAGTATGATTACTTTCTAGGTGGTGTGTTCCAGAGGGCTAAAACAGGATGGTAGAACTGAAATTATCCTTCTCCACAGGAATGAGGTTATGGAGTTTTATTGATTTGCTACCATCTACTTTTGCCGTAAGTGTACCCAGTCAACACTGTTTCTAATTCTACCTTTTCCTCTTGAACTTAACACCAGCATCATGTCACCTGAGCACAGGTAAAGCTATCTGCTTAATTTTTAACATTTTTTGTTATTTTTTTAAAATATATTTTATTGATTTTTTACAGAGAGGAAGGGAGAGAGATAGCTAGAAACATTGATGAGAAACACATCAATTAGCTGCCTCCTATAAAAAATGTGCCGCAACCAAGATACATGCCCTTGACCAGAATCGAACCCGGATCTTTCAGTCCGCAGGCTGACGCTCTATCCACTGAGCCAAACCGGTTTTGGCATATGTTTTTATTTTTAGAGAGAGGAAGGGAGAGGGGTAAATAGAAACATCGATGAGAGGAACATCATATGTTGGCTGCCTCCTGAATGTCACTATTGGAGACTGAACCCACGACCTGAGCATGTGCCCTGACGGGGATCAAACAGTGGCCTCTTGGTTCCTGGGTGGAAGCTCAGCCGCACCAGGGGGGCCCTTGTAATTTTATAATGCTCTCTAACTGGGCTTAGTGCAAACCATCTGATCTACTAACTTTTTATGTTTTCAGAGATGCTTTTAAATAAAAATTTTAAACTTCATATTGGGCAGTAAAAGTTTTATTACATCTTTTCTACACTTTTTTTTTTTAAGGTAATATATGACTAAAGGCAAAACCTCTTTTTATCTTTGAAGCTATTCACTAATTGTTCTATCATTGTTAATTTGGTGTAAACTGTAAATTTCCATATAATTATAACAACACATAGTTGATGTACACAACTTGCACTATCGATATATGCTTTAATTAAATTCACATGGCAAGCCTTTACCTTAAATATTTCTGAGATGTGAATTTGTTCAGTTATTCTTTTAAGAAGTCATTACAGACCTGGCTTTGACAGGAGGTTGCAGATGGAAGGGAAGCGCCCACGTACGCACCTGAGGTGTCGAGCTGGCCTTGCTCCAGGAGTGTCTCATCGATGACCAGGGACGTGTTGCTGGGCAGCTGGAGGAGCCCGCTGACCAGGCGATTGGCCGTATAGTCTTTGTGGGGAATGAATTTCAAATGGTTCATGTTCTCTATAGTCATCTGGAGACGAAAAGACTGCAAAGAGAAATTTTTAATGAGTAAGGAACTAAGTTTCCTGTTTTAAGAAAACATTTGGAGTTAAACACTGTGTTTATATGGAAGGAACCTATCAACTCACAAGAGGAATCTCATGGTTTCTTGAGCCCTTTTAAGCAAAACAATTATCTATTTCCTAAATAAGAATTTCACTGACTCTGAGCTGCTTTATTCTCAACTGTCTTGCTGTGTATTCTTGAAGATTCTTATATTACCAGAGAACCAAAAACAAATTCCAACAGCTTACGTGCACAGGGCAACAAAACGGAAAATAAAATGCTTCTTTACTCATCAAGCTGGGAGATGCACTCGCTGAATTTAAATCATATCCCTTCACACCCTACAGATCCTTAAACAAACTGTTTCAAGAAAAACCAAAAGCAGAGCACACTGAGCTGTGCTAGGCGCCGAGTCTCCTTCTTGGCCCCACCGGCTGCAGCCGCCTCCTCACCCCTCAGAGCCCACCACTGCACCGCCCTCTGCACCGGCTCCACACTCCACTCTGCTCCTCTCCCCCCCTCGCCTGAACGGCAGGACTGTGGCGGGTGTGGGGTGCGGGAGAAGGGGGTCGAGGAAGAGATAAAGTATATTTTTTAAATGGAGAGGATGTTTGTACTTTGGCTTTGTTGAAGTCAGAGAAAATGAGGGAGGCCACATTACAGACACAAGCAAACCCCCGCTGAGAGCAGTATCTTGTCCACACAAAGATGGCTGTGAGCCCGAAGATGGCCCCGCCCCCCATGAGCCCGTTACTCAGCCTCGGCCTGCTGTGAACAAGGTGTAAAGAGGCAAGTGTTCAGAGGCACACGAAGCAGACCAATTCCACACGCACTTTGGCCTCAACTGAGAACAATTTTGTGAGAGTAACTGCAATTGGGCTCAGTTACATTTCTAGAAATTGCAGCTAAGGCCATAAAAGTGAATGGTTAGGGGCGAGCACATTTTAAGTTACAGAGCCTTGCAGGCTTTGCTTCCTAGTAAAGACATCTATTAAACCTCAAAGATAAATAGTTGGGCTGATTGTGTGCTCAGATCTGTAATATGTATTTATAATGAACTTACTGCTGGAACAAGATGTTGAATAATTCGATACAAGTGTTCTGTGAAGGTGCTATTCCGTGGGCAACCACTCAAGTTAACTGTAAATTTTCCTAATGGAAGAACGTCTCTTCTTGTATATCTAGAAAAAAAGAAGATATTAACCAATAAGATACCCTGGTGATTTCCACCCAAAAAACAACATGGGAAAATTAGCTTATCACTAAAAATAGGTTCCTCTGAAGTTATTTTATTTATCAGAGTAACAGCAATAAAAATAACAGCCAATACTTACCTGAGTGCGGATTAAGTGCCAGGGATGTTCTGAGTGCTTAAATGCTTTCTCATTTAATCCCCAAACACTCTGAAGTAGGTACTATTACCTTTGTTTAACAGATGAGACAGTTTAGGTAACATGACCGAGTGTACATAGCCAGGAAGTAGAAGAGCTAGGATTTGAACACAGGTGGTTGGTTCCAGAGTCTGTGCTTGCAACCATTACATATCATGTGTCAAATCCTATTCGAGCAGGGACTCACAGCACATGTTTACTGTGGTGTAGTTCAGAATAGAGAAAAAATAGGAAAACCTAACATTTAGGGAAACAGTACAACTGTCTACAATGAAAGATTTTACAGACAACGAAACCGGTGTGGCTCAGTGGATAGCGTCAGTCTGCAAACTGAAGGGTCCCAGGTTTGATTCCGGTCAAGGGCATGTACATTGGTTGTGGGCACATCCCCGGTAGGGGGTGTGCAGGAGGCAGCTGGTCAATGTTTCTCTCTCATTGATGTTTCTAGCTCTCTATCCCTCTCCCTTCTCTCTGTAAAAAAAAAAAAAAAAAAAAAAAAAGGCCTGGTTGATTTTGCTCAAGTGGTTAAGAGCGTCATCGGCCCATGGACTGAAGGGTCAAGGGTTTGATCTGGGTTGCAGGTTCGATCCCCACCCAAGTTGGGGTGTGTGCAGGAGGCAACCAATTGATGTGTCTCTCTCACATCAATGTTTCTCTCTCCCTCCCCCAATCTCTCTAAATTCTCAAAAAAAGAACTACGATGGAATGTTTAATAGATATTAAATGATAAAAGAAAGGTACGGATCTGTGTTTACATTATAACTGAGTTCTATGCAGAAATATATATAAATGTAAACAAAAATAATGACAAGAACATGTACCAAAATGTGTTAATAACTTAGATGATCTCTAAATGGTGAGATTATAGATTATTTCTATTTTCCTCTTTATGCTCTTGGAGCTGGTTGAAGGCACGCATGACTTTTGAAACCAGAAAACAAAGAACTATAGTGACCTGAGAGCAAGGGGTCCTCACATCCACACCTGTTAGATGTGCACACAACAGACTTTGTTGACTGTTAATTAGAGAATTAAGAATGCAAAAAGGGCCGAAACCGGTTTGGCTCAGTGGTAGAGCGTCGGTCTGTAGACTGAAAGGTCCCAGGTTCGATTCCGGTCAGGGGCATGTACCTTGGTTGTGGGCACATCCCCAGTAGGGGGTGTGCAAGAGGCAGCTGGTGGATGTTTCTCTCTCATCGACGTTTGTAGCTCTCTGTCTCTCTCCCTTCCTCTCTGTAAAAATCAATATATTTTTTTAAAAAATTAAAAAAAAAAAAAAAAGAATGCAAAAAGGATAAGACAGTTCATTTTACTCATCAGCCAGGTCCTTTATCTGATACTAGAGGCTCAATGCATGAAATTCATGCAAGGGGCTTGCCCCTGGCAGCCTCGTCCGGACAGTTGCTCTGCTGTTCAGTCTAATTAGCGTATCAGCTCTTTATTATATAGGATTGGCCCTTAAATTTAAAAAGAACATCAAAATGCTCAATGTGAACTGAGAAGAGATGGAAAAAGGACTCTGCCAGTTAATTTGGTCTAACATTCATTACAAATGAAAACCACGTGATGATGAAATCCTCAGAAACCTTCCTCTCTCCCCCTTTCAACAAAGCACCAGCTCTCGCCATCCCCACCAGGAACATAGCACTTACACTGTAGAGATGAGATGTAATATCAGGTATTCAGCAGCCAAACTATCTCCCAAAAGGGCATGCGTGAGGAACCCAAGCAGTTCTGCTCTGACTGGAGACAATTCGGACATGAAGCTTGAAACAACTGGAGAAGGAAAGGAGACCTGATTTAGAATAAACACAGCAGTTCCTCTCGAGTGCTTCAGGTTAAAAAGGTAACTGCGGAACAAAACCCACTCCAAGTCAGTATATTGTCCAGACTCTAATGAAGAGAATTATCCTACAGGATAAAGGGGCAAAGAACCAGTGGCCATTCTGACCAACAAGAACCTGACTCAGTTTCCCCACGAGCACACGTCACAGGCGGCCCCCGACACACACTGGGACATCTGGGTCCCGCGTTGGCACTTACACTTACAGGTTTTGCTCTCCTCTTTGTTCAGGGAGGCCGGCAACAATGGGTTGATGTGTTGCAACTTCTGGGCTAAAACCACATGAATTCTTGGCACCAGCGAGGCGGGAGGACTGTGCACCCTCTGTTCTTCGGCCATGTCCGCGCATTCCATCGGGTCCAGGAGTGACCCAGCGTCCCTGCGGAGAGGGACAGCGCTTCAGCTCTGATACGCCCGTTTCAGAGATGTAACAATAACGTACATCTTAGGGAAAAAATGAGAATTCAAGCCAAGAACAGTTTTACCTGTACATCTTTATTTATTATTATTTTTTTAATATATTTTATTGATTTTTCACAGAGAGGAAAGGAAAGGGATAGATAGCTAGAAACATCGATGAGAGAGAATCATCCATCAGCTGCCTCTTGCACATCCCCCACTGGGGATATGCCCGCAACCAATGTACATGCCCTTGACCGGAATCGAACCCGGGACCTTTCAGTCCGCAGACCGATGCTCTACCACTGAGCCAAACTGGTTTCGGCTACCTGTACATCTTTAAACACACACACACACACGCACACAAAAGGGAAAATGGCTCCCCCTTCGTTGCCTCACACATTTCAGGCTGGGGGGGATCATGTTATGGTAGAACGTACTCATCCTTAACTCCAAGAAGAGTAGCATTTGTACTTGGTATGCTGTCACCTGACTCAATGGGATATCGTTTGTCTACTCACTAGTCATTTCAAAACACAGACTTTCTTGAGCTACCAGCTGGAACATCACATGTCACAGAAGATCTCAGAAACCGGGGTCTTTTTCTCAAAAGCCATCAGGTATCTATTATTCATTCTATTCTAGCCTGTTAATTATTAGTCATAAAAAAAAAAAAAAGAACAGAAAGACTCACCTTTCATCGTTGTTCAGTACACTTAGCACGGGATCCACAGACAGGATGCCATATAACTCAAGAACATCATTCACTTTGAAACAATCCCCATCTTCATAGATCTAATGAGAGGCAACATGACATCGTGTTGTTAGGACTAAATAACACCGACAAAGCAGAAGGTATTGGTCGTGAAATAAATACTATCATAACTTTAGAGAGAGAGAGGAATAACCCCTTTGCTTCACAAATTGAGGCCAAGAGAGGCAAGTGCTTGCCTGAAGTCATTCTTCTAGTTAGCAAGTAAGTTAATTAAAATGGAGGAACCCTGACGCTCTGACCAACACGTTTTCAACATAGCACACTACAAAGGAGAGGCTTTCCCCAAAGGATGGTTATCGACAAAACCAAAAACATGCATAATCTCAAAATCTATTGCCCATATCAAAGACGGGGAAACATAAAAACAGGGTTAAGAGATTAACAAAAATTTAGATTGGCCATGAGGTCTTTCACTATAAAAAAAAAACTTTCAAAGTTCTACACCATGATGGTCTTTAATAACCGTCAAAGCCCCCTATAGGGGAAACCCAATACGTATAAGTACAGCAGGAGAAACACTGGGGTCTGGTCCTCGGTTACGAAGTGTCATTAAAGCACGTGTGTGTGAAAGTTCACCTTCACGAGGCACGCGGGGCCCTTCTCCCCTGGCAGTGGGAAGTTCAGGTCAAAAGGAGACGAGAGGTTCAGGGGGCTCAGCTGCTGTCCGGTAGAAGCTTCAGTTTCCAGGCGTTTTGGCTCACCACACCCCTGAAGACTGCCGCCGCTCCCTGAGTCAGAGGGAAGCAAGCATCGCAGTCATTTCTAGGCGTCCTGCAGATAAAGGCCCTTCCTCAGGAGCGTTTCGCGCTTGATAGAAAGGATGCTCCTGAGCTCACAGACTTGTTAGTTTTAAGGAAATAACACATATCAGCAAAGCCCTTTCTCTGACTTATAAGTAGAACACAGATTATTATAATCTGGAAAATTTAGTCATTGTTTCTCCTACAATCAAATGGCAACAAATCCCCCCCATCAGATTCCAGGGTAAGTATTTTTAAAAGTTAACATTAAGATGGTTTCTTCGACATCTCTGACCGAAGGCATATATGGCCTCTGACAACAGAACCACCTGGTAGAACAGCTTCCTACTTCTAAGCAGATTAAACCAGAGCAATAAACTCACTCACCAAGCAGTTATTAACATCCACTATGTACCAGGAATCATACTAGTGATTGGGGATACAAAGATGATTAAAAGAGGGGCTCAAGCCTGGAAATAATCGGTTTAGGGCAGATGACTAATTAGAATCAACATATAGCCTGCCACACCACAGGATACTGCTCAGCAATAAAAAGAAATAAACTGCTGACACACAACAGCTTGGATGGATCTCAGGGAATGTTGCTGAATGAAAAATGTTGATCCATAAAGTTTACCTACTGTCAGATTCTATTTTTATAACATTCTTGAAATGACAAAGTTATAAATTTTTTTTATTAAATATATATTTTATTGATTTTGTACAGAGAGGAAGGGAGAGAGATAGAGAGTTAGAAACATCGATGAGAGAGAGTCATCGATCAGCTGCCTCTTGCACACCCCCTACCGGGGATATGCCTGCAACCAAGGTACATGCCCTTGACCGGAATCGAACCCGGGACCTTTCAGTCCCCAAGCTGACGCTCTATCCATTGAGCCAAACCGGTTTCAGCAAAGTTATAATTTTTTTTAAATATACCTTATTGAAGTCTTTTAGAGAGGAATCGAACCTGGGACCCTTCAGCCCTCAGGCCGACGCTCTATCCACTGAACCAAACTGGTTTTGTGGAATGACCAAGTTATAGAGATGGAGAATAGATTAGTGGTTACCAGGGGTTAAGGACTAGGGGATGGACAGCAGAGGCAGGAGAGAGGTGGGCATGCTTATAAAAGGGCAATATGAAAAGTCAAGTAAGCACTTGTCCCGTATCTTAACTGTAGTGGTGGGCACATGAATGTACGGGTGTGATGAAATTGCAAAGAACTGAATATGCGCGCACAGATGCCTGTAAAGAATGTGAATTCTGAAAAAGGTCAATGGACTGTATCAATGTCCACTTCCTGGTCATGATATTCTACTATAATTATACAAGGTGTTACCTCTGGGGGAAATGGGTCAAGAGTATACAAGATCTCTCTGTATTATTTCTTACAACTGCTTGTGAATCCACACTTACCTCAGAAAAAGTTTAAAACTATTTATAGCCTAAAAGATTGCCTAGAAACCAACAAGTAAACTTTACAATAAATACTATACTCAAATAAAAAACTAAAAGCCCAGCAGTATGACATTCAAGCAATCAGACAAGAAAAAGATGTGAGAACCAATTGCTTAAATGAAAAGCATTACCAAAGACCTGGATTTTACCCTTTATTGTTATGATACACCACTAATTTCAATAACCATTTGGGTAGGTGGAGAAAAAGAGTACATTTATATATGTTTACTGACAACATTAAAATTTTGAAGACATTAAAATATTCCTTAGCATTAAGGAAAGACAGTAATATGAACTTACCCTATATAATAAAAGGGTAATATGCAAATTGACCAAAGGGTGGGACAACTGGTCTCTATGATGTACACTGACCACCAGGGGGCAGACACTCAATGCAGGAGCTGCCCCCTGGTAGTCAGTGCGCTCCCGATACTCGGCAGAAGCTGGGCTCGTGGCTGGCAAGCGCAGCAGCGGTGGTGGGAGCCTCTCCCGCCTGAGGCCACACTAAGGATGTCCGACTGTCCCCCTTGGGTTCCCAGACTGTGAAAGGACACAGGCCCAGCTGAGGGACACACACCTCCCCTCCCCCTGCACACACAAATTTCATGCACCGGGCCTCTAATAAAATACGAGAATAATATATTGTTAAATGAAATTCATTAGTAACTTTTTGTTTATAAACTGACTCGTATTTGCCCTCTTGACCCAATCATACAGAGATCAATAAACTAAATTTGTTTTCCTTCCTCTCTCTTTAACGTGCCCTCTAATTAAAGGTGCTGAAAAAAATAATTGAACATAAAAGGAGAAATAAAGACAAACTTATCTACCTGGCATAATAAAGAAATTCACCATGCATAAAAACTATGGTGAAATCAATAATGGTATACCAATTCTGACATTCCCTTATGCCTTTAGAAAATTTTCAACTTCTTGTCTCTTTGTGATCATACCTACCTGTCTGTTTGGCACCCGCATGCTGCTCTTTCTGTTTGTTAGGCTGCAGGTCCATGTCTTCGTCATCTTCATAACTCCTCTTGTGACGACTGGGAGTGTAAGATGTTGAAGGACTGACTCGAGCTTGGTTTGCATTAATATAGGCGTTAAACAAAAGGTTAAGGAAAAGACCACTATGTACTAAGTTAATTATATGACTAATAAAAGATTGCTAATTTGGCAATTTGCTTAAAATAAAAAAATTGTTTTTAAAGGCTGGACTTCCAGATTTGGTCATGAGAGGCTACTATTAAGCTTAATTTATGCCCCTACTACTGCTGCTGTAAAGAATTGTAAAAATGGACAAAAGACATGAAGCAGCTATTTCTCTTTTTCATTTGTTTTGTTAATCCTCACTCCGCCGAGGACATTTTCCAATGATTTTCTTAGAGAGAGTGGAAGGGAGGGGAAAAGACGGAGAGAGAGAGAAAGATCGATGTGAGAGAGACACAGCAATTGGTTGTCTCCCACACATGCCCCAACCAGGGCTGGGGATCGAGTCTATAACCAAGGTACATGCCCTTGACTGGAACTGAAGCTGGGACCCTTCAGACTGCGGGCTGATACGCTATCTACTGAAACCAACCGGTTAGGTCTGTTGTCTATCATTAGACATCAGAGAGCATAAGGTTATGATCCTTGACTGAGTAATATAACGGGTGAACTCCACTTTATCCCCATCTCCCTCTAAGGGGCATTTTCTAAATCGCACCAAAAAGAAGTGGAGACCCATCTCTTGCTGGGTAGAGACAACATAGTTCAGGGCTATGGGTATAAAAAGCTATGGTATTGCAGACAGGGACCGGAGGGAAAGGAGGTCCCTGCCGAAGACAGAAGAGGACCCAGAAATCTGTGCAGGTTCCATCTGGGTCTCTGGCTGAATATAAAAGGGTGGATTCCTTGAGGTCTAGCAGAGAACAGCTGCTGGTTGGCTAGGAGCTAAATGAAGGTTCTGGAAGTTGCATAACACTTAGAACTGGACCCCACTGAACATACCGGGCACTTAGGTGAGACCCAGGAATAGCACATGGCACGAGTAAGAACTGCCATGCAGCAAGCCTACTCCAAACTCACCGTAACGAACCTCAGAACCGAGCTTGGACATTCAAGAACAGACGTGAGGAAGCTATGGTGGAAAAGCAGGACAGTGGTTGCGAGGGAGGGGAGTGGTGGCTAGAAGCAGAACTTCCTGGCACAAGTTCTTCACTTTGAGACATAAATCACTGGTGTGTACTCTTAAAACCTATGCATTTCAGTGGATATAAACTATGCTTAAAAACATTACTAACTGAAACTTCAAATAAGAAAATGAAAACGAGATGAAGAGTTTCCACAATCTCCTCTCAAAAGAACCAATGTATTTTCCCTTAAGAAAATTAGAATTAGTTGCAATTTAAAACTGTTAACTTAATTATCATGTTCTCTTTTTTTTTCTTTAATATAATTAAATCTACCTTCACATTTTAACAGTATTTCAATATAGAAATGTACCAATTTTATCATTTCTCAGGGATGAATACTTAGATTGCTTTACAGGGTTGTTTTTTGTTTGTTTTTGTTTTCCCCCAGTAGCTTCACTGCGATAAAAAGACTGTTTTTAAAAACTCAATCTAAATTATGGTCTTTTCAATTAAAATAATCAAGGACTATAATAAGAAAGTTCAGATAAAGGATATTTCTTTCACCCACACAGATTCCCCAGGCACTGGAACACAATAGAAATTCTGTCTTTCCAAAGTGGTAGTTCGTGGAGAGTTTAAATCAACTTCTTGCTGAGGCTGTGATGTACACAAAAGTATTTTTAAAAGTTTATTAAGAAAAGCAAAACAATTTTTAACTTAGCAACTACATTTTTATGCTATTTACTATAAAACAATAGTTAATTATTTCATTGCGTTAACTGAATTAACAAGCAGCTAACTAAATCCAAACTATCACTTTTTAAAAGAAAACTGATATAAAAATAATTTTACGAGCAATAATCAAAACACTACCTTCCCTCAAATCAAAATACACAGCACCCTGTATGTTACAAAATTAAATCCTTTTTAAAAAATATATATATTTTATTGATTTTGTACAGAGAGGAAGGGAGAGAGATAGAGAGCTAGAAACATCAATGACAGAGAGTCATCGATCAGCTGCCTCTTGCACACCCCCTACTGGGGATGTGCCCGCAACCAAGGTATTACATGCCCTTGACCGGAATCGAACCCGGGTCCCTTCAGCCCCCAAGCCGACGCTCTATCCATTGAGCCAAACCGGTTTTGGCAAAATTAAATCTTTTAATAAACAGGGTGCTTTATTTATTTATCTTTTTAAGACAAAGCACATGGTAACCCCACTGTCTCTTTCATAAAAAATATATCAGAATCAGCCTATATAAAAGGAATTTAATGAAATGCTCATTACGAGGTAGCTCTGAGATGCGAGCCAAGACTCAGCTAATATTCCCTAAAAAAAGCATATTCTCTATTTCATATGTGCTTAGAAAGTGCTAAAGGACCCAATATGTAACATTTAAAAATTACTTTAATAAACATAATTTTATAGTACAAAAAATCCTCTTAAAATAAAGATGTATATTTAGTTTTGTAGAGGGGGAAAAAGAGGATCCAAAAGACATCAGGTTTGAGCCTGAGATAATCTGTATAAGCAGGGTTTTCTGTTTCTTTCTTTCCAGGGCTGAAGTCCCCTTTTCCTGGTACGGTGCTGTTACTATGACACGTTAGCCACACGGTACGGACTATCTTTGCCTTTGGTAGTGTCACCAATGGATGGCCACACCTGTTTTATTTTCCTGTCCCAGGTACTGATGACTGAGCTGTAGTCAGACTGCATCACTGGGCACCAGAAAAAGTTAGGTATTAAAACATCAGCCTCAATGAGAGTTAGGGCTCCTAAATCAGGAGATGCAGTAAGCATTTAAAATTGATTTGTCAGACTTGGGAGACATTTTACCGATGGAAACACTCTGAACAAAACTACCCTGGGAGACCTGAAGGTCATCATGTGTAAGATAAAAAAATCATCTTTCATGAGTCCATTTCTCTAAATAATTGTAGGAAGTTAAATTTTTGTTTAATAAAATCTTTTCAGCAACCTTTCAAATAAGGGGTGTCCTTCTGTCCAGATCGGGCCAATGAACCGGAACACTTTATTCAATAAGGAAGAACTTCTGTGAGTGAATGGGCTGGGATTAGGCTTCATTTTTTTCACGCTGCAAGTCTGACTTTGCTTACTCAAACCTCCAGTTTAATCTCTTGAGCTTTGAGTAAGCAAAGTCAGACTCGCAGCATGAAAAAAGCTCTGGAAAACCTGATTTACAAGGATGGTTTGCGAGGCAGAGCATTAGACCAGAGCTCCACCGAGGTCCCACCTTCCTCCTGAGCCCTGCCTGAGCTCCTGCCTCCTCCATCTCCGCCTGTGACACTTGTTTTCCTTCCCAAAATGCACAACTGCGGTCTGTGCTACAACAGGACCACATGGAAAACAAAGACAACCAATATGGGGACATCTGAGGCTGATGTATCTGTTTTGAAATGCCGATAATATTTTTCTACTATTAAACTAGAAATAAATTTTAAGCTGTTCCCAGTTATAATGCCAGGTATGTTGAACAGGTTTCTTTGTGACATTGAATTTAATTATGCATGTTGCTCATGATCAGAAAAGCAGTTGTTTAAAATGTATTCCACTGTAACTGCTTTATAACAAGTTCCTGCCCCTTCCACATCTGTAACTGCTCCTGGATCCTGCCTTCTCACCTTTCCCACCACTGACACTTCAGAGAGCAGCCAGTGCTTCCTTTCATCAAAGAAGGCTTAAGTTTATTAAAAACTGTGTTCCTTCCAGGAAAAGAGAGCAGAACTTGATCCAATTTAATTAAGCAAGTGTTGAGCCCCAAGTTAATCTTCCACTTTCATTTTTTAAAGAAATTATCACAACTTGTAATTTTTTAAAACAAGTACATAGATACTAGGAAAAGAAATAAATTAGTTTGTCATTTATAACATTCCACATTCTAAGAGATTTTAGAAGACCAAAAATATAAAAGAGAAAAGAGCAAAAGCATTCCACATGACTTCTTAGGATTTATTTATACACACGATAAATTTAAGTAAACCAAAAGAAACCAATGAATTCTAAGTTTAGAAAAAAATTCTTATTAAAAATGTTTTATGGATCTTAAAAATACATACCCCACATTCTGCTATGTCTCTGTATTTCCCAAAATGAAGAACCTATGACCCAAACAAAGGATAACAGTATTATAGCAATACATTTAATTCAAAAACACCATAAAATACACTAATTATAAACAGAAAGTTCCATGATAAAAAGCCATACGTACACGTGCTTTTGTGTTTCGGTTCACTGTTTCATAAACTCCCATGTAAAACTCAGGGTCAAACATATCCTGAATCATGCAGCGAAACTTCACAAAACTGTTAGGTTTCAAGTAATGAAGGGGAACCTCATTCAGTGATGGTACCTTCAAGGAAAATGACTCATCAGTACGGTAGTCTGTCTATACAACATTAGGCTCAAATACACACACAGACCCAAACCGCAACACAGGCACAAAGCCAGCCCCATTAGGAAGCCAATATTCTCAATACATAGTCAGCATAGCAGCTGGACAAAAGTACCTCCGAGTTCTTCCAACTTTGTGTAATGGCATTTGACTACATTGTAAAAATAAATGCATTTCCTGTGAACACTTTCCAAGTAGCAGAAAGGCATTTGTCTTACTGAGCTCCTTTTAAGACTAGTACGTGCTGCTCTGTCTTCAGTTTGGAGGTCACAATCTGCACACCAAAGGGTCGAAGGTTCAATTCCCAGTCAAAGTGCATATGGGAGGCACCTGACTGATATTTCTTTCTCCCTCTCTCTCTCTCTCTCTCTCTCTCTCTCTCTCTCTCTCTCTCTCTCTCTCTCTCTCTCTTCCCCCCCCCTTCCTCTCTCTAAAAAGCAATAAAATTTTTTTTTAACCCTGACTGGTTTAGCTCAGTGGATAGAGCATCAGCCTGTGGACTGAAGGGTCTCAGGTTCAATTCCAGTCAAGGGCATGTACCTTGGTTGCGGGCACATCCCCAGTAGGGGGTGTGCAGGAGGCAGCTGATCGATGTTTCTCATCAGTGTTTCTAACTCTCTATCGCTCTCCCTTCCTCTCTGTTTAAAAAAAAAAAAATCAATAAGGGATATTAAAAAAAATTTTTAAAGAGTAGTACATGCCAACTTTTAAAAATAAATAATAATTAAAGCTCACAACTACCAATTTTTTTGTTTTAGAAAGTAACACGGTCAGTTACTGCCATCTAGAGGCACCAATACAGAAACATTTAATTGCCTGATTTTAAATTTAAGTTGTAAAAGAGACCCAAATCTTTTAATATATATGTACTTAAAGCACTTAAAGCTGAAGGTAGTACACATTAATTTACATATTTTAAAATTATATATGGATAACAACTCTACTAAGAGAATCTGGCCATCTGTCCCACCTTCTTCCCCCACAAAGAGCAATAAGCTTACCCATTTAGGAGCATTATTTTCTTTCAGCTTTTCCTTAAAATATTCAATTACTTTCTTCTCCCAGTCAGGATTAACTCCATTTTGGGCTGAAAGACAAATATACTTTTCAAATGTCAAGCTACACTATAGAATAATAGGCTGTTGAGGTAAGTGCACAGCCAAGACAAGAAGCTGCCCACCGGGAAGTGGCAGTCACTCATGTGTACAAATAGGCTTCTTTAGTAAAGGCCAGCTTGCAAGTATCTGGTATTGCTGGACAATTAAAGGACTGCCTTAGACAATCCCAAAAAAGAAAAAGAATCAAGCACACAGTAACTGTCCATTACTTATTAAGCCTATCGTATACCCAGCACTCTGCTAAGTTCTATAAGGACACTTAGGGTGGAAGGAACTTAAAGATAAGCTATGTGATAGATAGAATAACAGCCAAAAGCCAAGGAAAAAAACACCACCACCACCTCATGCAGGCCAAACAATCTCAGAGAGAGCTTCTGATGGAGGTGGTATTGAGCTGGGCCTTCAAAGAGAATAGAACTAAGACATGCTGAAGTACCGGGGAGTGGCACACTCTGGATCTGGTGGGCCGTGAGGTCTGAAAGGTTGGCGACCGCTGCTCTAGATCAGTGGTCCCCAACATGGGGCAATTCAAGAAGGAGTTAACAGTACATTTTTTGCATTTCTTATTATTCCAGGGGCCTCAGATACAGTATATAAATATGTATTGTGACAGTTATGCATTTCAATTCTCTATTACGTATTTTGAAACTTATTTTTTCATGTCACTTCATATTATTTTTTAAAGCAATTTCTTAGTGATTTCTTCCTCAGTACTTCAGCTGTCCTTTCGTTCTTTTATTTTTCTCTTTCATGGATGCCATGTTCTTTGGAAGTTTGTTTAGACCAAGTTAATGGCCTTTTAGGCTTCCCCCACATGAATAGGAGCTCGTATTTTGAATAGTAGGAATCATATGTCATGGGGGAGGGATGTCAGAATTTGAGAGATGCTTAGGTTGGGAACTACTGCTCCAGATCAACCAGTGTCCCAAGAATTTTAAAACATGCAGCACCTGACTACTTAGTCAGGGGCACTGATCTCTCTTCCCTTATTGATTGTTGGCTGTCAAATAAAAACATTAAACAGCCAACAATCAATGAACATATACCTGTTGTGTGTGTGTCAGGCAAAAAATATGTATTAGCAATTAATTGATGTGTGTCATGAGATGAAAAAGGTTGAAAGTCACTGCTATAGACTTAGTGCAAGGTCGAGGATGAGCACTACCAGAAATTCAAGTCAGTGGAGCACTAGGTGTCTGGAAGCTGCCGGTGTGACCCAGGTCTGTCTGAAAGCTAAGCCATCCCAGAGAAAAACAGAGTGGAGCCAGATTCCTGCAGACAGTTTAGCTGCTGGGCTGTAATTAAGCCCGACACACTGTTACAAGACATGTATTCCTCTTTCTTGTTTAAGCAGAGCCAGCTGAGTCATTTGCAACCCAGAGTCCTGCTTGGCACACACAGACCTCTCCATCATACCGTGTTTCCCAGAAAATAAGACATCCTCCGAAAATAAGACCTAACACATGGAAAGATAAGACATCCCCTGAAAATAAAACCTAGCGCAACTTTGAGAGAGAAAATTAATATAAGACACTGTCTTATTTTCGGGGAAACAGGGTATTTTCTATGCTTTCTTGGCCATCTGAATTTGAATGCCACTGCACACTAGCTTTAAGGGGTCAGGGAACTGAGGTACTAATTCTTTGTATATTCTAGATGTAAGTCTTTGGTCAGATATATGTAAGGCAAATGCTCTTTCCTAATCTGTAACTTTCTTAACAATCTTAATGCTGTCTTTTGATGAGTTTTTGATGTTGATAAAATCCAACATATCAGCTTTTTCTTTAATGGCCACTAACCCCAAGTTCATAAAGATATTCTCTTAGATTTTTCATTTTTCATATTGAGGTCTTTTTCCAAAAAGATTATACTTGTCAAACCAGCATTATTTTAAAAACTTTCTAAACTAAATTACTTTCACACTTTTGTCAACAATCAATTCACTGTATTTGTTAGTCTATTTCTAGATTCTCTATTATGTTACATTGATCTACCTGTCTACCCTTATAGTATTACTATACTGCCTTAATCACTATAATTTGATAGTAAGTCTTAAAATCAGGTAGTTAAGTTCTTCCAGTTGTCTTATTCTAATCCTCAACATTGCTACATAAATCTGAGAACCAACTTAACTTCCATATATAAAATTTTGATTAGTGCCGAAACCGGTTTGGCTCAGTGGTAGAGCGTTGGTCTGCGGACTGAAAGGTCCCGGGTTCGATTCCGGTCAAGGGCATGTGCCTTGGTTGCGGGCACATCCCCGATACGGAGTGTGCAAGAGGCAACTGGTTGATGTTTCTCTCTCATCGACGTTTCTAGCTCTCTATCTCTCTCCCTTCCTCTCTGTAAAAAAAAAAAAAAAAATCAATAAAATTTTGATTAGAACAGTGTTGAGTTTATAGATTAATTTAAGGAGAATTAATATCTTAATACATTTTCGCCCAGCCATTATGACTCAATGGTTGAGCATCAACCCATGAACCAAGAGGTCACTGGTTCGATTCCTGATTAGGGCACTATCCCCAGTAGGGGCCATGCAGAAAGTAGTTGACTGATGATGTTGCTCTCATCGCTGTTTCTAATTCTCCCTCTCCCTTCCTCTCTCCAAAAATCAATGAAATGTGTTTTTTTTTTTAAATAACATCTTCCAATCTATGAACTCTCCCAGGGAGAAAGCATTAAGAAGCCTGCATATGGATTCTTCAACTCTATCTGTGTCTTTTCCCAGCTATCTATCCTCACTACACTGCTGTAATAAATCTTAGCATGGACCCACGAGTCCTACTGAATCTCTAAGGCCAGGCGTGTATCAATAGTTCATTTATTTTTATTGTTAAATAGTATTCCACTGTATGGCTGAACCATTAATTTGTCCAATTAGCTATTGGACAGATTGTCCCCGAGTTTTGATAACTAAGAACAAAACAAGTATAAACATGTGCATGTAGGTTTGTGTGTAAACATAAGCCTTAATTTCTCTAGGCAAAAACCTAGGAATGGGAGAGTTGGCATATGGGAAATGTGTGCTAACTTTATGACTGTTTTCCAGAGTGGCTACTTCATTTTGCATTCTCACTGGCAATGTATGAGAATCTAGCCATTTATATCTTTGCCAGTGCTTGCTACTGTTTCCCCGAAAATAAGACATCCTCCGAAAATAAGACCTAGCACATGGAAAGATAAGACATCCCCTGAAAATAAGACTTAGCACAACTTTGGGAGAAAAAATTAATATAAGACACTGTCTTATTTTCAGGGAAACAGGGTATTGTCACTATTTTTTTTTTCCAATTGTAGTTGTTCTAATAGGTGCTGATAAAGTGTCTATTTAAATCTTTTGCTCCCTTTTAAAATTGTGTTTTCTTTATATAATCTAGATACAAATTCTTTTATGAGATACGTGATTTTCAAAAAACATTCTCCCAGTTCATAACTTATTTTTTTTTTCTTTTTTCTTTTTTTTTTTTTTTTTTTTTTCTTTTTTCTTTTTTTTTTTTTTTTTTTTTATTGATTTTACACAGAGAGGAATTGAGAGGGACAGAGAGTTAGAAATGTCGATGAGAGAGAAACATCGACCAGTTGCCTCCTGCACAACCCCCACTGGGGATGTGCCTGCAACCCAGGTACGTGCCCTTGACCGGAATCGAACCCGGGACCTTTCAGTCCGCAGGCCAACGCTCTATCCACTGAGCCAAACCGGTCCCGGCCATAACTTACCTTTTCATTCTCCTAATAAATATCTTTGGCATAACAAAAGGTTTTATTTATTTAATCCTCACCCAATGAGACTATTTTTTCCATTGATTTTTAGAGAGAGTGGAAAGGATGGGGGAAAGGGAGAAAAAGAAACATTAATGTGTTAGAGACACATTAAATGGTGCCCCAACTGGGGGTGGAGGATTAAAAGTGCAAAGAAGGTATGTGCCCTTGACCCGAGAATTGAACCTGAGACTCTTTGGTCCATGGCTGATGCTCTAACCCACATGTGTCAAACACAAGGCCCGCGGGCCAAATCCGTCCCACCAGGCCTTGCAATGTGGCCAGCACCAGGCTGTTTTCACTGCACTCCACTGAGTTTCCATCACAATGACAGTTTATGACTGTTCAGTAAACCATTCGGCCCGCGATTTAGGCTGGATTTTAGATTTTGGCCCCTTCTCTGATTGAGTTCGACACCCCTACCACTGACCCAAACTGATCAGGGCAGAGAAGTTTTTCATTTTGATAATGCCTAATTTATCAAATTTTTGTTTTATGTATTGTGTATGTATAAGAATTCACTGTGAAATCCTGGGTCTTATGGTATAGAGTTTCTTTTTTGGGGAAATCTAAATGATAGTGATTGCACACCATCGTGAATATATTAAAAACCAATGAACTTAAATTTTAAAGTGGTGAATATTATGAGCTACACCTCAATGAAAAACTTTGCAAAAAAAAAAGAACTAAAAGCAAAAACAGTTAAAAATGATTACCTCAGTACGGGAAGGGCATACTTTTACTCTTCATTTAATACCACTATGTTTTTCGTAAGCATGTGCCAGTTATTATGTAATGAGTTTAAAAATGCATATTTACATATTTATGCCTTTTGCCATAGCTGCCCCATCCATTCTTCTCTGAGAACTTTGCGGCCCCCTCCCGCACCCCCCCCCCCCCGGGTGTGGGCCTCAACAGTCATGTCTGCCTACATAGCCTAACATAGCTGTGCTCTGGCCACAGCTGACTCGTGTGGGAGTGGACTCCTGACTCCATAGTTTCTCTAACCCTGGAATTTGGGGTTAAATGGGAGTGCTAACTAGTGTGAGTTGAAACTAAGAACAAGTGAATTTGGGAGCTCTGGAGAAGAGGTAAAGTTGGACTGGATTCTTGCTAGTTTCCCATCCTGACACACTCAGGAGTCTCTCTGGATACCAAGCCACCCTCCCTTGTTTTGGGGTTCCACAGCCTCATAACAGATCCCTTCTTATCAGTGGCTACCCAGGGTGTGATGGCAGGAGAAATCCAAGGTGGATACAAACAAAAGGATATTAATTGCCTGTTTAGAATCATGGTGACGATAAAAAGGCATCCCAACTTTCAATCAATTTTCTTACTGCTTAAATTCTCTAAATACTAGAAAATACTCCTTCCTGCCGTCCTTCACATACCACTGCTTTTTTGTAGGAGATACAATCAAAGTACCTTGAATATAACCAAAAATGATTATCTTGACTCACCCAACAATTAAAAAAGAAAACAATAAAAGTCAGAGTTGACAAGCATTCCTACTTCTGAAATTAACAGTGGCTATTAATTCAAGTTTTTAATCAATTTAAATAAAGAAATTTTCTTTTAAATAAAAAATGATTAAAAGGAAAAAAAAGTGTACAAAACTTCCTTTTTTGGAGATTCCTGCCTTTGCTTGAGGAAAGCACGTTGGTATGGATCACGAAATGAGCGGCAGCTGGGGGCTGACTAGCATTATACACATCACAGAGCCCAATGGAAGCATTCCCAAATCTTCACTTAAGCCTAGGACCTCAATGTCCTGCATATAAAGAACTGAAACATTAAATGCATTTTATGAAGGCTTGCAGAAAAAAACTTTACACATGAACAATTATAATACGGCCAATACAAATTCAAAGTACAGACTGGTTCACAAAGATAAATGAAGACTCATATAGTTATGAGTAGCCACTCAAAGAATTTCAAAGTTTCTTATCTGAGCCAAGAAGAACTAGGACTTCTATATAAAAGTAATTCATATGGGACATGCTCACAAATTCTCTGTATAAGTACCGCGCGCTAACCGATTGCGCCACTGGAGCTTCAAATTCTCTGAATCAATCAATATAAGGTCTGCCAGGACTGACTTAAGTTTGAGATGTGTGGTCCAGAAACCATCCACTGCCTCTGTTCAGCTAATGCCACCTAGCACTTCCGATGTGCAAAGCATATGCCAGGCAATGAGGAATGTCCGTGAATAAGGCAGCTACAGACCAAGACCGCTCAGAGTCAAAATTCAGCAAAGGAACCAGAACAAGTAATTTCAACAACGCGCTTTACGTGCTAACTTCCAGGACACACAGGGTCCTGGAGTAACTCAAGCAGAAGTCCTTATGTTCCCAAAGGAAGAGTAAGATTTAGCCGGGGAAGTGAAGTGGGATGGGAGGGAGGGACCAGGCAAAGGGAACATCTGATGCAGAAGGCCCGAAGGCAAGGCTCAAAGTCAAAGTGAAATGCAAAGTGAAAGTTCCGTGTGAGGGCCATGTGGTGGTGAATCTGAGAGTCAGGCAGGGGGAAGCAAGGAGGCCATGAACCACAACAAAGTTGCTGCATTATTTTCCTATGGAGGGGTCAAGGGGAGGAATAGATTTAAACAATGTCCTACTAAACCAGAAAGAGTTTAGAAGTTTAACACCTGACATACTTCTCACTCAAACATACCCATAGTGCTGTTTTATAAAGTTATTCAATACATTCCCAAGTGACAGGAAAATACAGCAATATATATACACACACACACACACACTATACTTCAAAACAGCCTCTATAAATTTTTTTTTAAGAAATCACACCAACCCAGTATTAGTTTCTTCTCTGTAAGACACACCTTATATAGGAACAAATTATTCTTGGGGGGGAGAGGATCAAGGTCCAGGTCCCCACAATTCACAAAATTTTCCAACTGCTGTAAAGCCAGTGCGTTTTACCTAAATTGTATCATTTCTGTACCATGATGAGATGTGCCCCTTAGGATTATACACTTAGGAGACAAAATCGATACAAATGTTAATTTGTTAAATTACCCTCCCCATATCTTAGTTATGCTGAATAAGTGAGGTGGTTTATTATTTGATAGAGATTTGATAGGTATTTCTCATAAGTAAATGTTCTAAAGATCAGTAACTGGAACTGCCCCCATTAGGCACCAAAAGTTTACACTTTTGAAGGGTTTTTCACATAAAGTCTCTGTGAGTCTGCACCCAGATAAGCCAACGATGCAATTTAACCTTCACTCCACATTTTGGATATCAATTAGGGTTTCCCGTATTATGAACGTCAATTACTAGGATTTGGCAGAGGGATATTTGCCCCTTCCTCAAAGCACCCTTGATGGATAAATGATTTTGTGTGTGTGTAAGTGGTGGTGGTGGGGGGGGGGTGTTAAAATATATATACACAGTTTCCATTTCTCCTTTATCAGGTTATCAGTGTTCACCGGTTACCACGCAGATGCCTACCCAGGATTCCCTCTAATTCGCTGCGTCTAAGTTTCAGCCTGCGAGCCCAGGTAAGGGCCCGGAGTTCCCATTCGGGGAGCTGGCAGAGTGCTGAAACACACATTTCCCACCGCCCGCCCGCCCGGCCCGGAGCGCCGGCCGCTGATTGGCCGCTCCGCCCATCGCCGCCCCACGGGGCTCGGAAGGAGCAGAGGCCACGCTCCGGCCCCGAGTGCCTCCCGGCGGCCGGGCGCTGGGGGTCCCACCCGGGGGCGCCGATGGCGTCTGCCTCCTCGCCGGGCAGCAGGGGAGCTGTCCGGAGGCCGGGCGGACCGTAAACAACCTTAAACTTTAAGTGACCCGCCCCGCGCCCCGGGCAGGACAGCAGCATTCACCGCGGCGACGGCAGCTGCAATGCCCTAGCGCGCCGCGGGTCCCGGCCCTCCGGGCGGGAAGGAGCGGAGCCCGGCGAGCTCTGCACCGGAGGCGGTGCCGGCCGCCCCGGCGGAGAATGAAGCTGTTACAACAAATCTTATCTCGCAAAGGGAGGGCGTGTGTGGCCGCGGCGAGTGCCAACTTCTGCGGCGGGCGGCGCTCCGGCACCGGAAGTTTTGAAACAGCCCGCAGGCTCCGGGGCAGAGCGCCTTCCTCCGCCGCCCCGCGGGCCTCCGGGGTCCCGGGACCGCCCGCTCCGGGCTCGGCCCCGCGGGGCTCGGGCCGCCGGCGGAGCGGCCGGGAGCGCCGCCGTCAATCACGGCGCCCGGCCGGCCGCCCGCTCCTCGCGGCGTCACGGTGGCCGCCCCGCCGGCGGCCGATCCGGCAGGTGGGAGGCACCTGCGGCCCCGCGGCTCCGGGGCCGGCGTCTGGGCGCCGGCGGGCAGGCCGGCCGCTCCGTCTGGGCCGCGCGTGCCCCGAGGCGGCCGCTCCGCGCGGCGCGATGCGGCCCGGCGCCCGGCCCCCGGCCCCGGCCCCGGCCCCGGCCCCCGAACTCGGCGCCGCCGCCCGCCGCCCGCACTCACCGAAGAAGCCCTGCACGATCCCGAGCGGGTGGCTCAGCCAGTCCTCCCCGCACGGCATCTCGCCGGGCGGCGTCCCGCGCCGCGGCGCCTCCTCAGGGCTCGGCCGCTGCTCGCCGCGCCCTCCCACGCAGGCGGCACGCGGGGCGCGGGCCTCGGGGACCGCGGCGGCGGCGGCGGGAGCTGCGGCCGCGGGAGGCTGCGCGTCCGGCCCCCCAGCCTCCACTTCGCACAATGGCGGGAAATAGGCGCCGCCGCCGACCGCGCTGCTGCCGGCCTGGGTGGAGCTCGCGCGGAAGGGGCGGCGGGCGCGCGCTGCGCGGCCCCGCGCACGAGGAGGCGGGGCGGCGGGGGCGGGGCGGCCGCGGCCCACGTGACGCGCCGCGCCGCCATCTTGGAAGCGGGCAGAGGGCGAGCGGGCGGGCCGGCCTCGGGGAGGCGGGCCGGGCCGGCGTCCGGGCGGCGGGCTGAGCCGGGGCGGCCTCTGCACCCGGGCCGGTGAGAGGGAAGCTCCTGGCGAGGCCGTGCTGGGGCGGAGGCACCACCCGCAGCCGCGACCTCCGAGTCCTCTGCGCGAAACTAGTGGGGGCAGCAGCCTTCAGGGCCCGCCCACCTCCCCCCCGCCATGACTGCACACCCAGATCAATCTATGATAATCTTTTAATGAGGAAATTTGGGAAATAGCCAAGTTCAGTATGTTTTCCCTGGAATGTGCCTGGGCCAACGCCAATCTCCTCAGCTGGAAAAGGACGTGTGAACAGGAGGGGGGTCCGACATGTGAACAGGTGGGGGTCCGACATGTGAACAGGAGGGGATCCGACATGTGAACAGGAGGGGGACCTGACATGTGAACAGGAGGGGGGTCTGACATGTGAACAGGAGGGGGATCTGACATGTGAACAGGAGGGGGACCTGACATGTGAACAGGAGGGGGGTCTGACATGTGAACAGGAGGGGGTCTGACATGTGAACAGGAGGGGGACCTGACATGTGAACAGGAGGGGGTCCGACATGTGAACAGGAGGGGGACCTGACATGTGAACAGGAGGGGGGTCTGACATGTGAACAGGAGGAGGACCTGAAATGTGAACAGGAGTGGGTCTGACACGTGAACAGGAGGGGGTCTGACACGTGAACAGGAGGGGGGCTGACATGTGAACAGGAGGGGCTGACATGTGAACAGGAGGGGGTATGACATGTGAACAGGAGGGGGGGTCTGACATGTGAACAGGAGGGGGTCTGACATGTGAACAGGAGGGGGTCTGACGTGAACAGGAGGGGGGGCTGACATGTGAACAGGAGGGGGTCTGACATGTGAACAGGAGGGGGGTCTGACATGTGGTCAGGAGGGGGTCTGACATGTGAACAGAAGAGGGGTCGACATGTGAACAGGAGGGGGATCTGAAGGGAGGCTTGAAGGTGGGGAATGAAAAAGAACTGAACTCGGATCTCAAGCCCTCTGAGGGACAAAGTGGGCAATCTATTTCTCACTGTGAACTGACTAATGGGCATCTTGGGTTATACACCTGGCTCTTGTGAGTTTGGGTGAATTGACAAAATTGAGTTGCAAATCCAGAGCATTACCACCACTTTTCTTGTTCATTCATTTGTTTAGCAAAGAGGGTTGCCAAGTCCCTGGTATTAAATGGAGAAGTCTCATATTTTATCTTCATGGCCAGTAATACCCAAATTACAGTCGACCTTTAAACAATATGGGTTTGAACTGAAGCACGGGCACTCCATCTTGTTCCCGTAACCTCTTTTATAAAAACTGCTGTTTAAAATTGTCCACTAAACTTAGATGGTCCTTTGTTCTGTTAATTAACTCTGTTATTCCTGGCTTCTGTAAGCACGCTTGCTCGAATAATAGAGGAAATAAGCTCAATTATCTGGCCTTGCAAGCCACTCTGCCGACATGAGGGTCTGGTCCGTCGCTGGTTCCTCCCACGCCAGGTGTCTTTTGGCTATGTGAGTTATGCTGTGCTCAAGATTACAAGCTTCCTGCAAAATATCTACTAAGCAGACTGTCCCCATCTCAGTACCTGAGGCTCTTTGGAAAGCCTGCAAACGCCCCACATTTAGGAGACAAACCAGAAGGGTATAAAGGGAAAGCTTCCTCCATGTTACTTGGCTCAGACTTTGGAGGTAACTCCTCTGAAACCGCCAGCATAATAAAGACTCCAAATTTGGTTTACTGATTAAGGCGTCCTCTGTTCAACTCGCTGATTTCCAATATAACAGAACTACTTGGTTCTACTTACTAGTATACTGGGATTTTTTTTTCCCAGTGAGTATACAGTCAGCTCTTCATATCCCCAGGTTTTGCAACCAACTGAGGACCGAATTGAGATAGTAGGTATTTAGATAGACATGAGAAGAGTAGGAACAATACGCCAGGTACAGAATGTCACCAGGGCAGGAAGCCCCAGGTACTTAGTAACCGGAAAAACTAGGCTGGGACCTCGCCCGCAGAGTGACCTTGCCTCCCCTAGCATACTGCTGATCATGTGACAGATCCCCTCAGAGGAGAAATAAGGGGACTGAAGAATAGCCTCAAAGGACTTCCATACAAACCCTTATAGGACCACTCCCTTAAGCATTAAGTCCTCAGGACAGTGAGTTTCTGACCCACATCAACTAACCTTTTTTTCTTACTTTTTTCTTCTTCTTTTTTTGCACATCAGGTGATCTTAAGAACAAAGCCTCAGGTCTGTTAGCGCAGAGTCTGAGTTTTGGTCAAACTAGTGATGACACACACGTAGGCCACAGATGTGTTTCAGCTCAGGGCCCAGAAAAGCAGCAAAACCAGATGAAGGGACACCTTAGCTGATATCAGGTTCAGAGGCAATGATTAATAACCCTCCCTTAGCGCTGACCAATCAGTAGAGACCACACCTGAAAGGATAGACTTGAAAACACTGATGAATATTCTATCTGATGAATATTCTAATATTGAGATCCTCCCCTGGGATCTCCCGTAAGACCCTGCCTTTGAAGAGGGGATAAAAACCCTTAGGACCAATGACTCCGACTCCGTGTATGCTCGTTCTTTCTCTCTCAGCACAACCTCATCTTTCCCCTTTTCTTTCCCCAAGGCACATCTTTCTGCCTTTCTTTTTCCTAGGACCATTCTTTTGTTTCTGTGTCTTAGTTCCTGAGCCCATGCAGCCCAGCTGGCTCACTTTTTTTCTTATTCTTTTCTTAATTTCTTAATTTTCATTTTTTTTTTTTTACTGCTGTCACTTTCTAAATAAACTTTCTCTTATAATTTGAGTTCCTTGGTTCTGAATTCTTTTTTTATTGTACGTACTAATTTTCTTTCATCTCTGACAATTTTATTATAGAGAAAGGGCACATACCATAGCAATATTAAAATATTTCCTCTAATTAATTTCCTTTTAATGTGCATGAATTTTGTGCACCCAGCCACTTTTATATATATAAAAGGCTAAGTGACCGACTGTACATCCATCCGACCACCTGACTGACCAACTGGCCAGTAATACGATGCGTACTAGCAATCTATATAAATAAAAGCCTAATATGCTAAGTATCTAACCAGGTCAACCAATCGCTATGACCCCCAGGGGGAAGATGCTCTGACCAGTAGGTTAGCTTGCTGCTGGGGTCCAGCTGATGGGGACTGAGTGAGATGGGCCAGACATGTCCTAGAGCCCACCTCCAGCGGTCCCATCCCCGGCTGGCCAATCTCCTTCAGTCCCTCTCCAGCCTCTAAAATATTTCTCCTAATTAATTTCCTTCCAACATACATGAATCTGTACACAATGTAAGGCTTTTATAGGCAGGTAGACAAGATAAGGAAGTTATTAGCAAAAGAATAAGGACTGTTTCAGGCAAAGTCACCTATCTTTTGGGAACAGGTTGAAGGCTCTTATCAAGCAGATTACCTCACTAGAGTTGATCAGGAAATTCCAGACCGATTGGTTTAAGGCCACATTCCTGGGAGGAGCTGAAACTGGAAGTCTTTTTTTTTTTTTTTTAATATATTTTATTGATTTTGTACAGAGAGGAAGGGAGAGAGATAGAGAGCTAGAAACATCGATGAGAGAGAGTCATCGATCAGCTGCCTCTTGCACACCCCCCACTGGGGATATGCCCGAAACCAAGGTACATGCCCTTGACCGGAATCGAACCCGGAACCTTTCAGTCCCCAAGCTGACGCTGAGTCTATCCATTGAGCCAAACCGGTCTCGGCTGAACCTGGAAGTCTTGATTTGCTGTTCTAGAGGCTCCACCTGGGCCAGTTTCTTTTTCTTCAACAGTATCATGTGTTCTGTGTCCCACAGAGGAAGAACTCGGAGCTTATTCCTTCATTTGGCATGGATCATCTCATCCATTGCTTTCTCAGACAGTATGTTTGGAAGATAAATAGTTTTGGAGCTGAATTCCTTTCCCTTTGACCTGTTCTTCTGGAACATTTAGGGATCTTGTCTCCAAGCTCTGTGAAATATTAAAGTCGGTGTGTGTGGGCAAGCTAAATAGCCATCTCTGAAGGAGATGAAAGAAAACTGAATTTATTTAAGGAAAGGGGATGGGGGCGTGTAGTATCCGAAGGAAAGGGCTGCCCCACCAGGAGACATTGGGTAGGTGATGGCAGCACCCAGAAGCTGGAGTTTCGCCCACATACCCTGTTTCCCTGAAAATAAGACAGTGTCTTATATTAATTTTTTCTCCCAAAGTTGCGCTAGGTCTTATTTTCAGGGGATGTCTTATCTTTCCATGCACTAGGTCTTATTTTCGAGGAAACACGGGTATGTAATCACTGGTGGGAAGCTTGTGTCATCAGTGGGTCTGGGGGCTGAATTGGTGGGCTTCGAATGCAGATGGAATGCGGGTGTGTGATCAGGTGTCTTTAGGACAATTTCTATCTGGTCTGATTCCTGGTGTCCAGCAAGTTTTTCTGGTCTTTGTCCTCCTCTGGTGGGAAACTTCCAAAAGGCCATTAAGGTTATATTGCCCTGGTTTTGTTGCTCTTATTGTTTGTTTAGTCTATGTGAGTGTATTGTCAGAAAGATTTCATAGAAACAGGAATGTACCAGCCAAAGTCAGGGTCATAGGAAACAATTAAAAATATAGGTTTTTTTCTGTGTGGGAACTGACTTTTCCAACATCAGGCTCAGCAGCTGCACCTGTCTGATGCCTTTCTGCAGACACAGCTCTGGGCACACGTGGTACAACACGTGGACCAGCAGGAACAGCGGCTCTTCTCGCAGGAGATGCTTTGTATTCTTTCCATTTGCAGGAGCAGCGTAAATGCAAGTGCGGAGGCCACCCAGCAGGAAACATCGGGGTTCGTTTAGAGCTGGTGAGCCCAGAGGATCCAAAGCAAGTGCTGAAGAAGTTCTTGGGCAAGTGGAAGGTGTGTTCTGGGGCATGTTGTGGGTGGATCTGGCTGGGTCATCTCATTGGGAAACCTTGATTCAGTATCTCTAGTTCTTTGGTTCCCATGACCCAAAGAAGATTCTCCTGAAGCCTCCTGCCTAGGCAGCTAGTGTTCTTGGAGCTGAGTAGAGATATCGGGCTGGGGTTGTGAGAGAAGTTGTTTTATTATTCAGTATGTACGTTTTTCACATGTCCTCCTTTTGTTTTACAGTCTTTTTTTCCAAGGAGGGGGATGGGTAGTATTCCAGTAACTCAAATCAAGGAGAGGTCTTAACTTAAGCAGTTTCAACCAATCCTAATTATAGGACTCTCTGCCCCTTCACTGCCACTTCCAGTGGTGCCTGAGGTAATCGGATCCTAAACCTCTTGGTGAGTTTTATGGTGCCAATAAAATTGCCCTTGAGTTATCCTCGTTACTGGTTTTCTAAATCATCTAGTACTTGTTCATTTTTTTTTTTTTTGGTGCCTTCCAAAATGTTCTTGCTGAAGCATTCTCCTCATCCTTATGTATTTATGCTTAAAAACAAACAATCCCATGTGGTGTTTTTTTTTTTTTTAACAGTTTCAGGAGGAAGAAAATGAAGATATATCTGTTCAGTCTAACATCTTTCCTGAGAATTACTCCTGTTTCTGTTCATTCCTACTGCAGTCACTCTAATTTTAGCCACCCTCATTGTTCAGCTGGTTCACTGCCGCAGCCTGCCAGCTGCTCGTTCTGTTCCCAGGCCTGGCCCATCCTTATCTGTTTTATTACACTGAAGTCAGAATGGACTTTCTACAAAGCAATACTATTTCTCCACCCTCCTTGACACCCTTCTGATTTCCTTTTCCTCTTAACTTATAAGGCCCTGAAGCATCTAGCCTTGATCTCCTATCGGCGAATCTGCACCAGAATGTTACCAATGACTGAACCTTGATCCAGCAACCTCAGTGCTTGAGTTCTGGGGCTAAGAAAGAATTCAGAACCAAGACAAACAAAAGTTTATTTAGAAAGTCACAGAGATAGAAAAGGTGAGACAACCGGGCTGCGGGGGTTCAGGAAACAAGTTAGAGAGGCAAACGAGAGAAAGAAAGCAGGGATATTGGTGCCTGGGGGAAAGAGAGAGGGAAAGGCATAGGAGAGAAAGGGTGAGGGGGAGAGAGAAGGTGAGAGGGAGAGAGAGGTGGAGGCTGGATCCTCTGTCTATCCTAAGGGTTTTTATCTGCTCTCTAAAGGCGGAGAAATTAGGGCAGGTCTCAGGGGAGGATCTCAATGGAATATTCCTGGAAGGCAATCTCTAGCACACTGGAGCTTCCCAATGGGTCATTTTTCATTCCATGAATTCTGGACTCTTTCAAAGGGATCTGATTGTTTTGAATTTTGCACAGCCCTACATATATTCTCTTTTTATAAAAAGGTCTTTGTCCTAGCTGATTTGGCTCAGTGGATAGAGTGTTGGCCCTCGGACTGAAGGTTCTGGGTTCGATTCAAATCAAGAGTACTTTCCTTGGTTGCAGGCTTGATCCCACATGTGGAAGGCAGCCAATCGATGTGTCTCTCTCTCTCATTGATGTTTCTTTCTCTGTGTCACTCTACCTCCCTTTCACTCTCTAAAAATCAATGAAAAAAATATCCTCAGTTGAGGATTAATAAAAATAAAATAAAAGGTCTTTGCTCCTGATTATAGGAGCACTGTGGAATGTCTGTAAATATGTTTTTATAATTCTGTTTTAAGTTGGCATACACTCAAATGAAACCAGTCACTGGCAGGCAGTTGGTGCTCCCGGGACAGGTCAATGATGGAATTCAAAAGGAATGGGGAGTGGGTGTGGAATGAGTGTCTGTTCCCTGCAGGCCAGTGTGGTCTCAGACCTTTAGACTCATTGTAAGCTGCCACTGCCAACACAAGACCAAAGCCTGTGACTTGTCAGTGTGCGGGTGACATCATTAAAGGCTGATGCTAGCCTCGGAGCCTTGAAGCCTAGCCTCGGGGCCTCAGGCCATAGCCCTGCCTCTGACCCAGCTTTTCCTGGTAATCTCCTCTAAGGTGTTCTCAACACACACCGGAGACAGCAGAGAACTTTCCTGGTGACCTCTACTCAGGTGTTATTTCCAAGATGCACAGGAGATGGCAGCAGAGAACAGCATTTCTGGTTGTTTTCAAGATGGAACTAGCAGGCAGCAGAAAAAATTCTTCCTGGTGACCTTCACTCGGTGTTCCTCCCAAGGTGCCCACAAGCTGGAAGAAAAGAGCATTTTCCTGCCTCGAGGGCTCTGCCCTCTTTGCATTACAATGAGGATACAGAGCCCTGGTAATAAGCTCACTTTAAAAAATACATATCTTATTGATTTTTTTAGAGAGGGAGAGGGCCAGAGAGTTAGAAATATCGATGAGAGAGAATCATCGATCAGCTGCCTCCTGCGCACCTCCTCCTGGGGATGTGCCCATAACCAATGTAGACGCCCTTGACCGGAATCAAACCTGGGACCCTTCAGTCCACAGGTCAACGATCTATCCACTGAGCAATAAAAAACCGTTTCGGGCAATAAGCTCACTTTGATATAATTCATATTTCTAAGCCCTCACATACTCATCTGACCTACTGCCCCTCTTGGTAGATGAGGCAGGAGCATGTGTTTTCTCCATTTTACACGTATTTAAGATGAAGACTGATTCCAAGATAACGGAGGCCTTAAATGGGCCAAGATGGGCCAGAAGAGGGAGCACATCCTGGACTAATGGAGGAATCTCACAGTCCTTGCAGCTTTGGGTTGAATCTTGGTCATTATATTTGAAGGAAATCTGCACGTTACCGAATGGCCCACCTCGCCATACACCCACCCCAGGGGTAGGACTTGGGCAGGCAGCTGGGGAAGGGGACAGAGAGGGAGGAAAAGAGGGAGGAGGTGCCCTGGCCCTCTCCTCCGCATCCTACCTAGACGTGCAGCCAAGGCTAGGCCCACGGAGCCGACACAGTCTGCCCCGCCCCAGATGCCGGAGGGAGTCCTCGGAGGCGCGGTGGCGCTCGGTAAAGCTCTGGTGTGCGCCGTGAGGAGCATCGCAGAGATGGGGCTCTAGCTCCCTGCCGGATGGACTGCGCAGGAGCACGTGCTGCACCGCCAGCGACGGCCAGAGGGGCGCACGCATGCGCGGGGGGGGCCTCTGCACATGCGCAGATAGATTCCCCATACATAAACCTTTATATTTATATAAGCTTACATGAGACATCTCATTAAATGTCCTCCCTATTCCTTGTGGGCCACTCGGCAGCCCGGAAGTGTGCCCGCCGGCCGGCCCCTCTCCCACCTTTAAGGACTTTCACTGGCGTTTGCCCACAACCGTTATCCTGCCTCCCGGAAGGTGGTGAGGAAGGTGGTGTGAAGCGCATTGCGCAGGCGCACTACAGATGCCCCGCCCCCTCGCGGGTGTCGTCCAATCCCAGCCGAGGTGCCATCCAGGCGCCCACGAGCGGAGAGGGAATGGCGGGGCGGCCGGGGCCCTCGAGGTCTGAGTCCACGGCGGCGACCACGGACCAGGCTGGGAAGGCCGAAGGTAGCGTGGGGTGCGGGGTGCGGGTGCAGTCTCCGTGGGGGCGGGCGGGAGCGCAGGTGGACTCCCCTCCGGACTCAGGTCGGGCCTCCGCGGCCTAGCACCCGCGGGAAGAGGGTATCATTTGCGCGGGGCGCACAGGGGGCGTCCGAGGGCGGAGAAGGGGTTTGGATTCTGAAGGGAACACACAAGTGGGGGCACATTTTTAATCCTCTTGTTGTTTGCTCTTCTGCGGGGTCTGTGTGGTTGCTACTTCTTGGGGACACTTCTTAACCGTCGTTTGAGGGTCAGGTGTTAATGTCGGCCTCGAGGGGTCACTGCAGGGCGAGTGTCCTTGATCCCCCACGACCCCGCAGGGTGTGCTGGGTAACGAAGCGTTGCGTCTGCTGATCGCGAAGGGACTCAGTTTCTCTCTCGTGCCGTTTCCACCTCAAGACAAGGAGCCGGGGCACCTCTCTGACGGGAGGTCTGCCCTCAGCCCACCTCAGTCCCAGCCCAGGGCTGTCGGATCCCTCCTCACCCTCTCACTCCTACAGGATTCTGAGATGTTCTGTCTTGTCTCCACAGGGCAGGCCAAGTCCTCACAGAAAATTGAAAACTTGATGGATATGGTGAAGAAGTTGCAGAAAGGTCATATGTCTCCATTATAACTGAGGCTCAAACAGAAGTGGATCCAACTACAGGCCCCACAGTTCACAGCCTTTGGAAATTCATTCATTCACTCTTACTTCTAAAACTTAATTCTTGAAAATAGAAGTATAGACCCATGATCAAAAATTAAAGTATAAGGCGATAGCAGGCAAAACATTTTCCCAAAACCCAGTTGCAACCCCCTTGCTGACTACCCTCTTTACTGTCACTACGTAAAAGGGATTAAAGTTAGACCCAGGTTTTCACCTTCTCCTCCCTTCCCTCCACCTCCCCTCTGCTACTCTCTGCTTGCTCACAAGGCCCCTCCCAGCCAAGTTGCCATCTCAGGGCAGACCTCTGACTGACTGCCTCCCATTCCCATCCAAGGAGTGAAAGGCCTGCCCCCTCACTTGATTTGGGGCCTTCAAGAGGCCTTCCCATATCTGAAGAAGCATGTCCCCCTCTTTCAGTCTTTGACCCCTAGCCCCTCTATTTCCCTTGACTGCAGTTACCACAGCCTGAGTCAGTATCTTGGTTTATCTCTTCCTCATCTCCCCTGCCTTGAATGTGAGCCACTGGAGGGTCCCCATGTGCCTCTGCCTGGCCTGTCATCTTCACTCAACCTCCTTTCCTTCCTGCAGAGGGAAGCCTAGAGCCCAGGGTTGAGGTCCTGATTAACCGGATTAATGAGGTCCAACAAGGTGAGCTCAGGAATTTTAGCTTGTCAGCCAGGAGCAGCCAGGCGATTTGCAGGGCCCGGTGTAAGAGGAAAATGCAGGAGCCCTGGTTCAGAAATTACTAATTATTTCACAACAGCAACTGCAGAGCATTAAACAAGCACGGATGCATCCAAATGCGGCTGTTAGTGTCCTGGGTCCCTTATCCTGGCCCTGCTGCGGACAGCCCACCAGAAAGGCCCTGGAAGCCTCATTTTTCTGCTCAGTAAAATCTGCCCCCCCCGCCCCCCCCGGTTTGCTTGAAGACAAATGTGAAATGTCAGTTTGCAAGGAATGGTGTGGTTGGAGGCTGCACTGACAGTGTCTGACCTTCTGCTCTTTGGCACAGCAAAAAAGAAAGCCAGCGAGGAGCTGGGAGAGGCCCGGACTGTCTGGGAGACTCTGCAGAAGGAACTGGACTCACGTAAGGGTGCCAAGGTTCCCTCAGAGGTCCCCAGTGTCATGCCTCCCTGAGCCCAGTATTCCAGACACTGAGCGTGTGTTCGTGGCCAAGGGCCCCCGCACCCTCTCCAGCCTCAGGTCGTAACCTGCCAAACTCCCCCTTGCCTACTGTGGGTACAGTACTCCCAAACACCCCCCAAGCATACTTCCACCTCAGGGCCTTTGCTAGGCTGTTCCTCCCTCTCTCCGCCCCCCAGATAATATCGGTTCTCATTGCTTTATATCATCATTCAGCTCTAGCTCAGATATTCCATTCTCAAAGAGACCCTCCCCCATCATCCCATCTGAAGACAGCACCCTGTACCACCTGATTACATGCCCCTTCCTGCTTGATGTGTATCCTCACAGTCTACCCATTTCATAGACGTGTTTCCTTTTTCTCTCCCCTCTATATAAACACACCTGCATCCCACAGGGTCCTCCAGCCGCCCTTTTCAGCATCAGAGCCCTTTGGCGCTCACAGGGAGTGTGGTCACAAGAGGGGAGGGGGCTAGAGGAGTGCTGTACCAAACTGCCCGTGTCCCTGAGGGTACAGTGGGTGGTCCTTGGTACCCGGATGTGCACTGATCCCTGAACCTGTGACTGTGCTTTCCAGTGAGCGGAGAGAAAGTGCGCCTGAAAGAGATGTTGAGTAAAAAGCAAGGTAAGGACAGCTACACCGCCCCAGGCTTCTGCCTTTGCGCCCCGGAAGCGTACTCCCTGCGGGCACCTGAGCCTCTGCATGAGCTGGCATCCCTCCTGTGGCTTCCACCAATTCGCTGCAAATGACAGAGTCCCACCCCGTGTCCACGAGACTCCACATGATGTAACCCTGTTACCTCTCCACAAACCTGATGCCTGTCGGCTCCTCTCCCTGCAGAGACGCTGAGGATCCTCCGGCTCCACTGCCAGGAAAAGGAGAGTGAGGCTCAGAGGTAAGCGCTCACCTGGCCTCACTCTGCCCTGCCCTTCGTCTGGTGAAGAAGTGAGGGAATGCTAGACCACAGCGCTCCTTCCCTCCTGTCACATGGAAAGGCCAAACGCGTGTCTTCTCACCTCAGCTCTCGCAGTAGGCAGGCGTGTTATGGGTGTTCTCACTCACCGGGATAATTGTTCTTTTCACTAGCATACCAATTACATTCTTGTAGCTGGCTTTTATTCCAAGCTGTCTATTCACTCACCTGCCTATCTGTCCCTTCAGCTGTCTGTCCACTCAGCCTCTCATCAATCACCCATTATTCTCCAACCACCTGACTATTTGTGTATCCGTCTGTCCACCTCCTGAACACTTCTTCGGCTCATTTTGTGACCAGAGGCACCAAGCCCTGGCATCCTCAGATTGTTCGGGAAATTCAGAGGAGATTAATGTGTGTGCTTCTGCACTTTTGACCATGTCCGTGTTGATCTCCTTAATCCTCACCAAGATATTTCCGGGGGCATGTGCTCAAATCCCCCCGCCAAGTTACAGAGAAGGACTCCACCCCTGGGCTAGAACAGAGCTCAGGAGAAGGAGGCGGAAGCCCCACCCGCCCCTTCCTGAGGAGACATTCGGAGACCAGACTGAGGGCTGCGTTGCCGCTTCCAGGAAGCAGATCCTGCTAGAAGAGTGCAAGGAGCGAATCTGTGCCCTCAACTTCCAGATTGAGGAGGAGAAGAGCAAACAGAGGCAGCTGAGGTAAAGCCCAGCGCCGAGGCCTTCGGGGGCAGGAGTGGGTGTAGATGGGATGATATCAGGGAGGGGGTTAAAGGAGGAACTGGCCAGCCTAAGGCTCAGAGGGTCAAGGTAGTGAAGTTTCCCCATAAGAGCAAAGAGTATGGGGAAGCCCCCTCCCCAGGACTGTACTGGAGACCCTTAGCCTGGGCCAGGGTGTGGGGCGTCTCAACCCAGGACCCTCATCCAATGTGCTTGGCCCCCAGATTGGATTTCGAGGAACAGCTGGAAGAACTGATGAGCCAGCACAAGGACCTCTGGGAATTCCACGTGAGTCACCCAAAGCCATTCCTCTCATTTCCCCATCTTCCATGGCAGAACCAGGCCCAGAATCAGTCACCCTCCAGGTTTCGTTCCTCTCATCTTCTCACCCGCCACACCCAGTGCCTGAGCAAGCCCTGACAGCCAAACGTCAAAATCCCCGCCAGTCAGACCCTCCTCACCACCCTCACTGCCACCCATTTCATCCTCTTCTCTGGTCCTGCCCACCCCTGCTGCCTTCTCGGGGGCCCTCAGCGGTCAGGAGGAATCCTGATGGACTAAGGAGGGGTCATCCATCAAGGAGATCCACACATATGTTTGGGGACATCACAGGGAGTGGGGTCAGTGTTTGCCACCAAGGGATCCCAGCCTCCAAACCAGAAACTAGGCAGAGAGAATGAATGACAGGATGGAAGGGCTCAATGAGGGGGCCCCGCAGAGGGATGAGGAAGCAGGGCTGGGCTGGTCCCGATCCTCCAGAGGACAGCCTCCTGAGCCTCTGCAGCACAGCACTGGAGGCAGCGAGGAGAAACGTGCCAGGCAGAGGCCCTGGGGCTGCACCAGCCTAGTATGCTGGGAGGGCCAGGGCGGTAGGAGGTGAGGCGGGGGCGCGAGTGGGGAGTGGGAGATAAGCATGGGCCTCCTTTCTCCCCCTCAGCGTCCAGAGCAGCTGGCCCAGGAGATTGGCGCCCTGGACAGTAGCAAAGAGCAATTGCTCAAGGAAGGTGAGAATGGGGGCGCCCTGCTCAGACTTGTCCTGCCCTGCCCTGCCCTGCTCATCTGTCCCTTCCTGCTGCAGAGAAGCTGGTGGAAGCAAAGCTGGAGGATGTGAAGAATCGCCTGTGCTCCCAGTTCGGTACCAAGGGCTGCTCTGCCATCACTGAGGGGCTCTTCCTTCGCAGCAAGGAGGCAGCAACTGCAGTGTAAGACAGGTGGGGGAAGGGTAGAGGGGGAGCTAGCAGCGCTGATGGCCCCACCCTCAGGCATCTGTTTGAGGAGGAGACCAGAAAGGCCCAGGAGCTCCTGGAGGACACTGCCCAGCGCCATGAGCAGCTGCAGGAGGAGTGCCAGCAGCTGCAGCAGAGAAGGCAGAGGTGGGCATGGAGCCCCTCTCCCTGTGTGTAAGGGGAGGCTGGTTCAGGGAATCTCTCTCCTGCCTCTGTCTCCTGCCCTCTCCAGCTCTCTTTTCCCTCTACTCCCTTCCCCTCTCTTATCCATCCCAGGCTGAAGGAGGAACTGGAAAAGCTCGGCGGGCAGGTCACTGCTCAGGCCGAGAGCAAACAAGAGGATGGGACCAGCCCAGAAGCAGCTGTGAGCCCTGAAATCAAGTGACAGCTCATGAAGGGGGGGGGAGGGGGGCGGCGGGAAGGCAAGGAGAGGGTCTGGGGGTCCCCAGAGGATGATCTTAAAAGAAGGGCATTCCCACAGGGGCACAGCCAAGGCAAAGGCTAGAGGCTATCAGTGGTGGGAGGCAGGCCCCAGAGAGGGTGTGGGTACATGGATTCCGGAAAACTTCCATCTCAGACCCTGACCTCCCTCAGGCCAATCCAAAGCCCCTTGGAGTCAGCGAGGAGAAAGACGCAGAGCTGCCCGCCGAGCAGGCCTGATACCCTCCTAGGCGAGGAGGTTCCCCTGCCCTGGAGCTTATGCCTGGGCTTCAGGAAATAAAGACACTATTTCTGTACAATGCCTCAGCTGTGTCCGTGCTGGGGCTCGGGGAGGGGAGGGGAGGCCTCTGAGACTGGGTGGAGCTTTGGCGCTCTCCGCACTCAGTCAATGGTTCCTTGGGCTCCCAGTCTCCGGTCTGCTCACCTCCAGGGCCCACTGCTCTGCGTCCCCAGGCAGAGGGGTGCAGGCCTGAGACCTCTCACGATAGGGCTAGGGGTCCTGAGAACCCTCCCTGTGATTGTTTCTTCCATTCCGTAGTCCGGTTTGGACAACACAGCATCCCCGACATCCCAACCGCGAGGACCGGGGTGCTGGAGCCCTCAGCCAGTCGGTGACATGCCCTCACTCACCCTGACAGGCTGAGAAAAAGATGCAATGGAGGCCAAGCGTAGTCTGTGCTCTCATGGGCACAAAATGTACCACGGAGCCCCTGTTACAAGAGTATCATGTTAGAAGCCCGCAGTGTGCTGGGAGGCACTCGGGACTATTGTGTGCTTCTGAGGCACCTTTCAAATCCCAAAATGCATCAGCCCGGTTAACGGCAGTGTTGGGAGTGGAGTCTGTGTTCCGGGTCAACATACAGCGAACTAGGTACAAAGATGTTCCTTGTCTTGAAAGGCTCCCATGCCCAGCTAGGACAGTGAGCGGTGGGGTGGAGAGAGGCCCCACAGGCCCCACGGAAGAGCAGTTTCCATGGAAAAGCAAGAACAGCCTCAGTGGGGATTCACCCGTCAGCAGGAGAGCTGAGGCTTCAGACCGGAAACCCAGACTCGGTTTGAACAATAGGCCCAGTGGCATCCTTAGCCTAGTCCCAGAACTTGTGACTGTTGCCTCACCCAGCAAAGGGGCCTCTGGATATGGGGTGAGAGTCTCAGGATGGGGAGACTGTCCTGGGCCACCAGGGAGGATCCCTGAAGCGGGAGGCAGGATGGTCCGTCAGAGACTGGAAGGTACCGCTCGGCTGTGAAGCATGGCCTGTTTATTGAGGACAGTGTGCACCGTGTCCGGAGGCCCTGCATCCCTAGTGCCCCCCCTTCCCGCTAGTACAGCTGAGAGCGGCTTCCTCTCATGCCCCTTTACCATCTTCAGAGCATACGTGCCTCACGCGTGTGAGCGGGGAAGGAGACAGAGTTTGTAATTGGGCGGGATGCTGGCAAACCCATTCACGATGGGAGTGAGGTCAATATCCTTGGGGTCGATGAGAGACTTCAAGTTAAAGTGCTGCAGAATGGCGGTGAAGAACAAGAACAACTCCATGTGAGCCAGGCCTTCTCCGACACACACCCGCCTTCCTGCAGTGACACAGGACACATGAGACAGGTGGGAGGAGGCAGGGGGGGACACCCCCGTCCAGCAGGATGACCCTCTCTGCCCGTTGAAAGGAAGCACAGGATGTACTTTGGGATAAGAGTATCGGGCCCACACATTCAGGGACCAGCCTTCACACTCCTCAACCACCAGGACGCAGCTGCCTAAACCCACGGGAGGTCAGAGTATGCTCTCTGCTCACCCATGTCCCACAGCAAGAAGCCAATGCTATACCATCTGGTGTTAAAGTTACCGAGCTGGTTACTGACATTCCCTCACACCAACAGCCGAGAGAAGAGCTGGGGAGGAGACCCAGGCCCCGAGGTGACAGCCCGGGAGAGGCTGAGGGTCCCATGATGGTCCAGGTAACCAAAGGTTACATTCTGTTTAGTAACAGAGGATTAGGTAATAGCGTTTTTGAAAGATTTTTTATTTTATTTTATTTTATTCATTCATTTATTTATTTATTTATTTTACTAAGTTCTATTAAAGAATTTTAGCCCTGAATGAAGTGAAATATCTACTGTTCGGAAAGAGAATTCATCCACAACACTCATTCCCAGGACTCGTGGTGAGAAGATGTCATTAACCTCTGAACAGGGAGGCGCGCATTGTGAATAGACATGAAGGACGAGATGCAGGTCTGAGATGATGCAGATGACCCGGGGAGCAGAGGACGGGAATTGGGGACAAATCCTGGGAGGGGCTTCAGTTGAACTCCTCTTACCTGCGGACAATGCCTTGAAATAGTCACTGTACTTGAAATTCCCTTTTTCATCCAGAAAATGCTCTGGCTTAAACTTGTCTGGATCGGGGAATTCTTGGTTATCAAACAAGAGGGAATCCAGTGTCGGAATTAGGATTGCGCCCTAGAAGAATAAAAGCACTCTCAGTCAAGTTAGCAATGCTTTGATCTGGGGCCCCCAGTGAGGAAGGGGGTTCGAATTTTACCTCTGCAAGAGAGGAAGTGCTCAGTGGGGGACTGGATAGGAAGAACTCGGGTCTAACTAGCAGTGAGAGCGCCAACCTTTACCCTGGAGCATGGGGCTGGTTGTTGCTGTTTGTTTTCTGGTGTTACCGTGTTTCCCTGAAAATAAGACATCCTCCGAAAATAAGACCTAGCACATGGAAAGATAAGACATCCCCTGAAAATAAGACCTAGCGCAACTTTGGGAGAAAAAATTAATATAAGACACTGTCTTATTTTCGGGGAAACAGGGTAGAATATCCCACCAACAGCCCTGGCTGGTTTGTTTGGCTCAGTGGATAGAGTGTTGGCTCACGGACTGAAATGTCCCAAGTTCAATTCAGGTCAAGGGCAGGTACCTTGGCTGCGGACTCTGGGCACTTGCAGGAGGAAACCAATTGATGTGTCTCTCTCACACTGATATTTCTCTCTCCCACTCTAAAAATCATTGGAAAATGATCCTCAGGAGACACCACCAACCCCAGGGACTATCTCAGGAGCCCATTTTCCAAATCTCCCCGATCTCTGTGGTCACCAGGTCCATGTGAGGCCTGCTAGGGAAGGGGCCCTCTGCAGTCGGGAGTGGCCGAGCCACATCTGCCAGAGGAGGTGTCCTTGGGCCTTCCATCCTGTCCCTGATCAGGATAGTGGCTGAGCTGGTAGGATGGTACTCGGGGTGTGCAGTCCAGCTCACATCTGACCTTGGGGATGATGTAGCCTCTGAACACTGTGTCCTCAGTTGCTTCATGGTTCATGTTGGAGGGCAGGAAATTGATGAACCGCTGAATCTCATGCACCACCGCGTCCATGTAGGGCATCTCTAGCTTGTCCTTGATGGACGGGATTCGGTGCGGCCCAATCACCCTGTCAATTTCTTCATGAAGTTTCTCTGCCAAGATATGAATGGAAAGGTGAAAAAGGACTGGCTCGAGGCTGGCTCCACAGCCAGCCAGCCAGCCATCTAGGGAGCCCTCCAGGCCAAGAGAGCTTCAGGGTGCCAGGAGCCTTGGATTGTTGGACAACGCCTCCACAAATGTCAGCGAGAGCTAAGCTCGTCAGGTTCTAGTCTATAGCATGTTTTGGCATCCACCCTTTTTTCTAATTATTATCGAGGTAACATCGGTTTGTAGCATTATACAAGTTTCAGGTGTACAATGTTAACATTCAACATCTGTATGTACTATGTTGTGCTCATCACCATCCATCCCCATACAATTAACCCCTAATCCAGGGGATATTAACACGGATATTAACATGATTAACACATAATCATGTATGTGATTTGCCAATATCTCTTCCCCTTCTGTAGGTTGCCTTTCATTTTGTACTGTGCAGAAGCTTTTCAGTTTGACGTTCTATTTGTTTATTTTCCCTTGCCTTTGGAGTCAAATCCATAAAAACATCACTACGACTGATATCAAAGAGCTTAGTACAGTACATGTCTTCTTCCTATGTCATGGTTCTGGTCTTAGGCTCAGCTCTCCTATCCACTTTGCGTTAATTTGTGTGTATGGTGTAATTCAATGGTCTAGTTTCATTCTTTTGCATGTGGCTATCCATTTTTCCTAACACTATGTAACTATACAGATCCCGTCCTTTTCCATCTCCCCTTTTATGTTTTTGTTGCCCCAAACTATCCCATTTTATGTTGTGAGCTCGTTACCGAATTGAAATAGCTATCGTTATGTTTAACGCCTTTCCCCTTTAACCATCAGGCTATAATTTAGTGTTAAACACCCCCCTCTGAAATAGCTTTGCCACTTCCTGATTCTGTCTGTGTCTTCGTCACCTGCCTTGAAGTTGTGTGCAGTTTCACCTCAGGGAGAAGAGCTCCTTACATTTCTTATGATGCAGGTTTAGTGGTGGTGAGCTCCTCAGCTTTTGCTGGTCTGGGAAAGCCTTTATCTCCTTCCTACCTGAATATTTTTGTGGACAGAATCTTCCTGGCCAGCAGTGTTTCTTTTTCAGTATTTTGAATATGTCATTTTACTCATTTCTGGCCCGTGGAGTTCTGCTAATGGGGGTATCTTTGTAGGTTACTAACCCACCCCCCCTCAACTCAGTTGCCTTTAAAATTCTATGTCGTTAACTTTTGACAGTTTTAATATAGTGTTTTGGAGTTCTTTTTGTGTTGAGGTAATTAGTTGTTTAATAGCTTCCTGTACTTGTACGCTCAGCTCCTTCGCCAGGTGTGGGAAGTTCTCAGCTGTTATTTCTTTTCTTTCTTTCTTTTTTTAAATATATTTTATTGATTTTTTACAGAGAGGAAGAGAGAGAGATAGAGAGTCAGAAACATCGATGAGAGATGAATATCGATCGGCTGCCTCTTGCACACCCCCTACTGGGGATGTGCCCGCAACCAAGGTACATGCCCTTGACTGGAATCAAACCCGGGACCCTTCAGTGCGCAGACCGACGCTCTACCACTGAGCCAAACCGGTTTCAGCTCAGCTGTTATTTCTATAAATAAGTTCTCTGCTCCCTTCCACTCTCTTCTTATTCTGGGGTACCAAGTATTCCATGTTCCTTTTCTTTCTTCTTTCTTCTTCTTTTTTTATAGTCAGTTAGTTCTCTTAGAGTTTCTTAATTTTTAAAATTTTAGGCCTCTCTCCTCTTTCACATGATCATTTCCCGATTTCTGCCTTCTCTCCCCTGTGGTCTGCTCTATTCCCAGGGCTTATGGTGAGTCTTCACCTCATGTATGGAGTTCTTCGGCGCCAGGATATATGTTTGGTTCTTCTCTAGAGTTTCAGTCTCTTTGGTAAAGTGTGTTTCTGTTCATCGATGTTACTCCTCAGCCTATTAAATGGTCCTTTTGAGTTTTCTTGTAGCTCACTGTTTCTTCATCCCAGCTATTTTGAATTTGCTTTCAATTCAGTTACAGTCACCTGTGACTTTAATTTTTATTTCTGGAGAATTCTCATTCTCATGGTGTTTGACGAGTTGTTCCTCTGCCAGTGCATTTGAAGTAGCCAACAGTTTTCTTATTTAGGTAAGGCGTTGTTTACTTGAATTCCAAAATCCAGCACAGTCGGTAATTAGAGGCCTTCTCCCGCCTTCCAGTAGGTGGCGCTACAGTACACGTTTTTGGTTTCTCTTACCTGAGTTGCTTCAGGTTGGATAGGTGTCCCCTCCACTGCCTTTGCCAGAGTGCAGCCCTTCCCCCTCCCTCTTCCCCCTCCTCCTCCTCCTCCTCTTTTTTTTTTTTTTTTTTTAAATATTTTATTGATTTTTTACAGAGAGGAAAGGAGAGGGATAGAGAGTTAGAAACATTGATGAGCCGTAACCGGTTTGGCTCAGTGGATAGAGCGTCGGCCTGTGGACTAGAAGGTCCCGGGCTCAATTCCAGGCAAGGGCATGTGCCTTGGTTGCGGGCACATCCCCAGTGGAGGGTGTGCAGGAGGCAGCTTATCAATGTTTCTCTCTCACCATCAATGTTTCTAACTTTCTATCCCTCGCTCTTCCTCTCTGTAAAAAATCAATAAGATATATTTTTAAAAAAAAGAGGAATCCGTTCATGTGAAACGCTCAGGGCCATGCAGAATGCAGACGTGTCGCGTTGTCCGCGCCTGGTGCTGGCTCTCCTGTCCTGCGACCCGGAGTGGGGTACGGGGGGGACGGGTGTTCAAGGGTGCCAGGCGGCTGTGGTGCTCGAGGGCACGTCCCCTCACAGACCGTGCCCGATGCCCCACCAGGGCTAACGAGCAGGCCATTTGCAGACTGAAAGCTGAAGCCTAACGCGCAGGCTGAGCGCCAGGGCAGGCGGCCACCGGCCCGGGCTCCTCGCCTGCCAGGCACATACCTTCCACCTCCGGGTGCTTCAGGAGGACCAGGAGCCCGTACCTCAGCGTGGCGCTGGTGGTCACCGTCCCTGCAAAGAACAGGTCGGCCACGGTCGAGGCGATGTTGCCCAAGGTGTACCCCGGCTCTGCTTTGTATTTTTCCTGCGGGTGTCAGGGACAGGCAGGTGAGGGGACGAGAAAGAGGCCCCTGTGCCCCTGAGCCGCACAGAAGTCAGCTCCAGGGGGAGGAGCCAGGAAGGTGAGGGGCGTGGGGCTCTGTGCCCTTTTATAGCACCGAGGGCTGTCCGGGGGGCAAGGCTCTCCCTGGTCCCATGCCATGACCTCCTTCCGCCTAGGGCCTCTGCTACCACCCAGCGCCTTTGGATCCGGGAGGCAGGGGAGCCAAACCCCTGGGAAGGCAGTGAGAGGGGTCCCATGGAGGGAGGAGATTCTCAGATAACCCGGGGCCATTCCCCAGGGAAGTCACATGCTGGCCCAGAACCACAGTGACATCCAAGGACAGAGGTGAAGTGTGACCGATCTGGGTTGGGGGCCCTAAGGAGCTGCCAGGTAGACAGATGCTGGCTAGGCCCGGAGCCTCTGGCAGCCAGGCACTAATGGGAGATCACATGCTGACAAGGAGCGCCGAGGGCCCCTCCCCAGATGGGACCCGGTCATGATAAGAAGCACGGTGTGGCTCAGTTGGTTGGCGCTGTCCTGTGCACCCAAAGGTTGCTGGTTCAATTCCCAGTTAGGACCTGTGCCTAGGCTTCGGACTTGATTCCCTGTGGGGGGCGTGCAGGAGGCAGCACATCGATGTTTCACTATTTATCCATGTTTCTCTCTCTCTCTCTCCCTTCCTCCCTCTTTCTCTAACAATCAATTTTTAAAAAAAAAAACAAGAAGAAGAAGAAGCATGGTCTGGAGGAAGTGGATGGGAGGGGTCTCAAAGTGTGTTCCACAGCCCCTGACAGCTCTCCCCAGTAAGACCACAGGGGACAGCCAAAACCGGTTTGGCTCAGTGGATAGAGCGTCAGCCTGCGGACTGAAAGGTCCCAGGTTCCATTCCGGTCAAGGGCATGTACCTTGGTTGCGGGCACATCCCCGGTAGGAGGTGTGCAGGAGGCAGCTGATCGATGTTTCTCTCTCATCGATGTTTCTACCTCTCTATTCTTCTCTGAAAAAAATCAATAAACTATACTTTAAATAAAAACAAAATCACAGGGGACAGTTGTGTGGCGTGGAAGGCAGCCAGGTAGGCTGGCTGTGTGGGAGCAGTGTGTGTGGCCACACCAAAGCCAGTGTATGTGTGTAAAACCAAAAGCATCCGAATGTACCCAGCGAGGACAGCCTGGGCACCAGCAGTGCAGGTTATAATATAAATCTCACACACACACACACACACACACACACACACACACACACTGCTAACCATCTCGGAACCACCAGCTCTCAGCGTGCGGGGCGGGGGGGAGGGTACCTTCTCCATCTCCATGAGCAGGCGGTCACTGAAGTCCCGCGGGCAGCTGGGGGCCAGGGACTCCTGGTGCTCCTTCAGTCTGGCTAGCGCATAGTCTTTTAGTTCGGACACATTTTTCATTGCTTTCCTATGGCTTCCAGGCAGGTAGTTGAACAGGCTTGCAAAGTTATTTTGAAGCTAGAACAATAGAAAGGAGAGAATTTCTCCCTATCTATTTTTTCCCCCTGGATGCAACCTCATTTTGTGTCCTGGATGACTGCCTTCCCAATGGATGGCTGCTGCTTGTGCATTCTGTGGAAAATGGGGGCCCAGGTATTATTTGGGCAGCCCTCTGGGAGGCAGTGCTCCTCCTATGGGGGAGGTGAGCCCAGCGCACGTGTCCAGCGGGAACTAGTTTTAAAGGGTGAAGTGGGGATTGTCTGCACAGGCAGCGCTGGGCCCACCGAGGCATCCGGAAGAAACAGCCAGGACAGGAGTCCCGGCGTGAGCAGGCCTGTCTGTCCTTACACCCGAGTTCCCCTCTCCTCTCTCCAACGGAATCCATGTGGCGGGAGACGAGTGCCAACTGATGGGTGAAAAGGGAAGGCAGTGGCCTCACCAGCAGCCAGGGGGTGCTGACCAGGTACAGGTTCTCGTTCAACAAGGTCTGCAGCCGCAGGCAGGTCCTGTCCCCGTAGTCAAAGCGCTTGCGGAAGAGGATGTCGGCAATGACATTGCAGGCCGCGCAGCCCACCACGAGGGTGGGGTCGAAGGGCTGGCCTGGAAGGCGGGGGCACTGTGAGAGGGCGCCGCCCGGAAAACAGGGCAATTCTCGGAAGATGGGGGTGCCAGGACCTATTCGGGTTCCTTCACTCCTCAGGGATTCGGGTGTTAACAGTGAACACGTGATCACCACTGCTGCTCCCCCCGCGATGCAGAGAGGACCCCCGAGTGGGAGGATGACCGTGGCCTTTCTGAGCGCCCAGCTGCTGCAGGCTGTCCCGTGACCCCGTGACCCCGCGACCCCGCGACCCCGGGCCCCGGGCACGGCGGCCCTACGCACCCTGGGTCTCCCGGAGTGCCTCCACCACGAAGGGGATCTCCCTCTGGATCCGGGCCTCGTTGCCCTCCTTCCCCATCCCGAAGTCGCGCAGGATGGTCAGGGAAGCCCGCTGCGTTTCCCTCCGGGTGGGGCTGTTATTGAAAGTGGTTCCTGCGGGAGGGGGACGGCGGGGGGTCACCGCCACGCCCGGCCCCGCCGCCAGGGGGCAGCCTCCCCGCCCGGCCGGCCGCACCTGTGTGCCCTGGGGATTAACTTTGAGAAACATATGCTTTCTTTTTTTAAAAATAGATTTCGGAGAGAAGGGAGAGGGAGAGATGGGAGCATCCATGATGAGAACCACCGATCGATCGGCTGCCTCCTGCCGCCCCTCCCGGGGATGCAGCCTGCCGCCCGGCTGGTGCCCCGAAGGGGAACGGAACCGGGACTCCGGGCTCCGGGTCGGCGCTCCAGCCCCGGGCCGGGCTGGGTGCTGCTGGGTGGGGCCTCGCTGGAAAGGGTTCGCAACGGCGTCCTGGTCCCTGTGGTCTGTGCACCACCCCCCCGCCCTTCCTCCCCCCAGGGCCCTCCCCGGTGCGGGTCCCGCAAAGCCGCTCCGATCCCACCGACTCACCCTCACGCCGCAGGCCCGCCCCCGCCAGGCTGCGGGGTCCTTACTGAGCGGCTCCCGGGCGGCCCGTGGGGACGGCTCCAGCGCGGCCCCGGTGCGGCCCGGTCTGGGCGGCGGGGTGCGGGCCTGGTCTGGGCGGCGGGGTGCGGGCCTGGTCTGGGCGGCGGGGTGCGGGCCTGGTCTGGGCGGCGGGGTGCGGGCAGGGAGGCGGGGGGGTGCGGGCCCGGTCTGGGCGGCGGGATGCGGGCCCGGTCTGGGCGGCGGGGTGCGGGCAGGGAGGCGGGGGGGTGCGGGCAGGGAGGCGGGGTGCGGGCAGGGAGGCGGAGGGGTGCGGGCAGGGAGGCGGGGGGGGTGCGGGCAGGGAGGCGGGGGGGGGTGCGGGCAGGGAGGCGGGGGGGGGGTGCGGGCAGGGAGGCGGAGGGGTGCGGGCAGGGAGGCGGAGGGGTGCGGGCAGGGAGGCGTGGGGGGGTGCGGGCAGGGAGGCGGGGGGGGGGTGCGGGCAGGGAGGCGGGGGGGGGTGCGGGCAGGGAGGCGGGGGGGGGTGCGGGCAGGGAGGGGGGTGCGGGCAGGGAGGCGGGGTGCGGGCAGGGAGGCGGGGGGGGGGTGCGGGCAGGGAGGTGGAGGGGTGCGGGCAGGGAGGCGGGGTGCGGGCAGGGAGGCGGGGGGTGCGGGCAGGGAGGCGGGGTGCGGGCAGGGAGGTGGAGGGGTGCGGGCAGGGAGGGGGGTGCGGGGTGCGGGGGGGGGGGGGGGGGGGGGGGGGAAACACCGGGCGTCCGTGCCCAGGCCCCGCGCACACGGGGTGCCGAGGTGGGGGTCCGGGTTCGGCTGAGCCGGTCTGCGCTCCGGGCTCGCGTGGGACTTGGCGCAGCCGGGGCGCAGGGCAGAGGCGCGGCCGCAGGGGGCTCGTTTCCATGGGAACGAGCGAGGGATGGGAGGGGGCGGTCGGGGGTCAGAGCCCGGGGCGGTGCCTCCTGTGGACCTTGAAGCCTCAGCAGCTCAGAGGGAGCTGGCGGATGATTTAAAATGTTATGGGGACCGAGGCCGGTGTGGCTCAGTGGATGGAGCGTCGGCCTGCGGACCGAGGGGTCCTGGGTTCGATTCTGGTCTGGGGCATGTACCTTGGTTGCGGGCATATCCCCAATAGGGGGTGTGCAGGAGGCAGCTGATCGGTGTTTCTCTCTCATCGACGTTTCTAACTCTCTGTTCCTCTCTCTTCCTCTCTGTACAAAATCAATAAAATATATTTTAAAAAATCAATAAGATATATATATTTTTAAATATATTTTATTGTTTTTGTACAGAGAGGAAGGGAGAGAGAGATAGAGAGCTAGAAACATCGGTGAGAGAGAGTCATCGATCAGCTGCCTCCTGCACACCCCCCACCGGGGATATGCCCACAACCAAGGTACATGCCCTTGACTGGAATCGAACCCGGGTCCCTTCAGTCCCCAAGCCGACGCTCAATCCATTGAGCCAAACCGGTTTCGGCAATAAGATATATTTTTTTAAAATAAAATAAAATGTTATGGGGGAGGTGGGTTGGGGCGGGATAAAATAAAATAATAAAATAAGTTAAATAATGTAATATAACAAATAATAAAATAAAATAAAATAGCTCTGCTGGCGTGGCTCAGTGGTTGAGAGTCAACTTATGAACCCCTGGGTCACCACCGTTGGAGTCTCGGTCAGGTACATGGCTGGGCCCCATCCCCAGTAGGGGGCATGCAGGAGGCTGCCCAGATGGATGAGTCTCTCTCATCATTGATGCTTCTCTCTCTCCCTCTCCCTCCCTCTCTGAAATCAATCAAACATATCATAGAAAAGAGGAAATACGATAAAAGTCTGTCCCACCGTCAGGGCACTGCAGGCCCCGGTCACACCCGCTTTCGTGACGACGCCTGTGGTGTGAGACTGAGTGAATGTACCAACCATCCCCTGACCGGACCGCCATCGCTCCACCTCTCTGACTTCACCGTGTCTTGTTGCTGTTGCTTCCGCCCCTGCCAGGCCCCGAGCACCCGCCCCGGGCACGGTGGGCAGGGAGGCGGGGGGTACCTTGGTCCTTGTGGGCCCGGTACGTGTGGTATTCTCCGCGGCCGGAGAACTCCTTCTTGTGCTGGTATCCGTGCAGGACCACGACGCGGTTGGAGCCCAGGTGGAGGGTGAACACCTGCCCCAAGCGCTCTGCCAGCTGCGTGACCACAGGCGGGCGTGAGGGCCGGGGGGCTGTGCCTCCCACGGACCCCAAAGTCATTGCTATGGGCCGGGAGAGCCCAGAGGGGTCCGGGGAGAGCCTGTGCCCAGCCTGATGCGGGAAGACCCTCCCCACACGGCTCTCCTCTGCGGGAAGTCTGGTTCCCCGACACCTGCCCGCTTAGCCACCCCCACCCGGCCGTGGCTACGTCCCTCCCCCGAGGCCACTTTGCCCACATCGGTGTGGCATTCTTTCACTAACTCGGTTAGTAGGTTTTTCAGCTTGTTTTGTTTTCAGATTTGTTAGCTCATGTCATAGGTGCAGGGCTGTCTCTGGAGTCTACAAAGAATCCCAAGTTGACACCAGCCCGTGTGCACCTGGTGTGAATGCATGACACTGTGTGTGGCAGCGGCCTTCCCATGCCAGCCAGTGACGGAGGTGGTGAACACTCAGGGGCCTCCAGGGCCATCCACGGCCCATGCCCATCTGGGTGCTCCGTGCCCAAGCCCTGCCACCAGCTAAATATTTTGAATATTGCTCTTGGGCACTACTGTTAATTCCGTTCATTCAGAACAATGTTTCTGACAATGAGTTGAATGCACACCTCTTACATCTAATGCCCAAATTCTCCTCCCCCCAAATCCTTCTCTTACCCTGGTGAAGGATTTTGGCACATCACTGAGTTCCAACTGAAACAAATTCCCAACTATGGGCAGTGGGAAAGGGCCTGGGGGCAACTTCCTGATGCTGTACACCTGCTTCCAGAGGAAGGTGCACAGCAGGGCCGTCACCCACACCAGCAGGGCGACCGTGACACCCAGGGCAGTCATGGCACCTGCGGTGGTTTCTGCGGAGCTCCGGGGCACTTCTGTGGAAAGACGAAGCTTTTATAACTCATCCTCGAGAAGGCGGGTGACTGGCCAGCCAATGCCACCTTCCTTCTCCTCTGGCCCAAGGTATTAGTTTATTAGGAGCTGCTGTTGGCCATCCTTTCAAAGGCTGATTTCTGTAGTGACTGCCCCTGAGAAGCCCCATCCAGGCTCTGTCGACACTGGTTGCTGGCACTTGCACCAATTCCAGTGTTGACTTAAGGACGTCCAAACCGCGCGGCAGGTGTGGGTCAGTGGATGAGCGATGACCAGTGAACCAGGAGGTCGTGTTTCCATTGAGGTCATGGGCTTGATCCCCAGGAGCGTGGGTGGCAGCCAATTAATGATTCTCATCAATGATGCTTCTATCCCTTTCTCCCTCTCCCTTCCTCTCTCTGAAATCAATAAAATCATTTTAAAAAAAAGAATGTTCAAATTGCCCTAGCCCCGTGGTCGGCAAACTGCGGCTCGCCAGCCACATATGGCTCTTTGGGCGAGTCTATTTTGAAGAAGTGGCATTAGAAGAAGTTTAAGTTTAAAAAATTTGGCTCTCAAAAGAAACTTCAATCGGCTCTCAAAAGAAACTTCAATCGTTGTACTGTTGGTATTTGGCTCTGTGGACTGATGGGTTTGCCGACCACTGCCCTAGCCAGTGTTTTCCAGTGGTGAGAGCGTGGGCCCAAGGCTTCAATTTCCGGTCAAGGGCATGAACCTGGGTTGCAGGTTCATTCCCAGCCCCCTGGGGGCATGTGCAGAGGCAAGTAATTGCCGTGTTTCTCTCACATCATGTCTCTCTCCCAATCTCCTCCCTCCCACTCTCCCTAAAAAATCAATGAAAAAATATCCTCGGGTGAGGGTTGACAAAAACAAAAACACCATCTCCACCACCACAAAAAAGTGTCCAAACCTGTACAGAATTTTTATAAAAATTTATTTGAACCAAACAGAGGATAAACCCGGAAGCAAGATCTCCACAGACTGAGAACAACGTTTTCACCGAGTCTGCAGCTTCTTGCATTTGGCATTAAGGAAGGAACGGAAGAAAGATTACCTTCAGGTGGGGGTTTACAAGATCAAGGAGGATCCCTCTGGCATTGCAAAGGTTTCAGGAGATGTACAGAAACTGGGAAAGTTACTTAAAGCAAAAGAGTCTCAAGAGGGCCTGGCCAGCGTGGCTCAGTGGTTGAACGTCGATCTATGAGCCAGGTCACAGTTTGGTTACAAGAGGTTACAGTTTGGCCAAAACCGGTTTGGCTCAGTGGATAGAGCATTGGCCTGTGGACTGAAAGGTCCCAGGTTCGATTCCGGTCAAGGCATGTACGTGTCATTCCAGAAAATGTCATTCCAGGTAACGTCCTTTTCTTTTGTTTGGTAAAAGGGTTGAGAACTTCACAATACAGTTGGCCCAGACAAGAATATAAAGCTTCATGCACATTTGGTTAAAAAGAATGACCTTGACAGAAACCAAAGATCTTTTCCAAGTAAAACAAAAGCAGGTAACACACACCATCGCAGTGTCCGAAGGGCAAGCCAGCTTGGCCCAAGAACAAAGGTCCCCGCGTCAAAGGGCCTGGCGGGGGGTCTGTGTGTTCTCTGACCTGCTCAGCACGGCCTCCATCTCTGAGCTGTTGAGCAAGAACGGGGAGCAAGCAGCACTTCACTGTGGGCAAGGTTAGCCCTCCGGGTTGAAGAAGGAGCCCTGCTGACTTCTGGGTGGCGGCTGCAGCTCACCCAGATGCAAAGGAGATGCCAGTTGCAAACCTAAAAACAGACGGTCTTTCCAAGTGTGTGGAAGTGGTCCTGTTGACTCACAGCCTCTCCAACACTCAATGCTAATAGATTCCTTCCTTGTTTCCCATCTGATGAGACTAAGATGGTATTTCATTGCAGCCCCAATTGGCATCACCCTGATTATGAACGAAGTGCACGGTCTTCTTATATGTTTGTAGTGTCTTCCATGCAGAGCCTGCTCCCACTGAGTTCTCCTTGTCCTGTGGGGTTTCTGTCGTCCAGTGCTTACGGGAATCCTCCATATCGGCTCATGGGCCTTTGTCAGTTGTATGTGTTGCAATGATTTATTTATTTTATTATTATTATTATTTTTTAAATATATTTTATTGATTTTGTACAGAGAGAAAGGGAGAGAGATAGCGAGTTAGAAACATCAATGAGAGAGAGTCATCCATCAGTTGCCTCTTGCACACCCCCTACTGGGGATTTGCCCGCAACCAAGGTACATGTCCTTGACCGGAATCGAACCCAGGACCCTTCAGTCCCCAAGCCGACGCTCTATCCATTGAGCCAAACCGGTCTCAGCTATTTTTTATTTTTTTAAATATATTTTATTGATTTTTTTACAGAGAGGAAGAGAGAGAAATAGAGAGTTAGAAACATCAATCAGCTGCCTCCTGCACACCTCCCACTGGGGACGTGCCTGCAACCAAGGCTCATGCCCTTGACCAGAATCGAACCTGGGACCCTTCAGTCCGAAGGCCGATGCTCTATCCACTGAGCCAAACCAGCTATGGCTGTTGCAATGACTTTATTCAACTCTTTGGGCCATCTTTTTGCAGTATTTGTACTATGTGAGTGGTTTTTTGTTTGTTTGTTGTTGTTGTTTTGTTTGTTTTAATAAATAGATACTTTAAAATGATCAATCTTTTAGCCCTGGCCAGTGTGGCTCAGTTGGTTGAGCATCATCCATTACACAGAGAGGTCACCAGTTCAATTCCCAGTCAGGGCACATGCCTGGGTTGTGGGATTTCCAGTAGGGGGTCATGCAAGAGGCAGCTGATTGAAGTTTCTCTGGGGAAAGCTCTCTCTCTCCCTCTCCCTTCCTCCAGCTCTTTTGGGAAGGTCATCCTTGGCCACAGTCCATTAGTGGAAACCACAGCTGCCCCTTCGGCATGGCCCACTCTAGGCCTTCCCTCGGGAGGTGAGACTCCCATGAGGCAGGAGTATGCAGCAGGCTCCCTGCTGGGCCCGGCTTCTCTTAAAGAACCTGACCCACTTAGAGCCAGCCCACACTGCGGGCTCTCCCTCCTGCTGATCTTTGGCTCAGATAGGCCGCAAATGAGCAGACATGCGGAGGTGCTGGGGGTTCTGCCATTTCAAACGGAAGTAAAAGGCATAGCAAAGCGATTCTGGTATTTCCCACCCCAATAAAATAGGTCAAGGCAAGAACAAATTTGTCTGTTCAGAAACATCTAGAAGAAAATGAGGGACTATTGTCCAAAAGGCAAGACTGGAATGGAATGGCATAGCCCGGGTCGCCTCCTGCCTAAATAGAAGACTTGCACGTTTTCAGGAGAAGACGCAGGGAATTCTTACTCTGGCGGAAAATGGGGTGCAGTGTGAACCGTCTTCCCAAGGTTGGTGACTCCTTCATTGGCTGCTGATCTTTAAGCACAGCCTGTCCCTTTGGGGTGAAGGCTGAGGTGCTGGGAGCAGGGACTCCCACCCACAGGTAAACAGGGACCCCTGTGGGCACAGTCCCCGACCGAGCACAGCCAGCACCCTGAAGGGCACAGAGAAGGGCCAGGGCTCCTGCCCGGTCCCCCCCCCCCCCCGGAGCTGGGGGGTGGGGTGGGGGGCTAACAGTGTGAGCTCACTGACCACTGGTTTGCCAAGGGTCTCTCCCCTGAGTGTATCTCAGACAACCAGACCCTGCAGGAAAGACGGGAATTTATCTTAAATAGACTATTGCTTAGATCACTTCTAGATTTACATGAAAATTGAGCAGACCATGCAGAAAGTACATCTGGGGCTCACACCCAGTTTCCCTTATCATTAGCACCTTATATCAGTATGATATATCTGTTGTCATTAATGAACGAATATTGAGGTATTATTATCAATCACATTGTTCAAGTATTAAATGACAATAGGGAATATTATGAAATACTTTATACCTATAGACTCAGAAACATACACGAAATGGACAAATTCCTTGAAAGGTACAATCTAATGAAGCTTATCCAAAAAGGAATAAGTTACATGAATAGTCTTTCTCCCCCCCATCACCATTTATTCCCCTCTCTGGCATCTTCCACCACCTTCCAACCCCCCCTCCCCCAATCAATAAACTTATATCCACTAAAAATTGAAATTGTAGTTAAAAACATTCCTGCAAACAAAGCTCCAGGCCTAGGTGCCTTCACTGGTAAAATCTGCCAAAACTTAAAGAAATAGATAAAACCAATTCTATCGATACACAAACTTTTTTTGGTAAAATTAAACAAGAAAGAATACTGCCCGACTCATTCTGTGAGGTCAGGGTTAACCTTGTTTTAAAACCAGAGAAAGACATACGAGAAAACTTAATGCCAACATCTCTTATACATTTAGCTGCAAACTTTATTAACAAAATGTTCGAAGGGAAATCTCTAAACACAATAATTATGCCAAGTGAGCAAAAGCCAGCCGCTGCCCCAACACCCAGAAGAGTAGATGCTGTATAATTCCACTTATATAAATTCCCCAGATACAAAGTACTCTACAGCGACAGAAAGTTGAACAGTGATTACGGTGGGGGTGGAGAGAGTCACACAAACGGACAGGTAAAGTCTTTGGGGAGTGATTGCTCTGATCACTTCCTGAATGTACGTGTGTCAAGACTCTTCGCCACTTACATACTGTAAATATATGAAGTTTATTGTATGCTAATTTAACCTCAAAGCTGTTAAAACGAAAACAAAAATACAGCCTAAAACTCTTGGAATGGAACCGAAGCGACATTACAAGGAAAGGTTATACATTTGCATGTATACATTAAAAAGAAGAAATGCGGAAAATAAGTGGTCTAACTATCACTACCGGAAAGCTACAATAAGTAGAAAGAAAAAGATTATACAGATCAGAGCAGAAACAAGTGAAACTGAAATCAGATGATCAAAAATAACAGAGCAGTCACAAGGTACCAATATCAGCACTGAAAAAAGGCACATAAGTATAGGTGTTATAGACATCTATATTAAAAAGATAGTACCAAGCCGGGACCCGTGTGGCTCTGTGGTAGAGCGTCGGCCTGCGGACTGAAAAGTCCGGGGTTCGATTGCAAGGGCATGTACCTTGGTTGCGGGCAGATCCCCAGTAGGGGGTGTGCAAGAGGCAGCTGATCGATGATTCTTTCTCATCGATGTTTCTAACTCTCTATCCCTCTCTCTTTCTCTCTACGAAAAATCAATAAAATATATATTTTTTTAAAAAAGATAGTACCAAGATATTATCAAAGAAATTTATGTCAACAAATTTAAAGTGCAGATGATATTGTCAATTCATTGATAAAAAGAATGTCACAAACGAGATCTAAGAAGAAATAGAAAGCACGAATAATTCAATTATCTACAGTTTTAAAAATTAAATATGAAAAGGAAAATTCCCAAAAAAGAAAATGCTAGGCCCAGATGGCTTGTCTGTCAAATTCTTCCAAACATTTAAGGAAGACATAAAACCAGTGCTACACAAAATTTTGCAATTATTTCTTAAAAGAGGAAAATCTAAATAATCTTCATACCAAAAGAAATGAAACAGAAGCATTTACAAAAAAGGAAAATTACACATCAAGCCCTCTTCCAAATATCGATCCAACGTATTGCCAAACTGATCCCTGTAATACATATATAAAACGAATAGTAAATATATTATGACAGAGGTTAGTTTGCTTAACCCAAGGTTGGTTTAACATTTTCAAATCAATCAATGCAGCTCACCACGTTGCCCACAAAGGGGAGGAAATCAGGTGTAATCTTAACAGATGCACAAGCATTTGATTAAAGTCAGCAGTTCATGATAAAAACCAAAACCCTTAGAAAACTGGCAATACACAGACATCCCTTCGGCTGATAAATGGCATTTGCCAAAAACACATCCAATACTGTATTTAATGGTGAAAGGAAACCGGGACTGTCTCTAAAGCCCGGAGAGGCACGTGGTCTCTGTGCTGCCATATTCAATACGGGGTGGAGGGGGCTGGCCCTTGAAATAAGGCTAAAAAAAAAGAGAGAGGTTAAAGGTACCAAGGAAAGGAAAGGGTCTGACTTTATTCACAGACCACATGACTTCACATGTAGAAAAGCAACAGGACACTTTGGATCCAATTAAGGAGAGTTTATAAGAAAAAAGAAAAAGCAGCCCCAGCCAGGCGGCTCAGCTGGTTGCAGTGTTGTCCCATACACCAAAAAGGTTGTGGGTTCGATTCCTGATTAGGGAACATAACTACTTTGCAGGTTCAATACCTGATTGGGCAAGTACTGAAGGTGACGGATCAATGTTTCAAAATGCTCTCTCTCTCTCTCTCTCTCCCTTCCTTTCTCTCAAAAATCAATAAACAGCCGAAACCGGTTTGGCTCAGTGGGTAGAGCGTCGGCCTGCGGACTCAAGGGTCGCAGGTTCGATTCCGGTCAAGGGCATGTACCTTGGTTGCGGGCACACCACTGGGGGTGTGCAAGAGGCAACTGGTCGATGTTTCTCTCTCATCGATGTTTCTAGCTCTCTATCTCTCTCCCTTCCTCTCTGTAAAAAAAAATCAATAAAATATATTTTAAAAGAGAGAGAGAGAGAGAGAAATATCCATGTGTGACACATTAATTGATTGCCTCCCGCATACGCCTCCACCAGGCCCAGGGATCGAGCCTACAACCCAGGTGCGAGGGTCAATGCTCTAACCACTGAGCAACCAACCAGGGCTCACCACATATGTCGTCAGAGAAACGGAACCATAACTATGGCTTTCCACAGGCATTTGTGCTTGTGTTGTGGATGCACGGGAAGCCTGCAGGTGTGTGTCTCCCTGAAGGGATGGGGGCGAGGGGGCAGGGGGAGGAAGACGGGGGTTTCACCCAGACTAGAGGCTTGAGGACAGGCCCAAAGGCTCCTGTCTGTTCTGGATTCAACCCGATCATCCAGGGGACCGGCGAGCTGTGCTTTCCACACCGTCAGCGGCACATCCACCCCCAGGTCTTCACAGCGTCACCTCCTCCAGGGGAAACGCAGCCTCGTCGTAATCCTCCTCCGGCGCAGACTGCTCGTCCCTGAGGCTCGCTGTCCCTTCTGAAACAGGCACGCGAGGCCCCAGGTCACCGACCGCCCAGAAGCCACGTCTGACTCACCACCAGGGGCCTGGCCTGGTGACTTCCCTCTTGTCTTGGCAGGAAAGCTTAGCGATGTCGCCAAAAACCCCTGTCAGCCCAGCCGGCGTGGCTCAGGGGTTGAGCATCGATCTCTGAACCTGGAGGTCACGGTTCGATTCCCGGCCAGGGCACAGGCCTGGGTTGTAGGCTCGATCCCCAACGTGGGGCCTGCAGGAGGCAGCCGATCAATGATTGTCTCTCATCATGGATGCTTCTCTCTCTCTCTCCCTCTCCCTTCCTCTCTGAAATCAATAAAAATATAATAAGACAAACAAACAAAAAACACTGCACCACTGGGGCGCCCGAATCATCCGGTCACAGCACGTGTCTGGTTCTGTCACGCTCTTCCTCCAGGAAGCACAAGTACACGCCCTCCCCAAGGTCCCCACCCGCTGGACCCCCCACCCGGCTTCCGGAGCTGGGAGCGCAGACGCACCTGCCGTGGCCACCCTGCCCGCACCCCGGTCCTCCTCACCCTGGGGCTCCTCCCGGACCTCCTCGTACACCCCCGCGAGAGGCGGCTCCCCGATGACATCATAGGTGGGCTCCTCGGGAGACGCCTCCGAACTTCCCAGGCCTGAGGAAGAGGGGGGCAGGGTGAAGCGCAGACCCCGGTGGACCATCCGTGGGCTGGGGGAGGGGGGTGCGCAGGCCTCTCACGGGGGGACCCCTCGGGCAGCAGAAAGGCAGGTTGCTTTGGGCAGGGCCTGGGAGGTAGAGTGATGGGACCAGGCCCGCAGTGCCCGCCCGCCCCCGGCCCCCAGCCCGCTCTCAGCTGAGCCTGATGCTGCTGCCCAGGGAGCAGCCAGGTGGTTTCCACGGGGACCTCCTAGGACCGTGGTCGGCAAACTGCGGCTCTTTGGCCCCTTCCACAAAACACCACGGCCTGGGCGAGTCTATTTTGAAGAAGTGGCGTTAGAAGAAGTTTTTAAAAATGTGGCTCTCGCCGAGACCGGTTTAGCTCAGTGGATGGAGCGTCGGCCTACGGACTGAAGGGTCCCAGGTTCGATTCCGGTCAGGGGCATGTACCGTGGTTGTGGGCACATCCCCAACGGGAGTGTGCAGGAGGCAGCTGATCGATGATTCTCTCTCATCGATGTTTCTAACTCTCTGTCCCTCTCCCTTCCTCTCTGTAAAAAATCAATAAAATATATATTTTTTAAAATGTGGCTCTCCAAAGAAATTTCAATCGTTGTGCTGTTGGTATTTGGCTCTGTTGACTGATGAGTTTGCCGACCACTGGCTTAAGGTCAGCACCAAGTCCCAGGGGCCTGAGACGGACTCATTTCTAAGTCTCTGTTTGGCCAGGAAGGGCCACTCCCTTGAAGTGAAACCCACGTGAGGGACCCCAACACCAGTTTTAAGTTTCCACCGGTTCTGCCGTGCTGCCATGGGGCCCGACAGGCGCACGCACCTCTCTGCTTGGCCTGTGTGCTTCGCAGCAGGCCCAGGAGGCCCAGGAGGCTCAGGAAGAGGAGGCCGAGGAGGGCGCCCAGGACCGCGCTGACCGCCCGGAGCGTCGGGCAGGGCTCCGGGTTCGGCCGGGGAGCGGGGCCCGGCTCTGCGGAAGAGAGAGCGCGAGGGGCTCCTGGTGGCCGAGCGGGAGAAGGCAGCCCCCAGGCCACACCCTCCCCCTCCGGGGCCTCCATCGGCCTCTGCATTGCTGAGGGCCATCTGCTGGACAGAGCACCCTGACTGCCTGGCTGTGCCGGTGAGGGCTGGAGGTTTCCGCTTTCCTGGGGCGGCCCCCTCCCCGCTCGGTAAAACGGAGGCTCCTGAGCCGCCACCGCCGGCGACAAGACCCAGGGCGCTGGAGCTCCTGCCCAGGGAGACACCCACACTGGGGGCCGCGGCGGTCACCTTTGTTCTCTGCAAACAGGAGGAGGCCACCGCCCTGCACTGGACACGAGGGGACCCCACGCCCCGGGAGGAGACATGAGTTGGGGGTAAGAAACAAGAGATGCCCCCCCCAATGCGGAAACCACAACCATTCAGCTTATAAACGTCCCGGCCCCCCGGCCCACTCACGGGAGCAGCGCACGCCCGCGTCCTCCTTGTGCCCGCAGTCCGTGTGCCCCCACGGCTCCGCGGGGCAGCCCCCCAGCGCCGCCTCGCTGCCCCGGCACCCCACCTCGTCCAGCCACACGGGCCCCGAGCCCGGGCCGAAGGCGGCGCCCGCGGGGGCGCTGAGGGCCCCGCCGCAGCCCAGCTGGCGGCACACGACCTCCGCGTCCGCCAGGTCCCAGGCGTCGTCGCACACGGTGCCCCAGGCGCCCGCGTGCCACAGCTCCACGCGGCCCGCGCAGCCGTCCTGGCCGCCGCGCACCCGCACCGAGCCCTCCTCTGCAAAAGGGGGCGCTGCGGGTCACTGCGGGGGGGGGGTCACTGCGGGGGGGTCACTGCGGGGCGGGGTCACTGCGGGGGGTCACTGCGGGGCGGGGTCACTGCGGGGGGGGTCACTGCGGGGCGGGGTCACTGCGGGGCGGGGTCACTGCAGAGGGGGTCACTGTGGAGGGGTCACTGGAGGGGTCACTGCGGGGCGGGGTCACTGTGGGGCGGGGTTACTGTGGGGTCACTGCGGGGCGGGGTCATTGCGGGGGAGGTCACTGCGGGGCGGGGTCACTGTGGGGCGGGGTTACTGTGGGGTCACTGCGGGGCGGGGTCATTGCGGGGGAGGTCACTGCGGGGGGTCACTGCGGGGCGGGGTCACTGTGGGGTCACTGCAGGGGGTCATTGCAGGGCGGGGTCAGTGCGGGGGGTCACTGGAGGGGTCACTGCGGGGCGGGGTCACTGTGGGGTCACTGCAGGGGGTCATTGCAGGGCGGGGTCACTGCGGGGGGGTCACTGGAGGGGTCACTGCGGGGCGGGGTTACTGTGGGGTCACTGCTGGTCGGGGTCATTGCGGGGGAGGTCACTGCGGGGGGTCACTGCGGGGCGGGGTCACTGTGGGGTCACTGCAGGGGGTCATTGCAGGGCGGGGTCAGTGCGGGGGGGTCACTGGAGGGGTCACTGCGGGGCGGGGTCACTGCGGGGCGGGGTCACTGTGGGGGGTCACTGGAGGGGTCACTGCGGGGCGGGGTGGGGCGGGGTGAGCAGAGCGGGCGGGGGCAGGGGAGTGATACCTGGGCAGCTGCGGGAGGCAGAGCAGTTGAGGGGCTCCCCCGGGGCCGCAGGGGTTCCTCCCGCCTTCTCTGTAGGGAAAGTATTTGCAAGGCTGGTGGCTTCAAATCCTGGGAAAGCCTTTTCCCTTTTCTCTCCGGCCCCAGGGATGTCTGCTTCCGATGAGGGCTGCACCGTTAGCCCAGGGCCGGGACAGGGTGAGGGGCTCCACACACACTGTCCGGGCTCCTCCATGGGCGCCTGCGCAGCCAGGGCTGCTGCTCCACCCGGGGCTGCTGCTCCCACCCGGGGCTGCTGCTCCCACCCAGGGTGCTGCTCCCACCCGGGGCTGCTGCTCCCACCCAGGGCTGCTGCTCCCACCCGGGGTGCTGCTCCACCCGGGGCTGCTGCTCCCACCCGGGGCTGCTGCTCCCACCCGGGGCTGCTGCTCCCACCCCGGGGTGCTGCTCCCACCCGGGGTGCTGCTCCCACCCGGGGGTGCTGCTCCCACCCCGGGTGCTGCTCCCACCCGGGGGTGCTGCTCCCACCCGGGGTGCTGCTCCACCCGGGGCTGCTGCTCCCACCCGGGGCTGCTGCTCCCACCCGGGGGTGCTGCTCCCACCCGGGGTGCTGCTCCACCCAGGGCTGCTGCTCCCACCCGGGGCTGCTGCTCCCACCCGGGGTGCTGCTCCCACCCAGGGGAGTCAGGAGGTCAGACCCTCAGGGCAAGGCCCTCTCCTGGACTAGCATGCCCAGGTCTCCACGGCAGAGTGACAGTGGCCGTGTCATCCCTTAGCCCAGTGGTCGGCAAACTTCTCAGTCCACAGAGCCAACTATCAACAGGACGATTGAAATTTCCTCTGAGAGCCAATTTTTTAAACTTAAACTATATAGCTACCTACGTTGTCATTAACCTCATCAGGGTACTCCTAAGCTGGCCTTTGCTAAAAACTCCAGGGACCAAAGAGCCGCAGTTTGCCGACCAGGGCCTTAGCGCAGAGGGCCTGAGCCATGACGGCGGCGGGGACTCCCCGTCAGGCCAGATCTGGGCCCCTCCTTACACACACACACACACACACACACACCCGGCCCCTCACCTGCGCACTCCACCCAGGCCTCCTCCTGGCGCGGGCAGGAGTGCGGGTCCCAGGGCGCGGACGGGCACTGCCAGGGCGCCAGGTCGTGCCGGTGGCGGCACTGGATGGAGGCCACCCAGAGCGGCCCCGCGGCGCCCGGCGCCCGCCCCGCCGCCCGCAGGCGGCCCGGGGCCCCGCAGCCCAGCTGCCCGCACAGCACGGCCAGCGCGGCGGCGCCCAGCGGCCCGCACACGCCGCCCCACGTGCCGTTGTGCAGCACCTCCAGGCGCCCGGCGCACGGCCCGCCGCCCCGCAGCCGCAGCCCGGTGAGCCCTGCGGGGAGAGGCCCGTGAGGCCGGCCCGGGCCCCCTCCCCCTGCCCCCTCCCCAGGAGGACCCCCCAGCGGGGCAGATCCCTCTCACCCTCCCCCGGGCCGGCTGGGGGTTGCACCGACCTGCGCAGACGGCGCCGGCGTCCTCCTTGTGGCCGCAGTCGTGCCGGCCCCAGCCCCCCGACGGGCAGCGCCACAGCGCGGACTCCGTGCCCTCGCAGCCCAGCTCGTCCAGCCAGATGCGCCCGGACCCGGGCCCGAAGGCCGCCGCCCCCGGGGCGCCCAGGGCGCGGCCGCAGCCCAGCTGGCGGCACACCACGTGCGCGTCCCGCAGGTCCCAGCCGTCGTCGCACACGGTGCCCCACGCGCCCCCGCGGAGCAGCTCCACGCGCCCCGCGCAGCGGCCCGGGCCCGCGGCCAGGCGCACCCCGCGGCTCCCTGCGGAGACCCCCCCAGTCAGCGGCCCCTGGGGGGGGAGTCAGGGGAGAGGGGTTGGGGGGAAGGATAAGACCGGGGAGGGGGTGTTGGGTGTTGAGGGGCAGCCCGGTCCTCACTCACCCACACAAACCACGCCCGCGTCCCGCGCGGCCCCCGGCGGCGCCAGCGGGGCGGCGGACACGTCGCACTGGGCCAGGCGGGCCTCGGTGCCCGCGCAGCGCACGCGGCTCAGCCCCACGCGGACCCCGCGCCCCGGGGCGGGGGCATCGTAGGCCCGCTCCGCCGCCCCGCAGCCCAGCTGCCGGCACACCACGCCCGCGCCGCGCGCGTCCCACGCGTCGTCCAGGACGCGGCCCCACGCGCCGTCCAGCGCCACCTCCACGCGGCCGTCACAGCGGCTCTGGCCGTCCCGCAGCCGCAGCGCCTGGGCCAGGCCTGGCGGAGGGAGAGGCGGGCTGGCGGGGCGGGCAGGGGCTCAGGGAGGCGCCCTGGCCTGGAGAAGGGAGAGGACTCCCCTGCCCCCAGCCCGTCCACCCCCACCCCCTGTCCCCCAGCCCGTCCGCCCCCGCCCCCTGTCCCCAGCCGGTCCACCCCCAGCCCCTGCCCCCCAGCCCATCCTCCTCCACCACCCCCTGCCCCCAGCCCGTCCGCCCCCGCCCCCTGTCCCCAGCCCTTCCACCCCCAGCCCCTGCCCCCAGCCCGTCCACCCCCACCCCCTGTCCCCCAGCCCGTCCACCCCCACCCCCTGTCCCCAGCCGGTCCACCCCCAGCCCCTGTCCCCCAGCCCGTCCACCCCCACCCCCTGCCCCCAGCCCGTCCACCCCCACCCCCACCCCCTGTCCCCAGCCCGTCCACTCCCAGCCCCTCTGCCCACCAGCCCGTCCGCCCCCGCCCCCCTATCCCCCAGCCCGTCCACCCCCGCCCCCTGCCCCCAGCCTGTCCACCCCCGCCCCCTGCCCCCAGCCCGTCCACCCCCAGCTGCCCCCCAGCCCATCCTCCTCCACCACCCCCTGCCCCCAGCCCGTCCACCCCCAGCCCCTGTGCCCGTGGCTCTTGCGGACCCACCTGAGCAGACCGCGGAGGCCGAGTGTCCGGGGGCGCAGGCCGGGGCGCCCAGCGTGCTCACCGGGCAGTGCCACAGGTAGGGCTCTGTCCCCGCACAGTGGAACCTGTCGGGCCAGAGGGGGGCGCCCCCATGCCCGAAGTGGCCGCCCGGGGGCACGGCCACGGCGCTGCCGCACTGCAGCTGGTGGCAGAGGACGGTGGCGTCTGCGAGGTCCCAGTGGGCGGCACAGAGGGGCGCCCAGGCCCCCTGGACCTGGAGCTCCACGCGGCCCTCACAGCTGCTGCTGCCGTTGGCCAGCCGGAACCCTAGGGTGGGGGGTGGAGGGTGAGGGAAGAGGGTGTCAGCATTGCTCCGGACCCTGCAGACCCTTCCTCACTGCAGGCTTTGTGAAGCCCAGCCGCCCCCACACCAGGGAAGGACAGCTGAGAGCCGGTAAACGTCCTCGGGGAGTGACATCGCTGTCACTGGCAGAGAGCACCGCTATGACCCACAGCAGTTAGCAACAACAAACACTGCGTGGGAGAGAATCTGATTTTTGAAGTAACCATACTATCGTAAATTAGCAATGTCTCGTCCGTGCAAAGTATCAAGAAACTATGACACATTCACATGGAAAAAACACACAGAAACTGTCCCCGAGGAAACCAAATCATTATACTCACTAGAGGAAGACCTTAAATAAGTGTCTTAAATATGCTCCAAGGACTAAAGAAAACCAGTTTAATGATACTTCATCACACAGGGAATTTCAATTAAGGGATATCAATTATTTAAAAAGGAACCAGGCCGAAAGCGGATTGGCTCAGTGGTAGATCATCGGTGTGCGGACTGAAAAAAGGAACCAAAGAGAATTTATTGCGTTTAAAAAAAATTTAATGGAGCCTGGCAGGTGTGGCTCAGTGGTTGAGCATCTACCTATGAACCAGGAGGTCACCATTGATTCTGGGTCAGGGCACATCCCCAGGTTGTAGGCCTGATCCCCAGTGTGGGGCGTGAAGGGGGCAGCCGATCGATGTTTCTCTCTCATCAATGTTCCTACCTCTCTATCCCTCTCCCTCCTCTCTAAAAATCAATAAAAACATATTTTTTAAAAACGAAACAAAGCATGAGCATTTCAGTTGATGCAGAAAAAGCATTTGACAAAATCCAACAGATGCTCATGATAAAGACACTCCATGGTCCTAACTGGTTTGGCTCAGTGGATAGAGCGTCGGCCTGCGGACTGAAAGGTCCCAGGTTCGATTCCGGTCAAGGGCATGTACCTTGGTTGCGGGCACATCCCCAGTTGGAGGTGTGCAAGAGGCAGCTGATCAATGTTTCTAACTCTATCCCTCTCCTTTCCTGTCTGTAAAAATCAATAAACTATATTTAAAAAAAAAAAAATCACCACTCCCTGAACCAGGAAAAAAAGGGAACATTCCTCAACACGATAAAGGGCACTTGTGAAAAACCCACAGCTCTTTACAGTCACATAAAAACTTACTGTCCCCTGAGCACCGGAGCCCGGCGTCCTGGCCGTGCCCACACCGGTGCCCGGGCGCCCGCGGGCAGTGGAACAGCAGCGACTCGTTGCCCGCACAGCGGAAGGCCTCCGTCCACACGGGCCCCGAGCCCTGGCCAAAGTGCGCGCCCGGGGGCGTGGACACGGCCACGCCGCACTGCAGCTCCCGGCACGCCACGTGGGCCGTGGCCTGGTCCAGGTCCTGGTCGCAGACGGTGCCCCAGGTCAGGCCGCGCCTCACCTCCAGGCGCCCGGCACAGGGGTGCTCGCCGCCCGCCAGCCGGGCCTCCGTGTGTCCTGGGGGCAGACGTTGGACAGAAACAGCCCCTCAGGGCAGGGAGGGAGGACAGGAGGACCAGAGCCACCTGTCTTGCCCAGCCCTGAGGGCACCGGGGTACCTGGGGCCTGCAGGCAGGGAGGACACCCCATTCCTCAGCATCTCACTCCTATTCCGACAACAAACGTTCATTTCCCACCTCTGGGCTCCCCCAAACCAGGGGTAAGTGAGCACAGCCCCCACCCCATGCACCCAAAGGGCCCACATCTGTCCTCCCCACTCTCCCCCCCACCCACCCACCCACCCACCTCCGTCCCCAGACTTGGGCTCTGTGTCTGGCGGGCACTTTAGTCACCCGGTCAGTTTACACCCCAGCGCTGGCTGCACCCAGCACCTCCCAGGGCAGGGATGCAGGCTGGTGGCAGGGGTGGCCAATCCCCCCCCCCTCACCCGCCTCTCTCGTCAGCGGATGTCCCTGTCAGTCCCCCGAGCACAGCTGTGGAAGGATGCCTGCCTCTCAACAGGCCGGGCGCCCTCACCAGCACACACGACCTGCGCGTCTGTCGGCAGGTTGCACTGGTCCTGGACGTTCAGGTTGAACCTGCAGTTGAAGATGTTGGACTCTGTCCCCTGGCAGGTCACGATCTTGGGTCCCCTGCTCCCAGAGGCCCCAGAGAGGTGGGGCCTGGATGCCTGGAGCACTGGGCCGCACCCCAGGCTCCTGCAGAGGACGCCCGCCTCCTCCAAGTGCAAACCACACGTCACAGGAAAGTCCTCGGTCCATCTGATCTCCAAGGTCCCCGCACAGGGGCTGCCTCCTCGGCCGAGCCCCACCTTCGCCAGCTTCCCACCTGCAGACAGCACAGGGCCTGCCCGCTGCTCACCGGGCCCACCGGTCTGGGGCGTGCACCCCACTCTGCACACCACGGCTCCCGGACAGAGGCGGAGCCCCGGCTTGTCTGCAGAGACCCTCCTTTTCCGCCCAGAACCCCTCAGGAGGGGAGGGGGGAGCCGCTGCCTCCCCTCCTGCTGCCCGAAGGCCCCCAACAGTGGGTGGGAGGACTGAGCTCCCAGCACCCCAGCTCCTGGGATGTTGGCACCCCGGGAGCCCCGCCAGAGCAGGTGGGAGAGGGAGACAGACCCCCCCCCCCCACCGTTCCTCTCGGGCGGTCACCATTGGCGGGAGGAGGCAAATGAACCCCGAAAGGGCCACCCTGGGCCATCCCATCCGCCCTGCTCCTGCGGGGCCAGGACAAGGACACGAGGGCCTGAGGGTCACGGTCCTGGGGCTTCCCCCGGTGCCCCCTCCCCGGATCCCCTCCCAGGACCCCGTCCCAGGACCCCATCCCCGGACCCCCTCCCCGGACCCTCTCCCAGGACCCCCTCCCTGAACCCCCTCCCCGGACCCCCTCCCCGAACCCCCTCCCCAGACCCCCTCCCAGGACCCCCTCCCCGGATCCCCTCCCAGGCCCCCTCCCCGGAACCCCCTCCCCGGACCCCCTCCAAGGACCCCCTCCCAGGACCTCCTCCCCGGATCCCCTCCCAGGCCCCCTCCCCGGAACCCCCTCCCCGGACCCCCTCCAAGGACCCCCTCCCTGGACCCCCTCCCCGGATCCCCTCCCAGGCCCCCTCCCCGGAACCCCCTCCCCGGACCCCCTCCAAGGACCCCCTCCCTGGACCCCCTCCCCGGACCCCCTCCAAGGACCCCCTCCCTGGACCCCCTACCCGGACCCCCTCCCAGGCCCCCTCCCCGGAACCCCCTCCCCGGATCCCCTCCAAGGACCCCCTCCCTGGACCCCCTCCCCGGACCCCCTCCCAGAACCCCCTCCCCGAACCCCCTCCCCGAACCCCCTCCCAGGACCCCCTCCCCGAACCCCCTCCCCAAACCCCCTCCCCGGACCCCCTCCCAGGACCCCCTCCCCGAACCCCCTCCCCAAACCCCCTCCCCGGACCCCCTCCCAGGACCCCCTCCCCGGACCCCCTCCCAGGACCCCCTCCCCGGGCCCCCTACCTTTGCAGTGGACGGCGCCGATGCACTCGCACGCGCAGCCCCCCAGCGGCTCCCAGGAGCCCGGGGCGCAGTCCCAGAGCGAGGCCTCCGAGCCCCGGCACCGCACGCCCCGCAGCAAGAAGGGCTGCCGCTCCTGGGGCCACACCACGTACGTGGGCGCCACGTGGACGTCGCTGCAGTCCAGCTGCCTGCAAACGACCGCCGCCTCCTGCAGGCCCCAGTGGTCCCCGCACACCGGGCCCTCCCGGCCGCCCAGCCGGACCCGCACCAGCCCCTCGCAGCGGTTCCCGCCTCTCAGCAGGGCCACCGACTCCCCCGCCGCTGCCGCCGGGCCTGGGACAGAGCACAGGGAGGCGCGGTCATGGGTGGCACGCACGGCTCCAGAAGGTTCTGTCCGGAATTTTCACCGTCCATCCTAACCTGTCCCCTTCACTTCCATGTCCTCGTTTCCTCACACTCCGTGTAGATGACATGTATGACAGAACACGGTAACAAAAAGGAATGTCCGAGGCCCCGTTCCCACACGGGAGGGTCACGGCCGCTGGTCTGCAAAGGGCTGAGGCCTCCCCTCCCCCCCCGAGGCCCTGGCTGAGCTCCCGGGACGCACACACACCATTCGACAGCGGCCCCTCCCAGGAAGGATGCCTGCCTCTCGCAGGCCGGCGTCCTCCCAGCCCCAGCCCTCCGGACAGCAGCACTCACCCGCAGGGAGGGTCCAGCAGGCCAGGAGGAGGGGCCACAGCCTCAGAGGGGACAAGGCCATCCCTGGTCACCGCTGGTGCTGTGCCAGCCCAGGTGCAGGCGGTGGACTCCTGCTCAGCGCGCAGCCCTTCTGAGAAGGAAGGGGGGAACCCCGCCAGCCTCCCCGCCTCCCCGCCTCCCCGCCTCCCCGCCTCCCCGCCTATCAGTGGCCTCATCTGTCACACCGAGCACAGGCTCACCCCAGGCCTGGGCCCGGGCAGCCCCGCAGCACTGGTGAGGCCGGGGCTGGGCCTCCTGCAGGGCCAGGGGGGAGCCGGGAGCGGGCTCCGTGGGAGACGCACCGTTTGCCGCCGCACCCGAAGGTGTGTGTGTGGATGAGCACGGATCCTTCCGATGTGTCATCAGGGACCCAGCCCTTGGACCAAAACCATTACCAACGGGCATGACCCGGGACCGGCCATAGGGAAGGAGGGAGACACATCTCTGTGCGGAGAAAGTCCTGGAACAGGAGCCTCGTGCCCCGTCCGAGAGGAACAAGCACTCGATGGAAAACACGTAGGAAGCCGTTTAGCATGACGGTGTGGACAAGGGCATATGTTACAGCGCATGTTTTCAGCGGGAAACACACGGGAAGCACAGAATGCGTTGCGGTAGCTCATGCGTATATCTGTGCCTCTGATCAAAGAAAAGTTCTCAATGGATATAAACCAAGGAGAGTTGGTGTATTCATTTTGGAGAGAATCATGGCTTTCATTTTCTTTTTAACACAGAATCCAGTCTTGTATCAGGGGTGTAGTTCTCCATCTGTAACTCAGACTTTTATTGGAGTCTAAATACCCAGGCTAGTCCATCGTCCCCAGGCCCTGCCCTTGACCCAAACCTCCCACCTGGGCCCATAGCGCCCCCTAGTGACCACACCTCCTTCCAAGCACCCAGCCCTACATCCCGTGCTCAGATCTATTGTACATCCGGGGCCCAGACCATCACGGCGGGGCTGAGAATGCCAGCCCAGGGCCCAGGCCACAAGCAGGGAACATGGTGGTGTATCAGGGGACTGGATCTCCATACGGAACCCAGGCCAATACTCCATAACCCAATATCCAGTTATGGTACCAGACCGCCCACCAGAGCCCAGACCTCCCTCCCTGGCCAAAACTGACCTCCCAGGACCCAGACCTCCATCCGGGGCTAAGGCTTCCATCCGAGTCCCAGACCAACATAGAGGGGCCGAGAAAATTATCCTGGGACCATTGTTTATTTTATTGTGTGTGTGTGTGGTTTTCATTTTCTTTCTTGGTTCCATGAGGTATAAAATTTATGATAATGTGTATTATTTTCTAATCAGAATATCATCAGTGAACGTTACTTTCTAAGAGATTTGCCAGAGAAGCAGTTTAAGAGAGGGTAGATCTTCCCCGTCTCCAGCGGGAGGAGGACCCTGTCAGCAGGACCCTCTGTGCTGAGGCCCCTCCCCCAAGCAGCCTGGCCATGCACTGAGCCCAGCTCCCTGCTGGGAGCTCAGGAACACCCAGCATGCACCACGAGCCAGGCTGGCCACCTCCTGAGGCCAGAGGGAGGCTCCTGTGTGTACACAGGTGTGCCAGGTGAGCTCAAACATCCAGAACACACCTTCTTGTCCCCTGAGGCTCTGCCAGGAGCTGTCCCTGCCACAGTCCCAGGACCTGGCTACGAGCCTTTCTCACCCACTTCACCCCAGAGGCTTCGTCCCACCTCCGTGGACATCACCCCATCTCCCTCACCCGGCTTCCTGTCCGGAAGAGACTGACTTCCATCGTCTGCAGCACAGTGGTCCTTGAGGCCACAAGCTGTGCCTCCCTCACAGCCCAGGGGGTGGGTGGGTGGGGAGAAGCACTGGGGGTGGGTGACAGTGCTCAGAGAGAACTCCCAGCTGGCTGGCCAGGCCCTCAGGGGGAGCCGGACAGGTGGGTGGTGATGGCTGCCATCCCTGGGAGACCCTAAAGATGAGGGTCTCACAGGATGATCAAACCTGGTCTTTTCCAAGACACTGACGTGGGAGAGTGAGTTAACAGCGATCAGATACATGGTTGTTGGCAAACCTACCCCAGACCCACACAGGGAAGAGGACACAGAGCAGCATGGCCCAGAGCAGGTGTGGGAGGTGTGGCCAGGGTGGTCTGGTCACGGTGTGGTCAGGGTGAGTGTGGTCATAAAGGGCCTGGTGGGTCATCAGAGCAGGGCAGTGTGGGTGCCGGGGACCCTGGGGGAGGGCTGTCTGCAGGCGGAAGTAGAATGGCCAGGAGCTGGTTCATAGGGAGCCCACTCCACATCCTGTAGAACCTTCGGGCAAAAGGCTGTGGGTGAGGAGAGTTGAAAACACTCAGAGCCCTTACCAGACCAGGGTGAGGCAGAGAACGGGGGTGGGCGGTGAGTGTGTGTGTGTGTGTATGTGTGTGGCCACGGTGGATGTCTGGGGAAGGCTCTGAGGTGAATGAATGGGTGGATGGCTGCATTCAGAGGGCGTTTAATAGCATCTTTTTTAGAGATGAGGAACATGGAAGCCCCCGGGCATCTTGCTGGGGTCCCTGATGGCCAGCTGGGTCGTCAGGTCCTGCGGCCGAGGCCACGGGGGTGTTCAGTCCCAGCCTGCGCTCCGGGGGCCGGAGGGGGCGGAGCCCACCTGTGCTTAAGGAGAGAGACAGGCATGGCGTCTCAGCTATTCCTCTGAGCCTCCAGGACAACCGGGCCCTGGCTTGTCATCGCACCTCAACGCCAGAGGGCCAGACAAGGATGGGCATGTGTTGGGATGAGAGTAAAGCGTCTCCTCCCACCATCTGCTCCCTCCTCCACCCCCGCCCCCCGCTGCACCCCCTCTGCCCCTGTAGCTGACTGGGAACAGGGTTCTAGAAGGACTCTGTGCACAGCCATGAAAAGAAGCCCCAATAAAAATCTAGGGCTCTCCCTAAAATCCACGCCTGCTCATAAGATGCCAGGGTAACAAGCAATGCTGAAGGGACAGCCGAGGAGCACAGCCCAAGCCAGAGACAGCAGTGAGGGCGCACACACACACAGAGGGGCTCGGCAGTGAGGGCACACACACACACACACACACACACACAGAGGGGCTCGGCAGTGAGGGCGCACACACACACACACACACACACACAGAGGGGCTCGGCAGTGAGGGCACACACACACACACACACACACACAGAGGGGCTCGGCAGTGAGGGCACACACACACACACACACACACACACACAGAGGGGCTCGGCAGTGAGGGCACACACACACACACACACACACACACAGAGGGGCTCGGCAGTGAGGGCGCACACACACACACACACACACACACACACAGAGGGGCTCGGCAGTGAGGGCACACACACACACACACACACACACACACAGGGGCTCGGCAGTGAGGGCACACACACACACACACACACACACACACACACACAGAGGGGCTCAGCAGTGAGGGCACACACACACACACACACACAGGGGCTCGGCAGTGAGGGCACACACACACACACACACACACAGAGGGGCTCGGCAGTGAGGGCGCACACACACACACACACACACACACAGGGGCTCGGCAGTGAGGGCGCACACACACACACACACACACACACACACAGAGGGGCTCGGCAGCGAGGGCACACACACACACACACACACACACACACACAGACGGGCTCGGGGTGTTTAAATGTAGGCGCTGGCCGGCGCGGAGCTGTGGAAGCAGCAGCAGTACAGCAGGACGAGCCCAGCGGCCGCCACGGCGCACAGGTGCACACCCATGGAGCTCAGGGCCGTCCCCTCCTCCTGCGCCGCCTCCTGCTCCGCCTCCTGTTCCTCGGGGCCCGGCTCCCAGGCATCGTCATAGTCCTCCTCCGGCAGCAGGTCCGGGGACACACTGGACCCTTCGAGCTTCTCCCCCATGGGGACAGCACCAATGTCCTCGTAAACAGCTTCCGGGGGCCGAGTCCCCAGCATTCCAGAACCTGCAGAGCCACGCCCACACCTGTCGCCCTGACACTCCCGCTGTCCCAGCCGACAGCTGCCGGCCCCTGCAGGCGGGCGGGACCCTCCACCCCTCAGCTCCTCCTGCCTCGGGTCCCGTCAGGGGCACAAGGAACACACACTTCCGTGGGCAGCCAAGAAGAGCGCTCCCAGCTGTTCGGGTGGCTCAGGAATGGGGGGCCCTCGAGCCTGCCCCTCACCCAGCTCCTCTCAGCAATGGAGCAGAGCTCAGAGCACCCCCCCCCCCGTCCCCAACAAGGCGACCACTCGTGGGTCACTGACATGTCCCCTCAGGGGAGAGGGGGTGACACCCAGCATGCAGGACAGTGACCAGGACAGAGAGGGCCGGCGATGGGCTGGGACCTCAGCGTGTGCCCCCCAGCCTTCCCATCCCCAGGCCCCGGGTGCCCCTCGCCGGCCATGCCTGCCACCTACCCCCGCAGGCTCCTCTGCGGTACCACTGCACCCCCAGGATCAGGGAGACGACGCCCAGGAGGGTGCCCAGGACGAAGCAGAGGATCATGGGCAGGGTCCCAGCCTTGAGGGAAGGCAGCGGGGCCAGGGTGGGGCCTGTAGGGACAGTGAGAGGCGGGTCCTCCCTGAGTGCTCGCACTGCCTGGGGAATTGTGACCTCCGGCCTGGACCACCTGAGTCAGGGGGGAGGGGCACCCAGAGGAGAGATGGGCTTGTCCTCTCCTCCCCCACAGATGACCCTGAGGGGGTCCCACAGCTCAGGGCCGAGGGGGAGAAGGACAGCTCCTACCATCCTGACAGCCACTGCCCTCGCCTTTGCTTTGGACGTAGCCACAGCTTCTAAGAGGCCATAGCACAAGGGGCAAAACCCCTCAGGGAAGGGAAGGGACGGACCCAGGCCGCTGTCCCTCCTCGCAGCTCTCCACCCGGCTGGCCCATGTACCCCAGCCACAGGGCGTCTCCGGCACCGTGGCCCTCCCTGCCCCTGACCACTCAGCACCCCAGACTGGGGCACAGGTGTCCATGGAGACTCCAGGGCGCCCCTCCATGTGACCCCAGTGCAGGCTCCTCTGGGTCCGGGTCAGACAGGAGGTGGGAGTGGAGGCTGAGGAAGGACACCCACCTGCTGCTGGTGGTGGGACTGTGGGCCCTCTGTCCCCTGCAGGAGAAAGGGCCACACCGCGGGCGAGTCAGAGGGGGCGGCCATAGCCCCGAGCAGCCCAGACCCTCTGAGCCTCAGCCCCGCTCAGCCTGGCCTTGGACCCCCACGGAGGCAGCCTGTGCCCACCCCTCGGAGGAACCCAGCCCAGGGGCAGCCTCGGGGCCCTGCGAGCACCCACAGTGAGGGGACACCCAGAGGAGCTCCCCAGCCCCCTCCCCAGCCCCCAACAGCACCCCCGGCCCCCCGGCCCACTCACGGGAGCAGCGCACGCCCGCATCCTCCTTGTGCCCGCAGTCCGTGTGCCCCCACGGCTCCGCGGGGCAGCCCCCCAGCGCCGCCTCGCTGCCCCGGCACCCCACCTGGTCCAGCCACACGGGCCCCGAGCCCGGGCCGAAGGCGGCGCCCGCGGGGGCGCTGAGGGCCCCGCCGCAGCCCAGCTGGCGGCACACGACCTCCGCGTCCGCCAGGTCCCAGGCGTCGTCGCACACGGTGCCCCAGGCGCCCGCGTGCCACAGCTCCACGCGGCCCGCGCAGCCGTCCTGGCCGCCGCGCACCCGCACCGAGCCCTCCTCTGCAAAAGGGGGCGCTGCGGGTCACTGCGGGGGGGTCACTGCGGGGGGGTCACTGCGGGGAGGTCACTGCGGGGTCACTGAGGGGGAGGTCACTGCGGGGGGTCACTGCGGGGGGTCACTGCGGGGGGGTCACTGCGGGGGGTCACTGCGGGGCGGGGTCACTGCGGGGGGGTCACTGCGGGGGGTCACTGCGGGGGGTCACTGCGGGGGGTCACTGCGGGGGGTCACTGCGGGGGGGGTCACTTGCGGGGGGTCACTGCGGGGGGGTCACTGCGGGGCGGGTCACTGCGGGGGGGTCACTGCGGGGGGGGTCACTGCGGGGGGGTCACTGCGGGGCGGGGTCACTGCGGGGGAGGTCACTGCGGGGGGGGTCACTGCGGGGGGTCACTGCGGGGGGGTCACTGCGGGGGGTCACTGCGGGGGGGTCACTGCGGGGCCGGGTCACTGCGGGGGAGGTCACTGCGGGGGGGTCACTGCGGGGGGTCACTGCGGGGGGGTCACTGCGGGGCGGGGTCACTGCGGGGGGGTCACTGCGGGGCGGGGTCACTGCGGGGGGGTCACTGCGGGGGGGTCACTGCGGGGGGGTCACTGCGGAGGGGTCACTGCGGGGCGGGGTCACTGCGGGGGGGTCACTGCGGGGGAGGTCACTGCGGGGGAGGTCACTGCGGGGGAGGTCACTGCGGGGGGTCACTGCGGGGGAGGTCACTGCGGGGGGTCACTGCTGGGGGGTCACTGTGGGGGAGGTCACTGTGGGGCGGGGTCACTGTGGGGCGGGGTCACTGCGGGGCGGGGTCACTGCGGGGCGGGGTCACTGTGGGAGAGGTCACTGCGGGGCGGGGTCACTGAGGGGCGGGGTCACTGAGGGGCGGGGTCACTGCGGGGGAGTCACTGCGGGGGGGGTCACTGCGGGGCAGGGGGTCACTGTGTCGGGGTCACTGAGGGGCGGGGTCACTGAGGGGCGGGGTCACTGTGGGGGGAGGTCACTGTGGGGCGGGGGCACTGCGGGGGAGTCACTGCGGGGGGGGGTCACTGCGGGGCAGGGGGTCACTGTGTTGCGGGGTCACTGCAGGGCGGGGTCACTGAGGGGGAGGTCACTGCGGGGGGATCACTGCGGGGGGGTCACTGAGGGGGAGGTCACTGAGGGGCGGGGTCACTGAGGGGTGGGGTCACTGCGGGGGGAGGTCACTGCGGGGCGGGGACACTGTGGGGCGGGGGCACTGTGGAACGGGGGCACTACAGGGGCACTGCGGGGTGGGGGTCACTGCGGGGCGGGGTCACTGCGGGGAGGTCACTGCGGGGGGGTCTCTGCGGGGCGGGGTCACTGTGGGGCGGGGTCACTGTGGGGCGGGGTCACTGCGGGGGAGGTCACTACAGGGCGGGGTCACTGGAGGGGGTCACTGCGGGGCGGGGTCACTGCGGGGCGGGGGCACTGGAGAGGATCACTGCGGGGCGGGGTCACTGTGGGGCGGGGTCACTGCGGGGCGGGGGCACTGGAGGGGATCACTGCGGGGCGGGGGGAGCAGGGGCAGGCAGAGGGGCACAGGAGTGAGCACCTGGGCAGCTGCGGGTGGTGGAGCAGTTGAGGGGCTCCCCAGAATCCTGCGTCATGTTCGCTGGCAGTCCTGTTGGGTGAGGCAGGGGCAGTCCCCGGGTGAAGGCCCTGAACAGCGTCAGGATGAAGTCTGTGATGCCCGAGTGACCCGGCCCCCCGCCACGGTCCACGGCGGCGCCACCTGTGCAGGTGATCCAGGCCTCTTCCTCGTGGGCGCAGGAGCGCGGGCGCCAGGGGTCCGAGGGGCACTGCCACAGCGTGGAGTTGTGCAGCGGGCGGCACTCAATCTTGTCCACCCAGGAGATGCCCCGGTCGGCGCGGACGGGCTTTCTGTCCACCCAGCCCTGCTCCCCGCAGCCCAGCTGCTTGCAGATGACGGACACGGAGTGCAGCCTCAGGGAGTTCCCGCACACGGCGCCCCAGGAGCCGTTGTAGAGCACCTCCAGCCAGCCCGCGCAGCGGGCGCCCCCCTGCAGCCGCAGGGCCACCGACTCTGCAAGACAGCGCGGTCCGGCCGGGACGGCTCCGAAGGAGGCCCAGCGCCCAGGCCCAGGGAGCCCGGCGCCCACCCCGCCCGCCCACAGCGCTCTCCCCGCCCTAAGGCAGCCGCCGGCAGGTAAGCCCGGCAACCAGAGTGAAGGCCCAGAAGTGAGGCCCTAGCAGGGGTGCCCGCTGATTGTCTGAAACCCAACCTTGGAAATCACTTGAAATACAGAATAACACTTTTTGTATAAGATGACCAGTTTAGCAGTGACTATACAAATTTTAAAAAATTAAAAAAGGAGCCCTAACACTGGTTTGGCTCAGTGGACACAGGGTCAGCATGGACCTTGGTTGCGGGCACATCCCCAGTAGGGGGTGTGCAAGAGGCAGCTGATGGATGTTTCCGGGGCCGGAGCCTCCCTGAGCCAGTGCTTCACCCGCGGAGACGCCGCGCCCCTCGGACCCCGCGGCCCGGACCGCGCTCAGCTCCCGGACTGACCTGCGCAGACGGCGCCGGCGTCCTCCTTGTGGCCGCAGTCGTGCCGGCCCCAGCCCCCCGACGGGCAGCGCCACAGCGCGGACTCCGTGCCCTCGCAGCCCAGCTCGTCCAGCCAGATGCGCCCGGACCCGGGCCCGAAGGCGGCCGCCCCCGGGGCGCCCAGGGCGCGGCCGCAGCCCAGCTGGCGGCACACCACGTGCGCGTCCCGCTGGTCCCAGCCGTCGTCGCACACGGTGCCCCACGCGCCCCCGCGGAGCAGCTCCACGCGCCCCGCGCAGCGGCCCGGGCCCGCGGCCAGGCGCACCCCGCGGCTCCCTGCGGAGACCCCCCCCCAGTCAGCGGCCCCTGGGGGGAAGGATAAGAGGGCGGGGAGGGGGTGTTGGGTGTTGGGGGGCAGCCCGGTCCTCACTCACCCGCACAAACCACGCCCGCGTCCCGCGCGGCCCCCGGCGGCGCCAGCGGGGCGGCGGACACGTCGCACTGGGCCAGGCGGGCCTCGGTGCCTGCGCAGCGCACGCGGCTCAGCCCCACGCGGACCCCGCGCCCCGGGGCGGGGGCATCGTAGGCCCGCTCCGCCGCCCCGCAGCCCAGCTGCCGGCACACCACGCCCGCGCCGCGCGCGTCCCACGCGTCGTCCAGGACGCGGCCCCACGCGCCGTCCAGCGCCACCTCCACGCGGCCGTCACAGCGGCTCTGGCCGTCCCGCAGCCGCAGCGCCTGGGCCAGGCCTGGCGGAGGGAGAGGCGGGCTGGCGGGGCGGGCAGGGGCTCAGGGAGGCGCCCTGGCCTGGAGGAGGGAGAGGACTCCCCTGCCTCCAGCCCGTCCACCCCCACCCCCTGCCCCCAGCCCGTCCGCCCCCGCCCCCTGTCCCCAGCCCGTCCACCCCCAGCCCCTGCCCCCAGCCCATCCACCCCCACCCCCTGTCCCCAGCCCGTCCACCCCCACCCCCACCCCCTGTCCCCAGCCCGTCCACTCCCAGCCCCTCTGCCCACCAGCCCGTCCGCCCCCGCCCCCTGTCCCCAGCCTGTCCACCCCCGCCCCCTGCCCCCAGCCCGTCCACCCCCAGCCCCTGCCCCCCAGCCCATCCTCCTCCACCACCCCCAGCCCCTGCCCCCCAGCCCATCCTCCTCCACCACCCCCTGTCCCCAGCCCGTCCACCCCCACCCCCTGTCCCCAGCCCGTCCACCCCCACCCCCTGCCCCCAGCCCGTCCACCCCCAGCCCCTGTGCCCGTGGCTCTTGCGGACCCACCTGAGCAGACCGCGGAGGCCGAGTGTCCGGGGGCGCAGGCCGGGGCGCCCAGCGTGCTCACCGGGCAGTGCCACAGGTAGGGCTCTGTCCCGGCACAGTGGAACCTGTCGGGCCAGAGGGGGGCGCCCCCATGCCCAAAGTGACCGCCCGGGGGCACGGCCACGGCGCTGCCGCACTGCAGCTGGTGGCACAGGACGGTGGCGTCTACGAGGTCCCAGTGGGCGGCACAGAGGGGCGCCCAGGCCCCCTGGACCTGGAGCTCCACGCGGCCCTCACAGCTGCTGCTGCCGTTGGCCAGCCGGAACTCTGCGGGGAGCTGCTGTCAGGCTCTCCTTTGACCCTGAGACCCAGCACAGGGCCATTTCCTTCTTGGAACCCCAGGTGGTGGCCACTGAGCTGTCACCTGGCTCTGACCGGCTCCCCCTGTTCCCCAGGCGGAGCACTGGCTCACACATCTTCGCAGAGAAGCCCACACTTGGAGGCCTGCCCTGGGGGCCGGGTAGAATGTCCCTCTAGGACAGTGTTTCCCAAAGTGTGGTACGCGCACCCCCAGGGGCACGGGAAGAGTTTGGTGGGGGTACTCGTTGCACCGGAGTTTGGGGGGGATATGCACTGCACCGTGCTTAGCTGCGCCTAATTCTACGTTCTCATGAGTACGAGGGGCACTCAGCGTTACGAAAATCATAGAAGGGGCACACACGTGTCAAAAGTTTGGGAAACACTGCTCTAGGACCAGGCTCCTGCCCACCCTCCCCTTCCGACAACCCCCAGCAGGCACTTCCTCTGACGGAACAGGGCACCCTCCTGGCGGGCAGCTCCTTGGGGCGCTGGGGTTGGGGCGCCCAGGAGGAATCCAGAGGAAGGGCGGCCGGGGGGCCTCACCTGAGCACCGGAGCCCGGCGTCCTGGCCGTGCCCACACCGGTGCCCGGGCGCCCGCGGGCAGTGGAACAGCAGCGACTCGTTGCCCGCACAGCGGAAGGCCTCCGTCCACACGGGCCCCGAGCCCTGGCCAAAGTGCGCGCCCGGGGGCGTGGACACGGCCACGCCGCACTGCAGCTCCCGGCACGCCACGTGGGCCGTGGCCTGGTCCAGGTCCTGGTCGCAGACGGTGCCCCAGGTCAGGCCGCGCCTCACCTCCAGGCGCCCGGCACAGGGGTGCTCGCCGCCCGCCAGCCGGGCCTCCGTGTGTCCTGGGGGCGGAGACGGAGTTTCTGTCAGTCAGGTGTCCTCAGGCAGGCAGCTCACCTGGAGCCGGCTCCCTGGACCACAGGGCGCTCCGTCCCGAGGGGCCCTCTGTCTCCGGGCAGCGGGTCCGCCCAGCACTGGGCAGTCTGACGGCCTGAGGCCTGTCCGCCCTGCACGCAGAAAGCAGGGCCCCTGGGCCCTAACCGGTGTGGCTCGGTGGATAGAGCGTCGGCCTGCGGACAGAAGGGTCCCAGGTTCGATTCCGGTCAAGGGCATGTGCCTGGGTTGCGGGCACATCCCCGGTAGGGGGTGTGCAGGAGGCGGCTGATCGATGTTTCTCTCACATCGATGTTTCTAGCTCTCTATCCCTCTCCCTCCTCTTTGTGAAAAATCAATAAAATATATTAAAAAAATAATTTTAAAAATTAAAGAAAGGAAGAAAACAGAGGTCAGAGTCGCGTGCTGCAGGTGCCCATGCACGTCCCAGGCTGGTGCCCCAAGGCCCTGTGTAATCTTGGAGGCAATGCCAGGGCCCTCAGGCCACAGGCACTGGCTCTGGGGGCACCAGGGAGGCCCGTTCACCTGCCCTCACTCTGGGTGGGTGCAGGCCCTGCCCTCTCACCTCTGACTCAGCGTTTTCCTCTCCCCCCCCCCCCCCACCTGCTCCACGTCCACTTCCTCTGCAGCGGCCCAGGTGTCCCGAGGGAAAGGGGCGTTGCCGGGGCCTCACCTGCGCAGACCACCTCGGCGTCCTGCTGGGCGTCGCAGCCGCTGCGCAGCTTGTTGTCGAGCCTGCAGTTGCGGATGGTGGGCTCCGTGCCCTGGCAGGTCATGAACTTCCCGCCGGCGTCCCCGCCCTGGCGGGAGGCCTGCAGCGCGGGCCCGCACCCCAGCTCCCGGCAGAACACCGTGGCCTCCGTCTGGTGCAGGCCGCAGAGGCGGTCCACGCCGTTCAGGTTCTTGATCTCGGGGAGCCCGGAGCAGGGGCTCCGGCCCTTCACCAGCCGGATCTCCCGAAAAGTGCCGTCTGCAGAGCACGGGCCGCGCTCAGGAGGGGCAGCCTCTGCCCTGCCCGCCTCCCCGGGGGCTGCGGCCGCCTCCACGGACATGTCCCCTCAGGCTCTCCACCGGCCTGGGTCCCAGCCCCAGGGCCGGGCCCTGCTCCTTCCTCAGGGTCAGTGCTGGGCCGAGGGGGCCCCTTCCGACCAGGCAGTCACAAAGGGCCCCTCGCTCAGAAGGACGCCCCTCAGAGGGGCTGCCTGGTGTGACGCGCTGACAGCCTTGCCCCCCAAAACCCGAGCCATGGGTCTGCGTCCGAGGGGCCTCGGACGGGGAGGGGCCTCGGGAGTTCTCGTTCAGTTCTCCCACAGACAGCTGAAACCCTAACGACAGACATGCCTGCCATTCGGGTAAGAAATCCCAGTCAGAAACCCACAGGGGCCCTTAGGCCTCCTCAAGTGTCTAGAACAGTGTTTCCCAACCTTCTCTCATGATGAGAGTCACCACCTGGTGGAGTTGTTAAAACACAGATTCCCGGGTCCCAACTAAGAAGTGCTAAACTAGAATTTTTGGGAACATATAGGTAAAATTGTATACTTAACTAGTGCTCTAAGACAGATTTTATATACAGAGCACTAAGTTAGGTATGCAATTTTACCTATATGTTCCCAAAAATTCTAGTTTAGCACTTCTTAGTTGGGATCCGGGAATCTGTGTTTTAACAACTCCACCAGGTGATTCTCATCATGAGAGAAGGTTGGGAAACACTGGTCTAGAAGACGGGGCGGCTCCTCCCCCCTAACACCCCCCTCCTCCCCGTCCGACTCCTGCTCCTCATTCCAGCGGCTGCTGCACTGGGCATCGGCTCATCCTCTGTCTCTCCCGGGGGAGCCAGGCTCTGCCCACAGGAGGTGCCAGCTTTTCCCCAGCCGCTTCCCCAGCACCCGGAACAGGGCCTTGCAAGGACTCGGGATGGAGATGAGACTGGGCCTTGCTAGAGGGGCCAGGCAGGCTCCTGTGCCCAAAGGGGACCCCCCGGAGAGCCACAGCCCTGCCTGCCCCCCCTCCCACACCCCTCCCCCAAACCCTCCCCCTGGCTCCCCCTCCCCTCTCCCACGGTCCCAGCACCCACTTACTGGCGCACAGGGCGACCACCATCCAGTCGTGGGGGCATGGGGCCCGTGTCCACGCCCCGAGGCTGCACTCCCACAGGGAGGACTCGTCGCCCCGGCAGGACACGTTGTGGAGCGAGGGCTGCACCCTCTCTTCGGGCAGCGGGACGTACTTGGGGGCCCCCACGGCAGGGCCGCAGCCCAGCTGCCTGCAGACCACCGAGGCCTCCGCCAGCGTCCACTCCTGGTTGCACACGTGGCCCCACTCCCCCTGGTGCCGGGCCAGCACCAGTCCGTCACACTCGCTGTATCTGTTCGCCAGCCTCAGGTTGCCCGGCCCACCTGCAGGGGGGCGGGCCAGCCTCAGCGGGGCCAGGCCACCGGGGGCCAGGGGAGGGGGGAAGCTGAGGGTGGGCCGCGTGGTGACGGCCTCTGCATGTGCCCGGGGCCGCGCCCACGGCCTCGCTGCCGATAGATAGAACCAGATTAGATAGAGCCAGATTAGATAGAGCCAGATTAGAAATGTGACCCTGGAAGCTTGCCCCCAACCACACCCTTTCCAGGCCTCTGCCCCCTGGTCTTTTCCTCAGCCCCTGGCACCCCCCACCTTATCACAGGACCCTCCACCCGCAGCCCCCGTCCGGGGCTGGTGCAGGGGACTGGAACAGCGGCCCCAGGATGTCCGAGACGGGAGTGTGTGTGTGTGTGTGTGTGTGTGCACCTCGTCCCAGCCTGGTCATTCCTGGCACCACCAGGGCTGCTGGGCTCACACAGGGAAAGAAGCGAAAGGGGGTGCCGGGGCCCGGAGGGAGCAGGTCTTCCCACCCGCACTGGGGCCTCACCCCTCGCTGCCCTGCTCCCCCAGCTTCCGCTGGGGCCTTCCAGCCCGGGAACGGCACCAGGTCTGCGTCCCTAACACACAACAGGCCCTGCCACCATCCCCCTGCCCACGCCTCACTGCCCCCAGATTCCCCACTACCACCCCCTGGGTGCCCTCTGTCCAGCTGTGCGGTCCCCCCTCTGGACCCGGGTCAGCCTGGGCAGCGCCGTTCCTCCGTCAGCTTCCAGGGTACCGGATGCTGCTGCCCTCTCCGGCCTCCCGGCCCTGACACACACTCACACTCGTACACCCACACGCATGCACACTCACAGGCACATGCGCACTCGCTCACATTCTCCTCTCACACACATGCATGCACACGCACCCATGCTCCTGTCGGCAGGTCCCGCAGGGGCTGGTGCAGGGAAATAGAGCAGCGGCCCCAGGACATCCGAGGGGAGGGCCACTCGTCCCAGCCTGGTCATCCCAGAGCACCCCCAGGGCTGTGCTGTGACCCTTCGCACCCCCTGTCGGTCTGGATCATTGAGACCAGACCCAGCCATGTTCCCTCATTCCGTGCAGGCCCTGACCAGCCCACTCCTTGGGCTCTGAGCAGTGGGGCCGGAGGCTCTGGTTCACCCTGGGATGGGACCGACTCCGTGTTGGGACAAGAGTCTCCAGGGGTCTAACTTGGGAGCCCACACACCCTCCGACCTCAGGATATCCCGCCCCCTCTGAGCTGAGCGACACCCAGGCAGCTGGTCGTAGCGGGGGGGATCCTCACACTCAGCATCGGCAAGCTGCTGCCTCCGGAAGGTTCCGCGGATGAAGGGAGAAGAAACTCACCAGTGGGGACTGCCCAGAGCGTGAGGAGAAAGGGCCCGACTCCCAAGGCCCAGAGAGCAGCCCGCATGGCTCCTCCGCCCCTGGGCGTCAGCCAGCTCTGGCCACTGGGCTGGGCGTCCGCAGGGACGGAGCCCAGAGTCACGCACGCAGACGTGGGGCTGCCGGTGGCCCCAGCACCAGTGGAGGCAGCGAGGGCCTATCCAGGGCTTATCAGTGGCCCCGGCGCTCGGTCTGTGAGCAGAGCAGCCAATGGCCTCGGCAGCTCTGAGCATCGCAGGCATGCGCAGAGGGCCCGGCTGTGGGTTTCCTCTCCTGCTGGGAACTGCTGACGGGGCTGCTTCCCCCAGACCCATGATCAGGCGAGTGGTCCAGTCTGCCGGCAGCAACGGTAGCAGGAAAATCCACCCCATAGACAGTGACCAGCGACACCGCCCTCCCTGGGACCCGCAGGGACTGAGGAAGGGCCCCAGCACTAGGACAGTGAGACAGGCCCGGAGAGTTTTGTAAACGAAACTGTCCTTGGAACCAAAGTCCACAAAAGAAGGCCAAAACCTATGCCCTAAGCCAGTGGTCGGCAAACTCATCAGCCAACAGAGCCAAATATCAACAGTACAATTGAAATTTCTTTTGAGAGCCAAATTTTTTAAACTTCTTCTAATGCCACTTCTTCAAAATAGACTCGCCCAGGCCGTAGTATTTTGTGGAAGAGCCACACTCAAGGGGCCAAAGAGCCGCATGTGGCTCGCGAGCCGCAGTTTGCTGACCACGGCCTTAAGCTGGAACAGGTGACCACCTGCTGAAACAGGACATTTAAAAAGGATCAAGACTCTCCCCAACATCATAACCAGAATGCCCAGGGTACACGTGAAAATCCCTCGCCACACGAAGCACACAATTCGATGATAAAGGACAATCAGCTGGTGGCAATGCCAGGGTGACCTAGATGTCAGAATTACCTGACAAGTCAGGTAATTCAGAACAGCATCCCACATAGCCTGACCTGTGAGCATCAATATGCCTCTGAACTAGGAGGTCACAGTTTGATTCCTGATCAGGTTGTGAGCTCAATCCCAGTGTGGGGCAGACAGAAGGCAGCCAATCAGTGAATCTCTCTCATCGTTGTTTCTCTCTCTCCATTCCTCTCTGAAATCAATAAAAATACATTTAAAAAAAAATGAAATAAAATATGAATCATATCAATAAAATTTATTTTTAAAGTAATTCTAAGACAAAAATTTTATTGATTGAAATTAATTTATTTACAGAAAGAGAATATAAAAGTTATCTGTTTTGAAACTTTAAGGATACAAACTTAGCCGAAATCAGTTTGGCTCAGTGGATAGAGCGTCGGCCTGCGGACTCAAGGGTCTCGGGTTCGATTCTGGTCAAGGGCATGTACCTTGGTTGGGGGCACATCCCCAATAGGGGGTGTGCAAGAGGCAGCTGGTTGATGATTCTCTCTCATTGATGTTTCTAACTCTCAATCCCTCTCCCTTCCTCTGTAAAAAATCAATAAAATATATTTAATAATTCTCTCTCATCATTGATGTTTCTATCTCTCTATCCCTCTCCCTTCCTCTCTGTAAAAAAATCAATAAAATATATTTAATAATTCTCTCTCATCATTGATGTTTCTATCTCTCTATCCCTCTCCCTTCCTCTCTAAAATCAACAAAAATATTTAAAAACAAAAACAAAAGTGCACAGAGAAACTCACACTGGAATTATCTGACATATTACTACTAGCTCTATTTTTCATTTCTTCCCTGTATTATTTCTGAAACAAAATATACTCGTTATATTCAAAGAAACATACTGTAATGTGTTTTGTTGCAGGTGGCTGCTTTCTTATTTTCATTAATGTCATTACTGAAGTCATGTATTCTAAGGTACACTTTATACCTTGTATCCATGGACCCTCCTTGATACTGGCAGTGTCATCTAATATATTAAAAAATCAACTAGTTAGATAATAAAGCAAAAACAGGACAGAAAAAAAGCACACACTTTTTCTTTTCTTTTTTAAGCAAAAGTGTTCATAACAATTACTAGCTATTGCCTCATAGAACTAGAGAATATACAGGATTTCCCCTGAAAATGTATGCACACTTTATTTTTATTTATTTATTTTTTTAAAATATATTTTATTGATATTTCACAGAGGAGAAAGGGAGAGAGATAGAGAGCTAGAAACACTGATGAGAGAGAAACATCGACCAGCTGCCTCTTGCATACCCCCTACCGGGGATGTGCCCGCAACCAGTGTACATGCCCTTGACCAGAATCAAACCTGGGACCTTTCAGTCCGCAGTCCGACGCTCTACCACTGAGCCAAACCGGCTTCGGCTGTATACACACTTTAATGGATGATAGTCAGCTGATGTTTCTTTTCTTTCTTTCTTTCTTTCTTTCTTTCTTCTTTTTTTTTTTTTTTTTTTTTCCAGTTTTAGCCCACTGGAATTAAAATGGCCGTCGACATGCCGAAAGCGGTTGGGCTCAGTGGATAGAGTGTCGGCCTGCGGACTCAAGGGTCCCGGGTTCAATTCCAGTCAAGGGCATGTACCTTGGTTGTGGGCACATCCCCGGTAGGGTGTGTGCAGGAGGCAGCTGATCAATGATTCTCTCTCATCGATGTTTCTAACTCTCTCTTTCCCTTCCTCTCTGTAAAAAATCAATAAAATACATTAAAAAATAAATTTAAAAAAATAATAATAATAATAAAATGGCCGTCGACATGTGCATCCATTTCTTTGTGGCACTGTCTCTGTTAGAAACCGGTCCTCAGAAAACTATTCCCCTTGGCTATTGTTTGTCTAAGAAGCGATAAGCCATTAATTCACAAGAAGAACACTGCTGACTCCTTCAGAAAACCCAGCCTGGCCGTCTTGCTTCAAAGCAAGACCATGAGGCGGCAGGAGCGTGGTGGGGAAAGCAGCCTTCGAGGACATCGCGGAAGGGAGCCCAGCTGTGCTCCTGCTTGTTACAGAAACCCGACGGCTCCTTGGGGCTGATGCCACAGAACCTTCTCCAGACCCTCTGCACCCTCTGAGGACCGAGCTGCCGTCCTGCAGGCCTAGCTTGTGGGAAGGAGGCTTTGGTTCTGCTGGGCACTAGCAGGTGGGAAGCAAGACTCCACTGGCTGAATTTTTTTTACTGTTCCTCAGCCTGTGGAAGACCAAGCACTGGCAAACGCTTCTGCTTTGTCTTGTCTACGAGGGGTGTTTTCCACCTGCTGCTGTGAAGCTGCTGGCTTCCCAGGGTGACATGCTGTTCTAACAGGAATGATACTGTGTCAGGAACGAGGTGATGATCTTGTCTGGAAAAAAAATGCAGCTTCAAGTTTTCCCTCCTCTTCTTCACTGAAACTGCTCTCAGCCTTCAGGTGGAGTGTTTGAAGAATCAGGTGAGCAATCACGGAAACCTTCCTGTACCTGTTGCATTTACCAGCGCCACTGCTTGCTTGTTTCAGTGTGTTTTTAATTCACTGAATAGACTCACTAGTAAAATGGAAATGACGAAGGACAGCATCAGTGACCTTGAAGACAAAACAGTAGAATTTACTCAATGTAAACAACAGAGAGAAAATAGGAAAAAATAGAGCAGCAGAGACCTCTGGCATAGTAGCAAAAGTTCTTCTATTTCTATGACTAGAGATCTGAAAAGAAGAGAGAGACTAAAAAATAAAAATAAAATAAATAAAAATTTTAAATATGGCTGAAAACTTCCCAAATGTGGTGGAAGACATAAACTTACAGATTCAAGAAGCTGGGCAAACTCCAAAGTGGATAAGCCCAAAGAAATTCCCATCAAAACACATCAGAACCAATCTTTTGAAATCTAAAGACAAAGAAGAGTCCGAAGACAGCCCGAGAGAAAGGACACATTATCTACAAAGGGAAACCCATGCGTATGACTGCACATTTCGCATCTGCGCGAGGCAGCAGGCGGAGGAACGGCAGGTCGAAGAGCTGAAAGTGTGTCAAGCCCGCGCCCTGTGTCTGTGAAACCGCCCTACAGACATCAGCCGTGGAGGGGGACAAGGGCCTCCTCAGAGGGAGGGAAACGAAGAGAAAGAGTCGCTGGTAGGCACACCTGGAAGACAGGGTTACACAAAGGCCTCCAAACAAAGAAAACGCTAATACTGAGATGGGCTTCCAAGAAAGGAAGGAGCGATGCAGAGGGTAAAAGCAGAGGGAGCCTAATAGACTGCCCTTCCCCTCGTGGGTTCTCCATCCCATGTTCTGTTTGAGTCTCTCTCTCTCTCCCTCTCTCTCTCTTTCTCCTCTCTCTCAATCTCTCTCTCTCTCTTTCTCCTCCCTCCCTCTCTCTCTCTCTCTCTCTCTCTCTCTCTCTCTCTCTCTTCTCTCCTCTCTCTCTCTCTCTCTCTCTCTCTCTCTCTCTCTCTCTCTCTCTCTCTCTCTCTCTCTCAATCTCTCTCTCTCTCTCTCTCTCTCTCTCAATCTCTCTCTCTCTCTTTCTCCTCTCTCTCTCTCTCTCTCTCTCCTCTCTCTCCTGGGGGATTCCACACACCCCGCCCCCTCTCCTATGCAGAGGAAGGCGGCGGTCCGGTGGACTTTGACATTTCACCTGGGCTCACCCGGGTACCACGGCCTGCACGAGTCTATGTTGAAGTGGTGTTAGAAGAGTTTAACAAATGTGGCTCTCCAAAGAAATGTCAATCGTTGTAACTGTTGGTATTTGGCTCTGTTGACTAATGAGTTTGCCTCACCGCTGGCCTAGATGTTCACCTCTGGGGGGAAGGTCAGGGGGTCCAAACCTCATGACCAGTGATGTGCTGGGGGAGGGGAAGTCACCATCGGGGCAGGATCCTACCCTACAACTGACCTGGCCCGTCGTCCTTGCCCCGTTCATGTCGGTCTAGCTCAAGGTGACCAGACGTCCCGCTTTTGGCGGGACAGCCCCGATTTTTAACAATTTGTCCCGCGGCATTTTTTAAAAGTCCCAATTTTTTAGAAAGATTCTAAATTTTAAAAATTGGGACTTTTTAAAAATGCCATGGGATGGGGGACAAATTGTTAAAAATCGGGGCTATCCCGCCAAAAGCGGGACATCTGGTCACCTTAGAGCCTGCCTACAACAGAAATAGCAGAGAACTTCCTTAATCTGATAACGAATATCATCAAAACACAAACCACAGCCAGTGCCCTACTTTCTGAGATCAGAGACCGCACAGGCCCCCTCTCACCTGGACTTCGCCTGGGAGGTCTTAACCAGGGCGGTGAGTTAGGAGCAGAGAAGTCGTAAGGTTAGAAAGGGGGTCATCACTCACAGACAATGCCCTGGAGATTTAAAAAAATCCAGAAGAATCTACACATAAGTTAGAATTCACAAGAAAGTGTACCAAACCTCTGGACACAGTCAATAAATGAAAGTCACTTGTTTTTCTACAGAGAGGCAAACAGAAAATAAATTATTTTAAATAGCTATCTGTTTAAAAGGCAAGAAAAATGTTATGTATTGCTCAGCCAGTATGGTTCAGTGGTTGAGTATCTACTCATGAACTAGGAGGTCACAGGTTCGATTCCTGGTCAGGACGCTTGCCCCAGTTGCAGACTCGATCCCCAGTGGGGAGGAGGTGTGGGTGTGCAGGAAACATCTGATCGATGATTCTCTCTCATCATTGATGTTTCTATCTCTCCCTTCCTCTCTGAAATCAATAAAAATACATTTTAGAAAATGATTCTACAGTTTACATGGAAATGCAGATTGACCACCCAGTCAATACAGCAGAACTGGGAGGCCCCACGCGGGTTAGAATGCCGGTGGTTGAGGCTTGTTGGCTGGAGGGTGGGATGGAAGGGTGGCCCCTCCAGGGCCAGTCTCAGGTGAGGCTTGGGGGCATCCTGCCAGTAGACATGCACAGGGGAGCTGGCGGGGAGGGCGGCAGAGAACAAGGCTGTGAGGCGGGGGTTTCTTCCCTTTCGTTTATAAGACAGGAGGCTGGAGAGAAAGGAGGGCGAGGGTCCTCGCGGGAGGGGCCAGCCTGCGGCTTGGGCAGGAGGGCCCAGGAGGTGTGTGCACAAAGATAAAATCTCTGCAGAAAAGGCAGGAAGTGGTGCCCCTGCCCTGGCTGGTTTTCCGAGAACGGGGTGCAGTTCAGGAAGCCTGCGGGGAAGCAGCCAGCTGTGGCGGTTCCGCTGCAGCACGGAGGGGGCTCTGCAGGGGCTGGGCACCCTGGCCTGGGAGGCAGGGACTCCAGGTGCCAGGTCCTGGGCGCTCCCTGCGGTGACAAGGGTGCGGTAGGAGTGACCTGAGAACAGGGCCTAGTCTTCACGAGGGCCCAGGAGGGAAGCTCTGGGCGATGGGAAGCCGGGTCTGTGGGAAGGCGTCTGAGATGGTGGCGGAACAGGGCCTGGGAAGCAGGAGGTCAGAACCAGCACCTCAGTCAGCACTGTCCACAGATGCTAGGATCCCGGGAGACATCAACCACTAATCCGAGGAGCCTCCTGTTGGACAGACCTGGGGCTAACCCGGCTCCGAGAGTCCCGGCCACTGTGATGGCAAATGTCCCACCAGAGATGCCTTATTATCAGAAAAAGCACTTCCAAAGCACTCTGGAGCAGCGGTTCCAGCCTTCCTGAGGCCACGATCCTGTGATACAGTTCATGTTGTGGTGAGCCCTGTTATGCCCAGATTCTGTGATCCCCAAAGACCACTGGGGAGCTGGGTCTGATGCAACAGCAGAAAGCCTGTATTCGGACTAGTCTGAGCTCTGTCCCACTTACACCGACAGTGGCGTGGCGGGAGAAAGCGAGCTTCAACAGGTCAAAGGGTTTTATAGGGGCGGTGATGTCACTGCTTTGGCTGACCCCGATTGGTTGGGGAGGGCTAGGGTCTAGTTACAAAATGGAGGATCAGGAGCTAGCTCCGCCCTGCGCTCTCAACCCCCAACCATAAAAGTATTTTCGTTGCTACTTCATAACTGTAATTTTGCTACTGTTAATGAATCATAATGTAAATATCTGTGTTTTCCGATGGTCTTAGGCGACCCACAGACTGCGAACCGCTAGCAGGGTCACCTAAGACCATCGGAAAACACAGATATTTACATTATGATTCATTAACAGTGGCAAAATTACAGTTATGAAGTAGCAACGAAAACACGTTTACGGTTGGGGGTCACCACCACACGAGGAGCTGTATTAAAGGGCCGCGGCACTAGGAAGGCTGAGAACCACTGGTCTAGAGGCACACTGAGTCTAGACAGCTGGCACCACCCTGTGTCTGGAAGAAGTAAAAACAAACAACAAATCCCTTCAGGGGGGAGGAAGGCAGCATCTGAGAGTGGCTCCAAGCAGGGAATTCTCCCATTACAGGACTCAGCGCCCAATCAAAGATGAGCTGGCACATCCTACCTAATAAAAGGGTGATATGCAAATTAGCCATCACTCCATCACAAAGATGAGCTGGCACATGAAGGAATAAAAGGTCAGGAGTGGCAGCAGGTGTGGACTTTCCAGAGACAAACCCAAAAACAAGTGTGTGTACAAGGCCCAGGGAGGTAAAACCAGTGCAGAGTCGGGAGGATACAGACTCCCTGGACTGACAGGCACACCACCAGCACTGAAGAGCACAGGGAACAAGGCAGACCCGTATTCCAAGCCATAGACCAAGTCTAACTTAAAAGAATTCAAAGCAAGGCAAAGTGCGTATGCTGACCATAATAGGATTAAAACAGAGATAACTAAAAGATTAAGATCTCTGGGAAACCTCCAAATATTTGGAAACAATACATTTCTAAGTAATCTATTAGTTAAATAAGAAACCAAAAGATAAATAAGGAAATGTTTTAAAATGAATATGAAAACATGGCATATCAAAGCTTATGGGATTTGCTTTAGCCAGTTTGGCTCGGTGCATAGAGCATTGGCCAGTGGACTGAAGGGTCCCACATTCAGTTCCTGTCAAGAGCATGTATGTTGGTTGTAGGCTCCATCCCGGCCCTGGGTCGGACTTGAGAGGTTTGTGACACAGGAGACAAAACACAGAGAGTCCAGGTGATTAAAAGGGGGAGGTTTTAATCTTGCGCTGCTGGGTGAAAGGGGGGCATAGGTACTCCTTTTATAAAGTGGGGGGAGGGCAGAGGGCATGAGAGGTGCGGAATTCCTGCCTCGGGCCAGGGGCCTAGTTAGGCGCCAGTTATCTCTGTCACCATCTACACACCTTGCAGATTGGATTCCCCCCCTGCCTCCACCTAACAGGGGTGTGTGCGTGGGAGGCACCCAATCGATGTGTCTCTCTCACATTGATGTTTCTCTCTCTCTCTCCCCTTCCAGTGCCTCTAAAAATCAATGCAAAAATATCCTCAGGTGAGGATTAACAAAAAGAAAAGCAAGAAAGAGGGAAGGAAGGGAAGGAGAGAGGGAGAGAGGGAGAGAGGGAGAGAGGGAGAGAGGGAGGGAGGGAGGGAGGGAGGGAGGGAGGGAGGGAGGGAGGGAGGGAGGGAGGGAGGGAGGAAGGAGGAAGGAGGGAGGGAAGAATTGAAAAGAAGTGAGAGTGCCCAGCAGCTCTGTGGAGCAGAGGTCCTAAGCCTTTGGAAACCTGAGGATCTGATGGACTAAGAGATGCTAAACACACAAACAGCAGCGGGCAGCTGAGGAGGTCCCTGCGCCCACCCCCAAGCTCCTGGCAGGTGGCTGGGGGGGGGGGGGGGCAGGGACAGACAGCACCATCTCAGGAAGTGGCCCGGATCCCACCTGGAAGCCTGTGGCGTGGGCAGCGGGTTACTGTGACCCTGACATGGAGTGGCCGCCCCCATGGATCTGCCCGGTGCACACCGCAGGCGGAGGAGGGGGGACCTGGGCCTGCGATGCTGATGCTGGCGCTGCGGCCGCTGTGGGGCCTGGGCGCCAGGACCTTGAGCTCAGGTTGCCATGGCATTCTGTCCCCCTGGCACAGGGATGAGGACCAGGATGTGAAGTGGGTAGGAACGGGGTGGAGGGTGGAAAGGCGGGCAGGAGGGGGGTGGAGTGGGGACAGATGTGGGCACAGGGCACCGGGGATGGAGATGGAGATGTGTGGGGAGATGTGTGGGGGTGGAGGAATGGGGACTGCTGGGGGAGGCAGGGTGGGTGGGGAGGAGGACGGGGTGCAGCGAGGCGGGGTGCTGAGAGGGAGGGGGCTCTGCGCTCCTAGAGCCGCCTCTGTCTCCTCCTCCCCGTCTCCCGGGGGACCAGCCGAGCCTGGCGTCTGCCCGCCCCCAGTCCTAGGGCGGCGGCCCCGCGCGGATCCGGGCGAAGGCTCCCCCGCAGCCCGCGCTTTCCGGCTGCAGCCCCGCAGCGGCCACCTCGCGGCGGTCCGGCCGAGCCCGGCGGAGGGTAAGGCTGAGCGGTGCCCGCGGGGCCCGGGATGGAGGGACCGGCGGGCCCGGGAGGAGGGTCGAGGCGTCGCCCCGATCGCTGCGCCAGGAACCGGCCGGCGTCCAGTCCCGGTCCCGGTCCCGTCCCCGTCCCGGCTGTGGGGCCAGGCAGGCCGGGGAGGGGAGGATGCGGGGCCGGGTTGGGGGGAAGGGACGGTCCCCTGGGTCCCGGCCGGGGGGGTGGAGCCAGCCCCGCATCATCAGCCGCGCGTCCTCGGACCCTGGCCTCGCCGCCGGGGGAGCCGGGCGGAGGCGCACGGTCCTCGCTCCAGACCCCGATCCGGGTCCTGGGGGGCCCCCGGCCCCTGAGACTGCGCCCCCAGACACACGCCGCACCGCAGCGCGGCCGGGTGTCCTTCCAGAGCAGCCCAGCAGGTGGCGCCCGCCGGCCTCTGGCCCCGCCGCAGGGTGCTCCCTGCCCCCAGCTCTGCCCCCGCTGCACTCCGGCCACGAACCCTCCTCCCACCTCCCCGTCCCGGTGACTGAACAACACCCTCCCCCGGCCTGGGTCCCCAGTCCCAGGCGTTCAAGCCCCTCCTCGCAGTCCACGGGCCCGAGAGGGCGGCGAGCCCCGGCCCGGGCACCCGCCCCGGCCTCGGAAGCTGAGGTCCTTCCTCCGTCGCCCGCAGGTCTCGCCCCACGAGGATGAACTGGATGGCGGCGACGTGCTGGGCCCTGCTGCTGGCCGCCACCCTCCTCGGCGACGGCGGCGAGGCCAAGGGCGGCCGCGGAGGGGCGCGCGGCGGCGCGCGCGGGGGCCGCGGGGGCGCGCGCGGGGTGCCCCGGGGGCGCGTGCGGCCGGCGCCCCGCTACTCGGGGTCCGCCCTCCGCGTGGGCGCCGTGGCGGCGGCGGCGGCGGCGGGGGCGGCGGCCGCGGCCTCGTCGGGCTCGGGCTGGAGGAGGGCCCTGGGGCCCTGGGAGAGTGACCCCGAGGGCGAGGACGCCGCCTCCGGAGGCAACAGGACGGCCGTCTACAGCTACTGGGCATGGACGTCGGCTGCAGGGCCTACTGCGTGCAGCCTGCACCTCTGCCTGCTGCTTGGCGGGGCCCTCAGCGCCCTGGGGCTGCTGCAGCCCTAGGCAGGGCAGGGCTCGGGGCCAAATCGGCCCCCCTGCCCGCACCCGCCCCGCAGGCGCAGCCTACAGCCCACAGCCCACAGCCCACAGCCCACGATCCTAGTGACCAGAAAGGCTGCCTGGGGGATGCCGGCCAGTCCCAGCAGGAGCTGCATCCTCTTCCCGGTGACCCGGGTGCCCCCTCCTGCTCACCACCCCGCCCAGGCCCTTCCAGAGGTCCCTCCGCCTCACCTACCAATGTACTGGTTAGCGTGGTCCCCCAGAAAGGCGGTGTCCATGGCTCCTGAGCCTCCCGGCCAGCTGCCTCCCACCTCCCAGAGCTGCCTCAGACAGGTGCGAGACCAGGCTGTTCTGGCCACCCCGTCTCCTTGGAGGCCTCCCTGGACACTGGAGGGGTGTGGGCATGCTGACCACCAGGCAGAGAGGTGCACGGAGGTGTGGTGGCCTCCCCCCAGAAGCCGCCAGGATGGACCACAGGAACTGATTTGGAGAGGTTTCTGCTCAGGGACCGAAGCATGGAGACTGCCAGGTGCTGGCCCTGTGGATCTGCCCACGCGTGGTTCTGTGCGCGTTCCCGGACACCCCTGCCCCCGGCGCTCTGTGCAGATGCTCTGTGAGGCCCTCTGCCAGGGACTCCCTTGGAGCCACTGCGCTCTGACTTGGAACAAGTCACTTGATTCTTCTTGGGACCTACTTTGAAAAAAGCAACGTTCTGTTTAAACACCAGGATTGTTCCATTCCCTTTGAACTAAAGGTTCAAATCCCGGACCCGACACTGCAGCTACCACTCCCACTGCAGGCCACTCCGCCCGGCCTGGCTGGCTGTGTTCCAGGGCAGTGGCCCCCCTCAGCGGGCAGCACCCCCTGGAAGGTGAGGCTGGGAGCTCCAGGCACATGACCATGGCAGTACCTGGGGGAAGGCGGAGGTAGCTGGGCCCCAGGACCCAGCAAGCACCCTGGGCGTGAGAGCCTCCCTCAGTAGAAGCTCCCAGAGGCAGACTCCTCCAGCACCATCTGGGGTGTCTAAAAACTCCAGGCCCCCAGGGCCGATGTCGAGGAGCTTCTAAGGAAACACAGGGTTTGCCTACGGCACCCACCACCCCTATGTTTAAGGCCAATCCTTAGCCTCTGGGGCACCTGGAGCTCAGCCCTGGGGAACAGGGGGGCAGCTTTCCCCGAGTATCCAGCTCTACCACCACCGCACCCCAAGGCAGGCCAGCTCCAGGCCGGCTCCTGGGACCGCATCCTCCTGGTGCTCAGCAAGAGCCTCCCAGAATGCGCCCTCGCCCCCAGACCTCAGGGCCTTTGGTCTCTGTGATGGACACCAGTGTTGAGCCTGCCCCTCTGCCCTCCCACAGCTGGCTCTGGCCAGGGGCCGGGGAGAAGCGTCTCTAGGCTTTCGGCAGGACTCAAGTTTTTCCGGATCAAGTTTTTCTCCAAAACACGAAGCTGCAGGATGAAGCCTCGGCAGCCTCCTGTGCACACTGCCAGCATTCTTGGGGTGCAGCGAGCGCAGATGCTCCTCTATCCATTCCAGACCAAGCTGGATGCTGCCAAAGCCGTGAGCCGTGGCTGAGCCCGCCCGGGCCTCTGAGGCAGTGTGGCCGTCCTGCCGTTTATCCACAGGGAGCAGGATCATCCTGCACAGGCCGAGCTGTTCTCCCCAAGGGCCCCCAGGGGGGCCCAGCGTGGCTGCGCTCAGCCACTCAATGCCACCCGGACAGGCTGTGTGGCGCAATGGGAGCCATCCGCTCGCTCTGGAATCCAGATGCCAGATTCCAGTCAAGAGCTCATTTCATCCCCGACCCTGAACCCTGGGAGTGTGTCTGGCGTTTGGTACGGCCCTGAATCTTTTAGTCCTGCCCCCCCTACCATATCCCCCCACACACACTCACACAAGCTCAGGGTTCCCGCAGGAGACAGAGGGTGCTCAGGGCGGATCATCGCAGGGGGGTTAGCCAGGGTTTGTGGTGTGTGGGAAACCCACGTGGGTAGTGGGACCTGGGTGGAGGGTAGGGGGACCCCACATAGTGGGAATTAGAAGGGAACCCACATGGGCAGTGAGACCTACAGGAAGAGGCCCCTGGCAGCTCCAGGGAGGCCAGGCCTCCAGGAGAGCAGCCAGGGCTACTGGCCAAGGCACCTGCTCCCCCAGCCCACCATCCCTCCTGTCCTTTTCCCACCCATGGACCCTTCAGGTGCGATGACAGGTGCTGAGAGGCACTTGGGAAGTTGACTGTCCATCAGCTAGAAGGTGCTCAGAGCAGTGGGAGCCCTAGGTACCCGCTGCCCATACGGAGACCCTCCCAGCCAGTACACATTCCCGAGGGGACAGGCCAGGCCTTGGGTGCTGCCACGAGTACTGGAACCTTCTGTCCCCATTTGTGTGCACATTCCAGCAGCGCTGTGAAATAAACACTGTGCTGGCAGCAACGCCTCCTCATTGCAGGCCCCCGGACGCTGCGTCAGATGACACTGCATCGCCAGCTGCTAACCAGCTCGCCTCCCGCTTCTCCCTGGTGACAGGGGCCCTGACACGAGCGCCCACGGTGCTGAGGGTGACTGGGCCAACAACAGACACGCGGCTTAGTTTAAAGCATTTAAATTAGATTACAGCTTCTCTCTCTCCGGGCCGATGTCAGCTTCTCGTGCGAGAAATGAGCGAGAGTGAGTGTCCTCGCCCGGCCAGGCACGCAGGACGGCGCAGGGAGGTCGGGGCTGACGTCTGCAGCCCATGCGCTGGCCCCAGGGACCAGGAGCTGGCCTGGCTGCGGAGCAGCAGGAGCGTGCAGCATCCTTCCTAGGGCAGAGGCCGTAGTGTAGTGACTGGCACGGAGCTTCCAGAAGAGGGAGCCCTGAGTGTCAGAACCCGGACGGGAGGGTCTGGGGCGCTACGCGTCTCCGGGGCCTAGGGCCTGGCTGGGGCCTACGGCGGGCAGGCTCTGCAGGAGGTCCCGGTCCAGCATCACGGGGCCCAGCAGCCCGCTGCGGAAGGTCCGGAGGAGGTCACGGGCGGCCGCCAAGTAGTTGGGCTGGATGACGTTCACGTTGCCTGAGGGAGGCAGGAGGGTCTGGTGAGAAGGGGGCTCCCACACAGGATCCCCCCCCCACCCCCGCAGCCTGCCCTCAGGAATAGGGACCCTAAGGTGGGTATCCGTGGAACTCAGGCACCAGGACCTACTCAAAAAGAGAACAAAGCCAGCCCGGGTGGTGAGGCTCAGTGGTTAGACTGAGTCAACCTTTGACCCAGGAGGTCATGGTTTGTTTCCTGGTGAGGACACATGCCCAGGTTGCGGGCTCAATCCCCAGTGTGGGGTGTGCAGGAGGTAGCCGATCAATGGTTCTCTCTCATCATTGATGTTTCTCTCTCTCCCTCTCCCTTCCTCTCTGAAATCAATAAAAACATACTAAATTAAAAAATAAATGAAACAGATTCAGCCACCTGAGGAAGGGTGAACACGGAGTGCACCCGGCTCCGCTCGGGCCCACAGCAGGGTGGCTGGACAAGAACCTTCGCTCCCACAACAGCTTCATGGCCCCAGAGCCCTCCCTGGGCGGCCAGGCTGCTCCGAGGACAGGCCCCCGGCCCGGGGTCTCACCTGTGCCCGTGAGCACCTTCACCTTCTGCGTCTTCCTCAGCTTGATGGCCACGCGCTTCAGCACACTTGCCACGTCATCGCAGGCCTCACCCAGGCCGTAGTGCTGCACGTACCTGAGCAGCAGGAGCCAGGGCGTGAGGGGTGGGGGAGGAGGGATTAAAAAGCAGCTTCACAGCTGTGTCTGTGTATCAAACGCATCCAACTAAATACATTTTAAGTTAGCGGTCGCTAACCTTTCGGACCACCTGTTGGCAACCGCTGCTTCGAATGACGCAGACTGTTGTCTGTCTGCAATACCCTACCAGTGCCACCTGGGAAACTACGCTAGCACAGGAGAGGACGGGCTGGCCTGCCCTCATCGGGCTCTCACCCAAAGAGCTGGTGCCTGTTGAGGGTGTAGAGAAGGTAGTCGGCCAGAGTCTCCTCCCCGACCAGGTGGTCCAACACGGTTCCTGGAAACAGGAGTGAGGTGAGTGCACGCCCTCGGTCTCGGCCAGAGGCTGCAAGAAGGCCACCCCAGACCTGACCGTCCTGCCCGGCTGCACAGGGACAGCGCTGAGCGTTAGCGGCTCCGCCATGGGCTGGGGCCGCACTGGGCTGCAGGTGGGGCCCCGAGGGTGGCTCACCACAGAGGGCCAGCTTCAGGCCCGTCTCCACGCTCTCAATCCGAGGAGCCAGCACTCCAGGCGTGTCCAGCAGGAACATCAGCGGCCGCTCACTCACCTGTGGGCACAGAGGGCAGTTGGCTCGCCACTCAGGAAGCCTCAAGCAGCCCTCCGACCAGGCCTTCTGTTGGACAACCCTCAAGCAGGAGACACCCGAATGACCCAGCCCTGATGGGGTACTTTTCACAAGCTCTTGGCTTCCCCACAGGGATCCGCTCCCGTTAATTTGGAGATAACAGCAGGAGCCCCCTCAGCCCCATCTTTCCAGGAGGAAGGAAATGTCAGAGAGGTAATGCAACTCCTCTGTGCCTCAGTTTGCCTATCTGTAACCAGGGACCAGCGTGCCCTCCCCGTAGGTCCGGTGTGAGGCTGGTGCAGTGCCCGGCCCATAGCGAGTACTCATGGGAATGGAGATTGAGGGAAAGGACAGAGACGAGCACAGCACCTTGCGAGCCCCCAGGAGGTGGCAGGCATCTGTGTGTGTGCCACTGTGGGCCCAGGAGTCAAGGCCCTACCTGAATTCTGGACATCACAGATCTAGTGATCCCAGGCTCACCGCCCACCCTGGTGGCTTTTCCTGCAGGAGAAACAGGGCTGTCAACGTACATTAGACACACCTGGCGTATCAGGTACAGAACAAGCAATGAAGCACGTGGAAACCCGCAAACTTGAGTTTAGGGTTCTGCCCCAAACCAGCTCATGGCAATGACCTTTTCAAGCAGGTTCCCAATGCCTCCCACTGCCTGCAAAGGTGCCCCAAGACCTGTGGAGGGAAAGGGGCAAGGACCTGATTGACGGTCAGACAGCTGCTCCTTTCAGCAGTCACCCCTCCCTCCTACACTTGACCCTGCACCCTCCTATCTGCCCCACGGCACTGCCCACAGCGCCCCCCCGGGTAGGCCGTCTGCGAGGCTGACCTGACCAAGGCCCAGCCCAGTTCAGAGTGTGTTCCAAGCAGACTACACCCTCTGCCAAGTCAACTGGAAGGTAAAGGGACATGTGTGTCCACTGGCGGATAAATGTGGTCCATCCACACAATGCAGTATTATTCCGGCACCTGCCACAGCCTGGGCGGACCTGGAGGCCATTACACTCAGCGACGCCAGACACAGGTGCTCCATTCACAGACCCTCAGAGACAGGAAGGAGACTCAGGCTCCCAGGGCTGGGAGACAGTGGAGAGTTGAGCTATATAACTTAATGCCACCGTTTTTTAAAGCCACAATTAAAGAAAAATGAACTTTAAAAAATAGATGACTATGACCACCCTCGAAAGAGTACCAGAAGCAGCACCTGTCAATCACAGCTGCGTGCGGTTTACAGCCTGCGGGTTGTGCGCTGGAAACAGTGCTGACAAAGACCACACGCTGACACTGATGCGGGGGGGTGGGAGGGGTGGTCAATGCAGACAGTTTTACACTTCAAATACTTAAGAGCAGAAACTGGTTTGGCTCAGTGGATAGAGCGCCGGCCTGCGAACTGAAAGGTCCCAGGTTCGATTCCGGTCAAGGGCATGTACTTTGGTTGCGGGCACAACCCCAGTGGGAGGTGTGCAGGAGGCAGCTAATTAATGTTCCTCTCTCATCGATGTTTCTAGCTCTCTATACCTCTCCCTTCCTCTCTGTAAAAAATCAATAAAATATATATTTTTAAAAAACACTTAAGAAAAGGGGACAGGCACAGTTAGAATACTGTGGACACTCCTGTGTGCCTCAAAATCAGAGAACATGCACGAAGCAGGGAGACAGCCCGGGGCTCCCAGATGTGATCCCCATGCAGGCTCCCAACACCCCTGCCTGACATCAGACCCCATGGGCTGTGTAACACGTTGGGGACAATGGATCAAAAACTTAAATGAAGCCCTAGCCAGTTTGGCTCAGTGGATAGAGTGTCGGCACAACCACAGGGCTGTGGCTGCACTGAGGGTGGCTCACCACATAGGGTCCCAGGTTCCATTCCGATCAAGGGCACATGCCTGGGTTTTGGGCTTGATCCCCAATAGGGAACGTGCAGGAGGCAGCCCATTAGTGATTCTCTCTCATTATTGATGTTTCTATCTCTCTTTCCCTCTCCCTTCCTCTCTGAAATCAATAAAGATACATTTTTTAAAAAAAACTTAAATGAAAAGACAAAATCACCAACATTAGAACTGTCATCCAGGCATCAAGCAGAGAGAGAACAAATTAAGTGTGAAATGTCACGGGAGGACTCTCTCACCGTGTAACCCCTCAGCAGGCGCTAACTGGGTCCTTCTGGAGGAGAGGCCAGCTGAGGGCTGTGCCCGAGGGCTTATGGGCGGAGTTTCGTCTCAGGACAAGAGCAGCTGCTCGGAAGGAAGGATGAGGACGTCGCAACCTCAGCCGATGTGGCCGGCAGTACCTTTCTTGAGGTGCTGTCTCCTGAGCGAGTTGATGAGCGAGGACTTGCCCACATTGGGGACGCCAATCACCATGATGCAGAATTCCATATTCTGAGAGGCAGAACAGTGACCGTCAGGGATACAACCAGATCCCCACTGGGAGCCCCAGCAGCCCACGCCACGGGACCCAGGAACCTAGGCCAGCTGAGGGGGAAGGAAGGTCACTGCAGAGGCCTGCCCACCCCGACAGCCCCCACCCTTCCTGCAGGGGGCAGTGAGGAGAGGCTCATGTTTGTGCCAAGGGCTCAGTCTGGCCACTGTGTTCAGCAGGTGAGCCTCGGGCTCCTCAGCAGAACGACTGCCCCAGGGCCAGTGCCATCAACCAACCTCTCCGCGGTTGTAGCGGTAGCTGTTTCCAATCAACTCCGTGACCACGGGGACGACCTGCAACAAAACAACCACACAGGCACTCCCGTGAGGAAGCGGGCTTCTCCCCTGGTTTCTGGAGGTGGCACACTCGGGTTCTATCCACATCAAGGATTTAGATGCCCTATGGAGGGGGGACTACCCGTCCTGTCCCATCCCAGGAGGGTGACAACTCCTGGTCACAAAGATGCACACTAGCCAGTGAAATTCTCCGACACAATTGGCACACATAGGTCCTACACTCTCCAAAGGCCCTTCCTACTTGTGACCGGAAGTGTATTTTACAGCTGATTCTGCCCTTTCAGACCATCGGGCTGCCCAGGCCCATCTGCTCTGGGCACCGGGAGACAAGTGCGCCCCGGAATCCCAGCAAACCATTGGGTTGCCTCCAAAACTCTCCTCTATGAAAGCACAGGACATTCGGCAGTGTTTTCTCCAAGTCCCTCAGCGGAAGGTTTGAGTGTAAAACAGAAAAGCCCACCTGCTTGATGTTTTCATCCTTGACACAGTTGGTAAAAATGACGTTTTTTAGGCCTTCTCTTTCCAAGTGTCGTAAAATTTTCTGAAAGAGATATTTCTATTTTAATACTAAGTAAAAATAGGGGTGGCATAACACCCTACGGTCTGAGGATCTGAGATTGCCCACGCGTGCGTTTGGGCTCAGAGCCTCCGGGGCTGGGGACGCAGGGAGGATTAGGCCAGACGTGGGGACTCAGGTGACAGGGCACCGAGGGAGGGGAGTGCAGACTGTGTGAGGGGACTTGAGAGGGCAGCCTGGCCCCACCCCTGGCTCCGTGGAAGGACAGGAGGGCAGAGCCGGTCTCAGTCCGAGGGCTCTGGGCTCCACCGGAGGTGAGCGTCCCACCTCCTTGGGACCGCAGGGCCTTCTTATAAGATGAGGCTAACCTAGGTTCTTCTGGAGCCGCATCGGGCGCTGAAATACTAGCTTCATTTCCCGTTAGTATTTTCGTCACTCCTGTGCATTCTAACAAGCTTTCACAAAGTGAACTCCACTTTAAGGTTTGAACCCAGTCTGATTATAAAGTATATGGAATACTTTAAAAGACTGAAAGTAGCCAAAACCGGTGTGGCTCAATGGCTAGAGCGTCGGCCTGCGGACTGAAAGGTCCCGGGTTCCATTCCGGTCAAGGGCACCTTCCGGTCACACAGCAGGCAGGAGGCGATCTGCAGCCAGGCCGGGGGTCTGGAAGGCCCTGGAATTGGTGAATGTGGACACCCGGGGGAAAGCAGCCAGCACAGGAGACCTCCAGGCCAGCACTGCCCAGACCTGCGGCCAACAGCCTCCTGTGGCCACTGAAACTTAAACTAATGAAAACGAAATCATGTGAAGGTCAATTCTGCAGCCACAAGAGCCACATTTCAAGTGCTCAGAGTCACATGTGGGCCCTGGGCTCCAGCAGCACCTCCTGGCCACTTCCCCTGGGAGACACACATGAATGACTGGGACCATAAATCACACGTTAGAGGAAGCACGCAGGCGAAGGGCGAGTGCCAAAGCCTGCCTGCCTGCCTGCCTGGCCGGCAAACTCAAGTGTCTCAGCAGCGACTGTCACCAGGGCCAAGCGAGCCAGGGCTGAGGCAGCGGAGCGGCCTTACCTGCTTCTCCGTCAGATCCGCCAAGTCCATTTTGTTGAGGACGAGCAAGTGAGGCTTAATCCCGAGGGTTTCCTGAAACAGAGGGTTGCGGCCCGAAAATGGGATGTGGCAAAATTAAGGCAAAAATTCCTTCAGAGCTTTTACCAGCTGGTTAATTTATTCTGTCTTGCTGCCCAGGTTACACCAGCTCAGAAGGAAATTGTTATTAGAAGGAGCCGTCTCAGGGCGAGCACACACCCAGATCACTTTTTTGGGAGCTGTAACCCAGCCCCTGTGCTTCCCTCCCCCACAGCCACGGAGCCACGGACAGTGCTCCCTGTAGCGAAGAGGCGACAGGCAGGGCAGTAGCTCTCACGTGGCTTCTCAAATGGGAATGATGGTGACGAAAACACAACTCAGTGCGAGATTTTAAAACTATTATACACCATTGTTTGGTTGTCAAGGTATGAAAGTTCAAAATGAGTATCTGATCACCCAGAAAAGTGACGTCCTAATTAGTGTCTCTCACACCGTCACTGCCTCCTCCGGTGACCACTGAGACCCCCAAGTCTTCTCTGTGGCACCACTCTCCCCAAATCTCCACGTGTTCACCAACCCAGAAGCTCTCTGAACCTCATTTGGATTTTATGGCAGCTTCATTACTCAGGCAAGATGAAATCACTGGCCACTGGAGGCCAATTCCACCTCCAGCCCCTCTCCCTCCTAGAGGTCAGGGATTAGAACTTGGAACCCAAATCAGACGGGTTCCCAGGAACCCACCCAGTCCTGAGGGGCTTTCCAAAAGCCATCTCATTAACATAACAAAGGATACCTTAGTCTCTCTCATCCCTTAGGACCACGGTCGGCAAACTGTGGCTCTTGAGCCACATGCGGCTCTTTGGCCCCTTGAGTGTGGCTCTTCCACAAAATACCACAGCCTGGGCAAGTCTATTTTGAAGAAGTGGCGTTAGAAGAAGTTTAAATTTAAAAAATTTGTCTCTCAAAAGAAATATCAATCGTTGTACTGTTGATATTTGGCTCTATTGAGTTTGCCGACCACTGTCTTAGGACATTCCAAGAGTTTTTGGAGCTCCAGCCAAAAATGGGGACAAAGGCTAAATATGTATTTCTTAATGTAAGTTCCAATATCACAACCAGCAAAGGATATCCGGGCATCATGGACCTCGATGATGCAGTCCACCAGCTTCAGGCTGCTCTGCATCTTCTTCAGCCCTGGAAAATAGAACACCTAAGAGGCAAGGGGTCCGAGGCCCTTCAAGAGTGCTACAACCTTTAAGCTGATCGGTCAAGAATGACACCACAATCGCCTAAAAAGAACATCTCTGAGGGATGTGCTCAAGTAAGGATGACTGATAACCATTTGCTGGGCCTTTCCTTCAAGTTCAACAGCAGTACCCTGCCTCAAACCTCTCACCTCACCCCTTCTTCCAGCATTTGGCAGGAGCCTGGCACAGCGGGCACTGGGTCACTATTTAAGGTGAATCTGAGCGACTCCGAGGCCTGGAGCAGGGAGGCCAGTGGCAACCAGGACACGGAGAGGAGCTGGGCGGGTCCCAAAAGTCTCTGAGGACCACATGTTGACAAACACGAAGAACCTCCCAGAGGGGTTTAGGCAGGAGACAAGAAATGACTACTTTAAGGTGCTGCAGTGAAAGCACTTTTGGACAGTACTTTCCTGCCCCTAGTCCTTTTGGTCCTCAAAATAATACCCAGGAATATTACTTCCTCTAAAAGCAGATGTAGACACTGAGACTTCGGGAAATAAAGTGGCAGGAGGGCCTTTCCTAAGGTGATCAGACGTCCCGATTTTTAACAATTGGTCCCGAGTCCCGCAGCGTTTTTAAAAAGTCCCGATTTTTGGAAAGATTCTTTTAAATATTTTGGACTTTCTTAGAACGCCGCGGGAGGCGGGACAAATTGTTGGAAATCGGGACTGTCCCGCCAAAAGCGGGACGTCTGGTCGGTCCCCTTAGCCTTGCGGGGAATCAGGAATCAGGCGGGGCGCCGGGCCTCACCTTTGGCCATGTGGCCCGGGAACCAGCGCGCCACATCGTGGCTCCCCAGAGGGAAGCTCTCCCGCCAGGCGGCCCCGGCGGCGCTGCACAGGGCGCGCGGGGCCAGCCTCATCGCGCCGCGTCCCGCACACCGCGCAGCGCGGGGGGCCGCTCCGGCCACGGACCTGCCCGCGGGGCCCGCAGCCGCGGCCGAAGGTTCCGGCGCTCCGAGGTTCCGGCGCTTGAGTGACACTCAGCGCCCCGCGCGTGCGCACAACGCGGCCTCCAGCGGCGGGCGGGGCCTAAGGGGCGGGGCCCCGCGCCGGGGCGGGAGTTTCGCGGTCTCGTCTCCTCTTTACAAACCTGGTTACGATTTTCAAGTTTACCGTGTGAATGTGTTATCCCCCGCCCCCAAGTGCTCCAGGTTCTAATGTGGCAGACACTGAGTGTAGTGACACAATGAGTTATCCAGCCAGTCCTCACTGTCCCTGTGACCCGGTCGGGCTCCCAGCAACTACTCAGTCGCACACCGAGTTACAAAACTATTCCTCTAACGGGAGTTTTGAAACGAGCTCCTAAAATTCAACATGCTCAGATTCTCAACACAAAAACATCTTCACGGGGGTCTTGGTGGTCTTAAATTCCCTAACACTCAGCGCTAACCGCCCCTGGCGCAGAGACAAGTCCTGCCAGGTGGCCTCCCTGCTGATGAGCCTCCTGATGAGTCAGGACCCTGTGAGGACCCATCTCCCCAGTTTCTTCTCACTCAGCAGCCTGCATCCTGCCTCTGCCTTTTGGGATACAGAAATGCCTCCCCAGGCCTCATGCCTTGATGAAACGGTGGGCGTTAACCATCCATAACTGTGCATCTGATGGGAGCTGCGTCGTTTCTTAGCCTCGGACCATGAACCGGAAACAAACCCCTGCTGAAGTCTGGGCTCCTCTCACAGCTTTCTGCCTGGAAGCTGTCCAAGCAAAACTGCTCCAGCGGCACAAAGCCGGGGGCACACATACAGCTCCGGGGCAGGGGATTTGACCCAAGACAGGAAGGATAGGGGCTATGCCAACACACCCCAACATCGCCCAGAGCACCCCTAGCACACTCTCCTCCCTCACCCTCACTCACCCGGCTACCCTGTCCCTCTGCACCCTTGAGGCCTCATTGTTCACTTCCTCCAGAAGCCCTCAGGACGGGGTGCCTCCTGTGCCCTCCCATCTCCCACTTGCTGGCCCTCAGAAACACCTGAAGATGCCCAGGACAAGGGGCAAGCACAGCACCCAGAGTCCAGGGCCCTGCAATGACTGGGCAGGGAGGGCGCGGGGGGTCGAAGGCGAAGCCACAGATGCTGCAGCCCTGAGGCATAAGGACGACTCTGGACACGGAGGTTTTGACACACTTTATGTGAACCCCAGCATCAACAGCTGGTCACACCTGTCCCACTTCTCCAGGAAGACTCCTCCCTCTCTCCCCCAGCTCCAGTTCAGCCATGGCCGATCCAGTGACAGTCGTGAAAAATGAGAGCAGTGACCCGTATGAACACATCCCAAGTCTCAGCCGGGCTGGACAGAGGACAGGATGTGGCAGCCTCCCCTGGCAAGGGAGGAGCGGGCTGGCTCAGAGCCTGGGGCCTTGCAGCTGTGCCTCGGAGTCCAGCAGCTCGATGAGCCGGTCAGCCTCCCTCCAGCCGGAGAGCAGAGCCCCGTGCGTGGTCGAGTAAAACGTCCGATGGGTGGCTTCTCCTGCGAACAGGATCTGGAGCTGCGGAAAAGGGTGGGGTTAGATCAGGGTGCTGGGGTCGAGCAACAAGCCACCTGCCTTCTACGTGTGGCTGCAGAGCTGAGGGTGGGGAGGTGGCTTTGTTCCTCACCTAACCACACACCCTGATGTGGCCACAAAACAAGAGCAGGTGCACCGAAACTGGTTTGGCTCAGTGGATAGAGCGTCGGCCTGCGGACTGAAAGGTCCCGGGTTCGATTCCGATCAAGAGCACGTACCTTGGTTGTGGGCACATCCCCAGTGGGGATATGTGCAAGAGGCAGCTGGTCGATGACTCTCTCTCATTGATGTTTCTAACTCTATCTCTCTTAATTCCTCTCTGTGTAAAATCAATAAAATATATATATATAAAAAAAAGAGCGGGTGCTTCTTGCAGAAACAGGGCTCACACAGCACACATTCGGGACTAAATGTGATCACAAAATGGAAAATGCAACAGCGGGCCTGGGAGACAAGGCGGAGAACATCCCCCAACATGCAGACCAAAAAACAGAGATAGAAATGAGGAGAGAAAAAGGTAAGAATATTTGAGGACCAGTCCAGAAGTCTACCATTCAAACAACAGAAATCTTGGGGGGCGGGGAGGGGGAAGAGAAAAGAAGAGAAAGAAGAGAAGATGAGATGAATCACAAGAACTTCGCAGCTGACTGAGGGGCTCAAGGCAAGCCATATGAAGTGAGTGGGCGCCCAGCGAGGGTGGCATGCCCATGGGCATTGGAGCCTAATGCTCTTCTAAGCTTCCTGGGAGTTTGGGACACTAGGAAGAAAGGACTAAGAAAGGACGGCAAATGGCTTTGGACTTCCCGACAGCAACACTGGAAAATGTTCCAAACCCTGAGGGGCATGACTCTCAAACCACGATTTTATACCCAAACTAGGAGACTCCTACAGAAAGATAGGGTCCAGGTCTGCCCCAGGATGGTGCCTTCTGATTTCTCAGCGTGGCCACAGAGGGCAATGCAGCCGCCCAGTCCACTGGGACGCCCGTCCTGAATGAAGCCCTGGGGAGCCACATGAGCATGTGCCCTGGGGCTACGTGGATGTAAACTTCTGATGAAAATAATACATTTTCAAAGTATTCTTAATTTCAGGGGCAAAAAAGGGGGTGGGGGGATTCTTCTGGCCGGCATGGCTCCGTAGTTGAGCATCGACCTATGAACCAGGAAGTCACAGTTTGATTCCCAGTCAGGGCACATGCCCGGGTTGTGGCCTTGATCACTAGTGTGGGGTGCGCAGGAGGCAATGATTCTCTCTCATCGTTGATGTTTCTGTCTCCCTCTCCCTTTCCCTTCTTCTCTGAAACCAATAAAAATTAAAAATAAAAAAAAATAAGTGATTCTGAGTCTCAGGGGTCCCAGCCCCACCCACACTCTCATGTTCCAGCGGGACCCCGGTGCCTTCCCACCCAGGGGCCCCCTCATACCGGGGCCTTCTCTGGGTCCGCAGGGAGCGGTTGAGCCAGCAGGTCAATGTCATCCCCGCTGGTGCCCACGGCCACGTAGCTGTAGGATCCTCGGGAGTAGGGGGCGCTGTGCCAGCGAGACCTCAGCACGCTCTTGGGCGCAGGGAGCTGTGGATTCCCTGAAGCACAGAGAGGCCACACGTGAACCGGGGCTCCTCCCACAAGTCTGCAATGGGGCCTTCGTTTTCAAGACTGAGCAGCTCAAAATGAAAGAAACTGCCCAGGAAGAAAACCAAGCCATGAAGTGTATGAATAAGAGGCTCTCCCAGTCTTATCCATTGTCCAACTGGGGACGCCATCACTGCATCCTCACCCTCCCACCTCCACTCCCCTGTGACCATGTGGTCACTGTGCTCTGCCTGAGCCTCCACGTCTCATCTAGAAAGCCCTGATGAAGGGCAGCTGTGTTTTAGAAAAGGGAAGTGGAAAGAAAGTGTTCGCAAAACCATTTCAACAAGAACTCAGATGAGTGACCCCACCAGTATAAGGAAGGATCGTCCCTGGAGGTTCCTGGAGGCAAACTCAGCGCTTCCCTGTCAGGAAGCTTGGTTGCCCTTTAGCGACCACACAACAAGGAGCGCGAGGCAGAGCCGGGGCCATGCGCGGCCCGTACCTGTCACCCGGCGAAGCACGCGGGTCAGAGCCTGAAGCACCTCCTCGTCCGACAGCGTCTCCATGAACTCGGACTCAAGTCCGGCGATGAACCCGCAGAGGACGTGGGCAGACCTACGTGGAGAACACACCGCCGAGACAAGCCATGTCGGGCTTTGCCGGAAACATCAGTCTCTCCCTCCCTAAGGATTCATGTTCTTATTTCTGAGTGAGCACCAAGCCCACACATGTTGCTGTGTGTAGGCTGCACGTCTGGGACACACAACTTAGCCCTTCAAGTGAGGGTCTCCGATCCCGGGGCTTACAAGGATGCTTTGTTTAATTACCGCATCGGGTTTAAGCACTGCCTCCCGTTATAGACATGCCCACGTCTCAGACTTCTTCTGTGACCTACAAGCCTGGATTTCAGCAAATACTTTCTTACCAACTAAACATGCCCTCCGTCCACTGGCACGCTCCGGGCCTTGGCAATGCTGACAAGCCACACCCAGCGTGTGCCCATCTGCCCCCCAGGGGTTAGGCCCAGGCGGTCTGTCTGTCCTCAGCCCTCTGGGCACTCTCAGGATCCCCACCATTAAGCCCTCCAGACACCTCACAGGAGATCAACACACTGTTGGATCCCCCACCCAAACGACGCCGAGGAGCCAGCCCCGCTCAGCGCCCAGGCTTCCTCAGAGAAAGGGGGCGCGGACATACTCAAAGGAAGGCAGGACCAAGAAGCCAATCAGCTTCTTGACCCAGGCGTCCTGCATCGGGGCAGCGGTGTCCTCCAGGGGAGATGTGTCCTCCCACACCACCTGGATGTGCTCGCAGTCCGGCTCCCAGAAGGGCTCTTCGAACTCCAGGAAGATCTTATTGTTGGTCCCAAAGCCCATCTTCCTGATGGCTTCTGCCTTCTCAGCAGGCAGGGGCGGCCGGAAGAAGGTGTCCAGATGTTCCTTAAGAAAACCTGGAATTTACCATTGGACTCGACTTACACCACAGAAATATCCTTAGCTGGGATCAGCAACCACAGAAACCCAATATATAATATTTCATTATATATATTTTTTAATATATATATATATACATATTTAAAAAAAATTTTATTGATTTCAGAGAGGAAGGGAGAGGGAGAGAAAGAGAGAGAAACATAAATGATGAGAGAGAATCATTGATGGGCTGCCTCCTGCACACCTCACACTGGGGATTGAGACACAACCCAGGTGTATGGCACGATAGGAAATTGAACGTGACCTCCTAGTTCATAGGTGGATGTTCAACCATTGAGCCATGCTGCCTGGACCACACAAGTATATTTATAGAGTTGTGTAACAATCATCACTATCAAGCTTAGATCATGTGTTCTTAAACACACATGTATAACATTGTGTGAAACAGAAAAAGTAAAAGCAACCTAAATTGCCAACCGTATCTATAATAATAAAAGCATAATATGCTAGTTAGACCAGATAGCCAAACAGTGGAATGACCTCCAGATGACCTTCTGGATGAAGCGGGGGCTGGGAGGGCTGAGGCAGGCATTTCTGATTTTCATGCGCCCGGCCTCTAATTAAGTAATGTTAAGCAATGGCACCTGCATAGAAGAGAATTTTACGTGGCTGTAAAGAACAAGTGTGGCACAGGCCCTGGCTCCTTGTGACCAGTATGGACAGTCGTAACAATGCTCCTACTGATCCCAGCAAGCACCAGCAACTATGAATAGCAACTATGAATGAACAAAGAGGGAAAAGAAGAATGAAAGAAAGAAAGAAAGAAAGAAAGAAAGAAAGAAAGAAAGAAAGAAAGAGAAAGAAAGAAAGAAAGAAAGAAAGAAAGAAAGAAAGAAAGAAAGAAAGGAAAGAAGAAAGGAAGGAAGGAAGGAGGAGGGAGGGAGGAGGAGGGAGGGGGAGGGAGTGAGAGAAGAAAAGAGGAGAGGAGAGGAGAGGAGAGGAGAGGAGAGGAGAGGGAAGGGAGGGAGGGGAGGGGAGGGGAGGGGAAGGGAGGGGAGGGGAGGGGAGGGGAGGGGAGGGGAGGGGAGGGGAGGGGATGGGAGGGGAGGGAGGGGAGGACGAGGGGAGAGGAGGGGAGGGGAAGGGGAGGGGAGGAGAGGGGAGAGGAGGGAGGGGAGGGGAGGAGAGGGGAGGGGAGGAGAGGAGAGGGGAGGGGAGGGGAGAGGAGGAGAGGGGAGGTAAATGGAGCAGCAGAACAAGATTCCACTTGTGGGACACGGAGGAGACTTTATTTAAGTCACCTCTGGCTCCTGCTAGCTTTGTGAACTTGGGCAACTGACTAATCTCTGTTGACCTTTGAGGACTTCTCTGGGGTCAGGGAAGTCTTCGGGCTGCCTTGGGGGTAAAGGAGACAACCTGGCAAAACTCTGATCCCAATCATCTCCACTTTTCAAATTGCCCACTCCTACTCACAATTTCCATCAAAAGCATCAGCTCTAGAATTAAATAGATTATGCACTGGCTCCTTCCTTGATGATGGCAGCACTTAACCTTGAGGTGTGGCTTTCATGCTGTCCCCCGGGGGAACCTCCATCAGGCCTCCCAGCCTTTCCAGAAAATCCCTCCAAAGGATGACAACAGCTGGCTTCCCTTCTCTCTATTTCCTATGCATGGGATTGCTACAAAACACAACAGAGTCATTCTCTCCAAGGCTTAGAATGCAAATGTGAGCTTAGCCAAAACAGGTTTGGCTCAGTGGATAGAGCGTCAGCCTGCTGACTGAAAGGTCCTGGGTTCGATTCTGGTCAAGGGCATGTACCTTGGTTGCGGGCACATCCCCAGTGGGGGGTGTGCAAGAGGCAGCTGATCGATGATTCTCTCTCATCGATGTTTCTAACTCTCTATCCCTCTCTCTTCCTCTCTGTAAAAAATCAATAATATATATATATATATATATATATATATATATATGTTTATATATATAACATATATATATTATATATATATGTTTTTTTTAATGTGAGCTTAGTAGCCAGGCACAGCCCCAGCGCCCACTGGGGCGGGAGAGAGCCGGTGGCCGGGGCAGAGAGGAGAGGAAGCCCTGACGGGATGGTGACCTTACCTAAGGGCACGGTAAGGATCACGTGATGTGCTGGGAAGTAGTGTCCGTCCTCACACTCCACCAGCACTGTAAACCTCTCCCCATGAGACTCAGCTACTTGGAAGTTCGAGTTCCAGTGGATGGTCTTCACGGGCTTTTCAAACACCATCACGTCTGGGGGCAAGGAGGCCATGATGCGGTCTGTGAGTCCTTGGTAGCCCCTGGGAGAGACTGGGTGTTGGCACGGAGGAGAGGGCAGCCCTCCGAGAAGCTGCGGCAGCTCTGTCCCCGCCCAGGCTCGGCGGGAGGAGGCTGGGAAGGGTCAGGGAGGGCGTGGGGCCCTCGCCCAGAGGTTTCTGAGCCGCCACAGGATCGTTAACACTTGGCTCCTGGCTAGGGGGAGGATGAAGTGGGCAAAGTTCCCGAGGAGCGAACAAGGTCCCTGCAGCCGGCCCAGCCCTCGGGCTCCGCCCGAAGGCCCTTCCCCGTGCATGGGCCCTGGAGGGCCTGGGAGCGGCCCCTGGGAAGGTCTCACTAGTGCCTGGGGGCAGACTGAGTCCCCTTGACCTTCCCACCACTCCCCTGCCACAGGGAAGGGCCCCTCATAACGTGCTAAGCGCCTGAGGGGCCTCGTAAACATGGGAGGAAGAAAGCATTACAAGGTGCATTTCCTTCTTTTAATCACTTGTTCTGATAAATTAATTATCTCCCTTTTCTTAAATGAGAACAATTAGGGAAACAAAATGACCAACTTTCTAAAAAGAGAAAGCCCTGGCTGGTGTGGCTCAGTGGATAGAGCGCTGGCATGCAGACTGAAGGGTCCCAGGTTCAATCAGAGTCAAGGGCACGTGCCTGAGGTGACGGGCGCAATCTCCAGTAGGAGGCAGGCAGGAGGCAGCCCATCCATGAGTCTCTCTTATTAATGTTTCTGTCTCTCTCTTCATCTCTGAAATCAATAAAGATATATTTTAAAAAATAATAAACATAAAAAAGAGAAGACAGCTGAAACCGGTTTGGCTCAGTGGATAGAGCATCGGCCTGCGGACTGAAGGGTCCCAGGTTCGATTCTGGTCAAGGGCAAGTACTTTGGTTTCAGGTGTACAGGAGGCAGCTGGTCGATGTTTCTCTCTCATCGATGTTTCTAGCTATCTATCCCTCTCCCTTCCTCTCTGTAAAAAAATCAATAAAAATATTTTTTTTAAAGAGAGAGAAGACAAAAGTCCCCCTTGACCCTCCCACCACTCCCCTGCCTCCCAAAGCTCCACCTGAGGTACATGGGGGGGAGCGGAGGGCTGGGGAGCATGGAGGGGGCCTGGGGGGGGTGCATGGAGGGGGGCTGGGGGGAGAGGAAGGCTGCCTGGGGGGCTGTGGCGCACACATACCCGGGAAAAGTGCAGTCCAGCCCTGGCAGCACGGTGTACTCCCCAAAGGGAGCGAGGGCCACCAGATCCATGCTGTGGGTGCCGCTCACACAGCACTCGATGTTTAAGAAGTTCTTCAGAATGGCCAGCTTGAGCTTCTGGGTCTCCTCGTCCTCCGTCCAGCCGGCCACGTGCCGCCGGATCTCCTTCCTGAGGAACTCCCCGACGCTGGGCACCGGGGCCTCGGCCGCGCGCAGGAACTCCCGGGACCGGTCTATGAGGCTGTAGTACAGGTGGCCCATCTCCACCACCAGCCCGAGGCTCACGCTCTCCCCGGAGGTGGCATAGGACACGGAGGGCAGCGCCACGTGGCCTCCGGTGTCGATCCTCTGGTTCTCCTCCGACAGCTCCTTGTCCCCCAGCAGCCCGTACTGGGCAGCCAGCCGGAAGACGGGGTTGCCCTGAGAGGGCCCGTGGATCCAGTGAGCGCCTACCTCCACCACACCACCTGGGAGGGGACACCGATGCCACCCTGAGGCTCTGTCCCCACCAAGGCGAACCCTGAGCCCTTCTCCTGGACCACAGCCAGCTCTGCCCCTTCCCCAAATGCTCTGAAACCCAGCCCCCCGCCCCCAGGGCCACGGGTCCCTGAGGACCATAGTCCCTCACCCAAGGGCCTGGCCCGACCCAGATTAAGGGGTACGCCCAAGGAGGGGGTGCTGGCCTGCACCTGCCTGGGGAGCACCTGGAGGGATGACCTGAGACCTCGCCCAGGCTGCGGGGGGCACGGTCAGGGGGTACCCGCCCGCAGGGACAGCCCTGCCAGCTACGGGGCAGCTGGGTCTCAGGGACCGTGAACTTGGGCTGATTAACGGGGCGCGGCGGGGATCCCCCGGGGGGCAGGTAAGGCTTCCGGGTCGGGAAAGCCTGGGCGCAGGCCGGCCCGGAGACGGCGGGGCCGGGCGGCCCGGCTGGGACCCGGGGATGGGCTGGGGCGGGGTTCGGGGGAGGCCGTTACCGAAGCTGCGCTCCGAGCGGATGCGGCCCCCGGCGCGGGCCGTGGCCTCCAGGACCCGCAGGTGGCGGACGGCCGGGTGGCGGCAGAGCCTCTGCGCGGCCCCCAGCCCCGCGATGCCGCCGCCCACCACCACCACCCGCGGCCCGCGGCCCGCAGCCCCCTGGCCGCCGCCGGGCTCCATGGCGGGTTCCGGGCGGCCCTGAGCGCTCCGCCGCTGGAGGGGCCGATAAGCCGGCGGCCGGGAGGCGGGGCCTCCTCCTGCGGCTCCTCCCCGGCCACCCTGCCCATCTGGCTGAGCCAGATCAGGCTGGCCTTTATTTAATTTTTTAATTTTTTGTAAACGGCTTTTTAAAAATATATATCTTATTGATTTTTTACAGAGAGGAAGGGAGAGGGATAGTTAAAACATCGACCAGCTGCCTCCTGCACACCCCCACCACCCGGGGTGGGGCCCCTGACCGGAATCGAACCTGGGACACACACACACACACACACACACACACACACACACACACACCCGTCCGCAGACCCACGCTCTATCCACTGAGCCAAACCGGTTTCGGCTGTAAACAGCTTTATTGATTAGAAGTCACATATCATACATGTCACCCAGTTAAGTGTGCAGCGCACCATTTTACAGTGGGTTTAGAGAGGTGCGTAACAATCACCACTATCAGGCTTAGACCATTTCCGTCACCCCGAAAAGAAACACCGAAACCTGAACCGTGCTCCACAGCCCCATCGGCGGCCTCTGGCACTCCACGAGCCCACTCCTGCCTCTATGGATCTGTCTGTTCTGGACATTTCCTAGACACGGAGTCATGCACTTTGTGGCTTCTTTCACTCAGCATAATGTTCTCAGGGTTCACCCACATCAGAGCGTGTAACATGTGTCAGTACATGTCATTTCTTTTTATTGCCAAATAACACTCCTTGGTATACCCTCATGTACCACTGTATGGAGAGCTCACATTTTGTGCATTCATTCATGAACCGATGGGCAATTTTCCTCCACTTTTCCACTGTTCTGAATAATGCTATGAGCATTCATGTACAAATTCTGTGTAGACATATGTGTTCACTTCTCAAGTATATGTAGGGATGGAATTGCTGGGTCATATGGGAATCTTCCTTTAACTTTTGAGGAACTGCCACACGTCTCCAAAGTGTCTGCATCATTTTTTTTTTTTTTTTTTGATTTTGTACAGAGAGGAAGGGAGAGAGATAGAGAGTTAGAAACATCGATGAGAGTCATCGATCAGCTGCCTCTTGCACACCCCCTACTGGGGATATGCCCGAAACCAAGGTACATGCCCTTGACCGGAATTGAACCCGGAACCCTTGAGTCTGCAGGCCGACGCTCTATCCATTGAGCCAAACCGGTTTTGGCTCTGCATCATTTTTTACATCCCCACTGGCAGTGCATGGAGATTCCAGTTTCTTCACACCCTCACCAACACTTAACATTGTCTTTTTAGCCATCCTGGTAGGCATGAAGCAGTATCTCATGATTTTGATCTGTGTTTCCCTAATGACTAATGATGTTGAACATCTTTTCGTGTGCTTATTAGCCATTGGTATGTCTTTTTATTAATTTATTTTATTGATTTTTTACAAAGAGGAATTCAGAGGGATAGAGAGTTAGAAACATTGATGAGAGAAACATCACCCACAACCAAGGTACATGCCCTTAACCAAAATCGAACCTGGGACCATTCATTCCATAGACCAACGCTCTATCCACTGAGCCAAACCTGTTTTGGCTGGTATGTCTTTATTAGAGAAGTGTTTGTTCAATACATTACCCATTTTTAAAAAATATATTTTATTGATTTTTTTTTAGAGATGAAGGGAGAGGGAGAGAGTTAAAACATCAATGAGAAACATCAATCAGCTGCTTCCTGTACACGCCTGAAACCAAGGTACATGCCCTTGATTGGAATTGAACCCGGAACCCTTGAGTCTGCAGGCCGACGCTCTATTCACTAAGCCAAACCGGTTAGGGCACGTTACCCACTTTTAGTTAGTTTGTTTTTTTGTTATTGAATTCAAAGTGTTATTCAAATAAACAAAAATGTTCATTATTAAAATTTAATGAAAGCTTATATTTGTAAAAACTAAACTTTTCGTAGTCTAGTATTCAATAGCTATCTAGTTGCCAATGTAAAAAATCAGCATTGTGTTGCCCAGCTGGTGTGTCAGTGGTTGAGCATTGGCCCATGAACCAGGAAGTCATGGTTTGATTCCTGATTAGGACACATGCCTGAGTTTTGGGCTCAATCCCCAGTCAGGGGTGTGCAGGAGGCAGCTGATCGATGTTTCTCTCACCCTTCCTCTCTCTAAAATCAATTAAAATATATTTTTTAATCTTTATTGTTGAGAGTATTAGATTAAAAAATATATTTTTTTAAAAATCAGCATTGTGCTTCATGCCTGCTCCATTTAGACCTATAAATACAATACATCCATTTCAGAGTAATATGCATTGTTTAATGTTTCTCAATAATCTTGTGCAACTGCTGTGAATAACTCAGTACTTCATGAGTACCTCTGGGCCACCAGACAGGCAGAGGAACAAGGAATGTCTGGCCGAGACCAGTTTAGCTCAGTGGATAGAGCGTCGGTCTGCGGACTGAAGGGTCCCAGGTTCGATTCCGGTCAGGGGCATGTACTTTGGTTGCGGGTATATCCCCAGTCAGGGGGTGTGCAGGAGGCAGCTGAACGATGTTTCTCTCTCATCGATGTTTCTAACTCTCTATCTCTTCCTCTCTGTAAAAAAATCAAATATTTTTTTTAAAAAAAGGAATGTCTGTCTTTTCCTTGTCTAAACACTCAGCTCTCCGCACAGCAAATTCACCTGGTTTCTACCATTAGCCGCTCTTCATGGAGGGTGTTGGGTAAAAGAAGGGAAGTGCGGGAGCCTGAGCTATCGATCCTGAGAGCGGATTTCAGGCTCACAGGTTGTGTCCCTGCGGCAAGGAGGGCGCTCCAGAGCCTATTCATTCCCTAATAAGACTGGATTTGTGCCAGACAGCTTGCGTGCAGCTCAAAGTCCGGGCTTCTTGGGAACCCAGGTGTGGCTGGCCCTCTCACACCCGGGATTATGGTGGGCCGAGGGCCGAGGGCCAAGCCGGCACACACCTCTGCCCAAGGGAAGCAAGGAGGCGACGCCCCCAGGTGGAGACCGAGGCGTGGCTGGACAGAAGCCGCGGGCCACGCCCGGCGTCCCGGGCCTAGGTCAGCCGGGGTCGCCGAGGTCCCCCGAGGACGCTTAACCCCGCCGGGCTCGGGCGGGCGCCCTCCATGCGGGGTGGGGCACGGCCCCGGGCAGGCGGGCCCCCAAGGCACCAGGGGTCCGCACTCAGAGGCCTCGGGGCTACTTCCTACCGCTAGGAGCCAGCCGGCCGGGGCGGGGTGTGACACCACCGACCCAGCTTCCGCCCCCAGACCGTCGTCCCCGCCCCAGACCCTCCGCCCCTCCCTTCCGGCTCGTGGCCACGCCCCAGTCGCCCGGACTGATCTCGCGATACGTGCGCGGCCTCGCGAGGCCGGGCTGTGGGCGGGGCCGGGCTGTGGGCGGGGCGTGCCCTGAATGGCTCGGACGGGGGCGGCGCCGTGGGCCGGGCGAGTCGTCCCCGGAGCGCCATGGCCGCGGTGCGTGTCCTGCTGCGCCGGGCCCGCGGCCCGCTGCTCCCCGCTCCCGGCCGCATGGCGCTGCGCCCCTTCGCCTCGGGTGAGTGCGCCGAGCTGAGCCCTGGGGGTCGGTCGGGGCCAGTCGTGTTTGGAGCCGGCTGGGTTCACCTGACCCAGGGGCTGTGCAGGGCGCGCCGCGGGCATGGCAGTGGTCGCCGTTCGGTCCTGCCCGGTCCTTTCCCTTCACCCCTGTATCCAGGTCACGACCCAAGTTTAAGGTGAGCAGACGTCCCGCTTTTGGCGGGACAGTCCCGATTTCTAACAATTTGCCCCGCGTCCCGCAGCGTTTTAAAAGAGTCCCAGTTTTTGGAAAGATTCTTTCCCAAAATCGGGACTGTTTTTAAAACGCCGCGGGACGCGGAACAAATTGTTAAGAATCGGGACGTCTGGTCACCTCACCAAGTACCGAGTCGTGTCGGTGTTGCCCCGAGTTCTCCTTGACCCTTCTGCACGCTGGCTGCAATCAGCCACCGTTTCCAGGTCCCCGACCGGCAGCTCGATGCCGCTCAACACCTTACCTGGTATTCCCGTTTCTCCCCAGAAAGCCCACTGTGATCCCTGGGGCAGGTACTGTGATCCGTGTTACCGTTCACGAAAGCGGCCTCTCCAACATGCAGACACACACACACACACACACACACACACACACACACACACGCCTTTGTCTCCTCAGTTAACCCTCTTCCTCTCCAGGTCATTGCTGACCCCCACGTCTGAGCGGACTGCCCTCCGGGGCACTGGAAAGTCACCCTCGCCTGTGCGTGTCCCTCACTGTTAGGGTCACGGGAGGAACGCACGAGGCCAAACAGGGTGAAGAAGTATGAATGCATTAGGGTCATCTGGATACCCAGATGGGCTGAGCCCCAGATGGCACCAGCACCCGAAGACTGGGAGTCAGAGGTTTTTAAAGGCTGGGCTTTTTCTAGGCAGAGATTCTCTGTGCAGGTCCTGATTCTGGGGAAGTCCAGAGGGGAGAGAGTATGGTCTTAGCAGGTGGAATGTTGTCTGAGCAAATGGAATGTCCATTGTGAAGAGGCCTCAAGGTCAGTTCCCAGGAGAAGGGTGTGGAGTCAATTATTTGATCAGACCTAACATCTTGCCAGCTTGCTGCCGCTAAACCTTACCTGTTATTCTCATTTATCCCCAGCAAGCTCACGGGGCTACTGTGATCCCTGTGTTAACCGTTCACAAAAGCGGCCGCTCCAACATGCAGACACATGCGCGCACACACGCCTTTGTCTCCTCAGTTAACCCTCTTCCTCTCCAGGTCATTGCTGAACCCCACGTCTGAGCGGACAGTTGCAGGTGGTGGAAGTCACCTGTCTGTGCCTGTGTGTGCCCCCCACCAGACGGCCCACTCAGCAAGGCCTGAACTCTGTTCTGTTCACAGTTTAAGCCCCTTCACCTAGCTGGCATTGGTTGAAAACATGAATTCCTCCTTTCCTTGTTTCTGCGGAATCAATCACAAGTCTCTCATGCTGACAGGCCTTCAGAAGGAAGGCTGCTGTTCATTGCTGCTTTTTGTTGTTGTTGTTAAGGAAAGATTCAAACAGCAGTGGAAGCCAGAGTGGTGGAAAGGCCACCATGTGGCGGAGAGCCGCGTGCTGCAGCCTCCAGGGACTAGTCAGGGGTCCGTCCCTCAAGTCTGTCCGGGTCACTGTGTCCACTGATGGGGATGGTACACCCCCTCCCCCCAGGCTGATGCCTGTATGAATAAAAAAGTCTCCTTTCTTCTGTCCCAGGGGCTAACTTTGAGTACATCATCTCAGAAAAGAAGGGGAAGAACCAAAACGTGGGGTTGATCCGACTGAACCGCCCCAAAGCACTCAACGCGCTCTGCGACGGCCTGATCAAGGAGCTCAACCAGGCGCTGGTGGCCTTCGAGAAGGACCCAGCCGTGGGGGCCATCGTCCTCACGGGCGGGGAGAAGGCCTTTGCAGGTGCGGTGGGCAGCGTGGTGGCAGGTCGCCCAGGTGTACGAGGGGTGGTCTGACCGTGATCACGCCCATGGTGTGGTGTTGTAGACAGACTCACACCTCTGAGGTAGGGTCAGAAAAGCTCATACAACTTGGGGTTGACTTACATGTAAAATAGAAATGGGCCGGGGCAGTGGTCGGCAAACTGTGGTTTGCCGCTCTGTTGACTAACGAGTTTGCCGACCACTGACTGACCTAGACTCTCGATTCCAATAATTACAGGCTGTTGTTGTTCCTTGTGATGAAGCCCCTACCCCAGTGGTTGGCAAACTCATTAGTCAACAGAGGGGCAAACCGCGGCTCCCGAGCCACATGTGGCTCCTGAGCCGCAGTTTGCCGACCCCTGGGCCGGGGAATTGCTTGGATGAGCTGCTCGGTGTGTTTCAGGTGTGCTCTGGCGGCAAAGCACGTCTATTCGGGTCCTCCATAGTCAGGTGTTGTGTGTAGAGGGCTCAGTGACCAATGAATAAGCCCAGCCTTCTCTGAGTCCACCCTGAGTCCCTCCTCTCACCTCTGTGAACATGTATCACAGCCATTTGCCAGGCCCCCCAGGAGCCCCAGTGCCCGCTCACAGTGGGCACTCCGTAGCTGCCTCTTGGGGTCTCTGCACTCTGGTAACTGTGGCCTCACTCTCACCAGCTGGAGCCGACATCAAGGAGATGCAGAACCAGCGATTCCAGGACTGTTACTCCACTGGGTTCCTGAGCCACTGGGACCATCTCTCCCGGGTCAAGAAGCCAGTCATAGCTGCTGTCAATGGTTACGCTGTGAGTGTCCGCCCGAGTCTCCTCTCTCTCAGAGTTCCTCAGGGAACCGTGCTTGGGAGTGTGAACTATAACCGGTTTCATTTTGAAAAGGCCTCAGTTCCCAGGCCAGGAGGCCTTTCCCACTGGATGCCAAAGAGCCAAGGACTATGAGGAGAGGAGGTGTTTCAACATCTGCTTTTGTCAGCGCCCCCCCTCTCCCTGTGACTCCCTGTAATGCTCCTCCCTCTCCTAGGTTGGCTTTTGTACAGTGATAATGACTTTCTGCCCTGCGCTGCACCTGTCAACTAACCTGTTTAACTACCGCTGGGAGCTGTGTGTCCTCTGGTGCACTGAGGACTCCTGCAGGCGTATTGGCTGCTCCGAGCTGCTGGGCTGGTTGTAGCCTGAAGAGAAGTGATGGGAGCATTTCACTCTGTGACTATTTAACAAAGCTCCCTTGGGGTGAGCCAGGATCAGCGATTAAGGTGCATCGGAACAGCCATGCCCGTTGGTGTTCGCTCCCTGTGGCTGCCTTCGAGCCTCCGCAGAGAGATCTTCGGACCCACAGAGCCGAAAGTGTCTGCTGTTTGGCCATTTACAGGAAGAGCTGGGCAGCCTCAGCCATTTTATAGGAAATTCTTGGGAACGCTTACCTAACTTTGCACCAGCGTACTAATCTTTGCTATCCCCCAGGCTATTTCTTCATCATTTTTTTTTTTTTTTTTTTTAGAAAAATTCTTATTTCATTTCTTTTTAAACATATGTATTTATTTATTGATTTTAGCGAGGGAGAGGGAGAGAGAAACATCGATCTGCCTCCTACATACCCCTTACTGGGGATTGAGTCCGAAATCCAGGCCTGGGAATCGAACCTAAAGCCTTTTGGTGCATGGGACTGTACCCAATCAACAGCCACGCGCTGGCCAGGGCTGATTCATTTTACTAGACAATTTAAGTAAGAAAATGGAGTGCTTTTGTGATTGGGTTCCCTGATGACACCTCGTGTTTTGCAGCTCGGCGGCGGCTGTGAACTTGCCATGATGTGTGACATCATTTATGCTGGCGAGAAAGCCCAGTTTGCGCAGCCGGAAATCCTCCTGGGAACCATCCCAGGTAAAGCGGGGTGACGTCTCCGGCATCAGCTCTTCAGGTCACTCCCCAGAGTCTGCCCACCTCTGAGGAGCCTGAGGGCTTTTCCAGGAGCAGACAGGGCATGTGGCTTGCACATGAGGGACGTGAGGTGGTCGCGTGAGCACCGGACAGGTGGCTGCCTCTGTCTGCCCATTGCTCCCTCGGTCCCCAGCTCACTAAGTGTAAGTGGTCACAAAGCACTCAGAGTCCCGGGACTCTGCTGGCTCCTGGGCTTAGACTGGCCACAGAGCCAGCTGAGACCACGGCCTTCTGCCCCTGCAGGTGCGGGGGGCACCCAGCGGCTGACCCGGGCTGTCGGAAAGTCTCTGGCCATGGAGATGGTGCTCACTGGTGACCGGATCTCAGCCCAGGATGCCAAGCAAGCAGGTACAGGCTGTGGTCACCCCACGAGGAGTGGAGAGGGGAGAGTTGCCTGCGGGTGCCCCAGTGGACGATCAGCACAGAGCTTTCAGGGGTCCTCACCACCCAGGGACCGCTGCCCGTATTGACATCCCATCTGTAAAAAGAGGCTGAAGCCTATGCACAGGCACAGGTTACAGATGGTGTTAAACCACTCCTTTCCCAGAGCTCAGTGTAAGCATGGGGGTGCTCTGACCTGGCACCCCACCGGTCCCCGCTGCTCGGTGACGTGGTCTGTCAGTCAGTGACCACACATGCAGCCAGCAGCATCTCCCCAGCCTGGGGAGGTGGGACCCTCCCTGTGTTGCTGCAGCCCCTTGTTTTTTTATTTTTATAGTATTTTTTTAATGTATTTTATTGATTTTTTTTTATTTTATTTTTTTTTTACACAGAGAGGAATTGAGAGGGATAGAGAGTTAGAAACGTCGATGAGAGCGAAACATCGACCAGCTGCCTCCTGCACACCCCCCACTGGGGATGTGCCCGCAACCAATGTACATGCTCTTGACCGGAATCGAACCCGGGACCCTTCAGTCCCCAGGCCGACACTCTTCCACTGAGCCAAACCGGCTTCGGCTGCAGCCCCTTGCTGATAGCCCCAAAGACCGCTGCTGTCAGAGTGTCGAGACGTAACCAGAGCCGCTTCCTCATGTTTTAGGCCTCGTGAGCAAAATTTTCCCTGTGGAGAAGCTGGTGGATGAAGCCATCCAGTGTGCAGAAAAAATCGCCAGCAATTCTAAAATTATAACGGCGATGGCCAAAGAATCTGTGAACGCAGGTAGGGCTGTGGCAGGGGGAGGAGAGGCCACTGGGACTTGTGCGGCTTCAGCGGTTTGACTCTGAATTAGGCACCCATCCTGGACAACAATGATTGGGATTCTCAGTATTTCCAACTTGGCTCTTTGTGGAGTTTTTTTTTTTTTCTAGTTGCTCGCTCACAAATTCTGTTCTGAGTTCCTGTTGGTGCTGAGACCAAGAATATGTCATCCTGGGGGACAGACAGGCACGGGTGCTGGCTGTGCAGGGGGAAGGCCTGATGTCGGCTTCTGAGAAACTCCGCTTCCCTGGGAGCCTGGGTGGAGAGACTGCTCCTCAGCGGTCAGAGGCTGTGCAAATAGCCTGAGGCTTGGCCCAAGGGGTGCGGACTCCCTGGTCCCCGTGGGAGCCCGGACAGAGGCCACATGCTGCTGTCGCCCTGCACTCTGTTCTCTGACGGAGCTACCTGCCAGGACCTTTCAGACTTTTAAAACAGTTTCATGGGCTGCCTCAGGTCCTCTGTGTTTGGACAGTTTGCATCCCACCTTTCATGCAGTTTCTCGGCCCTTTTTCTGGGGGAGGCACTGAGCTGGGGGGGGGGTCAGGCCTCCCCAGGCCACGTTCTGCATCAGGTGCAAGTGCAGACTGCTTCCTGCCACCTCAGAAAAGCACTCCCAGCTCCAGCGTCTCACTGCGTAACATCAGGGTCCTCTCTTTCAGCTTTTGAAATGACATTAACGGAGGGAAATAAGTTGGAGAAGAAAATCTTCTATTCAACTTTCGCTACTGTGAGTAAACAGCATTCAAGTACAGAATCACACGTGTTCCAGCCGTACAAGCTGCTGGGCGTGTCCTGGCAGATTTTACCAGCCGGCCCTGCTCCCCTTTGGTCCTTAGCTGGGTCCGGGGCTCCGTCTGTGAGCGGAAGTTCAGAAGGATGGACAGAGCAAGGCCATTTCCTGCCACAAGAGGTCTTCCGGGTGGCCCTTAAATGCAGTCCGTTTACCCATGATTCCCTGTCACTCCAGTCACATGGTTTAGAACAATGTTTTCTAGGATTTCTGCCAGTGACAAAGGAAATCATTCTTTTAATACAGATTTACCTCTTTTATCATCAGAAGGTCATCTATAGGTGTTTTATGAAAGAAAGAAAAAATGGCTTTGGCTCCTGAGGAATTGCAGATGTGTGTGTGCAGGCATGTGCACACACAGGGGCATACACACATGTACACACAGGAAAAGAGGCAGCTGTAGAGTCTGGATTCCTGCCTCATGGCACCCAGAATACTGCTGAATTCAGATGACGATTTGGTGAATGACCCAAATAGCGTGCATCTGAGGTTCTCTGTAGATGAGCGTGTATTTGACACAAAAGTTCGTGGTTCCTGAGTGAACATCCCCTGGGGGTGAGGGGAGGGGGCAGGTAAAAATACTCATTCCCAGGCCAGCCCTACTCGGTCAGGGAATTCCCAGGCTTCCAGGTGGTTCTGTGGCTACAGAGCCCTCCCCATCCCCCGCCTGTGAGTGTGGAGAGCCCTGCGCCTGACCCACTAGGACATGTGACGGCCAGCTCTGCTTTTTCCCTCTCCCCAGGAGGACCGGAAAGAAGGGATGACTGCATTTGTGGAGAAGAGAAAAGCCACCTTCAAAGACCAGTAAGAGCTGCTGCCTTTGCCTTAAACCTCCACTGAAAGAGGAACGATTATTTTAGAACAAATAAACCCTCTTTTCAAGAGCCATGTCGGTGCGTGCATTTTCTCTCCAAGTGGAGTTGTGAGAATCGGTGTCTGGAGAATCTTCACATTCTGACCTGAGCGTCATCTTCTTCTCTCCTCCCCCCCCCCCCCCACCGTGTTTTTATTGATTACTGGGAGGAAGGGAGAGGGGGAGAGAGAGAAATATAAATGATGGGAGAGAATCATTGACCGGCCGCCTCCTGCACACCCCACACAGGATCAAGCCTGCAACCCAGGCTTGTGCCCTGACTGGGAATTGAACCGTGACCTCCTGGTTCATAGGTCGATGGTCAACCACTGAGCCACGCCAGCTGGCTAGAATTCTTTTTAATTGTGGTAAAATATGTTCCAGCCGTACAAGCTGCTGGGAATTTTTAACCATCTTAAAATGTACATTTCAGTGGCATTGTGTCCGCAGAGTCCTGCAGCCATCACCACCATCCACCTCCAAGCTGTTTCATCCGCCCAAACAGACTGTATCTCCATGAACTCCAGCCCCCTTTTCCCCATCCCCACCAGCCCTTGGCACCCTCTACACCACTTTCTTCTTGTCTCTGTGAATCCATATAGTGTTTTCAAGGTCCATCAAGGCCATAACATGTACTATTTTCATTGCTGAACAGTATTCCTACTAGCATTCTTTTAAGTTGCCCTGGAATGTGTTATGAGATCGGTATGTTGGAATTTACGCTTTCCCAGGTGTTGAGTATTTAGACTGCAGCGTTTCTTGCTGTCAGAATGATCATGGATATCACTGCGGTGAATGCCGTGAGCAGGAAACCATGCCCTTGACTGGAGCATGTCTGAGATTGTGACAAGGCGCTGCACGTTGCAGGACTGCACGTGTGGGAACTCGGGCTGTAGGTCAGCAGGGCCTCTTCTCGGGGCTGGGCTGGCTGAGTCTCCAAGACTGATGTCAGGACTTGCATCGGGATCCCATTCCCGGGCCTGGATCGGAGCTGCTGCATGTGGTGTAGGAGGTGCCGGAACAGAAATGTGGCTGTCACACTCAGTGCCATTTGCTGGGGGAGACAGAGCTTACGTACTGAATTCCCTGGGCTGGCCTCATTCTTGGGCGGGCCAGCCCCATCCCTGGGTCACTGTAGGGTCTGATACCACAAAGGACACTGGGTAACCGAGTGACCCTATAGGACACCACCCCTGCCCCGTGTCTACCGTTTAATTCTCACATCACAGCCCAGCTCAGAACTCGGGACCCTCCATCTTAAACCAGGCTCCCAAGTGGGAGAGAAGCAAGTCCTAGGCCCTGGGAGGGAAACCCAGCTCCTGCCACCGGGGAGGGCTTACGGGTGAAGGGGGCAGTTACTGCCCTCAAGCCCCAGAACACCCTTAGGCCCTCCAGGGTGAGGCACCCTGCTGGCTGCCACATGCCCCCCAGTCCTGCCCCATGTGAGGTCACTTCATGTGGGGGTCATGGCCTTGGGCTGGGCTGGAGCCGAACACCGAGGAGAAACCACCTGCATCTGAGAAAGAGTTGAAAAGATCTGGAAGCTTCAGCTATCTGAATGCCTTAGTCCACATGCCCTTGTGTTTTGGTTATATTTATGCAGCCAAGCGGGGCTCTGGTCAAAACAGGAGTTTGACGCCCTGTGCAGACTGTCGGCCTTGCAGGCATTAGCTCTTCAGTCTCCACCAGGTCTGTTTTGTGTTGTGATCCGAAATCCCGATCAGGCTTCAGAAGGGAGCAGTTTGAGAAGGAGGTGGCGGGGTCTAAGTGATCAGCCCTGCTTCCCGGTGTGAGAGCGGAGACATTCTTTGGAGAAGCTGGGGTCCTCACCCTTTGACACGCGCTGATGACAGAAGTAGGTGCAAGGGGAGCTGCCTGGCATGGGCCGGCCCTGGGGCATCGAGCCGGGGGCAGGCTGTTCTGCACGAGGGCAGATGTGGAAATATTCACTTACTGAAGCTGCGGGATGTGTCACCTGGCCTAGATTTGAGTAGACAGACTCAGTATCCAGCATGGGGCCTTAACCCTGAGAAAGCCACCGGCCAGCGTGGCTCAGTGGCTGAATGTTGACCTATGAACCAGGAGGACTGGGCACGGGCCCGGGTTGTGAGTTCAGTCCCCACTGTAGGGCATGCAGGAAGTAGCCAATCAATGATTCTCTTTTTTTTTTTTTTTTTTTTTTTAGCTTGGCATTCTAAGTTCTCTTTAGTCTTTTTTTTTTTTAATTAATTCAATGATTCTCTTTCATCATTGATGTCTCTCTCGCCCTCTCCCTTCCTTTCTAAAATCAATAAAAATTTTAAAGAATAAGTAAATAATAAAATAAAAAGAGAGAACCATTTGTTCCCTGTTTTACTTTTCACATATTTTGGACAGTAGCCTCCACACTTTGATTTTGAGCTGCGGGTCCCCAGAGTTGAGTGGGGCAGGCAGCAGTAAGTGCTCGGGTACTGCTGGGCAGGTAGGGGTCAGGTAAGCAGGGATGCCCTGCAAGGTGAGGGTGGAGGAGCCAGAGCAGGGAGGGCTAAGGCCCACTGGAGCTAAGCAGGAGCCCCTCTGCAGGCTGAGCAATGAGTCTGGTGTGGAGGGTGTGACTAGGCCAGTGCTGCTGTCTGCCCCACAGCCTGAGTGGGGGGAGGGGGCCGCAAGAGAGCAGACACAGGCGGAAGGCCAAGGGCAGAGTCAGCAGGGCACAGGAGCCACCTGCACTGGTCAGCTACTGCTGCATAACAAACGATCCCTAAATTTAGGGGCTTAACCCTAAATCAGGTATTCTTTCTGACAGTCAAAGTGGGTCAGGAATCCAGACAGGCCACAGTGGCTCTCAGCGGTGCTCCCCGTACACAGGCCCAGGAGTAAGTCCACCACGGGGTCTTCTGACCCCAGGACACCGGGATGGAAGGGGGTAGGGAGCCCCGGCCAGAAACACACGCGGGCGTCCAGGTTTTGAACTGGCCAGGGACGAGGCCCTGAAAGGTAGGTGCCTTCTGGGCTGGGCCCCGCCCTCTCCCAGCTCCAGCGGCCCCGCCCCCCCTGCGGGCCCCGCCCACAGCCTCACCCCTTCCTCGCGCAGCATGGTGGTGCTCAGGGGCGTCCCGGCGCTTCTGTCCCCAGAGCTGCTTTACGCCCTGGCGCGGATGGGGCACGGGGACACCATCGGTGAGTGGGCGGGGGGCCGAGCCCCAGGATCGGGAGCCCCATCCTCGAGGCACAAGTCAGGGGAGGCGCCGGGGCTGGGATGGGGACTCCCTGCAGGGGTCCTGGCCCGTAGGGTTCCCACGCCCGGAAGAGCCGGGTCTGGAGGTGGAGGCCGTCCGTCCTCGGAGCAGGACTCCACCCCCTCCGGAGACTCGGCTGGCCAGCGCCGCCGCCCTGGCTTTGGTTGGCCCCAAGCGGTCAAGGTCATGGGGACAAGTGCTCTTGGCCTGGTCAGGGTTAGGTCGGGGCTGGGGCTGGTCGCTCCCGCAGCGGAGTAAAAGGGGTGGGGAGGGGCCTGACGGCCACGGCCCTGGGTGCTGCTCCTGCTCCAGATCCTCCCCAGATGGCTCCGGAGGGTCACATCCCCGGTGTCTGTGGCTGTTTCTCGTCTCCTGTGCTGTGGGCGGGATTCTGGGTGCAGGCTGCAGTCCAAGCTCCGCCCTCATCCTGCTGACACCTGTACAGTTTCTCCTACACCTGGTCCCTCCCTCTCCGCCCTGGCCCTCGGGTTTCCCTGTTGGGAAGCAGATACGGTGTAACATAACGCCCATGCGGACCCCAGCCTGTCTAACCTGGCTGGCCATTCAGTTCTTGCAGACATGAACTTCCCTACCTCCTCCATCTGCAAGTGTGGCCCCGAGGAGATCCGCGCAGATGGTGAGCAGGCCTCCTGCAGGCGGGGCTGGAAGGGCGGGCGGTGGTCCTGGCCCCAGCTCCGTCCATTCCCCAGGCACCCGCCAGTGACCCATGTGCCAGGACCCTCAGGGTGCTCCCTGCAGCCCCCCGAGGTGACCTGGGCCTCCTGCTCCATCTGACACCCCCTGGTGACTTCTTGAAAATGGGGAAATGGAGGCTAGGCACCGTGTTGGCTGACTGAGCAGCTTCCCCAGGTCAGTCAGGTTTTCAGCCTTTACCCGGATGTAAACATCCCAGTGCTGGTGACCTGGCCTCACAGGCTCCAGGTGTCCACATACTCAGAGAGCTCTAACCCTCAGGGTGGGTGGGAGGTGAGGCTGGGAGGGGCCTTGAACCAGATTCCAGAGAGCATGGTAGGAGCAGAGTCAGCAGTACTGAGTGGTGGTGGGGGGCCATGGGTGAGGGCCCCATCCTGACTCATTGCGCGCCTGCCACTCCCCTCTCAGGGAGCTGAGCCAGCCTACCCGGGCCTTGGTGAGATCCTGGGCCAGGTGGGTGGGACCAGGTGGGCCATGGGAAAAGCTGGAACATAAGGGGCGTTTAAGTAAATCACAGTGCAGCCACCAAAAGTCTCTCTCACACACACACACACACACACACACACACACACACACACACGGTGCAGTGGAGAACAAGCAATCAGGATTCAGAGGAAAAAACAGACAGAAAAGTCTAATCGTGTAGAAATGCAGAGGAAAAAGGCAGAAGAAGATGAACTGGGATGGTAGCAGGTTCCCTTTATGTGGTACCAGATTACAGCCGGTTCCTTCTTTTCATAGGCTCCTGTATTCCCCAATTTTGTGTCACTTTATGGGCCTGCGAGCCAAGTGGGACAGGTTTGGGGGCACCTTGGGCAAAAAAGGCCTCTTCCCAGACCCCACTGTCCTTGTCACAGGCTAAAGGTGGTAACCCGCGGCCTCTGGGGTCAAGAAGATGGCGGGGCGCTCCTCCCGGTGGATAGGGTACCGCCACCAACCTGCATGGTGAAGGGGATGGTCAGGGCTGCCCCAGTGCCAGGACAGTGACAGGTGCAGTAGCCAGGGCGAGGAGGCACCAGTGTGACCTCCATGAGTGTCACCAGGCGGGCAGCAGTTACCAGTGGCCCCTCTATCCTGAGCCCACCACCGTCCCTGCTGCTTGAGTGAGACCGTGTGGCCAGGCCCAGCCACCAGGTGGTGCTGTGGGCACCTGGGTTGGGAGGGCTGGAGTCTGAGGCCAGCACTCTGCCCGCAGGCCTGGGCATCCCGCAGCTCCTGGAGGCTGTGCTGAAGCTGCTGCCACTGGACACCTATGTGGAGAGCCCGGTGAGCGCCCCTTTTCCAGACCTCAGAGGGCCCGCTGCCTTTGGGGGGGAGGGGGGACCATGCGTCCTCAAGGGTTCTAACCCTGATCAGAAGAGCCCTAACCATCACCCAACACGGGGCGCCTGGCGGCACCGGGGCCAGACTGAGCCCTCTGTCCCAGGCTGCTGTCATGGAGCTGGTGTCCAGTGACAAGGAGAGGGGCCTCCAGACCCCGGTGTGGGAGAGCTACCAGTCCATCCTCCGGGCGGCCGGCTGCTCGGTGAGCCTGCTGCCCCACCGCCAACGGGGCTGGGGCCCTCTTCACTTCTCGGGGGCCTGGGAGGAAGGACAGGCCCAAACTCTGCCCCAGGGCTGTGTGAGCGCCTCTTCACCCGCAGTGGGAGCCTGACCCTGGGGCCACCCTCCTGCCCCCAGTTTCCTACGTTTTCCCGGGATCCTGACCTGTCTGCCTAGGGGCCCTCACCCACACCCATCTCTCCTAGAGAAACCAGGGCAAGCAGGGTACCCCAGGCCCCCATCTGTGGTCAGAGGCCTGGTCTGATTTTGTGTGACACCCCCCACGCCCTCCCATCCTGCAAGGGGTGGAGCCTGTCCTCCCGGGACCGCCCACACAGGCAGGTCTTGGGAAGGATCTACCTACCTGAAGAGAGGACACCTGGGGCTCCTGTCCCCAATGGCTCTCCTACCCCACTCCTGGGGCAGATCAGGGGCTCAGGTCCCAGGCAGGCGGCCACCAAGCACAACAAGCATCTCACCCACCACAGCCTGCCCCCCTCCCATCCCTACCCCCAGTGCCTGGTCCGTGCAGGTAGGAGGCCGAGCATCCTTGGGACCCTGGCCTGGAGAACCAGAGAAATGAAGCTCAGAGAGACCATGTCTCCTGATGCCCCTGCTGGGCCCATGGGGTTTCTGGGCAGGGTCCCTCAACCACGTTGGTTTGCCTTCCAGAGCCCCCTAGAGAAGATAGAGAGGTTTGAGTTTTATCAGCAAGCCAAGAAGGCTTTTGCTGTTGTAGCAACTGGGTGAGTTCTGGCTGGACCCACAGGTCCTGATGGGTTGGCTGGGTCCAACTGGGTCTGGGCTGAGGGTGAGGCCCTCCCCATCCCCACTCCAGAGACCCCCCTTCCTCTGCCCACTCCCTGCCTCCACTGAGACAGACGGTCCCCAGGCAGTGGGGTCACTGAGCTGTCCAGTGGTGGTGCCCAGCGGGGTTCTGGGCACCCTGGCTCAGCTCTGGGCTCAGCTCGGCTCCTTATGCAGGGAGACGGCCCTCTACGGCAACCTCATCCTCAAGAAGGGGGTGCTGGCCCCTGAAGGCCTGTTCTAGATGGCGGAGGAATCAGGACCCCAGAGCCGGACAACACTACCAGCAGGCCCTGCCCTCCTGGCAGCACCCAGACCTCACCCAGCCAGGGGTGGCCTGGCAGGTGCTTGGAGGGCTGCTGACAGGCTGGGATCCTCTATCTGAAAACTGATGGGGCCCAGCCGGTGTGGCTCAGTGGTTGAACCAAGAGGTCACCGGGTCTATTCCCAGTCGGGGCACACGCCTGGGTTTCGGGCTCAATCCCCAATGGGGGCGTGCAGAAGGTGGCTGATTGAAATGTCTCTCTCGTCAATGTTTCGATCTCTCTACCTCCCCCTTCCTCTCTTTTTAAAATCAATAAAAACATATTGTTTAAGAAAAGAAATAGGACGAAAAAGTGTAATGACTTGTCAACCGTCCAGTCCAAAGTTTCAGGCAGCAGCACCATTCTCACAAAGGCAGGGCGCAGGGCGGCTGCTGGCTCCCGAGGGCAGGTGCCCGGATGGAGCCTCAGATGGGAGGTAGGCCTCCACCTACCAATAGGTTTGGGCCTCTTGCCTCGGTGAGTTCCTGGGTGAGAGACCAGAGGTCACCTAAGGACCTGGGCCCCTGGGTGGGGGCTGGTGACTCCGCACACTGCGGGAGGCCTGGAGGTAGGTGCAGCCGCTACTCAGGTGGCCCTGAGGGCAGCGGAGGCTTATGCATCCGTTACCCCAGCTGCAGACACTGGGGTGGCCCTTAGAGAGGGGACCACGGCTTCTTCAGCCCCAAAGAAGGGCAGGTGGCAGGGCTGGTCTGGGGATGGTGGTGGTGGGACGGGAGTAGGGTGGCCCTGGGTGGAGAGCTTGAGCTGCCTGGGGTGCCAGCTGGACCCCATGCCTATGTTCTCAGCCCAGTGGTTGAGTGCCTACTGACTGTAAAGAAGCCTGAGCCGTCCTGGGAAATGAGGGTGGGGTGGTACCAAGAAGGGGAGGAGAGGGGCTGCCCAGGCAGAGGGCTGGCCTGAGAGGTGCCTGTGAGGCTCTGATGCACCCGGTGAGATGCTCAGGCTGGGTCTCAGGGTGGAAGAAATGCCCACCAGCCATCGCGTCTGGTGTGTGGCTGTTACAGTGATGCGCGCTGTGCCCGTGCACACCCAGGTCTGTGGACAGACGGACCTGGAGTGCAACGGCTGGGTCACGTGGTAAGTGTGTGTGTAACTTTGTAGGGAACTGTTTCCCACAGTCACCGCCCTGATGGACATCGCCCCACAGGAGTGAGGGTCCTCACCCTCCTTGCCCTGGCAGCTCTGGGTGCTGGTCCTTCCTATCAGCTGCGCTGGTGGGCGGGCAGGTGGTTTGATTTGCATTGCCAGGTGATTATTTTTATGTCCTTAAATCCTCACCTGAGGATATATTTTTCCACTGATTTTAGGGAGTGTGGAAGAGAGAGGGAAAGACAGAGAGAAACATCGCTGTGAGAGAAACACATCGGTTGGTTGCCTCCTACACGCTTCCCGACTAGGGCCTGGGCTGGGGAGGAGCCTACAACCATGGTGCAGCCACTTTGGAAAATATTTTCATTTTAGCATTTTCTTTAAAAGTGAAATGTGAACTGCCATCCTACCTCGCAACTCTCCTCCCAGGTGTCCACCCAAGAGAAATGAACCTGTGTCCACAGCAGGACTACGAGAGCACCCATGCCACACATCAGACAAAACCAGCATCCGTCCAGAGGCCTGTGTGGGTGGGTGGATAAAAGGAGGCCCATCTGGCCCTAGCTGGTTAGGGGTGTCGAACTCAATCAGAGAAGGGGCCAAAATCTAAAATCCAGCCTAAATCACGGGCCGAATGGTTTACTGAACAATCATAAACTGTCATTGTGATGGAAACGCAGCGGAGTGCAGTGATGACAGCGCGGTGCGGGCCACATTGCAAGGCCTGGCGGGACGGATTTGGCCCGCGGGCCTTGTGTTTGACACATGTGGCATAGACCATCAGACTGTGGACTGAAGGGTTCCAGGGTCGATTCCAGTCAAGGGCACATGCCTGGGTTTCCGGCTTGATTCCCAGTTAGGGGTGGGCAGGAGGCAGCAGATCAATGATTCTTTCTTATTATTGATGTTCCTCTCTCTTCCTCTCCCTTCCTCTCTGAAATCAATTAAAAAAAATTTTTTTTAAAGGAAGCTCATCTTATCATGCGATGGTATTCAACAGCAGAAGGGATGGTGTCCGGATCCAGCTGCTGCCATCGCTGTCCCCCAGCTGTGGGCGGGGCTGAGCCCTCGGGGGAGGGGAGTCACGGTCACGTCTCCCATGACATGCACCCAACACCTGCTGAGCGCCTTCTCTGCAGAATGAGCCAGTGCTGGGGCCACAGTGACCAGGGAGCTGGCCTGCCCGAGGAGCTCCAGACGCTGAACCAGGAGGAGGCCCTCCCCCGGGTCGTGGGGGCCAAACCAGCTGGACCTCAACCCCATTGTCCAAGGCAGGAGGGAGGGAGAGCCTGAGAGCCTGACCATAGCCAGGACGGCGCGCCCCGCACGCCAGGCTCGGGAGCAGCCAGGCCCCGGCTGGCAGGGCGCCTGTGCCCTGCGTGCGGGGTGCGCGCGCGCGTCTGCGGGGGCGGGAGGCTGCGGTGCCGCTGCCGCTCGGGTGGGGGGCAGGCTCCGGCTCCCCGCCCCCAGCCCGCGTCTCCCCAGCAACAGCAGCCTCGGTCTGGGGCTCGGCCCCTCCCCCGCCCCACCCGACTGCGGCGGAGAAGCGTCTGGAACCGCATCCTCCTCCTCCGGAGCCGCATTCTGCCGCAGCCGCGCGTCGGAGCCGCCTGTGAGCCATTCCCCCTTCATCCCCGTGGAGCCGGTGGGGGCGGGGGAGGGCGGCGGGGGGAGGGGGTGCGGGGGTGCGGTGCGGGGGCGGGGGAGGGTGTGGAGGGAGCCTGGGGCGGACCGGGGTCCTCCTGTGGGGTCTGCACGGCGGGGGGCCGGCGGGGCGATGCTGCGGGGACCGGCCGGGAGGGCCGCGGCGTCTGCCTCGCACACACCCCGCGCCCTCGGCAGACGGTGGGTCAGGACCGCTGGCCATCAGCCCCGCCATGGCGACGGAGCCCCTCCCCGAGCCGCTCCAGCCCCGCAATGTCAGCGGCGCGGCCATCCTGAGATGGGGGGTCCAGGACCCCAGCTCTGTCCGGGGGGGAGGGGGGTCCAGGACCCCAGCTCTGTCCGGGGGGGAGGGGGGTCCAGGACCCCAGCTCTGTCCGGGGGGGAGGGGGGTCCAGGACCCCAGCTCTGTCTGGGGGGGAGGGGGGTCCAGGACCCCAGCTCTGTCCGGGGGGAGGGGGGTCCAGGACCCCAGCTCTGTCCGGGGGGGAGGGGGGTCCAGGACCCCAGCTCTGTCTGGGGGGTGGGGAGAGGGAGGAAGGGGTGCACAGGAGCATCACGCCACAGCGCGGAGAGACGCTGGCTCCGGAGGGGGTGGGGGCGGGGGGCCGCGGTGCCAGGAGCGGGGAGAGGGCCTGGCTCCGAGCCACCGGCCGCTGCAGCCTCCGGATGCGGGGCCACAGGTGACGGGCTGGTGCGTGGGAAGCCCAGGCCGCCCGGTGCAGCCCTGGGTGTCCCCACCCCCGCACCCCTCCCCGCTGGGCCTCTCCGGGCTGGGCTGCCAGCCCGAGTCCACCTGCCCTGAAGCGGGAGCCACACCCACGCCCGGCCTGAGGGCGAGGGGCTGGAGGGCGCCTGGGGGTGGGGGGCTGGAGGGGACGGCTGGGCGGGGGGGCGGCTGTGGGTCCCAGCAGAGATCGAGGCCCCTCACTACGCAGTTGCCGAGCGCGCCGAGCGCCGTGACCGTGCCCAGGGCGCGCGCCTCTCCTGACGCAGCATCCATGGGGGGAGGGGGGCGCGAAAGCCAGCCTGCGGCTGGACCTGCATCCGAGCTTCGTGGGCTTCCACCTAAGAGTCCGTGGCCATCCCCCTATCACCATCAGAACAGACCCGCTCATCCTATTCCCCCTCCGCAAGCCTCGGAGAAGAGGCTGCACCACCCCCCGCTCCCTGGCCTCCGGCCCCCCATCCTCCCAGGAGCCAACGGGGGGGGGGGGGGGGGGAGGCGCCCCGCCGGAGAAGACAGTTACCGCGGTGGAAGGAGCGGATGGGAGGATAGAGACGGTCCCTCCCCCACCCCGAGGGGCCTGTGTCTGTCCTGTGAATGCGCCCAGCCCGCCTGCCCATAGGTCCCGTGGCAGCGAAGGAAGGCGTGTGTGTGTGTGTGGGGGGGGGTACCTACACGCAGCCAGCCCCCCCCCCAGCATTCTGCCCGGGGGCGCGGGGGCCGGAACCTGATGCCGAGGGTCCAAAGGGCCCCACAGCCTCTCCCCCTGAAGACCAGGCAGCAAAGCTCATCTCGTTGCCGTGGAAACCGCGATGATGTAACCTGGACCTCAAGCTGCGCTGGACCTTACACTTGGCTCAGAGGGGATGGACCCCAGAAGCGGAGCTCCTCAGGGGGGTGGGGGGAGACCCTAGGCCTCCAGGGGCATGGGCACGAACCTGACCCGGACCCCGCTCAGTCCTCAGCCTCCATCTCCTTCCCTGGCGGGCGCACCCCTCCCTCCCCCCAGCCCTGGGCATGGCCCCCCCCCCCTCCTCTGCATCCCCCGCGGTCTTCGGGCGGGAGTTCCATGTCTCCCGCTGCGTGGCCACCTCTGCGCCCTGAGCGCAGACAGGGCCGCCTGGAGAATGCCCGCCGCCTGGGCCAGATGCCCAGGTGCCCCCGCGCCCTCCGGGCTGAGCCTCGGTCGGCCCCGCCCCTCCTCTGGAAGCGCCCCGCCCCCAGCCTGGAGTGGGTGTTGGGAGGATCAGTAAGGGCCCTGAGCTAGGCTCACCCCCTTCCCCGCCAGGAAGGGCCCTAGGCCTCCGGGGAATCCATGATGGGGGCAGCCTCTCTCTGCCCAGCCCGGGGCTCCCAGTCTGCCTTGCAGTGGTGGTTCCTGACTGCCCCCACCTCCACCCCCAACCCCACCCCCATCCCCAATACACACACCCGGCATCTCTCCGCCTCTCCGCCTGGACTTCCCACCCAGCCTGCCATCTGGAACCCGCAGGGGCAGACGGTGGTCACCTGAGGCCCTGGTGGGAACCAGCGCTGGTGGGGCTGTTACAACGAGAGGGCTGGGGGCGGTGGTCACCCTAGGACAGCAGGTTGGGGGTTGAGATTCACAGAAGTCTTTGCGGGGGGGGGGGGGGCGGGGGCGGAGTTTCAGGCAATAGAGAGGGAGGGGTGATGTTCAGAGGCCCTTGGCTTCCTTGGGCTTTAGTGATAAATTACTACGATTGGGTGGCTGGAAAAAACAAACATTGATTCTTTCAGGGCTCTGGAGGCCAGATGTGGGAAACCAAGGTGTTGGCATGCTCTCTTTGAGGTTCCAGGGGAAGCACTTTCCTGCCTCTTCCAGCTTCTGGCAGCCGCGGTGGCCCGTGGCTGAGGCCCATCACTCCAGTTCTGCCTCCTTCTCACTGCCTCCTCCCCGTGTGTCTGTGTCCAAAGTCCCGCTTCTTGTAAGGAAGGACATCAGTAAGCGTGACCTCAGTGTGACCTCATCTGAGCCTTAGCACGTCTGTAAAGACCTTATTTCCAATCAGGGCCACATGCACAGGTGCCCAGAGCTTGTTAAACCCACAATAAGCCCTTTGTCATTTTCGGGGTGCAAACACCTTTTTGGTTTCTGTACCCATTTTTTGAAGGCTATGTCTCCTGTTTGTGTGTTTGTTCTTAAATATATTTTTATTGATTTCAGAGGAAGGAGGAGAGAGAGAAATATCAATGATGAGAGAGAATTATTGATCGGCTGCCTCCTACTGGCAATTGAGCCTGCAACCTGGGCATGTGCCCTGACCAGGAATCAAACCATGACCTACTGGTTCATAGGTCAATGTTCAACCACTGAGCCACACCAGCAGGGCTAAAGGCTATGCTTTGATGAGCAGAAGTTTTTTATTTTTATTTTAAGGTAGTCCTTTTAGCAATGTCTCCTTATGGTTAGTGCTTATTTATCACATTGAAGAACTTGTTCTGTCCCTGAGACCAGGAGGATATTCTGCATTATCTTGAAGACACTTCTCCAACTTAGGCTCGTTTACTGAGAGTAGGCTTCTATGTGTGGTGTGAGGTAGGGGTTGGGGTCATTGTTTCCACATGGGTGTGTGTTTATCAAAAGGTAGTCATCCTCCTTGCTTTGCAGTGACATCTCTCATAAATCTGTGGTCTGAATGTGTAAGGTGTGTCAAGTAGGTCTTTGTCTACTGCATCAACACCGAGCAGCTTAGTCCCACTGCTGTGTAACAAGCTGGACACCGGGCATGAATTCCCCTCGTCCTTCTCAAGAGGTCAGGTGTATTCTTGTTCCTCTGACTTCCGTATGAAATTACAAGGTCATATACACAAATTCTGTTGGAATATTTATTGGGATTTATTGATTCCACATACACATATACATCTTTTTGTGTTGTTAACCTTTAACCTCACCCAATGATATTTTCCCACTGATTTATTTATTTATTTATTTTTTTTTTTTTTTTTTTTTTTTTTTTTTTTTTTTTTTTAGGGAAAGTGTAAGGGAGGGAGGGAGAGAGAGAGAGAGAAACATCAATGTGTGAGAGAAATCGATTGGTTGCCTCCCAAACAAGCCTTGACCTGAGATGGAGATCAAACTTGCAACCCAGACACTTGCCCTTGAACAGAAATAGTACCTTTGACCCTTTGCTCCTTGGGCTGATGGTTTTCTACATGGAGGTTCTTCTCATCTCCTGTTAGACCTATTCCTGAGCATTTGCTATTTCTGATACTGTTTAAGGAGTCTTCCAAAAAAAGCAATTTTTAATTTTTGTCACTGATATATAAAAATATAGTTGATTTCTGAATACCATAAGTCCATCAACTTGCTGAGTTCTTTTTTAAAAAATATATTTATATTGATTTTAGAGAGAAGGGGAGAGATAGAAACATAGATGTTACATCAATCGACTGCCTCCTGCACGCCCCCTGCTGAAGATTGAGCCCACAACCGAGGCATGTGCCCTAACTGGGAATTGAACTGAGGTCTACACTCAACCACTGAGCCACGCTGAACTCACTTTTCAATCCTCATAATTTATCTGTAGATTCTCTTGGATTTTCTATTTCATATTCTAGTCATGCATGCTTGACCTCCTCTTGTCCAGGCCTCTCTTCTTCCTTTTCTCTGCCCCGCAGCGTGGCTAAGCCCTCTCGCACCATGATTTAGAGACATGGCAGAGGGGCTTTGTCTCCATCTCCCGCTCACCCTCCTGACTCTCGCTCTTGTCAGGGATGCCTGCTTTCCAGGTGGCCCAGCCCTGGGTACACCACTGCTCCTCTGTCCTCCCAGCTAGCGTTTGGGTTTACTTACCGACATCCTCTCCTGTAGATCCTGTTACTTCTTGCATCTTTAGGAGGGTTGCCAGTTAAAACACAGGATGGCCAGTTAAATGTGAATTTCAAATAGACAACAAATAACTTTAGAATCAGTATGTCCTATATTGCATGGGATATTCTTATAAAGAAGAAGAAGAAGAAGAAGGAGGAGGAGGAGGGGGAGGAGGGGGAGGAGGGGGAGGGGAAGGGGAAGGAGTAAGAGAATCCTTTTTGTCTGAAATTCAGATGTCCTGTATTTGTATTTGCTAAGTCTGGCCACCCTACCCTCAGGCTTCTATCAGAGATTGTTTTCTGTTGCCTGGAGTCACTGCCTTTAGACTGTCCTCTAGCAGATCAGCCAGTGGAAGACTCTGTAGCCCTTGTGAGCTGGGCAGTCTCTGGTTTGAAGTGCCACCCCTGGGCTGTAGGGCCCTGAGGGAGCCCAGGGGCCAGGAAGGGAGTCTGGCCTGGCCACTCACAGCCCACCCCAGCTCTGGTATGAGGAGTACTGGGCCAGTCCTCTCTGAACCCTGTCTGTTCAGAGCCTGCTGGGGTGGGCATCTGCTAGGCAGCCAGTGTGCAGTGGCCCTGTGTTTGCCTCTGGACAGGACGAGGACCAGCATCCACCATGGTGAAGCTGGGCTTCAGCTTCGGGAAGTTTGGCAGAGACTACGGGTACCAGGATGGGGTTACCATGGACAGCGTCCCTCTGATCAGCCCCCTGGATGTCAGCCAGCTCCAGCCACCATACTCTGACCAGGTGAGTGGCCTGGGCCAGCGAGGGGCGGGGGGAGGGGGGGAGATCCTTCTCAGCCTGCGCTGGGAACAAAGGGGTGCAGAGAGAGATTAATTTAGATAAGGCCTCCTCCAAGGTGCAGGAGGGCAGGCAGAGGAAGGGCCGGCTGGGTGGAAACCTAGAGCCACATGCAACCAGCTCCCTCATCCCCCAGAGCTACCCTGTCCTCATCTGTAAACGGGGTGACCTGGTCACGGGTGACCGAAGATTCACACACTGCTTAGAAGACAGCACCCGGCCCAGGGTGCTGCCCAGCGGGGACTCAGCAAGCAACATTCCCACCCTGTCCTGCTGGACACTCTGTGTCTTGGGTCAAGCCTCAGACGGGGTCCTGGGGACAGTGGCTGGTAGTGGGGGAGCTTTCAGCGGGAATCTGTGAGCTCCGGAGTATGAGTGACAGCAAGGCTTGTCCTAATGGGGGTGAGGAGGTGGCCATCGGAACCCATATCTGTCAGCTATGGGCTGGGGACCATGAGGACAGCCCCCCCCTCCCCGCTCAGGCATTGGCTGAGAGCAGCTCTCCAGCCATCTGGGCTTCCACTGCACCTGCCTCAGTGCTGGACCCGGGTCTCAGTGGACTCCTTGGGAAGGCTCAGGCCTCGCTCCTAGGTGACACAGAGCACGGGACCGCACCTGCCCGGGCCCTCTATGGAAAGGCCCTCAGGCCTCTGGGACCCAGGAGAGGAAATCAGGGTGACACTCTGGAAGGGGAGGAAGCTGTGGGGCCACTGAAGGGGAAGCTCCTGGCGGGAAGAGGTGGGACCTTCAAAATTGAAGGCAGCCAGCAGACAGAGGGGCTCCGTCCATGGTTTGGCCAGGCCTCCTGGCTGCCATGGGCCCAGCAGACATGCAGCCCCCACTTTCCCTTGGCCTCCGCTTGTAGTCACTGGATCCCAGCCACTAGACAGCCCTGGCAGATGGTCAGTACCCACCCCACTGCTGGGCAGCTGAGCCCTGCCCCGCCCCTTTCTAGCCCTCCCAGCTCAGGGGCCTCCCGGGTCGTCTCTGTGCACAGGTGGTCATCAAGACACAGACGGAATATGGACTGCCCCCCGCAGAACCGATGAAGAAGTTCCCAGACCTGGAGGCCCAGAAGCTGGCCTCCACCAACCTGGACGAAGGACGCGGGGTAACCAAACCCTTCCCACCCAGGGCTTCTGGGGCTCAGTCCGTGGAGAGGCAGATGAGGATCGAGGTGCTGAGGCAGCCACAGGCCTGAGCACCCAGGGCCGGGCCAGCTGGGCTGGGCCCCCTTCCTCAGGCTGCTGCCGTCAGGGAAGTTGGACAAGGAAGCGCCATGCGGAGGCACGCTGGGTGGGAACGAAGGCTGGGTGCTTAGGGGTGAGGGTGCTGAGGGATCTGGGGCTGAGCAGCGCCAGGCTGACCTGTGGCCAGTGGGACCCAATCCTCCCTCCCGCTGTTCAGTGGCTGACAGCCACTGTGGGCAGTGCGTGCATCCGCCTTCCCAGCAGGCCATCTGTCTCTTCCTTAGTGACTCGTTGCGTTTCCTTACTTTTCTAAAAAATTATATTTTTGATTGATTTTAGAGAGAAAGAAAGAGGGGGAGAAAAGGATCATTGAAATATCAATGAGAGAAGCATTGATCAGCCACCTCCTGCAAACCCCACCCTGGGGTTGGAGCCTGCAAAAGTGGGCATGTGCCCGGACCAGGAATCAAACCGTGACCTCCTGGTTCATAGGTTGACGTTCAACCACTGAGCCATGCTGGCCGGGCTTGTTGGTTTTATACATAATATAGACAGGCACGTTTCCTGCTAGGTGCTCTGGAAAATACATTCTCCCACCTCTTTTTTATTATTATTATTATTATTTTTTTTTTTTAGCATTATTCATTTTACTAATAATGATTTTTCTCATTTTCCCTAGACTATCTCTAAAACCTTTCATATTTCAATAGTAAAACCTGCCTCTTCCCCCCATTGTTTCTGAGAAGGAAAGCCAGCCTCCCCCGCACAGACTAGCAGGGTGGGAGGGCCTCAGCTGGGCTCGAAGCCCCATGCCCATGGGTTCCTCCCCTCCCCTCCCCTGCAGATGCCCCCGGCCCGTATGCTGGCCTTCGCCATGGCCATCATGGGCTGCCTCCTGATCATGTACAAGGCGCTCTGGTATGACCAGTTCTCCTGCCCAGAAGGCTTCCTGGTTCGGGTAAGGAAGGCAAGCTGGGCCCGGAGTGGGGGAGAGGGGGTCCCCAGGCAGAGTACCAGGGAGCAGCCCTGTGGGAATATGATCTCCAAAGCTCCCTGTGCTCCCGCTCCCTTCCCCGAAAGATCCAAACCCTCCTCTGAAAGATCCAGAGAGAAGGGTGAGAGAGGACTGGGGGGGACCTCAGGGAGGAGGGCAGGGACAGAGGAGAGCCGGCCAGGCCGTGCTTCCGGTCAGTGCTTCCGGAGGGAGGTGCGGGGGCTCCTGGTCCCTCCTCGCTGACCTGTGCTGGGAAGGGGGGGAGGAGCTGCTCTGTGACATGACATTAACATTTCCCCACGGTTGGCAAACACTCTCTCCCTTCTCTTTCCTCTCTCTCAGCGTTGGTAAGGGATTCTAGCCTTTTTAGTGTCTTTTCCTACCGCCTCTAACTTTTCAGTGGTGAAATCTGCTCAGCGATCCTGAGATGGGGCCTGGGAGGTCTGTCTGTATTCCCAGGGGCTTTTTATTTATTGGGATTTTTTAAAATGTTTTTTGGGTGGCGGTGGGCTGGGGTGTGCCTGTGGGGCCCCCTCCCCTTCGCTCCTGAGGAGGGGCCGCCACCCTCCCTCTGAGAGGGGCTGACCTCCATGGACCCCCACTTCTGAATCGCGGGCCAACTTGGGGGGCTGGACATTAGGGCAGAAACAAACGTGTTTGGGGTGATTGTGTGCAGTATTATTGAACTGCTCCAAAGCAGAAGGGACAGGAAGACCTAGAGGTCACCCCCCACCCCCATCCCTCCATCCTATGGCGCACACATGAGGCTGCAGCGCAGTGGTCAGTGGCATAGGGAGGGTTCACCCCATTTGCACACCGGAGCCCAGGGGCAGCCCCTCCCCACCTCTGCCCGCTGGGGACCCTCTGGCTCCGCCCCCTGAACCCCCTGAACCCCCCCCCCCAGCCGCACAAGATGTGCACCCCGATGTCGCTGGAGATGTACTACGCCGAGATGGGCCCCGAGCGCCACCGCAGCATCCTGGCGGCCATGGGCGCCTATCCGCTCAGCCGTAAGCCGGGCACCGAGGCGCCCCTGGTCTGGAGGAAGGTCCACCCCATGTTCAAGGAGGGGCTCAAGGCGTCCGCCCCGGCGGGCCCGGCCGCCACCGAGGCCCCCACGAAGCCGGCGGCAGGCACCCGGGAGGAGGAGGAAAAGGAGAAGGAGAAGGAGGAGGAGAAGGAGAAGGAGAAGGAGGAGGAGAAGGAGGAGAAGGAGAAGAAGGAGGAGAAGGAGGAGAAGGAGAAGAAGGAGGAGGAGAAGGAGGAGGCAGCGGCGCCCAAGGCGGAGGGGAGCGCCCCGCCCCCGGCCCTGGCCCCGCAGTGAGCCCGCCTCCCGCCCGGAGCACCAAGCCCCGTAGGTGAGCCCCTGGGGACCCCACCCAGAGCCAGGGACCCTCCTCCCGGCACCCCGCCCCCTGTGGGACCCACTCCGCCCGCGGTCTCACCCTGGGGCGCTGTCCCCCCTCCCCACGTGGCTGCTGGGACCCGACTGAGCGCCCAAGGTGGGGGGTATATGTGTGTGTGTGTGTGTGTGTGTGTGTGTGCAGTATGGGGTGGGGGGACCCGTGGCGGGCGAGGGGGGTCCCCACGGAAGTGGGCGCTCTCACCCCTCTGCCCTTCTCCGCAGCGCCGCTCATCCCCCCGCGGCCCCCCTGACCGCCCCGCCAGATGCTGCCCCGCCACGTGGTCGTGCCCCGGTTCCCCGGACCCCGCTGCCGCCTGCCCCCCGGAGCCTCCGCTGTCTGCCGCTTTTCTCTAAATAAAGAGTCACACCCACCAGGCTCCTGGCCTCCTGAGTATCCTGGTCACTCTGGCTGTTCCTGACCGCCCCCCCCCCCCCACACACACACCCGCCATGTTCCCCTGAAGAACTGGGTGGGACGGTGAGCTGGGCCCCTGGCACTGCGGCTCAGGAAGGCAGGAAAGGGGGGACCCTGCGGGAGGGCCTGGGGGTGAAAGCCACCCGGACCCGGGCCTGTGGTTTCTCTCAGCGGCTACAGTGCAGCACCTTCACCTGCACCCCCCAAGCTCCCAGGCCTGGGGGCAGGGGTCTGGGCGGCCTAGGAACAGTGGATAGTGCCAAAGAAGGGGGCTGTGAGGGAAACCGGGGCACGATGGAGGCGAGGTGGGTAGTGGAGTGGAAACAAACTTGGGGGTGTTAGGAGGAGGGTGGTCCTGCGGGGCCAGGGAAGGCTTGGCCATTCACAGTGTCCTTAATGGTTGGGCTCCTATCTATCCATCCATTCATCTATCAGTCTATCCATCCATCCATCCATCCATCCCTCAGTCCATCCATCCATCCATCCATCCATCCATCCATCCATCCATTCATCCATTCCTCAGTCTATCCATCACTATCTGTCAACCCATTCACGTGCCTGTCTGTCTGTCTGGCCTGTATCAGCTCTCTAGCTCTCATTTATCCAAAGTGTTTTCTAAGTCAATGGAGAGGCAACTACTTCTTCAACACCGAGCCCGCCGTTGGCTCACCCGTGGGCCTCCCCGCTGAGCTGTGCGGTGTGGCCCCAGGGACCGGGAGCCCAGCTCGCAGCCCAAAGGAGTCTCTTGGAGAAGGTGTGAGAGCAGGTGAGGCTTTAATCGCGTCAGAGAAAATGCCAAACGTCAAACCCACGGTTCTCACGCACAGAGTGCATCCCAGGTGCATGGGCTCCCTGGCGGGGGCCCGGTGATGGTGGGAACGGGTTCAAGGAAAAGGTGAGAAACTCCATGTGTTCACCAAACTGACCCGCAGAGAGAGACGGCGCGGGGGACGGGCACAGGGGAACCCCGGCCTTGGGGTCATCCTCTTAGGGGTCAGACCGTGTACAACATGTTAGTCACCTCCCACTCTGCTTCCCCACTTCCTGTCACACCCTCCACCCCTTCACAGTAAATCACAAGCGCAATCCTCAGATGCCCATGTCCTCAAGGTCGTTTCAAGGTTACACGCCCTTCTTCATCAGGCAAACACTCACCAGGGCGGAGCCTGGGGACACAGGGGTGGGATCCAGGCGGTGGAGCCCCCTCTCAGGGCAGTCATCACAGCCCCTCACGGAGGTTGCTGCCCCAGAGACACACGTCCGCCGTCGGGTCAGTTCCCAGTCCCCAGCACAGAGCAGGCTCTCCGCCAGGCGCCTAGGGAGCAGCTGCGGGAGGCAGGAGGACCTGGGGCCCTGCAGGGGGTGATCCGAAAGAGGCCAGTTCGCGGGGTGACGCCATGCCTGTGCCCCGGTGCTCAGAACCTCCTAGAACTGCAGGTTCCTGTGGGACTGGGCAGGACACACTGTGGGTCGCATGTTGGGGTCACACGGAGAGGCCACGTGCCCAGTCCCACAGGGAGGTCACTCCCAGGGCGCTGGGGCGATCAGTGAGGAACTGCATGTGTGACTGCAGCTACTGCCTGGACCTGTGCCTGTGGGAGGGAGGGAGGGTCAGTCTAGGGCCCTGCAGGCAGCGAAACCACAGAGCCGATGAGCTACTCCCACCAGCACGGCGTCTGGTCAGGGCCCACAGGCTCTTTCACAGAGGGTTCACGTTATCCTGGGGCCAACCCTCACCTCCAACGCCCTGCCTGTGCTTGGGCCGGAGCAGAAAGGGGTCTTGGGGAGAGGAGTGAAGCTTAAGGTGTGGGGATCACATTCTCCCAAGGGGAGCAGCTCAGGGAGGACTCAGCCTGCTGCTGCTCCCTGCTCTGTCCTCAGCGCTCAGAACCAGTTCCTAGTTACCGCCCGGAATGCTGCCGGCTCCTCTGGGATGACTGGCAGGTTACATGCGAGGATGAGGACGCTGGCACCGCCATGGTTGGCCACGGGTCTGGGAGGCAGTGCTGCACCCCCCTCCACCCCCTGCCTGCACACTCCCGAGACCCAGAGGGAGGATGGAGACAGGCTGGGGTCTTTATTTCAGGGCCCAAGGCCATGCAGAGCAGCAAGGGTTCACAGGTCTGGATCAAAGGCCACAGACACCAACCAGACCATGCCCAGTACAACCCAGGTCTCCCATTTCCAGCCAAGGATGGCTGTGGCTGGCACCCTATAGGCGCTCAGCACTGAAGGCAGGAGCTCAGTGTGTGTGTGTGTGTGTGTGTGTGTGTGTGTGTCTGTATCTTTCTGTGTGTGTGTGCATGTGTGTCTGTGTGTGTATCTCTGTGTGTGTGTGTGTGTGTGTCTGTGTTTGTGTTTGTGTGTATGTGTGTGGTGTGGTGTGTGTGTGTGTGTGTGTGTCTGTATCTTTCTGTGTGTGTGTGTGCATGTGTGTCTGTGTGTGTATCTCTATGTGTGTGTGTGTGTGTGTGTGTCTGTGTTTGTGTTTGTGTGTATGTGTGTGGTGTGTGTGTGTGTGTTTCCAAGTCCATAGGGGTTGACCTGTCCCCATCTCCGTGTCCCAGAACAAGGGGCAGTGCCTGGAGGAGCTGCATCTGCTCTGGCCCCTGGATACTAACCGGACATCCCGAGCGAGCCAGTGCCTGTCTCCCCGGGGGGTGGGCCAGTCCTGGGGGCCCCTGTGGGGTCCTAGGCGAACACACTTCTTCCCTGGCCTCCTCTCAGGCAGTCTGGCCAAAGTCTCTCTCCCCAATCTGTCGGGACAGAGCAGGACACCAGGCCCAGGCCTGGCGGGTTGACAGCAGTCACCTCTGCCCTCAGAGCAGGCAGTGCAGGCTGCCCTGCTTGGCACAGCTAACCGGTGGGGAGAGGCCGTGCACCAGGCAGGCCTCACGGTGGCCACGGCCACGGCGCCGGCCGAGGGGCGCTGGATGTCCCCACCAGGCCCTCCTGCCTCCACGGGGGCTAGCCCCTCTCCAGCTGCACAGAGACGTACTGGCAGAAGCACAGGCCGGGCTCCAGGTGGCCCTGGGTGGCCGGGGCGGCCTCGCAGTGCGGGAAGTGCGCCTGCACCAGGCAGCACGCGTAGGCGCAGGAGAACCGCAGCAGGGCCTCCCGGAACAGGGCCTCGCCGTCGCCCTCGGGGGCCTGCAGGAAGGTCCGCCGGCACTCCTCCAGCTGCACGAACACGAAGGACAGCTGGTTCAGGGTCTCGCAGCCCATCAGCACCGAGTGCGGCGCCAGCAGCAGGTTGGCCTCCCCCACCCGGAGGCCCACCTCCCGCATCTTCCGCCTGGAAAACCTTCTGAACCAGCACAGACTGTTCACCGCTAGGACCAAGGGGAGGAGGCAGAGGAACACGATGGCGCTGATCAGCAGGAAGGCAGTGTTGTGATTTCCCTGATCTGTTATAATTTCCTGGATCCCAAATATCACAAGTAAAAACATCGAGATCACGGAGAGAAGGATGAGGAAGATGCTGAGCGGGATCCTGCAACCCAGATAGCGGAGGCAGGACCTGGGGGACTGCACCCCGTTCAGGATGCCCACCGCGTGCTTGTACACCTCGGGGTCCGGCAACACCTCCTTCAAGGGGTCCGGGACGCTCAGGGTGCTGAAGGTCCCCACCTTCCACGAGGGCAGGCTGTCCCTGTTGACACAGTTCAGGGTCAGGAGGGTCTTCCCGCTGTAGAGAGAAGGGCCGGGGCGCGGGCCGGGCAGGGAGCGCGCCATGCAGTGGCTGGGCGTGCACAGCAGCTGCGCCACCTTGCTGTAGAAGCGGCTGTCCCTGGCCTCCAGGTAGGTGAGGTGGCTGAGGTGCAGCGGGACCTGGCAGGGCCGCAGCAGGACGGGGATGACCGGCTTCCTCTCCAGGCAGTAGCCGAAGAGGGACAGGTCGGCCTCGAGGAGGCACCACCTGCTCTGCACAAAGTCCTGGCTCAGCACCAGCAGCACCTTCTGGCTCTGGTGGATGCACTCGGCCATGTTCTCCAGGATGTTCCTGCCCGGGGTGAAGTCCCGCTCGTGCAGGCAGACGCGCAGCCCCGCGTGGTCGGCCTCCAGGCGCCCGATGAGCCCGTGGGTCCACGTGGCGTCCATGCTGCTGTAGCTGACGAACAGGTGGAACTTCTCGCTGGGCTTCAGCGGGGGGACGGCCACGGCCGCCCCTTTCTCCTCGGAACCGGAATCCATAGGCGCTGCCCCTGAGCTGCTTCTGCTCAACCCACCCGGGGCTGCGAGAGATCAGGACAGGCTCATTCTGCAGAAAGACAAGGCCAGCCAGCCGTAAAGGTGGAGCCGGGTCCACCACCGGCAGCACCCAGCCTGGGCAGCCACACCCGACCCCTGCGATGCCCTAACAGCTGGCCCTGAAGCATAGTAACCTCCATCTTGGGTAAAAAAAAAATGCTGTTTAAAATTTCAGCCCTGCTATTCTTGCTTCTGTAAACGCTTGCTTGCTTAAATAATAGGGAAAATAAGACTGCTCCCATTCCAGAGAAGCCATAAACTGTGCCCCAGCCAGAGCTGTCAGTGCTGGCACCAGGTCAGGCCTTGAGATGTGGTCTCTCGGCCCTGACCCAGCACAGAGGGCTTTTTCTCCGAAGGTCCGGAGGTCTCATTCCACATTTGGAAAACAAAGAGCTGAAAAACATATAAATTGGAAAGACTTCCACCATATTGGGCCCCAGAATTTGAGAGGCAAGAGTCCTCTGGGCCCGCTAGCACTAGCGGAAATGAACAGGACTCCAAATAAGTTTGGCTTATTGATTAAGGCGTCTTCTGACTTACAATATACTTGCCCCGGTCCCCAAGCAGCACACAGAGCACAGAGCATAGCACAGAGTATAGCACACACAGCACAGCACACACAGCACACACAGCACAGCACACTCAGCACACTCAGCACACACAGCACAGCACACACAGCACAGCACACTCAGCACACACAGCGCACATAGCTCAGCACTCACAGTGCGCGCACACGCACACACACACACACACACACAGCACACTCAGCACACACAGCACACACAGCACAGCACACACAGCACACTCAGCACACACAGCACAGCACACACAGCACAGCACACTCAGCACACACAGCGCACATAGCTCAGCACTCACAGCACGCGCACGCACACACACACACACACACACACAGCGCACACAGCGCACACAGCACACACAGCACACACAGCACATCCAGCACACACAGCACAGCAGGAGTCTCTGCAACAGGCCACCCTTTCTGCCCAGCGCGCCCACAGGCCTTGGGCACCGTTCCTCCGACCTCACCCTGTCCCTTCCAAGAGGTGAGGGTCAGGTGAGCAAGGCTCTGAGGGACAAGGTGGGAAAGCCCTCGCCTGCCCTCTGTCCCACCCAACAGCCCAGTGCGTAAGAGCAGATGCTCCTCACCATGTCCCAGCCCGGCCCCCTGCAGCCCTCCACACAGGAATCTCACCAGATCAGGCGCAGACCGGCCCCGACTGCAGAAATGCCACAGCCTCTCAGGCAGCCACAGTGCCCACCGCCCCTTCAGTCCTCAGAGCTGTGGGCAGCCAGGACCCTCCCCTAGAAGGAATTTTGTGAGCTACGCTTTCTGGAAATCTCTCTGCGGGAACTAAGGGTGGGAAACGAAAGAAGGAAGTGGGCCAGGGGAGGGGCCGTATTGGAAGGGGAGGAGTCTGGGAGAAAACAAAATTCTGGAAAGAAAACAAAAGTCTGGGAGAAACAAAAGTCTGCCTCGGGCCTAGGAAATCTGACTCCAAGTGGCCAGGACGCTCTCAGAAGCAGTCTGCTGCTGATGCTGGCTGTTCCCTGGCGGAGGCAGGAGGCAGGAGGCAGGGACAGGAAGGGCCACTGGAAGCCGGGAGCCCCTGGTTGGATCCAGCGGAGCATGTCCAGCCAGGATCAGGGTGAGAGTCACCCTCCGTGTCCCCAGCGCTGGCTGCATCCAACAGGGAAGATTCTGGGTGACCCTCCCCAAACAGCCATACTCCGGGGTCCAAGGACAGGCAGCAAGCACCCTGGCACCCAGGCCCCTCCTAGGGGCTCCCCTAAACCCATCCATAGCTTGTAACTGGCCTCTTCAATTCTGCTTGGTCACCCAGGGGACGGGCTCTCTGTGTCCCTCTGGGCCCTGCCTCAGTTTCCTCATCTGTTCTGCAGAGGCTGATGGGGGTCCAAGGTGGTTTACCAGAATGCCTGCAGGCATCCAGGATGGAAGGGGGGGAAGGAGGCCAGGTGGGAGGGGGGCAGGGGTGACGTCAGGGCAAGGCGTCACTGCTCTTTGCTCCAAGCGCAGGGTGGCTGGGGCGTAGCTCCCAGGCTCCAGGGTGGGTGTGCACCAATGGTTCCGTGAGGCGCAGGGCTGCAGGTGAGCACCCTGCGGGCCCTCTCCATGTGGATCTGGTAGACCCACCTGGGCCCAGGGACAGATTCTGGGGGAGCTCTGAGCCCTTGGTCCTGGCGGCACAGTCATGGGGACGTCCTAGAAGCCCCGCCCCCAGCGGTTATGCAGATATGGACCAGGCAGCTGGATCTGCGGGGCCAGGGTCCGCCAGCGGCTGAGTGAACCTTGCAGCCAGAGAGCCATGGGTTCCTTTGGAGCCAACACATCACCCTGTGTGCTGGGCACCAGGCCTAGCAGGTCCACTGGAGGGAAGGTCCGGGACCTGGGTGGGGCAGAGGCCCACGGCCACATTTTGAAGGGAACAGAAAGCCACTGCAGGTGGGCGATGCTGTCCCCTCTGACGCCCCTCGCTCAGGAGTCCCATGTTCTGGGACACGTCCCATCCAGCTGCGGAGTGAGAGGGGTGGGCATTGTCAGGTTAGGGCAACCATCCCCGCATCCATCCTAACACACACGAGTTTGTGTGCTTTTGTGTGTGTTTGAAACGCTTCATAATAAAAAATACCTTAGCCCTGGTCACTTTGGCTCAGTGGAAAGAGTGTTGGACCTGGGACTGAAGGGTCCTGGGTTTGATACTGGTCAAGGGCATGTACCTCGGTTGCAGGCTAGATCCCAGGCCCTGCTCGGCAACCAGTTGATGTGTCTCTCTCACATCGATGTTACTCTCTCTCTCTGTCTCGCCCCTTCCTTTCCACTCTCTCTAAAAACCAATGGAAGAATACCCTCGGGTGAGGATTAACTAAAAAAACAAATAAGCAAACCAATTCCTTAACACTGATGAGGAGGGGGAAGGGAGCCGGAGGATGGGGGAGTGAGATGGAGGCAGGGATGGGCCAGGTGCTTGGGGGTGAGTGTTGGAGAGTCTGGCTGGTCACACGGGTGCACAGACATCTCTCGGCCCAAGTGGACGTGAGCCTGAAGCCGAAACCTGAATGGGGGTGCCAGGCTGCTTCGCTGTCTCAGCTGCCAAGAGCTGCTTCCATGGCCCTGGGAGGTCAGAAGATGCTGGGACTGAAGCCATTGCTGGAAGCTGAATTCCCAAAGGGTTGTACTTCCTGGGGCGGGGGAGGAGGGAGACTGGAGAGAAAACCCACGGCAGCAAAGGCACTCAGGGGGCTGTCCTGCTGGCCTCAGCCCAGGTCTGGGGGCTGGAAGCTGCAATCACAGGACCTAGGGGAGGGCTGGGTTGTAACTGGCTGTGCGGCTCAGCAAGCAAGCGGCCCTAAGTCCCTGGCGGGAGCAGCCCACCTCCCTTCTGGAAGAGCATGGCCCTCCACCCTCTCAGGGCACAGGATTCCTCCTCGAAGCCACCCAGCTGTGAACTCACAGCCAGCGCCACGGAAACACAGAAGCAGGAAACGAAATTCAGCAGGAACAGCCAACTCAGCAATCTTCAGAAAGTGAAATTAGAGGATTTACAGATGAAATACTTGTGTTTAAAATCTTGAGGAAGAAAAGAACTGAAAAGATGAAGCAGGGTCAAATACATTTAAAAAAAAAACAGGCAGATTTGAAAAAGAATAAAATACTTTTTAGAAATCAAGAAAATATATTTGCTGAAAACTAAACACTAGGACAGTTAAAAACCACTAAATATGCTGGAGGAAAAAAAATGGGGATGTGAAAGGTACAGCTGACAAAATGGCCCAGAATGCAGCGGGAGAGACAGAGACAAAAAATGAAAGATGTAAGGAGGTTAGGAGACCCACAGATCACATTGCGAAGATCAGGTCTGTTTTCATTGGTTTCTAGAGGGGGAGAAATTAGGGAAATAGCAATATTTGAAAAAGTGGCTGCTAATAACTTTTCAGAATTACTTTTAAAAAATTGACCTGCATTTTCAAAAATGTATATTCTAAAAGGGTAAAATTTATGGGTATACTACATCTCAACTGAAAAAAATAAAACAACCCCCCCCCAAAAAAAAATAAATAAAAACAAAACCCAAAGATGGCACATGAGGAGAAGTTAGTGGAGCCCTGGGGTAACCAGAACGTTGAGTGCCACCGCTGGCCGCTGGTCACGTGCAGGGCCTGAGAGACGCTGACCTTGCAGAAGCTGCTGGAATGCAGGGAGAGGAAGTGCCACCTGCTGGAGCCCAGCCGCCAGTCCCTCTGAGCCTCTGCGTGTTTTCCTAAAGCAGAGCCAAGAGGGCTCCGCCTCCAGGGGATGGGCTTTCCGTTTCTGCTGTGGTTGCAATTCTCCTCTGCCTCCCCTGGCCCTCGGACCTGGAAACCCCCTCTCCCGACCTCAGCCTGTCTGTCCTGCTCCATCCCGGTCTTGGATCTCCTTGACCCCTCCCTCCCGAGGTTGGTGGTCACCCCTCCTCATTAAGGATGACCTCAGCCCGTGGCTCTCTGAGCCTCTTTGAACAGGGTCTGGACAGCCACAGGAGCTGCAGGGAGTGGACCCCACTGGCCTACAGGACTCAGACATGGCTCCCCTGGGCCCCTCCTCCTCCGCACCCCTCGCTTCCAGGGCTGCAGCCACACCACATGCTCAGTCCCCAGGTTCACCCCTCCGCCAAGCCTCCGTTCCCTGTGCCGGTGCCCTCCGCTCTCTGCTTCTGCCTCTGAGTTAGGCCCCACAGTATCTCACCCTACCCCCAGCATGGGTGCTGCGCCCCAGCTCCCTGGCCCTGGCTGGCTGGGCCCCATGAGTGGACACTGTGTCTGTCCCTCCCCTTCCCCCCAGCCCGTGCCACTCAGCGCTGCCTCTCACTTTCTGGCTCCTGAGGAGCTCTCGCTGTGGGAGCTGGACACTCACTTCCTCTCTGCTTTCAAGGCCACAGTGGGATGCTGCCCCAACCCCAGGTCTGGCATTTCCTGGCCAGCAGGGCAGCACGAGTCAGCTTTTGGCCAAGCAGCGACACTGAGCACTGAGCTGGTGTCCTCCCTAGCCACAGCCCTGGGGGCCCGGAAGGAGCCCTGGGCAACAGAGTGTCCATGATTGGGGTGTCCCTCTCGGCACTGGCCCTTGGTCTTTCTCCTGGGGAAGACTCTCCAAGGATTCATGCCAAGGATTCAAGGACATCTTCTGTCCCACCAAGGTGCCACGTGGACACCTATGGCACCATGTCCGAGTATAGGACAGTTGGGGGGACAGGCCAGGGCCAACCCTGAGGTCAGAGGACAGGAAGGACATGAGGGGTTCCTTGTCTGTGGGCCCCAGGACTGACTGGATGCAGCCCTGGGCAGGTTGGTACCGACCAGAGCAGGACCCCATGAGTCTGAGTGCAAGTTGAGAAAAACTGAAGCCCTAACCAGTTTGGCTCAGTGGATAGATCATCATCCATGGACTAAAGGGTCCTGGGCTCGATTCCGGATGGACAAGGGCATGTACCTTGGATGCGGGCTCAATCCCAGTAGTGCAGGATGTTTCTCTCTCCTCATTGATGTTTCTATCTCTCCCTCTTCCTTCCTCTCTGAAAGCAATATATTTAAGAAAGAAAAAGAAAAGCTGGAGAAAAGGCTGGGACCCCACGAGCCAGACTGGGCAGCTGCTTGGAGGGGACCTTGGTACTGAAGCTCCTGGGGCAGAATCCCAGCCACTCCTGGCGGGGCTCTGCCTGGGGCAGTGTCAGCTGCAAACAGCAAGCGTAGCCCTGCCGAGAGCCTGGCTGCTCCAGGCCCCCTGTGAGGCCCAGCCACCGCCCATGACATGATGCTTCTGCCCCTTCCCCGATGCCAGCGACTCAAAACACATCCACCAGCTGGACACGAGGATGGGATTGGCTCTGTGGGCATCCCCCCCACCCGCCCAAGGACAGCCCTTTGCCCAGGGACAGCCTCTCCCAACTGCGCCCCCACACCAGGCCACCTGCCTTGCTCCCCAGCCCAGATTTGGTCCTTGATGTGCTCTCGGGAAGTCAGGGCCTTCGGGTCCCAGCCCACAACCAGCGGCAATGTCCCCCTAGAGTAGGGGTGTCGAACTCAATCAGAGAAGGGGCCAAAATCTAAAATCCAGCCTAAATCGCGGGCCGAATGGTTTACTGAACAGTCATAAACTGTCATTGTGATGGAAACGCAGCGGAGTGCAGTGATGACAGCGCGGTGCGGGCCTCATTGCAAGGCCTGGTGGGACGGATTTGGCCCTCGGGCCTTGTGTTTGACACATGTGCCCTAGAGCCAGAGCAACACTGGTGCTGGGGCTGCCAGAGACAGGGCGCTGGCCGGTGTCCACTGCAGGCAACTGGATCTCGCTGCCTTTCAAAGGAAAGAATGTATTCAACGTCAGTGAAGTTATTTCCGCTGGAGACCCACAGACGTGGCATGTGAGTCTCATGTGAAATTGGAGGTGACCCCATGTGGCTGCACCCTCTCTGATCACTGGGTTGGGGAGGGGGGTTGGCAGGGGGAACAGGCCCTCAGCCACATGCCCCCACCTGGTGGGGAAGAGCCCGAGCTTGGGGGCACTTGGGCAGCCTGCGCCCCGGGTGTGGGGCGCTGACACATGGGCAGCAGCCCCCCTTCAGCAGGGTTTAGAGGCTGCAGAGGGAGCATGAGCAGGGTCTCACGATGCTCAGAGGAAAGGGGGGCAGGGACTGAGGACCAGCCCGGAGGAACCCTGATTCTTTGAGCTGGCCACTGTCTCCTGGCTGGGGAGCAGCGTTGTTGAGAGCTGCCCTCGCTTCGCAGAAGGGAATTCCTGTGCAGGCAGCGCGGGGGCCCAGAATCAACCTGGACGTGCTCCCGGGCGAGGGACCTGGCCAGCAGGGAGTGTCCCCCTGTGCCAGTCTGTGGCTGCCCGGCCCACGAGAGGGAGAGCAAGGTGATGGGTCAGGATGGGATCTCTTAGGACGAGGCACAGGTCTGAGCAGCCAGCCCTTGACCATCCAATAGTGGCACCTGCTCAGCCCGGCCCCTCCCCGGGGCCTCTCCAGAGGTGGCCAGCTCAGTCCTTCTCTGAGGTGCTATAGGGTTCCCACCCCTCCCCCACTGGGCCACCCTCGGGTCCTGTAACAAGGAGTGCACTTGCAGGAAGAGCTGACGTGTTCCAGGTGAACAGACTTCCCAACAACACATGTGCCGACAGCAAGTGCCACCTCCTCTGACCTCTCCCCCTCCCCACCATCTTGCTGGACAGGCCTACCCCCAGAGGACAGAGCTGGGTGCTGGGAGGACAGGAGCTGTATCACCTCAGCCACCAGCTCCAGTCCCAGGGACAGTCCAAGGTCCGACGGCACCCACCCCCTTCAGGTGGGCCCACCACAGCCTCTGAGGTCTGAAACCCCACCCAGGACGCCTGGGGAGCGGGGGCGCGGGAGGGCACGATCCACAACAGCTCTCGGAATTTTCTCCCGCCTTCCTCCTTCTCATCCTTTCAATAAACACTGAAAACAAAACTAGCCGGAGGCTCAGAGCACTGAGATCTCACGTGGGACCCCCATCGCAGGCTCGGAGGAAGCCAGGATGAGCGGGGCAGCCTCCCAGGCCTTAGGCCCCGCCCCCGCCTGGCCGGGCCCTCCACCTCCGGCGAGCGGCCCCGCGGAGCCGCGCTGCAGCCCGGACCCCGGGCTGGTTTTAATCAAGTTGAAAAGGATGAAAAGGAGCTGGAACCGAGCGGCCGGCCGGCAGCCCCGGGCGCAGGGCGGGAGCGCTCTGGGCGCCGCGCCGTCGGCTGGGCCTTCAAAGGAGCAATGACTCCCGGCGGGCGGCGGCGGGATGGGGGAGGGTGGGGGGGGGGGGAGTGGAAGGGACAGGGTCCGAGAGGCGGGGCGCGGCCGGGCTGGGGGAGGGCGGCCTGGGAGGACAGGGCGGCCGGGCTGCGGGAGGAGGGCCGGGGAGGACGGGGAGGACGGAGAGGAGCGGCCGGCGCCTCGCACCCGGGCTGCGCCCTCCCCGCCGGAGCGCGCGGGCGGGCGGGGCGGCCGGGGCCGTTGAGTGGCGCGTCCTTTGTGCGGCGCTGCGAGCGGCGACACGCCCGGGGCCCGCTCCGCGGCGCCGGCTCAAAGGGCCTTTGACGGGCGCCCCGGCGGGAGGGCTCACCTGCGGGGCGGCTCTATGGAGCCTTTGAGCGCCGGCAGCTGCCGGGGGCTGGCGGCGGGGCACCTAGGGCGCCGATGAATGGGGGCCGCTCGGAAACAGCCGGCTTGTGCCAAGCCCGCGGGCTGGGAAAGAGCAGCCTCGGCGGCGGCGCGGCGTCTGGCGCGGACCTTTCTCCGCGGAGCCTCATGTGCATGACAAAGGGCCCGGGCGGCGGTGCGCGCGCCCCAGTGTGGCGGGTCCACCCCGACGGGGAAGGAGCCCGGCCTGTGCCCTGGCCGGTGCTGCCCTGAGCCCCACACTCCGGGGCGCGCCTGCCGGGGAGCGGAGGGTCTCCTCCAGCGGAGGGTCTCCCGCTCCGCCTCCCTCGGGAAGCGGGGAGCGTTGCCCCCGGGGCCATCCCCGATGTTGCCCAAACCTGCACTGCCTGCTAGGTACCCGCCCAGGAGAAAGTGGGCCTCGGAGCCCTGGTGGCCACAGCGCCCTGAAGGAGGGAGCCTTGTTTTCCTTTTGCCCCCTGAGACAGGCAGGCAGTGGCCACCTGAGGCCAAAGGACTGAGGCTCTAGGACAGCCTGAGCCTGGGGGAGGGGAGAGCAACTCCTCCCCCACACACACTCAACCGCCCCCCAACACAGTTAATAGACCCAGAGGTGCTGGACCTGGGCCTTCCTGCCCTCCCCCAGCCCAGCACCGCCCCCGCCCTGTGAAGGAGGAGCGGGAAGGCTCTCTGGGGAGAGGCAAGGGCAGTGGAAATGTCCTCACTGGGTACCCCTTGGGAAGGGGGAGAGCCCCCTAGGAGAGGACACCTATGCTCATGCTCACCCCTCGGGTATCGGGGACCCAGGCACCCCATACCCACCCTGTCCTGTCCGATGGGGTGCCTTTTGGAGCACTGTGAACCCCAGGGCACAGGGAGCCCCTCTGCGTTGACCCTCCAGCCCCGGCATCCTGGGCTGCTTGCTGCCAACTTCTGGTGGGGCGGGCATCTCCCGGGTTTCGCACACGTGCCCCAGAGCTGGTCCAGTGACTTGGTGCCAGGAACGCAAGGAATGGGATCTCTGCTCAGGCTTGGCCATCAAGAGAGTAAAGAATGATCTAGAACCCGCGTGTTAGACAGGGCCCAGTCCGTGGTTGGCCCAGCATGTGCAGGATAAACGCTGCTGGCTGCCAGGCCCCGGCTGCACAGACACCACACGTGTGGGTCAGGGGTCTGGGACACGTGAGGGCATCTGGGCCTAAACACTGCAGGCAGGCAGGTGCCAACTTCCACGCAGGCAGTGAGCTTCCCCCGCTAAGATCCTGTTACCCCGTTCCATGTGGCCTATCCCCATCTCCAGCCCAGACACCCACCCAGCAGCCTCCTGCCCGCAGGATTCGGGGAGAAATGGTGGGCGGGCAGACCCACAGTTCACTCAGCTGCTCAGTCTTAAGTGGTCTTTTAAACCAGAATTAAATTAGATACTCGACTCGTAATGTCCCTGTATCTTAGATTGTTTTCAAAGTAACAAGCCCTGGGCCAGAACCATCTGCAGACATGCGCCACTGCCTGCTCTCTTTGATCAAGAGGAATTCCGCAGGCCCTAATTGGCCCCTACTCCCTGCGGAACTCCTGATTGCAGCCCCCTCCTCCCACCACTGAGGGAGGGGGTGGGCTCTGGGGCAGGTCTCAGCAGTCCCTGAGGAGGACGAGGACGAGGAGGACGGGGCGGACACTGTCAACTGCTGGAGTGATCTGTTTGGCAAGAGCAGATAACATCCCTCTGATGTGAGCACCATTGATGCTGACCCTTTCCCCCCCACCCCTTTAGAGCAAAGCTCAAAGTCCCAACATGGTTTCCATGACCCCATGATCCTGCTTTCCCTCGGCCTCATCTCCTCCTTCCGCATGGCCTCCCGGGACTAGCCTAGCTCTGTCCCTTCAACACTCCCGGCATCAGAGTCTCTACTTCCCCCACCCTGTCATTTCCTGAGTGTGGGGAGTGCGCCGGTGTGACCCTCTGCCCAGTGCCACCCTCGTGTACTCTGTCCCTGGAGCGGTGGAGGCACTTACCCAGCAGCCTCTGTAGAGGGTGGCCAGGGCCTAATGGCCTGGGGCCGCCATCCCCATGACTGGGCATGGGCCCGGGTGGTAAGGGGTGGGCTCGGGAGCCTGCCCCCTCCAGGGCTGGCCTGTTTGGCTCCCACACCAAGTTCCTGCTTCCAACTTGGCCATTCCCAGGAACTAAGGCCATCAGCTCAGAGACACGCTTCTTTTCGAGGGCTTCCCGCGGGCCCAGTGTGAATGATGACACTCCAGGAGAGCCCCAAGATCTCCCATCTGGTCCCCACCCGCCGGCCCAAGATGGAGGCCCCAGCTCTGGAGTCTGGAGGTCCTGGACCTCGACCAGGCTCAGCATGAGCCGCAGAGAGCCTGTGTGTGCCGGTCCTGGGCCCAGACCCCCAGGACCCCGAAGGCTCGGGGCTGAGAGGGCAGCTGCCATGGCCTGTGGCCATGGCCAGGCTGCATCATCCTGAGGCCACATGTGTGGTCTCGCAGGGATCTGAGGCCCAACAGGATTAGGCTGGATTACAAGCCTCCCACAGAGGCTTGGCAATGTGAGTGGCCCTCCCGCCGGCCTGTCCTGGCTGGGCGCTGCTATCCATGCTGCAAGGTGGGTCCGGGAGGGCTGAGGGCACTTTTGCAGGACCCCCATGGCCTCAGTGGGTGAGGAGCCTGTTGTTCGTCGGCGGACCCAGAGGCTGGCCATTGGTATCCTCTCCCCTCAAAGCTCAAGCAGCCAGAGCCGGCACCATTGGTACAAGACCCGGGACCCGGATGGCTGCACCCTTCCCTCCTGTGGGCGGTAGGACGGAGTAGCACCTGCTTCTCCATGAGCTCACCCGAAACCGTCCGGCTGTTGCTGACTACCCATCCTCCTCAGGGCCTCTGGGCCTGGCTAATGGCGGGGCAGGGATAGGGGAGTGAGCAGGGAGGAGGATGGGAGGGAAGTGGGCAGGGACCTTGCTGACCAGACTAATGGATTGCTTTGTAAGTTTGCTTCTGCTTATGTGGGGGAGACTGAGCAGGAAACTGAGGCCCAGAGAGGTTAAGATGGCGGGTCAGATGTCACAGCCCCTTAGCAGAGCCAGGATGAACCAGGAATGCAACTTGAGCTCCAGGTCTGGAGGCTGCAAGCACCACCTCCAACCCCCCTTGTCACCCCTCTCGAGTCCCATGGACCACCAGCCCCTCTGCTCAGCTCTGAGCTCCAGGAAGGTGGGAGAGACCAGAGCTAGCACGTGCAGGCAATGCAGGGCAGTGCTCAGTGCGGTGAGGGTCTGAAGCCTGGCACCAACTCATGCCCACAGGCCTCAGCAGCTAGATCCTCCCGCGTGTGGCGCTCGGCTGGCCTGCTTTTGGCCCAGGACGGTGGGCGGATGCACAGCCCCAAGCAGGGCTCCCAGGCCTCTCCCAACCTCAGGCTTCTCACAGTCTGAGTTCGCTCCTTCCTGGGGACACAGAGATCTTCCCTTGGGATGGAGGGAGAAGGAAACAGAAAACTTTGGAAGAAAATGAACATTAGCAGAGTTGAGACTGCATTTGTTTTGAAACTACATTTTTTTGGTTATTATTATTATTATTATTGATTTTTTTTTATAGAGAGGAAGGGAGAGGGAGAGAGTTAGAAACATTGATGAGAGAGAAACATCAATCAGCTGCCTCCTGCATACCCCCAACTGGGGATGTGCCCTCAATGAAGGTACATGCCCTTGACCGGAATGGAACCTGGGACCCTTCAGTCCATAGCCAATGCTCTATCCACTGAGCCAAATGGGTTAGGGCACATGTGTCAAACACAAGGCCTGCGGGCCAAATCCGTCCCGCCAGGCCTTGCAATGTGGCCCGCACCGCGCTGTCATCACTGCACTCCGCTGCGTTTCCATCACAATGACAGTTTATGACTGTTCAGTAAACCATTCGGCCCTCGATTTAGGCTGGATTTTAGATTTTGGCCCCTTCTCTGATTGAGTTCGACACCCCTAGGTTAGGGCGAAACAACATGGTTTTTAAAGTGAGTGACTAGCAATAAGGAGAATTCAAGAAGGGGCTGTGTCAGCCCTCAGGCTATGGGGATTCTCCCATTGGCATGGAATTCTGAGGGTGGCGCTGCCCTCCTGTGTCCTACTCCAGGGCCCGCCCTGCTGAGGCCAGAGCCCCTCCATACCCCTCTGTCTTGAGACCACGCCCCTCGGAGGCACAGGCCTTCCTTAAACCACGTCTAGGCTTCAGGAAACCACCGGAGTGGGGGTCTGGGACCAGGTCTCAGCTCTGAATTCCAGGCTCAACTAGGGAATGACCAACAGATCTCCGGATGCCACGTGAAGGCCTGCGTGGACTGCCTGCGGTGGCCTCTCCATTGGCACGGTCCTGGACCAGCTGCTCCGCCGCAGAGAGAGGTGACACGCCCTTGGACTTCCCCTCCCCGGCTCAGCTGGCCGCCCCACCCCTCCACCCCCCGGGCCACCAGCAAGCCTGTGACAAGAATTCCGAGGCCAGCTGCCCTGAGTCAGCCTGTTTTTCAGAACATGCTCGTCCACAAGAGCCAGCCCTCACAAACGTCACTGCCTTTCATGTCTAAGCGGAACGTGGGGTGAGAACAAAATAAGCACCAAAGTGGCAGGCACTTTCTGCTCAGAAGTCGGTGACATGTCCATGACCCTGTGACCCCATTAAGGACCTTTCCTGTGATCTGGATGGGCCAGGGACATTCATCGAGTAGTGAATTCGGTGTTTGGGCATCGCAGGGGCTAAGTGGCAAGTAGCCGCCCTTCTCCTGGGGCCTGGGGTGGGGCTGGCCCTGCTGACCTCCTGGGGGAGGGGCCAGGCCACAGTGTCCATCCCTAGGGGTTGAAACAGGAGCAGAGGAGCCTTTTGGGGGCCTGGTCCAGGGTTCCAGGGCTGTCCTTCCCACAGGCCCCTCCTTGGGGGCATGTTATTCCAGTTTACAAAAGCGGGGACAGGGTGGGGGGAGTGCAAAAAAACCGGGGAGGCAGGAGAAAGGCGTCTGCTGTTTTGTCTGCTTTTAGAGCCTTCTTGTCCCGGGTTCCGGGCCCAGTCAGTTCTTCGAAGGCGAAGCTCTTTGAGGTCTCCCCAGAGGAGGCCCTGGGGGTGGCAGCCTCTGCAAGGATGTGCTGGCCCCGGGGACAAAGGAAATCAGTTCTGGGTTCTCCCAGCAGCGAAGGGATCCGCTGCGCCAAAGCGATTTTCACAGCCCGGGATGCCCAATTGTATTTTCCAGCTCATTAACCCCGAGCACAAAGCGCCGAGTCCCCAGGCCCCAGTCCGGTGGTGCTTCCACTCCCGGAGCCCAGGATTCCACCGGTCCCTCCCCCCTGGAGACCGAGCTGCCCATTGTCCCTGCAGGTCCTGCCTGTTTATTCAGCCCCTTTGAACACTTCTCCCACACTGTGGGCAAGCCCAGGAGGGCCCTGCTTCCCCCAGATGACACCCCCAGCCATGGTTAAAGGAGCCGGGCACCACAGCAGAAACTTGGATGCAGACTTCTCTCTAGTGAAGGTGTGGGGTGCTCCAGGCGGGGCTGGGAGAAGGCCTTTGGGTGGGGAGCAGTGACCCAGGAAGACCCCTCTGTCTCTTCCTCGGGTGGGGTTTGGAGTGTCTGCCTTCCCAACCCATACGACTGGCCTGGCACCCATTCGTGGCACATTCACCCATGGTCCTTGAGGGCAGGTCCCTTTAACAGTGAGATGGCTGGGGTAGGGGTAAGCCTGGTACCTGGCAGCAACCAGTTTGGACCACTTCTTCCTGCAGCACCAGGAAAAGCCAAGCAGTAAGGCCTCGAGCTACAGAGGCCTGCCTCTGCCTTCCCTCTTCCCGAAGGAGGAGCGGCCTCAGGACTCCTGGCTGGGACACCAAGCTCCAGGCGGGCACTTTCTCCAGTGGCCACATCATCCCTCTGCCCAAGTGCCATCGACAGACGTCCGTGAACTTCCCAGAGTCCGCATAGTAGACTTGCAGGTGACCTGTAGGTAAGAGGGGACCGGGGGCACCCCAGTCCCTCCACGTGCTTCCAGAATATAACCCCGACTCACAGCCCAGGACCCACCCTCTCGCCCCCGTTCCCACATGCCCACACTCCAACACAGGGCCTCCTGCTGCCCTGCATTTCCTCTTTCCCGGCTGCTCCTGCAGGCCCCTCCTCAGCCAGAGGGTCCTGACAAAGGCCTCTTCCTCAGAGAGAGTTTCCATGTACAGTGCGTTTTCCAAAAATGGCCAGAGCAACACACACTCTTTCATGCCCTAGGCTCTGGGCGGGCTGTTTTAACTCCTGGGAGGATGCTGATGGAGAGACACTGACAGCTCCTCAGGCTTCCACCTGGCTCGCTCTGAGCACCTGGCTTCTCTTCTTTGAGCCCTGAGGACCCTCCCTGGAGACCCATGGCCCCTCCTCTGAGCACCACGGCCCTGGCCTCTGCCCTCAACACCTCTTTTTCCAGCTTTCCCTGTCCTCCCAAGTCAAGGCCTGTACAAAGGCCACGTAGCATGGCATGCCCCCAGAATGGACTCTTAGCACTGCCTTGCTGGCCTCCCTATGGTTTCTGCTCCGAGTGATGCAAATGCACCAAAAATTGTAACTACGTAGAGAAATAGAAAAGACTTCTTAAAAAATCTCTTTAAAAATAACTGCCCATTTAAAGAAATGACAAGGATCAGTGTGGGATTTATAACACATAGAAGTAAAAAGTCTGACAATAGCGCCAGGCTCCGGAGGGAGAAATGGAGATCCCAGATATCACTGTAAAGTTCTTGTACAGATACAAAGTGGGATGACATCACTGGCAGGTGTGTTGTGATAAACTGAAGATGTATACTGTCAACCCTAAAGCAGCCACTAAAATAATAATAAAGTAACTAAGTCAACAACAAAGGAGATATGTTAAAATAAAAAAACATTCAATTGACCAAAAAAAGAGAAAAGACTGAACAGAGAACAGATGGGAATTTATAAAATAATTAGTAAGGTCACAGATTTAAACCTAACCATATCAATAAGCACCCAAATGTAAATAATCTAAATACCCAATTTTTAGAGAGAGAGAAGGGGAGAGGGAGAGGGAGAGGGAGAGAAACAACCATTGGTTGCCTCCCACATGAACTCTGACCCAGGAAAGAACCCATTACCTGGACATGTGCCTTGACTAGGAATTGAACCAGCGACCTTTTGGTGCAAGGGATGGCCCTCAACCACCTGAGACACACCAGCCAGGGCATGAAGTACTCTTTAAAGATAAAGACACGACCATGTTTAAAGTAAAAACACTAAAAAGAGAAACCATGCTAACGGTCAAAAGGAAACTGGAGTCTCTATTCTAATATTAGACAACGTTGATGTCAGAATCAAGAAATTAAAGCAATAAAGACTACTTCATGTTGATAAAGGAGTCAGTTTGTCAAAGGGCATAACATTCTTAAACATTTATGAACCTAATAATGAGTGAAGTAAAAACAAATAGAACCATAAAGAGAAATAGACAAACTCACAGTTACTGTTAAAGATTTCAATACCCCTCTCTCAATCACTGATGGAACCAGTAGGCAGAAAATCAACAACGATACAGTGACGGGTGCATATCAACCAACTTGACCCAAGTGACACTTACTGACCTCCCCAAGGACACTGCTTACCCCCCCCCCCCCCCAAGCAGGACAACAGAACACTGACTAATACAGGCTATATTTGGGGCCATAACACAAGTCTCAATAAATGTAAAAGGACTTGTGTGAGACAAAGTGTGTTCTCTGACACGGGAATAAACGGAAAATCAATACAGAAACATCCCTGGAAAATTCCCAAGTAAATACACTTTAATCCAGGGCTAAAGAGGAAATCAAAAGGGAAATTCATATTTGGAATTGAGTGAAAATGAAAACATATCAAAACTGTGGGATGCCAGCCCTAACCGTTTTGGCTCAATAGATAGAAAATCAGTCTTCGGATTGAAAGGTCCAGGTTCGATTCCAGTCAAGGGCATGTATCTTGGTTGTGGGCACATCCCCAGAAGGAGATGTGCAGGAGGCAGCTGATCGATGTTTCTCTCTCATCGATCTCTCTCCCTTTCCCTTCCTCTCTGTAAAAAAAAAAATCAATAAAATATATTAAAAAACAAACAAACAAAAAACTTTAGTGGGATGCCACTAAAGCAGTACTTGGGGGAAATTCATAGTACTGGGTGTTTCACTAGAAAGGAAGAAAGGGTTTGCCATCATTTCATGGGCACCAGCCCGAGCATCTACAAGCCTCAAGAAGGACCAGCTGTGCCCAGCCTCCGGTCCACACAGCACACCTGGCTGGCCTGCTCCTGGGCCCTGCTCTTTGTCCCACCTGGGTGCCAGGCACAGTGTCTAGGCTCCCTTTGCACATGGGACATAGGTTTTTGAGCCCAAAGCCTCCATATGACAGAAGTGGGGTCCCTTCTCACCCCTAGCACCCCACGCTCCACCTCCCATCCCAGGGCCTCTTCTGGCCAGTCCCCCATCCTCAGGGGCTGGAGACACTGGTGTGCTGGAGGCTGTTTGCGCTGAGCATTGGGTCTGTGTTCTAGTGGCCAAACCCCCTTCTTTTCCCCCCTAGGGCTCTGCTCTGCTCCACCTGCATCCAACCTTCCTCCCTCCTCTACTTCCCCGTGGTGCCATGCCAGATAGGGGCTTGGTCAGCACCAGCCCAGCTTTGCTCTCTTCAGGAGGGTCAGACATTAATTCAGACACCCACCACAAGGAAGGGCAAGACTGACAAAGGTTGGCACCCCTGCCTGGCCCTGACACCCCATCCTTCCCTTTTGCCAGCCAGGCCACAGCTCAGGCACCCACTCATCCACCCAGACACCACCTTCCCAGAGTCCTGAGCCGATGTGGGGCAGGCTGGGGCAGCTGGCTGTCATCCTTATTAAAATTCTTCTTCAAACACTCCCGTGAGTGGCCTGCTAAAGATAAACTACCAGGAGAGAGACCTTCAAAGAAAATGCTTTAATGATGCAATTATCTTCAATCAACTCAGAACATCTTTATTACATTAGTAAGGGGCAATCCATCTTGGGATATAGAAAGAGCTGATCCTGCAGCAGACACCAGGCCTGGCCCTGGAGCCGGCCGGAGGGCCCCTTTCAGCCTTGCTTGTACATTTGCATGGAGGAAAAAAAAAAGAAAACTTTCTAATTGAATGTTTCTGGCTGAGCTAGACGGTTACACTGTCCCCAAAAGCTGGATTTCATTAAGGCAACGTTAGTCTCTCAAAAATAAATATAAATGGGTTTAGGTTGCCGTTTCTGTGTTCTGGGATATTAACAAGATAGTAAGTCGTTACCAGCAAACCAATCTCACGGTTTATTCGAAAAATCAAGGGGAGATTGCGGAGGGGCGCCTCCTCTTGCAGCACGCAAGAAAGGGTTTAAACCAAAGATTGGTCCAGTTTTGGAAAAAGAATCCGAGGAGGCACGGGTTTCTGTCGGGCCTCCGCCAGGTCCCTGGTCTCAGGACGATTTTCCGAGCAAGTGCGGGGCGAGAGAGAGAGACTGAAAGCGAACCCAACACCCAGAGGCGGACTCCGCGCTCCTGCCCAGGCGCCCCTCCAGGGTCCCCAGCCCGGCGGGCGGCGGGGGCGGGCGGGAGGCTGGGCCCTGTCGTCTCCCCCTAGACCCCCACCGGCTGCTCCTAGAGCCGGGCCTGGCCGCCCCGGCAGCAGGCGTGGCGGCCCCTGACCCCAGGACGCTCTGCCGCTACAGGTGCGTGAAAAGCGCTCAGAGGCGAGGGCACCTCGGCCCTATTTCAAGGCCATGGTGGCGTGGAGGAAGCCCAGTGTCCAGTCTGCGTGCGGGGTCCGTCCAATGGGTCCCCAGGGCGAGGCGAGAGCGCCTGGGCCAGAGTAGACACGTGCCTCGGGTTCCAGGTTGGGTCGGGGCGCAGCGGGAAGAACAGCCGGCGCGGGACCGGGAGACGGCGAGGCGGGAGGAACCTGGCGCCAACCTCTTCTCTGCGAGGGATGCGCGCGGTCAAGGGCGGGTGCTGGGACCACGACAGCGCCCGTGGCCATCGGCCCCCGTCCACCCTTCGGAGTGGGGAAGCCGGGTCAGCTCCGGGTGCCCCCCCAGGGAGCCTCAGCAGCCTCCTGGACAGCAGGAGGTGGCCGGGCAAGCAGCGGTGCCAGGCGGCGGCCCCGCCCTCCCCATCCTTCCGCCCCCGGGGTCAGCAAAGCCAATGGCCGCCTGGGCCAGTCGACAGCGGCCGAGGCGATTGGACCGCGGCTCATGAAAAGGACGCCGCCTTTTTATAGGGTGCGGAGGGCGGGGGCGCCCCCGAGTCCCCGGCAGCCGCACGCCTGCTGCCCCCGCGACGCGCCCGCCGGCCTGCGCATGGCCCCGGCGTCGCCCGCCATGAACCCCTCCGGGCTCGGGGCGCGTGGCGGGGACGGCGCGGGGCCCGGCCCGCTGCCCTTCAGCGTGGAGTCGCTGCTGGAGGCGCAGCACCGGCTGGGCCCGGAGCCCGCGGCGCCCCGCGAGGAGGAGAGGCCGCGGGGCGCGGCGGAGTCCGGGGCCAGGTGCCCGCCGGCCGCCCGCCCGTCCTCCCCACGTAAGTGTCCGGTCGCGCGGTCCCGGGCCGAGAGGGGGCCCGCCTGGGGCAGCTCCAAGGAGCAGGGCGGGAGGGCGCTGTGGCTTCTAACTTGGGAAAGTAACCAGCCACTCGCCGCCCCGCCCTAGGACCGAGAGAGGAGCCAGCACACCCACCCGAGCCCCCGGGCGCGCGCCCCGCAGCCGCTCCGCGCCCCACACAGCTGGACTCTCGCTGTCCCTGGGCGCGGAGTGGGCACCCCAAAGCCCCGAGGCTTCTTGGAGCCCCGGCCGCCCACCGGACGGCGAACTTCCGCTTCGCCAAGCCCCCCTCTCTGCGCTCCCCGCCGCTAGGGAGGCGCCTCCAGCACAAGCTGCTCGCCTCTCCCAGTGGGCAGCGTTCCCCTGCTCCCGCGGGTGCGGGGCCGTGGATTTGGGGAGCAGAGCCCGAGTCCACAGTGGCCCGCCCCCTACAAGCACTGTCTCCCCGGTGCCTGGCTTATCTTACCTGTGGCGCTTGGGGTCTCATCTCCGCGATCACAGAGCCCGAGAGGGGATCCGAGAGCGTCGGAAAGGGGAGCGCAGGGCCCGGGGTACCCAATGTGATGTGTGCTTCTCTCCCCACCCCCCAGGCGCCCCCAGTCCTCCGCCCTGCACCCTCCGAAAACATAAGAACAACCGCAAGCCGCGGACGCCCTTCACCACGGCGCAGCTGCTGGCGCTGGAGCGCAAGTTCCGCCAGAAGCAGTACCTGTCCATCGCCGAGCGCGCCGAGTTCTCCGGCAGCTTGAGCCTCACCGAGACGCAGGTGAAGATCTGGTTCCAGAACCGCCGCGCCAAGGCCAAGCGGCTGCAGGAGGCCGAGCTGGAGAAGCTGAAACTGGAGGCCAAGCCGCTGCTGCCCGCGTTCGCCCTGCCCTTCCCCCTGGGCGCCCACCTTCCTGGCTCCCCGGGCGCTTACGGCGGCGCTGCGGGCGCCCTGCCTCAGGTGCCAGGACTCTTCGCCGCGCCCGTCACCGCTTACGGCGTGTATTACCTCTCCTAGGGGACTCGGGCACATGCCTGGCCAGGTGGTGGCCTGGGGGACCGCTGGGGAGGGAGGCGCAGGACAGGGCGAGCTGCGCGCCCCAGTTCTCCAGGCAAACCCACTGCGTCCCATCGGTCTTTTTTTGTTTTGCTTTTCAGAATTTTGTTGTTGATACAATGTTATTATTGATGCCTCAAGCCTATTTGTGGGTATCTTACAGCTATTTAAGAACTTTAAAAAATCATGTTCGTTCTAGACACTTTGCTGAAAGACAGTGAACATAGTCTCGTGCGGTGCCTGGAAATGGGCCGGGTGGAGCTTCTATTTTGTACAAGGCAGCCAATAAAGTATTCTGGAGTTTCCTCTGTGAGACCTCCCTCCGACGCAGCCGGCTCCTCTCAGAAGGATTCGCCAGACTGTCTTGGGGCAGCAAGAAGCAGATCCCGCAAAAGAAATGAAAACAGTTTGGTGCCAGGAATACTGAAACGAAGCGCACTGGTTACTAACGAGTGCGTTGCCATCGTGGCAGAATGGAAACTCACTCGTAGTTGAGGGGATTTTTCCCGTATTTGTTTTTTATTGAAGCCTGGGGTAAGGTGCTGTCTGTGGACCGTGTGTCTGTGTATGTGTGGGGACGTGGGTGTGTGTCCACGCAGAGAGGCAGGATGGCCAAGGAGCTGCAGATGGGCATGGAGAGCAGGCTGGCGGTGTGCGCCACACGCTCTGCCCCCTGGGCTCCCCAGGGGTCCTGGGCTGTGGCAGGCTGGGAGCAGGAGGAGTTGCTAAGGCTCAGGGTCCTTACAAAGGGCATTGGCTAACTCGGCCAGGATGGCTAGGGACCTGCTGGTCATCCTGCTCTGCTTCTTTGCAACCCATTGTCAGCTCAGGTCTCCAGGGCAGGAGGGAGGAAGGGGTGGGTCTGACCCTTCCTGAGGCTTCTCCCAGCTGCCTCAGCTCTCCTACTAGACCCTGCACTGAGCCTGACCAGGTGCCTGGGGTGGGTGGAAGCCCCCTGGGCCATTCAGCCTGATCCTCGTTGTGGGCGGCTCCCCCCCGGCTTCACCCTGCCTCCCAGCTGTCGCCAGGCCCTGGAGGTGACCATAGGGAGGGGACCCGGGCCCCTTTCCCTGGGTCACTGGTGCTGGCTCTCCCGGGCCTGCCCCTCAGTTTTACTTACTCAGGGGGCTGTGGAGGTGCTGCCCCGTAGGGAACAGCCATGGGGAAGGCCCAGAAGTAGTGATAATAGTGCACTAAACTGCCTATGACTGGCCATTCTCCGTGTTTCTGGAAAATAATTCATGATGGATTTTAAATGGAAACTAACCCAATTCTTGAAGTAGAAGCTGCTGGAAATGAAGGCTGATAATGAGAGAGGCATCCTCACATCCCACACTGCCATCCCTTCCAGGCCTGTGCCCAGGGGGCCGAGCTGTTTAAACTCGGGGCCCAACTCCTGTCAGGGTCAAGGACAGACCCACCCTGTAAATACACCCAGAAGGGAGCATGAGAGGGGCCGAAGGGCCTGAGTGCCATGACCCATGACCTGACCTGACCATGTGCCTTATGCCTCACCGAGCATAGTCATTGCTTTTTCAGGCTACTCAGAACCTTGATCCTCTTCTCACATCTGAGGTTTTGTTGTTGTTTTTTAATTATACTTATATTGATTTCAGAAAGGGAGAAGAGAGATAGAGACAACAGTGATGAGAATGATTGATCAGCTGCCTCCTGCACACTGGGGATCCAGCCTGCAACCTGGGCATGTGCCCTTGACTGGAGTCAAACCTGGGATCCTTCAGTCTGCAGGTCAATGCTCTAGCCACTGAGCCAAACCAGCTAGAGCACATTTGAGGTTCTTAAAAGCACTCCAGCCCTACTAGAGAGGAGGCCTCTGGAGGGAGGCCCTGCAGGTGGTCCCCACTCTGCCAGGCCTACCCCCAAACCCCGATTTGATCAAAAGAGAGCTGACCCGTTGTTTCTGTCCACGGGCTACCTTCAGCATGGGTCTGGGTTCCACATGCCTGCCCAAGCCTGCTTCTGCCTGCTGTGGCTCCACGTGCCCCTGGGGTGCGCTCTCTCCTTAGCCAGCTGGTGACCACCAATGAGAAGACTCTCATCCGCTCTGTTCCCTCCAGGAAGACACAAGCCAGGCACTCGAGCTCTGGTGCCAGCCCTTCCCTCTGCCTGTGGCTGTCCTTCCTTGGGGAGGCTGACGGCCCTGCCCCAGGCGCCACCTGCAGGTCTTCTCTGTCACTGCCTCTAAACAGGTTTGCTCAGAGCTCAGTAGAGGATGACCCAGGATCTCTCAAATAGGCACAAGTTCTCACTGATGGCACCCTGCCCACTTAGCCCCTCCAGAGGTGCCAAGACTTCACAAATCTTTCTGAGAACTGCCCAGGCCAGGTGGCTCAGTTGGTTGTAGCGTTATCCCGCAAACCAAAAGGTTGCAGGTTCAATCTCTGGTCAATGTTTCTCTCTCTCTCTCTCTTTCTCTCACTAAAAAACAAAACAAAACAAAGAAACATATCCTCAGATGAGGATAAAAAGTAATTATAATAAATAAATAAGTCTTTCTGGAAGCTGAATGCTGAAAGCAAAATGCTCAAACGTAATTAGTGCTCAATTCCCTGCTTAGTTCAACAATATAGAAATGATGACTAGAGACCATAAATAAAAAACATGTGCTTTATAAAGAACATTTGTAGGATAGTCCCCTACAGAGGGAGGGGGGTGGAGCAAAGTCACTGCTGAAATCTGTGGTCTCTCTGACGATACTGGCAACTGGTGTCATCCGCCATTCCCAAAGGCCCGCTCTCTAGCTCAGTCGTCACTGGTGCTTATTTTTGTTCTTGGTACTTTTAAATCCTCGCGATGCACCTTGGCCAAAACAGATGGTGGAAGGTATTCTGAAATGGAAAAAATCTTTAGACGAGAAAGTCATACTTCTACCAACTAATAGCCCAAATCCTGCTGTCTTTTTCCTCTTCTCCCAGAATGCGCTTTCACTCAGGGGACATTGCTAATGGCGGCTCTTCCTTCCTGCAGACTCTGCTCTGGGGCCCTGGGGCAGCTCCTTACTGCAGCTGGCCAGTGCCTCTGACCCGCTTCCTATGGGGACCGGCTCCCACCAAGCTCTTCAGAGCTGACTTCCTGTCACCCTCCATGCACTGAAACCCTAACTGCCCACTGGCATCTGGACTCACTTGCTGGCCAAAGTCCAGGCAGCTGTGTGACGGCAGCGAAGGGACACGAGTCCTTTTCACATCAGTCTGGATTCCTTGGTGATTTTTTTCATTTGTCCAACATTTCCCCCAAATTAGATGTGAACTCAAGTTTAACCCACTAAAAGTGCAGTTATATTAGAAAGACAGACTCACAGTTGTAATTTAAGCAATAACACTAAGTTACTATCCTGGAGGCCAAGACCGAATCGGCCAGAGTCCACCTCCCACAGACGCTCAGAGGAGCCGGCATCTTTTCCTCCCGGCGCCTGCACAATCTCAGCAACTCAGCCACTGACCTGTGGCGGGAGGTCCGCTTCTCACCCACGGGTTCTGGGGGTGGCGTCATGTGGTCAGAGCAGACTTCCATGGTGTCCCCATCGTCCCCCACGGCTTCTGTCGGCACTTGCATGGCAGCCACGGGAGAGGCTGGGCTGTGGGAAGCAGAGGGGCTTGCAGGGCTCAGCGTGCTTTGGGGCAGCTCAGTCCCATCTGCCGCAGAAATGAACTCACCAGAAAGAGACTTTTCCTGCAGACATTTTATAACTATGTTGGCATTGTGTGATTTTTAGGCTACCGGAATAAGGAGAAGGATTATGGCGAGGTCAAAAGTGAACATGATGATGCCACTTTTTATAAATTTAGGTATAACAATTTCACTTTGCCTTTATTTGTTTGTTTATTTATTTATTTTCTGGTTAAACGTCACCAAAGGCTATTTTTCCATTGTTTTTTAGAGAGACTGGAAGGGAGGGGGAAAGATAGAGAAACATCGATGTGAAAGACATATATCGATTCTGTGTGTATATATTCAAAAGACTTCTCTGAATTCCAGGGGTGGCCACACATACCCTTTGGCTTTCTTTGGTTTATCAAACCGGAAGTCCCCAGGGTAGAGGTGATGTCTCACGAGGTGGTCCTTCCTGTCTTTGCTGGTCTTGAACTTCTCTGTGCAGCCTTCCACCAAGCACTGATACTAAAACAGAAATGGTGTCCTGCCATCCACGGGATGGGGGCCGGAGAGGGAAGGTGCCCTGGTCCTGCCCCTCCCAGGAGTGAGAGCTCTGACCCTTAGGCAGTCTGCTCCAGCCCAAGCCCGCGGCTGACTGCATCACCCACCATGTCCTGCCGCTCAGAGAGGACCTGGAACAAGGAATCGTGCCACTCCAGGATGTGGATGTCCAGCAGATGCCCCGAGGGGAAGGCCCGCTTGCAAAAGGAGCACACGTTTCTGTGCAGAGTGTGGTAGTGATGCTCATAATCCTCCAGGGTGTCGAATACCTGGCAGCAGCCGGCCATCTGACAGGTGAACTCAGGCACCCTGGCAAAGGAAACCACGGCTGGCTGACGAAAAACATTAGGCTGTTCACAACTTCCCTTTAAGTGGTCTGTAAAGCTCGGAATGTTTCTTTCCCAATTCCAAATCTTGCTTTCTTTTTTGTAGATTTCTTTTGTTTTCTTTTAAAAAATTATTGATTTTTATTTAAATAATTTTTAAATTTCATTTTATTTTAATATATTTTATTGATTTTTTTACAGAAAGGAAGAGAGAGGGATAGAGTTAGAAACATCGATGAGAGAGAAACATTGATCCCCTGCCTCTTGCACACCCCCTGCTGGGGATGTGCCTGCAACCGAGGTACATGCCCTTGACCAGAATCGAACCTGGGACATTTCAGTCCCCAGGCCAATGCTCTATCCACTGAGCCAAACCGGTCTCGGCAAAATTATTTATTGATTTTTAGAGAGAGAAAGGGAGAGGAAGAAAGAAACATCAATTTGTTGTTACACTTATTTATGCATTCTTTGGCTGATTCTTGTGCGTGTCCTGACCAGGTTCCCTGAAACCTTGGCCCATAGGGACGATGCTCTAACCCACTGAGCTACCCCTCCAGGGCCCAAATCTTTCTTTGTTGAGAAGTTAATTTTCAAAGACCAGGTAGTGGAGAACCCAACAAAGCGGGGCTGGATGGTGGTTCAAGCAGAGAGTGAGCGCTGTGACAGGACACCAGGGAGGGACAGGACTGGGGGCTCGGGAGGGGACAAAGTGGGGTGCGAGGAGAGGCAGCGCTGGGTGCAAAGCAGCTCACCTGGGCCTCTCGGGGACCCCGGCGACCCCCGTAAGCACATCCTGGAGGTAGAGGTGCCGCTGCACGTCCCCTTCCTGCAGAACATGGTGGGCGCAAAACTGAAGGTCCCGCCCAGCAGGGCTCCGGCCCCGCCCCGCCCCGCCCGACAGCTGTAGGCCACGCCCCGCGGAGCCACAGGCCCCGCCCAGGCCCCGCCCAGGCCCCGGCCCCACAGCTGTAAGCCCTGCCCCTAGGTAACTCCCCTTTCCTCCACTGACGCACCTCAAAGAACTCATGCTCCCGCGGGAAGCGCACCAGGCGCGCTGCAAAGCGGAAAGGCGCGGCCCCGGCCGCGGGGTCTCGCTCCACGGGCAGCGGCTCAGCCGCCCCAGGCCCCGCCGCCAGGCGGGCGTGCACCGCGGGCGGCAGCTGCATCGCCCAGTTCGCCGCGGAGCCGCAACCTGTCGGCCACCGTCCAAGAGCTTGCCGGGGCCGGAAGTGACGTTGCGCGCCACTTCCGCTTCCGGCTCAGGCTGCGCGGCGGATTTCGGCGGGTGTGAGCAGTGGCGCGGCGCTGGCGGTGAGTGCGGACGGGCGCGCGGGGGCCGTGCGCGGCGGGGCTGCCCTCGGACCCGACCCCAGCCCGTGCGGAGCAGAAGCCGTGCTTTGGGGCAGCTCAGTTCCGGAAGGGAGCGCCGCGGTCCTTCCCGGATCCCAGTGGTGCAGGGTTTCTCTGGTGGAAGTTCCCACCCCGATCCCTCCCGGGCCGCTGCCGGCACCCTCGCCCGCACGGCTTTGCCTCTGGCTTCGGCGGCCTCTGGGCTATCGTCGTCTCCAAATCAGTCAGCAAAGAGGTCCCCAGGAGACTCAGGCTTTATTGGAAGCCTTCTTTGTCCAAGGCCTTCAGTGCCTTACGTCCTTCTCGCGGCTGGTCCGGCCCTGCACGCTCCGCTTGCCTTTCCGTCTCCTGCAGCCGCTCGGCGCGGTCAGCGCCTCTTGTAGCAGCTCCTGTGTTGGCAACCTGGGTTCCAGCTCGTGCTGACTCTCTGCCCTCATGTTTGGAGACATCTGCACCTAGCCGGTGTTTGGTGCTTGTACATTGTGAACTGTAATTACATCCGGAGAACCTGTTTTCCACCCCCAAGATCACAGTTACAATTAATTCATTGGTAATTAGCCGTGGAGTGTGGGCTGGGTCTGCTTGGTGTTTTGTTTGACTATGGTGTCTTCACTGCAGCTGTCAGCACAGGGGCTCCTAACCTCTTTTGGGTCACAGAGCCCTTGAGGATCTATTGAAAAAGCCTCTCAGGAAATTCACAGAGAGCCTTGACCTTGATAACAGTTTTTTGTTCATGAATCTGAAGTTAAGAACCTGACGTAGATAGATTGAAATATTTATGTGAAGCGTGTAAAATTTGCTCATCTTTATTTTTTTTAATCTATAGTTAATTACCACTATGTGTTTATTCACTCCCTTTTATCAGCACTGTTGATGGTGATGGCTAACTGGGTCAGTCATCAGTGAGAGAACAAGCTGCCGCTCAGGCCACTACTGTCCCCTTGGGAATATAATATCTCAGTTATGACTTTGATGCCCGTGGATTCTGTATCTAATGGGAGACCATGGGACAACTGGTTGACAGGGTAGACTGAGCTGAAGTGGAATCCCACCCAACTCAGATGCACAGGACATGTGTAGCAATTTTCCCCAAAGCTGCTGCATACACAGCCAAGCTTGGGCAATAGAAGGAAATGTCCTAGGTACCAGAGTGCAGAGAACACACAAACCTGAAATCAAGCAGGATTTGAGAACCAGGTGTGGGCCTCGTGGACTGGAACAGTTGGTACCCACCTGGGGCAGGGGGCAGTAGCTTAGGCCTGTGTAGATCAGGTCCACTGGGTCTGCCCAGCCAAGACGAGAAAATTGTCTGCCAGCCACTGGCCCAGAGCCTGCGTGGTGATGTCGCCCGGGGAGAAGGAGGGCCCAGGCCTTGGAGTCTGCATTGTGCACCTGCCCGCTGGGAGCTGAGGAGTGGGCCTAGAATCTGGCTGGAGTGTGGGTTGCCAAAGGGAGCCTGTCCACTGGAGACTGTGCTGTAAGAAATAACAAACCCTACCAGAGGGCGCCACCTGCAGGGAGAGGAGAACACTCCAGTGAGCCCTACGGGGAGTAGACAGCCGGCTGTCGGTGGTTATGGTGGTCTACGAGGGGCATGGTGTGGTTTTGTTTCTCATAGACCTGACATTAGCCAAAACTGGTTGCTTTCAAAATTTCTTATTAAAAGGGTTTTGTTTTATAAATAGCTTTCCTCCTGTCTTTAGGAGAACATACTGTGATGTCTCAGGGCCAAAACCATGAGTGAATTTCGGATTCACCACGATGTCAATGAGCTGCTCAGCTTGCTGCGTGTGCATGGAGGGGATGGGGCTGAGGTTTACATTGATCTCCTGCAGAAGAACAGGACCCCATACGTCACAACCAACGTGTCCGCACACAGTGCCAAGGTGAGTGCCCATCCCCGCGCTGCTCTGTCTCTGCTGGGCACAGAGCTCACCTTCCTGGCTCCTGGGTGGCCCTAGCAGTGCAAGTGATGATGTCAGACAACATGGCAAGTGCTTTCCATGGACCAGGTGTCTGCTCAGCTCAGTGCTTCTGCTGACGCAGTGGCCACACTGAAATCTCTTTAAAGTGTATTGTTTTTCTTTATTCAAAAATTATATGGTTCAAAATCATAGATCTGCAGTAAAAGGTAACTTTGAAATCTTTTTTAAAACACATTAAGAAGCTTCAGTTATTTAGCCAGTTTAATACTGGCACAGGATAATTAGAAAAATTCACTGAGTCCTGGCCAGTGTTGTTAAATGGTTAGAACATTGGCCAGACACCAAAGGGTTGTGGGTTCGATTCCTGGTCAAGAGGGACAGGACATATCCGGATTGCAGATTTGATCCCGGGCCCTGGTTGGGGAATATGCAGGAAACAACCAATTAATGTGTCTCTCACATTGATATTTCTCTCTTTCCCTCTCCCCCTCCCTTCTTCCCTCCTTTCCACTCTAAAAAAATCCGTGGAAGGCCGAGGAAAAAATATCCTTGGTGAGGATTAAAAAGAAAAGAAAAAAGAAAGATTCACTGAGCACACTAATTTAGGAACACATGTTACGTTTAATCTATTTCAAAGGGAGCATTAAAAGCCAGTGAGAAAACTTAACCCCTGAACCCAGTACATGATAATAAATAAATTCAAGAAAAAACAGAAAAATTAAGGCATAAGCTACCAGGGGGAAAATTCATGGTTATTCTGTGACATATGGCTTGGGAAGGGAAACCTTGGAGGAAAACGTTTTCACAGATTATTTGAGGAGTCTTCTTAGTTTTATTTCCGCAATATATGATTTTTTTTAAAGATTATGTGTATTTATTTATTTATTTAAGTATATTTTGTTGATTTTTCACAGAGAGGAAGGGAAAGAGTTAGATAGCCAGAAACATCGATGAGAGAGAAACATTGATCAGCTGCCTCCTGCACCGCCCCCCCCCCCACACACTGGGTGATGTGCCCGCAACCAATGTATATGCCCTTGACCGGAATCGAACCTGGGACCTTTCAGTCCGCAGACCGACGCTCTATCCACTGAGCCAAACCGGTTTTGGCTCAGCAATATATGATTATTATTTAGCCTACCTAATTTTACTCCATTTGGTTTTTTGTGTTTAATTTTCTGAAAGTTCTTAGTAATCATCACTAAATCACTTATATTTGTTCTTTTGAGGTTAAAATAGCAGAATTTTCTCGTACTCCAGAAGACTTTCTGAAGAAATATGATGAATTGAAATCGAAAAACACAAGGAACCTTGACCCACTGGTGTACCTGTTGTCAAAGCTCACGGAGGACAAAGAGGTAACTTGTGCTCAGGGTCAGGCACATCAGGGAAGGCGCGTGGGGAGCTTGCCTTGTGGGCAGTTCCGGCAAGTGTTGTAAGCACACCGGTTTGCACGGTGGAGGTAACGCCTCGTGACCTGCTGTCGCAGGTGCCCCTCCTGTTGCTCTGCCCGCCTGCCAGAATGAAAACAGCTCAGAGTGGTAGTCAGGAACACGGGAAGTACTGACAGTTACTCGGGGAGGGTGGGGAGAGCTTTTTTGTTGTTGTCTTGTGCCGGGTTTTTTGTTAGCCTAAAGTTGTGTACTTGATGCTAAGGAAAGCACATATCGAGCTGGGGGAGCTGTGGCACATGGGCGCGCTCAGGAATGCATTAGGTCCTTCCTCCTGCTTCCCAAGCTCAGGGTCTATTGAGAGGTGCAAGCGCACCCTCCAGTGCCAAGTACAGATAGGGGGCCAGTCGTGTGTAGAGAAAAAGCAGTGTCCCTGGGAATGGAGTTTGGGAATTGGCTGTGAAAGCAGCTGTAGTGTCCCTCCTTGTGAGCAGAATACTTGAACCTGGTGACAGGAAGCATTGGGAGAGCAGACTGCAGCTTGGGGACTGACGGGAGCCCCTGCTCTCGTGCTTCATGTGGTCCTTGGGGCTGGGAAAGCGAGGGGTGGGGTGTCGGTGCCAGGCAGAGTGCAGACGTGTGCGGCCCCTTGTCATTCAGGGTTCTGTGTGCGCAGACTCTGCAGTATTTACAGCAGAATGCGAGAGAGAGAGCCGAGCTGGCAGCCACGGCCACTGCCAGCAGCACCACCAGCTTCAGCGCCCCCGCCACGGCCTCCAGGATCTCCATGCAGGAGCTCGAGGAGCTGAGGAAGCAGCTTGGCAGCGTGGCCACGGGCTCCACGTTGCAGCAGGTAGTGACCCGCCACCCACACGCCCACACTCACTGCAGCGGGGACGGGAGCGCCAGCAGGGGGTGCACATCTCCCCGTCATCTGTTAAAGATGAATCTGAACGGGGAGACGCTGATCGGGACCAGCGGGGTGTGGACAGGATCCTGGGCACAGTGAATGGCAGGAAGTTCTGTCCCACCCAGGCAGTTTGTGGGTTCAGCCAATGCAATTTCCATTTCCCTCTGTTAATTTTTAACCATTAGTTCTTTTTTAAATTTATACCTTATACACATTTTTCTCTAGATCGTTTTCTTCTATACTTACTGCTCTTCCTTGCTTCTGAGTTTATGTACTGCCCTCTCCCTTTAATGTATGTCATCTGCTCACAGCACTGCCTCTGGCCTTCAAGCCCCACAGAGCTGTGTCCCCATGAGGGTGTGCGCTTATGTGTGCTTGCTGAGCACAGCAGCTGTGAAAGGGACAGTGGCCAGCACTGGTGGGCATGTACTGTCCATACCTCACAAAGCCCTCACACCAACACCCGGGTGACAGATGAGAAAACTGGGTTGGCACCTGCCTTTCTCACTACGCCTGAGCCAGTGCTTCTGAAAGCCACCTCCATGGCCCTGGTCATCTTCTGGCGGCCAGTCCCTCAGGAGGACACTGCTCCGTGCATGTGCCTGGAGCCATCCTTTGCTGGTGTGGCCCTCTCCATCCGTCCCTTGTACCCAAGGGGCTCCCCTTCTCCAACCATCTGTTTCTAGGGCCTTGTCTTCACCCAGCAGCTCATGTCTAGACCTTGAACTGCCAGGAGAAAGCACAGGTGTTCCGAGGGTCAGCCTGCCCCGGTGAGGTGCCCTCACTGCCAGTGCTCCTTAATATGTAGGCCTGCACAGACCGACACCCTGTCAAGGGCCTGGGTCCCATCTCTTTTGCCCCCAGCCCCTTGCATGGGGACGGGCTGGGAGTCATTTCATTGATACATGTACTTATCGAACCCTCGTGCTCAGTGGTGTTAGTTTTAACTGTTTGTACTAAAAGTATCTCTTTGTTTTTCACTTTAAAAAAAATTCTCACCAGTCTCTGGAACTTACAAGAAAGATGCTTCGAGACAAGCAGAACAAAAAAAATTCAGGCCAGCGCCTCCCCGTCTTCCCTGCCTGGGTGTACGAGCGGCCCACGCTGGTCGGGGATTTTCTGACCGGCTCAGGCCTAAGCACGGACACAGCTGTGCCTATAGGTACGTGAAGCACTTACGTCTAACTGCCTGTGTGGTGACTCCATGGGCGGGTGGCCACTGTGCTCAGAGCCCGTCCTGTGCCCACAGGTAGACAGTGGGGTGGGCTGTGTGCTGCCAGCATGTTTGTGGTGCTGGGTGATCGTGCTGCCGGGCCGTGGTCTCGGGGCCCCCAGGGAAGTTTGTGTATGGGCAGCAGGGGTGATTCTCAGAGACACCTTTCTCCTGGCGCTGCCTCTAGCTCCCATCTGACCCAACAGGTGTCAGGGAGGACACTGAGGGTCCTTCTAGGGCTGGGAGCTGCCTGGGCCCTGAGGCATGTGGTGGCAGCCCTATTCAATGGCCTGGGACTGACCTCAGATCTGTTCGGTGGCATCTCATTGTGTGTTTAGTTTATGATAGAAATTGTGTTTTAAGGTCTTTAAGGAAGACCTCCTTTTATCCCAGAGCAACAAGACTTACTGAGTGTAACAAACACTGCATGCAGACCCCACAGGACGTGCTTTTCGGATTCCTGACTGTTCTTTTAAGTGCAGGCAGGTCCCTGCGTGTAGAGGTTTCTGCCTGCCCAATGCTTTCAGGCTCCGTTGGGAGCCCAGCCTGCTGGACGGTCAGCGCTGTTCCCCCTGGTGGTTTGGAATCTCAGCCTTTGGTGCCCCGATGGGATCACTTGGAGCCAAATGAACAACTAGTTCTTACGTCCGTAGTTATTTGAGGCAATTAGAGGAGAATGAGTGAGAGCGTGACTCCCAGCAGGTAGATTAGGTCAGAGAGAGGCAGTGGGAACGGGGAGCTCTGAGTCAAGGCGTGTGGCCTCAGCTGGTGTTTGCCACCCACAGGCTCCCTGCCCCTGGCCGCCCAGGAGTCGGCCGTCGTGGAGGACCTGCTCTACGTGCTGGTGGGTGTGGATGGCAGATACATCACCGCCCAGCCCCTCACCGGGAGGCAGAGCCGGACCTTCCTTGTGGACCCCAACCTGGACCTGTCCATCAAGGAGCTGGTGAACAGGATCCTCCCGGTGGCCGCCAGCTACTCCACTGTGACCAGGTAGGCGCTGCACACCGGCCTTCTCGGGCACACTTGGCCCAGAGCCTGTGCCAACCAGCTTCACTCCTGGCACAATGTGAAGGGCCTGGGGTGGGGACAGGTGCAGGGAGCCCAGTCCAGGCCTGAGAGCAGACACAGACTGTCTAACCTCATCTGCAAACGGAGCTCGCAGCTTCTCCAGGGTGCTGGATACTTCCTTTCCTCGTAGGTTCATTGAGGAGAAATCTTCCTTCGAATACGGGCAGGTGAACCACGCGCTGGCGGCTGCCATGAGGACCCTAGTGAAGGAGTACCTGATTCTGGTGACGCAGCTGGAGCAGCTGCAGAGGCAAGGCCTCCTGTCGCTGCAGAAGCTCTGGTTCTACGTGCAGCCGGCCATGCGCACCGTGGACATCCTGGCCTCCCTCGGTACGTCTCCCCCAGGCCAGGTAGTGTCGCAGGAGGGACCCTGGGCCAGCTTGCTAGTCATTCATGTCTTGCTTTTGTCACTGTGGTTGTGAGGCCAAAGCTGCGGAGCTTCAGGTTTTACTGATTCTCGGGAGGAAACCGGAAGCTCTGCACCTACAGCTTTGGGTGTATCCCATAAGGAGCACCTGTCCCATGGGGAGGTTGGAGGTGAGGCTCTGCGTGGCCTCCCCCTTCTCCGCACTGAGCACCCCTTCCCCTTGCAGCCACCTCGGTGGATAAAGGTGAGTGTGTTGGGGGGTCCACCCTGAGCCTCCTCCACGACCGGAGCTTCAACTACACGGGCGACAGCCAGGCGCAGGAGCTGTGCCTGTACCTCACCAAGGCCGCCAGCGTGCCCTATTTTGAGATTCTAGAGAAGTGGATCTACAGGGGGATCATCAATGACCCGTACAGGTGGGGCTGGGACGCGGAGGGCGGGCAGGCAGCTCTTCAGCTCATTCTGTTGTGCGGTGACGTGAAGGACCCAGGTTGGCCTCTTAGCTGCCTTTGTGTGGGCTCCTCAGTGTGACGGATGTAAATGCATACGATGAAATATGTCAGCTCTCAGAGTTCTGTTAGGTTGAGATTTATTTCTCAGAACATTATACACTTGATTTTAGCCAAAAGGCTGAGGAATGTATTTGTCAAAATATCTTTTTTTTTTTTTTTAATCTTCACCTAAGGATACTTTTTTCCCATTGATTTTTTTTTTTTTTTTTTTTAAGAGAGAGAGGAGGGGGAGTGAGAGAGAGAGAGACATTGACATGAGAGAAAAACATCAAATGGTGGCCTCCCGCATGTGTCTGAACAGGGGCTTGGGATAAAATGCAATGGAGGTACATGCCTTTGGCCTAGAATCAAATCCAAGACCCGTAGGCCCATGGACCGACGCTCTGAGCGCTGAGCCAGATGGCCCAGGACTTGTCAAAATAGACTTGTGGTCTAAGAATAGTCTCTCTTCTAATGACCCAAATAAAAGCTGCTGCGATGGGCTGAGTAAGGGATGCAATTTTGAGGTCCTGGTGCGTAGATGATATTTGAGACGGGATGTGAGGTGTCAACTCTGTTGGACAGGAAAGCGTCCTCAACATGTCCTGTTAGCCACATGCAAGGTGGAAGGACAGGCTGGTTCTGTTGAGAGGCGAACCAGCCTCCCAACCTGCTCTGTGACCCCAACTCTCTCTGGCCCCAGGTCACCTTGCTAACCCAAGTGTGGTTGGCAGGTTTGATTAACTCACAGTTGAGAATTAACGGTAGTGAGACTGTGCCTGGCCTCCGTGGTTGGCCTCCATGGTTGTGACCCAAGATGCCTTTCTGCTTTCAGCGAGTTCATGGTCGAGGAGCACGAGCTGCGGAAAGAGAAGATCCAGGAGGACTACAACGACAGGTACTGGGACCAGCGGTACACTGTGGTGCAGCGACAGATCCCGTCCTTCCTTCAGAAGATGGCGGGCAAGGTGCTCAGCACAGGTGATGCCTGGGGCGGGGGAGGGAGAACAGTAGGCCTCAAGAGGGGCCCATCCTCCCGGACATGCCCAGTGTCCTCTGTGATTGTGTCCTGGGGTGGGCAGGGGTGGGTAGGCAGGCAGGCGCCGGGCTGTGCAGGCTGTGTCTGGTTCCTGTGGTCTGGTTGACTGCATTTGTTCCCTGAGCCTAAGAGGTTGTCTCAATAAGTGCCTCTTCTTCCTCATAACTATTGCATTTTTAGAACTCTGTTGCTATTAAAGGAAAACTTTCTCAAAATACTGCACCAGATTTACACACCAACACCCAGGTCCCCAGTTCTCTGTGGGCAGCAGCTGGGTGTCCTGCAGTCTGACTCAGTCCCGGCACTACCCGATGCCATGCAGGCCCCATAGGTTAAGGGCTCAGTCGCTCAAGATTGTCATGTGCTTCAGTACATGTGCTGCCGAAGCGAGCACAGGACTGTCCCACTTCAGTACATGTGCTGCCGAAGCGAGCACAGGACTGTCTCACTTCAGATACCAGCCGTGAGTCCCAGGCCACCAAGTTGACTATAAACTGGGAATTCCCATGACCCCTCCTCACGTTTGATAATTTGATAGAGCGGCTTACAGAGCTCAGGGAACCAATTTAGCAACTAAGCTGGTTTATTATAAAGGATTTGATAAAGGATTCAGATGAACAGCAGGTGAAGAGGTTTGTGGGGTGAAATCTAGAAGGATCCCCAGTACAGGAGCATCTGTCCCCAGAGAGCGGGGGTGCACCACCTCCTGGCAGGTGGACATGTTCACCAACCCGGATGCTCTTTAAACCCCTTTGTTTAGGGTTGTCCTGAAGGTCCCATCCTATGGGCACAATTGGGTAAAGCAGTGGCCACTGGTGATTAGCTCAATCCCAGCCCCTGGCCCCTCCCCAGACATAAGGGCAAGGTTAAAAGTTCCAGCCTTATCATCACTTGGCTGGTTCCTCTGGCCACCAGCCTCACCTTCAGCTCTCCGGGGCCTGCCAAGAGTCACCTCATTAGCATAAACTCAGGTATGTGTGAAGGGGCTTCTAAATAACAAAGATTTCAAGGGTTTTAGGAACTCGGTGCTGGAAACAGACTAAAACCGAGTATTGATTGTTATATCACAGTATTGCACGCATTGCAGGGAAAGCCACCAAGGACACAGGCCCACTGGGTTCTTAGTCACCCCCCTGGGGCAGGAGCCTGGTTTAGAGACGTGCATGGGGAGTGACTGAAGACGGGCTGGCAGCAGGGTCTGGGCATTTGGTGAGCGCGGGGCTGTCTGGGACGGGTTGGAAGATGGTTTAGAAGCTGGTTCTCAGGGCTTCTTGAGATTGCTTCCGTGCTCTCCATTAGAGAAATCGGATGTAAACAGTCACGGCAAACCACTGCTTCTGACCTCGGCTGGTCACCGTGCTGTCTCCACTATGGCTAGAGCAGGCTCCAGAGTGGTTCTCACAGTCTGTTCTGTGCCCAGTCCTCCAGCTTGTGTGTGGCCACTACAACAGAATTCCTACTTTACCTCCATCTCTTTTCAGGAAAGTATCTCAATGTGGTCAGAGAGTGTGGTCATGATGTCACCTGCCCAGTGGCCAAAGAGGTCATCTATACATTGAAGGAGCGAGCATATGTGGAGCAGATTGAGAAGGCATTCAACTACGCCAGCAAAGTCCTGCTGGACTTCCTGATGGAGGAGCAGGACCTCGTGGCGCACCTGAGGTGTGTGCTTCCGCCCTGTTAGTGCGGGCAAATGTGCAGAAGGTTTGGCCAAGACATGGAGCTCCCAGCAGTTCTATGTGTTGTTTCACAAATGGGCACACGGCCAGGTCCTCTCCAGTCTTACTGCCTGACACCTGTGGACACATCCTCCCCAGCCTGCTCCCTGCCCGGGGTCCCCAGGCTCCTCCTTGGCTCCCACAGTGACGCCTCTGCGCCTCCCTCGTTGGCCTGCAGTGACCCCTTTATGGCAGCTGCCCTGCAGGTCCTGGCACAGTGGTCTTGTGCCCCTGCCTGAGAGAGCTCATTGCAGCTCATCATAAGCTGACCATGCATGTCGCTTTGCATGCATGAGGCTGGAGCCCTTTGTGTGCATGTGGCTTTTTCTTGTCAGTCACCTGCCCCCATTTCTCCAGAGTTTGGGCTGGCCTGCATGCCCGGTGGTCTCACTGATGTCTACCTGTCACCTCTCCAAGGTCCATCAAGCGCTACTTCCTGATGGACCAGGGGGACTTCTTTGTGCACTTCATGGACCTCACAGAGGAGGAGCTGAAGAAGCCAGTGGACGACATCACGCCCACACGCCTGGAGGCGCTGCTGGAGCTGGCCCTGCGCATGAGCACCGCCAACACAGACCCCTTCAAGGACGACCTCAAGGTGGGCCTCCACCTGCGAAAGATGCTTGAAATAAAGCCCAGGAGCCTGGCCAGTGCTGCTCAGTGGTTGAGTGTCGACCCATGAACCAGGAGTTCATGGTTTGATTTCCAGTCAGCACACATGCCCGGGTTGTGGGCTTGATCCTTAGTAGGGGGCGTGCAGGAGAAAGCTGATGGATGATTCTCTCTCACCACTGATGTTTCTATTCCTCTCTCCCTCACCTGAGATAATACTCTGTTTTTCCCTTTCATTGTGTATTAAACTGATTTTTGTGGGTTGAACCATCCTTGCATTTTAAGTCCCACTTGGTCATGGCGTGTAACCCTCTTACTGTGCAGCTGAATTCAGTTTGCAGCGTTAGGGATATTTGCATCCCTGTCCTTCAGGGTCATTGGCCTGGAATGTCCTGTGGTGTCTGTAGCTTGGTTCCCAGGTAACACTGGCTTCATAGATTGAGCTGGGAAGTGTTCCCTCTTCAGTGTTTGGAAGTTTCAGGAGGAATGGTGTTAGGTTCTTTAAACGTTTGGTAGAATTTTCCATTGACGACGTCTCCATCTCCTTGCTGGCTGCAGGTCTAGTGTCTGTTGTTTCTCAAGTCAGTTTGGTCGTTTGTGTACCTAGCACAGGTGCTAGAATTAGCTTTCATGATCCTTTTCATTTCTGTAAGGTTGACATTTCTGTAATGTCTCTGCTTTATGTCTCAGTTTCTCATTTGAGTCTTCTTTTTTAGTTAATGTGGTTACAAGTTTGTTAATTTTATTGATCTTTCAAAAAACCAATTTTTGGTTTCAGTTTCTCTGGATTCTTGTTTTGCTTGTTTTTCGTTTTAGAGAGAGAGAAGCATGGATTTGTTCTTATTCATGAACTCATTGGCCGGTTCTCATATGTGCCCTGACTAGGGATGGAACCTACGGCCTGGGTTAATCAGGATGGTGCTCTAATCACTGAACTACCCGGCCAGAGTGAAAGTGGTATTATTTTTGAAGCAGTATTTTTTGAATGGTTGGTATTTTTAAGCCAGCCTTCGAGATTTAGAACCCATCTTTAGAGGAACTTACCTCAGTCCTGGGTTTGCTTTTCTAGCTGAGATGCACAGGTGGGGTAAGGGTCACGACTTAATGCTTTTTAAAAATAAGTTATTTTAAATTTTTAAGTGAAAAATTCTGTGCTCGCTTTGGCAGCACGCATACTAAAATTGGAACGACACAGAGATTAGCATGGCCCTGCACAAGGATGACACACACATTTGTAAAGCGTTCCATATTTTTAAAAAAAACACACACTTTTTTCAGTTACAGTTACCGTACATGACTGCACTGCCTCCAGGTGAGAACACAGCGATTAGACATCTGCACACTTTACAAAGGGATCATTCTCCATGTTCTTTTCTTTCTCTCCCCCAAGATTGACCTGATGCCTCATGACCTCATCACTCAGCTTCTGCGGGTTCTGGCCATTGAGACCAAGCAGGAGAAGGCGATGGTGCAGGCCGGCCCCACGGAGCTCTCTCTCAGCGGCCTGGAGGCCTTCTCTTTCGACTACGTGGTCAGGTGGCCCCTGTCGCTGATCATTAACAGGTGAGTATGGGCCCGGGCACCAGCTTCAGTGAATGGTTTGCAGGGAGAAGGGTCAGAGGTGCCTGCCCCCGGCGTTGTCTTGTAGCCTTTTGTGTGCTGTGGGGGTTACCTGGCAGCCTGGTGCCCTGGATGCAGAGCGGTGTGTCTGACAGCCGGAGCCTGTTTATGATGTCAGGTGTCGGTGGGATCCCATGCCCTCTCCTCCGCAGGAAGGCCCTGACGCGGTACCAGATGCTGTTCCGGCACATGTTCTACTGCAAGCACGTGGAGCGGCAGCTCTGCAGCGTCTGGATCAGCAACAAGGCCGCCAAGCAGCACGCACTGCACTCCGCCAAGTGGTGCGTTCTCTGTCCTCACGGGGAAGCGGTCCTACGTGCACACCCGTGCAGTGCAGGGCTATTGCTGACCACCAGGTGCACCGGCCCTGTCCCCCCAGCCGCCTGCACAGACCTGTGGGCCTGCCACCACGCCTGTGTGGGCGGGAGCCCTCAAAGGATCGTGAGTCTGCTCCTGGGATGGGACCCTTGTGGTTCAGCACTCATCTGTTTAAGCCCGAGGCATTCTGCTCGCTGGTCTGCGGCCCCAGGTGTTGCTATGCCTGTGTTTGAGCCTCAGGAGCTGCATCATGGGTTTCACGGGCTCCCCACACTGCGGCTGGGTGGGTGGGGAGCAGGAGAGTCTTGTACAGGTGCCAGCTCCACAGCGCCTCTTGGATGTCTTTATTCACCCAGGTTTGCCGGCGCCTTCACGCTGCGACAGCGGATGCTGAACTTTGTTCAGAACATTCAGTACTACATGATGTTCGAGGTCATGGAGCCCACCTGGCACATCCTCGAGAAGAACCTGAAGTCCGTGAGTCCTGACTTTACTGTGACACTTCGACTCTGCAGCGACCAGGCCCTCACATTCAAGGCCCTCAGAGAGGAAGGTGCTGGGTGGGTGTCAGGGTGATGCTACCAGCGAGGCCTCATCGGGAGAAGCTGGGCCCCTGTACACACGCTGTCCTTCCTCACGTGACACGGGGGGTTTGTGTGTGTGCGGGATCTGCCCCAGGACTGAGCTGTTGAACATCATGGGTGCCTTGTCCTCTGGGAGCTCTGAGAGCCTCAGAACTGGGGGCCCTGCACTCCCCCCAGCACGTTCTGGGCCCTCGGAGGCTTCTCAGCTGGAAGAACCAATTGTTACCAAATTCCAAAAGCAGGAAGTGGCAAGTGGCAGTGTTTCCTTCTTGCTTCCTGTCGTTAGGAATCAAAGCTTGGACTTTGGGGCATGTTCAGTATTATTTCCTTTGAGTGGTGTAGGAATTTCCCTCAAAAGACCACAGGGCCAGTTTTTAAATGGAACTAACACAGACTTGCGCAAAGCCAGGGCTGAAGCCCCGGGCACACGACAATCTGGGGGTGCTCCCGCAGGCCTCCAACATCGACGACGTGCTGGGCCACCACACAAGCTTCCTGGACAACTGCCTGAAGGACTGCATGCTCACCAACCCCGAGCTGCTCAAGGTCTTCTCCAAGCTCATGTCCGTGTGCGTCATGTTCACTAACTGCATGCAGGTGCGTGCCGCAGGCCTGCCCACCCTGTCCCTCTCCGTCCGTCCGTCCGTCCGTCAGGCAGCAGGTGCTCCTGAGCGTCCTTCCTGAGCCCACCTGGCCCATGGGCCGGACCCCAGCTGCAGGTTCTGTCCTGGCCTGTTCCTGAATACCTGGCTTTCCTTTTGTTAGAGCTTACTGATTCCATTTTTATTGGGCGCCTGTCAAAAGCAGTGGCTCCAAAGCAGTGGTACCGAAAACAGTGCCAGGAGGCAGAAGGAGTGACGTGGGGGCTCACAGGGCTGAAGGCTCCTGGGACATCCGAACCAGTGGGGAGGTGGAGTAAGCCTGCGATGGGATGGCTGATGACCAAGGGGTCAGGAGTAGGTGAACTCGGTTCCGTAGATATTTAGGAGCCATATTGGGTTGCAAACTGGAGAACACCATGGAAAGCAAGTGTTTCCAGAAAAATAGGCCCATAAGCCTGGAAATGGTGTGGCTGTCTGCAGCCTCCCTGAGGGCCCACCCTCTAACCTCGAGTCTGCAGATGTCCGGGGTGCAGGGGGAAGGGGGGTGTCAATGGGAGCAAGTAGGTTGTAACGAAAAGTGTTTTGGGGCCCCCAGAGGTTTACACAGAGCATGCGATTGGACGACGAGCTGGGCCGCCTGACCCTGGAACACGGCACGATGCAGGGGCCGCCCACCGAGGCTGAGCGGGCGGAGGAGCGCACCCGGAAGGAGCTCGCCAGGAAGGTGCGTGGCCTCGGGTCCTCCATTTTCCTGAGAGATTGGACAGTGTTAGGATTCTAACACTTAAAAACGAAACCTGCTACTACCCTTCCGTTTCTGCCTTTTGTTTGGTTAAAAGACAACCATCTTAAAATTAGGTTCCAAACACAAGCCACAGAAATCCCCTCACCCTCAAACCCCAGCCCAGCTGAGCGCCGGTGAGGCCAGCTTGTCTGCACAACAGGCTGTAGGGCTGCCCTGCAGAACCTGGCGCTCAGCAAGCGTAGGTTAGAGTTTACTTACCTGAAGGTCAGGCTGCTCTCAGATGCCAGGATGCGTGTGCGTGTGTGCGTGTGCGTGTGTGTGTGTGTGTGTGTGTGTGTGCGCGCGTGCGCGCGTGCACGCGCGCGCGCGCGCTCCCATCATGGGTTCAGGTGCCAGCTCCAGTGGTCCCTGTTTCGTCCCCCTCACGGGCAGGAGAGAACATGGACTGTACTGAAGTCTGAGCTGCACAGAGAAAACCCTGGTGCCCTGTGGGCAGGGGGAGAGGCCCAACTGCCCAGGGCGGCTCCATCCTGTGGTCCCAGGAACTTTATTTTATTTTATTTTTTAATATATATTGATTTGAGAGAGGGAGAGAGAAAAACATCAGTGATAGAGAACCATTGATCGGCTGCTTCCTGCACGCCCCCTAGTGGAGATTGAGCCCACAACCTTGGCATGTGCCCTTGACTGGAATTGAACCTGGGACCCTTCAGTCCACAGGCCAGTACTCTATCCACTGAGCCAGATCAGCTAGGGCGGTCTCGGGAACTTTTATGGTGCCCTACCAATACTGTTATCACTTGGACACTCCCTGAAGTCCGTCCTTCTGCTGGAAGAACCTAAAAGGACGGTAAAGGCGAGCTGGGCTCCTGTCTTCCAGCACCTGGCCGAGCACGTGGACACGCCGCAGCTGGCCTCCAGCTTCGAGGCCACCATCAATAAGTTCGATAAGAATTTTTCATCCCATCTACTTGACCTCCTGGCCCGGCTGAGCATCTACAGTACCAGCGACTGCGAGCACGGCATGGCCAGCGTCATCTCCAGGTGGGTGAGGGCAGCTTTCCTGTCGTGGGCACTGTCCCTGCCCCCCTAGACTGCGAGCCCCAGGTTCCCTCGCTGGCTCCCTGCCATCTTCTCTCACCTTCACCTGCTTGGGTCACCACGGACAACGTGAGGCCAGTTCTGCTTAGGCCTGAGGGTGTCTGTCCTTGGCCTCCTTATGCTGCTGCTGGTCCCCCGTCACTCCCTGAGGTGACAGCACGCATCTGTCGCCTGGTGTGCATTCCCCAAGCCGCCCGGCAATGCCCCCAACATCGGTCCATGTCCACGGGCCTAGGTCAGCCTCACTCCGTGGTGCTCCCAGAGCCAGGACCCAGGGAGGACCCCCTTCAGCCCTCTATCTTCCCCCATCAACAGTGTTCCCTCGAGTCAATGAGCAGTGAGAGGGGGGCAGTGGGGGAACGGGGATGGGATGGTGTCCCTGCCGCCTAATGCCCACAGGCTCCCGCTCTGCCCTCACCCTTCAGGCTCGACTTCAACGGCTTCTACACGGAGCGCCTGGAGCGCTTGTCTGCAGAGAGGAGCCAGAAGGCAGCCCCCCAAGTGCCTACCCCGCGGGGGCCCCCAGCACCAGTGCCCAGAGTCGCCGTCACCGCCCAGTGAGGCCCTCGGAGCCCTGCACCACCACACGAAGGAGGGTTTCTAATAAATGTTCCTGAAGGACGTGTTGGTGCGCTGTTACCATTTCAGTGTGGAGTCTGAATGTTACCCCGCTCAGCTTGTCTTTCTCGGGCCAAGCAGCCTCCCAGACCAGAGTGGCACTCCGGTGGGGTGCTTACCTGTGAGCCGCTTAAGTAGAGCAAGGGCACTTTAGGGGGTTTTGTTGTTGGCCTCAAAGAAAAGGGCATTTGAGCAACATTAGGGTTAATGGCCAAGGTGCCTTGTGGAGCAAGTCCCTCAAACCCATGTGCTGGGTTCGCTCCTGGCGCTAGGGGGCAGCAGCTCCTTGTGCTGTAGGTGAGCAGTGATCTGTGTCCACTGATAACGCAGCCTGAGGCAGTGGTTGAGGCGACTGCCCCCAGGACAGCCCTGAGTGGGCATGCCTGCCGCGGCCCATTCCACAGACCTGGCTTCCCCATCTGGCAGTACCTGCCCTTGCTGTTCCCACCTCCCCCGTTTGGCAGTAGATGGCACACCAGCTTGAGGATGATGCTGCCACGAACACCTCTGTGCCACTCTGCTGGTTCATACATGTCATTTTTGAAATTCAGTTTGAACCACTTGCTCCAGGTGGCGTCCTTGGCAACTGAGGAGGAATGAGACTAGAAGCAGCCTAGGCACACAGGTCCCTGGGGTGAAGGTGGGAGTGGCGCTTGGCCTGGGCTGCTGCCCTGCAGGGCTAGGCAAGCCACAAACGGTTCTTTGCGTGTTGCATAGATACCATCTGTGAGCAAACAAGCTTATCGGCCAACCCCGTTGCCGGTCGTGGTGTTATGCAACTTGGGGATTGAGCAGGGGAACCCCCTGGCTCTCGGTGAGGGACCTGCCTGGCCCTGAAGCCCAGGTACCCTGTCCCCGTCCTGGCCTGCACCTCCAGGCTGCAGGTGGTGGCACCCCAGCAGCACCTGCCACTGGTTGGGGGAGAGTTAGATGCGTCCTATGGGTGGGTGGAGGGTCCTGTGTGACAGGAGCCCCTGGGCCCTCATGGGTCCTGGCTGCTGCTGTGAGGTCCCTGCCAATGAGCTGCGCACAGGCGTCTGATCAGTTCGCTGGAAAGCCTCATGGTCACGGCAGACAAATTTCTGTGAAACAACTTGGAATATGTGACGAAGGGACAGAAGTAAATCCGCGGGGGGAGAGGGGGCTTGCGGTTCACCCGGCATTTACCAGTGAACAGTCATGAGTAAGCACAGGGACGGTCCCCACGGGCCTCCGCAGGGGCCCACTCGGTCCAGGCCTGGTTGCTGTGCCCACACTGCTTCTGAGGCCAGGGCTTCCCTGGCACCTCTGTCCAAGATGCCTCCAAAGTCTGGGCCAGCCCCTCTGCCTTTCCTTTGTTGCCATTGCCTCGGGGAAGTAATGGTCCATTGAACTTGAACTTCTGGTCTGGAACCACCTGTGGACACCACCACCACCTGCGTCCCTGACATACTCTCCCCCCAGCATCTCAGGGGACATGTCTGGAATGTGGGCAAACGCACTTGGCTCAGCTGCAGGAGGCCTGGTCCCCAGCCTCCGTGTCAGGCCAGAGTGGGGTGGCCCCATCCAGCAGGACAGGGAGGGCAGAAACCAAGGGGAGGCCCAATGGAAAAACTGCCTCTGCTACTATTGGGGGACCCCTAGAGCAAGGCTGGGTGACCCCCATGGACAGGCCCACCCGGAAGTGGCCTCTGCAAAGAACGGTCTGTGAAGGTGAAGTGGATGGCACCCCGGGTGCTCCCCTCCCCACTGGGTGGATTCCATGCTGCTGCAGAAGCTTTCTGTTCCCCAGGAAGTCAGGGTATCCCCCACCTTCAGACGCACCCACCAGAGACAGCCTTTCACACGCCACTTCCCCCACCAAGGCCCAGTCTGTTTGCCTCCCCCTCCCTTAATTCGGTTCACATTTATGAAGCTTTTCCACGTGCTGGACAGCGGGCACCATCCAGGAGCCCCCAAGGGACCAGCAGTAGCCACAAGAACACCAGAGCATGGGGCAGGAAGGATGAAAGGGAGGGGAGGGGCACCCTGACTAAGGTGCCCAGACCCCGCCCCTCCCAGCATCCGGGGGGCGGGGCCTAGTGGGTAAGAGCTGGTCTGGGGCGGGCCGCCTGGGAGAGCCTCCGGGCCCAGCGCTGGGGCCAGACGTGCCCCATTGATCGCAGAGCCACATCCTGTACACACCGCCGACTTTGGACCTGGATCCCCACGTCCTGTTTGCGCCTGCTGGCCCCTGGACCCCCCATCTGTGCCCTTGGACCCCAGACCCCCGGATCTCCATTCAGGCCACCGGAACCCCATCCTCACTCCACCACCCTCCCCTCCTCCGGATCCCAGACCTCCACCCGCACCCCCGGACCCCTGAGTTCCGATGCACACCTCGGCCATGCTCCACCTCGGGCTCTGGCTGCTCAGCGCGTGGTGGCTGCAGGGTGAGTGCTGGTCGCCTGGCCTGTACCCGCACCGGGCACTGCTCTGCGCTGGTCCCGCTGGGAGGGGGCAGACGGGCCTTAAAAAGGGAACTGAGGGAAACCCGTGCGTGCCTCGGTCATTGCTGGGCTCCTAGTGGGAACTGGGGCCCGGATAGAGCAGTGATTGCCCATCCCTCCCCGGACCCCCACCCCAGGAAGGAAGGTAGGACTGAGGAGCAGTGAGTGGCCTTGAGCTGAGAGTGGGGAGGTCTAGCCACATGGGGGCCTACCCCCTCCCCCCCCCACCTGTTTGGGGAGAACCAAGCATACTGCTGGCTCTGGCCCCTAACTGGCTCCCCGAACCTCCTGTCTGGATTCTGTGGTGTCCCATCCGCCCCCTGGAGGCAACCAAGAGCGTGGCTGGGGCTGCAGGACTGAGTTGGGCGCCCCGGGGCCTCTTGAGCCTGGAGGTTTACAAGATAACGGTCACAAGATTTGGTCCCCTGATTTTGGACTGTTAATACCTTAAAAGGGAAAGGACGGGGTCTTGTGTGGCCTGCTGCCTGTGTGGGCTATGTGGGAGCTTCTAGTGGCAGGGAGGCAGGTCAGCTCCCCCATTAGACGCAGTTACTGCGTTACTTGTAGGCTCCTGGAAGGGCTGCCTCGGGACAGGGTCTGCCTGGCCCCACCTGCTGGGGTCCTGTTGTCTTCCCAATGCCAGGTGCAGGTCCGGTCCCCACCCTGTCTCACCAGGAAGGGGCCTCCCCTGGCAGGAGGATGGGTGCCCTGCGCACCTGCTGACACCTCTCTTTCCCGCAGTGGCCGCCCCCAGCCCCCCCTTGCCCCATGTGGAGCAGTACAAGGTGGTGAGGCCCCAGCGCCTGCCGGGTCCTCGTGCCCGCCGGGCCCTGCCCTCCGGCGAGGTGAGTCTTGGCCGGAAAATGGCCTGGTGGTGGTTTCGGGGGTCCCTGTCTGCTCCCACAGTGCCCAGTTAGAAGATTGTAGCTCCTGTGTGTCCCAGCCGGTTGTGAGGGTCCAGCCTGGGGGCTGAGGGCTTTGGGGCAGCGCCCTGAGGGGCTCACTGCCCACCTGGGCTCCGCATCCTGGACCCCCTGTTTTCTTGGTTCGGGTCCTGTACCCGGAAAGGGTGAGTGACGTCCTTGGTGCTTGGCTTGGCTGTCCTCCAGGCCTCACCTCCTGGCACCCTGCCTCTCCCTGTGGCACTCCCCAGTTTCGATCAGCGGTGACAAGTCAAATTCTTCCTCAGACTAGCGGGGTGGCTGGCTCCCCAGAGCCTGTTGCAGTGTGTGGTCACAGGGACACCCTTTCCTAGGGGCTTTGGCCTGGGCTCAGATACCCAGAGCTGCCCGGGGTCATTCCCATGTGGGGTGTGCAGTGTGTGTGTGTGTGTGTGTGTGTGTGTGTATTGGATGTGCCTGCCTGTGTAGTGGGGGTAGCCCTGTCCTGTCTTTGGAGTCTGGGAAGGACACTAAGCCCCCTGGACCCTCACCCCACCCTGAGGGCCAGGTGCATGCTGTCCCTGACAAGGAGCGGAGGGTCTTTGTCTCCTGAGAGTACGGGGCTGGGGTGGGGCTGGGAGGGGCTGGAGGGGCTGGCCCACCCACAGCTGCCAGTAGGGCTACATCTCCCCTCCCCTTGCTCCTTGGGGAAAGAGCATTATTGTCACTGACCTTGTGTGGACAGATGGGGAAACCGAGGCCCGAGGCCTGGCAGGACCCCTGCATTTCAGCCCAGCCTGATGCCGAGCGACCTCTAGGGTCCTCTGAAGGGCTTTCGGGCTGGGGGCCCTGGCCTTGGGCTGCATCCCTGTCCTCTGAGCTCCCCCCCCCCCCCAGGTTTGAGATGGGCGCCGCCTGAGACAAGGCCCCCACCTTAGACCCCTCCTGTTTGCCGGCTCAGGGCCTGTACCCAGAGAGCGTGAGCTACGTGCTCGGTGCCCCAGGGGACACCTTCACCCTGCACCTTCGGAAGAACAGGTGAGCAGGGCCCGGGCCCGCCCAGCACCCCTGTGTCCCGGGCGCCCTCCCTGGCATTGCCCCTCCAGGGCGGCAGGGGGGCCAGTGAGCGACAGGGCTTCTCTCCTAGGGACCTGGTGGGCTCCGGCTACACGGAGACCTTCACGGCTGCCAACGGCTCCCAGGTGACCGAGCCGCTGCAGACACAGGTACGGCCTGGAGGCCTCCCAGGGTGGCTGGGGGCTCTGGGGGTGGGTCCTGCAGAGCCCTCATGCCCGCCTCCCGCAGGACCACTGCTTCTACCAGGGCCACGTGGAAGGGCACCCTCTGTCCGCTGCCAGCCTCAGCACCTGTGATGGCCTCAGGTGGGTGCTCCGGACCCGGGCGCCGTGGGTCAGCATGTCAGGGCCCCAGCACACCCTCCAGGGAAGTGAACTGAGGCTGAGAAGAGGGGCCAGGGCCAGACTCGGGGACACCTTTGAGCACCTGGGTGTCTGGGCTCTGTTTATGATGGCAGGTTCCCCACCTGCAGAGCTCCCCCTGGGCCAGGACACTGTCCGCCTGCGTGCCCCAGGGCCGACTGGGGGCCTCCTGACCTTCCAGGCTCTGTCCCTCCCTGGGCAGCATGCCGGGGGCGGGCACTGACCGGAGCCTCTGGCTTCCCTCTGCCCACAGGGGCTTCTTCCAGGCAGGCTCGGCCGTGCACCTGATCGAGCCGCTGGGCGGCGGCGGGGAGGAGGGGCGGCACGCGCTCTACAAGGCCCAGCACCTGCGGCAGAAGGCGGGCACCTGCGGGGTCAGCAACACCAGCCTGGAGAGCATGCTGGGCCCTCGGACCTTGGCCGCCTTCAGGCCCCGGGTGAGGAGGCCCCGTCCAGCTTCATCCCTGTCCTCCTGGGCCTGCGCGTCCCCCAGACTCCCGGGCTCTCAGCGAATGAGGGCGCTGCCCGCCGTCATCCGGACGGCCAGGGGGCCTGACTGCCCAGCAGCCGCGGAGACGGCTCCTTAGTCCGTGCTGGCGCCTCCTAGCCCGGTCCCCCGACACTGAGGGGCCCTGGACCTGGTCCGTGTGAAGGCGGGGCCGAGGTGAGGGGGCTGTGCTGGGGCCGCTGACCGGCTTCTCGCTGCTGTTTTGCAGAACGGGCCGATGTCCCGGAAGACCCGCTATGTGGAGCTCTATGTGGTCGTGGACAGCAGCGAGGTGCCGTGGGCAGGGGCGTGGGCAGGAGGGGGCAGGCCGCCCGTGGGCTGCTGACTGAGGGTCTGTGTCATCAGTTCCAGAAGCTGGGGAGCAGAGATGCTGTGCGCAGGCGGGTGCTGGAGGTGGTGAACCACGTGGACAAGGTGCTGGCTGTTTCTACGTAGGGGGGGCGGGGGCGGGGGGTGGCGGGAGTGGGGTCTCCCAGGGGCTCCTCCCCCAGCAGGGGCTTCCAGGACCCAAAGCAACACAGGCCCGTTCTGGACCAGATGCCACCCAGCCTGCCAGAACCCTGGTTGTCAAAGAGGAGGAGCAACTGGAGGGCGGTGTGGGCGGCCCCTGACCCGTGGGACCCTGTCTCCCTGCAGCTGTATCAGGAGCTCAAGTTCCGCGTGGTGCTGGTGGGCCTGGACATCTGGAACTACGGGGACAAGATTCAGGTCAACCCCGACGCCAGCATCACGCTGGACAACTTCCTGACCTGGCGGACGCAGAACCTGGTGGGCCGGCACCCCCATGACAACGTCCAGCTCATCACGTGAGTGGGCAGCAGGCGGCGGGCAGGGAGGACAGCCATGGCCAGCGAGGGGCCGTGGGACCGCGGTGGGCGCGCAGGGGAGCCCGCCCGCAGACACTTCTCTTGCTCGCAGCGGCATCGACTTCGCGGGGACCACGGTGGGACTGGCCAGGGTGTCCGCCATGTGCTCCCAGCACTCAGGCGCTGTGAACCAGGTGCGGAGGGGGCCGGCGGGGGGGGGGGAGCCGGGCTCGGAGCGTGAGCTGAAATGCATGCGGGGGAGAGCTCGGGGCTCAGTCCACCTGCCGGTCAGCAGTCTGTCCCCGTGAACCCCTGACCGGCTGCCTCTCCAGGACGGTGCTTGGTGTTTTTTAAAATCCTCACCCCAGGATATGTTTTTCATCAGTATTTATAGAGGGAGGACGGGGGAGAGGGAAACATGGATTCCCAGCGCCCCGACTGAGGATCGGACCCACAGCCTGGGTGCGGGCCCTGACTGGGAACCAAACCCGCAGCCCTTCGGTGCGCGGGATAACGCTCCAGCCAGCGGAGCCGCCGGGCGGCGCTTCACGTTTTAAGAAGCGTTCGCAGGAAGTGATGGCAGCCTTGCTTGGGGCAGCAGGGCCGGCAGGAAGGTGTCTGGGCCCAGTGGGCACCGTCCAGCGCAGACTCTCTCTGCAGGACCACAGCGCGAACCCAATCGGCGTGGCGTCCACCATGGCCCACGAGATGGGTCACAACCTGGGCATGGACCACGACGAGAACGTCCAGGGCTGCTACTGCCCGGAGCCTCGCACCAGCGGCGGCTGCATCATGGCAGGCAGCCTCGGGTGAGGCCCACCCCGGGCCTGGCGGAGGGCCCCTGCAGAGCAGGCGGCCTGCCCCCTCACTGCCCCCCTCCCCCTGAACCACCCCTCTCCCCACAGCTCCACGTTCCCCAAAACGTTCAGCCACTGCAGCCGGGCCGACCTGGAGGCGTTCGTGGAGAAGCCCCGTATCACCTGCATCGAGAATGCCCCGGACCCCGACCGCCTGGTGGGCGGCCCCGTGTGCGGGAACGGGTTTGTGGAGCAAGGGGAGCAGTGTGACTGCGGCTACCCCCAGGTACCGGGCCCCGCACCGCCCCCCTCTGCCCGCCCCCGCCCCGGGTCTCAATCCCCCAGGTTTCGGCGTCCTTCCTGACCCGCCCAGCGGCCTGCCTGCCCACGGCCAGTCTCACCCCTACCTTCTGACACCCCGTCCGCCTGCAGGGGATCTGTGGGAAGGCCCCGGCCCTGATGGGGGGCCATGGAGGGAGGTGGGCCCCACTGTCACTGGGCAGGTGCACACCCTCGCATTGCCCCGTCCGTCCCCCAGGACTGTCAGAACCACTGCTGCAACACCACCACCTGCCAGCTGGCCGAGGGCGCCGAGTGTGCCCACGGCCCCTGCTGCCACGAGTGCAGGGTGAGCACGGGGCCCCGTCCGGCCCCCGGCCCGGCCGTGCCCCGGGGCAGTGGGCGGGGAGGGGCCCCTGGGATGGCGGGGACGGAGAGCAGCCTGGGGCCTGCTGTCCCCATGGTGACTTCGCTCTTGGCCCAGGTGAAGCCGCCCGGCAAGCTGTGCCGCCCCAGCAAGGACGCCTGCGACCTGGAGGAGTACTGCGACGGCCAGCGGCCCTCCTGCCCGGAGGACGCCTTCCGGGAGAACGGCACGCCCTGCCGGGGCGGCTACTGCTACGACGGGGCCTGCCCCACGCGGGCCCAGCGGTGCCAGGACCTGTGGGGGCCAGGTGAGGCGGCGGCGGGGGCCCACCGGCGGGGGGGGGGCGGCTGCGGGCCCCTTGCTGGACCGCTCACCTGCTCCTGGCCTGCAGGTGCTCGGGCTGCCTCGGAGACGTGCTACTCCCGCAGCATCTCGCCGGGCTGCAGGGGCACGGTCCGCCTTAGTGCCGACAGGTGAGCGTCCCGCCCCACCCCGCCCCGCTCCCTGGCTCCGGGATGTCCCCACAGGCGGGGGCTCCCAAGAAAGTCCTCTGCACGGAGGGGGAGGGGGAGGGGGAGGGGGAGGGGCCCACCCTGCCTTCCAGGACCGCCAGGCCTGACCACCCTGCCCTCGGGGGAGGCGGGTGGATGCCCCATCAGTGAACCCCACAGCCCCTCCCGGGGTCCTGGGCCTCGTCTCCTGGCAGCCCCCTGGGTCCCCACGGAGCACGTCAGCGTGCACGGAGCAGGCGACCACGCGCTCTCTCTGTTCGCAGGGCCGGGTGCGACTTCCTGCTCTGCAACGGCGGGCAGGAGCCTCCAGAGCGGGGCTCCTGCTCCTTCACCTACAGCTCAGCCACGTGCCAGGCTCTGAACCTGGTCGGCGGCTCTGAGTTCGAGCAGGTGCTGGAAGGCACCAAGTGCGGCGATGAGCGGGTGAGTGACCAGACACACGCCTGGCTGTGCCCCCGAAGGGCTCCGTGTCCCTGACGAGTGCCCCGCACGCACACTCAGGTGGTCCCAAGCAAGGCTAGCATGATTTGAAGACCTTTCCGTCTGCACGTCCCCCCAGAGGCCCGGGGGGGGGGGGGAAGAGGGGGGAGCCGGTCCTCGGTGCCCCTGGTGGCCCGCCTGCCAGCAGAAGGGCGGCAGACCAGGCCTGCCTGGCCGTGGTGGCGCGGTGGCCGCGGCCTGCCCCCTGAAGCTCACCGGCAGGTTCCGGGGGGGCTTCCGTCCGCTGCTGGGGGAGAGCAGGGGGTCAGGGGTGGAGAGCGACTTCCTAATGAGACCCCCCTGCCTTCCAGGTGTGTTGGAAAGGACTGTGCCAGGACTTCCACGTGTACCGCTCCAGAAACTGCTCCGCCCAGTGCAACGGCCATGGGGTGCGCGCCCTTCGGGCGGAGGAGGCTGTGGGTCACGCTCAGGGCAGGCCTGGGGGGACAGAGGGCGGAGGCCTGGAGCTGGCGAGGATCCGTGGGCCCCGGGTGGACCCCGAGTTCCGGCGGTGGTGGTGGCCGTGGACACATGGGCTGGGCCGCTGCCGTCAGCGTGTGTGACGGCCAGGGACGCCTGGACGTAGGAGCCAGGTCCGTGGACCAGCCCAGCCTGTCCCCGTCAGTCACGGCAGAGCCCTCACGGGCCTCGGCTGGCCTGGGGACTCCTGTGTGGGCGCCGGGCGGTGTGGCACGGGCGCAGGCAGGGTCCGGGGCCCATCCCTGACGCCTGGCTGTCCCGCAGGTGTGCAACCACAAGGGGAAGTGCCACTGCCAGCCGGGCTGGGCCCCACCGCACTGCACAGAGCTGCGGGCCGAGCTGCACACAGGTGAGAGCCCGGCGGTCCCTGGGCCTTCCCACCCTCACAGCCCGATGGGCAGCGGGACGGGGCCCCCTGGGCAGTGAGAAGGAAGCTGGGAGCCCCCAAACCACTGGTGCGCTGTTGAAGCGTCAGACTTGCAGGCCCCGCCGAAACCGGTTTGGCTCAGTGGTGGAGCGTCGGTCTGCGGACTGGGGGGTCCCGGGTTCGATTCCGGGCAGGGGCATGTACATTGGTTGCGGGCACATCCCCGGTGGGGGGTGTGCAGGAGGCGGCTGGTCGATGTTTCTCTCTCATCGACGTTTCTGGCTCTCTGTCTCTCTCCCTTCCTCTCTGTAAAAAATCAATAAAATATATTAAAAAAAAAAAAAAAAAAAAAAAAAAAAAACAGACTTGCAGGCCTGGGCATCCTGACCTCACGGGTCTAGGGTAGGGCCTAGCAGGCGTCCTCAAACTTTTTAAAGTGGGGGCCAGATCACGGTCCCTCAGAGAGCTGGAGGGCCGGACTATATGAACTACTAATTCCTACTGTAACACCTCGGCTGCGCTCACTGCCCAAAAAACCTGGCGGGCCGGATCAGACTCCTCTGCGGGCCGCATGTGGCCTGAGGGCCGTAGTTTGAAGACGCCTGGCCTAGAGCCAGTAACCCCCACTCAGCCCCACAGGAGACGGGTCTTCGGATGGGTGTGTGGCTGCAGGGAAGGGGCCAGGGGCCGCCTGTCTGCCCTCTCAACCCCCACGGCCCCACTGACCCCTGGTCTCCCGCTCCCCACAGTGCCCGGGGGCCTCCTGCCGAGCGTGCTGGTGCCCGTGCTGCTCCTGGTGGCCCTGGCGCTGGCTGTGCTGGGCGTGGTCGTCTACCGCAAGGCCGGGAGCCACATCCGAGGAAGGTGAGCGCGCCCTGGTTGCACCACATCCCCGTGCAACAGGCACATCCCCTCCTCCTGTTGGGAAACGGCCTGCTGCCGCGGGAGGAAGGAGAGAACCACAGCGGGTCCCGAGGGCCTCTCGTGGGGCGGGAACAGGTGACAGATTTGGTGACAGATTTGGTGACAGTGGGGGATAAGCCCAGAGATGGTCGCGGACCCCCACGCACACCTGACCCTGGTAGGCGCTGGCATTTTGGGGATAGCATGGGCTCACCAGCCGCCCGCCCGCCCGGTCGGGACCTGGACCTCGTGCGGCCGCAGGAAAACACCCACGAGGCTGCCTCCCCTTTCCGAGTGGCTGTGACTGCTGCCCCCCGTGGGGGATGGCAGGGACTGAGGCGGCTGTGAGGTACCTGGCCAGGCCAGGGGGCCTCGTGCTCAGGGGACCCCACATCCCTGGATAGGACCCTGAGGCCGGGATGCACTGACTCATCTTACTTTCTTGGCAGGAACAAGACGCCCAAGACCGCCCTGGGGCGATCCAACCCCCTGTTCCGAGAGGGGGGCTTTGGGCCAGCGAAGGGCATGGCTCCGGCCCCCACCGTGCCTACTGTCCACTCCGGCCCGCCCCCCCGGCCCACGGCTCCCATAGTGACCCCTCAACGGCCCCCCCCTGCTGTAAGCACCAGACCACCGAGTCCCGGGCCAGGGCTCCACCAGGGCCTAGCGCAGCAGCCATGGCCACCCTGGGGGAAGGCAGGAAGGAGGCTTGAGGATGGGGGCTCTGAGGACCCACAGGAACTGATGACAGAATTGGCCATTGAACTTGAATCAGGTTCGAGGGCTCTGTAGGGCCAGTCTCCCTCTGGTGCCACCCAGCGCCTCAGAGCGCTCACCGGCTGAGCAAAGGGAACGTGAGGGTCACATTGGGGCTGTGGGCCCTGCTGGTGGTGGGGCAGAGCTGCCATATGCACACCTGGAGCTTTAGTCTCCCTCTGGGAGGGGCGGAACCTGAGGTCCTGAGCTGGGGGGCTGGGGTGACAGCGAGGGGCGATCCAGGCTCACGACCCTGTTCCCTCCAGCCTCCAGCCGCCACGTCCAGACCACCCTTCCCCGTTCCCATGTACACCCCGCAGGCCCCGGCCCAGGTGAGTGGGGCCCCCAGCCAGGCGGTCTAAGTGGCGAAAATGGGGTCCCAGGAGGTGGGGGGCACAAGGGATGGGTTTGCGAGTCTGGGACCCCAGGGTATGGCTGCCCCACTTTCAGAAGGCTGATCACCTGGGCCCAGTGAGGACATTAACCCGGGGCCTGGGCTCCTGACTCTTCCTCCCTCCAGCTCAGACCTCCTCCTCCCACCAAGCCCCTCCCGGAGCGGAAGCCCAAGCAGGTGAGAGGACCTGGCCCCGTGGCCACTCAGTAGACTCCCTTGGCTATGCCTGTTCCCTTCCCCTCTGGCCAGACCCCCCACCTCCCTGCAACCCAAACCCCACAGGCGAGTGTGGGGTGCTCTTCTCTGTGGTGCCCCCTGCTGGCCTGACCACCTTTAGGCTTACCCCAGCGTCTCTCTCACCACCCACCAGCCTGTTCTTCTGACAGAGTGGGGGTGGCAGGAACGGCCAGGCTTTCTCCACCGGCACCACCACCCGCTCCTGGGACAGGCTCCACCCACCAGGTGTCCTGTTGTCCGCCTGTCTGTCATTAACCCGAGATGTTGACTCATATAGGTTTCTCCCTGTGGCCTCGATATCTTGGAGGAACTTTGAGAGATGCAAATCGTATAACTTTTTTGTTGTTAACCTTCACCGGAGGGATTTTTAGAGAGAGTGGAAGGGAGGGAGGAAGGGTGAGAGAGAGAGAAACATCAATGTGAGAGAGACACATCTATTGGTTACCTTCCCCACGTTCCCCAATCCGGGCTGGGACCCTTACGTGTGTGGGCCAACACTCTAACCACTTACCACACTGGCCTGGGCTCTATTAATTTTTAAACTGACCCACAGGGATCTCCCTGCAACAGCCTTCACGTGGTGCTTGCTTAATAGATGTTCCCTATTGCTTTCTTTTTAAGCTTTTTATTTAGAACTAATGTTAGACTTACAGAGAGTTACAGAGATGGTCTAAGGAGGGGTTTGACCAGCCGGAAGGGGGCCACAGGGTGGGCAGAGATTTCTGGCCCAGGAAGTGGAGATAGCCAGGCAGAGGCTAGGAGGAACCGGCTGCTCAGTACGGTCCTTCCGGGTTATCAGAAACGACAGATGCTGGGCCCACCCAGGCCTCCTGGATGCTAGGGGGTGTGGCCAGGGCTGAGCAAGGCTGGGCCAGGCCTGGTCAGCCTTCCACCTCCCTCCCGAGTCCCATCCCCATCACCCTGGGAAAGCTAAAAAAAAAAAAAAAGCCAATTTTAGTAGCTAATTTTTGGTTTTGAACTTCCAAGAGCCACATTCTAGCAGTTTTTAAGGCTTTTTCTTGTTAAGGTTGGGGCGGTGTAGGGGAGAGGGCAGCCATGGCCTGCTGGTTCGGGTTTCTTTCTGCAGGTGGCCTCGGTGGAGGGCGGGGGTGGGATGGGACTGTTCTGTGGAGAGCTCAGCAGAGAAAAGCAGAGCAGGGCGCCTGGAAAGACAGTGCTGTGCCCAGGCCGGGACAGGTAGGTGTCATCCACTGACACTGTGTCTGCTTCCTCCCAGGTGACCAAGCCAACCTCCGTGCCCCCAGTACCACCAGTCAAGCCCAAGGCTGGAGGGGCCAACCCTGGAACCACTGAGGTGAGCCTCCCCCCACCCCCCAGCAGTGTCCACAGCAGGGGCAGTGGAGCAGGCTGTCAGCTCAAAGGGGATATGTCAGCTGCAGGTATATTCTAGCCCACATGTGTCAAACACAAGGCCCGCGGGCCAAATCCGTCCCACCAGGCCTTGCAATGTGGCCCACACCGCGCTGTCATCACTGCACTCCGCTGCGTTTCCATCACAATGACAGTTTATGACTGTTCAGTAAACCATTCGGCCCGCAATTTAGGCTGGATTTTAGATTTTGGCCCCTTCTCTGATTGAGTTCGACACCCCTATTCTAGCCTCTGCTTCATACTCTGCCAGAGAGCTTTTCAATGGATGGCTGCTCCACTGGCTGGTCATTTGTCTTCACCCACTAGTCTAAGTTCGAAAGCCTGTCCTTTATCCGGTGACCGCTATGAACACGGAGGCACTGTTACTGTTACTGTTGTGTGCAGGGGCCATCATGTTGTTGGCTGAACTAAGAATTAAATTTTATTAAGTGTAAAAGGAAGTAAGATTCACTTGTACTCTTTGTAGCAGGTGGTTTTTATTCTTCCTTTTTTTCCTCCTTCAAGGGAGTTGGCCCAAAGGTTGCTCTGAAGCCCCCCGTCCTAAGGAGATGATGCCCCTTGGGGCACCTGCGCACCTCTCTGCAAGTTGTTGAAAGAACCCAGTGCCAGCCCCTGCAGTGCCTCTGCCCAAGCCCTCGGTGCCGCCCCGGGCTGGTCCCACTATGGAAAGTCCCAGCAGAAGAGCTACCTCCTTGTGGCCAAGGTCTTGGCTTCTGCAGCCCAGGGTCACAGCCAAGGGCCTCTAGGTCAGGACTCTGCTGGGTTCCTGACTTCTCACCCACGTTGGCCACCCCAGCTCTGACGGCCCCCAGGCCGGGGTCAGCTGCTGTGTGGCCTGCGTATGGGTGTCTCTGGACTTCCAGGCCCCTCCGGGCGGGAGGCCTGTGTGCTGTGCTTCCGGGAAGACCTCTCCTGCTGGTGTGCTCCGGCACCCCCAGACTGCAAGCCCCTCCATTTTCATTTCCTGTTTCCCTGCTATTTAAGAAAAAGCATGTTTTTACAATTAAATTATTGATCAACTTTTAAATGACTGGAGATTTTTATTGGGTGGACTGTGGAGGAAGCCAAACCACGTGGGATTCAATGTATAATAGTTAAGGTTCCGACGCTTGTTAAAATAAAACGTACACTGTACAAGGACGGCGGCTTTTCACCTTCTTTGCTCCCTGACGTCATCCTAAGACACCCCCGCACCCCCAAATCTGAGCATCCGGGGGTGCACTGACCCAGGGACGCGCGGGCAGCACCCTAGGCCGCAGCCCAACCACTGACCTCCACCCTCACCTACAAAACTCCCGCTCTTCCGGCCCCGCCCCCGTCTCCCCGCAACGGCCCAGCAGCCCGCCCCTTCCGGCGCCGTCTCCTAGCAACGGTCAACAACCCTGCAGCCATGCTGGGCGCCGCCGGACCGAGCGCCCCGGCCCCGCCGCCGCCGCCGCTGTCGCCCCGCGCGCTCCGCGGCCTGTACGGCTGGCTGGACCGGCTCCCGCTCAGCCGGCCCAAGCGCCACCTGGCCCGCGACTTCAGCGACGGCGGTGAGGGCCCGGCGGGCTCCCTGCAAAGTGCTGGAGCCCCCAGGACAGGGTGTGAGGGGCGCCCCTAAAGTAAGGTGACCAGACGTCCCGATTTCTAACAGTGTGTCCCGCGCCCTGCGGCGTTTTAAAAATCCAAAAGATTTAAAAGATTCTTTCCAAAAATCGGGACTTTTTAAAAACGCCGCTGGACAGATTGTTTAAAAATCGGGACGTCTGGTCACCTTACCCTAAGGGATGCGCAGCACGCGGGCAGGATGGAGGATGGGGGTATTGACGCCTGAGGAGGAGGAGGAGGAAGGTGGCAGCAGAGAGAGGCCGCGCTGTGCATTCAGCCCGGTCACTCGGCAGTTCCCTCCGTCCGTCCGGCATTCCCTGCGGCGGGTGGTGCAAACTCGGGGTGTCCTCCAGCACCCCTGAACCCAGCCCGGTTTCCACACTCCTGCCCCAGGAGCACCCACACCTTGGTCCCAGTGATCGCTCCCCCAGGACTCCGCTCCCTGTCCTCATCCACCTCGGGGCTGTGGACACAAGATGGAAGTAAATGGGGTTCCTCGCTGGGCGGGCCAGGCTCAACTTGCACCCCCCACCCCCGCGCCCCCCGCAGTGATGCTGGCGGAGATCGTGAAGCATTACCACCCGCGGCTCGTGGACCTGCACAACTACGTGCCCACCTGCAACACGGACCAGAAGCTCAGCAACTGGAGCACCCTCAACAGGCAGGCGCTCCGCCTCCTCCCTGCTCCGCCTCCTCCCTGCCTTTTCCTGTTGGAGCGCCCAGTCCTCGCTCAGGGGCTGGGGGACTCCCTCTCCCCCACCTTCCTGGTCTCCGGGACAAGTTCTCGGGCTGTCTCCTCGCTATGGGCTTCCCTGACGCCGTGCCAGTATCCCTGTTCCTGGCTGTCAGAATTTCACCATCAACCTGGGGCTCCTGGGGGTTCCCGCCACGAGGACAGCACTGGTCAGCCTGAGACTCGCTCACCTTGGACCGACCGTGTGTCCAGCCTGTCCGACCACACCTCTCACTCAACAACAATCGGGGCGCAGGGCTCTGCTCCGGGCACCTCGGACACGGCCTCTGCCTTCAGGGGATGAGTCTAGAGGGAAGACACGTGTCAGGTGTGATGAGTGCAATGGAGGAGGAAGCAGGGCCCCCGAGCGAGTGACGGAACAGTGATGGGAGGCGACCTGTGGGTGCGAAGGGGGTTGCAGTAAGGGCAGAGGGCTGGAGCTGGAGGGGGAGGGTCCTTATATTCGGAGCCACCCCGGGTCCTTGGAGACGGTGCTGAGGACCCTGCTCCTAGCCTGGGGCTGAGAGGCACTGCAGGGTTGAGGCCTATTCCGGAGGCTGTGGGAGGGAGGCGGGGTGGTGGTGGTGGCGGCAGCTGCCGGCAGATGTGTGCTGTGGCGGCGATGAAAAGCCAGATTCTGGGCGCTGGAGGTGAACCTCAGACTTCCTCAGAGCAAAGGGTGACTCAAGCAGGAAGGTGACTTCCCGTGCAGATCCCCGGGGGACACTTAGGAACACCAGGCCTGACCCCACAGGGCACCCCGTATTCTGTGGGGTGGCCGGGAACGGGATGGCCTCAGGGCCTCTGCAGGTGCAGGGCGAGGAGGAGCCCTGGTCCCCGCATCCCCTCGGAGGAGAGCCAGGGCACTGCTCTGAGGGCCACCCCCCGCTTCCTTCACAGGAAAGTCTTCCACAAGCTGCGTTTCTGTGTCTCAGAGGGCGATATCCGGAAGGTGGTGGCCAACACGCCGGGGGCCATCGAGCCCATCCTGTGCTCGCTGAGGGACAAGGTGGCGGCCGGCGCTGTCCACGAGGACCCGCCCGGCGCGGGCGCGCCTGCCGGTGCATCTGTACGTACCGCCGTGGGCCCGCCGCCCGCCACACGTGGACGTGGTCTCCTGATCTGCCAGTGAGAGCTGGACGCAGGCAATAAGGGCGATGAGCCGAAACCGGCTTGGCTCCGTGGATAGAGCGTCGGCCTGCGGACTGAAAGGTCCCGGGTTCGATTCCGGTCAAGGACATGTGCCTTGGTTGCAGGCACATCCCCAGTAGGAGGTGTGCAGGAGGCAGCTGATCGATGTTTCTCGCTCTCTGTCCTTCTTCCTTTCTCTCTGTAAAAAATCAATAAAATACATATTTTTTTTAAAAAAATAAGGGTGATGAAGGCCCCGGTCCCCTGGCCGACCTGGGACAGGGAAGCTCACCTTTCATAATGCTCCTCCCCAGGCCGGCACCGGCCATCCCCCTCCTCGTGGCCCTCCCTCCATGGCTGGGAAGTGCAGAGAGGCGAGTTGGCTATGCGGCCAGGGGTGAGCCCTGGGGGGCCGCATCTCACGGTCCCTCCTCTGAAATCCTTGCAGGACCCGGGAGTCTCCGGTGCGGACGCGGATGGACTGTGGGCGGGCCTCGCCGCCACCCCCCACGCCGGTAGTACCCAGACCCCCGTGTGGGAAACAGCCTCGTGGAAGGGGCAGCGCCACAGAGACAGGCGTGTGGTGCCCTCGCGCTCACGCACCTGCAAGGGAGGGCAGGGGTCCTTGGGTGGCACAGGGCCTGGCGGGGCGGGTGGCCTCCAGGGGGGCAGCTCCTCGGTCTGAGGGCCCGAGAGGGGCCCTGATGCCGTCGCCTCCTGGCTTCTGTCCAGGGGCCACGCTGGGCGGCTGTTCCATGGGCACATCTCCAAACGGAAGCCTTTCGGAGGCAGCCAGCTGCACCTCGGGACGGCGTAAGGCCGGGCCGGGCCCACAGGGCGCTCTCTGTGTGGCTCAGCCTCCCCCGGGTGCTGCTGCGGGGACCTGAGCCGTGTCCACTTGTCTCCCAGGCCTGCCGAGCTCCCCAGTGGCTTCCGGCGTGAGGACCCTTCCGAGGCAGAGGGCTTGGGAGAAGACGGGACACTGTGCGTGCAGAGGGTGGGCCCCCGTCTCCCGAACCCTCTGCCTTTGCGCCCCAGCCACCCTGTCCTTCCGGGTTAAAGGCCAAGCGTTTGCCTTTCAGGCGGGACCCAGCCGGTGGGCCCTGGGAGCACCCGGAGACCGGGGTGCAGCAGCTGCTGGAGGAAAAGGAGCAGGCGCTGGCCATTCTGCAGGAGACCGTCAAGGTACAGTGACCGGGGTGTCCCTCCGTGCCCACCCCCAGGGAGCAGAGGAGTCGGTTGTGGGCATTACGGGAGGCACTGCTTTCCTTTCTGTGCAGCTCAGACCCATGGGGGGGGGGGCATGGTGGGGGGGGGGCAAGCAGGATCTCTAACCAGGGAGAACCCACATTTAATTTGATTATTTTTATTTTAAAAATTTCAACTGAGGGGGAGATAAGAGATCAACCAAAGGACTTATATGCATGCATGTAAGAATAACCAATGGATGCAAATAATTGGGGGGTGAGAGCATGTATGGGAGTGGGGTGGAGGGGCAATGGTAAGATACGTACACATATAATACCTTAATAAAAAAAAATTTCAACTGACTTTAGAGAGAGGATGTGTGAGAGAGAGAAACATTGATATGAGAGAAACATTGATTGAAGGGTCCCAGGTTCAATTCTGGTCAATGTTGCCACCTGCACACCCAGACCAGGGTATGTGCTTTGACCAAGAATCCGACTCACCACCTTTTGGTGTACAGGGAGAGGTCCCAACCCAGTGAGCCACACTGGCCAGGGCTTGATTATTTTTAACTATGGAATATGCAAAACACTTCCAGAAGCGTGGAGAAGAGTTTAGTGCCCCCTCCCCAAGAACTCGCCATCCAGCCCCCCAGTTCCCAAGCCCCAGGGCCCACATTCCAGGGGCTGCAGACAGCTACCCAGATGTGATGGGCAGCAGGCCCAGGACCGAGTCTGGGAGCAGAAGATGGTCCTCCAGGTGCAGGCCTCGTCCCGAGAGCACCAGAGTCTGCAGTAGTCCCGAGTTCAGGAAGTGCGCAGGCCCCTCGCTGCCAGACAGTGACCACCCTATGAGAGGACAGGTCGCAGCTTCCGGCCTGAGACGGGGGTGGGAGGGGTGTGTGTGTGGGAGGGTGCAGCGCAGGCCACAGCAGTCTGCCCTGAGTCCGAGGGGCCGGAGGAACTGTGATGACAGGGTGGTTCCCGGCCGGCCCGTGTCCCGGGCTGGGTGAGCTGTGTTCCCGAGAATGCAGGACGTGACGTCACCGTGTGGTCTGCCTTTGCTGAGGGGTGGCAGAGAGGAAGTGATGAGATGTGAAGCAACCACCTCTGGAGGTCTGACACAGCCCCGGGCTCTGGCCCGTGTGCTGACAGAGTGGATTATAACCGAGTTCTTTGTGAAAGCCGGAGAGGGAAGCAGCTCTACGTGCCATTCAGGATGTTCCAAATGGGGGACAGGTGCCCAGGGGCCAGGGGGGCAGCAGCTGAGGGCCAGGGCCTCGGTGGGGAGCAGGCACCTTCTGTGTTGGCCCAACGAGGAAGCCTGCACATGGGCAGCCTTGGGCCGCCCCCGCCCTTCGCTGCATGTTGCTGGGGAGTGGGCCCTGGGGGAGGGCAGGGAGTGGGCCCTGGGGGAGGGGGTGGCCAGGACTCGGCAGTGTGGACCGCCACCGGGCGGCCCGCGCCATGCTGGGCCCGGGGAGCAGTCTGTGCCCAGCGGAGTGTGGGCCGGCCGCTGCTGACCTCACTCCACACACGACACGGTGCTGGGGGCAGAGGGGCCTCAGATCCTCTCTCCCACTCGCCTGTGCGGGTGGTGGGCCTGCGCTTCCAAGAAGGGGAGGCTGCTGACGTGGCCGTCCCTGTGGAGGAGGCTGCGGTGGCTCCTTGTTCTTCACGAAACTTCTTTTCCTGATAAAACAGGATTTATTGGCAGGTTTTTTAAAAAAATGACTATTGGGTTACACTGGCCAATGAAATCATATAGGGTTCAAGTGTACAATTCTACAGCACATCACCTGCACATGGACATGCGCTTGACTGTTAACGCTTAGACGTAAACCTGGCACAACGGGCCTGCACCTGTGGCAAGGGGGCAGGAGGGCCACCCCTACTGTGATGTCCGCGGGGCCTCTCCCCGGGTCCCCCTTAATGGCCTTGGGTCTGGCTGTGGGCCGTGTGGCCTTGCAGCACGGCCGGCCGGACATTGGGCTCGGCCTGGAACTGCCCAGCGCCGGCAGGGGGGCGGGGCGAGAGATGCCTGTCTCCCTGAAGGTTCTGCAGATGAAGGTGGTCAGGCTGGAGCACCTGGTGCAGCTGAAGGACCAGCGGATCGGTGAGCTGACCCGCCGGGGGACTGAGCCCCAGTGAGCACGAGGCCTCGGGGAAAGGCTCCCACATCAGCCAGACCTGGAACTGGACCCCACATGGACCTCGCCCAGACCAGCCCTGGCCGCGTCCTGTCCAGCGGGCTGAGGGACATCGTGCACCAGGACCCGGGGTGGGCAGCAGGGTGCAGAACTCACGATCCTGGAGGTCGGGCCTTGGGGCTGCACGCTGGCTCCTGGCTGTGTCCTCTGAGGTTCGCCCTGCCCCAGCTGAGTTTGGAAGTGAAGACTTGGGTCCGGTTACCTGGAGCCTTGAGGGGTTTTGTCGTCATTGTGTCTGAGCGTGGACATGGACGGTCCCCCCTCTCCCGGGCAGTGTCCTGCTCCCACCCACCTGAAGTTCTGTGGGAGGCCCTGCCCACAGGAGCATGTGTCCCCGCCTGGTCCAATCTGCCCGGGGCCCTGGGGGCGGGAGGAGCCGCCAGGGGCTCTGTGGCCACCCTCAGTGGGTGGTCCTGGGTGCCCTGCTGCAGTCCCTTGAGAAGGACGGGTCACCCTGTTTTGCCAGGGGTGTAGGGGATCAAGGAGGAGCTGGGCCTGCAGGATGGGCCCCACCGGTCCTCCCGGAGTCTGTGGCCCCTGGAAGGAACTTGCCCCGGTCCTGCCTGGAGGATGAGGAGGGAGGTGCCAGGCAAGCAGCCTCTGGCCCTGAGACGGGGCTCCAGGGTGCTCCCAGGCCCTGAGGTTGGCTGGGGGGCGGGCAAGGGCTTTCCTGTCCTGGCATCCAGGCTTCCCTGCCGCTTCCACACCCAGAGTCCCAGAGTCGGGGGCTGGGGCCACCTCAGTCTTGGTTCAGTTCCTGGATTCCACTGCCTCATGGCCCACCCCCTCTCCCAGTGGCAGAGCAGCATCAGGCTCAGAACCACAGCCTCCGGCAGAGTTTCAGCCTGAGTCACACAGCCAGGCACACGCTGAGTCAGAAGGCGTGGCGGGCCCACAGCACGGCGCTGAGGGCTCCGGGGCCCGGGAGGATTGGGGAGGAGGATCTGCTGGCCCAGGAAGCACTCACGGGTCAGGAGGGCTCCAGTGGCCTCAGAGTGGGGTCCGGGCCGCCATGGTGGGTCCTGGGTGGGTAAGCCTAGGCTGGGGGACCAGACCCTCTGGTTGCGGGGATCGGGGGCTACAAACAGCTCCCGCTGGTCCCTGTGTTGGGAGAGGGAAAATCCACCCAGAGATGGGGGAGGTGGCTCCACAGCTCCAGGCTCCCAGTGGCTAGCAGCTGGGGGAGGGGCAGGAAGTAGCTGGGGAGGGCTCGGCGGAGAGCGTGAGTCCAGACTGGCCCAGGCAGCTTCACGCCCCAGACCCGGCTGCCTCCCTGAGAGAAGCTCGGAGCCAGGAGATGGTGCCCGCCCTGCAGCCTCCGTGTACCGCCAGGGGCTGCCCTGGCTCCAGTGCCCAGACCGGCACGGACACACGTGCACCCACCGGGCCTCATGCTGAGCAGAGGCTGTGCGCGCGCGCGCGTGTGTGTGTGTGTGTGTGTGTGTGTGTGCGCCGTGTGCTCTCCAGGGCCTCAGGGGTGGGTTTGGGTCCAGGCAGGGCAGGGAGGGCCCAGAGGCTGCAGGAAGGAGGTGGGGAGGGTGGGCACCCCTGAGGAGGACTCCCTGGCCCCCTCCTCCCTCCAGGGCCTGCCTGCCATTCCCCAAGGGCTGGGGTTTGGGTGGAGACAGAGATGGAGTCTGGGGAATCGGCCTCTGGCGATGGAAGTCCCTGGCAGGGCCCTGGGAGCAGGTGCTGCGTGTGAGGTGCCTGGAGGCCAGGGACTAGGGGAACTGCACCCCAAACACACCCCATTCGCAGGCCCGGGCTTGCCGGCTGCAGACAAGCCCATTGGCGGCCCCTGTGAGCCCCAGCCTGCTCCAGGCCAGCTTCAAGGGGGCCGGGCCTGGGCTGGAGGTGGGGCTCAGGCCTGGTCTCCAGCCCCCCCGAAAGAGACGTCCTGCTTCGGCGGGGGTCCAAGAAGCTGACTCCAGAGTTAGGAAGCGGCTGTGAGTCACGCTGGCCAGTGCCTTTCCCGGTTCACCCTAGAAAGAACCCAGGCTCGAGGGCAAACTTAGGACAAAGTCGGAAGCCAGTCCCTTCCCGTCCTGTCCCTGTCCCGTGGGGTGAAGGCGCCGGCGGCACCCGCTCTGCACTTGGACTTGGGTTCAGCCATCACTTCAGAGAGGCGCCCAGGCTTAGGAGGGAGTGAGGGCCGACCCCTGGACTTGCCCCTCGGTGACACAGGTACCAAGGAAAATACTAGAACCTAGTGACTGTGTGCAAAAGCGATCCCCGGGGACAAGAACCTTCGTCCCTCTTCCAAAGATGAGGCAGCACGAAGCTGGCAAAGATGCTCCGAGCGCGGGAGCCGCGAGCCTTCCCCAGGGCGGCTCCTCGGGAAGTCAGGTGGACAGGCCCTCCTCCACCCGACACCACACAGCTGCTGCCCTCGGGCCCAGCCGAGGCCTTGCGTGTACAGATTCAGGTCACTCACTCCGCTTCCTCTTGCTGCAAACCCCGCAGAGAGGAAGTGGGGAGTGAGAGCCAGCTCCGCACCCCACGCCCCAGTTTGGACAGCTGAGAGTGGAGGTGTTTCCTCAGCAGGGAGGCGGGTCTTTCTGCCCGTTAGACATTTCATAACTGAACAATAAGAGGGGAAACATTAGGATGCACACAGGTGTTGATGTGGATGGTGATCAGAAACCCACTCCCCGCCCCAAACCCAGCTGGCAGGCCCTCGGCCTACCCCCAGCCCCCACCCCTGGGAGCTGGGGCATCTGGAACCCACTTCCTCGTTTGAGAAATGGGGAACAAAAGTGCCCTGGAGTGGCCGGTAAAGTCTGGCTGGGTGAGCCTGGCCACACCCACACCGCCCCAGGAGCCCAGAGTGGCCGGCCCAAGGGCGACCCCGTGTGGCCGGTGTGTACATCTCGCCTTCTTGGTCCTTTAAAAACTGGCAACACCTGGGGCTTTAAAGACCAGCAGCCTGCCCTCCTCAGCTGGACAGGAAAGGCCTGAGAATGCCACTTCACCCAAAACCCTGTGTGAGGGTGGGCGGTGGGCACACACACGGGACCCCTGGTGGTCTCTGCTCTGTGAGGCCCCCACCTGATGCTCCAGCTCCTGAACTTCGAAACAACCGATTCAGCTTAATACTCGTGCACTCAAGTGTTCATCGCCAGGTGTGTCCTTGAGAGAGCAGGGGCCAGACACACCCTGCTGGGGACACACCTCAAGGGTAAGGTGACCAAACGTCCCGCTTTTGACGGGACAGTCCCGATTTTTAACAATTTGTCCCGCAGCGTTTTAAAAAAGTCCCGATTTTTGGAAAGAATGCAGGACAAGCTAGGGAACAGCTGGAGAACGGAAGGTTTTTGGTGACCATGTGGCTATTTAGCCAGGATATGAGTTTTATATTATTTTTGTTAATTTTATAATGTTAAACTTTAATAATAACAAATAATTGTTGAGAACTGCTTATCAAAGTTCGAATTGTTGGTCAGTTGTTAGAATTCGACCACCACTGTTTGGACTTAATGAACAATGGCATTTTTTGGGATTGGCAATGGTGTCCCGCTTTACCAATGTTAAAATCTGGTCACCTTATTCAGGGGGCTCCAGGCCAGGCGGGCCCCAGGACTCCCTAGTGGCTTCAGTGACGGCAGAAAAGTCCGTTTTTAAAGTGTTTTTATTGATTTCAGAGTCAGGAAGGGAGGGAGGGAGAGGAGGAAACATCAATGGGGAGAGGGAATCCTTGGTCCTGCACGCCCCCTGCTGGGTGGAGCCTGCCACTCGGGCGTGTGTCTGAGCGGGACTCTAGCAGGCGTCTTCAAACTACCGCCCGCGGGCCACAGGCAGCCCGCAGAGGAGTCTGATCCGGCCCGCCAGGTTTTTTGGGGCAGTGAGCGCAGCCGAGGTGTTACAGTAGGAATTAGTAGTTCATATAGTCCGGCCCTCCAGCTCTCTGAGGGACCGTGATCTGGCCCCCACTTTAAAAAGTTTGAGGACCCCTGCCTAGGGGAATCTAGCCGTGCGGGGCAGAAAAGTGATCTCAAGCAGGCCCCGGGGGCCAGGGATGTGGAAACAGGACCCTCTCCCCGCGGATTGCTGGGCTCCGAGCTCAGGAAACCCGAGTGACAGCGTGAGCGCTAGGTGCACGCCCCCCAGTGGCGGAGAGCGCACAGGGCGGGATGGAGACGTGGAAAGCGGGGCCTGGTGGGGTGTGGGGGGTGGAGGAGGGGGATAAAACAGGGCCTGACACTTCAGAGTGGGTGGCCGGGGTGCCCACCAAGATCGACTGAACGAGGAGACGGGGGTTGAGACAGAGGAGCAATAGGTGCAAAGGGCCTGGGGCAGAGAGCCAGAGGTCAGGGGGTTCACGGGGTGGGGTGTGGGCTGTGGTCACAGTGGGGGGTGGGGGGTAGGGTTGGGACTTTGCCCTGAGGAGGGTGGGAGCCTTGGAGGGGGCCTGGCAAGCGACAGGCTGGGCAGGGCCATGTGGCCCCCGTGTGGAGGTGGCCCGGACTCAGGGAGACACTCAGACGCCCGGCAGACATGGCCAGGGAGGAGCACCTCTGTGGAACCCACCGCTGCCTCGGACCCCGTCCTGCACCGCGGGCGCCCAGAGCGGGTGCCGCTGTCCCAGGAGGGGGCGGGAGGCGGGCCTGCGTGATGGCGGTGAAATGATGCCGGAAAGCAGGCCGACGGAAAACCAGGTGGTTCACAGGGTTCCCGTGATGGCAAAACGGTGGTTTCTTCTCTGTACTGCTTGCACCTTCCATAAGAGCAACGCGTGCTCTGTAATCGGGGAAGACGGGAATCCAGCGTGTGGGAGAGCCGCCCCTCCCGCAGCCTCTGGGATCCGGCTCAGCTGAGGGCCCTCGGGTCAAAACACACTCCTCCGGGGAAAGGGTCTCCTCAGAGGCACCTTGAACCTGGGGGATATTGGATCTGACCCTGGCTGGCGCTTGTCCCCGGGAACCGAGCTCAGCCTGCTAACCCGGTTCCCCTCCAGCAAAGTAGGGGAGCAGGGACCAGGGCCCCGCAGGCCCGGCCAGCGCCCATGCGGGCAGGGGCTGGCTGGTGTCCGGCTGAGCCCACTCCAGCATTCTCAATTCCTAACCGACGCCCAGGCCGGCAGGAAGGGAGCCGGGGACGGGGCTAAGCCTGGTGGCTGGACCCCAGAGGGAGTGGCTAGGAGAGGGGCAGGCTCAGCATGCGTCTACATGTGTGAGTGTGCGTGTACGCGTGTGAGGGTGCATGCATGGGGGGGTGTGCATGCCTGTGTGGCGATCCCGCGGCCCAGGTTCGGGCCAGGTGCTCAGCTGGTTCCCCCCGCGGTGCAGGCCGGGCTGCCAGGTCAGCAGTCCAGGCCAAGCGGCCTGGTCCTTCCAGAGGGCGGGGGCTCCGGAAAGGCCGCTGCACGGTGGCCTTGGCGGGCAGAGGAAAGTTCCCAGGGCCGGTGCGTTCCTGATACGGCCAGCGGCCAGCGAGAGAGAAAGAAAATATCAAGAAGCCAGTGTTATCTCTCTCCCCGGAGGGAGTCACACAGACCAGCCTTGAAGCCCTGACGCAGAGGCAGGCCTCCCAGGGCTCAGGCTTAACCCTTTGTCCTCCTCTCTCACCCCTGTCCCACCTGTCCCACCCCAGAGCCACCGGCCCAGCCTGTCGCACCCTGCAGCCACGGCACACGGCCAATACCCCGAACTGCCCACCTGGAGCACAGGTCTCAGGGACCCAGCACCCACGAGGGCTTCCACAGGACCCTCTGATCCTGGTCACGTTGGCCTTCCAGAGACAGCTCCAACTTGGGCCCCTGCCCCCCCACTCCCCAGCTCAGGCCCCTGTACCCCAGCTCAGGCCTCTGCTCCCCCAGCTCAGGCCCGTATACCCCAGCTCAGGTTCCTGTACCCCAGCTCAGGCCCTTGTACCCCAGCTCAGGCCCCTGTACCCCAGCTCAGGCCTCTGTACCCCAGCTCAGGCCCCTATACCCCAGCTCAGGTTCCTGTACCCCAGCTCAGGCCCTTGTACCCCAGCTCAGGCCCCTGTACCCCAGCTCAGGCTCCTGTACCCCCAGCTCAGGCCCCTATACCCCAGCTCAGGCTCCTGTACCCCAGCTCAGGCCCCTGTACCCCAGCTCAGGCCTCTGCACCCCCAGCTCAGGCCTCTGCTCCCCCAGCTCAGGCTCCTATACCCCAGCTCAGGCCCCTGTACCCCAGCTCAGGCCCTTGTACCCCAGCTCAGGCCCCTGTACCCCAGCTCAGGCCCCTATACCCCAGCTCAGGCTCCTGTACCCCCAGCTCAGGCCCCTATACCCCAGCTCAGGCCCCTATACCCCAGCTCAGGCCTCTGCACCCCCAGCTCAGGCCCCTGCTCCCCAGTCAGGCGGCTGCTCAGGAAGCCTGGTGCCTGGTGCCTAGGAGCCACAGGCACCTTTGACTTTCTCCCAGCCCCCAGGTCCCCATCCACACGCTGAGGCCTGGGGTCCAGACCTTGGTCCCTGTCACTTTGCCTCTTTGAGCACAGTTCTCTCCAGACTGAACAAATCCGAGTTCAGGATACCCAGTTCCAGATACGCGGTAATTTATATGAATGTGTCTTCTTCGTCGCTGAGCTGTGCTCCACAGTGGGCCTGCGGGCCAGTGGGTGGGCATCGCCCCTCTGAGAGTGGGCCTGGGGGCCGTCTGGTCAGGGACGTTCTTGTCCGGTCCACTTGGGGCCAATGCTTCCGTTTCTCTGGGGGAGACCCCTGGGCGTGGAATTGCCAAGTCACAGTCACAGAGTCACATGCTTAGTCTTATGTCTCCAAAGGGGTTGGCCATTTTCAACGGCCGCCTGGACAGGTGGGGAAACCGAGGCCGGGAGAGGAGGTCTGCACAACAGAGCGGGGTGAGCCCCGATCCAGGCCTCAGCTACTCTGCGGAGGGGCCCCTGAGGCTGCCTGGCCCGCCCCTCGGGTGGGGAGCGCAGTGGACAGTAACCAGGGGCGTGGTGCTCGCCAGGGGCTGCAGGGCAGCCCGGGAGCCAGTGCAGAGATCGAGGTCTCCGAGTCTCTCAGGGTGGTGGCCTCCCTCTGGTAGGGGGCCTGGAGCATCCACCAAGGATGAAGGGCAGGGTACGTTCGGGGGCTGGCAGCTGAGGCCCGAGCTAAGCAGACAGTTGTGGGAACCCCTCCCCCCGCCAGGCACAGAGCAGAGGGAGTGCGGAGCCCTGAAGGCCACCCCTTATCGCCGTTCGCTGCAGCTCCGTGCCAAGCACGTCTTCCCAGAGCCCACAAGGATACTCTGTCTCATGGGCGCGGGGAGGGCCAGGCCGGGCACATTTGATGTTGCAGGAGCCACTCTTGGGGTCCACAGGGCCAGGATTTGGCTGGATCCCACAGGGAGCCCTGCCCCGGCCACATTCATTTTATAATCAGGGAGTTTAAAAAACAAAGTGAAGAACCAGGCCTTGGGGCAATCCTCCTCCCCACCCCCTCTGCCTCTGCCTCCGTGTATGTCTCTCTCTCTCTCTCTCCACCAGGGCACAGAGGCCAGGCTTCCTGGGCGTAGGGGGTCTGTCTGGAGGCCCCATGTGAACTGGAGCCCTGTCCCTCATCTGGCCTCTGGCCTCCACGTCTGCCCAGCAGGACCATCCTCATTGTTTGGGGAGGAGGCTCAGTGTTCCTGCTCCACACCGCTCCCGGGAAGTCTGGCCTGGGTCCCTGGACGGGTGCAGCCAGGCTGTGTGGCCGTGTTGGCACCGAGCTTAGTGTAGGGCAGGGGTGCAGGCACACTGCTGGGGCCTCCTGACCGCAGCTTTCTGGGCGGAAGCGGTCCCTGAGTCCATCCTTCCCCTCCCAGATCCGCAGGACAGACATGTGAGGGGCTCAGAGCCTGAGGAGGCCTCTCCAGGGTCCATAGCCAGTGGGGGGTGGGATCGGAACACCACCATCCGCGTCCCCCCAGCCACCTCCTCCATCTGACCAGCTCCACAGGGCACCAGCGGGAGGGACCTGGACACAGAATCTACCTGTCATCGCCTGGCCTCCGGGAAACACAGACAGTGGGTCTGGCCCCCTCCTCCCAGTGGGTGGGGAGTTGCTCAAACCCCCTCCCCCACCCCAAAAAACAAGGACAGTCCTTGGCTCCTGAATTTCAAAGGGAAAAGCAGGGGCAGAGGGCTGGTTGATTGCCTGTCTTTGTGTTTACAGTACACCTCTCTGGAATTTAAAAGTGCTTTACAACCAGCCACATTAATTTTATAATCAGGAAAAGACTAGGAAAACTAAGTGAAGAACGAGGCCTTAGGGCAATCCAGGGCCTCCCCCACCCCCCCCCCCGCCTCTCTGTCTCCATATCTCTGTCTCCCTGTTTGTCTGCCTCTGGCCTCCTTCCCTCCTGCAGACCCTGGGCCCCAGGAGCCCCAAGGTCAAGAGCAGCAGCGCTTTCCCACGCCCTGGAGACAGCTGTGAGGGGGAGGACCACTCCCCTCTCCCCTCTCCCCACGGGCTTCACTGTCAGCCCAAGGCTCAGTGGAGGGCTCCCCTCTGAGGCCTCTGAGTGTGGGGAGTGTCTGTGGATGTCAATAGGTGAGTGTGCAAGCGTGAGTGTGTTTGTGTGAGCGAGTGTGAGCATGTCTGAGCTCCCCCCCTCCCTCACAGTGCACCCTCTTTGTCTCCCATCCCCAAGCCTCAGGGAGCATCCAGCCCAGAGGTCTTGGGTGGCCCAGCAGGCTCCTGACCCACTGATCATTGACCTCTGCCCGTATCACCCACAGAGCAGTGGCCTGAAGTCCCAGTCCGTGTCGGGGGGACCGGTCCCTCCCAGAGGACACTTACACCTGTTGTCCTGCTCAGCTGGATCTGCAGTTTCAGTCACCCCCCGCCCAAACGGGGGTTCAGAGCACCTGGGGTCTGTGTTCAGAGGGCATGGGTAGCCCTAACCGGTTTGGCTTGGTAAATAGTGTCGGCCTGCGGACTGAAGGGTCCCAGGTTTGATTCTGGTCAAGGGCAGGTACGTTGGTTGCAGGAACATTCCCAGTGGGGAGCGTGCAGGAGGCGGCTGATCGATGTTTCTAACTCTATCCCTCTCACTTCCTCTCTATAAAAAAAAAAAAAAATCAATAAAATATATTTAAAAAAAAGAAGAAAAAAAGAGGGCCTGGGTCTGTTCATGGGACATGGATGGAAACACCCTCACTCAACTCCCCCCACCTGTCCACTTGTCCCCCCTGAGGGGCCTGTCTTTGTCTGCCCAGAAGCCCAGTTCCATCAGAGAGATGGATGTAACAGCCCAAGGAGCCCCCAAACCCCTAAACAGGGTAAGAGCTGCTGCACACAGAGGCACGTGGACACACACACACACACACACATCCCAGGAGCTGGGCCGCCTGTGTGTCTGCATTGGGCTCTCTGTGGGCAGTCCTGGGTTTTAGATCTCCCCGCAGCGCTGCATTCTCACCCTTGAGACTGCAGACACCCCCAGGGGCCCTGGGAGCAGAGCTGAGCACACCAGGCAGGTGATGGGGATAACCCCCCCCCCCCCCCCCCCCCCGGCTCTCTGGGCAGACTGGGGGAGAGCGGTGGTCCTGGGGCGCAGTGCCCTGGCAGGGGTGCTGCTGTCCCCGGCTGGGAGCAGGGAGGGGAGTGGAGGGGATGGAGAGACGTCAGGGTGCACGTCCGGCCCTGACGCAGGCAGTCGCAGGTCGGGAGATAAGTGCCGGAGGAGGGCGGCCGGCCAGGGCTGGCCCCGTCCCAGCCCCCCCGCCAGAGCCCCCAGCCCCCGTGGGCCTCCCGCCCGCCCTTCCGCTCTCCCGGCCAAAGGCGCAACTCAGCACTTTGCTGAGAGCAGGGCTTTGTGCCCCGATCCCGCAGGTGCGGGGGCGGCCGGGTCCTTGGCCGGCACAGCCCGCAGCCACGTGTGACGGCCGCTGCCCGCGCCCGGCGCCAAGGTCTCCGGCTCCCATAAATGGGCGCAGCCGGCAGGAGCCGCAGAGTGCCACACCCGGCGGGCCGAGCTCCTCGGCGGCTGCCGGGGCCGGGGACTGACTCCGGACGAGGTAAGGTGGAGGCGCGGGGCCTCCCTGCCTCCCCGCCCGGCACAGCGCACACCCGCGGGACGCACCGAGCAGCTCCTCCGGACGGCGCCGCGGGACCCTCGCCTGGACGGCCTCCCTGGAGCCCGCAGCCACCCACAGTCTCTCGTGGTTCCTTTTTCCTATGCGTATACTTCTTTGAGGGACTGGCCTAAAGAGGTGTAAGGCATGGGAAAATGGGGCGGCGAGGTTCTTCTTCAGCTGCACCGGCCTCCACGGGACCCAGCACCCTTCCTCGCCCTCCTCCTCCTCCTCCTCCTCCTCCTCGGCGGGCGGCGTGGTCAGTACCCCGGGATGAGCAATCAGGAAACCTCTGTTTTTCTGTGTGTGTGCCCTGGAGGGGTGGGGAGGAAGGTGCGGGGCCCCAACCCTGCCTGATCTTTGTCCCCAGGAGCCAGGTGGGGCAGCCGAGACCCTTCTCCGACTCTCCCTGGGGGCAGGAGACTCTCCCTGGGGGCAGGAGGCCGCGTGGGGCAGCGGACTGGGTCTCCTGTGGAGACGAGAATGGCGTGAACATCAACAAGCCCTTTCTGCTCCTGGCGCCCTCGTTACACTTTCGTAATCACCTTCGGGAGCTGATGTGCTGACCAGGAATGTCAATAAAGCGAATTCCCCGGGAAGTGTGGTGTTGTTTTGACCATCAGTTTAAAACAAAGTTGTGGCTGCTGTGTGCCGGCTTCCTCTCGTCTCCGTGGGTCAGGGGAGGCGGTCGGAGCGGGAAGGAATCCAACACACACACCTGAGGGTAAAGAAAGGACTCCCACCCGCATGGGTGGTGGTTCCTGATGACCTTCTGATAACTGGGTGGCCGGGAGCAGGATGGGCCTGCCAGGAATGCCGAGGCCAGGCCCCCAGGGCACAGCGGCCCCCGCCCCGGCTTAACTTCTAGGCGAAGAAAAGGACAGAGGCCTGGGGATTGAGTTTAGACAATTGTCCGCCCACAGGGAGCAAATGGAGCGATTAGCTCCATCAGCCGGGGTCCTGCCCAGACGGCCTCTCCCCTAATCTCCCTGTAGGAATCCGCTCCTCCCTCCAAAGACGCAGACTCTGGGGGAGGGGTCTGCGCCGCAGGAACGCCAGCCCCAAACAGGCCCTTCCCCTCCTTCCTCAATGGGGCTGGGGGGTCGGCTACGGTGGGACTCTCGAGTGAGAGGGAAGCAGGTGTGAGGGTACCCCAATGCAGGCGAGGGCGTTCCCATCCACATCCCATGAGCAGACCCCACGATGGTCTGGCCCCGTTTGGGCGGGTGGCGGAGTGGAACGGCTGTGGGCCGGCTGTAGGCATGGCTGAATCCAGGATGCCAAAGGCGCCGCCTCACTCTCCATTTTACCCTCACAGCCGCTGCAAGGCTCCCGGGCCCAGAAGAGGCGTCCAGCACCCCCCAGGGTCCCTAACTGCCTGTGGGTCACAGGCTGCACCCCAGCCCCAGTGGGGGGAGGGCTCTTGCCCACAGCTTCCCGGGCAGGAAGACACCATCCCAACCAGGAGGTCAGGGACAGCACTCGTGTCCCAGAGAGCCCGATGGAAAAGGTCAGGGTGGAGGGGGTGTGCAGGGTCACCCCGGTGCCCTAAGGGCTGCATCTGTTGGGGGGGGGCACCCATGCCCACTTTCCTTGTGGGGTTTATGGGAGGGGTCTGAGCAACTTTTCCCTGCCCACCCCCCCAGATCGTGGCCTGAGCGACAGACTGGGAGGCTCGGGATGGGGGTGTGTGCCTGGCCCTGGTAGAGAAAGGGTCCACCTTTATTTTTTTCCAACCGGAAAAACATGTTTTCGACACCTTAGACTCAATGGGTTACCCTCCACCAGGTGCGAACAGCCCAGCCCAGAACAAGTCTACTGCTTTCCATTCTGTTCTCTGCGCCATCACAAACCCTTTAATAGCTTTCAGTAAAGGGGCAGCTGTCAGATGTCTCCAGCTGTAAACCCTCCAGAATCTTCCGGCGGGCCAGGGTTCCAGGCCCCCCCTCTGCGTCAGCACACGGCCCACACGGGGTGTCACGGGGGTGTCAACCGACACGTGGACGGTCTGTCTCTCCAGGGGGTGCCGGGCACGCTCTGCACGCACCCAGGGCGTGTGGGATGGCTTGGCTTCTGACCCACCCCAGCTGTGGGCTCCCGGGCCACCCCGCTTCCTCAAAACGCAACTCGGGGCTCCGGCGGGACACAGAGGGGCCAGGTTTCCCCGGACAAGGCCGGGCCCTGAGTGTGCGCCTGGCTCCCAGGGTCTGGCAGGCAGCACACCGGAGGCTGGCTGCGGCTCGAGGCCCATGTGGAGGCCAGGGGTCCTTGGCAGGGGTCCCAGAAGGAGCCAGGGGGCTGTGCTAGGGCCCAGGGCCCAGGCAGGGCTGCCCACGGCTGCAGCAACTGCAGGGTGCCATTCATGGAACGGAGGGGTGGGCAGAACGCCAGGGGCAAGTAGGAACCGTTCAGCTGCGAGTCCTGCAGTTGGCGTTTATGTTTCATGCGGCGATTCTGAAACCAGGTTTTGATCTGTGGGGAAAACAAGGTCAGAGTGGGCAAACAGGCTACCCCCCACCCCCCACCCCCGCCCCAGTCCCACTTGGCTTGCTGAGCCCAGGGCCTCACCTGCACCTCCGAGAGCCCCATGGTCTGGGCCAGCCTCCGCCGCTCCTGGGGGCCCAGGTAGCGGTGCTGCTGGAAGGACCTCTCCAAGGTGCTGACCTGCTCCTCAGAGAAGGCTGTGCGGACGCGAGGAGGAGGGGGCCGAAGGCTGCCTGACTCCTTGCTCAACCCTGGGGGAGGGAGGGAGGGAGGAAGGGAATTGGATTCATTTGACTAATGACATGGCTCACAAGAAACATTCTCCCCTTGCTCGGTGGGTGCCACAAGCTCTGTGGCTGAAGGTGACAGACACAGTGACCCACATGCCTCACGGCCCTCCCTCGCCTGCTTTCTGTAACAGCCCCCAGGGTTCTGCTGTCCGCCTGCTTTCTGTAACAGCCCCCCAGGGTTCTGCTGTCCGCCTGCTTTCTGTAACAGCCCCCCAGGGTTCTGCTGTCCGCCTGCTTTCTGTAACAGCCCCCCAGGGTTCTGCTGTCCGCCTGCTTTCTGTAACAGCCCCCAGGGTTCTGCAGTCCGCTGGGAGTTGGCAACAGCTCCCCCGCCCAGCCACGTGTGCAATGGGGTCCAGAGGCTGTGGCCCAGGACAGCACGGGGGTGTGGACACCGCAGGAAGGTCACTGGGGAGGGACACAGACCCTCACCTGCCACCCCAGGGCATTGCGTTCCTCCCAAAAGAATGACCTCCGCCCACCCCACCTCCTTCCGGAAAGCAGACAAGGAACGCCTGTCAGCAGGTTTCTGTTGCCTGCGGACAGGGAACTCTGTTCACCAAGCGAGGAGGTGAGAGGGGCTGGGAGGGGTGGGGCAGGTCGAGTCCGTTCTATGCAAGGCCTAGAGCAGTGGTCAGCAAACTCATTCGTCCGCAGAGCCAAGTATCCAACAGGACAACGAAGGACATCTCTTTGGAGAGCCAAGTTTTTAAAACTTAAATTTCTTCTAACGCCACTTCTACCAAATAGACTCGCCCAGGCCGTGGTATTTTGTGGAAGAGCCACACTCAAGGGGCCAAAGAGCCGCATGTGGCCCGAGAGCCGCAGTTTGCCGACCACTGGCCTGGAGGGACTGACTGGGAAGGCAGCCTTCATCACCAGGAACCAGGCAGTCCGCACCAATAGTGTGTCTGGAAGTCTGTCTTCTGATTTCTAAATTAGGAGGTGGGGCACTGCGCTCAGCACGCCCCCCCTTCCCCCCCACCTCCCCACCACGGGGCCTTCACATACTCTTTATTGAACAGAGGTCTGACCAATGAGATACACCAATCCTTTGTTTTGGGAGGAGCAGATTTTACAAAACTGGTTTTAACACTTTCCTGAAGTGTCCACCAGAGGGGCGCACACTCACTCTGAGGGGCAGTGGGGGGTGGAGGGGGGACTGGCCAGCGCGAAGGATTTTGATGTTGAGCCGGGGCCATTGGCTGTTGTTGTTTTTTGGGGGGGAGCTACTGGTTGCAGAGAATACATTTAAAATTCGACCTCATTAAAATATAAAACTACTCCATAGGAATTAAACTTTAAAAAAAATAAAAGCTAACAGATAACATAAATGCCCACTCTCAACCTACAAGCAATGACCAAGTCACATCCAGTAAAAGGCAAACTGGGAGAGTGTGGCCGGTAAATGACGAAGGGTTGGGTAAGGCTCAGGGTGCGTGGGCCGAGGGCAGGGAAGTCACAGGTACACTTCGCATGCACACGAGGCTGTGTCCGCAGGAACCGGGGTTGTGGCTGCCCCCAAATCAAGCCTGCAGGATGCCAGGAGACTGGAATGACAGTCTACATGCCAACCTGGGCGCCCAGCTTTGGGGGGAGGGGGAGCGGGCACAACCACCTTCTGGCTTGGGCAGGGGTCGCAAGCTTTAAGACATACTTATCCGCGGCCCTGCGTCTCTTGTATAAGGTGACCAGACGTCCCGATTTTTAACAAATTGTCTAGCGGCATTTTAAAAAAGTCCTGATTTTTGGAAAGATTCGGGAATTTCTTAAAACGCCGTGGGGCACAGGACAAATTGTTAAAAATCGGGACTGTCCCGCCAAAAGCGAGAGACCTTACTCTTGTAGAAATGGGTCCAGGACTATTAGGACTAGAAACCCACAGCCACTAAGGTGCTAACGTCAGGGTGATGGCCCGGAGAAGACCTGGGCGAGGGTGGAGACTCCTGGACAGGGTCCGTGGGCAGCCGGGCCTGGGCGGGAGGGCCAGGGCCGGTCCCCCCAGGAGGAGGGTGCAGAAGAGGAGCCCCAAGGGGCTTGAGGGAAGACCCACCCTGTGGCTTTTGCTTCAGAGGGATCAGGGGAACCCCAGCCCGCAGGCCCGCCTCCCACCTGAGCACACGGGAAGCCTCAGTGAGTGTTTGGCCTCCCTTCGCCCGGACCCTCCCCAGCTCTCGCCCGGTCTGGGAAGGACGGATCCCTCTGCCCACCCCCAGACCTACCAGTCGTGGACGTCCCTGGTGTAGACACTGCTGAGGACGTCACCTCCTCCGTGCCCACGGCCTGCGGGGGTTTCCCACTGCTGGACACCCTGGCCCGGGCGGAGAGTCTGCACCAGGAGCCGTCGGTGGGCGTGGAGGTGTGGGCCGGCCCGGCGTGGCTGCTCCGGGAGAGCCAGTCCACGGAGCCGAAGCTGGAGGTCAGCTTCTGGCCGCTGGGCAGTTCGGAGGAGGGAGGCATGGCTGGCCGCCGGGGACAGCTCTGGATCCTCCTGGGGATGGACGGTGGAGGCCGGGCTGGGGTCTTCAGCGGGACAGACGGCCGGTGGGGGCTGGCGCCGTGTGGGCGGGGCAGGGCCCAGCGGGGCGGGAGCACGGGGTCTATCTCGGGTTTAGCAGGGCCGGGCGGCATTTATATCTCCGGAGGAGGAGGGGGTGGGAAGCGCATTTGCATGGACGGCTCAAATGCCCCCCAGATAAGTAGCATCTAATTGCCTTCAATTCGGAGGCACAAAGGCGGCCATTCACACCTCCCGCGGCTCCAAGATGTCTGGGGGAGGGCGGGGGCTGTGTGGCTGGGGATTTGCAGGATCCTTTCATCTCCCCGCCCCCACCCGCCGGCGAGGCTGCGGGAAGGTGAGGGTGGCCCCCACCGTCGGCTCCTACACGGTCCGATGGGCTCCTGGGACCACCATCTTTCCCCTCTTCGTCCTCCGAGCCGACCCGGAGGTCTACCGAGGTGACCGGTGTGCGACCGAGAGAGGCTGCTTCCAGCGGGGGAGTCAGCCTCCATCCCGCTTCCACGGCGGTGGGCGGCCAGTGAGAAAGGGAGTCTGGTGCCTCCGGGCGTCTGGCTGGCCGGAATGCAAAGCAGGCCAGACGGGGCTGGGAGGGGCTGCCCGGAGAGGGGCTGCCCGGAGAGGGGCTGCCCGGCCCCTGTAGACCCTTCTGTCTCGCTGTCTCCAGCCCCCGCCCAGCCCCTTGGCTGGGGGTCTTTAGGTGCCCTAGGCATGGCTACCAAGTTCCAGTGCCTCAGAGGAGGAGGGGCCTGCTGGTTTAGGACGTGGGCACCTCCCTCCTCTGCTCCCGGGAGGAACCCAGCAGGAAGGACAGCACAGCCAACCGTCCTCTGTGGAGGGTTGAGGTTCGGCTGCTGCCCCCTTTGTGGCTTTGGGGGGGGGGTTATGCAGCAAGAGCTTCAGGGGTGCCCTAGGGACGGTCACTTTGTCCTCAATGCTGCGTCACTCCTGAAGGGCCCGGTCGGCTCCCAGGTGCTCTGGGGGAAGCCAAGGGCGTGGCCAGGTGGGCCCAGCGGGGTGACAGCCGCTCTGACCACCGCCCACCCCAGGCCGCACATCACCCGGACCTCTCCCTCTCAGGAGGGCTGCATCTGGGTCCTGGTTGCCACTCGGCAGATGCATGTCAGGTCCCAGGCGGAAGCCCACCAACGGGCCCCTGAGCTCGGGCTCCGGATCGGGTGTGGGCATCCGCCCGGCCGCTGAGCCAATGGCTGGTTTTCCGTGCTGTTAGGTCAGCAGCCTGGGTTCTTGGGGCTCTGGCTCCAGTCTGGGCCGGGCACCGACGGCCACCCAGGGTCCCCCAACGCTGCCTGTGGAATCAAAGGGCTCAAGGCCTGGCCTGGGGATTAGCACCCCAGCCCTGCCTCCCCAGCCGCTCAGGCCACGAGGGTCTAGGGATGTGGGAGCTGAACCCCCACCCACGGGCACAGCGGGAACTGACCGGCGCTGACCCTGGGCTTCCTCCAATTCCCGCCCCGGCTGTGTCCGGCCACCAGACCCCGGGGGGTGGGGCTGGGGATCTGGGTCACTGGCCTGCGTCCCGAGAGAGGGGAGCCTGCGCAGAGATCCTCTGGGACTGACGGGGTGGGGGTGCCTCACGCCCGGCAAAGGGAAGTCTCCCCGCCCCCAGGCCTGCCCCACGGGCAGACCGGCCTCCGGAGGAGGAGCAGCGCCCGAAGTGCAGATTTATGAAATGTCAGCCATTAACGTGCCCGCAGCTTCCCAAGCCTCGTTAGCACCTCCTTTCTGATCTCTCAGGGCCGGTCCTTTGGCCTCTGACCCCATACCCACACCTTCCCGGCACCCCCATCTCTGCTGGGCAACTTCCTCCCTGATCCAGACCCTCCTGCTTTCCCTTTCCCCTCCCTTGCCTACACCCCCCCTTCCCTAGACCGAAGGTGACCCAGCTTGGGCAGGTCAGAGCCCCCCCCTCCCCCTTCCCAGCTGCTGCCTGGGCTGTTCCCTCCAGCACTGCCGCCCCCACACCTGGCCGCCTCCTGTCCAGTGGGGTCTCCCCTGCCCTCCCCAGTCTGGGTCCCTCCCGCTAACCCAGCTGCTCCGTGCCACGCCTGCCTGGCGTCTACTTCCTCCCTTGGCTTTGGCGGAGCATTTGGGGCAGCCTGGCCCTTCCTCCCCCGCCTCCCCCCCAGTTCCGGGAGCTGCACCCCGGGGGTGTCTGCCCTCTTCCGAGACAAGGTGACGGCGGGCGTGGCCTCGGCTCCGGACCTCCGGCCCCAATCCCACGCCTGCACGACTCAGAGTCGCCTCCTGCCGGTCTCTGCGAGGGTGACTGGGCCTGGAGGGACCCCCGTCTGTCACTCGGAGGCTTGTCGGCCCCACCCCCACACCATTCCCATGGCCCTGACCCTGCACCCCACCCTGGGCCTGGGGTCCTGCTGCTCAGCCCTGCCCTGGTCTTGCTCCTGCATTCACTGGCCTGCCACCTCACACTCCATCCCTCACAGGGTCATTCCCCCTCCTCCACTCTGCCATTCCCCTCCCGGAGCCCCCCAGCCTACTTTGCCCCCCTGTCCCTCACACTTCCCTTGGTCCCTCCCTCATGCCCCCCAATTGCTTGTTTGTGGAAAGAACCAAGGGGTGAGTGGGGGCATGACCCCACCCCAGCTGGGTGCGAGTCTGGGAAGAGCACCCGGTGGGGGGATGGGTTGGAGGTGGCAGGTTCCCAGATGATGGGTGTCCACGCGTGGATAAAGAGAATGGTCCATCCACACTGAATGATGGAGCATTATCCAGCCTGAAAAAGGACGTTCTGACACAGGCCACGAGGCAGCTGGACCTGAGGACCTCATGCTCAGTGCAGTCAGCCAGTCACAAAGGACTGGCGCTGTGTGATCCCACTGACAGAGGAGCCGCGCTCACAGGGTGGAATGCTGGTTCCCAGGGCCCGGGGGAGGGGAGGGGAAGTGAGTGTCTAATGGGGACAGGGTTTCCGGGAAGCGTTCTGGGGATGGATGATGCTGCTGCACACCGGTGCCATGTCCTCTCGCCAACAGGTCATGTGACTAGTATGTGTATTTACAATGACAAGAGAAAGTGTGACCAGCAGCCCCTTCGTGAGATGCAAGGGGGCCTGATCTGGAGCGCGGCCCTGGGAGGCTGCTGTGGACACTGCCCAGCACCGGTGGCCAGCAGAGGGAGGGATGTGCCAAGGGCGGGGGATGCTGGTCCCACTGGGGTGTGTCCACCTCACCCGACATTCCCAGAGCCAAGCCCAGGATGCCCAGCATAAGGCACAAAGCAAAGTGGGTACCTGCCTCACTCACCTCACAGACCCTCAGAGCCCCGGGCGAAGGGAATCACAGGCCAGGCTTGTCAGAAGCCATTGGGACCAAAGGTTTGACTCCGTGCAGTGTTGGCCTGCGGCCTCAAGGGTCCCGGGTTCGATTCCAGTCAAGGGCACATGCCAGGGTTGTGGGCTCGATCCCCAGTAGGGGATGGGCAGGAGGCAGCCAATTGATGATTCTCATCATTGATGTTTCTAACACTCTCTCCCTTTCTCTCAAGAAAGAAAAAAAAAAAAAAAAGGCATTGGGCATCTCCAGGACAAAGGTGGGAGAGGAACTAGCCAATGGCACCGCGAACAGCCAGCACCTCTGCCTCCAGGATGGAGGAGCGCACTGCTGCCCAGGCAGGAAGGAGTGTGCCCATCACTCCAGCATAGGCGCCCAGGCGGCTGCAGACACGGCCCCCAGTCCACCTGGCACCAGGGTCCATGGTTTTCCTGGTGCCCTCAAGTATCTCCAACTCGGGATTCTGCGCTCCGGAAGTGGGGGTCGGGGGGATGTTTGCAAGCCGGACTCCTCACACTTCCAAGCAACTCGGAGATCCTTGGGGAGCGCAGCAGGGACATTCCTGGAGCTGAGGCAGCTTGAACCAGGTGACCTGAGCCTGTCAGTCCTACAGGTCTGGACCCTCACGGAACCCCCAGGCCTGCTGGCAGAGGGTGCAAAGGTGGCTTCTCTGGCAGCATCTCCCGAAAGGGCTGGGGGAGGGGCTGAAACCCCACTAGTCGGGATTCCCGGCAAGGTCAGCGGGAGTCCACGGCTTTGCGGCCCCAGGCAATCGCTGAAGTCTCCGTGAATGAGCCCCTAGCAGGCGAGGAGCTCCCCGCCCACAGCCGGCTCCAGCCCGCATTGTTATGCTGCCGAGGCGCCTCAGGCGACTTCCTATCCGCCTGGGCGGGGGGCACCGCCCGCTCCACCCCGCCTCTCAGCCGGACCCGCCGGTCGGATGTAGGTTTCTCAAAGACCATCTGGGGAAACATTCTCAATGATTTTGATAAAAATGCTCTCAAAATCGCAGGGATCCTGTCTTCAGCCAACATCAAGTCTCAGACTCCCAGCCCCTGCCCCCTGGTCCCACCCAGGGCAGTCACCCCCCTGGGGACCAAACCAAACCAGCCCCTTCTTGGGTGTCCCAGGCACCTCTTCCACCTCCCCCCACGCCACTCCCCAGATTCTACAGGTGGGGGGGTCCTGCGTACCCCTCCTTCTGCTTAGGGGCTCCCAACCTCCGATTCCACAGCCCTTCCCTTCCAGAGGCTGGCACCCCGCTCCTGCCCAGCCAAAGCCGCACAGGCCCCTCCCCAGACCCCAAGGCCATTCTGACCTCGCCCTACCTGCAGGGGCCATCCTCCCTAGGCGGGGCCTGCACACATTCACGAGGCTACGTTGCGGAAAGCAACATGTTTTTATTGAACGTACCTAGAAGTGGGGAGTGGGGGCAGGAGGGCAACAGGCAGGGTCTGGGCCGGGCCTCAGGGGCGCGGGTCCCCGAGGACGCCCCGCTCGGCGGCGGCGCTGCCCAGGATGAAGCCCACGGCCAGGGACACGGTCTGGTCGAAGGAGCCGCGCAGCTGCTCCACGTGCTGGTTCAGGGTCAGCAGCTGGTCGCGCAGGGGGCCCAGCACGGCCACGATGTCGCCCAGGTGCCCGAGGGTCTGCATGAGGGCGGCGTTCAGCGACGGGGCGGCGGCCTGCGGGGGCGGCGCGTGGCTCTCCGGGCGGCCGGGCGGCGAGTCGGGCCGCTCCCAGGCGGGGTCCAGGGGCGGCGGGGAGCTGGGCGCGTGGAGGGGCGCGCGCTCCTCGGAGCGGCCGGGCGCGGGGGTCAGGGGGGGGAGCGCCGTCGGGGAGCCCGGCTCGCGCGGAAGAGCCTCGGGAGCCTTGGCCGGGGACGAGCTGAACCGGAGCGTCCAGGAGGGGTCCACGTCGGAGTCGCGGGCCGCGGGCATCGACGGGGCGTCTGCAACGCGGAGAGGGTGTAGGGGGTTGGGTACCCGGGCCGGCGCCGCTCCCCCACCCCCAGTCCCTTCCCCACCCACCCACCCGGCTCTCCCGCCCGGCACCCGCCCCTCCCCCACCCCACCTACCCGGCTCGGCGGCGGGCGCACCGGCGGGCGCGCTGGGGGCCGGGCGGCGGCCGCGCGGGGGGCGCCCGGGCCCGGGGGAGCGGCGGCGGCCTCGCTTACTCCCGGTGTCGCCCAGCAGCCCCATGAGCTGGCGGATCTGCGCGTCGAAGGGCCCGGGCGGCTGGTCCTGCGCCTCGCGGAGCTTGTCCTTGAGGAACTTGTAGCGGCGGCGGCACTGCGCGGGCGTGCGCCGCACCTGCTGGCGGGCCAGCGCGGCCGACACGCGGCGGTAGGTGGGCAGCGCGCGGCGGCGGTCCAGCAGCAGCGCCCGCCACACGGCCGGCTGCAGCAGCGTGCCCAGCAGCAGCTCGGTCTCCCGGGCGCTCCAGGGCGTGCGCTGCGCCGAGCCCGGCGACACCGGCGACCCGGGCAGCTCGTGCGCCTCGGGCGGGCCCGGCGAGGCGGGCCGTCGGGGCGGAGTCCCCGGGGAGTCCTCGGCCGCCGCCTCCTCCTCCTCCTCGTCCTCGAGCTCGTCGGGGCTGTCCTGCCCCAGCGAGGCCGGCGGCCCGGGCGGGGGTGGCCGCCGCGGTCGGAGCAGCATGCTGGGGTCCGGGCCGCAGCCCGCGAGGCCGCCCGCACGCGCTCGGCAGACTGTGCGCTTCCGCCTCCTCCTCCTCCTCCTCCTCCTCCTCCTCCTCCTCCTCCTCCTCCTCCGGACCCCGGGCCGGGTCTACGCGGCCCTCCTTCCGCCCCGCCCCGCCCCGCCCCCTCCCGGCCAAATCCCGCTCCGTCTGGGTCTGCGCCTGGGTTTCTGGGCGCGCCTTCCGGGCCCCGGAGCCTCCAGGGCAGGGAGCAAGGCTCCGCCCCCGCCCGACGGGGGACCTGCCGACCGATTGGGGGTGTGGAACTTTTTAAAGCGTTAGATCGAGGTGCAAACTAACCGACCTGCATCGTGCGCAAAGCTCAGCCGTGTTTACGCGCGTGCGGGGCCCTCTCACCGCCGCGCGGAGCGCATCTGGAACCTTCTAGCCGGAAGGCCCCCTCCTCCCCGCGCCCCCTCCTTGTTGGTTGCCTTTGGTGCGCCCCCGCGTGCTGTTTACAGATATACGCCCAGCCGCTGGCTGTGCCCCCACCTTCTCGTGGTTTTATAACGAGCACAGAGGGTGGCGTTTTTACTAAACGTGCAGGCAGCTTAGGGCCGGATCTGATAAAGAGCTGTGACCGTGGGTCAGAATTAGTGTCATGACACACACACACACACACACACACACTTCACCGAAAGCAACTTCTAAGAGTTTTGAGCATTACTTTCCGAGATTAGGACGAAAACAGCATTACCACTTCCATTCAGCATCATTCTAGAAGTTTAACCAGAGCAATAAGACAAGAAAAACGAGTAAGATGGATACAGACCGGAAAGGAAGACGTAAACCCATCTTTATTTACAGACTGTAGGTATACACGGAAAGTACAACATAACCCACAAGCACGTGAGAATGAATGAGTGGATTTAGCAAGGCCATTGAATGACCAATAAACAAAAATCGATTTTATTTCTGTATACTGGCTAGCACAGTTTTTACAACGTTTTAGCTTGGGAAAATTCTAGATTTCCAGCCAGGTTGCAAGCAGCATCGAGTCCCATGAACATCGCACATGACCTCGCTACCTTTGTCAGAGCCAAGAGATGACATCGGTAACCCACAGACTCTACGTGGGTCCTTCCAGGCTGTCCGCCCATGTCCTTTTCTGTCCAGGGACCCGCCCTGTCCTGGTGTCTCCTCAGGCTCCTCGGGCTGTGGCCTTGTTGCCACATCCTTGACAATCCGAGGACACTGGCCGGCATCTTGTGGGATGTCCCTGGGTTTGGGTTCGTTTGGTGTCTTGTGGTTGGACTGGGGCTGTGGGTCTCTGGGAAGAAGACCACTCGAGGTTCCCTGCCCACCCTACTCTCACCAGGTGTGTTACGTTGGCGGGACTGAGGTGCTCACCCGGTTTCCCTTAAGGGGGCGCCTTTCTCTGTCCACCTCCCATTGCTCCCCTGCAGCGGGGGCCAGTCACCAAGCCCGCCCATGCCCGGGGGCATTTGCATGTGTTGTTAGGGGTTCTTCTGGAACTCCCCCCCTTTCTATTCGTTCACCATCAGCTGATGTCGGTGTGGACTCCTAGACCGTTCTCGTTCTGGGCTGCAGTCTGGCACTGGTGCTTAGGCGCTCAGATGGCACAGCTCTGGCCACGGGGAATTCTTTGCAGCTCTTTCCACTTTTTTATTATTATTATTATTTTTAGCAGCACTTGCATGCTTCTGACACTACAGTATGCTCCTAGCCATCTGGAACTTTCCCCACCAGTCAGCTATTCAACCATTTCTCCGAAAAATTTGTCCTCCCTCCCTCCCTCCCTCCCTCCCTCCCTCCCTCCCTCCCTCCCTCCTTCCTTCCTTCCTTCCTTCCTTCCTTCCTTCCTTCCTTCCTTTCCCTCCTTCCTTCCTTCCTTCCTTTCTTTCCCTCCTTCCCTCCTTCCCTCCCTCCTTTCCTCCCTCCGTTCCTCCCTCTCTCCCTCCCTCCCTCCTTTCCCTCCTTCCCTCCCTCCCTCTCTCCTTTTCTTTCTTAGAATGGGATCTGGAAGCCAAGATTTAGGTACAGAGTCGTCACTGCTTCTAAGCCAGTGGTTCTGGGGTATCACTCCCCCCACTCCCCCCAGGGGATAGTTGATGTCTGGAGACATTGTTGGCTGTCACAACTTGAGGGGTGCTGCTGGGATGTAGTGGGTAGAGACCGGAGATGCTGTAACTCCTCCCACAGGGCACTGGGCAGCCCCACAGCAAAGAATGATCCGTCTTAGGGTCGGGAGCCAGTGACTGAGAAGCCCCACCACAGCCGAGGAATGTACACTCGCCTGTGTCCACCCGGGGAGTCTTTCGGTGCCCTCCCTCCCCCCTGCACTGCAGGGTTTGTCCTCGCCTCCCCACGGGCTTTCCTGTAGCTTCTTTCTCTGACAGAGGGCGTCCCTCGTCTACAGCTCGTCAATGGCCAGCCCTCACGTGCGCGGAGAGGAGCCTCAGGACCGCCGTCCACAGGCTGAGTTCAGCCTTCACCAGCCGCTCTTTGCCGTTGGCCTGACCCCTTTGCCAGCGCCTTTCCCCGTGGTTCCCCAGATGAGCCCCTGCAGGTGTTCGGTGTCTTGTGGTGAGACCGGGCTACGGGCAGGGTGAGAGAGGCAGATGAAGACGGGCTGGGGAGAGTGGCCGCTCCAGGCCCGGAGTCCCAGGTCCCACAAGGACTCCCTGTCTTTGCAGCTGGACCCAAACAGCCCCAGGCCGTGGCGGGAAACAGTCCGGGCTGCAGGGGAAGCTGGCGGGCAGCGGCTGGAGTCCTGCGTTCCCAGCGGAACCGTGTGTCTGGGGGCTGGTCGGCTCCCCACAGCTCGAACTTGAGTCACTTCCTGGGTGGCAGGCAGGCCGCTCCGCGCAGTGGGAAGGGCCACACCAGTTGAGTACGCTGATGATTCTGTGGTCAGAGCTGGGACGAGGATCAGGGGGGCGCTTCTTCATTCGCTGTGACTGGGCAGGCAGGGGTGCCCTCTGCCCGACAGGCCCGGGCATTGTTCCCCGGGCAATGGCCCAGCTGTTTGGGGTCCCACAGGTCTTCTCCAGGTGGCGTGTGCGGTGCCCTGGGTGGCTCTGGGCTGGCTGAGCGGTCGGGTGTCTGCAGCTCCATGCAGCCTTCCCTGTGCTACTTTGGGTGGCTCCCCACTGGCTGGTCCCTCTTGGGGCAGGCTGCCTACGCAGTAGGGCCTTTTCCCAGAGCACCAGTGCCCTGGGCTGGGCTCCATCAGTGCAGGAGGGGACCTGCAGGGAGCTGGGGAGTGTGGCTCACTGGAGGACCTGGGGGGTCGTGGGCCTTCAGTTCTCATTGCTTTGGTTAGATCCGTGTGGTGAAGGGAAACATTTTTATTTTATTTTATTTTATTTTATTTTATTCTATTTTATTTTATTCATTTATTACAGAGAGGAAGAGAGAGGGATAGAGAGTTAGAAACATCGATGAGAGAGAAGCATCATCAGCTGCCTCTTGCACACCTCCTACTGGGGATGTGCCTGCAACCAAGGTACATGCCCTTGACCGGAATCGAACCTGGGACCTTTCAGTCCGCAGGCTGACGCTCTATCCACTGAGCCAAACCGGTTTCAGTGGGATACATTTTTTAAATAATATATTTTATTGATTTCAAAGAGGAAGGAAGAGGGAGAGAGAAACATCAACGATGAGGGAGAATCATTGATCGGCTGCCTCCTGCACGCCCAAAGGGCTTTATCGTTCATACAGGCACTTTATGCCCCAAATTCTCAGCTCTTGGCCTTCCTCCCCTCCCTTTGTGGTGCCCACCAATCCCAAACCCGTCCACGAGGACCCTGCCCAGCCAGGTCCTGGCGAGGGAGTGCCCGGGAGCGATCCACCGCTCCTGCCCGCAGGCGGCGGTGAGGTCTGGGTACTGAGGTCTGGGTGCCCAAGTGCCATGAGCTTGTGAGGGAAGCAGCTGGGGCCGGGCGGTGGCCCGGGAGGTGGCGCTGGGAGGCTTGGGGGCTCAGCCATTTTGGTGGTTTGCAGTCTTCTCCAGAGGCAGGTATTTCCTGCGGGAGGAGTTTGCTGATCACAGGCCTGCGCGTTTGGTGGGGCCCGTGTGCGAAAGGTGTTGGCTGACCTGCCCTTTCCCCCCCGCACTACCCCAGGACTAGGCTGTGGCCTGAGCACCCCAGGACCCTCACACCTCCATGAGCACCCTGATGGTCTCCATCTGGTCACGAAGGAGCCCCCGCCCTGCCCACAGAGCAGGGAGGAGCACACTGAGCCGCAGGGAAGCTGTGCTGGTAGAAACGGTTTTCTTTAGAAACCTGTGCTACAGGACAGGAGGGCGCCATGCAGACATCGTGCTGAGCCAAAGCCCCGTCAGTTCCCCTGAATAAGTCGTTAGGATTGGAATGTTTATTTGTGCTGGACACTAGTTTTGCTTCAGGCTTTGTGACATTATCTTGTTACATTCAAAGTCTGAAAACATAAGGGTTGATTGGCAGGACACAGTCCTCATAGAAAAGCCTAAAAAAAAAAAAAGCCACATTGGCATGGCCAGGAGCGCGAGTCCCTGTGCTCCATGTTAGCAGGACCTGACGGGAATGTAGGTGGGAAAGCACATCTCGATATTGGAAGAGCAGCTTTTGATCACTAGTAAGTTTTCCTAGAAATACAGCTGGTCTCTCGAAAGAATGACTAATTCTAAAACTCAGAAGAGCGGTCGAGGGTCTTGCAATGGTTTGAGTGGAAGAACGGGGTGCCCGGGATGGTGCCAGGGAGTGTGGCCTCCCACGGCCGGGAACAGGCCTGGTGGTGGGTGTGACAGCAGGCCTCCTCTGAGGGTGTCCCCCACCCACCGAGCTGTGCTCAGCACCAGCCACGGGGGAACAGCCCTGGAGAGGAGCTTGGCGCCATTTAGGCAGCAAACGTCCATTTCCTGGTTGGTTCTGACGAAGCACTGGTGACGGCAAGCTGCGGGAGCCCAGGCGTGGGAGTGTGCGTGGCATGCATGGCTGCTGGAGGCAGGTGGGCACAGCCACAGCCCAGGGGCCCCCAGACGGGCTTGGGACCTCTCAGGGAGATGCTGTGTCCTGTGTGCTTTGCTCGGAAGCAGAACCGTGGCCCGGGCGCACCTGTCCCGCCAGAAGCTGTTCTGAGTGGGGTGGTGGGCACGTGGGGCCAGAGGATACTTGGGGGGCTGCCAGTGTGGAGCTGCGAGGCGCTTGCCAGCAACAGTTGGAATGGGTGGCAGGAAGGGCTGCAGGGCCCTGGGACCCCCACTTGGTTGGGACGGGGTGAGGCAGGGCAAGTCTGGGAGGGGGAAGGGAGTGTCAACCAGTTTGGGGCTGGGGCTACTGGGAAGCCTCAAGAACCCCATGGAAGGGTTCAGAACCCCTTGGAATTTGTGGTGGGTGTGGGGGTCAGAGGTCAGTCTTGGTCCTTTGTTGCTGGGCACGTGGAGGCCAGGCCCATGAAAACCCTGCTCATTGGGGAGCCCAGTTACAGTCTGAGGCTGGGAGGTGGGGTGGGGCTTGGGGGTGGGTTGGATCCCTGGAGAAGTGGGGAGGGCCATTTCCCTCTGATCCTGGGCGCTTACTTAGACTATTTTCATTTAAAATGCTAAGATTGCATTTTTAAATTTTCTAGCAGAAACCTCCTGACTTGCCCTGGTGCCTGTCCCCTCCGAACCGTGGTCTGAGCCCCTTGCTCTCCCTTTCTGGTGCCCAGAGGCCCGGGCTGGGCCTGTGCCGGGGTCCCTAGGCTAAGGTGGCGGGTGCGGCGCCCGCGGGGCCATGTGGCCCGGAGCAGCGAACGGGCGGGCTCCTCCTCCCCAGCTCTGTCTTCAGTGTGGATCTGACGTCCCCCCACACCACCCGTCACTGGAACGTGGCCTTCATCTTCCGCAGCTTGTCCTGGATCTTCCGGGAGTGCTTCTCGCTGGCCACCTGGTGGTAGCCGGCCCTGCTGTCCGCGGCCAGGATGGACACGTCGGCCCCGCTGAAGCGCGCGATGCGCTGCTTGAGGCAGGCCTGCAGCTTGGGGTCGGGGGCGAAGGTGTAGGGGTTCTCCTGGAACGCGTGCACCTGGCTGGCCACCTTGGCTATGTTCCTGTGTCGGGGAAGGAACGAGACGTCAGTCTGCACGCGTCTCGGAAGCTCATAAATCCCCGACGCGCTCCCCGCGGCTGGCACCGAAGCTCGTCAAAGCACAAGCTTGGACTTGTCTGTATGGACGAGGCCAGACTCCGCTTCATTACTCAGGCCGGTGGTCCGTCCGTCCGTCCATCCATCCCTCCCTCCATCCCTCCATCCGCTTTGCATTTCACCAATATTTACTGGAAATCTATGTCGCCCTGGTTGGTGCTAAGGATGCCGACATGAATGAAACCCACTGAGCCGTTGGGCGGACGGAGGAGGTGGAGGCGGTAGATGTGGGTGTTTAAGGGGCGCTGTTAGCGTGTCTGAGCACCGGGTTCAGTGACAGGATGGCAGCATGGGACATGCGGGCACTAAGATTAGAGCAGGAGGTGGCTGCAGGTCCAGGAGTGGGGGTGCCCTGGGCTGGGATGGAGCTTGAGTGAGGATTAGGGGGCTCGCTGCACCCCGGAGCCCCTCACCCACCTGAGCTCACTGCACCCCGGGGCCTCTCACCTGAGCTCGCTGCACCCCGGGGCCCCTCACCCACCGGAGCTCACTGCATCCCGGGGGCCCTCACCTGAGCTTGCTCCACCGGTGGGCCCCGTTGGTCATAGTGAAGCCCCCTGTCTCCAGCTGCTGGATGTGCATGGCCAGGAGGCGGGCTGAGGGCAGGGTGGGCTGTGCCCGGAAGCGTCGCCCTTCCATCAGACACAGGCTGTCGCTCTTCAGGAACACCTGGGGGCCCGGCCAGGGGCGTGGGCGCGGGAGACAGGCCAGAGGTCAGTCCTGGGCGGTCAGCCAGTCCTGGCTCAGCCCAGGCCATCCCGGTTGGCGCCCACAGTCCCGCAGCCTTCGGACTTACAACCCGTCCAAACGCACCTTGCGTTAATGGATTGGGGATCACAAGTCCCGTGTCTTCACCTTGGACACCACAAAGGCCACACTGACCCCTCAGAAAGCTGCGCAATCCTACCCCCGAAATGGCAGATCCCTTCCCCAACTCCTCCTCCCACGGGCTCCAGAGAGGAGCCGGTGACCCAGCTCCCCAGGGAAGCCCAAGGCCGGCTGCGGGGCCAGGTCTGGCGTTAACGGAGGACACAGCCCTGCCGCCCGCAGAGAGCTGTCTGGGCCGGGGCGCTCCCGGCCGCTGGGGGAAATGCCCATTGTCCTCCCTCATGATCTCCCTTTGTCAGGCGGTGAGGAGGCGGCCAGTCAGCCAAGCTCGGGACCTCTGGCACCTGTGCCCTCTGCTGCTGGCCCAGCAGGCGGGCTTCGGGAGCCCCTGAGCTCCCAGCCGCCCAGGTGAGCGGCAAAGGACCCGTGGGGAGATGGGCACCCCGACTCTTGAGGGGCCATGTGCTCTGGGCCCTGATGCTGGCTCTGAGGGTGCCACCCCCCAGCTGTGCCGATCGCACCCCCAGGCGGGCACAGGTGCCTGAAGCGCACACAGAGTGGGGGTACCTCCACAGCTTTCAGCTCCTCCATGACCTCTGCTATCTTCGCCGGCAGGATTCTCCAGGCCTAGAGTGAGAGTTCCGGTGAGGCCTGCGGCAGGCTGGCGCCCCGGCCCTCGGCACACACGGCCGAGGCCAGCGGCAGCCGCCCCAGCCCGGGACTCACCGGGCACTGCCTCACGGCGAGGTGCTCCAGGCCGCCCAGGATCTGCATGGCGGTCGCGAAGTTCCTCTGCTCGTAGCACGATTTTGCAATCAGCAGGAACTTGGACAGCAGGTTGACCTGCAACTGACCCGGGAACCGGCAGGTCAACTGACTCAGTGGCTTCCGGTTATCACGGGTGGGTGGGGGGGAGCAACCTTGGATACGGTGATATTTTTAATAGCGTGAATTAGGACAGACCAGGTGGGCTCAGGACCCCTGTTCCTACATCTGGGTAGAAGTGAAGGTGGGCCAGTCTGTCAACTAATAAACTCCTAAGTTCCCAAAGGGGAAAGCAACAGAAACCTGCATTTATTAAGGGGCCTTGGGGTTGCCCTGAGGGCCTTGGGGTGAGGGACACGAGTGAGTATCAGAGAGGGAAAGGAGAAATTGCAGAGGCTGTGAGTGCCAGGAGCGGATCTGATCTCGGCTTCACCCTCTGATGGCGGGGGCAGGGCCTGCGAACCCCCCCACCCTGGGAGACTGACGACGGGAACCCTCGGGAGGGCCGCTCGCCATGCAGTCGGACCCCAGGCCCTGCTCCAACCTTGGAGGTGTGGCTGGTCACGATCTCGGCGGCCACCCAGTTGCTGACGTCATCTGCGCTTCTCAAAAGCTGTAGCAGGTACTTGTCCTGGACGTAATTGGGCAGAAACAGGCTGCAGGTTTTCGCAGACAGAGACTCCGAGGAGCTGGCCCTGGAGGAGACACGGGTGCGAGTCACAGCGAGGCCGGTGCTGGGGCCTGGTCTGGGCCGGGCTGTGTGACTGCGGAGGGTCCGGCTCCGAGGCCGGTCCTGACACCAGCTTCTCTCTCCAGACAAGAGTGTCCACCAGACACTTAGGTCAAGCTGCCAACACCTCCCGCCACCATCCACCCCAGGCCTCCGGGGGACACCGGCGGGTGGACACTCACTTCGGGATGGCGGCACTTTTGTCCATGACGCCCAGGGCCCGTGAGTTTAAGAAGTGGACGGGATGGCACCTTTGAAACAAGTCCTGCGGAGACAAGGACACCGACGGTCAGGGCACCTCACGCTCAAGGCAGTGTCCTGGGGGCTGTGGGTGGGGGTCGCCTCTGCATTGCCTGCCCTGTGCGCTGTCGGGCGCGGCCCCTGCCCTGTTGTGATCGTGTGGGTCTCTGTCACTGCTGTCACCTGCCCAGTGGTCTGGGGAACCAGGATGGGGAGGGGCCGGGAAGGGGATGCTTGGGGGCTGGGCCCAGGGAGACCAAAGGGCCTGGAGGTGCCTGAACTCCTGGGTGCTGGGCAGATCCAGGAGGAAGGAGGTGGTAGCCAAGGTGGTACCCATGACAGTCCAAAGGGCACCCCCTGGTGTTTGAGAGGTGGGGGTGTCGGGGGCGCAGGAGGGTGGGCAGCAGGCCCTGTGTGCCTTGTGCGCTCAGAGCCAGAGTCCCTCCTGGATCCTTTTTAGGGGCACCCCTGCCCCCGGCCTGTACCTGTCAGTCAGCTCCCTTCCCTGCGTGTCCGTGTGCCCCTCCAGCAGACACGTGTGGGCCCGCGGGCACCCGGGCACCCCTGCCGATGGCCCACCTGCTGCAGCAGCGTCAGCTGGGTGAAGAGCTGGTGGGTGCTGTACTCGGTCAGGAAGTAGGGCCCCTTCTCGCCGGCCTTGGCGTAGGGGCTGCAGAAGTCCTCGAAGAAGCAGGGCTTGGGCAGGGCGGACGCGATGGTGTACTGGCGCTCCTTGTGGTGTGGCAGTGCCAGCCCGTTGCCCCGGGGCAGCCTCCAGGGGAAGCTCTGCGGGGGGAGTGGGAGAAGGAGGGGAGAGGACCCAGGCGCAGGAGCCTTCAGCCTGGCTCAGCTAGAGCCTGGGCGCACACACCCCTCCCACCTGCGGCCGTGTGGGCTCCAGGACCCGGCCCTGGCTGGGTCAGGGGGTCTCCTGTAGACAGACCGCTGAAGTCTGGGGCTGTCCCCACACACTATGGGAAGGTTCCCTCAGTCCCCGTGCTTGTCCCAGGACACTTCCTGACAAGGCCTCCTTCCACCCCGATCTCTGGCCCAAGGGCAGGAGGTGAGGTCATCTTAGCACCTGGCTGTCCTTGCCCAGGGGGAGAGGGGACAGGCAGTGCCAGCCCCACAGGGCTGGTCCCAGGATTGGCAGGCAGCAAGGAGTGTGTGTGCTTATGTGCCCGTGCATACATGTGCACACGGGCATGTGTATGTGTGCACGTTTGCGTGTGGGTGCGCAAGCACACTGGGCTGTCTCGGCTGGGAGCAGCACCCGTCCCGGGAGGCCCCCCCCCCCCCCCGGAGAGGCCCCCACCTTGCGGGAGATGCTGTCTTCCGAGAGCCTCTTGCAGAGGGCGTTGAGGGACCTGGTGGCCTCCTCCGTCTCCTTGGGGGCCTCCGGGTCTGTGCTGTGCGGGGCGCCCTCGGCCCGCCGCTCTGTGCCCACCTCCAGGAGGCGCAGCAGGTGCTCCACGGAGCTGTCCAGGGGCAGGACCTGGACGGAAGCAGAGGGGTCAAGGCTGGGCCTGGGCGGTGCTGGCGACCACTCCCGAGCGCTGCCGGCGGGCACCTTGGAGGAGAGGAAGTCCCCCAGCCGCCCCCGCAGCCCGGCGTTCCTGGTGAAGTCCACGGCGTGGCAGTCTTCCACCCAGGCCTGCAGCAGGCAGAGGCTGCGCTTGTAGATCTTGGTGAAGGTCGAGGTGGGGTCCTCATGGGCCCTGGAGGCAGATGGCCAGACAAGGGGGTGTGTGCGGAGTCTGAATGCAGCTCAGTCTTCAAGAGGGTGTTTTAGCCCCTGCCCTGCCCACTCGGGGACAGGAGAGAGGCAGCAGCTGCCACACAACGGGGGCCCAGGGCTCAGCGTCACAGGGCAGGACTGGCCCTCCTGCCACCCCCAGAGCCAGCTCGCTTCCCAACAGGCAGCGGGGAGCCTGGCTCCACGTGTGGAGGGATTGCGGGGGGTGTGTGTCTCCTGTGACACCCCCCCCCCCCCCAAGGATGGGCTGTGACTGCCAGGGCATCCAGCCTGGTGAGGGTGCAAGAGGTATGAGGAGGGGGCTTGCAGCCAGCGTGCATCCACCCTTTCCTCAGCACCCCAGCTCCTTGGCTCTGGGTGAGATGCTGGGCCCTCCCTGCTTGGGGGTTGCCTGGTCTTCCCACTTGTCCCTGTCCCCACCCTCTGCCTCCCCCATCATCGCCCTCCAGTGGCTCTCCAGGTGAGGCACAGTCCCCTCCTGCCCACGCTGGCTCTCTTCTCTGCAGCAGCGACCCCCTCCATCCTCCCCTCAACCTCCTCCAGGCCTCCTCCCTTGTCGGGGTCAGCAGACGAGGGCCCGGCGTCCCCCTGCGGTGAGGGGCCCACTGGGGGGCGTACCTGGACAGGGTGCTGCTGAGGCGGTCGAGGAGGAAGTGCAGGAAGTCCTGGGGCGTGCAGAAGTAGCGGAAGGTGTACAGGAACTGCTGCACGTAGCCCTCCAGGAAGGCGTCGCTGCGCAGAGGGGCCCGTCAGACCGGCAGGGCCTCACCTGCGCCTCAGGTGCGCGGAGGCCCGCGTCCACCCAGCCTTGGCTAGTGGTTCTCGGGGGTAAGTGTGTGTGAGTGTGAGTATGGCTGTGTGTGAGCGTGAGTATAAGTGTGACATGAGTGTGAGTTCAGTGTGCGACTGGCCATCACTTTTTGAGGCCCACCTGTGAGTCTCCTTCTAGAACCTATTCTATCTCCTTCTAGAACACTCTGGGCACGCACAGTCCCCTCCCCGGGGGGACATCCCTGCATTAGGAAAGAGCAGGCTGTGCCCAGAGCCCTGCATCTTTAGGTGGAGCCAGGCAGCGGAGTGTACGAGAGCCCCACCCTCAGGGGACCCCCCGAAAGCCTGTGTGTCTGACTGAGTAACAGGGGGGGTCCTGGCAAGGCTGCCCCCTAGCCACTGCAGGAGGAGCTGCAGGCGACCAGCTAGCTACCTGGTCAGCCCCGGGCCTCGGTGGGGACACGGAGGGCTCAGGCCAGGGACTAGGCAGCCACTGGCCCAGTTTGCCCTGCAAAGAGGGTCCACTCATAGGTCTCCAAAAGCCAGGCCTGGGCGGGCCCTCCCACCCCTGGGTGTGGGCCAGGCCATCGGGTTAAGAGAGCCTGCCGAGAGGGCCGTGCCCAGGGCCGGGGGAGCCGAGGGGCCCACCAGGACACGGTGCATCTATGGACCAGGTGGGCAGAGGGAGGGGTGGAGGGGCACTGGGCGTGACAGGTGACTGTGGTGTGAGTGGGCAGATGTTCCTGCTGCAGAGCGAGCTCACTAACCGGGTGTGCGAGGAACCAGGCAGTCCTCATGCCCACAGGTGGCGCTGCACACCTACCCCAGTGGGCCTCTGAGCCCAGCCCCACCGCAGTCCCTGGGAGCCGTGCGGTTAGGTAAGGAAGGGGGGTTTGACTTAGTAAAGCGGGTGGGATTCAGGTGTGTCTCCGAGGATCCTGTGTGCATTGATCCCGAGAGGCCTGCTGGGCAGTTAGCCACACACTTTCCTCCAAAGCACCTTCTGGGGCCCCTGAGACCCGGACCCAGACCCAGACCTGCTGCCGGGCGGGCCTGCAGCTCTGAGGCCACTCAAGCCAGGAGCCCAACAAAGGAGCACGAGGTAGCGACTGCACGTCAACAAGCCCGGGTGAAATCCGTTCTAAATGAAAACCGTGCAAACCCGGCTCAGGTGAGGGGAGGCAAGACTCCCCCACCTCCTCCCTCTCCTAGGGGCTCGTTTCTTTTTTTTGTTCTGTCTCCCTTTTGCTCTCCAAGGCCTGACAGGTGACGGGGGAAACCATGCCCCCCCCGCCCCGCCTCACCCCGGGGCCCGGCGGCTGCACCTGGAGTAGAGGTAGGCCATGAGCCCCAGCGGCGTGCCGGCCTGCAGGACGCGGGCCTTGCGCTGCCGGCCGCCGCGTGGGTGCTTGCTGACGTTGTAGAAGATGAGGGACGAGGACTCGTCCAGCGGGCTGAAGCCCAGCGTGTCGCTGGGGGCCGAGGAGAGGCTCACGATCACGGGCAGGGCACAGGGCTCCAGGCCCCAGCGCTCCGCGTACGCCACCTGCGGGGGAGGGCGGGTCAGCGCGGCCCGGCGGACTGCGCCCAGGTGTGTGCAGGACTCCGGTCCCCGGTCACACTGACCCCGGGCGGCGGCTCGGCTGCGGCCCCTCGAAAGTCGGGGTTTGTTTGTATTATACAATGGGTTTCCAAGGCTGTACCTGCAGGTACTTCTTGACCAGCCCGAGGAACTGCACCTTGGACTTCATCTCTTCCAGCTGCCCCTTCAGCTTGGACAGCATCGTCTTCACCTCGGAGCCTGGGGGCAGGGCAGAGTCAGCACCCAGCGGCCCTGGCCACCCTGGGGCGGGTGGGGGTGGGGAGCGTGCGACCCTGAACACCCATGACCCTACCTTTACTCCGCTTCTCCTTCTGTAGGAGCTTCTGGTAGAACTTAAGGGTCTTCCGGTAGGTTCTCTTCTCCATCATGAGCTGCTGCTCCAGCTCCTAGGGAGGCGAGAGCTGCTGGGCCCGGGACTGGGCCGTGCGGCCTCAGCACCCACGGGACACGCCTCCCTCTGTTCTGGAATTCACATTTCAGCTGGCCCCACGCAAAATGCATGGAAAACACGCTATGGCCCATGGCAGGTGCACTCACTGGGGGTGGGGGTGGGGCAGCCACTGCCGTGTGGACAAGTGGACAGCACACGCGTGCCCTCAGTCCCCCACTCACCCAGCGCCCCGGCCTGTCCCACTCTCGCTGTTTTGAGGCAGCGAATGTGAAATGTGTCCGCTAGCGGTTTTATACTTTCGTGTTTTCCTGAGGCTCCTGTTTTGAAGCCGACGCAGCGGGTTCTCAAGGAGAAATGTGAAAAGGTAGCTACGGGCAGGTCTCCCCAACCCGTTACCCAGGATGCAGAGGGCCAGGGAGCTCACCTGCCTGCACTCGGGTTCCAAGAGAGTCGTCTTCCCAGGAAAGCAGGAAAAAGGGAGGAACGAGGTCACAGGCTTTCCCCCAGGCCACCTCCCCTGCAGACCGTCCCCACAGGGGCCACCCACAGTGACGGCAGGGCCCCGTGTGGCTCCCGGGGGGCTTGTCCAGGGTGGCATTTTAGAGGCGGGAGGCCCGGGGGTCCCACCCATAGGCTCACCACCCAGTAAAAATGGATGCTGCCCCAGCAGAATCATTGATCTGAGCTGGCCTCAGTCCACTTTTTTTTTTTTTTTTTTTTAACTTTTTGAGTTAATCCTCACCCGAGGATATATTTTCATTGATTTTTGAAAGAGTGGGGGTAGGGGGTGGGGGGAGAGAGAGAGAGAGGAGAGGAGAGGGAGAGGGAGAGAAAGATTGAGTGGTTGCCTCCTGCATGCTGGGGAGCAAGCCTGCAATGGAAGTACATGCCCTTGACCCAGAACTGAACCCTAGACCTTTCAGTCTGTGGGCCAGTCCTCTATCCACTGAACCACACTGGCTAGGGCCTTTTCCTCGTTTTTTAACTGGCTGTTCTGTTTTGTTGAGTTTGGGAATGTTAGCATAGTCTGTACTAAGCTCTTATCAGATAGATGACTTGCAAATGTTTCCACCCATCAGTGGGAGCCTTTTTACTCTGTCGATAGAGCCATTTGATGCACAAAAGCTTTAATTGTAAGGAAGTTGGTTTATTTTTTCTTGTGTTGCTTGTGCTTTTGGTGTCATATCCAAGAAACCATGGCCAAATCCAGGCTGTGGAAGCTTCCCCTATATTTCCTTCTAAGAGTTTTATGGTGTTAGCTCTTCAGGTTTAGGTCTCTGCTTTTATAGCCAGTTCCTGTCTATGGTGTGCGGCCAGGCCCAGCTTCATCCTTTTGCACGTGGACATCGTCTGCCCAGCACCACCCGCTGGAGGCCGTCCTTTCCTCAGTGGGTGGTCTTGGCCGCCTCGTCAGAGTCATTTGACTACAGATCTGAGCTCATTTCCGGGCCCTCTGTTCTGTTCCTCGGTCCCTGTCTGTCCCTGCGCCAACGTCACACTGAGTGGTTCCAGCAGCCTGGCAGAAAACGTTGAAGTCGGAAATGTGAGTCCTCCGGCTTTGTTATTTTCCATGATTGTTTTGGTCAGTGGTCGGCAAACTCATTAGTCAACAGAGCCAAGTATCAACAGTACAACGATTGATATTTCTTTTGAGAGCCAAAATTTTTAAACTTCAGCTTCTTCTAACGCCACTTCTTCAAAATAGACTCGCCCAGGCCGTGGTGTTTTGTGGAAGAGCCACACTCAAGGGGCCAAAGAGCCGCATGTGGCTCGCGAGCCACCATTTGCCGACCATGGGTTTTGGCCATTCAGGGCCCCTTGAGAGTCATAAGAATTCTGGGATAGGTTTTCTCTTTCTGTAAAAAACATCACTGGGCCATCTCTTCATTTTAACTCAGCCGCCTATCCCCATGCCAGGTCCGAGGCAGGGCCGGTCTCTCTGGCAGGGACTTATTAATAAGAGAAGCTCAGACAGTGGCGGGAGGAAGACAAGAAACGCTGGGAAGGCTTAGCCGGCGCTGAAGAGGGGGAGACACACCTTCTGGTGACCTGTGGCTTGGAGACCAGCCGTGAGCTGGGCTGAGAGCAGGAAGCTGCCCACGGAGGGGTTCCCTCTGCCATGGAAGCCAGGCCGGGCGACTGCCGGGGCCCAGGCTGAGCTGCCTGCCACGGCAGGTGTTTCTCAGAGGGATGCTGCCGGGGGGACCAGAGCCTGGAGGGCCAGAGCCACTGACCGGGCTCGCCAGGCTGAGATGACCTCCTGCCAACTGTCGCCTGGTGACCAGGTGCTCCTCGAATGAGGACAGACAGGCCATTCCCTCCCCCAAAAGCTGGAGAACACGTGCAGACGGGCATGGGGAGGGCACGGCGCTCCGGGGGAGGTGGCCGGGGGTGAGTGGGAATGGGAGACACCGGGAGGGGCCCTTTGCTACCCGAGATAAGAACTTTGGCTTGGACTCGGCCCCCTGCCCCAACCCCGTCGTGGACGGAGGCCCCGCACTCACGGGGCTTGAGGTGTCGGGGGCCCCGCCGGCCTTCTGCCCCTCCAGCTCCTTCACGTAGTTGTGGACGTCGGTGCCAAAGCAGTCGGCCTCGTAGAAGGCGCTGCTCCAGCCGGGGCTGCAGCCCTGGAACTCGGCCGGGCCCGGAGCCACAGCGGGACCACCCTCCTTGGGCCTGGCCAGCTGGGCCGCGGCCTCCACGTCCGGGGTCCCTCTGGCCGGCGCGGGGCCCCTCGCCTGCTCCTTCTCGGCTTTCACAGACCTCTGAGGCCGAAATCCCACCTCCAAGTTGCCCCGGGACAGCTCATCGGAGTCCGTGTCGGACAGCGAGGGGGGTAGGCAGGGGGCTCTGCTGCTGTGAGCGGCCGGCGTGTCCTTCCCTGGACGGAGGACAGGGAACAGGGCGGTGGGGCCAGCAGCTGCGGGTCATGCAGAGCGTCTGCCAGACTGTTTCCAGAGGGGCTACCTGCACCCGGTCGGGGACGTGAGACCCTTTGGGGTGTCCGGGCACCCCCACTTCTCAAGAGGGGCCACAAGGGTCCTCAAAAACCCAGCTGCCTCATGGGGGCGAACTTGACAGTGGAGATTTGAGGGAACCCTAACTGCGTGCAAATAGTTGGACACAATGAAGTGCGTCTGTCTGCAGAGGGAGGGTCAGGACAGGCGATGCATCATCCTCAGACGCGTGCGGTGAAAGGGGGGGTGAAAGGGGTGAGAGGTCAAGGCCACACGGGCACCCACTTGTCACCTCACCCATCCCCCTGCACAGTTCAGACCCCCCATGGGAGGGGGACAAAGGAAGCCTTTCCTGTAATGGTCCAGCCACACAAGGAGGGTGGAGATAAACCTGGAACCTGCCCTGGAAAGTGCGCCCATCCCCCCTCCTCCCCCCTGGCCCCCATTGCTTACCTGCTCCGTGCAGCAAGGGCCGTTTGCTGGACGGTGAGCAGCCGCTTCGCACGCTGGCATGGCCGCCCTCGGGCTGTGGCCCAGCCGCCTCCGAGGTGCTGCCACCAGATGGAGGACACTGGAGCCTCCGTGCCCCCCCCTCCTGGGCTCCCCATCCCAGACAAGACTGCAGGTGCCCCTGCAGCGCCTTCCCAGGGGACCTTGCCTGTGGGGCTCCTGGTTATTGGGCTCCTCCAGCTGGTCCCTGAGCAGGGGGATGTGCCTCCTGGCCCCTGTGATCCTATGGGCCCCCCTCTCCCACTAAGGGACCAGGTGCTGGAACCGAAGGCTGGGGAACAGGGTGGGCTTTGGGCGGCGAGAGGGGCCCTGGGTGAGGGGCCCTGGGTGAGGGGCCCTGTGGGGAGGGTGTGAATGCTGGGTGAGGAGGGCGGGAGGAGGGAGGGTCTGCCTCGGGGCCGGAGGGGGAGCCTGGCCCCCGGAGGCGCTCACTTCCTGGGGGGCGATGTCCTCTCGTTCACCACCTTGAAGAGGCTCTGCAGCAGCTTCTCGCCCCAGTACAGGTCGCAGAACTTCTCGGATATGGCCCCGCAGAATGTGGCGTAGGTGAGATCTTTCAGGGCGTAAATGTACTCCCCTGGTTTCGCACATCGACAGGGGCGAGTTAGAATGTGGGGGAGCCACTTTGGGGGCCCCCTGACTTTCTGCGCAAATGAGGCTGGTCCCGGGGGCTGGGCTCTGAGGCCCTCCTGGCTGCCAGAGGCCCCCGGGGGGCTGGCTCTGCTCAGGGGCTCGTAGTGCAGACCGAGGAGTGGGGCCCTCTTTGTGGCCACTGAGGCCCCCCTCACGCCGCCCCCCCGCCCGGGCCCTGCGTCCCCCCGCCGCTCCCTGGTCCTGGGGCGTCCCTCGGGCCTGGGGGCCCCGTACCCATGATCAGCGCCTCCAGCCCGTTGTCCAGGTAGCCGTCGAAGGCGAACTCCTCCTGGATGAGGCGCGTGGCCTCCTGCAGGGACGGGCAGGCCTTGCTCTTGGGGACGGGCGCGGCGTCCACACCGGGCGGACCCAGCTTGCGGTCTGCCGGCCGGGGCTGCTCGGGGTGACTGTCCGCCGCGCCCCGGGGGCCGTCTGGACTCGCCTTGGCCAGGGCGGGGCTGCAGGAGGCTGGGGGTGGGCCCTGGGGCTCCTGGCCGGGGCCCTTGGTGGCCTTGCTCCGGGGCGGCTTGGCCGGGTGAGGCGGGCCCTGGCGAGCTGCGGGGGCCTCCGGGGTGCGGGGCCCCAGGCCTCTGGAGGAGGCTCCAGGCGGGACCCGCTCCTCCAGCCCTCGCTCCTGGGGCATCACCGAGGAGCTGGGAGCTGGGGGGCAGGGGCACCCCTGGGCTGACCCTCTCGGCGTCAACTCTCTTGGGGGTCCCGGGGCTGTGCCGCTCGACCGGGGACCAGGCGCCCTCTGGTCAGGTGTCTCCAGGCTGGCGGCCAGCGCGTGGGCCTCGGGAGCCTTCTTCTCATCGACGTCCGCGTCCAGCCCGCCTTCCCTCTCCTCTGGCCTCTCTGCCGGCCCCGAGGCCCTGGCGAGGACCTCCCTGTGAGCAGAGAGAGCGCTCAGGAGAGGCTCCTGGGCCCGGCCGGCTCCTGGCCACACCTGCCACTCACCTGGCCGCACCTGCGTCTGGTGCGAGGCCGATGGGCATGGGGGGCGCGGCGGGGGCGGCGGGCGCTTCGGGCAGCTCCAGGGGCCCCTCGCTGCAGGAGGGCGGGTCGGGCACAGGCCCCTGCACAGCCATGAGTCCGGTGTCACCGCTGACCTGCACGAAGTCTGGACAAACGGGGGGTGAGTGTGGTTGGGGGGATGGCTCCGCCCGCTCTGAGGGGGTGCTGGGCCCCGCTCACCATCCCCAAGCACACGGGGACGTTCCAGCACCAGGGGACGGGAGGCTGAGTCCAGGGCTGCTGGGGCTGGGAGGGAGGTGGGGGACGCTCCTCAGGGGGGACTGGGGACATGAAAACCCCGAGGACCCGGCCCCGGGCAGGACGGGATCGGTGCCGTGGAGACAGGACACAGCGGGCTCTGGAGGGGACGGAGCAGGACAAGAACTAGGGGGTCGGCGATGTGACCACAGGAGGGGGTGGGGAGGAGGCGGGCGGGAGCTGACGTTCTGGCGGCTGGTGAGATGGGAGACTTTAGCGCCGAGGCCTGAGCCATGGGGCCTTTAGAAGGGACCGACAGAGGCGGGGGGAGGGAAGGTGAGGGTCCCCGTGATATCCAGGTGCAGGGTCACACTCTGGCGGACAGCAGGGCCCCGGGGGAGGATGGGCTGGTTCTGGGGGGACTCACCTGAGCTGGACCCGGGAGCTGGCGCTGCGCTGGGGGTCAGGTCAGCCACCGAGAACACATTTTGGAGGCTGATGATCTCTTCCTCCTGGTAAACCTGGGCAGGAGGACACAGGCCCCTGTGAGGTGACCCCAGAGGCCCAGGCTCAGCCTCAGCCGCCTCACAGAGCCTAAGGCACCTGCCTCCGCTTCCAACGGTTTGGTGGGTTTCTAGGCACAGGAAGGCTACCCTGTCCCGGGCCCTGGTGGGTGGTGGGTGCCTGTCTGCTGACCCAGGGACCCCGAGGTGGCCAGCCCTGTCAGCTGCCTGGGGGCCGACAGGGACGTGAGGAAGTGGTGCAGCTAGCTGAGGGCCAGCGTGCAGGCCACCTGGGGTGAGCCCCTCCCCTGTCTGGGGTCAGTGCGCCAGGGCGTGGGGCTGCTGTTCAAGATGGTAGAAGAGGCCGAAACCAGTGTGGTTCAGTGGATAGAGCGTCAGCCTGCGGACTGAAAGGTCCCGGGTTCGATTCCGGTTAAGGGCATGTGCCTTGGTTGCAGGCACATCCCCAATGGGGGTGTGCAGGAGGCAGCTGGTCGATGTTTCTAGCTCTCTATCTCTCTCCTTTCCTCTCTGTAAAAAATCAACAAAATATAGATATAGCTATATCTATCTATCTATATAAATATAGATATATTTATATATATATATAGATAGATAGATAGATGGTAGAAGAGGCTGAGAATTGCCCCTCCCCTACACTCTACATCTGTACGACAAACAGTTGGAACAGGACCCGCGTCTCCCCGGCCCCAGGGCAGGTTCCGGGCTCACACCTGAGCCTGGGAATCGCTCTCTTACCTGACAGGTGGATGCCCGCAGGTGGGCTAAGATCTTCCTGCTGTCCATGCCTCGCTGGAGGAGGTAACTGCCGCACACCTGAAAGCAAGGACACGGGCCACACGTCCAACACGTGGAGGTGCAGGCGGCTGGCCCCTCTCAGTCCAGCGACTCACTCCACAAGCAAACGCTCTGACACCTGAGAGCTGGTGTGGGCCGCACTTGACAGCAGTCAGGGGCAGGCAGCTGGCAGGGCCGGGCACCCAGGCCGCCGCTGCAAAGCTGTCTCCTCCCGGGGTGCACACAGCCTCTCCTTCTAGAAGGTTCTGTGGTCCCCCAATCAGGGAAACAGCAGCGGGGCTCCTCTTCACTTGTCACTTGGAGCCCCGCGGCCCTGAACCCCAGGAAGAGGAGGGGGGAGGACTCCCAGGAGGTGTGGGGAAGTCGGTGAGCGGGGTGCTCCGCTCCTCTCAGGCCCGGCTTAAGGGCAGGGTCTGGGCTGGCCCCAGGACCACCCTGCCCGCTCTCTGGCCAGGTGGTCTGGGGGCAGTGCTGGGGTGAGGGGCCCTCCACAAAGGAAACCCGTGCCCTCCCTGCCCAACGCCCACTTTCCCTGGAAATAAGAAGTCCCTTCCTTGTGGGCACCCCACGGCCAGGCTACCTTGACGGCCTCGGCCACAGACGGCCGCTCCTGGGCGCTGCGCCTGGCCATCTCCAGGAGGAGGGTCTTGAGCCTGCGTGGCAGGGCCAGCTTGTGGTCTTGGGGGACGCTGAACTTGGCCGCCATCCACAGCACTGCGGCTACACAGTACACCGAGGCCTGGGGACGAGAGGAGCCAGCGTGCTCAGCAGACCAGCTCCGTCCCCCGAGAGCCGTCCCTGACCGGACCCCACCGGCACCTGGAAGCCCCCAGCCCCCAGGTGCGTGTTTAACAAGCGCCCACAGGTCCCGAGCTGCCCATGCTGAATCCGATCTTGGGATGGCACCAGCAGAGCCCGAGAGGCACCTGCTGGGCAGGCTGCCCAGGTTGGGCAAAGCCGGGGGGATGGACCCCCCTGAGCCAGTGCCCGTCCCTTCCTTCTCCCCCAGGCTCAGGACAGAGGGGGTGGCATCCCTGAGGGTAGGAGAGGGGGATGGGCCAGGCACCTTTTCAGTCACCAGCTGCTGCTCCGCCACCTCGGGGGCCAGGAAGAACGAGTTGGATGTGCCTGAGAGAGAAACCCCAGGCCCAGCTGAGCTCTCCTTCCCGCCTCGGAGGGTGGCGGTCGATGTGGGAACACAGCCGAGGGGGAGCCACGCCCGCCGGTACCCACCGTTGGCGGGGGGCGGCCCGAAAAGCACGGCCCCGTCCTCGGCCACCAGCACGGAGTCCGGACACAGGTAGGCTGCAGCAGAAGGCGAGGTCAGGGCTGGGCTCACCGCAGAGACCTGCTCCCCGGAGGCCTGCTGGGGTGCGGGTGGGTGGGGCAGCCCCCGTGTCACCCGAAGGCCCCTGGGCCACCCAGGGGACGCGAGGACACTGGGTCCCTCGCTGGATGCAACAAGAGGGCCAGGGCACTGGCTGGACCTCCTCCCTTCCTCACAGGCGCTGGACAGACGGCCCTGGGGGGCAGGACACAGGGCCCTCTGAGCAGCCCTCCTGCCCCAGAGCTGGCCTGTGGCTGCCAGACACAGGAGGAGCTGAGGAAAGAGGAGGGTGACGGGGGAGGGGTCCTGCAGGAGGCTGGAGGCCCAGCCTGACCGGACGTCACAGGCCTGTGGACCACGGGACTCGAGGGCAGCCCTGTCCCTGCCCTGCAGGGTTGAATTTGGGGGCCACAAAGCAGTGCAATGTCTAATACCCTCTCCCTGGGGACAGGGTCTCCCTGCGGAGAGGCGGTGGGTCAGCTGGGTCACCTGCTCTAAGGCCCACAGTTAGGCATCTGCCCCCTGCCGCCCCCTGACTCAGTGGGTCCTGAGCACAGAGCAGACGCCCCCCGGGGTGCCCCTGGCCCACAGTGTGGACATTGCGTCCATGGGCCACATGGCTGAACAGGGAACCGCAGTGCAAGTGTCACCTGGGAGCCGGGCGTGGGTGCCTATGGCGCTGAGGCAGGCGTGGGACAGAGCCCACAGCTCGTACTCCCTGAAGGGCCGGCCCAGCTTGGACAGGAGGTCCTGCAGGGAGACGCCCTGGGGGAGGGACAGGGCGAGAGCCACGTCAGACACCTCCTGCAAGACCTCTGCTGGCAGGTCAGCTGGGAGACGTCCCCACGTGCACCAGGGGCTGGGAGGGTGTGAGGGATGGGACCCATGCACCCAGGTGCTGGGAGGGTGTGAGGGATGGGACCCATGCACCCAGGGGCTGGGAGGGTGTGAGGGATGGGACCCATGCACCCAGGTGCTGGGAGGGTATGAGGGATGGGACCCATGCACCCAGGTGCTGGGAGGGTGTGAGGGATGGGACCCATGCACCCAGGGGCTGGGAGGGTATGAGGGATGGGACCCATGCACCCAGGGGCTGGGAGGGTATGAGGGATGGGACCCATGCACCCAGGGGCTGGGAGGGTGTGAGAGACGGGACCGTGCACCGCGGAGGGACATGGAGGAGCAGCCCATGGAGGACAGCCTGGGGTTCCCGAAAACTGAAAACAGAGCGGCCACAGGACCCAGCTGTTCTCTGGGGCAAATCCCCAGAAGTGGTTGCCGGGTCCTCTGGCACAGCACTGGCATTCCCACGTTCGCAGCGGCACCCTTCACGGGAGGCGAGAGGCGGGAGCCACGTGTGTGTGTGGATGCGGGGCGCCGTGTAGTGGGGCAGCCGGGCCTCGGGTGAGGGAGTCCGGGGTGGGCTTGATTTTATGATTACCGCACTCTTCACTGAAGGCACGCTCACTCTCAGGTGCCGGTCAGGATGTGAATAAAAATGGAAACACAGACCCGCCCCGAGTCCCTGGGCCCACAAAGCCTGGCGGGTTTCTGGGCCGTCCTGCCAGCCGCCGTGCTGGGCCGGGCTGCCCCTGGCCACCCTGGGTTTGGGCCGTGGCTTCCAGGCGGCTTTGCCCCAGGAGCTCACGGAGACACAGCTTCAGGGGGCAGCCTGCTGGGCGCCAAGCAGGACAGTGTGTTTGGCCGGCTCCGCCCAGGGTCCTTGGCCACAAAGGGCCACTCAGAGTGCCCGTGGGGATGCTGATCGTACCCCAGCTCCCAGGACTCGGTTCTGACAGAGCCCCCTGTCCCTCCCTGCCGACGGAAGACCCTCCCTGGCCACGGCCACGCAGAACACGCCCTCACCCACCTGGTCCGAGGCTGCGCTTCCCGCCTCTCCGGCTCCTTCTGGAACCTGCTGGTCGGCCCCCAGCATCCCCGAGTCTCCACCTGCCTCTGGAGGGTCCTCAGGACAGGGCGGGTGGCATTCCTCCACAGGGCCCTGGCCGGGCCCCCCAGCCACCCCGCCCCCACTGGGACCCACGCCCCGAGCCCCGTCCGCCTGGAGCCCAGGCTCCTGCTCCGGCCGCGCTCTGGCCTTGGGCGGGCCTTTGAGGCTGGGAGGGCTGCTCTTCCGCTCGGGAAAGGCCTCCCTGGGGTCTGGAGCGGAGAACTGCGATGTGGGCAGCTGGTTGGTCACGCTGGCCGGCGGCAGGCAGAGGGCGCCGGCCTCGGGGCCCTCGGGCAGGAGCCTGGGGACCGTCTGCACCTTCCTCAGGCGGCCCCGCTCTGCGGGGCTTGGGGCGTCCAGGACCAGGCTGGCCAGGCCCTCCCCGAGGTGGCTCTCTCCGTTTTTCGCGGGGGGTGACAGCAGGAGCTTGGAGGAGAGGATCCTGGGGTCGCAGGCGGGGGTCTGGGGTCGGCCCCAAGGGGCCTCCGGGTCAGCGCCATGGTCCCCGGGCTGCCTCTTGGGCCCCACACTTCTCGGAGCAAGTCTCCCCCTCCAGGCGCTCTCGCTGACATCTGGGCAAGAGCAGGGCTGGTCACTGCCCTTGGCCAGGGCCCCAGGTGCCCCCACAGCACCCCCGCCCACGGCCACCTCCGAACCGTCTCCTGCAGGGCCCCAGCCCGCCGGTCACCGAGGCTGAGCTGTGGATCCCCCTCAGGATGGGGGATCCCAGCGCCTCTTCCCTCAGCAGCCGGGCAACATCCTCGCAGCCTCGTTAATCACCTAATCCTGGCTAATTAATCCTGGCTAATTAACCGGCTGCCCGCTCCCCTGGGCCAGGCCAGCTGCCCATAGGGGGCTGCTAAGCCCCGCCTTAATTATCTCATCCGAAAAGCACATCGTGTTCCATTAGGAGAACAAAGTGAGAGTCTCCAGGGGAAGAAAGGCTGTGGCCGCGCCCCGCCCGCCCCGGCCTGGCCTCCACGCATGCGTCTCCCCGCAAACCGCCAGACACGCCCCCTCCCGCGGGGACTCCTCCCGCGGCTCCGACAGCCACGCAGCGCGGCCTGGTGCCGCGGCGTCACCAGCAGCGTCACCGGAGGACCCCACGGCCCCTCCTCAGCAGGCACCGGGCAGAGCTGACGCTGGCGTTTGTTCAAAACGCCATCTGAGACTGGCACCCCACATGAGCCGTGGAAACTTGGCCCCGCGGCAGCAGCCGGCACGGCGGAGTGATGCGCCTCCGATACGGCGCAGTGTGGGGATGGCGAGGCTCTCGCCCTATCTGTGCCGAATGCCCCTGGGACCGGCCCAGTGTCCAGCTCCGAGCCCAGCCTCTTCTCAACATGACCTTGGCTCTCACCTCTAACAGCATGATGTCTGCACAGCGTGAGTCTGTCCCGTGTGTGTGTGTGTGTGTGTGTGTGTGTGTGTGTGTGTGCGCGCGCATTTGTATACATAGTGGGTGTGCAATGCTTGTGCATTATAAATGGGTGCGTAGGAGTTTGCACATGTGTATGTTTATGTGTGTGACTGAGTGTGTGAGCATGTGAGTGGGTGTTTATGTGGTGTGTGAGTACACTGTGTGGGTGTGTGAGGCCCGTGCCAATGTTTGTGCATATTCACATGTGCATATGAGAGTGGACATACTCATGCCTGGGAACATGTGTGTACGCAGGCACATGCCTGGGTGAGTGTAGCTTGCTCACCTTGGAAGGTTCCGAAGGACTCGAGGGAGAGCACCCTCCTCCCGACAGCCGAGAGGTTGCGGCACAGGCGGCAGGAGGACGTGAGCTGCATCTTCTCCTCGCACAGCGCGATGATGCTCTGGGCACACGTACGGGAGTCAGGGGTGATTTTAGAGAGGATGGGGGGCGGTATCGATGTGAGAAATACTGATTCATTGCCTCTCATACAGGCTACGGCTGGGGATCGAACCCGCAACCCGGGTATGTGCCCTGACCAGGAATCGAACCCACCACCTTTCAGTGTATGGGTCCACACTCCAACCAAGCCATACAGGCCAAGGCAGAAAACCAAGTTCTTATTTAAACTAAGTGCAATGGAAAGGAGCCTGAGTGATGGGGCAGGGCGGGGGCAGACAGGAAGGCCTTGTGTGTGTGTAGCATGCAAGAGTGTGCATGTTGGGATTTGTGAGTGTGCATGCATGTGGCTCCAAGCCATCAGGCTGCGTGGAGGGTGTTGGGGCTCAGCCTCTGGGGTGAAATGGGGAGGTGGTCCAAGAGGTACCTCGAGATTGGGCCGGTCTCCAGGGTCCTCTGCCTGCATCCGGTCCAGCAGCGCCTCCAGGTCTCGGCTCAGCCTGGGCTCCGGCTCCGGCTCTGCCACGTACTCGAGGGCAGCCTTCAGCGTGGCCCCCAGGGAGTAGATGTGCGCCTGTGGCACCAAAGAGCCATCAGCGCCACCGGGCTGTGTGCCACTGCTCCCCGGCCAGGAACATGTGTTGGGGACCCTAATGCTCTTTACAGCCACCTCCCCAGCTGTGGACTGTCCTGGTGCTGAGCCATGCACCCCAGTGTCTTGGGTCTGGAGTCTACACTAGCCCCGCTGTACCAGCCAGCAACTCTGGACCCCTCCCGGACACAGGCACCCGGATCTCCTCCCCTGATGGCTGCTGTGTCTCTGAAGAGCAGAGACTTTTCTTTTTTGGGGTTTATTCTTTTTATTTTTTTTTAATTTTTATTGATTTAGAGAGGAAGGAAGAGGGAGAGAGAGATAGAAACATCCATGATGAGAGAGCATGATGGTGGATCGGCTGCCTCCTGTAAGTCCCTCACTGGGGACCAAACCCACAACCTGGGCATGTGCCCTTGACCGGAATCGAACATGGGACCTTTCAGTTCGCAGGCCAATGCTCTATCCACTGAGCCAAATTGGCTAGGGCTGGGGTTTATTCTTTAAAAATCATGTATGAGCCAGAGTGAAGACGCGTTCCCTTAGTTTGAACGTTAGGGTTTTCTATCTGCCTTCGTGAGAGTGTGGGCTTTCCAGCCGGAGCACGCTGGGACAGGCCCCATCATGGCTAGGCATTATCCCCCAACAATGCCTGTGGGGCTTTACCAACAGGAGGCTGAGCCCCGAAAGGTTCAGAAACTTCCTGGGACCACACAGCTAGGGCAGGACGGGCAGGTGAGGGCCTGGGCCGGCTGGCTCTGGAAGGTAGTCAAACCCCCCACACAGTGGAGGCTGGGGCCCTGACCAAGGCCAAGCTCCCTGCCGCCCTGCCCAGTGCTCCCTTCCCCAGCCCAGCCCCTCCTCCTGACTGGAGCCCACTCTGGTCCACGGTCGCACCCCCTCTGGGGCCAGACCCAGATGACTGCCTCGGGCTCCGAGAGCGGAGGATTTGCTGTGTGTCTCGCCCAGGACCACGCGAATGAGCCTCAGAAAAAACATATTAATAAAAGGAAGTTCCACAACATCCACGCAGCGCGATGAGGTTTGATAAAGTGGAATAACTTGGATTTCAGGAATCCGTACTTGTGAGACGAGGACAGAAGGAGGCAGAGGGATGGTCACCGTGGGTGGGGGCGAGGACAGAACTGCTTTTGGGGAAGCCCGGCTCCCTTCCCAAAAGTACAATTAAAAAAAATAAAGCAGCCAACCAAAGGACTTGTATGCATGCACATAAGCCTAACCAATGGGCTCAGACAATAGGGGGTGAGGGCCTGAGTGTGTGTGGGGGGGGGTTGAAAGGTAATGGTGAGATGAGGACACATATGCAATACTTTAATCAATAAAGAAATTAAAAAAAAAACACCCTGACAATCTAAAATAAATAAATAAACAAACAAACAAATAAATAAATAAAGCAGTCCACACATGGACCAGGAATGGGAACTGTACACACCAAAGGTTCCAAGGAAGGTTCTGACCCATGAGGTCCAAAAACCCCTAAGACTGGACAGTAGGGTCCACCGAGACCAGGGGCCCGGGTCCTGTGGTCCATGGAGCCGGGACGCACACAGCCGGGACGCAAGGGGCCCGAAACTGGCTTGTTTTAAGGTGAAATGAAGCACAGGAGGGGCCAATCCCAGACTCTCATTTGGGGTGAACATTGAAACTCATGTCACAAAGCTAATGGACTTTGGGAAGATTCTTGAGTCTGTAATTCCTGGTTTCTTTTTTAACGATGGGTCCAGTTTCCTGCACCACCGTCTTAGGAGAGGGTGCCATGAAGAAAGAAACCATGGCCAATGGCTTCTGGGGCCGTCCGGCACCTGGGCCGGAGCCCAGCATGGCGCACGGTGGACAGACAGGGCGGGGCGGACAGACGGATGGGGGATGTCCCCATCACGCTGCAGGGTCGTGTGCAGAGGGAGGCTCGTGCCTGTGTGCTTAGGGGCTCCAGGGTCCACTCCGCTGAGGGGGCCTCCCGGAGGCCTGGTGGCCGCAGCCGGAGGGAGTGGGTGTGGCTGCCTAACACGTGGATTACTATCCAGAGGCCGCGGATCCTCAGAGACACGCCAGCCGCCACTGGTAATCGCAGGCACGTTTAACGTGTTAAATACAGAAGATTCACACTTTAGAGAACATGCAGCCGTAATGACAACCAGGCTGTCACTGGAGCCGAGCTGCCTGCTGAGTGACTGGGGAGGGGGGGGCGTGCCCACAGACTCCTCACGGGCACCCTGGGCACAGGCCCGCTGACGCCCTTCCCTGCTAACCACACGCCCGCCCCTCAAGGCCACTTACCTCAAAGGTGTTCCCAGTCACATCGAACTCTGGGGGCACAAAGGCCCCCTCGGGGTCATCTGGGGAAAGAGAGAGAAGGTGCTGTGATCACACATCCGCGAGGAGGAGGCTCTGGGTGCGGAGCGGACCCCGGCCTGCACTCTCCAGAGGGGGATTCTGCTTCCTGTCCCCGAGGGGAGGGAAGCCACCTCCTTCCCTGCAAGGGAGGGAACGTGGCTCCAAAGAGGAAGAAGAGGTGCTGACTCCCCAGAGAGAGCCGAAGCACCAGGCCCCTCCACTCGGGTCCTCCCTGGGGTGGAGGAGGCCCTGAACCCCATTCACTGCGGGGCCAGGGGCACCCCAGGGGCCGGCGGAGGCGCCAGGCCTGTCCTCCCTGTGGTCAGGGCAGCGGGCCCTCCCTGGCCCAGTGAGGGCCGTGTGACCGGGCTGCAGAGACCAGCACCCACTAATAGGGCCAGAACAGACGGGGCTAGAGATCCCATCAGGACGCCGGGGCTGTGTGACTGTCCCGCCCGGGGAGGGGCCTCACCGCTGAGCTGCTCCATGAAGCACACGTTGCCGCTGGTGTTGAAGGCCAGGGTGTCGGGCGTGATGCAGAGCGTCTGGAAGATGGCCGAGTGCGCGACGCTCCTCATGGACAGGCTGCACTCCAGGCACACGGCCCAGGCCTCCTGCTCGCTGAGGCCGCTGTCCCGCAGGGACAGGATGTCGGCCAGGGACACGTTCTCCTGCCAACACAGCCTCGCTGGCACCGGTGTGGGCACGGGCCCTCCTCCCCAGGGGGCCCCCAGCGCCGCGACTAAGTCTGGGGAGGCAGACAGCGTGCGGCGGTTTCGTTCGGCGCCAGGGAGGAGGTTTGAGGCAAGGCTTTTTTTTTTTTTTTAACAAAACCACAACCGCACAGAAGCCGCCGCACGGCTCCTGGCTGTCAGAGGCACAGAGCGTTCAGCACGATGCTCAGGTGCCGCTGGGGGCAGGCGTTCACGCCTGTGGCCGGCGCCTGTGCCTTGGTCCCTGCGGCCCCGAGCCGGGTCACCCACTTGTCAAGACGTCCCTGACCCACAGCTCAGCACACACAGCGCGGGGACACGCAGGTGCTGAGCAGAGGAGCGAGATGCTGGAACAGGGAGTGGAGTGGATGCCCAGGAAGCGGCAGCTGCACACCCAGAACCATTCACAGGGCTGCTCTGCGTGGTCCCACCGCACAGCCATGGGGCACGCCCCAGCCCGCACATGGCCTGCTGGCTGTGGAGTGGCCGGACATTTGCTCCAGGCAGCTCCCATGCAGGACAGAGCCTGACCCTGGGCCTCCCCGTGAGGGTCACCCTCCAGATCTGAGTGGTTTCCTCTGACCCTTGTAAGAGCTCAGCTGTGATTGTGTCACCAACACTCACATGCCCACACACACCTAACACACAGCCACGCGCACACAGTGCCCCTCAGTGTGTACACACACACACACACGGACATATACCAACACCTGCATTCACGTGCATGCACAAACACACACACAGTCTCTCACACACATCCTCCTTGGACCTTAAGGAAACTTCTCTGCTCTTCCGTTTGACACCCTGTCATCTGTGCGTCCCTGTGTCTGTGCACCCCCTGGACTCCAGAAGGGAGGGTGGATGAGGGACCAGGCTGGGAACTGTGTGGTGAGGCCAGAAAGGGTCAAGTCACCGGCCTCTGAGGAGGAAGGAGGGGGGTTGGGCTGGGGGATGGTGCAGAAGAGAGGCCAAGTCTATCTACAGACTCAGAGCAGCCCCCCTCCCGCCCCCGAGCCCTGGGGACCTCACAGGACTGCTCTTCAGGCCCAGACGGGCTGTCAGGTCCTAGAAAGCGTCTCACACCCCTGACCTTGAGCTTCCTCTCTTGCACTGCAAGGACCCCAGACCAGGGCAAGAGGACCAAGGGCTTAACCAGAGGAAGGAGGACAGAGAACCAGGCAGCGACTCACGGGCATCTTGGCTCAGCCTCTGGGCTTGGCAGGGGGTGGTGTGAGTGGGGACCAGGGCTGGGGGTGGCCACCATCTGCTTCCTCCTCCGGGCTGGGTGAGGGCCCGATGGCGCCCCTCCCCAGGAACTCCCGCTCTTTCTGTGGGGCTGGGTGGGGGTGGGTAAGGGAGGGAGACTTGTGGGAGCTGGTTCAAGAAGTGGCCACAGGGGCCCAGCGCTCCAAGAGCCAAGAACCCAGCCGGGATCCAGAAAAGTATCCTTGTGCGAAGGTGTTTAAAAGGACAGACCAGGACAAAGGCAGAGCGGTTAGAGTGGGGCAGTGCAGGGGGAGCCCCCAAACCCCAGCTCCCACCTCCACCTGCTGTGTCCCTGAGGCTCACTGCTAACAGGTCTTTCTGATTTAGCGCAACACGTGCACTCATACCTGCACTCCGCACACATACATGCACATGTATACACAGTGCACAACATATATGCACACATGCGTGCATACGTGTGCGTGCACACACAGTGCTCACACATGATACCACACCACCCAGAACACACATGCCGACACACATATGCACACATACCTGCATACCCACTCCCAACACAAATGTACGCGCACACCTGTACACACATGCAAGCACACCCACAAAGCGCACACATAACACACACACACCTGCAGACCCAAACACACACATATATTCCAGTATATACAAATACACAGAGCACTCCCCCAGACATGTGCACTCGCTCGCATACATGTGTCCACACACTAATACACTACCCAAAGGCCTCATGGGTTTGTGCTTTAGGAGCATGAGGCCGGCCCTGCACAGGGCCCTGTGCACGCCCACTGGTGTGCCCATGTGGCCCGCAGGCCCAACTGCTCACACAGCTGGTGCCTGGGTGTGCTGCCAAGAGGGGGATCCCAGGCTGGTTGTGCCCACGGGGGCTCCTGGTCAACCTCCTGCTCAGGTCCAGGCCCTGCCCACCCCCTGCCCTGTGGCCCCTGCCCCTATTCATGGCAGGAGCATCTAATCGGGGCGTCTCGGCGTGATTTTATGAAGTGACACCCATGGGTCTGAGTCATTGAGTCCGCATGGCTGAGTCCCCCCGAAGCTCTGTGGTTGCAACAGGAAGCGGGGACGGCCGAGGCACAGGCCAGGCCAGAGCCCAGGGACGCGGCTGGCTCCCGAGAGGAGGTCTCCCACATGCTGAGGGTCCCGATCCGGGGGCTCCGCGGGGCCTCGCGCCTCACCCCTCACCATCCCTCAGCAAGGCAGCGCTTGAGTGGGCCCTGGGGTAAGTGTGGGGGCAGGACCACCTGAGTCCTGTTCCCTGCAGGGCAGGTCTCCACCCCGTGGCTGTGCAGACACAAAGTCAGCCCCGCCCAGCTGGGGGGGGGGGGTGCAGGAGGCAGGTGCAGGGGAGCCCCTGGGCAGGCGGTCCCCAGGGCAGCCCTTCCCCGGCTGGTCCCTGGGGCCCTGGGCAGGGCTGGCTTCCACCCGGGGCCACTGTCTGGTTGCAGCAAAGTGCCCGTTCAGGGGCTTCTGGTCTTAAAGGGGCCATGGACCCAGTCACAGACAGTGAGCCAGGGCTCCATGGGGGCCCAGGTGCACTCTCCTAGAACCAATTACTTCTTTAACCTTGGGACGGGGCCTGCCCACACAAAGCCCCGTCACTTCGGAGTTCTGTCAACAACCCCCAGGCCCGCCGCAGTCCCTTCAGCTGCCAGACCCCCAGGCGGGGGGCGCTCTGCACGGTGCCCTGCTGGGGGTATGTCTATTTGCCCTAGAGCCCCCCCCCCCCCCCCCAACTCTCACCTCCCTGGAAGCTCTCCGGGGTTCTCCAGCTGCCTGCTGCTCTGAGCTCATTTCCTCCCCGATGTCACATGGACCCTCTGGGGCACAGTGGGAACGTCACTCCTTTCTAGGGCGCCCCCAGCTGTGTGCGCCTCTGGCAGCAAAAAGGTCCCCGAGCCCAGGACTCAGCCCACAGATGCTGGCAGGCTCTTGCTGAACCGGGCAGGGGTAAGAATGCTCCTTACTCCTCAAGGGGGTCTGGGGACCAGGAGACACCCTGCCCCCCCCCCCCCTCCCCCAATGCCTAAACTGGTGCGCCGTCTTCCTGTCCAAGCCTGCTTTCGTTCTTGCCGCCCCATCGCCCCTGGCAGGCAGTGGCACCACCTGCCTCTCCATGGCCTCTCCTGCAGCCACCGTCCTGCCTGATCCCAATACCCTGTCCTTCGCTTGTCCGGGGTGCTGCCTGTGGGAGACCAGGGACCAGTGGGGCGGGCTGCAGCCTCCAGGGCGCTGTGGGTGGTGCCAGCCCCTCACCAGGTGCCTTGGGGGCTTCCAGCAGAGCTCTCCCACCCGCTGGCACCCCCGGGGCACATGCCAGCGTGGAACTGCTGGACACGGGCTGTGGCATCTCCGTTCCACACGGAATGCCAAGCTGCTTTCCCTAGACCTTTCTCCCCCCCGCCCCCCAACCCCCCCGGAGGGCGGGAGGGCTGCTGTCCACATTTTGGGCCTCGCCAGCCTGGGTGGGAATTCACAGTGGGAGTATCTCCCATCCCCTCCTATAAGAAAGCCAAGCCCCTTTTCTCGTGTTCGCGGGCTGTTTGGGTTTTCTCGGGCGGCCCTGGGGAGGCACACTCCAGGGCTCCCGGGGCCCCGTGGGGTTCTAGTTCTCGAACAGGACCTCCCTGTCCGGTCAGTTACTGTGAGTGGCCACCTCCTGTGTCTCCTGAGGTTTGCTGATGACCTGGGCCTGGTGGCCGCCGTCCCTCCCTGGGGCGGCCCCTGTCCTTGTCTGGGTCTCCAGGCTCCTTCGGCAAGCCCGCCCAGGTGACATTCAGCCTGGCTCCTCCCTCCCCTCGCCCAAGAAGGCTCTCCGGGTGCCACCTGACTAGGTATTGCCGCAGCAGGCAGTGTCACATGTCCCTGAGGTAGATGCCAGATCTTCAGCACCGACCACGCTGAGGGGGTGTGGTGTGCGGTCTGGAGCGGGTGTGTCCGGGGACCGGTGAGGCCTGCTCTGGGCCCGGCCTCCTGCTCTGAGGGGCACACACCTGGGGCAGCGCCTGTCTCTTCTGCGGGGCGGGAAGTCTGAAGAGCCCCGGACATTCCTGCTGGATGCTCAGGAGTGGGACCACTGTGCACCCTGGTCACCTGGAGGCCTTGTCCCAGGACGGTGGGGACCCCCGACCCCATGCCCTGTGCCCAGAGGGGCGCCACGGGCACCTCCTGAGAGAAGGTGTCAGGATGCGGTGGGAGGACGAACGGTGGCAGGGTGGTGGCTTTGGGTCCAGTCCCGCCTCTCGTCCTGTTCACTTGGCCCCAGGCCTGCTTGGTGCCCGGCCACGGAGGAGGCGGGCCGCGTGTGGGAGGCGTGTGGGCGGCTTGTTCTGTCTTCCGTGGCGGTTTGGGGGTGAGTCTTCTCACAGATGCTCTTGAACGCGTCCTCTGTGAAGGCTGGGCCAGGAGGCACCCTTTCTTCCCCCATCAAAGCCGCGGAGATGTCCAAAGGGTTATTTATTACCGGCCTCTCTTCTCTGCGGCTTCTCTCACCAAATCCAGGTCACCACGGGGAGGCTGGGGGGGGGAGCACCCCCCCCCCGGGCTCTGGCTCAGGGGCCCCCCCTGAGCGCCAGCGGCTTCCCGAGGCAGACTGCTGCCCGGAAAGAAGGACTGAGCTCCAGCCTGCGCTCCTGGGGCTGGGGCTGGGGTGGCCACGTGGGGAAGGCCCCAGGGGATGGGCCGGATCCCTTCCCTCCTCCGGGAGGCACCAGCCAGCCCGATTCACCCCGACAGGCGTGTGGAGGGTCTCCGTCAGCACCCGCCCTGGGGGGGGACGGCGTCTGACTCCCGGCTGCATGGCGCCGGCCCTCAGCAGTGAGCAGGGACGCCAGGGATCCGGGCATTTGCCTGCTGGAGGCTCGGAAGGCCCTGAGCCAGGCCCCACAGCCTTGGGAGACAAGAGTCTCTCTGGGAGCAGCGGGGTCCTCTGGGGTCCCCCCTCATGCAGGGGGGCCTGGCTTGTTGAGCCGTTCATTCCTTTGCCCCAGAGCCTGTGGGACAGACACTAAGGGGAAGCCAGGGCCACAGGGACAAGCCCCAGCCAGGGGGGGGGTGGCTTGCTTGCCTCGGTCACAGGCAGCCTGGCTCGGTGGGCATCTGACTCAGTTAACGGCCAGGAATCTCCTGTGGCAGAGACCCCTGTGCGCCTGGGGGGGGGGGGGCTCACTGGGGGACCTGAGCGAGGGCCCTGTTCTCTGGGAGCAAGAAGCAGCCCTGAGTCGTGACCACTCCCCCCGCCTGCCGCCCCCCCCCACCCCCCAGCTCCTCAACAGTCCGGCCAGAGTGGGCTCTGCCCGCACCTCCCTGACCTCCTAGGAACAGAGTTCTACCCGCTACAGGCCCCCCCACGCCCCTGCCCATCCCTGCCCATCAGAGCCCACCACCCACAGCATCACCTCCAGCCACAGCCCCCCTGTGGCCGTCCCATGCGGCATCCAGGGGACCTGTCCGCTCCGGGAGGAAATGCTTAGGGGCGGTGGGGGGCATGGAGACCAGCTGGGGATCCCCCTAGCCCCAGCGCAGGGGCCTGGGGAGTGGGAGGGACCTTCCCTGGAGACACTGGGCGGAACCCTCCGCCAGGAAAGGTGTGCAGGGTGGGAGGGGGTCCCGCCGTGGGGCTGGGGTCTCACCTCGTCCTCCGGCAGCGTGGGGAGCGGCTCGAAGTCGTAGAAGTCCAGATCCTTGCCGTCCACTTCGTAGAAATCCGCCGCGGCCGGCTCCATGGCCTGCATCCTGCGAGCGCGCCGGCGCCGCTGCGGCCTCGGCCCGGCTGGCCTCCGCGCTCGCTCCGCGCCCGCCCGGCAGCGCCCGGCCCGCCCCGCCCCGCCCCGGCCCCCGGGCCCGGTCCGCCGGCTCCGGCTCCGGGAGCGGGTCCGCTAGGCGCGCCCCGGAGCCATGGCAACGCGCCCCGCGCCCGCGCCCGCGCCGCCGCCCCTGCCCGCGCCGCCGCCCCGCCCGCGGCTGCCGCAGTGTCGCCGGCCCGGGGGGAGGTTCGGGGGGCCGCACCGGGGGTCCCCGCACTCGCAGCGCCGCGCGCTTCGCCGGGGCCGGGCTCTCCGGCGGACGTCGGTTGGCCGGTTATTTTCTGGGGGGCGATGGGGGCGTGTGGCTGCTCGGCGGGCGGGGGTGCCGGCGGGAGGGACCGCGGACGTTTGGGGGCGGGGCCGAGCCTGCGGCCGCCGATTTGTTCCCGGAGGCGCCGCAGGCCGCCCGGGGTCCGCGCCCGCCGGAGCCCAGGCGGGGCGAGGGCCGGGCGCACCCCGAGGACCGCGCTGGGTGGGTCCCCGACCCTCCGTGGACCCTCCGCCGGACCCCTGGTCCCGTCCCCGCCGGCCCGGGCCGGGGCTGCCGCAGTCTCCGCTGGGGTGGCGGCCGCAGAGGTGCGCAGGCCGGCGGGACGGGGTTGGCAGGGACCCGGCCCAGCGGCTGGAGGGTGGCCAGTCCCCATCGCTGGAATTAGGGTCCCACGGACGCCATGGGGGGACCAGCAGTTTACAGCTTTACAGCCAACCAGTGGAACAGAAGCCAAAGGCCAGACAGTCCCTCCCCTTTGGGCATCCTGCAGGCTGCACCTTAGGGTCCTCATAGGTGAGCCTTGCCCCAAGCTGGGGCTGTAGTTGGGCAAAGAACCAGGTTTCCCTCCCCCCTCCCCCCATCCCACTACCCAGCCTGACAAAGAGCCAGGGTACCCCCACCCACATTTTGCACAGAGGATGGATGGTAACCTCACCATCCTGGGTGACAGGGGTGCCTCCTACCCCAGCCCCTTAGAGAGCAGAGCTGTGGGGAGGTCTCCCGCAGGAGAGCTCCCCCATGTGGCCAGCCCTGTCCCTACAGCCTGGCCTGGCCGGGCACACAGCAGGCGCTGCATTAATGCTCCTTGTGGGAACGAGGCAGGGCTTGTGACAGGTTTTCCCAAAGGCCGAGGGTACAATGGGCAGGGAGGTTAGTTCCTAATGTCCTGCCTTTGGATCAGATCGCTGTGGCCCCGGGCCCTGGGACATGACACCCAAGGGTGTGAGGGGCTCCCCAAACACGGAGGAATAAATAGGTGGGCAGTGAAGCCCGAGGCTGGTGGCCGAGATGGGTGCTGGGCAGCCTTACCTTGTGCCAAGTGCTGGTCCTGAGGCCCACCCGGCTCCATGGGGGCAGAGACCAGGGGCGGTCTCCTCCATCCTGGGGTATGTGGAAGCTCAAAGCAGCAGCCAGGGGGAGTGGGATGGAGTAGAGGCAGCAGGAATTGGAGAAAAAGCATCTCACCGATGCGCGACTTGGGCCTCCTGCCCCTGAGCTCTCTGCGGACACCACACGGGGTCTCGGAAGGAGGCCGAGAGTGGCAGGCAGGCTGCGCTGCAGGACTCTGGGGCTCCAGCCGCACCCCCATCCTTGGACCCTGGGCCTGCAGAGCTGAGAGCCCTGGCTGCAGGGTCCCTCTGCTGCAGGGCTCGGGGGCTGATGGAGAGCTGGTGGAGCCTGGATGTGGCCCTGTGGGGGCGCCTCAGGCACAAAGGTTGTGCTGCAGGGCCCTCCCGGAGCGGGGCATGGGCTTCGTCACCTGGTTCTCAGGCAGCCGGCCCAGGGCATAGGGTGAGGGCTGAACGGGACAGGGCAAGTGGGAGCAGTGACATCATCTATGCTCCTCGGAAAAGAGGCATCCACTTCGGGTAACATGAGGAACAAATGGCTGCTGATGTCAGCTGAGTCCGCTCTGGCTATAGCGGCCTAAAGCACTCAGCGGACCGCTGCTCAGTGACCAGGGACCAGGGCACACGGGCTGCGGGGAGGGGTGTGGGGCAGGGCGCCCTGCAGCTCCTCCTATCCACCCGCCTGCTTTCGTTTCAGAGTGTGTGGTCATGGTCTTCCTGTGTGTGGAGCGATGAGAAACTTCTGGAAGTTGGTCGTCTTTGTGAGTGTTTGCCCACCTGCTTGCTTCTCTCCAGGGAAGGGGCCCTGGGGCCTGGGGCCTCGAACGTAGGAGATGGTCGATTCACGCTGAATGAGGGCCTGATTCCTGAGGTCGGAGGCATGTAGATGAGGCACTTGCATCGTCCCAGAGCCGCTGGGACACCGGCAGGCAGCCCCGGCTGTCCACCGAAAGGCCATTGCAAGCTCGGTTCCACACAGGGCCACACAGTCTGGTACTCGGACCGCTGGAATGGCCCCCCGGCTTTGTACCCACCTCTGCACCGAGCCTGGGCGCACAGGACACGCCTGGCCACACACCTTCTTCCTGACGCTTCTCTCCGGTGCTACCTGCACCCTGCAGGGCTCCCAGGCCATGACAGGTGCTGCCCAGCCTTCTTACTGGTCTCCGCTGACCCGTCTGCTCATTCTCTGCCCACCCCCTCTCTGCTGTGGGACCCTCCCTCTGCGTGGCCACGTCTGCCTCCGCTGCAGGGCCTGGCCCGCCCCGCTCTCCCACCGACCTGCCTCCTGGTTGGTGCCCAGGACAGGAGTAGCCCCTGCCCCACAGATGGGGTGTCCTGCAAAGCCTGCTCCAGGCTGGTCTCTGCCCCTTGCCACACCGGACACTGTCAGGACTTGGTCTTGTTCTCCGTCAAGCTCCATCTCTCCACAGATGGGGGCTCCCTCCTGTTTCAGGGTACGCATGTGGTGCTCCGCGTGGCCAGGTGATGTGAGGCCAGTGGAGCGGGGGCTTCAATGCCTCGGCTCTCATTTTCCCTAAAACAATGTGAAGAGCTGTCAAAACCCGCGCACATTCTGAAGCCAACGCCCAAATTTTAAAAAATGTAAATGACTGCAATGAATGTCATATCTGGTGTGGTGTCAATATTGACACTTTGGAATAAAGCTGTTAGTCACTCTCCTAAATGTATCCAAGAAGCTAAATACCAAAGTGGCTTTGGTACCCACCATCTACCATTTGCAGAAAACATAGAAACATTTTTTCTTTAATAGGCAGAAATCCTCATCATGACGGTTTCCATTAAACTCATTATAATCATCCATTTTTGCCCAGAATTTTATTCTATTGGGACATATTTTTATGCTTGAAATTTTCTATAGACCCCGCAGCATAGTTAAAAAAAAAATCCTTACTTGAGAATATTGTATTTTTTAAAAAATTTATTTACTACATATGTGTCCTTATTCCCTGCTTTTTGTTTTTAATCGATTTTAGAGACAGAGAATAGGGGAGAGAGAAAGAGAGATGGGGAGAGTGGAAGAGAGAGAGAGGAAGAGAAAGACCAATGTGAGAGAAACATTATCCTTTGTCTCCCGTATGTGCCCTCACTGGGGATCAAATCCACCCCTTAGGTGTGCACCCTGACCAGGATTGAGCCCGCAACCTTCTGTATATGGGACGATGCTGCAGCCAACTGAGCCACCCGGCCAGGGTCCCCACCATACTTTTTGGAAACAAATACACATGTAAGTTTTAATAAGTTGAATATTTAATAAATACCTTTTTAAAACTATATTTTTGTTGTTTTTGTTTTGTTTCTAATGACCATTCAACTCATTTTACATGATCCAGGGCTTGAGTACAGCCAGTCAGAGAGGGAACCCAGGACAGTAGCCCACTGACCTGCTGCTGCCCGGGAGCTGGAGCTCCGGCCGGCTCCTGAGGCCTTCCTGGGACCCAGGGAGCTTCTGCAGGACTCCGGGGTTCCCGCAGGGGTGAGGGGTGAGTCGCCGTGGACACGGGTCCCGACCACAGGAAGTGGGACCCTCTGGAGCCAGGGCTGGCCGGAGAAGGCACCACGTGGGTGTGGCTGAGCTGTGAGCGGAGCCACCTGCTGCTCCTGCAGAGACGGTGTTGACATTTATGCGGTTTGAGATGGAACACTTGAACATGTTACTTACCCTGGATGTGTTCCATGCTGGGGACAGTGGGGACATGGCAGCGGCCCGCAGTTCCCTGGGACACCCTGGTGAGGGGAGCCATGAGCAGGACACCACAAGGCTGACCCCTGTCGGCTGGTGGCCGTGAAGGCAGCAGGGACGGTAGAGGACTGTGGGTGCCATCACCCGGGGGGCTCTGGACAGGCCCCCCTTGCTGCACCTTCCCTGTCACCATCCCTGTCCGTGCGCAGGGGTTTCTGGTCCTCGGACTGCCGTGGTGACCTCTGTGACATCAGGCAGCGCCTTTGGATCCGCAGCCTGGCGGGGCTGCTGCCTGGCGCCCTCGAAGGACTGTCCCTCACATGGTTTATTTCTGTCACACGTGTCTGCATGTCTACCATCCCATCTGGCACCCCCTCCCTCTTGGCCCCCAGGAGCCAGCACCGTGAAGCTTGGGGTGGAGGACTCGTCCTGTCACCACTCTGCAACCTGACTCACTGTGAGATGTGTGCAGCAGCGTGGGTCATGGCTGAGGGATGCCCCTCTTGTGCCCCTTCCTGCTCCACCTGCCCCGAATGGCCAGAGCACTCAGCTTTGACTTTTAACTCTCTGGAGAGCACACACATGCACGCCCCCTCATCTCATGTACACAAGCACACACACACATACACACATGCACACTCTCCTTTAGCATGCACACACAGGCACTCTTACTGCATACACGCAATACAACTCAGACACCACACCCACCCACCCACTCACTAATACACGCACACATGCATGAACTCACACATAGGCACAGCTTTCAACATGCAAGCATACAGCATACAGGTATTCACACATGTACATTTGTTTCTTACACACTGCATGCTCACACACACATAACTCTTACCCCTCACCACCCATTCATGTGCATGCATGCACACACATGTGCACAGAGCGAGGAAGGGACACAGAACGTAAGGCTACAGGCAGCCTTGGCTGTCCCCCGCTCCCCACCCTCGTGGAGGCTCCCTGCACACGGAGCGCCTGGCTGCAGCCGTGGGGTGCACTTCCGTGCTCTGGGAACCACGTGCCAGCGGGACATGCCACAGCACGGCTGCTCGCCGGGCCCCGGAGGCCGTGTGGGCACGGGAGCTCTCACGGTTTATTCGGTGCCGAGCGTCTTTGGTGGAACGATGAGGGGCTCTCCGTTCAGCCAGGGCCGCTGAGGTGGGAGGTGCTGGATGCCGTCGGGGCTGCCAGGGAAGGACGGCCCCGCCCCAGGCACAGGGCACAGATAGGGCCTGGCAGGGAGGTGGCCGCCCTCGAGGTCAGAGACGCACACGGATGCCAGTAACCAGCCTCACCCAAGGCGAACGATGTGAAACACTGTATTTCGCCTGACGGGCCTGCATCTACAGTGTGTACACAGCACAGCGTCGGGTCTCGGTTCGTGTTGGCGACGGAAGCAGGGGGACAGGCAGACGGTGGTGGAGACGGGACCCGCCCAGCGGCCATCGGTTGCCTGTTGGTGGACCGGTGAGACACGGGGGCGGTGGTGGTACGGACACGCGGGAAGCTGCACCTCCACTGTCGGGAACCCCGGAGTGAGGCTCCTCAGGCTCAGACACTGAGCGCGGGCCCGGGCACCTGACACACTCCTCGCCTCCCCCGGTGTGTGTGAGGGAAGGCGGGCGAGTCGCACCCTGATACCGTGCAGAGCGCCAACCCCCCGGCTACCCTGCCTGTGTATGATGTGCCATGTGCACGTTGGTGGTGATGTGTGCACAGGCCTGGTGGGTGAACACGGATGGGTGAACATGTGATGAACACACGTGGCATGTGCACACACGTGGTGCAGCGCACACACACACGTGTGTGTATGTGTGTGTGTGCGCACATGTGTCACAGTTCCAAGGGGAGGAAGGAAGTGGCAGTTGTGCATGGTCTCACACACATCACATCCTCTGGGCGTTCAGGCTTCTGCCTCTGTAAGGACCCACTGACCCCGGCCACGGGAGGGGGCACTTCTGTCCTCGGAGTCCGGGCTGTGTGCCCAGACGTCCATGGAAATGCCAGCTCCTTCTCTTGTTGGGGCAGGGAACTTTATTTCTCCCCAGCTCCCGTGTGGGGCTGGATCCAGGCCTGACAGCGGCCGGCTTGGGAAGGGACTATTGGTTCAAGGACAGCTGGGCATGTAACAGAGCCGGGGGACCCCCTCCACGCCCCTGAAGGCCACGTGCTCCCAGAGCACAGCTGGGCGCCCCCCGTCTGTGGGGCCCTCGGCCCTCGGGGCTGGTGCTGCGTCCAGGAAGGGGGCGGCGGTGGAGATGGCACAGGGTCAGCTCACACGTGGGCCCAGGGCCAGAGCGCCCTGGGCTGACCAGCAGGCCGCCGCCCCGTGACGGGACTGAACACACACATGGAACATGGGAAAGATCAGTGTGCCTCCTGCCGGGGCCATCACCGGCGGGCAGGCCCCATGAGGGGGCCGGTTCCTCTGCCTGTGGCGTGGCCAGGCTGCCCGGGGACTGGTGCTCCAGGTCCACATGGGGCGACTGTCTGACCTCGGGGTTCGGGGAGGCGACGTGGCCCGAAGCATCTTCCCCCTTGAGTCCTTCATCACCGGAGGCCAGCGAGGATGCCTGTCGCTCCGTCGCACCTGGTGACCCCGCCGACCTCCTGTGGGGGGGGGGGTCCCTGCTCCGCTCGGACGCTTGCCCAGGGCGGGGGCCACGGCGGCTACACCGTCGTCTCGTTCTTCCAGGGCCCCGTCCGGATGTTGCCCGTGCAGTCGGCGCCGTAAGGCACGGCCTCGCACACGTCGCCCTTGAGCAGCCCGTTCTGGCCGGGGCCCCCGAAGGGCAGGGACTGCGTCCTCTGCAGCATCTCGAAGTGGGCCGGGCCGCGGCCTCCCTCCCTGCCGGGCCGCGGGCCGCAGCCGTAGAGCGTGGGGCTGATGCTGCCGCCCTCGGGCTGGCTGACCAGGGGGAAGGGGTCGCCCTGGGCGCAGCAGGCCAGCGCGTGCATCCCCGCCGGGCCCTCGAGCGAGCTGGCGGGGCTGTCCGAGCGCGAGCTGTGGGGGCTGCCGTCCAGGCTGGACGGGATGTGGTAGGCGTACTCCTGCTCGGCCGCCCGGCGCCGGCTGAAGTAGGGGGGCTTAGTTCTGCCCTGCAGGCACCGGTGCAGGTGCAGGTCATGGCCGAACGCGTCCTCCTCGTGCAGGTGGACGTGGCCCAGGTCCTCCAGCAGCTGCTCGCAGTGCATCTTGGCGCAGCAGGGCGTGGCCGGCGACAGGCAGCCCACGTGGCTCTGGGCGGCCTGCAGGTTGGTCATCTTGCAGTGGCCGCCGGGCGGGTGCCCGTAGCCCCGGGGCTTGCCCGCGCAGGGCGAGTCCTGCAGGCAGGCGGCGTGCCCCAGGGCGTCCCCGTTGGCGTCGAGCGTGTGGTGGGCGCCGAGCTTGGAGGCCGGGGCGTCCCGGCGGGAGGGGCAGCAGGACCACCAGCAGTGCCACACGTCGTCCCGCTTGGCGCAGTGGTGGATGAGCACGAAGAGTCCCAGCGTGACGCAGAAGGCGCCGTACAGGCAGCTGAACACCATGTCCAGGAAGGGGCCCTGGGACACGGCCAGGGCCCCGAAGGCCCACGTGGCCGTGAACAGGAAGAGCGTGAAGGCCGTGGCCCGCAGCTGGGCCTTGAGCGAGTGCTCGTTCTGCAGCAGCGAGGCGGCCAGGGTGGCGCAGGCGGGCGCCGTGCCTGGGGCGGCTCTGGCGCCGTGGCCGCCGGCCTCCAGCCCCGCCAGCCGGTGCTGCTCGTCCGGCCGCTCCCTGAGCTCGTAGCGGCGCTCCGGGTGCCGCCGCAGCTGGACGCAGGCGCCCAGGAAGTACACGCAGGTGACCAGGGCGATGAAGGCCGCCGGCCCGTAGAACGCGCCCAGGCTGGGCTCCCAGGCCATCCAGCAGCTGCGGGGGGGAGAGCAGGAGGAGGAGGAGCTGGTGAGGGCGTGGGGGGGTGGGGGGAGACGGCTCCAGGACCCCGAGGGCCCGCGGAGGGCTGTGCAGTGACCCGAGCCCAGCCTGGCCCTGCTGTGAACGGGGGAGAGACTGGCCTTCCCAGGGGCAGGAGGGGGTGGCTGTGGGGAGAGAGCCCAGAGCTGGCTGTGCTGCCTGCACCTGAGGTGCCCGTGGCAGTCATTACTGGGCACTGCCAACAGGAGGCCTCAGGGTCAGGCGATGGACGGGGGCCCCATCCCGCCCTCCAGGGCCAGCCTGGTGCACTCGGGCTGCTTTGGAGGGCCAAGGTTGGGGGGTGTTCCGGACCCTGAAGCCTGTGGGGCGGGGGGTGGGAGGCAGCGTCCTGTGGGGAGGGTCAGTGAGGTGCCCTGGCCTGGACGCGTAGGGAGGGCCTGCGGAGTCTGGCTCGGCTCCTGTGCACAGCTGGGTCCACTCTGCTGGCCTCGGCTGCTGCCCAGGTGTTACCGGTCCCCTGGGCCTCTCCCATCTCCACGAACCGGCCCTTGGCCCCCGGGGAAACTGGGTCCGTTGGGGAGGAGGACAGCTTTGGGGTGACCAGGCTTTGTGCTGTCGCCTCATGGGCACCGGGGGACAGGCTGGGCAGCCCAGGACCTCTGCCCTGCCTGGTCTCAGCAAGGCCGTGGGCATTTCCAGCCGCTCCAGCCTGTTGTCTGTGAGTGTCTGTGATCAGAGGAGGCGCTGCTGCCCTGGGCACCTGCAGCCAGGGCGACGGGAGCCTCGAGGGCCTCCCTCCCTCAGCCCCTGGGTGCCATACTCACTAGGCGGAGTCCTCGCCCTCCGTCCCGTAATTCCTGATGTTCGTGGCAGCCGTGACTCCACAGATGATGAAAGGAACCCCTCCACTGACGAGGTAGAACCTGCCGGAGAGCAGGAGGTCACTCACTGACCTTTGAGCCCAACTGGGTCCCCCCCCCAAGGACAGCACCACCTTCAGGGCAAAGGAGAGAGTGTGGCCCAGGGGTCCTGGCCAAGCAGCTGTCAGGCAGGGGCAGCACCAGCCCTGCTGACTAGGGGGCTATCGCCAGGGCCTGGCCTCTCCTCTGCCCACTCCCCGCACCCCCAGCTTGCTGGCTGCTGCGCCCTGCAGAGCTGGCTCTGGCCAGGCCCCAAGGAGGAGACTGACTCGGGTCCTGGGTCCTTGGGTGGGAGCAGGATGACCCCGCCTCTGGTCACGTGTGGTGACCCCTGGGGACTTTGCCTCCTAGAATTCTATATCCAGAAACACCCTTTATTTCTCCAGGAGAAATAAAGACAGATTGTAATAAAAATAAAACTAAGTGTCCAGCTGACTTCAAGAAATGCTAAGTGAAGGCCTTCAGGCTGAAGGGTTATTGTACCCGAAGGACACTTGGAGGAAGCAAGAACATAAAAATGCTAAATAGTAAGGTAAATAGAAAATATTTTGTTTCCGCCTAACTTCTATATAACACATATGGCTGTGGCATTTATGAAGTACATAGGGGTAATATACACCGAGTGGCCAGATTATTATGATCTCTGAACGCATAATAATCTAGCAACTCAGTGTATATCCTATATAATAAAAGGCTAACATGCAAATTGTCCCCTCAACCAGGAGTTTGACCAGCAGGCAGGCCGGCCAACCGCCCATGTCCCCTCCCCTTGGCCAGGCTGGCTGGACCCCACTCATGCACAAATTCATGCACCGGGCCTCTAATATATATATGAATATACTGAGTGGCCAGGTTATTACGCATTCAGAGATCATAATAATCTGGCCACTCAGTGTACACGGCGTCTCCAGCCTAAGGATGGTGGGAGGGGAGAGGGTCCCCATTCAACTGCAAGGTTTCTAATGCAGTTTACATGAAATAACAGAACTTTCACACTGAACAGGCTGTGAAGAGGCCGTGGATTTAACTCCCTGAATCGAGCACAAAAAAATTAGTAGGCAAAACACTAAGAGATAAAATAAAGAATTTAAAGATGTTAAAATAATCCAAGAGAAGGAAATAGAAGAGGAAAGGAAGAACAGAAGAAAAAAAAAGAAGTAACGCTCTAGCTGGTTTGGCTCAGTGGTTGGAGCTTCGGCCCATGGACTGAAGGGTCCTGTGTTGTTTGATCAGGGGCATACACCTTGGTTGCAGGCTCGATCCCCGTGTGGGATGCAACCAATCAATGTGTTTCATATTGATGTTTCTGACTCTCCCCCTCCCTTCCACTCTGTCTAAAAATAAATGGAAAATATATCATTTGGTAAGGATTAACAACAACAACAACAACAAAAGCAAAACAGAAAACAAATAGTGAAATGGAGATCTAAATCCAACAAAATGAAAATTTCATTAAATTTTAATGGACTAAAAACTCCAAAGGCAGAGATCGCCAGAACTGATTAATAGCAACAAAAAAGCAAGCTACAATATTTACTGTCTACAACAGAAGCATTTAAAACACAAAGGCACAGAGAGATGGAAAGCTAATGGATAGAAAAGCAGCCCACACAAACCGTGACCCCAGAAGGCTGGAGTGGTTACATTAATAGCAGATAAAGCAGAGTTTAAGAAAAATAAGATAAAGAGGGACATTTTGTAATGATGTCAGTGTTAGTTTATTGGAAGTCATGGCAACCATGAATGTGTGGGTACCTAGGAAAAGATTTAAACTACATGAAGCAAAATGGACAAAATTAAAGGGAGAAACAGACAACTCCAAAATCATAGTTGATGATTTTAACTCCCCTTCCTTAGCAATTGAGAGAACAAGTAGTAAAAAAAAAATAAAAAAAAATCAGTAAAGAAACAAGATCTGAACAACAGTATTACTCACTTAGCCCTAATTATTCTTTCTACAACCAATAAATACATAACATTTGTTCTTTTTAAGTGCACATAGTCTGTTCATCATGACAGATGACATCAAGAAACGCATCTCAATAAATTTAAAAGGATTGAAAGCATACAGAGTATATTCTCTGGTCACAATGAAATTAAGTTGCGAATTAATAACAGTAAGGAAAATCACAACTATCTGGAAGTGAAAGGATGCACTTCTAAATAATTCATGGATCAAAGGAGAAATCAAAAGGGAATTTAGAAATGATTCTAAACAGAATGAGGAAGAAAATACAATATAAGGTTTCTGGGGTGCAGTTAAAGAAGGATTCAGAGGAACATTCATAGCTACGACTGCATCTGTGAGAAAAAAGGAAGGTCTAAAGTTCATTGACATAAGATTCCACCTCAGCAAGGCAGAAAAATAAAAAAATCAAAGTAAATGGAAAGGAGCAGGAAGGAGAGAATAAAGATAGGAGCAGAGATAAAGAAAAAAAAAAATCCTGCATGTAATGTACAGCACGATGATGATAGTAATACTATGCTGTATCTCTGAAAGTTGCTAAGAGAGTGGCTCTTAAATATTCTGCTCACAAGAACAAAAGTATAATAGTAATTGTGGGTGATGGATGTTAACGAGACCTGTTGTGGCGATCGCAATATACACGAACACGATGTCCTACATCTGAAACTATTAATCTTATGTCAGTTACACCTCCATTAAAAAAAAAACAAACAGCCGAGACTGGTTTGACTCAATGGATAGAGCGTCGGCTTGGGGACTGAAGGGTCCCAGGTTCGATTCCGGTCAAGGGCATGTACCTTGGTTGCAGGCATATCCCCAGTAGGGGGTGTGCAAGAGGCAGCTGATCGATGACTCTCTCTCATCGATGTTTCTAGCTTTCTATCTCTCTCCCTTCCTCTCTGTACAAAATCAATAAAATATATTTAAAAAAAACACACAAAAAAATAAAAAACAAACAAACAAACAAAAAAAACCAAATGACAAAAGTAGTTATAATAAAATTACCAATGTAGAGTTGATTTCCTGAAACCATGAACAAAACTACATAGCCTGAGTCGGTTGATCAAGAAAAGAGAGAGAACAAATTGCAGTGTCCATCCCCCATCCCACAAGCACCCAAGGAGTCAGAGAGCGGATGGTCCTGACTTAGGATGGTTCTACTTACAATTTCCCAACTTTACAATGCCGTGAAAGGGAAACGCAGGCAGCAGGAACTGTGCTTTGAAATGTGAATTTCTGATCTTTCCCCGGCTGGGGATATGTGGGACGAGGCTCTCTTGTGATGTTGAGTGCAGCGTGAGTGGAGGCTGCTGTTAGCCGCGTGATCACGGAGGTACCAGCCTGTTGCCAGCAGTGCGCTGTGCCGCCAGCGTTTTGGGGTATTGTGTTCTGAGCGTCTGTACGGTGGGCTAAGCGAAGCTGTGATGCGCATAGGTTAGGTGTGTTAAATGCATTTTTGATTGAACGATATTTTCAACGTATGATGGATTTACCAGGATGAAACTCCATCTTAAATAGAGGAGCCTCGCTATATGACACCAAGGGTATATGCATGATTCAGCAACTTAGATGAAATGGATAAATTCTTTGGGGGGGAAAAAAAACAAACCCCAATGACACCCAACAAATCACCAAAATGGAAACAGGAAATAGAAAGCCTGAATACTCTGGGTCTAATGGAAGTTCGACTTCAAGATCCACAGGCGTCGAACAGGTCTCGTGGGTCATGCCTAAGGAAGGGTCGACCGGGTCTTATGTAGGCTCCTCCAGAAACAAGGGGCTGGGGTATCCCCTGAAGCAGTCTGAGATTGGTATCCAAACCAGACAAGGACATTAACAATGTAAATCCCTGCTCAGAAATAAAGACTATTTCAGAAAAAAAAAAGAATGTAAATCCCCTGACATTCTCCCCATCCACATCTCTGACAGTAAATTACCGAGTGACAAGAGGGTGGAGGGGCTCACTCTGCTCAGCCTGTGATCTCATTGGCCCCGTGGCCCAGGCCAGCCCACAGATGTCCCCCTGACATTGCTAAGCTGTGGCCAGCTGGGGGACCATGTGCCCACTGCTGTCGAATGCTCTCCCTTTCCGGTGGCTGCAGACTGTCCCGGTGGGACCAACAGGCTCTCCAGTGAGTGGAGCTGTAGAGGCTGCCAAGTGCTGGGCAGGTCCAGTCCCTCCCGTCTCGGGCAGCGTGGCCCTGGGTGCGGGAGAGGTGCTGACATGCTCTGCGGCCCACGCCTTCCTGGTAGTGCGTCCTGCAGGGTGAAGCGCTCAGGACCCCTGTCACTCTGGCCAGGCCCTCTCTTGCCTCTTTTCTGCCTTTTCCCTGAGTGTTCCAGCTCAAGTCACTCTGAGCCCTGGAGCCGCGCCCTCGGGAACAGGGTCTGAGCACAGCTCCTGGGTGCAGCCCAGGCTCAGACAGCAGAGGGCGCTGGAGGCCTGGGCAGCTTTTTAATTTTTATTTTTTTATATATATTAATATTTTATTGATTTTTTTTCACAGAGAGGAAGAGAGAGGGATAGAGAGTTAGAAACATCGATGAGAGAGAATCATCAATCAGCTGCCTCCTGCACACCCCCTACTGGGGATGTGCCCACAACCAAGATACATGCCCTAGCCCGGAATTGAACCTTCAGTCCGCAGGACGACGCTCTATCTACTGAGACAACCGGTTTCGGCGTGGACAGCTATTCTTGCTGCTGCTGCTGGGTGGTCAGAGGTGTAGAGCCCCCTGCCCCAGCCAGTGATTGCTTCCTGGTGGAGGTGGCCCCTCTGCACCAGCCTCACGCGCCCCTTGGCTCCAGCCACGTCCTCTGCAGTGATGTTGGCACCCGCCTTGGGGGCCCCCGGTCACAGCCCCTCTCTGTGCTCATATGACGTTGGATCCCATTTGGATCTCCGTGGGGTTGCTGTTTTGTTCCCACTAACACAGCTCCCAGCAGAGCTCAGACTCGTTAGGACACGGGCTTCATGCCCTCCTGTGTCTCCGCCCAGGCCAGCCAGGAGCCCACCTGACCGTAGGGTCGGGCAGCCTCCTCCTTCTGTCAGGAGATAGTTTCTAGAAAGAGCCAGTGAATCTGCATCTTGATGAGACTCCAACGACTGCCCCGACAATGATCTTGGGCACACAGGGTGGGGACGTGCAGGTGGGAGGAAGGAGGAGCACGGGGTACGTGCTGGCTGGCCACGGGGTCACCGCGGGGTGGCACAGGAGCCAGGGCTGGCCCTGGGCACAGGGACTCTTGGTCTCCGGCCGCGGGGGGAGGGCGTCTGATCAGTAAGTGGGCTGGGGTGACATTCCCGTGGGAGAACGCGGAGTCGGTCCCCGCGGTGAGCACCGCTGGCCCCCGCAGTCTGTGGACGCCCTGAGACAAGCCTTTCACCCTGGACTTCGGAGCTATCCCGCCACCACCGTCTCACTCTGGCAGCTTCACCGCACGCTCCCCCAGCTTCCCGCCACGGCTCCTGGGACAGTACTGGCCTAGACTGGTGACAGGTCTTCGTGGAGAAAGCTCGTGCTCAAAGCCAGTGAGCTACAGAGGAAGGGCCGGGGCGCAGTCACCCTGAAACCAGCAGTTTCAGCAACCGAGCTGCCTTGGTTTCCCCAGCTAACGAGCAGGTCTCTGAACGCAGAGACCCGTGCGTAACGGAGGGCACTACTGACCCCATTGTGACCACGGCCCCCGCGGCATGGAGCTCAGCGACACTGGACAGACACACTGGCCCAGACCTGCTGGCCAGGCTCTAGCCCCAGCTCCCTGCCTCCTCCGGACGCCCCCCACCCCAACCGAGCACCCCCAAACCCCGGCCACATCCTCCCAGGGCCACACGTGTCCTTGGGAGCCGCTTTGCTTAGATCCCAGCATCAGGGGAAGGACCCGGAGTCTGGGGGAGGGGAGGGACATAAATGTATTCGGGTACCTGAGCAGGGGCTGCTGGGAGTACGGTGGCTGGTCTGGGCCCGGGCAGGGTGGGACCTTCTTGGTCACCTGCTTGTAGATGTTCCTGGCGGTCACGGCAATCCACAGCATGGTGCAGAGCGTGCAGTAATGCAGCACGATGCCCACCTGGGGGGCAGGGGAGACAGGTCAGTAGCTGCCCGCCAGTGCACTGACCGCCCTGACCTCCTCCCCACTGCCATCCGGCCCTCCCGCCCCCTGTGTCCCCAGGAGGCAGCTCAGCAGCGATAAGAAACGAGGCTGCCAGAGGCACCAGGGTCCTTGGTTCCCACAACACTGCACAGGGTCCCTGAGCTCAAGGGAGACGCCGGGGCTGCAAAGAGGCTTTGCAGGTGTGTTAGCTCAAAGCAGCTCGGCTCTCCTGCAGAGGGGCCGGCTGGGAGCCCGTGGGCCTGTGCGTCCACCTGGGGGCTGGCTACCTGGGCATCTCTGAGCTGCACGCACACCCTCCGGCAATGGGGCCTGTATGCACGGGTCCCTGTGGTGGGAGTGGCCCAGGCAGGGACTCGGAGAGCTCCAGGTGCTGGGCCCTCCACACACAGGAGCCCACCAGGTGAGGTGGTGTGGCGTGCAGCAGTGGTCTCCCAGATGCCGGTGTTTTTGGCACTGCCCTCGAGATCGGCACCTTCTGGATCAGACGCCCAAGTCCCCTCCCTGTAAGTCAGAGTTGCTTGTTACTATGGAAACAGCGCCAGGTCCCTCCCATCGCCAGCACTTACTGCATTAGCTAATCACGCAGTCCACGCTGTCTCCACCCGGTTCCAGAGAATGAGGTTACCTTTGAAGCGATAGCCTGACACTTCACCATGACAGGTGAAATATGGCTCTCACTGGGAAGGATGTAAATGTTTAGGGAACTCAGAGATTCTCTGAGCACAGCTGGCACGGCGCCATCACAACGATTTGTCAAGTGCAGCGTTCCGTGTTACTTAGGAGAAGACTCCATAGCAATGGATGAGAGCATCGAGGAGGGGGTGAACCCCAGCACTGTATTTCCGGTTTTGGAAAAGCTCCTGCACGTGGGTGAAGCCAGCCTTTTCCTCGGCCCGGCCTCCATCGGTGTCAGCTGCATCCCACCTGGCTGACGGGGAGGCGCTGGGAAGCCAGGGGGCCAGCTCGGCACCAGGAGATGCAGGATGGGGAACCATATCCCCTGGCTCTCGATTGGACAGATGGAGAGGTCACGGGGACCCCGCCCCGGCTTCCAAATGGCAGCACCCTAGCTTCTGGGCCCAGGGCAGCCCTGACGACACCCATCATGGGAGGACAACGCTGGCCGTCTGTCTGTGTGCATGATGTCACTTTGCGCTCTAACGAGGCGCGCGGTCATTTTCTGTTGCCATGACAACCGGTGGTTCTCTCTGCCACTCGGAGCTTGGACCGCTTCTCGTCCATCACTCACTGTCACCCAGAGTGACACTGGACAGGGAAGGCTGGCCGGAGGGTCCTGTGTCGGGCACTAGGGTCACTGGTCACTGATCACTGGTCAAGGTAGGGGCCTGCCTGGCTGCCTATAACGGATTGGCCCGAGGAAGCCCCAGATCTGCCCTCGGAGAAGGGCGATGGGACTCGGTCTGTGTCTGCATCCAAAGGCCGGAGACGGATGCCGCAGTCTGAGGCGGAGGTCTTTCTCACTCAACTTCCATTCTGTTCAGACCCCCGCAAATTGGACAAGGCCACCGATACCTCGGATGGCCCTCCACCCCGCCCGCCTCATCCCAAACACGGTCCCAGATGCACCCAGAAGCATGTTTGACAGGCCTGGGTGCCCAGGGACCCGTCGAAGGGACGCATGAAGTAGCCATCACCCCTCCCTGTGCCTCCTGGTCTCCTCCTGCAGTGCGTGGAGGAGGGACCCCCGCTGGGCGAGCCTGGCCTCCCTCTGCTCTTCAGCTCGTTTTCCCTGACATGCAGGCCACTGCTGTCCACACGCCCCTGGGGGGCAGGTCCGCACAGCGGGGGAGCCGGTAGGTTTGATCTCGGCTTGCACCCACAGCACGCACAGGCAACCAATGCATTTTGTGAATGAATGAGTGAATGAATGAATGGTGCCCTGATGCCTTCTGGCAAGGTGGTGGGGAGATCAGGACAGCATCTGCTGCGGAGCCCAGGGCTGGCTGCCTCTGCTGGGGTCCTACTGCTCTCACCACGAGAGAACCGAGCGTTTCTCACACGAGCGTGATTTCTACAGGTCTTACCTCGGTGGGTGTTCCTAGGTCTCATCTGCCCCACCTACCGTGCCCCCCGGCCAGGCCCTGGGCGCCATGCGGATGGCTAGCAGATGCAGATGGTTCCCAGGTTGTTTGAGGGGCAAGGGCTCCCCAGTGCCATGATGGCTGGGCCTCTGAGGGGGTGGGGGTGGCTGTACCACCGTGTTTCTGGCGGCTCCTCCGCACCGAGCCCGGCTCTTGGCCCTCTCGTGGAGACGTGCGGACATAAGGGTAACAGTCCCCGCCCCGCCTCTGGACGGCTCCGCCCCCCGGCATCACTGCAGGCGGAGTGCAAATTGGATTTCCCCGGGCGCTCGCCTCAGTGGTTCCCATGCCTGCGGGGAGGCAAGAGGAGGCAGGTCTGCCCTCATTGTGCTGATCAGGCTGGTGCTGGAAGGCTCATCTTGACACCGAGTCGCAGAAAAATGGCGTTTCTTTCACCGGAGCCTGGGGGCTGGGCCCAGGCCCCAGGGCTCTGGAGCAGGCGCTGTCTCATGGGCCGGATGCCTTCCTTGCCGGCAGGTAGGTGTGGAGGGCCAGAGCTGACAGCCTGATTATTCCCTGAGGTGCCCCTGTGCGAGCAGCATCTCACCGGCCGGTCCCCAGGGTGAGTCTGTGCAGGTGGACAGGCCGCCTCGTGTGGACGGACAGCTACCGGGGTCAGTGCCGGCGCTCCAGGTCCCCGGTGGCGAGGCTGCGGCAGCACAGACATCGGTGACGGCTTCACAGCCACCGAGGCTGTAAGGAGAGCAGCTGGACATCCCCGTGGGGGCCACTGTCACGGCTCCCTCCGCGGGGCTGTAAGTGACAGAAACCTTGTGGGGATGCTCTGTGGGCTGTGGAAGGGCCTCTTCTGAGCCCTGTCAGGAGCCGAAGGGTTCGTTTACGTTTCTCCCTTTTCACCCGAGAGGGGGCGGAGCAGACTCTTCCGTGGCCTCCACACGTGTCTCTGTGGCCTGGACTCCGTGGCAGCCCACTGGTGACAGTTTCTACTGCCTGGTTACGAGTCTCGGCTTAGCATCCTGGGATTCTTACCTGGACGAGGGAGCAGATGGCTGGTCCCCTGCTCCCTCCCCACCAGCCTCCGCAGGGCAGGCCCCTGCTCCTGGACAAGCCCTGTTGGTGGGGCAGTGGACTTCTCATCAGCTTGTGGCCACCACAAGCCTTGGAGTGAGTTTGTCCAAGTGAAAAAATACATCCTATATAATAAAAGCCTAATATGCAAATTGACCAAATGGCAGAACGACTGGTTGCTATGATGCTCACTGACCACCAGGCGGCAGATGCTCAGCGCAGGAGCTGCCCCTGCTGCTGAGCCAGAAGCTGGGCTCACAGCTGGCGAGTGCAGCGGTGGTGGCGGCCACGGGAGCCTCCCCTGCCTCTGCTAAGGAGCAGCCAGCCGAGCAGAAGGAAGGAACAAGGGCTCTCAGGCTGTGAGAGGGTGCAGGCCAAACTGAGGGGCCGCCCCCCCACATGAATTTCATGCATTGGGCCTCCAGTTATTTATATGATGGAATGCTGAGCGAAATAACTAGGCTGACCTGGGTCTGCTGCACGGACACACTGGACGCTGGGCGCACCCATTCCTGAGAAACACCCGCACAGATACTCAAATGGGATTTTATACCCAAGACAATGGCCACAAGCGTCCCTTTTGGAGGGAGAGGCGATGAGCCCTTGGCGATCTACAGCAGAGGAAGACCGGGTGAGGGGAGACTCACCGCCTGGCACAGGATGGGGTACTTGGTGCGGTTGATGCCCCCGGCGAACACCGTGAAGGTCAGGGCTGCGTGCAGGCAGAAGTTCAGGAGCGTGTGCCTGCCCTTGCGGCTGATCCGGATGGCGCTGGGGAGACACAGGCGTGTTGTCAGGAACCCGCCCCTCCGCAGAGTGTGCGTGAGCCCTTCCCCTGCGTCTGTCCACGTGGGAACCGGGAAGACCTCTGGGCAGAGACACACCCCAAGGACCAGATCGAGGGAAAGACGGACAGACGGTGCGGAGTCCACCCTCAGTGTGTGGCCGGTGGGTTTGGTGTTAAATCCCCTTGGAGCAGGAGGACTGGGGGGCTTTTGAGAAATCTCTTATAACCTGGAGGGGAGGCCGTGACAGTGACCCACTACGTGGCGACCCCTATCGCCACGCCGGCACTGTGCTCGAACACTGCGGCCACGACTGAGACTACCTAGCCCAGTGGTGAGAAAACTCATTAGTCAACAGCACAACGATTGAAATCTCTTTGGAGAGCCAAATATTTTAAACTTAAACTTCTTCTAACGCACATGTGTCAAACACAAGGCCTGCGGGCCAAATCCGTCCCGCCAGGCCTTGCAATGTGGCCCGCACCGCGCTGTCATCACTGCACTCCGCTGCGTTTCCATCACAATGACAGTTTATGACTGTTCAGTAAACCATTCGGCCCGCGATTTAGGCTGGATTTTAGATTTTGGCCCCTTCTCTGATTGAGTTCCACACCCCTATTCTAACGCCACGTCTTCAACATAGACTCGCCCAGGCCGTGGTATTTTGTGGAAGAGCCACACTCAAGGGGCCAAAGAGCCGCATGTGGCTCACGAGCAGTGGTTTGCTATCACGGACCTAGCCTATGCCGACAGCCGTGCCTGCGGCCACAGCCCTCCGTGGCCGTGCACCCTCCCCACGTCTCTTCCCATGAAGGAGGTTCGGTGGTTCTGCCACAGCCCAGGCTTTGCCCATGACATGAATTGTGGGCTAGACCCTGACCATGGCCGAGGCTCCTCCTCACAGTCCCCAGGGCATCCTCAAGGGATGGGGACACAGCCAGGTCATCTCCTCACTCCCAGGCAGAGGAGACCGGCTCAGAAGAGACCTGATTAGACTCCCCTTTCTAGGAAAAAAAAAAAATGCAGACGTGCCTGAGGGTCTGCCGGCTGCTCCAACTTCCCAAGGACACGGCCCTCGGGCGCCTGAGCAGACGTTGTGCTGTTGGAGGAAGAATTCACTTCACATGTTCTCTGATAAGTACATGGACCCTGGGTTTGGAGGTGCTTGGCTGTCCCCAACACCCAGTCACCCCCAAGGCCACCCAGGCTGGGCAGGCTCAAGCTGGCTGGCCACCTGTGAAGTGCCTTCCAGGGTCTTCCTGCTCCGTGAGGGTAGGAGTTTTGGGGTTTGCATGAGGCGGGGAAGCGGGGCGTCTCAGGGCAGAGGGGGGCCTCACCTCTGGTGCATGAGGTAGGTGATGACGGAGGCGAGGAGGCAGAGCAGCATGACGGCCGTGCAGGCGTACACCACGGGGTGCAGGAACTCCCCTGGGTGCTGGGGCAGGGAGAGGACACTCTTCAAATCCTGGAAGGAACACAGAGCAGGCCCACGTGAGCGACGTGGCTGAGCACCCGTGTGCGTGGCAGGGCCCAGCCCCTCCCTGTAGTCCCTGGAGGCGTTTTCGGAACCTGGGGGCCTTTGCCGGGTCTCAGCAGCAGCAGCAGGCACCCTGCCAGGGAAGACCCTGCTCAGGTGAGTGCTCAGCGGGTGGAACCACGCCTCCTGGGCTGCCCACGCGTGGCTTCACCCTGCGGGGCGGCCCCGCTGGCCATCTTTATGGGGCTCCGACAGCCCTTGGTGGATTTCCCCCTGACTGGATCCCATCAGCTGCTGCCATGACAGCAGAGAGACCTCCCCTAAAAGCCAGCGGACGCCAGGGCGGCTCTTCACGGTCTGACACCACGGGACCTGGTCGGCAATTGAGGCCGGAAACAGCACCCCGGCCCAGGCTAAGAAGATGACCAGACGTGACAGAGGGAGGGTGCTGTGACCCTCCACAGACCGCGGGCCGGACACCACGGTGGCACCCACGCTTCGGTCTGCGCCGTCCATGCCGTGGGACGTCTGAAGGGCAGGTGTGCGCATGCACAGAGCAGCACTGACTCGCATCCGCCTGGCATGGGCTCCAGCAGGACACACGCTGTGCCCTCGTCCAAATTCCCACAAAGCCATGAGCGCCAAGAGGTGCCAGCCTCAAGGTGACAGGGACACCCCGGCGGCAGCACCCGCACCATTCACGGTGCAGAGACATTTTGTGAGGGTGCGCCCAGGCTGGGTTCACCGGCCGGAGGTCACCCCGCCTTCAGGTGCTCCCCCCTCCTCTGAGGGCCCAGGATTGAGGCTCCCAGCGGCAGCCACCGTGGGTGTTTATAAGAAACAATCCGTTCCCTTTGGCCTCCTCTCTTTTTCCTTCCTCCAAATCAGAGTTCCCAACAGTGCCTTTCTACATTTTTAGAGGTGACATTTAAAATTCAAAGTAGGCAATGCAAAACGGAGACACGCTTTATGTCTTAAAGTTCACGCATGTACAAGTTCCTCCTGGAGGAATCCACTCTGCCAGCGTTCCACCCGCAGATCCTGACGGTTGTTGGTGTGTGGTCAACAGACAAGTCCCCCTAGGCCAATGGTCGGCAAACCGCGGCTCGTGAGCCACATGCGGCTCTTCGGCCCCCTGAGTGTGGCTCTTCCACAAAACACCACGGCCTGGGCGAGTCTATGTTGAAGAAGTGGCGCTAGAAGAAGTTCAAGTTTAAAAAATGTGGCTCTCCAAAGAAACCTCCATCGTGGTACTGTGGATATTTGGCTCTGTTGACAAATGAGTTTGCCGACCACTGCCCTAGGCCATGGCCCCAGCAGTGCCCTTTGGACCAGCAACCATGGGTGGAGCCCCGAGCGCACAGCAGGAAGGCTAGGGAGCCGGGAGGGGAGGATGAGGGGACCCCTCCCCCCCCCAGCCCCATGGGAGTGGGAGCTGTGACTCCTGGTCACTTCCGGGCCTGCAGGACCAGGCGCCGTCTCCTCCTCAGACACCGGCTTGCATCCTCCCAGGCGGCCCTCTTCTCTGTGGAGCTGAGGCCTGGGCTGCGGGTCTGTTTTTCGTTCCCACTTCCCGAGGCCTACGCTCCTTTTACATTATGTTATTGTCTGAGCTGCAAGCGTCCTTTCCGTACGTTCTGCAAACCAAGTAAATCAGGACATTGAGAGCAAGAGGGAAGGAGGAGGGAGTCAGCCAGGTCACGTGCCACTTGTCTGCTCCAAACACCGGCCTTCAGTGGAGAGGGGTCTACACCAGACATATGTGTGTGCGGAGCATGTGTGCACCCTGTCCCCTGGGGGGAGGGGTCCCCAGGCCGGGGACAGGCGCCCGGATGCCCTTCCTCACGGGTCTGTTCTAACCGAGGCTGATTTCATTAGCGCCTGCCGTCCCTTGTCGCCTTTTTAATGATAATTGCATCTTATTGATCTGTCAACCTTTCATCAGAGTGTTCCCGGGGGAAAGGCAGAGGAAAAAGATAAGTAATTTATTCATTCGGAGCACAAATTACCCTAATTGGACGTTGCATTTACATGTTTGTTCCGTTTCCTTTTGGAGGCGTGTGGGCTGGTCGGCTTCGAGAGCTTCGGCGAGAACAGAGCAGAGCGTCTAGGGGACGCTCCTTCCGACTGGGCGTCCCTTGCTGAAGGGGACGCGTGTGGAGGGGGGGCACTCTCCGGTCGTAGACTGAAGGGTGTTTCATGAGTGTTTCGAAGTGCAAATATCGGGCAGAACTGAAAGCACAAACGGAGAGCACTCATTGAAGTCAAGTGTCTGCAGCAGGCGAGGCTGGAGGTGCGGGCGGTGGCGGGTGTTTGTGTGTGTGCGTGTGTGTGTGTGTGTGTGTGTATGTGTGTGTGTGTGTGTAAAGGGGATTGGGGTGGCGTGGGAGGGGGTTCCAGGCTTGGCCTAGAGAATGCGTTTGGAGTGGGAGTGACCCCCTGACAGATTGGGCGACTGGGCGACTGAGCACTGGGAGCGTCCGGAACAGCACTGGGCCCAGGTCCTCGGCTCAGACAACGGCGGTTTTCTCCCTGTGGGCCTCCGGAGCTCCCTGCCCCGTGCCTGGCCTGATCGCTTTGGGGGTTTTAATTCCCTTGCTTGAATGGGGGGTACAGCTGTGGGATAGAGGGCACCCTGAGCATGCCGTGTGTCTCCGACTCCAAGCATGGCCGGGGCGGGACTGGCCTCTCGCCCTGTCCTGGCTTCAGGGCTTCCGGGATGTCCCCAAGCACGCTCCGATGACACTGATTCCAGCCCCGAATTCGGAGCACGTGGGGGGCTCTGCTGGGCTCTGCACGAGAGCCCCAGCCCTCCTGGGCCAGGCCCTTCCCGAATGACCGGGTGGCCTTAGTGCCACTGGAACCTGCAGGTCAGGGACAGGGAGCTCACCCTCAGCGCCACCTGATGCCACTGTGACTGGAGGTGCCAGCAGGCGGCTGCACCCCCCACGCCAGGCCTCTCCCCGCGCCACTCCCACCCAGAGCTCAGGGGCTGAGACCACGGAACCCTCAGCTGGGCCACGGCCCCTGCTCCTCCTCTGGCTCCTCTGGGAGGGGACAGGGACAGTGCAAAGGTTTGGACAACCTTTTCCTCTGCTTCCAAAGCCGGCCACTTTGTTCCCTGAGGGGAGGCGGTCCCCTCGCTCAGGGTGAAGGTCACGGAAGATGATAGGACACAAAGTGATGAGCGTGGGGAACCTGCTGCCGTTGGAATCCCAGCTGCAGCAGCCAGGAACAGGCCAGCCCACGTCTGCTTAGGATAGGGGTGTCGAACTCAATCAGAGAAGGGGCCAAAATCTAAAATCCAGCCTAAATCGCGGGCCGAATGGTTTACTGAACAGTCATAAACTGTCATTGTGATGGAAACGCAGCGGAGTGCAGTGATGACAGCTCGGTGCGGGCCACATTGCAAGGCCTGGCGGGACGGATTTGGCCCGCGGGCCTTGTGTTTGACACATGTGGCTTAGGATGAAGATTTTTAATGGGTGATGGCGGCCTGGGCATCAGCTGCCAGACACAGGCCTCCAGGGGCAGCACCTGGGCATTCAGGCCCTGCCTGAGTGCCGGACAGACAGCCGCCCGATCTGGACGGAGGCGTGGCCCCGGGAGCCTGCCCAGCGACGCCTCGAACTCAGTGCGATTGAACTCGCGTGTGTGGCCTAGGCAACGTGGGACCCAGGAGGCCGCTTGCTGACCGCAGGTGTCAGGGTGGCCCGGGCCCTGCAGGAGCTGCACGTGTGGCCAGAGGGCGGCAGCCTGGGGCAGCCAGGGGCAGGTTGCCCGGTGGCTGGGCCTTCAGGCTTCCCTCGGATCCACGAGCCACGGGATGGGCCTGCCATGGCACCTGCACCACAGACTCAGACACTCACAGAAACGTGCTCTCACCTGAATGGCGACCCTGCATGCGAGGCAGGGCCTTCTGCTGTCAGAAACTCTCTCCGGTGTAAATGCTACTTATTAAGACAAGACCCCACCAAACGGCTGAAATCCAGGCTCTGTGGGCAAGGCTAACCGGGCGGTTTTCAGTGTTGGATGGGCCGGCGTTCTGGCAGAGACCGGGGCAGACCCTGCCCTGAAATGGAAGGGCCGAGGGACCGGAGATGAGCTCAGCAAACAGGCAGCGGTCACCTGAGGCTTCCTGAAGGGCAGTGCTGGGCGCCTGCCAGCTCCTCGGTCCCCACCAGGGGCAGGCTCCGTGGGAACACGGGGGTCTACGTTTGAGGAAAGGATGCTGACCCCCGGGGGCCACAGCCATGTTGGGTGTGGCACTTTCGGGCAACAAGTGAGCAGTTAGGAAGCTGGGGGCCGGGCCAGCGGCCTGCCTCTCCGAGGAGCAGCCTGTGCCCAAAACACGCAACCTCTCAGCTGTCTGAAAGGCGAGTGCCTGGCGTCCGGCCAGCTTCCGAGGCACGGGGCGGCCTGGGAGCGACGCTGAATTCCGGAGGAAAGCATCTCTCCCGTTTGGACCTTTCTGACGGAGAGGAAGCGAGAAGGCGACTCAGACTGGCCCCTCCTCAGGAAGCAGACCACCACCGGGTCTGCATTTGGGGCTCACGGTTGGGGTCCATGCCACGGCTGCTGCTGCCGGCTGCACTGTCCTCTGGTCATCAGCATTCCCTGCACGTGCTCTGCCGCCTCCCTCCCTCTCTCTCTCTCTCTCTCTCTCTCTCTCTCTCTCTCTCTCTCTCTCTCACACACACACACACACACACACACACACACACACGCTGCATTATTCAATCAGCATCAACCTTCCGGAGTCCGAACCGGCAGCCGCCACGCGAGCCCGCAGGCTGAGCCCCCCTCACCGCCCCGGCTGCTCGCGGCCGCCGCCCCCCTTTGCCGGCGAGAGGAACGCCCCCGTGTGTGCCGGTGTACGTGCCGCCGAAGCCCACCCACGTCCCCCTGAGCTCCTGCCAACTTTCCGCCGGCGAGCGGAGGGCAGCGCTGCAGCGGGAGGGCCGGGCCCGAGGCCAGGGAAGGTGCCGAGCCGCGGGGGAGGGGGCGCGGGGCGGCCGTCTCCTCCACGGATGAAATGATTCAACATTGCGGCACGCCATCAACTAATTAGTATGAGCCTCCGAGCAGCCAGGCGGGCGGCCTGGGAACAAATGGCCACCCCCCGGCCCTCAGCCCCCTCCCCATCCCAGGGCTCTGGGCACAGGCACAGCTGTGTGTGCCTGGCTGCGGGCTGGCTGCCCACCTGACAACTCACTGTCCTGGCCGGGGCCTCTGTGCACAGGCGGCCGCCCTCGACGTGCCCCCCGCCCCCGGCCCCTGAGCGTGTGGCCTCACCATGAGCACGTGAAGGGGCTGAAGGGTGGACGCCCCGGATGCAGATGGTGTCCCGGTCAGCCAGCTATGTCGCGCCTTTCTCCCCGCCAGCCTCCATGGCAGCCCAGAAGGTCAAGGTCCCGAAACAGCGGCCACAGGGTCGAGCCCCCGGCTACGGGCCTCAGGGCGACTCTGGTGGGGCGGGTGAGGGTGGAGAGGCTGCGCCTACCTGTGAAGACAGGGCCTTGGTCAGGGCAGGGCAGGGTCCCCCTGCTGTCCTCTCCCCCCCATAGCCCCAGCGCCCCCCAGAATTGCCCCATCCCGGCTGCTCTCAGCCCTGCCAGCCTGTGGACTCGGACTCCGGCCTCCATCTGTCAGGGGCACGCGGAGGGTCCGGGACCACCCGGGCTCGGGAGCCTTAGGGCGCCTGGCCCAACGCACGGGCAGCCAGACTGCCCTCCGGGGAGCACTCCCTTCTGCACATTTAACAATCCACCCATGCTCGCCACCCAGCACAGGAAGCTGAACTCACCGAGCTGAGTAACACGTCTGCCAGCTGAAGTCCAGAGAACCCGGTAAACCTTGGATTAGTCTCCTAACCAACAACTAGCTCCTGGCCGGTGGATGTAGCCGGGCTCCGGTGCTGGCTGCTTTCTCCCCACACAGACACAGATTTTGGCCCTGGCTCTGTGCCCTCAGCTCTACCCAAAGTTATTGGGAATCTGCATTCCCAGGAGCAGGCATCGCCTCACCCAGGTTGGCACTGACGCCCGAGAAACGGTGGAGAATGGGCTCTGTGGGCAGCGGGCTCCCACCTTGCCTCCCCCACTTCCTGCCGCTCCCCGGCCCCCAGGTCCACCCCCTGCTACTCAGACCCCGAGACACCATCCCCAACTTCTCACCTATTTTGGCGAAAACAGCTGGAGGGGCGGCAGTGCCGTGCCTGTGCCTGTTGCCGGGGAGCCGCCGGGAGCTCGCTGTGCCGGGGAGCAGGTCTCCATTCCCAGGGCCCGGGCACCCCTGCTCGGCTCGCGAGCGGAGTTATCAACAGATTGCAGGACCGCAGCCGGGGACGTGAGTCAGAGCCAGGACGGCAGACATGCCGTGCGATTCTCAGCACGCAGCTTCCAGAACCCAGGCGAGGAACGCCAGCCGCCTCTGCGCTTGCTTCGCTGGCTTCCGCGGACTACAGCCAGGGAAGAGGACCGGCGGGAAGCAGGAGCCGTAACCATGGGGATGGGGGAGGCGGATGGCGGCGCTGTGGCCAGCTCCCTGCCGCAGGCTGGGAATGGTTCTTCCCGTGCCCATCACACTGCGGAGCCGATTTAAAGAGACAACCAACCGGCCAGGCTTTGCCCTCGCTCCCAGCAGAGCCGGGCAGCTCACCTGAAAACGTCTCCCCGAACGGAGGCAGGAGGACTGCTGGTTTTGTTTGTAAAAGAAAGCTCTGTGCGTGGAGGGCTCCAAAAACAGACCTGTGAGCAGGAAATCGGTTTGGGAGGAATTTTCAGAGTCCTTGTGCCAAAACATCACGGATCCAAACATGTGCAGACAGAGGTGCACCCACAATGAGTCCTCCCAGCGTGAGTCAGCGATCCTGCTGGTGTGCACAGCCCCACGGCCCCTGGCCCTTCCAGGCCCTTCCAGCCCCCAGGCCCCCCCCCCCCCCAGACAGAGGGGGCCAGGGGAGGGAGGAAGTGGGATCCTGTCGGCAGGGCCTGTACTCAGCTCTTGGGGACCTGGAGGGGGAGCCCATGACTCTTCCCTTCAATCTAGAAGGCTGTGACCCTGCTCAGGAGTCCCTGGGAGAAGGAGGGAGGGAGAGAGAAACATCAATGATGAGAGAGAATCATGGATTAGCTGCCTCCTGCAGACCCCACATTGGGGATGGAGCCCACAACTCAAGCATGCGCCCTGACCGGGAATCAAACTGTGATCTCCTGGTTCATAGGTTGACATTCAACCACTGAGCCACCTGGGCCAGGCTGAAGGGCCTGATTTAATGGTGTCATTAAGAATACAGGAATTAGAGGGGTTCTGTGCTCCAGCTCCTCAGCCTCATGGTACCCTGCCTCTGAGTGGGGTGCTGCCAACGCTTCCCTGTGGAGCTCTGCGATAAGTCCTGAACCTCAGGTGAAGGCCTTTCCAGGTGCCAGGGAGTGGGTATCAGGGGGGAACCCCCTAGGCTGGTTCCCCAGGGCCGTGGGGCAGTTGGAGCTCTCTGGGGGTCCCGGCTCGGGGACAAGAAGGACAGGGAGGGAGGTGGGGAACCTACTCGGAATGAGGTGGGGGTGGTTCCATGGTGTTTCTGCCCTGATGTCCTGTCCCCTGCTGCCCCCTCCATCCAGACTGTCCAGGTACAGGGTGCAAGGTGAACAGGCCAATCCCTCACTGCCTTCAGGGGCTCCCCGTCCAGAGATGACAGGAAGCCAGGCATGAACAGCCCACCGGGGGGCTCAGCTCCCCAGGACGGCAGGGACAAGTCCGGGAGGAGGGTGCATGTGCTGGGGCAGCGACCTGGGACCCTGCTGTCACCGGCTGTTCCCTCTGCTCTGTGCACAGCTTGGTGTGCTGTCCCAGCGATCTGTCCTGGCCGCAGAGCAGGGGGCCGGGACCAGACCCAGGGCTTCCCACGCCCTGCAGAAGTGGCCCTGGGAACCCACAGAAGAGGCCATTCGGAGGGTAAGGTGGGCAGCCTGCCTTGGCCTCCCTTAATGCCCTGGGTCTCCACTTCCTCTTTGGGAAGGTCAACTCTCTGGCACATTCTATGAATTCAGGACTCCCCACTGAAGTCTCCGCCCTGCAGATGTGGGTGTGCGTCCGCAGGAGAGGCAGCTGCAACCTCTGGGACACGAGGCCCTGCCCTTGCTCACAGCCGATGCCATTTGTCCCTCTGAGGGAAGTCACTCGGACACAGGGGTGGGTAGCCGATGGCTTTCTGCCACGGGTGCTGGGCCCTGCTGAGGCTCAGCCCGGGGCTGGGTGCTGGGGCCCCACCTTGTCAGGGGACAGAGCAGCCAGCTGCCCCTGCAGGGCCGGAGGGCCAGAGCCCCGGTTCCTGCACCCAGGACATGTGCTGGGGAGCCCGGTACCTCTCTGCCTCTCCCGGCCTCTGAGGCTGCTGGTGGGAGAACAGGAGGCGCCTGGGGAGGATGCAGGCCTCTCGGTGGATGGAATCAAAGACCAGACCAAGGGTCTGGAGTGGTCAGCACAGTGACAGAGCATCATTGCTCGGCTCAGGGACACTCGGGTGCCATCTCCCCGTCTCCCAGGTGAGCGTCTGGCCCCGTCCTGAGCATGCAGGGAGTTCTCCAAAGACTCGACATCACCCTGTTTGGTTTGGCTCCATGGATGGAGCGTCAGCCTTCGGTCTCAAGGGTCAGGGGCTTGTACCTTGGTTGCAGGCATGTGCCTGGTGGGGAGTGTGCAGGAGGCAGCTGATTGATGTTTCTCTCTCTTCGATGTTTCTATCTCTCTGTCCCTCTCTTTCCTCTCTGTATAAAATCAACAAGATATATATTTTAAAAAAGAAGAAATGTTACATTGTAAGACTTTATTTGCAAAATAAATAAAAATGCGACGTCTCTGGAATGAGAACAGCCTCTGCCTGGCTGCTGACATCTCAGCAGGGCTTGCGTCTCTCCCGGACATTGTAGACAGCCTCGGCGCTGCCTCGTCGCCAGCCATTGTGTGAGATTCTGAGACCTGGAATCAGGAGAAACCCCCTGGCGCTGGAGGTGACCTTGCCGCGCGTGTGCAGCCTGGCCCCGGAGGGCACGGGATGCGAGGCTGGCCTCCGTGCGCGCTCAGCGTGCGTGGCTCACAGAGTGGAATTAAAGCCGGGTCTCCGGTTGCCATGGCAACTAGCTGTCTCTCTCTCTCTCTCTCTCTCTCTCTCTCTCTCTCTCTCTCTCTCGTCTCCCCTCTCCGCAGTGTCGGTTTGAATTTGTGTAGACCATTTCTAACAAAGATTTATGCCAACAAATTCATTCAGCCCCGAGGTGAAGCCTAGTTTGAGAAGCAAATAATAAAATGAACAAAAACTTAGGATGTTCCGATGAGGCCCTTCCGTCTGTAGACTGCTTGTCAGGGCCCCAGGACAAGCCAGGCCCGGGTCCAAGGCCACCGGGAGGTCAATGAGGTATTTTGGGCAGCTTCTCGCTGGCCGCATGCAATAAATGGATATTAGGTGTTTTTGAGGGCCCCTTCAGAATGAGGGTCTCAGAGGCTTTGCCTGGGGCCTGCCAGTGTGTGGGCGTTTTCCTGCCAGCTCTCCAGGCACGTCAAGGGTCATGGGTCACGGGCCTGGCCCTAGTGGTCAGGGCTGAGCGGGCCCCCAGGGGCTCTGCAGGCTCAGGGTCAGGCTGGGCACGGGGCGGGTGGTGACTGCATGGTGAGTGCTCAGTGTTCGTCCCGGGCGCACTGAGGCCTGGCCCGCTTCCTGTGACCTCCAGGGCCCATCGAAAGGGCCACTCTGAGAAGACCCTTGAAAGGAGAGGGTGAGAGAGGGCCTCACAAGAAGACACCCTGGAAGTTAAGAATGTCCCCATTTCTCCTTTGTTCTTTCTGGCCTTTCCCAAGTGGTTCGTCCGTTTTTATTCACTTCCTCCAACAAATTACATTTTCTCTTCTCCTTCTTAGTCCTCAGACCCTCCCGGAGCCCAGACCCTCAGCTCTGTCCTTCAGGGGAGGCGTTGAATGAATATCAGGGGATGGTGAGGGGCAGCAGGTGAGTGAGCAGGGTGTGTGATGGGAGCAGGTGTGGAAGGGGCCCATCTTGTGGGGTGGGGGTAGGGATCTTGGACCACTTGCCTCCCCCTCAGGTCTCCTCTGAGCAGGATCCTGAGGGATGCGGGTTGGGCTGGGGCCCTGGTGTCCACCACCCAAGGATGGGGCTGAAGGGGTGGCGTCCAGCCCCAACAAAGGAAGGATGGAGGGAGACGGCTGCTCGGTGGATGGATGCCCAAAGGAGAAACCACCTCTGTGCGTTTGACACATAACATCGTTGGATCTCCATGGAAGCGTGTCTCCTTGGCCCAACCACCGGCCTCTGAGGCTGGTCTCCGGCGAGCTGGGCTGGCGTTGCCCATCCGTGGGCTCGGATCCTTGGTCTTGGCTGCGTTGCTGCAACCCCATTAGTTTGGGTATTGAACACTAGGACACAGTGAAGTTTTAAAAAAATTAGTTTCGAGTTCCTTCCTTGCTTGGACTTAATTTGCTATAACCATTTCCATTTGATGATGCTGTTTCCTTATTAGAAAAAGAAAGAAAGAAAGAAAAGAAATAGAAAGAAAAGGCACATTTTGACGTGACACATTTGTGAGGCAGCCAATGCATCCACGGTGGGAGGCAGGGCCGGTGGGGGCCGGCTGGCAGTGGCCTGGCGCCCGCCCGCTGGGGAGACTCGCTCGTTCACTGTTGTGGGAGGTCTCGGCGCGGTCCTGTGTTTGCATCGATGGCAAATCTAATTAGCGCACATTTAAGTAGCATTTAACTGCTCGCAGTGCTTCTGAAGCCCGCTCCCTGCTGGGCTGTCAGCAGCAGATGAAGCCGGCTCCCTCCAGGGGGTCTAGGACCACCGGGCAGAGGGCGAGGCTGTGCCAGGACAGAGGGTCATGGCATTTCCCAGGTGCATCCAGGAGCTCCGGGCAAGCCCGTCCATCACCCCCATGAGTACATGGACGCGGTGGTGACTGGGTCTGCTGGGCAGACTGTGCCCCGGGAGAGACCACGGGTGCTGACAGGCTCAGCCTTGAACCAGTCCTGCGTGGGGGTGGGGACGGTGCCCCTGCTCCCACAGATTCCCCATGAAACGCTGGGCTTTTCCCGGCCCTGGCTGGTGGTGGTCCCTGGTGCCAGGGCTCTGTGCTCGCAGGGAGCCGAGGCCTCCAGGCACACTCTGTGCAACACGTTCTCCCTGGATGGAGGAGGGAGGGCGGCCCTCATCACTCCTCTGCCTGCTCAATCTGTCTCCCAGGTCCACGTCCCCTTCCTTCTGTGAGGACACTGTCATTGGGGGCAGGGCCCCCCCGGACAACCCAGGTGGCCGCATCTGAAGACGTTCACCATGCGCCTGTCACAGACCCTTGTCCAAAGTCCAGACGCACAGGCTTTGGGTTAAGACACCGACATGCTGTTTTGGGGCCACTGCACGCTTCAGTCCTGGGGACTACAGCTCAGATTGTCGCGGGAGGGAGGCGGAGGCAGGCGCCGGGGGAGGAGCAGGCGATGGTGGTGGCAGTGGGGCAGGACGACAGCCCCTAGGACCTTCTGCCTGTTCAACACACGGGACCAGAGATGGCATTTCTTTCTGAGTCTCTCTGAGGCCACAGCCCGGGGGACTCCAAGGAAGTGAGCAAGGTCAAGGATAAGAGAGAGGCCCAGTGAGTGTGAGCTTCGCCGTCAGTGACATGCAGGCCGTGGGCCTCCAGGAGGCAGCGGCCGGCTGTATCCAGGGCTGACCTCCCAGGGTTTTCCGAGAGCAGCGGCTGCGGTTAAGGGAGAGGATGCTTGTCCTTCCTGGCTTCGCTTCTCTGACATCCAGCTGCAAACTCTCGTTTATGGTTGATGCCATGCTATAATGAACATGGATGCTGACAATGTAATTATGGTCCATGTCTCATAGATACAAGCAGCCTTTTCACACTCCTGGGCGGCTGATGTGCAGGAATGGCTCAGAGGAGGTTGGAGACATGGTCCCCCGGGCAGGGAAGTCCACTGAGCTTCAAACAGAGGCCCAGACTTTCCGGGTGACCAGGCTAGGCTCTGCTCCATCTCCTGCCCTCTTGTGCCCCTGCTCAGGGCTGCTGTCACTCCTCTCCCGAAGGAAGCCGGGAAGGCTGCCTGGGGTGCCGGCCCCACCTGCCTGCCTGCTGCTGAGCTCCCCCGGGACTCCCCACGCCTGCACACCTGCAGATCCAAATCCAGGGGCGGCCAGTGGAAAGCCCCACCTGGGGCTCCGGACACCTCGCCACCCCCCACCACGTCATGGACACTGACTTCTCTCCACCCCTGAGGGGAGGAAGGCCTCTGCCAATCACGTGGAGCTGCCTTCCAGCGCCCCGCCCCCTCCCCTGAGTGGCTCTTGTACACCAGTGGCTGCAGGAAGACACTTATCTAAATGTCGATGTGAAAACTCAGGTGACAGTGGCATGGCAATGAGCCCCTGGGTGAGAGGGCCTCCACCTGGAGCTCCAGGCCAGGGCTGCCAGACAGGGGCCCCCCTGAATCACTGACGTGGTGAGGTGCAGTCCTGGGGTGGGACCTGTAGGACACCCTCTTGGTGCTCATGGCTGAGCTGGCTGTGGGGACCCGGGGACCCACATTCTTGGTCACAGACAGGCAGGGAACAGGCATGGGTCCCAGCGTGGGGAATACCCATGTGCCTGGAACCCCAGGGCCATCCCCTCCACCCCCCACCCCCATTCCCGAATGGCTGGGTTCAATATTTCTGGCATAATTCACTTGGTCACATCTTCACTATTTATTTGGGATTTAATTTGAACCTGGCGATTTGAGATTTTTCTTGGGGAAAAAAAAACCACTCCTTCTTAATTCAAGTTACTTTAGGGTTTTTCTGCCAACTTTCCCAATTTTGGAGTGGGCTGTACAGACCAAATCCTGTGATGTAACATCTTCTAATACTAAATATAACTGTAAGTGGAAGGTTTATTATAAAAGGTTTTCCTAAAATACTCCGAAACTGCATTTACTTGAGACTAAATTGATTAAAAATTGATTAGTTTTTATTTGAAACTCATTTTAAATCTCCCTTAGATCGGGAGGGAGATTCTCCTTCCTCCTCTACAGATCGTCGAGGAAAAGTTCCTCTCTGTGAGAGGGACTTGCCAGGTCCCCATGGAACCTGGGGGGTGACCCCAGAGCCGCGGAGACCTGACATCAGTGGCTGCAGGTGCGGTCGGCGTTGGAGGTGCTGAGAGCTCCCCGGGCTGCAGCCGGGGCGGAGGAGACAGATGCCGGGAGCAGAGCACCGCACGGCGGGCCCCGGTGACCGGGTTGGCTGCCATGCCCATCCGAGGGGGTGTGGCTGGGTGACCGGCCCCTAGGCCTGCATCTCTGGGCAAACCTGGGGTCCAGCCTGCCTGTCCCTATACCTGGGCCCTGGGGCTGCCGGAAGTGAGGGGTGGCAGGCAGTAAAAGTGCCGAGCGGGAGTTGAGTAGGAGGCCCCCAGGCCACCACTGGCCAGGCTGATGGTCAGGAGGTGCTCTCTGCACTCGCACAGGCGTCGCTGTGGCTCTCAGTGGGCATGGCCCTTTCCCCCCTGGCCCATGAGCGCCAGGCCAGGTCAGGGCCCATGGTAACCCCAGCTCTTCTCCCACCAGAGCTGCCAGAGGCCTGGCTGGCTCCTGCCCCAGCAGTGACGAAGGGAAGGGTGAGTGAATGAGGGCAGAGAGGAATGAGGCTGGGTGGGAAGGCCCAGGTCTGAGAGTGGACAGTCAACCACAGCAGCTGGGCCACCGGGAGAGGGGGGTGAGGCCTCTGCGTTTCGTGGGGAGCCTCGCACTGGGGAGTCCCCTCCACGTCCTCTGCCGCTGGGAGGCCCTCCGTCCCCAGCAAGCATGCGAGGAAGGAAACTCCCCTTCGTCCCGCAGCCAGCCTCACGGGCCCCGGGCGAGCAGGATGCAGGCTCCGCAGGATGGAAGCGAACTCAGCCTTTACGCCAGCAGCAAGTGGTACCCCCCGCCTGTGTCCTCCCTCACAGGAAGACTGCATTTACCCTCCTGCACCCTCGGCAAGCAGATGCCAGGCACAGGGACAGCATGCTCAGGCGGTGCTCAGGGGCACAGCTTGAAGGCGGGCGAGGCCAGAGGAATAAGCCTGGAGCCAGGTGACTCCATGTGGGGAGACTAACCTGTTACTCTCCCCCAGCTCTTCCCAACAGGCCGTCCCCGGGCCCACCTCCCACCTTTCTCACACAGCCGGCGGCTGCTCTGTCTGCCCGCCTGCAGCCGTGAGATCAGGCCTCCAGGGCCCCCTCCAGCAGACCGGCCGGCAGACGAGTCCTCACAGGTGAGCCCGAGGCTGGCTACCTGGGAGATGTCTCCGTAGCTCTGACCGCCTTCAGATGCCGGGAGGACAGTGGGCTTTGATATATGTTTCAAAAATAAAGCAGCGTGTACTCTGTGAGGCATGATCAATAACGAGCGGGCACCTTCCGGTCCTTTGTCCCACAATGACAGGACGCCCTTGGCTGCTGCCAGAAAGTGCAGGGATTTTTAACAAGCCTGGTGTCAGAGAAGCAAAACGGGTTTACCAGCCGGCCTCCCGGCTCCTGGGGCTTCTGTGCGAGAGGGTCATGTTGCCCTGATGCCTGCTCAGCCACTGTGCTTTTCGGGTTTTTATTTTTAACCAGCACATCCGGCCCATGATCGGGGCCAGGGCAGGGGAGACATCTTGGTGGTGAAATGACAGGTTTCAAAGTCTGGTTGTCAGCTGCCTCCTCGCGCGTGACCAGGACCTGACCAGCACTGGGAGCCATGTCTTGTGGGCTGAGGGGCACAGCTCTCCAAGCCCAGCCTTCACAGACACCAGGGGATGGGGATGGACAGTGGGGCTTCTGACCGGTGATCGGCCTCACGCTGGGCTAACTGGTGCATTGGAGGGTGCTTATGGTTCTTCAACACGACTGGGAGGTCGAAAACCACGTGGCATGCACACCTGATGGACGGGGGACTCTCTGATGTCACGTAAACACCCAACCACAGGCCCAGGCCCAGCCGCACTGTGGGCAGGTGTGCCTGCGCGTGTCCCTCATCTCCAGCTCCCTCGTGCCTGTCGGGGTGCCAATCTCTGTTCTTGGGACACCGGGCAGCTCAGGTGCAGGCCAGCGGCCAGTGGTCTGGCTGGTTTGCAGCCTTTGTCAGAGGCCAGGGGAGGTGGTGTCTGAATGTCCGGAGCACCGTGTGTGGCCACAAGAACGGGCCACGTGGACCTGCTTGGTATTTTTATGCAGTTTTCGCTGAAGAAAAAAGGCAAACCTGGCCTACTGGCTCATCTGGACTTTCTAATATTTATTTTACTTTTTAAAAACAATACTTTTATTGATTTCAGAGAGGAAGCGAGAGGGAGAGAGTGATAATACCAATGATGAGAGAGAACCATCGATCGGCTGCCTCCTAAATGACTCCTACTCAGGGTGAGCCTGAACCCTGAGCAGGTGCCCTGACCAGAATCAAACCATGACCTCTTGGTTCACTCAACCACTGAGCCACACCAGCTGGGCTAACATTTATTTAGGAAGCTTAATTATTCACGGAGGCCGTGGGCCTTCACTGATGGGAGCTGAGTCTCAGAGGCTTCAACTGTCCCTAGTCCCCGGCGGAAGGGGTGGGGGGAGCGGGGTGTGTGTGTGTAGAGGCTCTACCTAGACTTCTGCCTCTGCTCTGCTCAGATGCCCTCCCATTGGGTGATGCTGGAAATGGCCCACACCTCAACAAACACTGGGTCAGATTCAAAGTAAGTCCCACCCCTCAACAAGCTTTGGGTAAAATAGGCAGTTGGGTAAAATAGTAAGTCTCCCCCTCCCCTGACCCCCCAACTCCCATTGGATGAGGTTAGCAGTAGGACCCACCCTTCAACTACTATTGGTTGATCTTGGCAGAAGGACCCGCCCCTCAACTACCATTGGCTGACTTTGGAAGTGGGACCAGCCCCTCAACAACCATTGGCTGAGGTTGGCAGTGGGACCGGCTCATCAACTACCATTGGCTGAGGTTGGCTTTGGGACCCACCCCTCAACCCCCATTGGCTGAGGTTGCTAATGGGACCCGTCTCTTAACTCCCATTGGTAGCTGAGGGGCTAGTCCCACTGCCAAGCTAATCCAATGGTAGTTGAGGGGCGGGTCTCACAGTCAACCTCAGCCAATGGTAGTTGAGGGCCTGGTCCCACTGCCAACCTCACCCAATGGGAGTTAAGAAAGATGTTTTGTTTTTACTGCCAAAAGAACAATTGCCTCTCTCCATAGGCCTGCTTATCAATATGGGTCAGAGTTTAATTTGGGCAAGTTCTGGATTTGATCCTAAAAGAAGCCTTGGGGGAGTATACGGGGGGTTGTGAGGACTCCAGCTGACTGGGGACAGGTCCTTCCTGACTGTGGGCAGAGGGTGGTAGGTTGCCTCCGGATTCCTGCAAGGAGATGGCTGCTGGGGCCTAGAGGGGTCTGCTGAGGGGCACCATGGGACCCCACACTTCTGGCCCAAACTCCCTCCCCCTCAAAATGGAGAGACAGGCTGTATTCTTGGGGGCCCCTGAGCCTCGGTGCCACCAGGCCTCCCCCCGAGAGGAACACCTTGAGGACACTTGGTGTGCGGTGGCCCTTGGGCTGTCTCTGGTCCGGGGCTGACGGCCAAACCTGCTGTTTCTCACAGAGCTTACCCGGCCCTGCAGCCATGACCTGGGGAACGTCTCTCATGAGCCCCTGCGGGACCGCTGGCTAATGCCCACCCCCTCCTCACAGACAGGACCGGGGCTGAGCTGCAGGCTGAGCTAGGACAATGCGGCAGGGTGACCACAACCGCCTCTTTACGTGGCTCTTCCCAAAGGTAGGATCGCTGAGAGCTGCCTGGTTCCGGGACTCACTCCTTTGGGCCGACCAGACCACGCTGGGCTGCACGGGTCCCAGGGCAAGTCCACAGCAGCCAGAGGGTCAGCCTAGAACTGAGCAAACCTCCCATCTTGTCCATCACGACCCTTGATTCCACAGAAACTCGGAGCTGGATTGTGAGTCCCAGTGGTCCTAAGCAGGCGGGACCGGGATGGTCAAGTCCTTGTCACCCCAGAATCCCTTGCTGGAGCCTGTGCCCAGCAGCCCTGAGATAGGGTGAACGGCGAGGCACCCCCCCAGCAAAGTGTCGCTCTAGAACTTCTCAGACAGGGTCTCTCTGCAAGAATTCAGGTAAAAACACTGCAGACAGACTGACGTCCCCAATCAGGGCAGCGAGCTCTCCTCGGCCGGCTTCCTTTTGGGGTCTCCCAGCTGGTTTCATCATCAAATGGGAAACAACGTGAGCTGCGCTATCGCCGAGAACACTCTGTGGAGGCAGGAGGGAGCGGCCGGCAGAGGAGACCAGGAGGGATGGGACCCTGTGCCCCGCCAGCTGGGTGGCGTGAAGAGCACGTCTATGCAGAGTGGCAGCGTCCCCGTCTATTTTTAGCTCTTTCCTGCCACCTCAATGGAGTGCCTTGATTGCAGAGAATCCGGTACGATCAGCGGCGGGGCTCCTTGACCTCTCGCTGATGAGATTACCATGCAAGGCAGCCGCAGGCGTCTTGTCAGCACCACGTTGCCGGGCCACGTGGCTTCACCTGCCCAGGCCTCCTCCTGGGACACGCTTCTGCACGGTGCCCAGTGTCCAGGCACGGGCGGGAATGTGTTTGCTTTCAGAACCTCTCAGACCAGCCATTCTAGAATGTTCCCTCCAACCGGACGATGCAGCTCTGAGTCCTGGTCACTGGACACTGCCCGGGACCCCAGGTTTCCGTGGGAACCTTCGGCTTTGCACAAATCTCTTATTCCGCGTGCTCCGAGAAACACGTGTGTAGACTGTGGGTGCCTTCCTCCCGCCCGGAACCCCCAGGAGCCCCTGGTCACCTGCTTCCTGTGCCCCCCACTCCTGCCTTGGGATGTCCCTGGGGGGGGGGAGGGGGGGGAGAGTCACCTGCTTATATAAACTTGCACAGCCCTGCTAGTAAGATGCACTGTTTTAATTAACTAGAAAAAGGCCTGCCTGGGTTCTCGGTAAATATTTTATTAGGGGTAATACTGATGGCCCTTCGTGCCGAGGTCTCCCTTCCTCGGGGAGTGTTAGTGAAGTGCCGCCATGGAGCATCTGGAGACAACACCATGGTGTCGCCCTCCGCCTGCACAGCTTGCCCTCTGGGGACCTCAGGAAAAACTAGCACAGAGGAAAGAAGTCTGTCCGGACCCCCTTGCAGCCTGACACCCTCAGTGCTTACAGACACGGAGTGAGGTCTTGGCCACACAGACACGCTTAGACCTCCATTAGGCTCGGCTGCAGGCACAGGACTTCCTCATGCACTGAGGATCGGGACCACGTGAGTGTCCTCCCAGCAGGCGGGGCCTGGGTACTCTGCAGAGCCTGATACGGGCTCTCCCCGCGCCTGTGGGACCTGGAGGGCCAGCTCAACAAGCACGGGCTCCACGGTAGGCTCTGTGCCACTTGCCTGGACCTCTGGGTCCACCCACTGACCCCCTTGCCCACGCGGGCTGCTGCCATGCCTCTGCAGAGGGTCAGCTCACAGCTGTGTCCTGCTGACCCTCCACCCCAGTGACTCAGGCCCAGCCAGGCCAGCTGGTGCAGCTTGAGCTCCTTTGTCATCCTTCTGGCCTCATACCTGGCAAACCTGGCTTCCCCGCCAGACAGGCCACCTAGCAGTGTGGCCATCAGACCTCAGAGTGATGTCCTGGTGATGGCCAGGAGACAGTGGCCAGGAGGTACCTGCACCCTCTGGGGCGGGATGGCGAGGATCTGGCATGTGTTCCAATGTTTACGGGTCTCCAGGTGACCTTGCCTGCTTGGCCTCCCGGTAACCGGGGTGTGGGTGGGCCTGTACCCCTGGGGGGTGCTGTGGAGCCCAGCCGGGCCCTGCCAAGCACACCAACCCGCTTCCCAGACGTCAGCCTGGCCCACATCCTTCCTCCTATTTTCCTGAACATCCTGCACCTCTGCATCGCGCGTCCCTCCACGAACAGAGAACCGGCCAGGTCACGCCCCTTTCAGAAGTCCCTGCGGCAACTCTGCGCTCCCGGTACAGTGGTCAGCACCAGACCTCCCCGGCCCTCTGTCCTCCGTCACCCTGGAACCCACTGGCGTCGGTGGGGCATTTGAGGAGGATGCACTGAGAACTTTCTGGGTTTCCCAGGAACCCTGCGGTCAGAAAAGCACCCTGGGCGATGGTTCTATCAACAGCAGCATTGAACACACGGCTTATGACCATACAGATGAGCTCTGCAAACCCACGTTTATGCTCGCTGTCAATGCCAACCCAGACACCGACAGCGTCCACAGGAACCCGAGCAGTGGCTGTCCTGGCCTCTCACCGGCCCCTGGGCTGTGCGGGCCACACTCTGGGACTGGGCGGCAGGTGGCCTCCTCTGCCAGGACCTCGCTGGGCGAGGCCAACACTTCTCAGAATCCTCCAGGCCTCCTTCATACTTTTGTACTCCGTTTACAGCATCCCCCGTACCTTCCCAGCATCCTCTCCACCTTCCCGGCACGCTCCCCACATTCCCAGAATGCTCCCCATGGTCCCAGCATCCTCTACACCACATGTGTCAAACACAAGGCCCGCGGGCCAAATCCGTCCCACCAGGCCTTGAAATGTGGCCCGCACCGCGCTGTCATCACTGCACTCCGCTGCGTTTCCATCACAATGACAGTTTATGACTGTTCAGTAAACCATTCGGCCCGCGATTTAGGCTGGATTTTAGATTTTGGCCCCTTCTCTGATTGAGTTCGACACCCCTACTCTATACCTTCCCGGCATGCTCCCCATGGTCCTGGCATGCTCCCCATGTTCCCAGCATCCTCCACACCTTCCCAGCATCCACCACACATCCCTAAGGTGCGCCCACTGCTGGTACCAGATTCTCTGAGAATACAGCAGCTCAGTCTCGCCGATGTCATGTCACCAGGTACTCCGCACGTGCCGCGGAAGAAGGTGTGGACAGTGGGTGCGCCCCCCCACTTTGTGGCGTTTCCCCCGCCTCCCGCCCCTAAGGGAGCTAAGACTGACCTGCCCTGGCCGCCTCCGCGTCCCTCTCTCGTTGTGCTGCACAGGGAGCTTCCCCCCAGCTCTCCTCTCTCGGGTCCCAGCCACCAATCAGAGCTGTGAGCGACAGAGGCCTCTCCACCCGAACACAGGCTACTGCCTCTGCGGGACTCTGCCCTGCGGTCCCAGAACACCAGGCCCTGAGGTGACCGTGGTGCCGGCTGCTTTAGGTCTGTGGCTCATGGAGGTGGCACCAAAGTCACGAAGGCACAGTGACAGCCATTATGTCAGCAGTGGAGGGGAACCATGGGCCTTTGGAATGGAAAGTGATGGATTCTGCCCAGGAGTCTTTACAGAGTTTCCAAATCAGAGATGTCTGGGTGCTCTCTTCAGATTCTTGTAGGTAGCCCTGCCATGGGGCTCTGGTCTCCTCTGCCTTTCAGCCCTCAGCCTGAAGGCCCAGAGAGAGAGGACCCCCCCCAACCCCCCCCCCAAGAAAGCGTGGCTGGAGGAGTAGGGGTGACATTTGGACTAAATCCATGAGTCCACCTGGTGTCCAGGAGGCAGGCTCCCTGGACCCACATGGACATCCTAGTGCGGAGCTCACAGCAGGAGCTGCTGGTCTCAGGTGAACTTGGCCTTCGGTTAACCCCATGCTCTGAGGTCTGGAGAGTTCTGCAGGGCCCAGAGGATGGGGCCACCACTCAATCTGAAACGCACAGTCACAGCTGGGAGACTTCATGTCCTCAGATCCGCAGGCACGCTGACCAGAGCTCCCATGGAGAATGACACGCTGGACTGGCCAGCCGCCGCCGCCTCAGTCATGCTCCCTATTCATAGATGCTCAGGATGGCCTCACACCACCTGCCGGGCTGGTTTCTTGTCTGGAGGCAGTCGGGGGATCTGTTTCAGAGCGTTCCGAAGCTCGGCTCAGCATGTTTACACTGGAATCCCTCTGACAAAGAACTTGGAGAGGATTTCATGGGGATTTTCACTGTAACACTCCATCCTGGATGCGTGCCCGGCTGCGGTTCTCAGACGTGTGCCTTCCCGGTGTCTCTTCACGCACAGCCAAAGCACCCATGGGGCTCTGGGTGGGTGAGGACGAGGCCCAGCTGGCTTCATCAGACGGCAGGTCCTGGGCACAGCATGCATGTGTGTGAGTGTGTACCTGGGTGTGTGTGTGTGTGCATGTGTGTGAGTGTGTACCTGGGTGTGTGTGCATGTGTGTGAGTGTGCTGTGCGGTCTGGATGCAGCCGCTTGCAAAGGTGCTGGATCAACAGACACAAGTGACACTCTGAAGCCCATTTTCCCTGCGAAGCGGAAGGCCAGGGGTTGGGAGACATTTGTTTCCTGATCTCTAATCAGGTACATGAAGTCCAGGTGAGATTCATTGTTTAGGGAGGAAACGGCCAACATCGTGCCCCCGGTCACTCCACTTGGCCAGGATGGCGAGCATCCTGCTGGCATCAGCTCCACTGCCCGGGACAGACTCTGTCTTGGCCTAAGGCTTGAGGCAGACATTGGACTTGTCCTAAAACCAAAGCTTCCGGCTAGTTTTGGCCCTGGCTTGGACAGGGAGGCAAAATAGAGGAACTTGAAGAGATTCTGTATTTTACTTTGAGGCTGTTGGGGTGATTGAAACCCTGTGTTATACAAGGCAGGTTTGCTCAGCTGTTCTTCCTGAGGACCATCCCATCGGCACTTACCCAGGTCATCTGATTAGCTAGGACCATCGGGTCCAAAGTGCCCTTGCTAGAGACGTCAGACAGCCAGGGACCAAGCCCGGAGGACACAGGCCAGACCGAGGCACGGGCGACCACCGTGGGGCTAAAATTGTGGGCATCACAGCAGTGGAACCTGAGACCAGAGACGGGTTCTGGACGGGGGATCTGCAAGAGGACCTGGGAGGAACACGAGAGGACCCGCAGAACTAACCAGCAAGTCCCGCTGTGTGGCCACCCAAAGGGCTTGAGCAACTCTGAGGTCGGGGGACGACCTTGTTTTGGAGCTTCCCACCAAGCCCCGGCATCAGGACACTGGTTCTGGCAAAGGACAGACGCAAATGCCAAAGGAGCAGAATCGAGAGCCCAGAGATAAACCCTCACATGGCCAATTGGTTATCAGCAGAGGATGGTCATCTCACACGACGCTGGGACAATGGGGCATCCATGTGCACAGAGAGGAATTTATTTGTGTATTATTATTACTTTTAAACCTCACCCGAGGATATTTTTAGAGAGAGTGGAAGAGAGGGAAAGACAGAAATACTGGTCTGAGGCTGAGCCTGCCTGTGATGGAGGGTCACAGCCTGCCCGTTAGATGGGCTCCTCCCAGCCCCTCGGCTGGGGCCCTGAGGCCCTTTCTCCTCTGAGTCACTGTGGAGGAGTGAGAGGGAGAGGCCTGCAGATGGTGGGTGACCTGTGTGTTGTCCAAGTGCCTCGCAGACAGTGGCCCTGACACTCAGCAGGGTCTGGGGTCTGTGCGGCGGCGCCCTCCAGGCTGGTGGGTTCTCAGGGTCTCGTCGGCCTGTGATTCCTCCGATCTGCGGGGTCAGAGGACACACCGTGGAATCACATGCTCGAGAGAAGGCTCTCCAGGCGAGGAAAGAGCCACGAAGCCAGAACACCTCCGTAGAAACAGCAGGAACATCGCGTGCATTCAGGCTGAAGACTCTTCCTTTCTAAGCCTGCTGGGGCTTCCCCATATTTTCCTTGTTTTCTGATGACGAGTGCTGAGCTGCCCATCTCTCCACACGTCCTTATTTGGGGAAACTTAGCTATAGCTTCCCGTGATTGTGAATGATTCTCTATCCTGATTACAATCTGCCCAGGCTGGTTTCCCGCGAGCACCATGCACTGTCAGCAGCCAGGGTGCAGCCTGCCGCCAGCCCGCCTTCTGGCTGCTGGGTTCCCCTCCTGTTCTTCTGAGAAGTAGGCCCACTAGGTTTAAATCAGCACACTAGTTGGGATTCACAAATGAGACACACCCTTGGACGTGCCCAGGTTTTATGTGTGAGAATCACACAGCACTAGAAATCAATCACTTAATCTTCCTTTCTTAACATGGCAGTCACAGGTTTATTTTACAAATCCATGAGCCTTTACTGAAGCTACACCAAAAAGGGTTACTTATGATGACTGCTAATGGGGAAAGGCAAGACTTTCCATTCACCTGACTGGCCTTACTCATTTGTCTCTGATTGTTCCTGAACCCCAACTAAAAGGACCAAAGTGAATTAAAGGGCAAAAGTGCATAAACCCTCAAGAACCAAGAGATTGGGATGGGAGACACCCACAAAATGAAGTGAGTGGGCACTAATGAGACAAAAGAGAGGTGACCAAGACTCACTGAGGTGACCAAGAATCTGACACAGAAACATGGGAGGGGGCAGCCCAGAGGCCCAGGCATGGTTCCAGGGACAGGCCTCAGTCCTGCTGCCCAATCTCCTTTCCAGCCGCTCCCCTGCCTTGTCCTTACTGTGGCAAGAGGAACAGTGCCATTGATGGCTGACACTGGCTGAGGACACATGTCATTGTCACAGGCTCAGAGTTCCTGTGACTTACCAGGGCCATGTGGTTACTGACTGGAGGGAGCCCAGAAGCTGACTTGCTATGGGTTAAACTGACTCTGGAGCAAAACTGCAGACCTGCCTGCGGCCAACCTAGGAGATGCCCAGAGCATTACCAACCAGATGTGGGGATGCCACCAAATACTGATAACGCAGCAGGGCAGACAGGAGTTCTCACTCAGTATTAGCTGTGCCAATCACCACCATCACCATCACCACCACCATGATCACTATGGTCAACACCATCACCACTATGATCACCACCATCACTATCACCATTACCATCATCTTTATTACCATGATCACCACCGCCATCACCACTATGATCACTATCACCACTACCATCATCATTATTACTATGATCACCACCACCATCACCACCATCATGACTACCCGTCACCATCGCTACCACATCATCACCACCATCATCCATGGCTGGTGGCTTCCTAGATTGTATAACCCAAAGGATAGCTCTGTGACCTGGGAAATGCGGAGGTTAGGACTTGGCTGGGACAGGATGGTTTATTCTGTGAAGGAGGAATGGAGAGACATCCTTTCAGCTCGGCGTTTGGCACCAGGTGACTTCTCTGACCATTCTAGAGCACCCACCTTCGTGTTTAAAAGGGAGATCAATACCAGGGCGCTGAAGGGAGGCAGGTCCCATCCCGAGCTTCCTGAAGCTCAAACAGAAAGTGCACTTTGAACCAGTGGTTTTCACATTTCTCCCCCGCCCCTTTTCAGTGGAAGAACCTTGATTTCCCCCCAACAAAATCTCACATGGAGCCCAGATGGACAACTTCACATCAGAGCCAAGGTCCAAGGCCAAGAGGCCCCTGAGCAGCCTGCCCTCCTCCATCCTGAGGTCTCTTCATCCTTGTCCATCAGGGGACAGCCCTCAGGTACTCCAGGGGAACTGGACCCAAGGGTGCTAGGAGGGCTCTCCGATGCTTACAGCCATTTCGTGTGCAGGGAAAATTCAAAGAGGACCCAAAGGCAGCCTATGACCTCAGTTCCTGAGGCATTATTGGTCCCGGTGCGCTGTCTGTGGCTGACACCATGGCAGCAACAGCCTCTGTGCTGACTTTCACCCCCAGGGCATGGTCCCCAGCACACGATCCTTGTGGCTTCTGGGAAAGCTGCCCTGTCCAGGGGGCCCTCCACTCCAGGCAGATGCCCAAGGACAGGGACACGTGGCGTGTCCTGCATGTGCCAGCACTTCCCACGGGGCTGCTGGGATCCCATGTGGATTCCGAAACTGGATGGGCTGCTCCTGGTAATGAAAATGCATTTCATGCATCTGTGGTTCTCCTCTCAAACTCCTGCAAAACGAAAACAAGTTTGGACAGCAAACATTGTATTTCTTCCCTTTATTTCTACTGTGTTTCCAACACCAAACTGCTAGTCTCTTTTCCCGAGGCACTTGCATTTGCACTCGAGCCAGGCGGGGCAGCTCAAGCCTGCTCTCGGGACGCCCAGACCTGCCCGGCAGCCCACCCAGCTCTGTCTCCGGTGCAGTCGTCTGGTCTGGGCTATGGCTCTGTTCATGGGGTGAAGAGTCCTCTGCGACACCCCCAGGGAGCTCAGGGACTGCCGGAGGCCACACCGTCCTTTCCCTCCCCAGCCCACCCGAAGCTCTGCCTCTCCAGGAGTCAGGAGCGAGCCAGCCAGTGTGTGTGGGGTTCCCCAAGAAGCCCTGCTCCCCGTTCCTCCCCAGCAGCTCCGTGGTGCTGTTTCATTGCACACAGGCCGTCTGTTCCCACCCAGCTGTCAGCAGCTGGGGGATGGAGCTCTGCTAGGAGTGAGCACCAAGGTCTCCCTCACAGGAGGAGAGAGCTGCTGGGCCACGCAGGGGATTTTCTTCTTGTCCCCCCACCCCAGCCCCTGAGTGGGGATGAGGGTCCTGATGACCCCAGCAGTGTCTGCAGAGGGTGGGGACACCCAAGAAGATGACCCAAGAGAGTCACGCAGACCGGTGTCCCCGGAGCAGCCCCACACCTGCTCCGGCCGGAGGAAGAATGGCCTTCGCCATGACGGCTTTACCCCCACCTGGCCCAGACATCCCTTCCAGCTCATGGGCATCCCGGCGAGGTAGCCACTCCTGCCGTCCTCAGAGCTTGGCCTCCATGTCTTGGATCATCCCGTCCCCAGGGAGGTGGAGCTTTAATGCCTCCTCTGCTCACTCAGCTCCGAAATGCTGACGCGGCTGCCCTGGGGGCTCCCCAGAGCAGGAAAGCGTGGCTCAGCCCTGGTCTGAGCGCCCCCGAGGACGCTCGGTGTTGTCTCTTCCCAGGACCGTCAGAGGACAGGCCCAGCTTGGCGTGGAGCAGCGCTGAGAAGCAGGTTCAAGCCCATGATGAATGCAGGTCACGCCAAGAACAGGTGTCCTTTGTGAGCGAACTGAAAACGGACCAGCACTGCCCTGGCTGAGGCGTCCTCGGGAGGTAGTGACCCCCGGGCCTCTGTGAACCGGACGGGCGTCCAGGGTCTCCTGGTGGTGGCTCTCGTTGGGAGGAAACCCCTTTCCTTGGAGAGGATGCCGGCCTCCCTCCTCCTGCCTGCCTCCTCCTACAGCACCAGGGCCTCACCTGGGTCCTCTGAGAGCGAGCCCGGCCCCCAGGGCCCCAGCAGGGCGGAACCGGATGTCCAGGTGCCAGGAGCCTCCGTCACAGCCTGCGCTGGAGAGAGGGAAATGCATGTGAGATTTCTAGGTCAGGGAGAGGGGCATGTGGATATTTTTACCGAATCGCCGGAACTTTTTTTAGAAGGACAGAGTGGATTCTTCACTTCTTGCTCCCCGGCTTCTGCCACTGATGGCCAAATCTGTCTTCACAAATCTACGAAAAAGGCTCACAAAAAACTCCGTCATAAAACTAGTAAGTCACATATCTGTATCTTGACATTCTTCTCAGAAGCTGGCAGTGGGTTTTTACTGATCTGTTCGTTACCTTTCCTAAGACGTCTTCATCACGGGAAGGGCCAGGATCGTGTTCCTGACACACACACACACACACACACACACACACACACTGGTCTGGAGCTCCGCCCATTGCCCCACCTCTCCCCGTCCCCTAGGAAACACAGCCCGAGGGGCTGGGACCCACCAGGACCCTTCACCACAGGCAGGGCAGGAGGAAGGGAGCTGGAGTCATGTGAGCACAGCACAGGGGTGCACGCCCCAGGAGCAGGGTGAGGTGAGGTGTGTGTGTGTGTGTGTGTGTGTGTGTGTGTGTCTAAAGCCCCACAGGTGAGCTTACAGGTGTTCTTGATGAGCAATAATGACTCTCATGGTGATGGTTTCTTGTCTCACTCCTCTGGACCCCCTACCATCTTCTCCCCGCAGCCCTCCCAGCCCCGGCGTCCTGCTTGCCCAGAGGAGATGGGAGGAAGAGGGTGCAGGGGAGTCTCAGGAGATGTGAGGATGGACGTGATGCGGGACAGAGCCTGAAGCCAGAGTGACCGGCCCTCTGAGCTGCAGGGAGGAGGCTGCCCTCCGGTGGCCACCTGTGCCACCTGCACCCCAAGCCCTGGGAACAGAGCAGGGCAGCGTGGAAGGGCCATGGCCGCCTCCTGCGGTTAGCCGAAAGCCCCACAGCAGCGGCTTTGTAATGTTTCTAATGTTTCTCTTTGTGGCACTGCAATTTAGAAGAAAAATATGTGTATCTGGCCTCAAAAAGAAGGTCCACATAAGGTCTCTGCAGATATGAGAGTCTCAAGACTAGGTTGTGCTGGATTTAGGATGGGTCCTAACTGCAGTCCCTGGTGTCCTTATGCGACAAAGAAGGGGGAGGTTTGAGACAGGGACACGAGGCAGATGGAGGCAGAGATTGGGTGATGAGGCCACATGCCAAGGAACACCAAGGACATCAGGAGCTGGAAGAGGCAGGAAGGAGCCCCCGCCCCCTCCTCCCTCCTTCCCGCCCCTGGAGCCCCCGGAGGAATCTGAGCTGGAGCTCGGACTTCTGCCTCCAGAAATGACTGAGGGAGTCATTGCTGCTGTTGGAGCCGCTCCGTTTGGCTCATTTGCCAGCAGCCTAGGAAACCAATGCCAGGGGGCTCACCAGCCCCATCACCTCTCCCTTCTCCTCACATGTGGCTTTGGGATGCTCTGGGGGAGCGTGCCTGCAGAGTGGGGAAGGAGCCTTGAGGCCATGCCCACCAGGGGGTGTCTTGGCTGCCCTGGAAGTCACACCCCAGCTTCTCCTTGCACCTTCGCATGGGGGGCTGGCACAGGCGGCCCCTTCCTGAGGGCAGTGGACACCCCACTGCCACAGGGAACGTGCGAGGGAAGGCCGGTGGACGGGTAGAGCGAGGAGGAACGGCCCCTTGAACAAGCCAGGGTGTTGCTGTGAAGTGGAGAGGAAACCTCAGGAGGGATTGGGGCTCAGAGGCAACTTAGGAGGGTTGTTTGAACAAAATTGATGTTCATAAAACAAATGAGGAAGCTCGTACATTTTTCATTTTCAATCAACATGCATTTATGAACGTCGTTATTCAGTTTTCATTTGGGGTGGGAAGTTATTTAAATTTTAATTTCAATAACTCAAAATAGGGCTGTTATTCTTGCCCACATTTTTTCCCCCCTTGAGAAGGATTGGAAGCTCCTTGCCAAAAGAAAAATAAGTCACTAGCTTAATAAATAATGAAACACAGGCAAACTGCTAATGCTTAATTTTTTATAGTTTTATGAATATTTCAGCAAATAATTGGAGGCTCCATAGGTTGCAATAACAACAAGGCCACCGGGGTGCCAGTGGTAAAGGGTGGCGTCTTCATCTCCTGGCCTCTAGATGTTATTTGTTTAAGATTGTGGAAGGAGTTAGTTTCACTTTCCAATTCATCGAAGAGAGATATTTATACCCAAGATGATGTAACAGTGGGGAACTGTAACCCAAACCACCATTCTTTTGACATTGTTTCTGTAAATCTGGTTCTGACTAACATGTAGTTTGCAGATAACATCATCATAATCATCTATATATATAAAAGCCTAAGCGACCGGTCGATAGTTCACTATGACATGCACTGACCACCAGGGGGAAGATGCTCAATGCACAGGCTTGGAAACATGGAGCAGACTGATGAATCTCAGAGGGAAGGGGGTTGGGGAGAGGGCAGCAAGAGATTAACCAAGGATCTTACATGCATCCTAGAGGCCTGGTGCACAAACCAGTGGGGTCCCTTGGCCTGGCCTGCGGGGATCGGGCTGAAACCAGCTCTCTGACATCCCTTGAGGGGTCCTGGATTGGGAGAGGGCACAGGCCAGGCTGAGGGATCCCACTGGTGCAGGCACCGGGCATCTAGTCATAATAATGAAGAGCTAACATGCTAATGGTTGGGACGTTGTAACGCGTAACGACCAATGGCAGGGGGCTGCCTGCACATGCGTGGTGAGGCGTTGCTCCAGAGATGGGCTGACGTGCGGAAGGCACCAGGAAGAGGCGGGACCATCCGGTTCTGGGGAGGGTGGGGGTGAGAGCCTGTAGCTCCCCCCTCACCAGTCCTTCACCACCCACACCGCTTGCACTCAGAGTGCTTCCATGCCCACCTGCCAGGGGAAGGAGCACAGCGCAGCAGGCAGGAGGCTTCCACGCTGGGACCAGCCTGCGGTGACGGAGGACGGGGCTTGAAGCGGCCAGAGAAGGCCAGAGGCCTCGGGGGCTGGGCCAGGCACCCTGCAGCTCTGCGGGGAGAGGTTCAGTGTCAAGGCAGGCCAGCGGGTGGGTGGGCGGGGCTGTATGATAGGCTCCTAATATTTGTATAAGAACCCGAGGGACTAATTTCAGAAGATATGGACTCCAGCCTTTAGCCATCCAAGTTCTAGGAGATTTGCTAACTTTCAAATGGAGAGCCAGGATGACGAAGACCAGGGTGACGCACACAGAGCAGTTGCGAGGTCCTTGTCGGGATGGACTGTGCTGGCCTGCAAGTAGAGAATTCTCTTTGTTTTGCCTTCCTCCTCCCTCCTTACAGGAGCCTCTGAGAGGCGGAGATGAACTTGGCAATAAGAGACCTTCATCTTCTCAGGTCACTGGTACTTGAATAAACCTCTTTCCTTCTTCACCAGCATTTGCCTCACCAGTTTGTTTTTTGTGGCGGCTGAACCTTGGTTCTGGTGACGGTGACCCCTCCCAGAGCATGGTGTCCGGGTTCTGCTCCCAGAAGACACTCGTCAGTTCAGCTGGATTCAGTTCTGACTGCCGTTCTGTGGGGGAGGGGAGTGTCACTCGGTGAGGAGGGCAGGCAGGGCAGGGCAGGGCTCGCCTGCCTGCTGGGGAACTCATGTAGAGAGGGTAGTCACACGTGCTCACACTAACCTGCTCTCTCTCTCTCTCTCTCTCTCTCTCTCTCACACACACACACACACACACACATGCTCTCACACACATGCTCAGGCTCACACACATGCATGCTCACACATATGCATGCTCATACTCACACATGGTCCACACATCAGTCCTCAGGGTGATGGGGTAAGGCCTCCCATGCCAACGCAGGCTGCCTCCTCCCAGGGGCTCCCAGGACACAGTAGTAAGCCCCGGTGAGGGCACCACGGAGGCCCACGGTTTGCATTTGCAGACATGCTGACATTTCCGCTTGCCTTCTACAACCTCTGCCCTTATTCTGATTCCAACCTTGGAAGTATTATATAATTAAAGCCAACCTCCGTCACAACACTTCCAGATTTCCAACTCCCTGCCGGCATCCCTGAATGGTGACAGCTCCCTTCCAGCCTCGCACAGCCTCAGCGAACCCGCCTCCCCGAGGCAGGAGCAGGTGCTGGAAGTCCCCGGGCCCCTGCGCCCCTGGCCAGGCTTAGTCTGGTAACACGTGGATGCAGCCAGAGTCCCAGGCCCACCGCCGCCCACATACCCCGAGCCTGAGCGGGACAGTCTGGGCCCAGGCGTGCTCCTCTCACCAAAGGACAGCCTGTGGTGTCCCACAGCCGAGCCTGGGGCCTTGGGGCTGACGCGTGGCAGTGGCGTCAGGCTCTGTTGATGGAGAACTGCTCGCCCGGGAGCATGTTCTCTCTAAAGGAGAATCGGGAAGCAAAGTCTGGGGACCAGGCTGGGGGTGTGAACGGCCAAACCCCCAGAGGCACCACCATCTCCCAGCTCCACGTTCTGTCCACGCCCCTGTTCCTCTGCTCGGCTGCCTCCGCAGGTCATCTCCGCCAGCCAGACGTGGATGTGGGTGCCGAGGCCGCTGGACAGTGAGCTGGCTCAGCCCCGAGGCCAGCGCCCACCTCCAGGAGGGAGTTTGGTTCTGCTGTGGGCCTGTCTCAGCCTGGGGTCTGAGTGTGATGTACCGGGAGGGTGTCTCAGGGAGCACCGTGGGGCATGGAGATGGGAGGTGGAGGGAGGACAGGACTGGAGCGTTAAAGAGGAGCCCCGCTAGGGCCTGGAGCTCGGTCCTGCTGGGACCCAGGCCAGGTGGAAAGCCTCGGGTTCCACTGGGCCCAGTGAGAACGGCGCTCTCGGCCCTGCCTCCCCGCAGCCTCATCACCAGGCGGGTGGGGCAGCCGTAGAGGCCTGAGGAGGAGGGAGGAATTGGAGCTGCCCGGAAGGTCCTGGGGGAGCCCATGTGGCTGCTCATTCCAGCTCCCGAGCACAGCAGAGGCAGCCCAGACTCCCAGGAGCAGGCAAACCTTAAGAAGAGACACAAATCCAGAACGTTCTCTCTGTCCCCGCAGGGGGGCTCACCTGAAGGACCCACACCCTGCAGGGCCCCCAGGGTGTCCACCAAAAGGCTGCCCAGCGCCAGGACGTCAGGAAACAGTGAGGAAGAGCCAGTGCCCCGGGCCAGCGCCTTAGCACAGCTGTCACCGTCTGTGTGCAGGGTGGCGGGGTCATCGCTGGCATCCGGATTTAGTCGCCCACTTGGATGGGTAGATGGCGGGATCTTCTATTTCTATCCCATCGCTGTGCCGCCCAGCGGAGCGACTGATGTTGCATTTGAACAGCTAGCTGCCTGCTGTGTGCGGTGCTGGGAGAATAATAGGAAGCGCGTTCGTACCGTTCATTCCGAGGCCATTAGCGGGAGGGAGGGAGGGCCCCTGAATAGGTGGCTAAAAATACCAGCCAGCGCCTCGGGGCGCAGAGCTGCAGGGCCAGGAGGTGGAGGCTCTTTCGCCTTCAAATGCAGGCGAGGCCCAGTGTGCTCTCCTGCTCTCCGTAGTCAGTAGCCTCCTTGCAGAGCCCAGGAGGCAAACTCGGAGGTTTGGGCAGTGAAATATCCTAAAGCCTCCCCGGGTACCGGTCCCCAAGCAGCACCATGCACCAGCCCCGTGCCCCCCACTCAGCACCATCTCTCTGTCTCAGGCAGGTCCCTGACTGACCAGTGTGGCCTGCAGGGGCCAAAGCCCCTGGGTTTGTTCCAGAGCCCGTGTTCCCACCCTGCAGCGACCCTCGGAGCCCCGAGGCAGGATTCTGCCTGTGCCCTTCCGTGGATGAATGAAGACAGCATGGCCTCCAGGGGTATGGCCTCCAGGGGTTGTAGGAAGTGACCAGGCACTCAGACCCACCCAGCCTTCCTTCGCAGCTGGCGTCCTCTCCATTCTGTACCCCTCTGGCCTGCAGGCGCAGCCTGGCTCCGCCCTGCTGTCTGTCCTGGCTTTCCTCCTCTGTCCCTTTGTTCTTCCAGTACTTCTTGCATCTCATTACACATTTCTCTCCACCAGTCTGCTCTGAGCCACAGGTGAGGGGGAGCAGTGCTGGCCACAGTCCCACAAAATAGATAGCCTTTTCTCTCTTGAGTAGAGGAGAGCATCATTCTGAAAGGTAATGCTCCTCTCGTACCCCTTCCCCACAGCTACTTGATTCCAGTGACACCCTGACATCCTTCTTTGGCCATGGCTCCCCAGGAGCTGCTGCCTGGAGCCTTCCAAGGGCTGACTGGGGTCCCCAAACGGGGCAGGTCGAAGGCCAGAGAGAAGCAGGAAGTTGGGGCTCACTCTGAGTCACGCATAGAGGCTAGAGGAGTGGAATTCTGGGAAAATGCATTGGGAATGTGCATTGGGAATCGCCACAGATATCCCCAAGTTGCCCTCCTCAGAGGTGGTACCAGCTTATTCTCCCACATGACCTTCCATTTTCCCACATTCTCTCCAAACCACTGTCTTGTCAAACCTTTTTCTCTTTCCCCACCAGTAGGTGAAGGATGCTCTCTTGTCCTTCGGATTCATATTGCTCTTTCTTATGAGATTATTGTGTTTGAATGCTGCTGGTGTCTGCTTCCCGGGTGGGTCTGCGAGCGGGTTCGTTGCTTACAGATCTGTAGGGTTTTACGAAATCAGCCCTCCGCCTAGAGGCTGTGTTGCCATTGTTTCCTCAGTTACTCTAAGAGGGTTTTTTTTTTTTTTTTTTTTTATCACTTAGAATTTTTTATGGGGTCACCACCTTTTCTTTTATAGTCTCTGGGTTTTGTACCCTTCTCATTCCCAGACCAAGAATTCTTATAACCATCTGCTTTATTTGGGGAACTTTTGGCCTCATTTTATTTTTGATTTCACTTCTTGATACCTCTCGAGCTATTTTGGTGTCAGAGTGAGGTAGGGTTCTCCAGCTACCTAGCTGTCCCTGTCTGTCCCTGTCTGATAAGCCGGGACAGCTTTTCCTAAGCTCTGTGTTTCCAGGTAGTTTTCAGCTCCGCTCTGCTCCCCGGAGGCCCTCACTCTCCCAGTCTGGGGAACGCATAGGGCAGGCTAGGGGGAGTTCGCTTCCGGACAAGTGTGGCCCCGCTGCCGACCTGTAGGACCGGTCCGCGTCCCCCTGTCGCTAGGCAACCGCCAGCGGTTGCAAGAGATTGAGGCAGAGGCGCCATGGACCTGGTCATTACTGAGGAGCTGGCCCGCGCCGAGAGCCAGCAGGGTGGGCGGGGACCCGGACTCCGAGGTCCTTCTGGACCCTGGGGACCCCCGCCCCCCAATATCCCTCCTCCCCCTCCCGGGAGCGGAACCGGGAGCCCGCGATTCTGAGCCTGAGGCTGCCCCGCCGGCCGCGGGGGCGGGGCCGTGCGGGGAGGACGCTGTCCCCGCAGGCGGCCCCGGGGGCAGGCGGGCCGCAGCCTGGCCCAGGCCCCCGGGACCCCCTCCCCCCCCGCGACCGCCCCCCGCTGCTCACCAGCCTCCCCCACGGCTGTCCCGACAGATGCCGCCTCCCTGAAGCGGGCGTACGAGCTGATCAAGGCCGCCAACCTGGGGAAGTCCGAGTTTGACCCCACCGAGAGCTTCAGCCCCGACCTGTTCGTGCTGTGCGCCGAGCAGGCCCTGAAGGTGGCGTCCCGGGGTGTCCGCCGGGAGCTGGGGCGGGGCGGGCACGGCGCCCCGGGGTGCCCGCGGGAGAGGCCGCCGGACCTGCCCCCCAGGGCGCCCGCCGGCTCCGCCCGGTGCGTCCGGGGAGGGGGCAGCGGCAGGCGGTGCTGTCTTGCAGATGGGGCAGCCGGAGGTGAGCGAGGACTGCATCCAGATGTACTTCAAGGCGAAGGGGCCGGTCACCCAGTTTCTGGGCCGAGCGCACCTGTGCAGGGCCCAGCTGTGTGCCCCCAAGTCCACCGAAAATCTGGTGAGAGCCGGTTCCCGGAGCTCATTTAAATATATATATATTTTTTTATTGACTTCAGAGAGGAAGGGAGAGGTATAGAGAGATAGAAGCATTAATGATGAGAATCATCGATTGGCTGCCTCCTGCACGCCCCCTGGTGGCGGGGCGGAGGGTGGTAGATAGAGCCGTTGGCCTGAATGGAACCTGGGACCCTTTAGTCCGCAGGCCAACGCTCTATCCACTGAGCCAAAGCAGCCAGGGCGCCCTGCGTTTCCCTTTAGTTCCTGTGGACCAGGAGGCTGGACATGGACAGTCAGTGTTGCCAGTGAGATGAGGCATCTGTCCTACTCTGCTTCCCCCAGGAGGTTGCCTTGATTCTCCTCAAAATTCCACAACTTGAGTCACAACAGTTAACATGTGACATGCCCTTCCAAAATTATGTCAGGCTACACAAACCTTAAAGTGTTAAAAATATTTTTATTGAGAAAGGGAGGGGGATAGAATCATCAGCGATGAGGGAAAATCACTTATCGGCTGCCTCCTGCACGCCCCCTTCTGGGGATGGAGCCCACAACCCAGGCATGTGCCCTTGACCTGAGTCAAACCCAGGACCCTTCAGTCTGCTGAGCCAAACTGGCCAGGGCTAATTGTGCGATTCTTTTTAAAATATATTATTTTATTGATTTTTTACAGAGAGGAAGGGAGAGGGATAGAGAGCTAGAAACATCGATGAGAGAGAAACATCGATCAGCTGCCTCTTGCACACCCCCTACTGGGGATATGCCCACAACCAAGGTACTGTACATGCCCTTGACCGGAATCGAACCTGGGACCTTTCAGTCTGCAGACTGACGCTCTATCCACTGAGCCAAACCGGCCAGGGCTAATTGTGCAATTCTTTATGTTTTAGGAGGAGTTTGAAAATTGTGTGACTCAGTACATGAAAGTGATCAACTTCGCCAAAGGAGAATCTAGGTGGGCCATGGTCCTGTCGCTCCCAACGGGACTGTGCAAAAGGTTTAGACCAGAATCTACCCAGTGGTTCTCTCTGTGTGATTAGTGCACTTACAGTGTCACCCACGTGTCTAAGGTAGCGCTGGGCTGAGGGCACAGTCCCTGTGGCTGCTTCCTCTGCTCTGGTCAGAGTGACTTGCACCAGCTTCCTCTGTGGGCCTCGTTTCACCAGTTCCCGGGCCTCTCGGGGGCTCAGCCTCTCCGTTCCCTCCCTGTGCTGCCCCCACTGGCCTGTGTCCCCACCCCCCCGCCACCACCTGGGCCCAGGCCTCATGTCTGTGGAGGTGATTTGGCTGAGACTCCCAACAGTTTTCTTGCTTTAATTAATCCTTGCTGCATCAAAAACACTATGTGAGCTTGGACGCAACCTTTTTAGACAGGACACAACATTTTAAGGAGATTTCAGCTTAAATCCTGGGTTCGCTCACTCACGGTCCCGCTACCTGCCGTTAATGGCCTTCCCCGGCTGGCGCCTGTGATAGGAGCTGGAGATGCAGGGCCCAGCCCCAGACTCCCTCCCTGGGGACCTGCAGACAGGGAAGCCCAGTGGTCTCACGCCAGAGGTTCTAAGGACAGTGGGTGTTTCAAGGGGACCATGCCCTGGGGCCAGGAGACGGGAACGGTGAGCATTGTCAGGGAGGGGCCTGCTCACTGCTGCATGCCAGGGGCTTGGGGCTCTGAGTAAACCCACAAAGGAACCAGCAGCCCTGTCTTACTGCCAGCACCCCAAGTCCTTCTCCTTCCTGGGCAATAGTTTTAATTAGCATCACGCATGCATCTGGGGGCCAGTGGAGAAGACCTATAGACACCCGGGGTCCTACAAGGCAGAGTCCCCCCAACTTCACCGCCCCCCCCCCCCCAGGCCTGTATAAAAAGGGGCGAATCAGCCCCTGTGATTCTGAACTCAGCCCCTCAGGTGGCTCCCTGCAGCCCTCAGGAAGAAGCCCAGCTTCCCAGGGGTGCCCTGACCTCGCGCCCCCCCCCCCCCCCTTTTCTGTGTGCACACACAGCCTGCTCCCCGAAGGCTCCGCTCTCCCTCCTCTCCCTGCCAGTCCTCTTTTCCTGCACTGCTCTCCTGGCTGATTTCCTGGCCACCTTTTGGGTCTCTGCAGGCTGTTACCTCCAGGAAGCCTTCCTTGATTCTCTCTGCTCTTGCCTGTTCTTGTCTATTCCGTGGGAGCCAGTGGAGGCCTGGATCAGTGGTATATTTTCATGGGGAGCTGGGTACTTTGTGGAGTGACTGAATGAGAGAGGTGCTCTCCAGTCTGGCATCGGGAGCCTGTGGCCGGGCGATTGTGGCAGGGGCTGAGCTGCTGTGTGAGCAGGGCACCAGGCTGCCCCTGGGAGGGCCGTGCATGTTTGTTCATGCAGTGCGGCCCGTGTGTCTCAGAGGGGACTGCTGCCCTCTGCTGGGGACAGAGGGCTTCAGCTTTCTTTCTAGAAGAGGGCTGGGGACAGGCTCTGCTTCCCACCTCGCCTCCGACTTCTTCCGTCTTGTGCCGTAGGTATTACTTCTTGGTCTATAACGCCTCGGTCCTCTACTGGCAAATGGTGAGGCCCTTTCTCAAGCCCGGGTATTACCAGTTCCTGATCTCCAGCCTCTCCCAGATCGTGAGCGTGTTAAACCAGACCGAGGAGGAGGACAAGGACTGGCAGGCGGAGCTGATGCTGTGAGTGGAGGCGGGCGCAGGGCGGGCGATCACCCCCAGGGCGATCACCTCTGTAGCGAGCGTCCTGCTCTGTGTGACGTGTCTGAAGATGGCTCTAACTGTGGATGACATCACATGGGTGCTACAACGGGTCATGTGCTTTGACTCAAAACACAGGCAATGTGAGCGTGTCCCATAGTTCCATCCCCTTCCCCATCCCCATCCCCATCCCTGCGAAGCTGGATGGTGGCTTGGGGTAAGGAGCTGGCCCGCCCTGTGTCTCCCGAAGTCTGTGAAACATGAAAATAACACAAGCACAACAGCTTATTAGACATTTCCGACAGAAAGTGGTTTCCCCAGCGTTTCCTGTCCGCTGCTTCTATGTCACCCAGGGAGCTTCTGGAGTGCTACCTGCAGGCTGGAAGGAGAGAGGAGGCCGAGAAGTTCTGCACCACGGCCGCGCCCTTCATAAAGGAGCATGCGCCGCACCGGTACCAGCAGCTGTTCTCTGTGATGGTGAGTCGCGGGTTAAACGGGGAGACAAAGAAGTGATTTTGCTCAGCGCCTTCAGTTTGCTTTGAAAACTGTATCAAACCAGCTGGCAGGTCCAGCCGCTGAGGGACACAGCGCACGCAGACACACAGTGTCCTTCACAGCTGTCCTTCACCGCGACCCCGAGTCTTTCCTCTGTCTCGGCATTGACCTTTATTTATTTATTTATTTATTTATTTATTTATTTTAAAATATATTTTTATTGATTTCTTACAGAGAGGAAGGGAGAGGGATAGAGAGTAAGAAACATCAATGAGAGAGAGAGAGTCATCGATCAGCTGCCTCTTGCATGCCCCCTACTGGGGATGTGCCCGCAACCAAGGTACATGCCCTTGACCAGAATCGAACCCGGGACCCTTCAGTCCGCAGGCTGACGCTCTATCCACTGAGCCACACCGGTTTCGGCATGGCATTGACCTTTAAAGACAGTGGCAAATCTGGAAAGTGATGACCAGAGCAATGTGTACGAAGAGCACTCATAGCCTATTACAGGTTGTGTTGGAAATCAAGTTAGAGGTGAAAAGCGAAGTGCCAACCATAATTAATGAAAAGATACTTGTTCGTTGCAGGCGAACGTTAACGAAGGAATGCTTGCGAAGGAATAGCTAACCGCGGTGTTTGATCCCTACCTGATCCCTCACTGAGACCTGGATCGATTCCCCGTTCCGCTCTCCAACAGGTGCGCCATGAACTGATGGACGAGACTCATCTAAAGGAAGAAACGGAAAGCTCTGCCAGCCTAGCCATCATCTTCCACATCAACCTGCTGACACAGTGAGTGTTGAGGGAGGGAGGACAGGCGTGGGATTGCTCAGGGCCCCCTCTCTGCCGGGCCTGTGGGAGGAGCTGTGGGGCGGCCGTGAAGAAGGGGGGGCTGGAGCCTGGCCAGGAGACTTGGCAAAGCCAGGGGAGCGGGTGAGACCCCGCTGGGGCAGCCAGAGGGCCCAGGGAGAGGAGTGATACCCGGGCACAGACCTGCTGCCACGGAGGGGGTAGCGGGGGCGAGATGCCAGCGTAGGGGAGAGGCCAGGGTAGCGAGTCCCGGGGCAGCCAGTGCGAAGGCGTGGCATCCCGCAGGGCGGGCTGTGTGGGTGCGGCTGGCCCGGTGGAGGGGCTGGCGCACAGTGTCCGGGATGTTTTAGCTTTCGGTGATGTAGGGCCTGGGGGTGGGGGCGCGTGAGGCGTGTGGAAGTCGACCAGGAGCCGAGGAGAGAAAGGAGGTGGCTTTGTTCTAGGCCTCTGTTCGGGGGGAGAGACCGGTTCCGGGACTCGGAGTATTTTGGTAGGATGGTCTGAATCAGCCCACCGGGAGCTGGGTTGTTTGTGTTTGGATTAACTCCAGGAAACTGGATAAAAATGAATTACCCGAAGATGCCAACAACATTCTGAAGAGGACCTACAAGCAGTTAGACGCCTATAACCACCAGAGCCCGCCTTCGCCGGAGGAGGAAAAGTAAGTGTTTATGCGCCAGTTCCACCGCTGCTTGTGGCGGAGCGAGATCTGGCGAGGGCGGGAGGAAGGGAACGAATGATACAGGAAGCACCGCAGCTTCCACCGCGCCCACCATGCGCCCGCCACGCGGACGGGCCTTCTCCGGCTGCAGGGCCCGTCCTCGTAGCGTCCTACTGTCAGGTAGGTTAGTCCTCTGGCTTTGTCCTTTCTCAGAGTTGCTCAGGCCATCATAGGTCCTTGGCATTGCCATGCAAATTTTATTATATTTTAAAGATGGTTTTAAAATTTATTGATTTTGGAGAGAGGGAGGGAGAGAGATAGAGATAGAGAGATAGAGGAAGAGATGGAGATGGAGAGATAGAGAGAGGGAGAGAGAGAAGCATTGCTTGTTCTCCGGCTCACCTGTGCATTCGTGGGTTGACTCTTGTATGTACGGTGGCCCAGGGGTCAAACCCACAACCTTGGCGCATCAGGATGACGCTCAAAGCAGCCGAGCTGCCGGCCAGTCTACCTGCTCTCCTCTTACTTCCTGCCTCGGTGCCTGCGGACGGGACGCCTGAGCGGCCGGAGGGGCGACTTCCCGGCACCGGCTGAGGCGTTGCTGCTCTGCTTTTGTCCCCAGACTCGCGTTGCTTTTTGACTTAGCTCATCTTTCTCTGACCTTGAAGTGCGAGGACATCGCCGCCAGCTGCCTCTCAGACCTGCAGGGCATTGACAGCAAAGTAAGCGTCCAGTGATGGGGGGTGTGGGCACTGCCCGCTGGGATCGGACAGGAAGTGGTGGGGGGGAGGTTTGGGAGCCCAGGAGGCTCGTCTCCCTCCGTCTTTGTTGTGGGCAGCTCAGAAGGTACAATTCGTTTTAGCCTTTTCACTTAAATCTTTGTATCTTTTATAAACATTAAACATTTTTAAATATATTCTTGTGCTATGATTTTTATTTGCTGATTTTCTACCTAGTACATGGAGTTGATTAAAATTGTCGTTGAAGTTCACCAGTGTGTATGATCGCCTTCCTGAAAAACCTCCCTGTTTGCGTTCTGCAGGACCCTGGGAAGCTGATCGAGATTGAATGCTTGGAGTATGAATTAGAAGCTTTAAGACTCGAAAGTCAAATTAAAACCTACGTTCGCGTGGCTGTGGAGGTAAACCCCGCCCGCCCGCCCGCCCGCTGTGAGAGCCCGGTTTGTGCCACGTTTGAGGGCACCGGGGACATGGCAGAGACCTCACCCTGACCCTCAGACTTCCCCGGGGCCGACCGGTACCCGTCCTCCAGGCTCCCAACCTGGCCGCTGCCCTTTCTGCAGACGCAGCTGACGATCATACAGAGGCTGGACATTGCGCTGCAGCGAGCCATCCGCCTGGGCAGCCCCCAGGTCATCCACGTGGTGTGCACCGCCCAGTGGAACCTGTGCCTCCCGATGCTGCAGCACAACCTGCGGCACCACCTGCGCAAGCCGCTCACCAACATCGCCGAGATCCTGGAGAAGGTGGACAGGTAGCTCAGCGTCTGCGTTCTAGGCCGTCCCCTCTGAGAGGGGAGACATGCCGGCGGGCGGGCGAGAGCGAGGCCAGAGTTCCTGCACAGGAGGGGCGAGGGTGAAATCCAGCTCATTCTCCCCCGAGAGCCGCCAGCAGGGGGCGGCACCCGTCCTCCAGGAGGGCTGCAGAGGCTGCGGATGATGAGGCAGCAGTTCGTCCGAGCAGGGTCAGGCTGCCCTCAATACCTTTTCGCATCAACCAAGGCTCAGCCTGCAGGGCTCAGGCCCACTGTGGCTGGCAGGGACCTCCTCTCTCTGTGCCAGTCCTCGAGGCGAGGCGGGTGGCACCTGCGGGATGTGGAGGCCGCCTGCGCGGTGCCCCCGAGGCCCTCGCAGGCGGCTGGCGTGCCCCCCGCCCCGTGACGCCGCCCACCCGTGCTTGCTCTCCAGCCTCATGGTCCTGCTCCGCTGCCAAGTGCACATGGAGATGGCACGCATCGAGGAGGACGAGGACCGCCTGGAGCCCGCCCTGGAGCACCTGCAGAAGGCCATGGGGCTGGACAGCCAGGGCCTCTACCAGGAGAAGCTCAAGATGGCCTTCAACCGGCTGCGCCTCTGCTCCATGCTCTACCAGTCCCCCGAGCGCGCCGAGGACAAGGCCATCATGGCCATCGAGCAGGTGCGGTGCGGGGGGGCCCCCCCCCCCCCCCCCCCCCCCCCCCCCCCCCCCCCCCCCCCCCGGCGCCTCTCAGAGCCCGCGAGCGCCCGGGAGAGACAGGAACCCTCTCCCCGTGTCCAGGCGAAGAAGGCCATGCCCAAAGACAGCGTCCGGAAGAAGCGGGCGCTCCTGGTGAACGCCGGCCTGGCCCTGGCCCCTGACACCTTCCAGATCGTGCTCGACAGCGAGAACGAGACCAAAGGTAAGTGCTGCCTCCGAGCCCGAGCTCCTCCTGTGCCCTGGCCCTCACATCGAGCTCTCAGAGCGCGTGCTTATGTGCGGGGCGGGGGGGGGGGGGGGGGGGGGCGGCCTCCAATGCCAAGCTGCTCAGACACCTGGCGTTGGGCGTGGGGATGGCAGGCACTGGGCAGGCACCGGCATGAGGGAAAGCCATCTGGGGCCTGGGTGGCATTGCCACGGCACAGAATAGGGCAGGGTTACCAGGATGAGCCTGCAACATGCTGTGCCCAGCGGCCTGGCACCTTTCCCTCTCATCCCCCCCCACAGGCACAGTTAGCTCGACCTGACTCCCATCAAAAGGCCGGAAATGTCCCAGGAGGGTCCCTCTGCGCTCTGTCCGAGCCCAGAGCCTGGGGATACTGTGACTGTGGCTGCACAGGTCTTCCCGTGAGCGGAGGTGCAGTCCCTCCACGTCATGTGACCCCTGCATGAGGTCAGCCTTGTCTGCCTCTGGTTTCCGCCCTCAGTTTCCACCGGGAGGAACAGGGGCCGGTTCACCGCCCTCTACGCCAAGGCGCGGCACCACGTCATCAGCGTGGAGAAAGTGGCCGGCCACCTGCGGCGCCTGGGGAGCGAGAATGAGAAGGAAAGGTGCGTGGGGACCCCGAGGAGGACAGGCTCACGGCGGCCAGGCCCCCGAGCTCGGGGCCCCGGGCCCACGTGGAGGAGGAAGCCACCGCTAGGGGCCTGGCAGGGAGCCACCCCATTGCCCCCGAGGCCAAGCATGTTAAATAGACGACGGGGGGTGTGGCTGCCCTGACAGTGGGCCTGGGCACCCCCTACCCTCTCACCCCAGCCCCCCGCGACAGCTCCACCCTGCCAGGCCACCCTGTTGCCTCAAGCCCCCGGCTGTGAGCATTGATTGTCTCACGTTGCTTTTTGCAACCTTGAAACTGTGGACCCACCAGTGCCTTCTTCTCAGGGGCAGTCATTCTAGTGGTTTCTGCTTCTGCCAGCCGCAGCCAAGTTCATGTCTCCCTTTGTTTGGGCCTTTGGTGAGCAGGGTGCTGATCTGGGCAGAGCTGGCCAAGGTTGCCCGAAAGCAAGGCGTGTGGGATGTCTGCCGGACAGCCAGCCGCTTCTGCCTCCTGTACGACAGCGTCAAGGTGAAGAAGATGGCGCGGGCAAAGAAAGGTAGGCGCAAACCGCCGTCAGCACCCGGCTCCCTGCAGGGCTGGGAGCCCAGCAGCAGCCGCCAGGCCCGGGAAGAGGCCGGGGCTGGTCCTGCAGTGAGGGAAAGGGTCGGTGTGCGAGGACTGGAGTCCAGTGGGCCTTCAAGTGCAAACAGGATTTTACAGATGTTTGCAGCTGGCTGCGGACACTGCTCATGATGGGGAGACAGTGATGTCAGGGTCATCCCAGGAGAGAGAGTGTGTCATGTGGTCACTCCCCGAGAATGGGACGGTGAGAGGGCTGTGATGACAGGGTCAGCCCGAGAGTGGGACGGTGAGAGGCGGTGATCACAGGGCCATTATTGCTGACAAGGCTCCTCCTCTGTGCTTCTGGCTTCCTGTCGATCATCTTATTTGACGTCCACAGTCACTTTAGGGCCGTTAGGGGTTGAGAAAAGGGAAGGGACCTGTTGTGCGTGAGAGACCCAATGTGGGCCGAGTGCTGAGACTGACGGCGTGGGCGAGGCTGAGTGTGGACAGCTCCGTGCAGGCGTGCTTCCCAGGAGCGTGGCGGGCAGCGGGGTCCGGGAGTGAGTCCAGGTGCAGGTCCCGGGGAGGGGCTGGGGGGCGGCGGTCTGGGCAGCTGAGACACAGGGACCTGTGAGAGGTGAGAGGCAGCCCCGGAGGCAGGCTGGCAGGCTTGGTGGGAAACCTGCAGGAGCAAAACCAAGAACATGCAGTCTGTAGGGTCAACTAGAGATGGGGGCACCTTTGCTGCCCCTGGGGAAGTTTCCTCCACCCCCTCCGGGGCACAGAGCCCACCCCCCAGAGCCCCCGCCCACCCCAGAGCCGGGAGGGGCCGCTGTCCTGCCTGTGGCCCCTGGCCGCGTCTAGAGCACTGCTGTCCCCCCAGGGAAGAAGAAGCGGGGTGGGGACGGCCTGTTGGACACCAATGCCCAGGATCACATCCAGCTCCAGAGGCCGGGGTCCCCCAGCCTGCTGCGGCAGTTCGCGGAGGTGGGGTTCATCAGCGCCGAGGTATGTCCTGTGCGCAGGTCCCCTCCAGCATCCGCTCAGTCCTCCGCGGTGGCCGCATGGGCACTGCCCTCGGCCTTGACCCCACCTCCTGATGGGGTGGCAGAGGTGTCACGTGTCCCCACCCCTGCTCCCTAAATGAGTCCGTGTATAGGGAGTCACCTGGGTTCTGGGGTTTTCTGGGAGTAACCCCGAAGTCTAAATGTGACATGCTTGCCATACATTTTCCCTCGAAGTAGTTTCTGAGTTGTGCCTGGCATGGGGCGTGGCTCCGTGACCTCTCCGCCACGCCGTTCCCACGCAGGCCACGGTGCACCTGCTCCAGGCAGAGGGCGTGGAGCTCAATGACCACCCCAAGCCCACCGAGAACTTGAGCCAGCACCCCATGGGCTACGTGGCCGAGTCCCCCGAAGAAAACTCGGAGTGGAACACGTACAGGTAGGGGCCGCGTGACCGGTGGGGTCCCCGTGTCCTCTGCGCCCGGGGCACCGTCTGTCCACGGAGCGCGGGCTTTGTGGCCGCCGGCGGAGGCGTGGAGCAGAGGGCGGGGCTGTGTCCGACCAGCAGCCTGGCTGGTGTCCTGCGTGAGGACGGCCCCAGGCCTGGGGTGCAGGGGTTCGGGCTGTGAGTGAGTGAGAAGGTGGGGAAGAGCGAGGGGCACTCTGTGATTGGCTCAGAGGAAAAGGTGTGGGGCCACACCTCACGGCGCCCTGTAGATGACACAGCGTTTCCCGTGGAACGTCCAGGAGACTCGGGAAGCGGGGCTGTGTTAACAATGACACTCCGAGTTGTTTTTGAATCTGATAGTATTTTTTAACGTGAGGGACTGGGTGTAGACTCACGTCCGGGGAGCTGTGCCGTACGTGACTGATCTTACCCTCATACCTAGCGGGGAGAAAGGCCTGCTCTCTCTTCCCAGTGTGCAGGCCGCCGCTCTCCCAGCCGCCACGGGCCTGCCTCCCGGGTGTGCGTGCCCTAGGGCCCCCAGCGGCCGGCTCCTGGAAGGGAGCAGGCGCCACTTCGTGCGGGCAGTCTGACTTGATGGAAGGTCCCCTGTCCCTGTCGGCTTCAGAGCTGCCACCAGGCGGGGCTGCCACGCCTGTCTGGGGCCCAGGCCCAGGCCCAGGCCCAGGCGTTTCCATTTGGAGCGTCAGCAGACCGGGGCCAGGCCACATCCGACCCAGGGCCTGGTTTTGGACAGCCCGGGAGCTGAGTGGTTTTGCCATTTAAGAATCTGTGGAATAACACAGAGGCAGACATGCAAGAGAGGCGACCTGGAGCCCCAGAGCCTGGTCACGCCCTGCCCTTCACAGAAGGGTTTCCACGCCCAGACCCAGGGGGACAGTGGTCACTCGCCCGCGGTGCTGAGTGGACCTGGCCGCTGTGAGGAGAGGGGCCGGAGTGTGAGGGGCAGCCATGGGGTGGGCAGGCAGCGGGTGGCCCTGGGCAGGACTTTGCCCTCAGGCGGGGAGGCTGGGACTTTGTAGACACGGTACCAAGCGAGAGGCTCTGATTTGTGTGCGTGCCCGGGGGATGTCCCAGGTGGAGAAGGGGGACTGGGCAGGTCCAGGGTCCTTCAGGAGAGAGCGTGGCAGGCACCTCCCTGCAGGGGCACCTCTCTGACCCTGCTCCACAGCCGGGCAGGGCCCTGGGCCGACGTCACACCAGCTGCCTCCTGCCGCAGCAGGCTGGGAGACCCCGGCCTCTGGAGCTGGATGTGATCCTGGGCATTGTCCTGCGTGTCCTGGGCTGGATGTGTGCTGCCCCCTGGGGAAGGTCTTGCTTCAGAGGCGAGCGTGGCGAGTGGGTCCCGCAGGAGCTGGATCGAGGGCCTGTCGCAGTACGCCATGAACTGCTGGCTGCGGTCCGCGGAGATCGGACAGGAGATCCAGGAAGCCTGGGTCGTGCACAACGCGATGGTGTACGTGCTGAACCACAACTACCACCTCATCATGGCCGGCCGGCAGAAGGAGCTGGTGGACGCCTTGGACCACCTCCTGACCATCGTCAAGGTCGTCGGCCACAACGGGTGGGTCCTGGCCCTAGGGCTTTGGGGTCGGGCGGGTGTCCCCTTCTTTAGTGCTGCCACGGGGAGGGCTGCTCAAGCAACCCCAGGGTCCCCCTTCACTAGCTGTGCACCCCTGAGCCAAACACCACCTCTTGGAGCAGAGTGTGGGGGTCCAGGAGGCTCCCGGGAGCCTGCATGCTGGCCGGGCCCGGCCTGGGAGCCCAGACTCTTTCTTTCTTTCTTTCTTTCTTTCTTTCTTTCTTTCTTTCTTTCTTTCCTTTTAAAATATATTTTAAATGATTTTTTACAGAGAGGAATGGAGAGGGATAGAGAGCTAGAAACATTGACCAGCTGCCTCCTGCACACCCCCTATTGGGGATGTGGCCGCAACCAATGTACGTGCCCTTGACCGGAATCGAACCTGGGACCTTTCAGTCCGCAGGCTGACGCTCTATCCACTGAGCCAAACCGGTTAGGGCCCCAGCCTGTTTCTGACGCTAAAGTAGGAATTCAGGAAGGAATGGGTCGGAATGCGGCAGCATACGGCTGTGAGGTGTTTTTAGTTATGAATAATAAAGACAATGGGCCGTGAAATGAGGAGGTGCCCGGCGGTCTCCCTTCGCCTGTGGGTGTGAGGCCGGCTTGGCCTCTGACGTGGCGCCTGCGGGGCCTGGAGCCTGGGCCGCCTCGTGCAGCCGGGCTGGGTGTTTCTGTCGCAGACGAAGATCCCAGTCCCCGGTTCTGAACACACGGAGACCATTGTAAACGCGTTAGTGCCACCTCGTTTCTGGTTCGGTGCCAGCCCATTTGCTCTGGTGACCGATGGAAACTCTGACCACTTACCCCGGCCTGTCTGTGCAGCCGACGTGGCCCAGGGCCGCCTTCCACTGCAAAGGCACCTGTGTCAGGGGACAGCGTCACCATAGCAGGCCACCACAGGCTGCCTCCCTCGAGGCCCGAGATGGGCTCCCTGAGCAGGTTTCTGTTCAATCCCAGAAGCCGGGACCCCACAGGCACAGTGGCCGTGGACTCGGGACTCAGGCCTCGAGGCTGGGCTTCACCCGCTGACACCTTGTGTTCCAGCGACCCCACCACGCTGGCAATGCTCTGCAACGCTTTGGCTCGAGGCCTAATTATCAGCTGGATCCCAACCCAGGTGCCGGAAAAATCTAGAAAGGTCATTCGACCAAACCCGATGCACACACCGCTGGACCAGGGAGCCATCTCTGAAATCAAGACGGCGGTGGAGGTATAGCCAGCTGTGCGAGCAAGCAGGAGGCGGGGTTTGCGGGGGCCCCCTCACCGCAGTCCGGGTCCCGGGGTGAGGACAGGGAGCAGTGGAGGTGAAACTGTCAGCCTGTCCACCCCTGGGAAAGGGGCGCTGAGCGAGGAGGGGAAACGGGCTTTTCTCTGGAAACGAGGAAGCAGCGCCAAGGAGCAGCCGTCCCCAGGCCCAGGGCTGCCTGTGCTGGCCTTTCCAGCACAGACAGCAACAGGGGCGCGAAGCCGGGAGGGTGCAGAGCAGCAGGACCACGTCCACAGACCACATGCGTGGCCAGAGGCTGTGAGCAAGCGAGAGCACTTGTCCCGTGAGGGTTGCCTCCCGATCAGCGTGCACCCGATGGCAGAAGCCCTCGAGGAGGAGGGAGGCGCGGTCTTGATGGACGTGGAAAAGTGTTGGCAAGTCCATCACCCGCTCCTAGCTCAGAGGATCTTAGCGAGTTCCTTAGTGAGCTTCAGGGAGGCGGCAGGACCTGCAGCTGCCCCGAGGGGCGAGGAGGTGGGGTGCCCTCGGAGAGAGAGGCATGAGGAGCCCCGGGCATGCCAGCGGGGTGAGGGAGCAGGAGGGCGAGCCTCACGCTGAGATCACAGCTCCCGGCCACTCTGGACGGGCCCAGGCTTGGCAGGCGTTTAAGCCTCGGTTGCCGTCTGCACCAAGAGCCGGGCCCGCGTACGGTTAATGATGTGGGTCTCAGCTCAGGTTTCTCCATGTGGAGTCCCGGTTTGATGGACAAGGACACCTTCATTCCAGGTGTGCGAGTTTGCCCTGAACCTGACCAACGGGACGGTGCCCGAGGAGGTGGTGCCCATCGAGGCCCGGCAGCAGCTCATCGCCGCCTGGGTGAAGGCCAAGCAGCTGCTGCAGCAGCAGATCGGGACGAAGCTGGGCCCGGAGGAGGTGCACTGCGGGCGCTGCCTCCCCCGTCTCCCTCCCCTGGGGCCTCGCCGGCCTGGAGGGCGGCGCACAGCTGGCCGTGCCCTCCTGTCCAGGGTGCTTCCCTCCGTGAAGTCACTGCCCAGGCCGTGGTGTCTCCCCTTCCCCCAGCCCACTGGTCACGCTCCTAAATGTCCACCGAGCCACTGGGCCCCTAGGGTGCTATCCACCCTCAGCGACGCTCACCGTGGCCTCATTCGGAGGTGCATTCCGGCCACAGGGGGCCTGCTTTGGCAAGATATCAGGGCACCCTGAGCTGTGAGCACAGGCTGTGGGCGTGGGGGCTGGGGGAGCAAGTGGGGACCGGAGCGGAGATGGATGTGTGGCTGCAGAGGGAGCCTCCCAGGGGCACTGCCGGGAGCCAGCGGGCACGGGACAGGTGGAGAGGGAGACCGGAGAGTCAGTGAGGGTGGGCATCTGAGCGGCCAGGATCGAGCGCCGATTGGAGGGGGACGGAAGGAAGGCCATTCCCGCTCTGCTGGAGGCCTGCCCTCCACCTGCAGCCCGTCAGCCCAGCCGTCTGACCACTCTGCGCCACTTCCTGCCTCCCGAGGGTGTGGGAAGGCCACCGGAGACAAACTTTTATACAGATAGCTCTGATGGCTGCCGCGGAGCTGGCATTTCACAGGGTATGTCCCAGACCCTCTCTGGGCCCCCTGGACGCACGGACACCCCATGCTTCCTTCCGCAGGGCACCAACGAGGACATCAACTCCGTGACCAGAATCCTGGTCGCCCTGGAGATGTATTCCTGCAACGGGCTGGGCCTCATGGACTTCACCGTGACCCCCCTGTCTCAGGTAGGTGCCACCTCCTTCCTCAGGCATCACCTCCCCTAGGAGTCACGTGCCCCCGAGGCCCAGGTGGTCACCACCAGGTGTCCTGTTGGCACGCCAGACAGAATCCCCCCACCTGAGGCCACATGTTCAAATCCTGCTGCCCAGAGGCAGAGCCGGGGTCCGAGGGCCTTGCCGAGGGTGGCCAGCACTGGAACCTGGCCTGCCTGAGTGACCACGCGCTCACCAGCGCCTGTGGTCCCCCTCAGGGCGCCTGAGTTCAGTGTCACTCGGCACCTTCCCCCTGAGGTCCCCCTGTGGCTCCATGTGGAACAGGGTGCTTCTGGGGATACTGAGGCAGCGTGGACACCGGGGCAACTGCTCCCCAACAGGCCACCCTGAGCCCGAGCCGGGGCCCAAGTTCACGACTAGTGATGCGGTAACTCGGCCTCGGAGGTGTTTGCGTGGGATGGCCCTTTACCCACCGGGTCTCTGGAATCAGCTCCCTCCATAAGCCACAGCGAGGGGCAGGGTTCCAGCAGATGAAGCAGCCCCCAGCTGACAGCACCCACCACGGTGGGCGGAGGGGTCACCCCGCACAGAACGCCCTCCCCCCGCCCTCCGCACAGCTGCTGAAGATGGTCTCCGAGTGCAACTGGACGGACCCCCTGGTCCAGCTGCAGACGCTGGCCCGCCTGAGCCACTTTGCCTACACAGCCCACGACCACGAGGTCACCATGGCGTGCACACAGAAGGTCATCCAGATGGGCGTTAAGTACCTGAGGATGTCCAGTCCGTGAGTAGCCTCCGACGCCTGACTCCCGGTGGGCGACCCCGGATGTGCTGTCTCCCGGGCTCACTCACCTTCCCGTACCCCTCCCTCCCCCCGCCGCCCTCCTGTGTGCTGAGGCGTCTCTGTCCGCAGGACCCAGGCGCAGCTGATGGCAGAAATGCTGAGCACCAGCGCCTGCATCCGGGGCCGGAGCATCATGGAGAACCTGAAGGGGCGGAAGCAGCTGCGCCTGGCAGCCAGCAAGGCCTTCGCGGAGAGCGTGAGGTGCGCCGCTGCTCTGCGGCTGAGCGAATTGCGTGTGTGGTGGGACTGGGAGATACCTGGCAGCTGCAGTGCCTGAAACGAGGAGCATGACACGCAGTAGGGACTGTCACGGGCAGCCGGCCCTCCCTCAGACCCCGTGGCAAGGCAGGGGCTATGGCGCAGGAGAGTCTCAGCCGGGGCCCCCAGGGGCATGTCCTGCAGACGTGAGCGCAGGCTCCAGGCAGACACTGGGCTCGCCCTGCCCCTGAGGCCCCAGGGGCTTCCGGTGGGGGCTTGCGTGTCTGTAGCTCGCTGGTCAGGCCCCCCTTCCAGGTTCGCGGGCACCGCGCAGAACAGCGCCCTGGCGATGCTGGCCGCACGGCACTACTGGAACACCCAGCTCCCGCTCCTGACCTCCGCGGCCAACAGGAAGAAGGCCAGGCACACCATCCAGGGCATCGTCAACATCATCAACAAGACGGAGGCCAAAAGCCAGGTGCTCCCGGCCGGCTTCCGGTCCGCACTGCCTCTCAGGCTCCTCCTCCAGGGGAGGGGATGGGGCTCCCAAGGAAAGGCAGACCCTGGAGCTGCTCACGTGGGGGTGGCCCCTGTCTGAGCTCAAGGCTTAGTTCTGACTCCCTCCCCCCCCCCACGCCCTTCTGCACCCTCCCTCCCTCCCAGAGACCTTGGCCCTTTCCTGGAAAGCTCTCATATTTGTAAGAATATTGGTCTATAATTTTCTTGTGATTCCTTTATCTTGATTTCCTCTCAAAATAATCCCAGTCCCATAGGATGGATGCATCAGGAAGTGTTTCCTCCTTTTCGATTTTTTTGAGTTGAGGAGGATTGAAGCCAAGTATTTAAATGTTTGGTGGAATTCACCTCTGGATCCATTTGGTCCAGGACTTGCTTTATTGGGAGGCTTCTGGTTACTGGTTCAATCCCTGCGTGTTAGAAGTCTGTGGAGATTTCCTATTTCTTTCTGTGTTAGCTTAGGTGACATATGTGCTCTTGGGGCTCTTCCATGTCTCCTAGGCTGTCTAATTCGTTGGCGTACAATTGGCTGTCGGACTCTCTGTTATAATCCGTTCCGTCCCTCCGGGCTTGATAGGAATGTCTGATTTTAAGTGTTTGTGCCTTTTCTTTTTTTTCCATTGTCAGTCTAGTTAAGAGTTTGTCAATTTCATTAATCTCTCAGAGAGCCAACTTTTGGTTTCATTCATTCTCTTTGTTTTTCTATTCTGCGTTATCTTGATCTCTGCTCTCATTGTTATTATTTCCTTCTCACCGCTATTTTGGGTTTAGTTTGCTCTTTTTCTAGTTCTTTGGGGTCTAAGGGACTAGTATAGACATTTGGAGCGTTTGTGCGCCTCACTGTTTTTCCCCAATGTGCTTTGATCCCCCGGATTTAAAGTGACAGGAGTGACTTGGACGCCTTGTCACGGAGGAAGCTGTGGACCGGGGAGGCCTGTGTGGCACCCACGCGGCCGACCTTGTGCTGGACAGCCTTTCTCGTGGGAGGAAAGTGACTCAGTGTCTTAGAAATTTAGCTGCAATTTCTGTCCTTCGATGCGGAGGCAGACGAAGCACAAAGGAATGAAGGAATAAGCGACAGCTTTTGAGGGCATGTCTTGTCGGTTCTGCCTCAGGAGAGACAGGAAGTACAGCTCCTGCACCAGTGGCCGACGGCGGACCTGCAGAGCGGAGGCACCTCCCAGGGCTCCTTCCTCCCAGGTGTGCCGCCCCGGCCGCCCCACGCGGGACGGGACGGGACGGGACGGGACGGGAGACGCTGCACCTCAGTTCCCGCCCTTCTGTGAGGCCAGCGTGACCGTGGCTGGAACCTCGGGCGGCGTCTGCCAGCCGTCAGGCTGTGACGGGCACTGCCACTGCCTTTCATGAACGGCCTCCTGAGGTCCCGAGTGCATAGGGAGCCGAGGCCTGATGGTCCCCTTGTCTGGGGCTCGGTCCATACAGGCCGCCCAGGCCGCCTGGACAGCTAGCCTCTGGGTTGTTCTGATGGGTGAATCATTCAACTTCCTAAAAAAATACCGATCTTAGAACAATGAAAATCATATCTAGAGTCCACATTTAAAGGAAGAAGTGATATCTGCTAATTCACCATCCCTGTTAGTGTACGAGTCCTCGTGTGTGCTCAGGATGTGAGTCAGAGACACACACGTGACTTACACAGAATGTGACCGCCGGCAGCTAAGCACCAAGTCAATCTAAACCCCGACAGTTACACGGCTGGCGGTGCTGCCGAGAGAGATGCCGGTGGCAGCCCTCGGGGCGGCGAGCAGCGTCACCCAGGAGCCCCGGGGGAGAGCCAGCCCGCGTGGCCCGTCACGGCCACAGTGCTCTGTGCGCTGAAAAACGTCACACAGCTTAAATGGAGTCGCAGTTTTAAAATTCAAACTCTAGCAAAACACAGAAAGTGGAATGGAGCAAAGCAAGAGATTTTTGTGGGAATATTATTTCCTAAACGTTAAAGTGGTCAAAGAGGCACAATTTCAAATACATGAAAATTTAAACAATGAGAATAAAGAAAATGCATAACATGAAATGGTCAGCACTGAGGAAACGTGCGCTGGGTTGGGCAGCTGCAAGGAGCTCCCATAACAGAGGTGGTGGTGGGGGGCTGGGGGAGAGTCTGCTGTGCTCAGCCCTAAAGGAGGCCCCATTCTCCCTGTGGCCTCCAGGGGAGGCCCCATCCGCCCCATGGCTCCCAGGGGAGGCTCCATCCGCCCCATGGCTCCCAGGGGAGGCTCCATCTGCCCTATGGCCCCCAGGGGAGGCCCCATCCGCCCCATGGCCTCCAGGGGAGGCCCCATTCTCCCCGTGGCCTCCAGGGGAGGCTCCATCCGCCCCATGGCCCCCAGGGGAGGCCCCATCCGCCCCATGGCCTCCAGGGGAGGCCCCATTCTCCCCATGGCCCCCATGGGAGGCCCCATCTGTCCCGTGGCCCCCAGGGGAGGCAGTGGGGCGGGGGGACGCCTGTCCCAGCCCTGGTCCCTGCAGCCCGGAGCCCTGTCCCCGCAGAGGCCGATGATGACCTGTCCCTGCGGGCCGCGCTCTACGGGCTGCTGTTCCACTGCTACGCCGACAACGAGGACTGGGAGGGCGGCCTGAAGGTGCTGGACGAGGCCGTGCAGATGCTGCCGCGGACGGCACACCGCCTGTGAGTGCCCCCCACCTCCCACGGCGACCGGACCCCCTGCCAGGCCCCCCGCGGCCCGGTGCCTTCACAGCCCACCCCTCAGGGCCTCCCCCACTCTCCCTTTCTGACGACTTTTCTCCACGAAGAGCCCAACACTGGAAAGGTAGGGATTTAGGACATAACGGCCACACAAAAGTAATAAATTTAAAAAATAAATTAAAAAAATAGACCACAGCACAAAAGCCCAGGTAACTCAGGCACCGTTTTCCTTTATCTTTGTAAGTAGGGAAATGGACCAATACTTCCGGGTTGGGGGAATTATACAGTTAAGTTTTTGTCCTTGGACTCCAGAAATAATTGCTCTTTCACATCCCTTTAGCTTGATATTCAAGCACATGGTCATCGTGAAGGCCAAACTCGGCCAGAACTTTACCATGGAAATCCAGAAGTTTAAAGACGAGAGCGAGGATTATCTGGCTCACATGTGGCACCGCCTGGCTTTGAACTCCAAGAACCTCTACGGGGAGCTGACCTGCTACCAGAATGCAATCCAGGCCTTGCAGGTGTGGCCCCGGTCAGTCCTGGAGGTGATAGGGGGATGGAGGGAGGAGTGACAGCGGTTCTTCACTCACACGTCAAGGGCAGCAGACCGTTGTCTCTCCTCGCCCTTTCCAGGGTGGAGGGACAAGTTGCTGGTGTAGGAGTCCGGGTCCCAGTCACTGCCCGGGGGCATCTGGCTGTCTGCCCCACTGGGGACTTCCTTCCTTTGCCTGCCAAGCCCCCTCCCTACTGCTCCTGTGTCTGGGGCCTCCTTCCCTGCCCCCCTCCGCCTCCCTACCCAGGGCCCTTCCTACCCAGAGTCCCCACACCTGGTGACCTCAGTCAGTGACCTGGGCTAACAGCCGCCTCTGTGCTGATTCTGCTGAGAGACTTCCCTCCACTCTGACCTTGAATGTCCTGCTGCCCTTCCACTCTTCCTTCCATCTCACCTGCATTAGCCCAGCATTCCCCAACCCCCTGCAGCTCCACACCTTCCTCCTCCCTGCCTTCCCGACCTTCAGAACCCACCGCAGCCCCTCCACCTGTGAGCTGTGGGAGGAAGAGTGTGGGGATGAGGGCGGCCGGGTAAGTGGGAGGCCGGACGCCACCTGCTGGCTGGAGCCTTCTTTCTGTTGTGCAGCAGTTTCTGGCCATTTGTGCACGGCCCGACCCTGGGGCTGCATGCTGGGAAGGGCACCTTCTCTGCCCTCCAAAGCCCGGTTAACCACAGAAGCACCCCGATAAAGCCTCACAGGCACATTCAGCCCGCGCTGGAGGAGGCAGGCTGGGAGAGGGATGCCAGGGGCTAGTCGAGGCCGGCGTGGTGGGCAACCTGCTCCGGGCAGGCGGGGCACGCAGGGGCAGGGGCACTGGGCTGGGCTGTGGGTGTCCTCAGGGTTCAGGGGCCTGCGGGGGCTTTGCCAGGCTCTAGTCTCGCTACTTGTTGCACATGGACACCGTCTCTTGGCCCCTGGGCGGCCATGGTGAGCCTGGACGGCCGGATGAGTCTCGCTGGGATGACCACAGGGTGAGAACGAACCATTTGCTTCTAGAAAGTGAAGCACCAAACTGATGGTGTCCCAGACTGTGGCTGGGTGCCGTCTCCGGGTGCTGAGTGGGGGCGCAGCGTCCCACCCCTTTTCTGTTTAACCCCGAAGAAGCCGGAGAGCGCGTGGCACAAAGTGGACCTCATCATGGAGTTCAGCGAGTGGCTGTACTACCAGCAGTTCCCCATCGAGGACGTGATCTTCCACCTGAACTGGGCCACCGACATCCTGCTGGGCATGAAGCCTGCCCGGGACACACCTGAGCCTGCAGGTGAGGCGACGTGGCCGGGGACGGCTCCCAGGCCCGCTGTCCCTCCCGCTGTCCCTCCCGCTGTCCCTCCCACTGTCTCTGGTGCAGAGAGCGGGCCTTCAGGGGTAAAGGGGAGCCAGCCCCAGGCCACCCCAAGGCTGCTTGGCCACGACAGTGTGTGGAGGCCACAGAGGGGTCTGGCTTGGGGTCAGAGGTGGAGTTTGCTGAGCAGGGTGCTGATGGTGGGAAGCCTGGACAGCCTCACTGTCGCCACAACCTTGGCGGGTGGCGGGAGGACTTACGAACTGCGGGCGCTCCATGTGGCAGATCTGGGGGAGGCCAGGCCTGCCCCAGGACCCTTCCTGGAGGCAGCAGCGTTTTGGAGAAACCAGTCCCCGTCCTGTGGGAGAGGCCTCTCCTGGGCTGTGTGGGGAACTGAGGGTGACCCCAAGCACAGGAGCCTGCTCTGTGGGGAGCATGACGTGTGCCAGGAGCCTGTGGGCTGGAGAGAGATGGGGCTCCTACAGCCTCACCAGGGCCGCCCACCCACAGGCCCCGCGTTTCCAGAGGCTCTGGCAGGTCGGGCCTCCTTCCCCGCATCCCTCCCCCCTACCTCCTCCGCCCCCTCCCCCTGCCTAGGCTGGTCCTGAGCCCCTGCTGTCAGCAAGGCTGAGGGCCACCTGAGGACCCAGGGCCTGGGGCAGGTGAGCAGTGGCTACCGGGGCCACCACAGGCCACCTGCAGAAGGACAGTGGCCACACCCAGCAGACACAGCGTGGAGCGGCCGGGTGGCTGCTGGGCTCCGGCTCTGGGTCCTGCTCCATCAAGAGTGCTCTCATCCACAAAGGGGAACGGCCTCCCACAGACAGGTCGCAGGATGCCCCCCCGGGCTGGGCTGCAGCACTGAAGCAGCCTCCATCCTGGCCTGCAGATTCGGGGGCCCTGGAAAAGGGCACCCCCTGTCTGCACTAGAAGCACGTGGACTCGTCCCCTGGACGCCGAGCCCCCGTCAGGGCAAGCTCAGACCAACCAGGGTGACCCGCAGAGGGGCGGTTCCCTCGCTCCCAACCCCAAAATTGACTCCAGAACCGCAGAGGCCAGCAGCTACCCCTTGCCCTGGGCCTGGGCCCGCTGTCTCCTCTCAGCCTGGCCATGGCCGCAGAAGTTGGGCCTGCCGGCTCCCTTCGGGGGAGAAGCCCTGGCCCTGCATGCTGGGCACGCCTTCTGCTTTTTGTTTGTTTGTCTGTCTGTTTTTTTATCCTCACCTGAGGATATTTTCCCATTGATTTTTAGAGAGAGTGGAAGAGAGAGGAAAGACAGAGAGAAACATCGATGGGAGAGAAGCCCACTGATGGGTTGCCTCCTGCATGAGCCCCGATCAGGGCCTGGGCCAGGGAGGAGCCTGCAGCCTGACCAGAGTAGAACCCGGGACCCTTCGGTCCGCAGGCTGACACCCTATCCTCGGAGCCAAACCGGCCAGTGCTGGGTGCTCCTTCTGGAAAAGGACTCTGCCCTCTGACCCCGGGGGCCTGGGAGAAGGGCGGCGAGGGCGTGGCCACGGCTGCGGACACGGGTCTGGGCGCCCTCTCTTCCAGGAGAGACTTCGTTCGTGCAGATGCCCCCGGAGAGGCTGGAGTCTGAGAACGTGGGGATGGTTTCCATGGAGAAGCTGCAGAACGTGAGGCAGCTGGAGGCGCTGGCCCGCGCCCACATCCTGCTGGCCCTGACGGCCACCCCGAGTGCCGCCGCCTACCAGGACTACTGCCTCATGGCCTACGCCTTCCTCCGGCACATCTGGCAGGTGGGCGGGCCGCGGGGCGGGCACTGCTCCTCCGGGGACCGGGCTGGTGCTCAGTTTTGCTGCTTCCAAAGATTCTCCAAAGCCCGGATGTGCCTTAGCTGGTGTGGCTCAGTGGATAGAGCGTTGGCCTGCGGACTGCAGGGTCCCCGGTTCAGTTCCAGCCAGGGACATATGCCCAGGCTTCAATCCCCACTGGGGGGTGTGCAGGAGGCAGCCAATCAATGATTCTCTCTCATCACTGATGTTTCTGTCTCTTTCCTCCTCTCCTAAAATCAATGAAGTTATCTATATACACTGAGTGGCCAGATTATGATGACCTCTGAACCCATAATAATCTGGCCACTCACTGTATATCCTATATAATAAAAGGCTAATATGCAAATTATTTCCTCAACCAGAAGTTCAACCAGCAGGCAGGCCACCAATTGCTCATGTCCCTGCCCCCTGGCCAGGCTGGCCAGACACCACCCATGCACAAATTCATGCACCAGGCCTCATACACACACACACACACACACACACACACACACACACACATTGAGTAGCCAAATTATTATGCATTCAGAGATCATAGTAATCTGGCCACTCAGTGTATATAACAGAGAAATATGCTAATTAACTGGGATGCCGTTACCGGTGGACAGGACAGGAGGAGGTTGCACACACGGCCGGGCTGCTTCAAAGGCCGAGAGGGAGGCAGGGCGACTCCAGGGTGGGCGGGGCCACACGATTTTTGAATCGCGCCGTGGGCTCCTAGTGTGTGTGTGTGTGTGAGTAATTTTTTTAAAGACCAAGATGTGCGCAGCGTGTCTCCCGGGAGCCCTGTCCCTGTCCCCTTCACTCCGTCTGCTGCATCCTCCAGTCGGCCCCTCTCTGAAACCCCTTCCTGCCAGGGTCACCCACACTGCTGTGGGCAGTGGGCAGTCGGTCGAAGCCTGTTTCGTTCAGACCATCAGCAGCCCCTGCTTCTGGGCTTCCAGAATCTTCTCCCTACCCATGCACCCCGTCCCCCACCCCTGTACACCCCCCTTCCCAGCAGCTCCGGGTGGCCTTGTGTTGTTGGGGACCTCCTGGGGCAGTGCCCCCCGCAGGCAGCTCAGTCCAGACAGGCCTTGTTTACGAGGGCAATGTGCCCAGGCCCCGTCCTGCCCCTGGGCTGCAGGAAGAACGGGAAGGACTCCCCGCCCCGCCCCGCCCTGCCCCGCCCAGGATTCTGTGAGACCCTTTGGGGGACCCTGGTGTGGTTCATGGTCAGGGATCGCCCTCACCCCGTGTCCCTGCTGGCCCTGAGGGGAAGCCCCACGTGCCCAGGAGGCCCCGAGTGTCCCACCCGGCTCACTGGCCAGGCCATGGCAGGCTGGCCTGTCCCTGGGATCCGAGTGTCTAGGACACATGTGTCAAACACAAGGCCCGCGGGCCAAATCCGTCCCGCCAGGCCTTGCAATGTGGCCCGCACCGCGCTGTCATCACTGCACTCCGCTGCGTTTCCATCACAATAACAGTTTATGACTGTTCAGTAAACCATTCGGCCTGCGATTTAGGCTGGATTTTAGATTTTGGCCCCTTCTCTGATTGAGTTCGACACCCCTAGTCTAGGAGGAAGGTGAGAACTGGTGTCTGTTCTTAATGCTGCCGATTTTAATTTCATTTCCCCAGATTTCTTTGTTAGCAGCAAAAAAGTCATTCTCAGAAAATAAAGTCCCCGCAACAGCCAGTTCCAATTTGTTGCTGTCTAAGAAGGAGAGGGAGAGGGCCAAGGACAGAGACAGAGAGAAGAGCAAAGACGGCAGGCAGGTAACGCCTTTCTCAGAGGTGCAGGCAGCACAGCGGGGGCCAGCCCCGGCGACACTGCTCGGCGCCCCAGGCTGTGCCTCAGTTTCCTTCTCTGCAGAAAGGAGGCAGTGATTCTCTCTCTCTCTCTCTCTCTCTCTCTCTCTCTCTCTCTCTCTCTCTCTTACACCTGGGGAGCTAGGACTGTAATGGGAGGTGGGATGTGGGGTGTCTGGCTTCTCCCTGGAGTTTATCCCACGCCAGAGCAGTCTCAGATCAAAGGCCCTGCAAGGTGACCCCCAGGCACCTCTGGGTCCTGGTTATGGGTGGGAGGGGCATTGGTTTTCCCATTGCAGGGGGCTGTCCCCCTCCCCCCCTGACCTTTCACCTGAGCATCTGCCCGTCCACATGGCCGTGCTCCTGCCACCGCCTGGCATTGTCCCGGCTGCTCTGCCCCTCAGAGCTGGGCTCTTGCTGAGTGAGGCTGTGTGACGGCACCAGTGGCAGCACATGGGCCAGAGAGCCTACGTCACGCTCTCCCAGGAGGGAGGGACGTCCCATCGGGTTTTGGACGTAAAATCAGATGTGGCTCCGCACACGCCCTCCCGGCTCCCCCCTGGCTCCCCCCTGGACTCTCAGCTCCGCTCCTGCCTCCCAGGGCCAAACCCCGCTCTCCGGCAAAGAGGTGGAAGAGCCCCCCGCGAGCGTGGAGGCCTGGGCCGCCTACGTGTGCCCGGAGGAGGTGGTAGCCTTCTTCAGACAGGACCGGAGCAGCCTCACCGTGAACACGGCCAGCATCCAGAGGCCGGTGCGTGGGCCGGGGGCCGAGGCTTCCGTGGGAGCCGTGCCCGCGGGGAAGCGCGCGGAGGGGCCGGCCTCGGGGAAGTGCTGCCTCTGCCTCCACTTCCGAGGACCCGTGTGACCACACCCGGGCCATCTCCCTCCTCGGACCCTGTCTGATCAGCCCCGCACAGTCCTTTAACCTTTAGCCACGGGAAGTCACACGCACAGGTCCTGAGGGGGGAATGCGGGGGCGGGGGGAGCACCTGGAGACTTTGGGGGCCTCGTTCCGCCCACGTGATTCTGCGTGTTTCTTGTGCTTTAAAAAGTGGAGTCCCTCGTGTGTGACCTTGAGGGTCCTGTGGGGGCAGGCCTGGGGGCTCCCCCCGGCTCTGCGGGGTGTGCTCTGCGTGGAGGACAGCGCTCTCTGTGAGCACGCGGGCCGACCTCCCGTGTGTGCCGTGTGTTTGTGCAGACGTACACCCTGTATTTCCTGGACCGTCTGGCCGAGGCCCTGCAGAAGGCGTTCCTCCACGAGCTCACCCTCCCGGTGCTGCAGCTGGGCGTCCTGATCTGCGCCTGCGTGGTGGACAGCAAGAGCCTCAAAGACCTCTACCACCTCCGGTCGGTGGCCCCGCCTCCCTCCCAGGGAATCGCTGTAGGGTTCGTGCGGCCTCTCTGCGGCTTCAGATCCCTTCAGCATACACAGCAGCCGAAACCAGTGTGGCTCAGTGGATAGAGCGTCGGCCTGTGGACTGAAAGGTCCCGGGTTCGATTCCGGTCAAGGGCATGTACCAAGAGGCAGCTGATCGATGATTCTCTCTCATCGATGTTTCTAATTCTCTGTCCCTCTCTCTTCCTCTCTGTTAAAAATCAATAAAATATATATTTTTAAAAAAAATATATATATACAGCAACTGCCCTGGCTGGTGTGCTCAGTGGTCAGAGCATCAGTCCTCCCACCGAGGGGTTCGATTCCTGGTCAGGGACACGTACCTGGATCACAGGTTCAATCCCAGGCCCTGGTCAGGCTGTGTGTGGGAGGCAACCAAGCTATGTCTCTCTTACATCAGTGTTTCAGTGTTTCTCTCTCTCTCTCTCTCTCTCTCTCTACCTCTACCTCTCTCTCTCTTTCTCTCTTTCCCCTTTTCTTTCTCTCTCCCCTCCCCCCTCCCTTCTACTCTCTCTAGAAATCAGTGGAAAAAATATTCTCAGGTGAGGATTAGCTAAAATAAAAATAAAAATAAACAGCAACTTTGCATAGTGACAGATGGCTGGTTGTGTGACTAGGGAGGTGGTCACATCATAAGGAACATCAGTGTCAAACCACCACGTCATGCCTGAAGCTAAAGTGACATTGCATGTCAATGTACCTCTGTAGCGTGTTGTAAACCGTTTCTCAGAAGGACTGACGCAGCGCACGGCGGTGATGGGCGGTCAGGGTGCCGCCCAGGCTGCCTTGTCCGCCCCTCGGACAGGGCGGCCCCAAGACTGGGAACCTGCATTCATGGGAACCGACAAAGACATTCATGAATGTGTCAGTGTTTTTATTCCTGACACTGGATAGAGCCACCTCTTCCTTTTCCCTAGTAACTCTGTTCAGTTTGAAAAATTATTGAAAATACCACCCAGTTATGCGTTTCTTTCGGGGGCGCAGTGCAGCCGGCGTGCCTGCGTGCCATTGTAACAGCTCCTGCCTCCCCCGCCCCCCCCAGGCTCGCCCTGGTCTGCTCCGAGCTGAAGCTAAGAGAAGCAGCTGCCCTCCACGAGGACGCGGTGGGGCAGGCCTACTTCGGGGACGCGGAGCAGTCCAGGTGCGTCTGCCAGGGCCCAGCCAGCACGCCCGGGCAGTGGGTGCTGGGAGGACCCAGGGGTACAGAGCTCAGGGAATCAGAGTCTGGGCGCTCCGCTGGGTGCAGCTTCTTACTTACTGACCCTCCTGTGCGCCGGCATCTCCCAGGCTGGACAGTGTGAGGGGAGGGGAGACACGGGACCGGGATGGTTCACGGGTCTGGGTGCAGGGTGAAGGCGAAGGTGAGGGCAGCGGGCACGCGGAGGGCATGCGGGCGAGGCGGCCCGGACAGGAGCCTCGCCCGTCCCGGCGGGCGGAGCTCCGTCTGGACGTCCAGGGCGCGAGGCAGGCCCACAGCTGGACGCTTGGGTCTGGAGTGGGAGAGGGAACGGGCGGGAAGCTTGGGTTTGGAGTCCAGCGCGGGGCTGCTAACTGGTGGGGGTTTTAGAAATCTCTGCCAGCACGCGGGAGGACAGCGGCCTCTTGCAGGCGTTGGGCGCCGAGGCGCGTTGCTGGCCGGTGGGCGGAGCACGGCCGGGCGTGCCCTGGCCCCTGGGCGGGCTGCAGCACGCTGCCATTCCCACGCCAGCTGCAGGAAGGAGCTCGCCCTGCGGAAGGAGAAGACCCGGGAGCCGCTGCTGGAAGGAAGCCAGCAGGCGGTGCCCGCGCCCGCCACGCCGCCAGGGGAGGTGCGGCCCCTTGTGGCCAAGGACCAGGTAGCTGGGCTCCGCCTGCCCGCTGAGGGGCCCGGGGGCCGGGCAGCGCTGCACCCACAGCCCCATGTGCCCGTGTCCTGGGAACGCCAGGGACGGGTGGCGCGTGCCCCCTCCATGGTGGTCCCCGGGGAAGACGAGACCACAGACCAACCAACCTGGTGGGCAAGCAGCGACTCAGGGAAGACAGCCTGGGTGGCACTGAGCGGTGCAGACTGAGCGGTGCAGGCTGAGGGGTGCAGGCTGAGGGGTGCAGACTGAGGGGTGCAGGCTGAGCGGTGCAGGCTGAGGGGTGCAGACTGAGGGGTGCAGGCTGAGCGGTGCAGGCTGAGCGGTGCAGGCTGAGGGGTGCAGGCTGAGGGGTGCAGGCTGAGCGGTGCAGGCTGAGCGGTGCAGGCTGAGGGGTGCAGGCTGAGCGGTGCAGGCTGAGCGGTGCAGGCTGAGGGGTGCAGGCTGAGGGGTGCAGGCTGAGGGGTGCAGACTGAGCGGTGCAGACTGAGCGGTGCAGGCTGAGGGGTGCAGACTGAGCGGTGCAGGCTGAGGGGTGCAGACTGAGCGGTGCAGACTGAGCGGTGCAGGCTGAGGGGTGCAGGCTGAGCGGTGCAGACTGAGCGGTGCAGGCTGAGGGGTGCAGGCTGAGGGGTGCAGGCTGAGGGGTGCAGACTGAGCGGTGCAGACTAAGCGGTGCAGGCTGAGGGGTGCAGACTGAGGGGTGCAGGCTGAGCGGTGCAGGCTGAGGGGTGCAGGCTGAGGGGTGCAGACTGAGGGGTGCAGGCTGAGGGGTGCAGGCTGAGGGGTGCAGACTGAGCGGTGCAGGCTGAGGGGTGCAGACTGAGCGGTGCAGGCTGAGGGGTGCAGGCTGAGGGGTGCAGGCTGAGGGGTGCAGGTTGAGGGGTGCAGACTGAGGGGCGCAGAGCATGGGGCTGGGAAGGCAGGGCCCTCGCAGCCAGACGGCGTCCGTGAGTCTGACCACTTCCCGTGCTCCCTCTGCTCCGTGGGCTCCCCTCCGTGGGCTCCCATTAGGAAAGCACTCACAGCACCATGCTGGAGACTCGGTGGGAAGACGCCAGACAGGCCCTGGGGAGCAGGCTCCTGCCGGGGAGGGCTGTGTGGGACCTGACCAGGAGGCGGAGGGCCCTCGTGGTCTTCCCGAATTGCTGGGGCCCAGTGACCAGTCTGTGCCGGTCAGGGTGCCGCTGGGCCAGGAGAGGGGCCCAGCGCGCCGAGCATGGAGGGAGCAGGGCCGGCCCGGGAACCAGCTCGGGCAGCTGGGGGCGCTGGTTGGGTGAGAAGAGACAGGTGCCCAGGAGGAGAGCTGGGCTCCGGATGTCGGGCACAGGCATGGACCGCGGAGGCAGAGCCGGCTCGGTGTGTTGCAGATCCTGAAGATAAACATGGAGACTGGGCGAGGCCTAGAAGGCACGTCCTTCCCCCTCCTGTGGACCCTCAAGGCGGAAGTGCTGCTGGACCTGGAGCTGTACCAGCCGGCGCGGCTGCTGCTGTCCGAGGCGCAGCAGGCCTTCCAGGTGGGCGCCGCACGCACCCCTGGCCGCGCCAGCTGTGTGGACGCGGGATGGGGGTCTTCCGGGTCTAGAACACGCGTGTTTCTCTGAGGACACCTGTGTTTCTTCCATGCCTTTGTCTGCTTCCCTGGTCGTCCCACATCCACGGACCAGTTTCCTGCAGGGCCTGCTCCCACGCTGCCGTGGGTTCCTTTCTTGCATTGCACGGTCCCGTTCTGTCCTTTTGGGATCTCAGGGATGCGTGTGGGTGAGGTCCTGGAGGGACCCCAGTCCAGCCCCCCGCCATGGACTTGTTCTCACTCCTCGGAGGTCAGCCTGAGACCTGCACACACCTGTCCCTGTGCGGGGTGTGCGTGTGTGTGTGCGTGTGTGTGTGTGTGTGCGCGCGCGCGCGGCCTCTCTGAGGTCTCATTCCCCAGCTGGGCCCCTGCTTTCCTCCTGGGCTGGGCCTCCCACCAGGAGATGTCCTGGGGGAAAATCCAGGACAGAGTGGAGGCTCAGGTGTGCGTCCCTCCCGCCAGCGTCAGGTGCTGTCCATGCCGCAGACAGGTGGTCTGTCTGTCTGTCCAGCATTCAGAAGTGCATTTCCTGGGAGGGTCACTTGTGAAGAACTCCAGAGACAGGAAAATCCCTAATAAACGTGTGAGGACTCAGGGCCACCAGCAAAGCCCCCCGACGTTCCGATCTCAGTTTCAGGCACGGGGACAGGTGTGGGCAGGCATCTCTTGGCTTCTGTGTCTCAGCCTCTTCCCCAGGGCCCCCCACTCCCCCAGTCACCCAGCCACCTCCTGTCTGAGGGTCTGGGGCTCTGCCCTCCTCTGGCTCCGCCCTGAGGCTCGGCACTCAGAGCCAGAAGTGAGCTCGTCTGGGGGCGTCTTCCCGGGGTGTCTGCCTCATGCTCTCCTGCGGGAGGCTGCACCTGCCCCCATCCTGGGTCCTCACAGCAGCCCAGCTGTCCCTCCCACTGCACCCACCAGCTTCTGGCGCTGTCCCTGCTTTCCGAGCAGGTGCCCGGCCTCCATACCCACCTCCTCTCTGTGCCCACCTCATCTCTCCCCACTCCAGCCACTGTCCCACCGCAGCTACACCAGAGCCTGCGCTGGCCCCTCATGGCCCTGGCTGTTGGGATGAGAGGATGAGAGAGGTCCCGTTCGCCTAGGAGCTGCATGCTGGCTGCTCTCTCTGGGCCTCAAAGCCTGGCTCAGCCCGGAGGCCCCGCCCACCCTCCCACCCACACCCCTGACATGTGCAGTGCGTGGAAGACGGGCAGCCCTGGATGGGCATCAGAACAGAATGCCCAGCCTGGGGCCAGAGGCCTCAGGGGAGCCCTTAAGCCTCGCCCCAGGGTGGGGGGGGGCATGCTGGAGCCGCCACTGAGGGGGGCTTCCCAGGGCTCTGACCACGGTCAGGAGCCTGGGGCAAGCGTACAGGTGCCTTGGGTCTGAGAGGCGCCCAGTGCTGGATGCAGCCCAAGCTGCTGCACTCCTGTCTGTCCCCCTCTGTCACTCTGTCCCTCCCCCTGTCTCTGTCTGCCTCTGTCTCTCCATCTCCTTTCTCTGTCTCTCTGTCTCTGTCCCTCTGTCCCTCTACTTCAGTCTCTGTCTCTGTCTCTCCATCTCCTTTCTCTCTGTCTCTGTCCCTCTGTCCCTCCACCTCAGTCTCTGTCTCTGCCTCTCCATCTCCTTTCTCTGTCTCTCTGTCTCTGTCCCTCTGTCCCTCCCCCTCAGTCTCTGTCTGTCTCTGTCTCTCCATCTCTTTTCTCTGTCTCTCTGTCTCTCTGTCTCAGTCTCAGTCTCTCTCTTGCTCACTTCCCCATCCTGTCTCCGTGTGTGTCTGTCTTTCCTTAGGACCTTAAGGATCCCTGCGCAGAAGCCCAGTGCCTGCAGCTGCTGGCACAGCTGGCCAACAAGGAGAAGAACTACGGCCAGGCGCGGAGGATGGTAGAGCGTGCGCAGCGCCTGGGCGGTGGCGAGGAGTTCTGGTACCAGTCCACGCTGACGCTGGCGGACACGATCCTGTCCGTGGAAAAGGAAGGGAAGGAAGTGGCGGTGAGGAGGGGCCTGCGGTGTGCTCGGCGGCAGGGAGGGCCTCGGGCTGGGGCCCCGCTGACGCCCACGCATGCGCCCCCAGGCCTGCCAGCAGTTCCAGAAGCTCATCGAGGTCTTCAAGGTGCTCAAGAAACAACGGCCCAACCGCGCGCCCATCCTGGAGTTAATGGCCACAGACCTGGAGGCCAGGTGACTTCCGGGAGAGCGCCCTCGCGGCCAGGTGGTCAGGGCGGGGGGGGGGGGGGGGGGGGGGGGGAGGCAGTCACCCTTCTCCAGCGACTGTGCGCCCCTCACACCCCGAGGAACACCGCGCTGTCACGGCCACTCGGGCTCTGGGCCCCTCGGAGCAGCGTGTGTTTCCTTCCAAAGATGCAGGTGGCCTTGTCTCGCTCCTAACTTCTCAGGGAACGGCTCTCCTTGCCCGTGAGCGTGTGTGTGTGTGTGTGTGTGTGTGTGTGGGCTCCCTGGGCCTCTCCTGGGTGGAGGGCCGGGCGCCGCCGGCTGGGTGCTGGGGGTGGGGGTGGGGTGCCTCCCCTCCTCTGCTCTGGCTGGTGCTCAGAGCCCCCTGTCCACCCCCGGAGACCACCCCAGGCCCGCGGCCCATGCTCTGGGGACGGAACTTGGAACAGCAGCGCCTGTCAGCCTGTCAGCCTTCTGGGGGTGCGGTGGCAGAGAGGCTCACGGCCTCTCTCTCATGGCTCTACCCAGGCCGCCCCGGGCTCTGTCCGTCTCCTCGCCGACCTCAGAATCCCCGAATCCCGTGCATCTGACGGTGTCCAAGGGCCGCTTTTTGCGTCATTGGCCAAAGCAGCAGGGATTCTGTCTCATTTTGGATTTCTCTGTCTCCTGCCTCTTCTTTGTCACGTTCCTGTTCGCCGATGCAGTCCTGGGAGGAGGGCTTGGTTTTCCACACGGACTCCTGGGCCGGGGGGTGGGGAGCTCTAGTTGCACCGTCTGTGCTGGAGGACGTGGCTGTGCGACTTCTGGTTTTTGAGAAGCAAAAGGTGCTCCTCTCGGTACGGGGTGCGAGGTGGAGGCCCCGGTGGCTCCCGGGGACGGCCGATGTCATCCCAGAGCTGTTGGCCGTGTCCCGGCGGCCGGTGTCACGTCGGCCACACGTGTCCCTCCCGCCCGGCAGGAGCGCGAAGCTCCGGATCCGAGTGGCCCGGGAGTCGATGGACGGCGAGTCTTCCCAACTGCCGTTTCCGCTGAGCGAGCTGTACGATCAGTTGTTGGACATTGAGAGAAAGTTTGTCAGCTGTGGCCACAAAGAGAACTGTGTGGACATAATGCTGGAGCGGTCGAAACTAAAGAGGTGAGCACCTGGGCGCAGACCCCGGAGGCTCCTGCAGGCCCGTGCCGGGCGCCCCGTGCCAGGCGCTGGCCCTGCCGAGGAGGCACAGGCCCGTCTCCATCCTCGGGTCCTCGTGCTGCCGCTCCTCTCCCCCCCTCCCCCCCCCGCCCCCCGTGGCCGGCTTTCCTCCCTGTCACGTTGTCATCAGCCCCATTGGCCCCATAGGGCTTCCTCGGCCCCTGCCCTGTGGCCACCTGCATCTCCCCTGGGGACGCCCGCATTGGGGGTGTGCAGCCTCTTGGGGTGCCCTCAAGTAAAGCTGGTCACGGGTGGCCTCGCTCCTGTCCTGCCACCTTGGTGTCCCACCTGCTCAGTCTCTGCAAACACACAGACACGCCTCACCGCCCATCACCCCCTCCCCACACAGCCCTCCCCTCCGCCCACAGGCGGCAGCCCACCTCCCGTGTCCGCATGCGGGTCACACAGCCACGTACATCATCCAGCCACATCGCACACGTGCAGACATGTAGCACATGCATGTGTACACACTACCCGGGGCACGCACATGTGTTCACACACAGCCCCGCAGAGAGGTGAGCACAGCCTCAGGAAACGCCCCCTTCCCGCCTGGGACACCCTCACGCTCCGTGACACACACGTGTGAGGTGTTAAAACAGCTTTGATGAGGGAGAGCGACCTGCACCTGTGTAGAATGTCAGATGGTCGTCGTAGGAATTCAGAAATGCAGACGCAGCCTGGGGACAGGAGGGGACAGGCGGCCGGCTCTGCGGAGCCCACTGGGCCCGGGGGAAGGCGCCCTAAGACAGAAAGGCGATTGCACCCGGTCGTGTTCAGATGTGCTGACAGTATCTGTGCGTGTGTAAGATCGCCTCATTGCATGCTGAGCACTAACGCACGCGCAGCACGGTCCCCCTGCACCTTCTGTCGCTGCTGGCGGCGCGCCACCCTGACATCTCTGTCCCGGGAAGGCTAAGCGCCCAGCTGGAGCCGGACGAGGAGCAGAGGACCAAGTACTACCTGGAGGCCTATGACCTGGCCCAGAGCGCCGTGGCCCAGGAGGAGGAGCTGCTGCACAGCGTCCAGAGCCTCCTGGCCCTCCAGGACGTAAGTGTGTGCCCGGGACCCGGGGCCACCCCGGCGCAGAGGCCGCTGCGCTGCCCACGCTCCCCGTGGCCTCCGGGGGAGGGGCCGGGGAGAGCGAGGCGGCGGGCGGGAGGGAATGTGGGGCGAGGGGGCCGTCACTGTTTTCACGGGGGTGATGGCTCTTTGGGGGTCCCGGCCCGTGAAATCACAGCAACACGCAGGTCAGCGATGCCTGCGCACAGCAGCTCGCGGACGCCGGCCGGGCCTCCGGGCGCTCCGGGCCTGACTCGCCCCCGAACGTGCCAGTTACAGAACGTGACCACGCCTCTGGCCCGGAGGCTGGCGCACCTCAAGCTGAAGCTGGTGGACGTGTACCTGGACATGTTCCAGTTCCTCTGGGAGGAGCCGCTGGAGCACGACCTGCGGCAGGACTCCATGGAGAAGCTGCTGGCCGACTACCTGCGGAGCGTGAGCGACCTCTCCGCCACTGGCCTGGTAACTGACGGCCGCCGCCTGGCCGCCTGGCCGCCTGGCCGCCCGCGGGCGCCGGCCGTGTGCGGGCTCTGCCCGGGGACCCCGGCCCGGAGCTCACCACGCACGCCCCTCAGACCTCTGCCCTGTGGCCCCCGGGGGCCCCACAGCTTGGGGGTCTCCGTTCTTACTGAGGAAGGGCCTGCCCCGATCATCTGAGGGACCCCCACTGGCTAATGAACCCAGGGCACATGAGCTCCCTCCCGAGTTCTGAGTTTGCTCTGACAATTCTGCCAGCGTGTGAGAAAGCCCATGATTTGAATCACATTTTGTTTAAAAAAAAAAAAAAAAAGTTTAATTTGCAAATTGTTGGTTTCGAAGGAAGCATTCTGCCATTCTAGACGTTTTCTTAGATTTCACGCATCCCAAATCGAACAAATTTGACAAAACTATAGATGGATGAAACTTGACGCGAACGTATGCTTGTCCCTGAGCCCTAACCTGAGGCTCTGTATGCAAGCTTCAGCGGCCCTCCCTTAAGCTAAGCGCTGGAGACACCCCCCCCCCCCCCCAGGACGGCTCCTGTGTCCCCACTCCCGGGGCCGTGCGGGGCGGCGGGGGGTGGAGGGGTGGGCCGGGGGCGCTGGCGGGCGGGGTGGCCGGGGGGTGGGGGGTGGGGGTGGGTGGGCCGGGGGCGCTGGCGGGCGGGGCGGGAGGGGTGACTGACGGACGCGGTTTGTGTTGAAGAGATGGTTCACGCTGAGGCGGACGCTGCCCCACGTCGCGCTGGCGCAGCTGGGGAGCCTGCAGCCGCTGAGCGCCAGCTGCGTGGAGATCCGCGCGCGGCTCCTGGGCCTGGTGGGCAGGGCCCTGCGCCTGCTGGCCGTGCAGGCGGACCCCGTGCGCCACATCTTGTACTGGGAGGAGAGCCTCCTGGTAGGTGCTCCGGCGGCTAGCCCGGCACCCGCCCGCCGTCCGCGCTCCAACAACCAAACCGAGCCTTTCAAACTGCACCCCCTCAGAGCAGGAAGGGAAACAGGCCTCAGGTCGTCCTCATTAGGAAGGGTGTGTGGCTGGAGGCGGGAGGGAAGGCAAGACGCAGTCTGGCCAGCGGGACCTCTGAGAACAGACTACGGACAAGCGCTGTCTGTGCCTTTATAAAGTGGAGGTGGGAGAGGGGCATACGGGGAGGGGGGTGTCCCAGCCCCAAACATGGCCTCGGCTCATGGTGCCTCCCCGACCTCAGCCGCTCTCCGCCCGGAGTCTGGAGTTGCCTGGGCTCGGGGGCCCTGCACCCACACAGTCCAGAGCAGCCCGAGTGAGCCCCGAGCCCTGCCCCCCGGCCATGTGGTCCAGCGGCCCCCCTTCTCTGGAGCCCCTGGCGAGGCTGCCCAGCAGCCGGGCGCCCGTGGGAGCACACGACCCCTTAGTGGGGCCTGGGGCCAGCGCTGCCACGCAGGCACCCCCCCCTTCCACCCCGGTGCAGCCAGGCGCGGCCCGCACCCCGTCCCTCAGGAGGAGCCCTCCGGCCGGGCGGATGGCCCCGCACCCTGTGTGACTTGGAGCTGGGGCCCCGCCTCCCTGTCCAGCCTGGGGCACAGGCCCCGTCAGCCCCTGTGGGCTCTCTGTGCCTGGGACCTAGGGTAGGACTCGCTTTTGGTGAAGCTGAGGAGTCTGGCCCTTGTTGAGTGCCTGCACAGGCGGGCTCAGTGGGGTAGAGGCAGACCCACACGCCTGTCCACACTGGGGCCCGTCCACGAGGTGGCGCTAACAGCCCCCTGGGAGGACTGTCGGGGGAAACGGGCACTAACTCCCAGAAACCCACCCACCCAGATCCAGCTCCTCCCCAGCCCAGGTTCCTCCGGCCCCAGCCCCCCATGACCCCACAGACCCAGGCCTCCCCTCAACCCCAGTCCTCTGGGGCCCACTGCCTCCCAAAGAACCCCATTTGGTGGCCTGTTCTCCAGACAGGCTGGCACAGGTCTCATGGTCCCCTAGTCCCCGGGGCAGGCGGGCACCTGACTCACTGGGTCGCAGCTGCTCAGAGCTGCTGGGCGCTGGGGCCCGGGAGCCTGGGTTGCCAGGACTGACGGGAGGTGGGTACGGCATGCGACCCATCGAGGCCTGTGCCGCCCGGACTCGCTTCCCCAGAGCTGCTCCCCGTCCACCGCACCGGCCAGCCGGGCCCTCTCAGGGGATCCTGCAGAGTCGCCTGACCCACAGGCACTTCCGGGCTGGGCGGTGCCCCGACAAAGGCCAGCTGACGGAGGCATGTCCCCTAGGTGGGAACAGAGCCCAGCACCTTCAAGCATCTGGAGATCACCCCGGACGATGGGGACAGCGAGGAGCATGGCAGCAGCCAGCCAGCCTTCATGCCGGCCCCTGAGGAGCGGAGCAGGAAAAGCTCGGAGCTGAAGGTACGGCTGCTCCCGCCCGCCCGCCCGCCCCGCCCGCGGAGCCAGCCTGGGCTGAGCCTGCGCCTGTGCCCGGCCTGCAGCGGAGGAAGGCGCTGGCCCAGCAGTACCTGGCCCAGGCCACCGAGGTGCTGCTGCAGTGCCTGCAGGTCGCCCTGGGCAACAGCCTCCTGGAGGAAGCGGCGGCCGCCAGCCTGGAGATGGTGGAGTGCATCGGCACCCTGGACCCCACGGCCACCTGCCAGTTCCTGATGCTGTCCCAGGTGTGGCGCTGCCCCGTGCACCCTCCAGCCGCCTTGGGGAGGGAGGGAGGGAGGGAGGCCCCCGCGCCCCGTGCCTCTCCGCTGATGGCTCCGCCAGCGCCGGCCCGGCTAGGGCCGGGGCCTGTGTGGAGGACGGCCCTCACTTAGGGGAGAGGCCGTCCTCCTG